>NC_143193.1:48115000-49465000 GCF_051530095.1 Phoenix dactylifera | reverse complement strand
TAACGGACTCAATTTAAGACTCGGTATTTAAAAAATAAAAGAAAAGACCTCCAAATATAAAGCATTTCGAACCTTTTCCTTGATACCATAAATCCGATTAAAGACGATGGCGCGGTGACCACCGTCGACGTTGTAGAAACTGTTGAGGGCGGCGTAGACGCCGGCGCCGCCAAGGAGCGCCACCTTGACGAACGTACCCACCGAGCCGGCGCTGGGGAGCTTCGGAACCCTAGCGTTCTTAAAATTCATCTCTCCTCCTCCGCTCCACCTCAAGCCCCAAACAATCCAAAGAAAAAGAGAAGAAGGGGATCAAGAAATCGGGGGTTTGCTGCGAAATAGAGATTGATTTCGTTTCCGGAGAGAAAGAGAGAGAGGGCGGTGAACTGGGGGAAGGAGAAGAAGAAGGCAATGGCGTTCTCTCCCCAGAGGCTATAAGCGGTGTCGGCGGGTTTCCGCGTACGTGTCTTGCGAAAGAAGAAACTAGAGCGAATTGGATGGACGGCTTGGATTTTTTGGGATTAAGGACTTGATTGAGTTGGGTGATCTGACCTATACGGACGTGACACGAATCCAAGGTTCAGATTATCGGGCAACTATGCGTCTGAAGTCAAATTATCACGACACCAATCAAGTTGGATATGGATAACAGGATAAGAATACGATAAAATTGGAACAAGAATGAACTAAATTTACATACTACTTAATTGTTATGCACTGCATTTGAAAGAATTATCAAAGCGAGTTTCCTAATATCGAACACATATTTGTAGAAACCATATTGGTGATATATCCGATTAAGTGGTCTAATTAAATTATTGGTCCAACCACCAAGTCCACACTTCAGTCTTGTTATAATTAAAAATATTTTAAAATTTTAAATTTCATAAGTACAAAATATAATATAGATACATAACTATTTATAATTTTTTATTTTTGATGAAAATTATTCGTAATTTTTATGTTCAATACTACTTTCTAAAATATATTGATCTACATCCTGCATTACCCCTTAATTATAGTATAAATAAAAAATAGCCATGGCTTATTTAATTTTTAAGAAATGAAAGACAAGTTGTATATAGTGTAGAAAATATGTAAGATTTATTAATTTGTATTCTTAAAGAGTAAATTTTAGAAGTATTAAATGCATAAAATAATATATATTTCTTCAGTTATGTGTATATATATATATATATATATATATATATATATATATAGTTTTATATCTGAAAGGAATTGTCTATTTTTTTTTTTATTGGAAAGAATTAATGATTAAAATAGCGAGAAAGTGAGATGTTTTGAATAACAGGTATAATTTTATTATTTTGATAAATTACTTCAAACTAATTGTTGCTCGGGTGGTTGAGAGATTCGATTTGATTTCTAATTCAATAACTTTACTTAAAAATCATCTTCATTTTTATGCCGTGGTGTCAACTATGATTAGACATCTCTCCTCAATCAAAAAGAAGTTTTGTTTGATAATGCTTTGATTGTCTATTTTTATTTTCGGAATATAAGAACATCGGACCATACCATACCTATATAATGAAGCCATTTTACTTTTGTTTTTTTTTTTTTTAGAAAACTTTCAAACTATTGGGAGCAAATATTTACTGCTTTCAACAATGAGCGAATGGCAGAAGTTTTGGTATAAAGACTATCTTCCACATCAATATAATGAGCAGGATTTCACTAATTTGTAGAAAAACAAAAGTCAAAAGCGATGAAAAGAAAACAATCAACGAATAATATACAACCTCTAATTATATTTTACTATAATGAACAATATTCGCTAATCCTTCTACAATGACACAGTTTGACTGTCTTCTTTCATGTTAATAGTTATACATGAGCTTAATTGCTATAACTTTTATGCAGCTGCCACTCTTCTCTTATCACCATTCCTTCTGATCAAGACCCCTCCTCGGCCCTTTCATCATCATATATTGTAGTGACTACCTCCATGGATGCAGATATAACCAGCTTCCCTTTCCCTTCGCCACCCACCTTCTCCACCATCCTCTGAGCAAAAGAAGAGATCTCAGATGCAAAGTACTCACGGCTCGCTGAACCCAGGCACATCTCAGAGAGCATTCCATCCATGGCCATCTTCGACAGCTCCGAACTGAAGAACCTATGCATCCACTCCGAGAACGTCTTCTCCTCCACCGGAAACTCGCTTTCCCTTAGCAAGACATCGGTCTCATTGGTGCATGGACGCAAAACACACCGGATTTTCTCCTTGAACTGCAACTCGAAGAGTACTTCGTTGGGGTTCTCTAGATTGCTGTGATCGAGCACTGCAACCAGGTCGTAGGAATTGATTGTCGACGTCTCTGGATCGCCTTTTGAGTGCACGAACCAAGGAGAAGTTTTCTTTTTTCTGAAGAAGCGTGACATAATGCTGCCCTTCAACCTGGTAAGACTGGAGGGGGGAGACAATTCTTATCAGCACAAGGGATGGTGCAATGAGAGATATTGGAAGCACAAGAATTCTAAGAAGAGTTCGAGTTTGACTGGAGAAAGAAAGAGCTTTCACGAGGTGAGGAATTTTTGAGTTGTTCTTGACTTGCCACTCCTACCGTATGCCCGGCTTATGTGGGTTTCCCTGATCTGGTCTTTTTTTTTTTTTTGGAGGCATTGGGCTTTTTAGTCGGCAAAGCAGGAGTATGGTGATGGGAGAAGAGGCTGAATCCGACTAAATCAAACATATTTATGATGGTCACTAGGCCGGGTTGAGTCGGGTTAGTTAGGGCTATAGGACTGCCAGGATTGACCAATACTTGGCTTAACCTAATTACTTATAGCCTAATCTACATGAGTCGTGATCCAACCCAAACTATCCTACCTGGCTCAATCTATGTTTATAACCCTACTGAAAACTGATGAAAACCCTTGAGCCTCAACACCAAGAAGGGCTCGTCGGAATTCTACAGCAGTGATTCTAGTAATTGTATTTATTCAAGGATTGGATAATGTATTTGTGAAGATCTATACAGGTATGTGTTTGTTCTTATATCGATAGGTCTTTGGTAAAAAATTTAAATAATGCTTTTTAGCTAATTTTTTTTGATGAGATCCTAATTGTTACGGTATCCGGCTTAAAAAAAAAAGAAAAAAAGGAAAGACCTTAAAAAGCCTTTGATTGGATTCTGAGTGGCCAGTCCATTGAGCCACAACAATCCCAAGCACCGTAGATGGCAGACCAGGCGCTTGTACGTGGGCCAACAATACTATTTTAAAACAATACACAAACATAAAGATATAATCTCAGCATGATCACAAATATAAATAATTCACAGAAAACTGGATCTAAACATCTAAACGTACCTAGGAAGAGCCATGGATTGGCTAGCTCCAAGCTCTTTGCATTCACCACGTCCGCTGCTCGTAGTTCCCAAGAACATTGCAAACTAGTGATTGTATCAGCGGGCAGCGAGCTTCTCTATACGAAGGCCTTACGAAGCTTCTTCAACGCTGCGACTCTCGGTCATTGTCCTACTCCATATAGAAGTCATTTGAAGCTTTTCTAATACTATTACTGTTGCTGAAAATTGGACTCAGGGGCGACCGTGGGCTGAGGAGGAGGAGCTCCGGCAAGTGGTGTGTCGACGGACTGCGTCCTCCGGAGGACCTGCAAGAAGCCGGTAGCCGAGGTTTCCGATACCAGCCCTCCGATGCTTAAGTCAGAGGGGGCTTTTGTGGAGCAAATAGAGAAATTGCACGGAAAGAGGAGAGCCTGCTTTCAAAAGAAAATGTCCCCCTTTTATAAGAGAGGTGTAGGGATTACCTGTGACTGGACATGACTGTGCGAATTAATGAGTTGTCGTGGATGATTGGATGAGATCGTATGAATTAATGAGTTGCCGTGGATGATTGGACGAAATCGTGTGAATTAATGAGTTGCCGTGAATGATTGGATGAGATTGTGTGAATTAATGAGTTACCGTAGATGGCCTGAGATTTTAGGCTGGCTGGAGGTCCGTTGAGATCGTGCGCATTCAATTGTTGACAGTCGCTAGGGCGGAGATCGCGGGATTGGACCCCATATGAGGAGGAGAGGGGCTTGATTTCCGATGGAGCGGAGAGGTCTACTTCGTCCTTTGACTGGGTCTCCTTTAGGCCTGAGGTCGATCGAGCTCAATTTAACTGAGACTAAGGCCATAAGGTAGCGAGCTCTGAGGTTGGGCGTGCTAAGGTCGGGCACGCTGAGGTCGGGCATGCTGAGGTCGAGCATCTCGAGGTCGAGCGCCTTGAGGGTTGCTGCCGTTACGCTCGTCATCACGTGCCGGCGGTGTATCCACGTGTTTTAGGCAATCCATTTTTCCCCCAATACTATCCTCCGACTTACGAGTTCGAGCCGCTTACAAGCTCGGACGAAGGAAGTAATTGTCTTTATCATGTTGGTGGGATCAGACAGCTTTAATTTGCTCCGTCGTTCCACGCGCTTCGGGGCATCTTTAATGAGAGCACGAGGCAACACCCTTTTGCTTTTCGAGGCAATTTCGAGCCGTGGGCTCATGATGAGGCTTCGGAATCCGACGAGACGCCGCTTCGATTCTACTTTTAAAGCGTTGATCCAAGTTGATACGCCGTTTCGGTTTCCGAGGCTGACACGTGGCACGATCTAGACGGGAGGCGCGATTTGACTCTATCGATCCGAGCCATCAGGGGGGTCTATATAAACCCTGGCTTGGCCCTGAAAGCTCTCATTTGGCCGCCACAGCTGTTGCCTTTTTCTTCTTCCACTTTCTTCTCCCCTTTTCTTCCGATCGTTGTTAGTTTTCCCCGGCGGCGCTTCGAGGCATTTTTCGGCGATCGCCTCGATCCTTCACTTTCGGCCGTCGACGCTTTCGGCGAAATCCACAGTAGGTCTTCTACCCATGTTTGCTCGGAGGGCCGTCATTTTTCCTTTCTTTCTTCCTTCTTTATTTTCCTCTATCCCGTGAGTACGGCAATGTCAGGCGGTGCTTCATCTTCCGGTAGGGATCTTCCTCGTAGGAGAGAGGTCGCATCAGAGATGGGCCGCGGCCCAAACGGAGTCGGGTCAAATTTGGCCGAGGAGGAATTGGATATGATCCGGGCCCGGTTCTTCCCCTAACGCAGGTTCCACCTGGAGCCTGCGAGACTGGAAGACCGGGTGACTAGACGTCCTCCGAGTCGGATCGGAGTGTACGTAGAGACATTCTGGGCCGGCCTGTGGTTCTCTTTGCACAGGTTCGTGAACGAGCTCCTGGCAGCATACAAGCTCGTCCCAGCGCAGCTCGTTCCGAACTCGTGGAGGACCATTTTTGGATTCTTATCCCTTTGCCTCGCGCACGGGATATCGGCCTCGGTAAACGTCTTCCGTTGGTGTTTCATGCTGAAATCCAACCCCGTGGACAAAGAGTGGCTTTACCTTTCCCTCCAGAGCGGTAGGTCGTTCTTCCGAGGTACTCCTTCCTCCATTCGTGGGTGGAAGGAGAAATTTTTCTTCCTCTCCTCCGAGCGCACATGGGAATTTGACCCGTCGTGGGGGCAGCCCTGGCTCAGGGCCATCAACAAGCCCCCCAAGCTTTCGGCGAACGAGCAGAGGATTCTTGATGCTCTTCGTAGCCTCGGGGGAGACATTCTTCTGAACGACCTTCTAAGCGAGGAGGCCTTGGTGAACGTTGGCCTGAGCTCGGCGCGCTCCGAGGGTAAGGGCGGTTGCACTACTTCTCCCCTATTTCGCCGTCCTTTGCTTTGCTCGTTTTCCTTTTCACTATCTGACACTTGAGCTCTTTCTCCCTTTTCGACGTTGCAGAGATGGTGACCAGCAATGCAGCCCTCCTCGCCAAGTACAAGAAGAGGGTAGCCAAGGCTGGCGGGGCTCAACCCGTGCCCAGGAAGAAGGCTAAGCCGGCCTCGACTCCTGCTCTCGTCGAGGTGGGGGACCCTGAGGCCGGGACTTCTGAGTTCATCTGGAAGGAAGCTCCCCCCGCCGAGCGCGCGAGCTCTTCCACAGGCGCGAGGGATCCTGCGGCCCCAGCTTGCCCGGCCCCCATTTCTCAGCGACCAAGTCGCCAGGTGTTCGCTTGCGGCGCTCGGGTTCCGAGCCGGGCAGCGATCTCGGGGTCCCGAGCTCTTCTCTGCCGAGCTCAGCAAGGCCCAACCTCCCAAGCTCTTCAAGGGCCGATGTCCCGAGCTCGTTGAGAGCCGGGAGCTAGAGGCCCTTTTGCCCGGAGTGGTCAGTCTACGAGAATGACTCGGCCCTCCATGACAGCAACATTGCGCGTCAGGTGTTCCGTTGTGCGCTGCTCCCGGTCGACCGAGCTGAGTTCGAGGCTACCAATATCAGCGGCCTTGTCGATCAAACCTACTGCTCCACCATTCAGGTAAGTTCGTTTCTTGCTTTAACTTTCATATCCTTTTGAACTTTTGACCTCTGCTCACCCCCATTTTCCTTCTTTACAGCATCTTCACGAAGTCGACATGTTGGTCGCCGTGGCGTCCGAATGTCAGGACAAGGCTCGGAGGAGCTAGAGGGGGCAAGAGGATGCTGAGAAAAAGCTCGGTGAGGCCGAGGCCGCGCGGAGGGAGGCCACCGCAAGGATGGAAGCTGCCGAAGCCGAGTTGAGCACCTCGAAGAAGAGAAGGCCTCGCATGCTTTGGCCAGGTCGGAGCTCCGCGCCTCTAAGGCGCGCCCGCTCCGAGATCGCCGGCCACAAGTATGCGGCAGGGGTCCTTCGGCTGAAAATCGAGTAACTCGAAGCTCGAGAAAGGATGGCGCTGGAGCAAGCCCAGAACGTGGTGCAAATCTTTCGGGAGTCGGAAGAGTTCCGTGAGCTGATAGAGGAGGAAACGGTGGACGGGCTCATCCGCGGCTTCGAGGATTTTCGAAGGCAGATACTGAGGATTTGTCCCAAGCTCGACCTCCACAAACTTTAGCCTCGTTTGGGGATCATCGAGGATGAAAGCGAGCCCGGGAGTCCTGAGGACGACGGTGCGATCGGCAGTGCGCCTGCAAGCCCTGAGGCCAAACAGGAGACTGCCAAGGCCGAGACCGAGGCCACCGCGGATGCTCGCGGAGACGGACCAATGGAGGACCCTGGGGCGGCTTCTACTGAGAATCCTGACGTGATCGTCGTGGATGACCTCGAGGTCGATGCCGAGGCTACTGCTGTTCCAGAGATGCCTTAGGAGTTAGCCTTTTTCTCATTTCTTTTTATAAGTGAGGTCGGCCATTGCTGTTATTGTTCAACTATGTGGGTCGACCTTCAGATCAAACTTTGTACTCAGCCTTGGGGCTTTTTATCAATAAAATGCATGCTTTCTATAATTTCTCTTTGTGTTTGTGTTGGCTTTTACTTGTGCAATCAACGAACTCCTGTCTTCAACATGAATTGAACTCCGCGCATCGTTCGCTTCCATAGGTGATTCTGGTATTTTTTGGTGAAATTCTGCTAAGTCCTTGGGCTCGGCTTCCGAAAAAATCCCGCTAAATCTTTGGACTCAGCTTCCGGAAGAATTTTGTCAAGTCTTTGGGCTCAGCTTCCGGACTTGGTCGGGCATCTGTTTGGAGAAACTTGAGGTTGATGGAGATCGGGGAATGAAATTGGCGCAGCGGTATATCCCGAACTTAGTCAGGGCATCTCGAACTTGGTCGAGGCATCACACATGAGGTCGAGGAAGTCTGAGCTCGCGGTCGACTCTGCAACGCTTTCTGAGGCTGAGGGAGACTTGGCTCGCAGTCGACTCAGCGGGGCATCCCGAGCTTGGTTGGGGGATCATGCGCGAGGTCGAGGGAGCCTGAGCTCGCGGTCGACTCTACGATGCTTCCCGAGATCGAGGGAGACTTAGCTCGCGGTCGACTCAGCGGGGCATCCCGAGCTTTGTCGGAGGATCATGCGCAAGGTCGAGGGAGCCTGAGCTCACAGTCAACTCTACGATGCTTCCCGAGGTCGAGGGAGACTTGGCTCACGGTCGACTCAGCGGGGCATCCCGAGCTTTGTCGAAGGATCAAGCGCGAGGTTGAGGGAGCCTGAACTCGCGGTCAACTCTGCGATGCTTTCTGAGGCCGAGGGAGACTTGGCTCGCGGTCGACTCAGCGGGGCATCCCGAGCTTTGTCGGGGGATCATGCATGAGGTCGAGAGAGCCTGAGCTCGCGGTCGACTCTGCAATGCTTTCCGAGGTCGAGAGAGACTTGGCTCGCGGTCGACTCAAAGGGGCATTCCGAGCTTTGTCGGAGGATCATGCGCGAGGTCGAGGGAGCCTGAGCTTGCGGTCGACTCTATGATGCTTCCCAAGGCCGAGAGAGATTTAGCTCGCGGTCGACTCAGCGGGGCATCCCGACCTTTGTCGGAGGATCATGCGCAAGGTCTCGGAAGCTTGAGCTCGCGGTCGACATTACGATGCTTCCCGAGACCGAGGGAGACTTGGCTCACGGTCGGCTTAGCGGGGCATCCCGAACTTGGTCGAGGCATCCCGAGCTTGGTCCAGGTCTTGTTGGAGATGCAGATCGAGCTTGAAGTTGACGCGGTGAAGCATCCCGAACTTTGTCGAGGATCGCCAAGTTCCCTCAAGGGCTTGAATCATCTTAAGGGTATCCTGGAGTCTGCAAGTAGATTAACATTAGAAGAGGTGTTGAATAATTAGGAGAAGACTTGAGAAATACTCTATTGGTTGTGTTCTCAAATACGGAAGACCCCTAGGGGGGCTTTACTAATAATACATTCGAAGATTTTCGGAGTGCCAGCTTCGGAGAATGGAGATCCCTTCAAGAGACTCCAACTTGTACGCTCCGAGCTGCTGGACTCGAGCAACTCAGTATGGCCTCTCCCAGTTTGGGGCAAGCTTTCCTTGCTCGGTAAGTTGGAAAGCTTCATCTTTCCTCAGGATAAGATCTCCCACCTTGAAGAGTTTGACCTTTATACAGGAGTTGTAGTACTGCGCCGCTTTCTGTTGATATCTTGCCATCCGGATTCGAGCGATCTTCCTTATTTCCTCAAGGAGACCCAAGTTATTTCTGAGGTGGGATAGGTTGGAGGCTACATCATAGTTCTCCACCCTTAGTGATAGGAGCCCGATTTTCAAGAGAATGACGGCTTCCGTTTCGTAAGCCAGATTGAAGGGGGTTTCGCCGGTGGGGAGTCGGAATGTAGTTCTGTAGGCCTAGAGAATATTGTAAATATCTTCAATCCATTGCCCTTTGGATCGGTCGAGTCTGGCTTTGAGCCTCTAAAGGATGGTGTGATTTATCACCTCGGTTTTTTCGTTCGTCTGCGGATGAGCGACTGAGGTGAAACGATAGTCGATGTCGAGCTCGGAGCAGAACTTCCTAAAGCGGGCCTTGTCGAACTGGCGGCCGTTGTCGGATATGAGAATGCGGGGGAGCCCGAACCTGCAGATTATTGATTTTCAGACGAAGTCCCGCATTTTCGGCTTGAAGATTTGGGCTACCGGTTCACCTTCAACCTATTTGATAAAGTAGCCGATGGAGACAATAAGAAACTTTCTTTATCCGGTGGCCTGCGAAAATAGACCCAAGATGTCGATCCCCCATTGGGCAAATGGCCAGGGGGCGCTGATCGAGGTCAGTGGGACTAAAGATCGGCGCTGAATGTTGGCATTTCGCTGATACCTATCGCACCTTTGGACGAAGTCCACGGCATCTTTTTGAAGTGTAGGCCAATACTATCCTTGGCGTAGAATTTTGTGGGCCAGGGCCCGACCCCCTAGGTGATTCCCACAGATTCCTTCATGGACCTCTCGCATGGCATAATCCGCCTCTGAAGGGCGGAGTCATCTAAAGAGAGGAGAGGTGAATGACCTACAGTAGAGCTTGCCTTCGTACGAGAGGTATCGAAAAGCCTGACGCTTGATCCAGCGGGCTTCGAGCTCGTTGTCGGGGAGGATTTCGCTTTGCAGGTAGTTGACGAGCGCGTCTATCCAGCTCGGTTCGGTCTCGATGCAGAGAACGGGTTCAGGCTCGTCGATGCTGGGTGCTTCGAAGTACTCGAACGATGTGGTCTTCGGGAGCTCGCTCATACAGAAGGTTGCCAGTTTTGATAGCTGGTCTGTCCTCGCGTTCTCTGCTCTGAAAATATGCTGAATATCGAAGAAGCCTAGTATGGATGTGATATCTCGTACCTTTTGAAGGTACCTCTGCATTGACGGCTTTCTCGCTTCGAAATCTTCCGAGATCTGGCTCACAACCAGTTGGGAGTTACTGAAGAACTTTACGCTCTCGACCTTCAGCTCCTTTGCCAACCTCAGCCTGGCGATGAACGCCCGTACTCTGCTTCTTTTATTTGAGGCGGATAACTCGAAACATAGGGCCTGCTCTACAACCATCCCATCCGATCTAGTGAGGATGAGGCCTGCTTCGCTACCCTCCAAGGTCGAGGAGCCGTCCACATGTAGAACCTATGGTTGCCTCGGGATCTCCTCTATTGGTGTGAGCTCGGGATCATTCGGTAGAGTGCACTCTACAATAAAGTCAGCGAGCACTTGGGCCTTGATTGCCGGCCTTGGACATAATTCGAGGTCGAATTCCCCAAGCTTGACCGCCCACTTTGCGATTCTCCCCGCGTGATCCGACCGTTGCAGGACTTGCTTTATAGGCTGGTCGATCAATATGGCCACAATGTGGACCTGAAAGTAAGATCGAAGCCTTCTGGCTGAGATGAGCAGTGCATAGATTGTCTTCTCCAACTTGGAGTATCGGATCTCGACGTTCCTCAGGACTCGGCTGGTGTAATATACTGGTCTTTGAGACTTATCTTCTTCTCGGACCAGGACTGAGCTTACCGCCACCGGGGAGACGGTCAGGTAAAAGAGCTCGCCTTGCTGAGGCTTTGTGAGCAATGGAGGGGAGGCAAGATGGCGTCTGAGTTCTTCAAAGGCTTGTTGACACTCTTCCGATCATAGGAAGTCCTTCGGCTTCTTCAGGATTTTAAAGAATGAGAAGCATTGTTCGGCTGACTTGGCAACAAACCTTCCCAGGGCAGCAACTCGTCCGGTGAGTCGTTGTACCTCCTTGACTGCCTTTTTCGGCCTATCTGATCTTTAAAGACTTGGCTGACCAGCCTTTGATATGTTGCTTCGGCATTTTTCAGCTCGAATGGCATCACTTTGTAGCAGTAGAGACCCTTGTCTGTGATGAAAGCTGTCTTCTCCTCATCCTCGGGCTCCATATGGATCTGATTGTACCCCGAGAAGGCATCCATGAAGATCAGCAACTGGTGTCCCGAGGTGGAGTCGACAAGCTGGTCGATCCTGGGAAGGAAAAAAAAGTGTTGCCGGGTTTCTGACTCTCGCATTGGGGGTGGAGGTCGGAAATAGTCTCGGCCTTCTATCTCCATAAGGATCTCTGCCCGGGGTGCATTAAGAGGAGTATAGTTCTTATACCTTCCCGGGGGCATCCATGGCCGAGGCGGGGATCTCCGCCGAGGCGAGAACCTCGGTCGGCGCTGCGCCTGCTAGCGAGGCGGAGTCCTCAAGCGAGGCTGGTTCTTCTCTCGGCGGGGAGACCGACTTCTCGGGCAACCACTCTCCTCGCAGCGCCTTTTCTGCCCTTTTAGGGCCTGCTCAACCGCGCCCCGCATGGAGGTGATGGCCCCCTCGGCTTTTGCATATTTTCGAGCTCGGGCCAGCATCTCGATAAAGTCGGTAGAAAAATTCTTCTCGATGGAGAAGAGGAACCTGTAGGACCGAGCTCCTATCTTCAGTGCGGACATAGCGATCGACTGATCGAGCTCACAGACCTCGCAGGTTGCAGCGGTGAAACGGTCGATATAGTCTTTAAGGAACTCTCCTTCTTTTTACTTGATATCGAGGATAGAGTCCAACGTTCGCCGCTGGCGTCGGCTGGCAGCAAAGTTGGCAGCAAACTGCCTGCCAAGTTGCTCAAAAGAGGACACAATGCTCGGCTTCAGGCCTGAGAACCAGAGCCAAGCCGTTCCTCGGAGGGTTGCAAGGAAAGCCTTGCAGAGCACAGCCTTCGAGGACCCCTGCAACGCCATAAGGGCTCGATAGCTCTCCAAGTGGTCCAGGGGGTCGGTGGTCCCGTTGTAAGGCTCTATCTGAGGCATTTTGAACCTCGGCGGGACTGATTCGTCCTTAATCTGGCGAGAGAAGGGTGACTTGGTAGTGAACTCAAAATCACCCTCACACCTTGCCTTCCGGTCCTGGAGCGCCTCGATCTGGTGCTCGAGTTTCTCGACCTTCTTGTCGAGTTCTCCGCCTTGGGAGACTGCCAAGGCGGTCTGCCCCGGTACCGGTTAACCCGGGGCCGACTTGACCTCCAAGAGTTGGGGCCTTTTATACTGATTCTTTCGTAGCGGCTCCCTCGAAGGAGACGCTCGGTTTGATTCCTGGTAACAGCGTCGTCCTTCATGGTCGACCCTCGAAGAGTCATGGGGACCTTGGCTTTGGAACACCGGTCCATCTGGAAGGAGTGCCGATCGGACCGGGATCTGCGGAGGCGGCACAGGAGGGGCCTCCACGCATTGCAGGCCTTGGACTGCCACTGCCAGGGCCTGGACTTGCTGCACCAGTATGTTGAACTGTTCCGCCTAGACTTAGGGAGCTGGATCCGCCGGAGGCCTTGGTGGTGGGTTCTAGACTGAGTGGCCAGAACTTGGCGCGCGACGCCGAGAGGTGTTGGAGGCTCCTTTACTCATTAACTTCATGGTCACGACTCGGGCCCTTCCTCTAGCGCCAACTGTTGCTGGAAATTGGATCCAGGGGCGACCGTGGGCTAACGAGGAGGAGCTCCGGCAAGTGGTGCGTCGACGGACTACGTCCTCCGGGGAACCTGCAAGAAGCTAGTGGCCGGGGTTTCCGGCACCGACCCTCCGATGTTTAAGTCAGAGGGGGCTTTTGTGGAGCAAATAGAGAAATTGCACGGAAAGAGAAGAGTCTGCTTTTCAGAAGAAAATGTCCCCTTTTTATAAGAGGGGTGTAGGGGTTACCTGTGACTGGACGTGACTGTGCGAATTAATGAGTTGTTGTGGATGATTGGACGAGATCGTGTGAATTAATGGGCTGCCGTGAATAGCCTGAGATTTTGGGCTGGCTAGAGATCCGTTGAGATCGTGCGCATTCAATTGTTGACAGTCGCTGGGGCGGAGATCGCGGGATTGGACCCCGTATGAGGAGGAGAGGGGCTTAATTTTCGATGGAGTGGAGAGGTCTACTTCGTCCTTTGACTGGGTCTCCTTTGAGCTTGAGATCGATCGGGCTCAGCTTAACTGAGACTAAGGCCGTATGGCAACGAGCTCTGAGGTCGGGCGCCTTGAGGGTTGCTGCCGTTGCGCTCGTCATCCCATGCCAGCGGTGTATCCACGTGTTTTAGGCAATCCATTTTTCCCCCAACAATTACTACTCGCCGTGCCAGCTGGTTTTGGTTCCTAAGTGAAAGTACAGATGCTGCGTTCCTCCGTCTGATCCGTTAATTGTGGAACTGTATAAGTTGGTCTACTTTGTTTTCTTCTCCTAGTGAGACAAGGAGAACCAGACCCTGTGAAAGTATGACCCCGACCACTCCTCCTCGGAAACAATCCCAAGTCCAGGCCCAGATTGATTTGCAAAGGGATGGTTAGGCCTAATTAACATATTTACTAATAGAAATTTGAACAGTTTAACAAATGCACATTACATTTACATTTGACAGGTTGATTTATAATAGACGACTCCTTTTGTTTTTAGATACGAACGATCAAAAAATTTAAAATGATCTTAGAAGCTTTTAAGTTGCACGAATGGTTATGATCATTGGTTCCTAATCTTATAATGCAAAAACGGCTTGGAATCTTTAACTGTTGTTTTGATGACAGGCACAGCTAGAAGATCTTCTAGGTCTTTTATGCATCTTTGAAACACAATGCACGGTTTCATCCTCTTTTCTTTTTTTTTTTTCTTTTTTTCCTTTCTTTTTTTTCTTTGAAACTCCCAATCGATACTGTCGAAGACTAGACGACAATCGATCCAGTTTTTTTCTGCCAAGCAGCTGACTACATTGTGACTCATATCCTCTTCCCAATCTCACTGCTCAGCCAATGCCAGGGTAGATGCTATCCCCGCATAGGCTCATTAGCTAATGCTGTAATCTCCATAACTAGCTTTCCATCACAAAATACGACCCTGTTCTAGACTTTCACATCTTAAACCAATGAAGAGTGTCTACAATGCTAGAATGTCAGTTTTGGAAGGGCAATTTCCTTGTCTGAATATCTGAAATCGAGCATTGGATTTAAAACGACAAACAAATCATAGTTCAAAACAATTACAGAAGCTGTATTACTTACTACATTACAAACACCCACCAGTGAAACATCCAATGCTCCCCGATGACCACTTTGAAGCAGCTTTTCTTTGTAGAATTTCTCCATCCACCTGTGTATTTAAAAGGGGCATTGATTTTACCGGACCAGTTTTGCTCCTTTCTTCTCTTTCTTCCAACTATAACTCTTCATCTGGTAGCACTGTTGTCAAAAGCGAATACTTGACCCCTAGCGATATCTTACCCCTCTCCAAATGCAGCTTTGCACCTGAGACCGCCCAGTAACCCGGGGAGTCCTGTGGGCCGCGCACCATCTCCGTTGTATCAACAAATTTAAGCAGCTTTGGAGTCTGCACCGGAACTGGAGGGCCGCCAGGATACACTGCTGAGTTGATGTTTACATCTGCAGGACGGGGCTGTGGCTTCTGGGCAGCCATTGAGAAGTGAGTGCTGATCAGTGTTGAGATGAGGCCAGATTTCTGGACCAAGTTTGGAGATTCTTCCCACTCAGGATTCTTAACCAGCACAGCATTTGAAACTGTCGAGAAATGGAGGTGGAGGAAGAGGACTTTCTTGAGCCCATGATGACTGACATGTAACCGAGCCCCGGTGACAATGGAAGAATCATCATCGGCCTCAACTGGACCAGTGTAGACATGAGAAAAGTGTCTCCACTGAACTGGCTCGTAGTACCTGCGGTCATATGGTTCACGGGGGAAGAAACTGCTAGAGTTATCTTGGAGCTGGAGGATTTGAGGAAGGGAGGAAAGATGTTGCAGATGGATCGCTAATCTGTTGCTCCGCTTCCCTTCCAGGTATAACCGAAGACCAGTGACTGGCTTCTTGCCTGCATCAACCTGCAACAAATATAAATTCAGAAGCAATGAGATATTAAAAAGGAAAAAAATCCCACAATCATATGCTGAGACTGAAATGTGGGAGGATCTTGGAGCTGGACTATCTGATGAAAGCATCCAACATATGTTACAGACTACACGCAGGCTTCCATATGGACAGCATTATGTTAACAGACTTGCTTGGAAACATAAAACAAAAGACTTACTACTTAAATCAAAGGCTGGCTACGCAGATCCTACTTTGTCATGTAATCGATAATGTCAGATCTAAAATCTTGGAACCAAAATTGAATTAATCAAGTCGTGGAAACTGTTGATGAACAATATTAAGGTATTAGTCTCAAATAAGACTTGACCTGCAATTGAACATTGACTGCCTGTGTGCAAAAACATTCTTGCTGACTCTTGAGGAGAACCGAGTGGTTGTTTTGAGAAACACACTGAATTTTATGATCAAAATTTAGATTCTGACCTATTTTTGTTCATAAGACAGGCTTTTAAAAGAGAATTTAGGGGTGCTAAGATGTCATGCAAGCTATCCAAGATAGCGTGCTGTTTAATCATTTTATTCAAGTAGAAAATATCTCATCATGGAAGTTACTAAAGATGGGAGAAGCTGAAGGGAACATTCCAAAAACCCTAAATATCCAAGATAACGTAAAAATATAGGAGGGATATCCTGTATATTCAAGGCAGAGAGAAAATAATATGTTGGATGAGGTTCTGGTGATATGAGTTGTAGGACTTTCCCACTGCAACTGTAATCTGTATACAAGATATTGCAATTAATTTCAAGAGTGTTTAATTATGATTGCAGGATCAGCAACCTCTGTTCCCTCCATTCTTTGCCTTCTATCTCCTCTTCTTAGATGATTGGAAGGCTCCAATTCATATTGCTACCCTTGTACAAGAAATCATTTGGTATAATAACCAAGCATCAGACCTTGGGATGGCTACCCAACCTACTTGGCCTTAAGTAGTTTGGCCAACCTGGCACAGATATTTTAAAGGTCAAATGATATAATGCAATATAATATACGTAAAATTGTAACCCTATGGCCTCTCCTTTCCCCAGACAACCCAACACCCTCTCTTCTCCCCTTTACCAAGTCAATCCACCTCCCTCTCCCCCCTTCTTTGCTTTACCTCACTGATCAGATGGTATTTCCTCTCCTTTCCTGTCGATACCCCACCAACCTCCTGTCCTCGTTCTTCCTCCCCTTTCAGCAGCCAATTCATGTTCCGCTCTTTCTTCTCATGGAGAGATTGAAGCTGCGATGATGAGAAGTTTAAGGCATCCTGTCTGGTTTCCCAGCAGCCAACCGCGAGAGAGTGCAGATACCAAGCAATCTCTCTCACTCTCTCCCCACACAAAGTGCGCAGACAAAAGGGAAGGGGGGGAAAAAAAGCAGTGGTGTCATGATCACCAGAAAAGCATTGATCAGTTCAGGTCAAGCCATCCCAAGCCTGAGATGTGATTATCGCTCTAGGCAATGGTACAACCACGTCAATCCCCACAACTACTGGACATTCAGAAAACCCCTAATCTTAAACGACAATGGGCACCATTAATGAAAGAGATAAATGAGCCTATTTAGCAGCAGCAACATCGTTCCTGCACAGCATGTTTCTGTATCAAAACATCTCCTTACTGCATTCACTTAAGCCTACTTAACCAGGTTGAGAATCAGCCTAACATAAACCTTACATTCTTTAATGTTTTGTAGAAGCTCTGAATGAGGTCAGTGATAATGCAATATAGAGGTTAATAATTACTACCAAGAACCTACAGACTTGATAAAATTGAATACTTGCCATACTGGTGTTAACATAGAGCTTTGGACCCATGAAGGTAAACTGTAGAGAAGAACTACTCTGTTGTTTTCGCTGAGGACCAAGGGGAAGATCACTGTAAAAAGGTGCCCATTGTCTTGGCAATTGAAACTCCAGAAACTGATGAAGTTCTTCTATCGGTGGCTTATCTGAAACAAGGAGGGCAATAATTATAAAAAGCAAAACACAATATATGGGCATTATCTGTAACATGTGATGATAAAGAGCCTCAGACAACTCAGAATTGAATACATAATTAGATGTCAGGAAACTTCTTTTGCCTCTCTCAGATCATAGAAAAAGAATCAACCACATGTCAACATTTAAACCCTCCTAATGATTACAGACAGTTTATGAAGAGTAGTGGAGGAAAACAGAATACGCCTATTGCCTATTATAGCATATTTCCTAATGACTACAGGCTTTATCTATAATTATAATGCTTGGATAGATGCGCTGTCAGAACAATGACATGCAATCCACTAGAGGACAGCAACCAATAGATTAATTATATAAAGGAAAAGGAATAGTATTAAAAAATGGTAATAAGATGCTGATGATATATTTTTCTAGTTTACTAATTGATGATTGGTAGATACATAACTGAAAAGGTGAATAACAACTGACGGCATGCAACTGCGAACAAAAGGTAGGAAAGAAACTCATCCATTCAGCATTCTCAAAGTGCAGAAGACCCTAACATCCGCTAGATATGGGGTGACAGCTGAGATGATCTTTAATTTTTTTTCCTATGTGGTATTTAACGTTCAAAATATGTACATATTGATGTAAAGGATTGAAACCCATAAATGCAGCTTGTCCAACTGTAAAGGCAATGATATCAATAAAGGAAGAACCTTATTCCTTTTCTCATTCAGTAAAACATTGTAGAAGTCCATGGCTTGCAAAGTGCATGCACATATGCGCACGCACAAAAAAAAAATGGTGGTTTGCATACTGTTCATTTATGAATTAAAACACTTATTTTCTACCATTAATGAAAAACTGCTCATTTGTTCGACCGTGCATAAATAATGAGTCTCAAACTATCAGAACCAGATTTGCCGTACCAAGCCAAACCAGATGGTACACTCCGTACCGTATCATACCCGTTCGATACCGGTATCCGGTATGGGAGGCGCACCGACACTCCATATACTGAAAAGATCTCATATTGTACCATACCAACACAGTGCTAGTGTGGCACCGGTATGGGGTCTAGTACCAAGACGGCAACTCTGATCAAAATCTTTTTTAGGCATTGCATTGTAGATCCTAAAATACTATGTGGATCATCTATTTGGATGCCCCACCATAATTGATAGCCCTAAAACATAGCATAACATTGTTATGCCCTGGGAACATCAAAGTCGACCCCTCATATCTATGTACAAATACCAGGAGATGCTGTGTACTCTTAATTGCAATGTGCAAATGATACACTAATCAGCGATCACTTGTAGTACCTTGAGCACTAGGCCAATGTGGAAGTAGTTTCATCTTTAAGCTAGTAAATTTCTAGTAATGTTAATGATTGAACCAAATGAGTGTCAGTCATGTCAAGCTGAAGCAAAAGCATATTCTTACATCCATCCATAGGCTGGTCTTATAAGACAATTGAAGTGCAGATTACATCAGTTGATACTTACATCGTAGGTATAGATTGATGGCATGATTTAAGAATCCACTACCAGGAACTCCATTTAAGAGAGAAGTGATTGGCAAAAAAGACATTGATATAACATCAGGTTCAGATTGAACTGTGTTTAACCACTCATTATGAGATAAACCTTTATTATCTTTTCCCCCTCTCCGCTTAAAAATTTTCACGATATCCTGAAATTGAATAAGTAAAACACAATAACTATTAGGTGTGACTAGCTAAGGTTAAAGCTTTTTGACAAAAGCCAAAAGGAAATACCTCCTTTGGAGAGTAAGAACTTGATGAACTGATATTAGCAAACCTTAGCCGTTGCTCTTTGATATCAACCTGTGCTACAAAAATATTAAATTGGTTCAGTGGAAGGAAAGGAGGTCCAAATAGGAACTACTCTAGTCTGATGCTGGATTGTTAATAATGCAACTAAGAGTTACATTATTGCACTGTCTACTTTAGTTGCAAACTGCCTGGTAAAATCAACTGCAATGGAAAATGAAGATGCACAAGCTATTCTGTCAAAATGCGTTTGTTTCTCCTATACATGCTGGGGAATTTATTCATCAGACATTACAAAGTTGAGATAGCATTTTAGCATAAAGATATGCTAAATTCTGCTGCAAGCATTAGAGTATCTGCAATTTAAGACAAGTGGTGGCAGGAATTCTTCATGCACTTCTGATTTTGCAGGGAGCAAATTACACAAAAAAGGAGAATAGATAATGAATTTCATCTTTTCTTTCACAACATGCAGCTGCAAAGGACAACAACAAGATAAACTCTAAATAATCATGAAAAGTTCCAGTAACGGTAAAACCCATGCACTATCAGTATCTAGAGACATGAACAAAAAGGGATGACCATTAAGATCTGCAGAATTGTCACAAAAATTGTTCGTTCTGTTATGTTGTCCCCCCCCCCCCATTCCAACCTTTTTTTGTTTGTGTTAATTCAGCAATGCAAATATAGCCTGCAAGAAATAATTGCAAGTGTACAACCATTTTATTTTGCAGAATAATATAGATTTAATGAAAAGTCTTGAGCAGCAAAATCTTCTATCTTTACTCTGTGGAATTTTCATATTTCATCTATTTAAAAATGAATGAAAAAAGTGGAGCCAACATTTTCTTTTGCAAATTGATTAAAGTTTTTTTTTTTTTTCCGTACAACAGCAGCTCACCCATGTCGGGCATGGGAGCAGCCAGCTAAATCAGAAGAAAACTGATGTAACTATAACCTTAGAACAAAGAATATAAGATCTCTCTCTCATGTATATATGTATATACACAAAGGTGTGTATACATCAGTATGCACATATGCATGAGTGCCACAGTGCTCCCAGAGGACCATCTTGCAAGTATATTCCACTAGCAAAAATAATCAAATGCTCATATATGTACACGTGAAGTTATTTTGCAGTGCAAGACGTGAATTCTTATATGTATGTTACCTTAGGCAATGCAAGACACGAGGGCACGAGTCATTTTCCCATTTAAACCAATTTGTAAATTGATTATGAGTTGGTTTGGAGGGAGGAATATAACCTTGCATTCACAGATATTCATACAAATGTTATTATATCCTGATGCCTAAGTATCTCAGTTTAGATTCAATTAGAAGTCATACCTATAACAAAAATGTGTGTGTGTGTAAAGCATTCGCTCCTAGAAAACCTCATAATGTATATTGGTAACGAGAACCTTTTTACACTGTGTTAGCTAACATTAACTTGAAAGACAGAAAAAACAACACAACAGAAGAGGGATTTTTCTTTTTATAATCAATAAGAAACACCTTATCCTGTCCATATGCCTCTTTAGAATTCAAATCATATTGTCCGTTTACATCAAGAAATCTCCTATCTGCCAACTCCTTCAACCTTTTCTGGACTTCAACAGGTTGGAGGCTTGACGAGTGCTGTTGTCTCACATAAACTACATCCTTTCCTCCCATCTTCACACCAACAACAATATGAGTGCCAAAGTTTGAAATAAACCTGGAATTACAAGCAATAAATGAAGCACACCGAAACTTGTAAATTGCCAATGAGAGATTAAACATAAAGGAGTGTGAAATGCATCGAGCTGCTAGCTATGGATATTTTTCAATAAGTTATGAAAGTTTAAGGAATTGAGCATCACAGATAAAGCCTTCACAAAAACAAGAAATTCTAGTACTGATACATTAGGCTGAGGATGATGCTACATTGAATCTTAGAAAATAATTTTTTTTTAAAAAAGTACAGCGTGAACTTTGATAATATCAAACTATACCAATCAACAAAATTCTACTTGAAGTCATACATATGCCAGCCAAAACAAAACTCGATATAAATTTGCCAGCTAGATTTCTGACAGCCCAAAAGTCTTTCAATAAAGGATGCCCAACTTTCACCAGAAACAAGGATAGGCACCAAAAATCTAAAGGTCACTATGTCCGTAGACATGGATATGAATGCTAGAGTAAACATTGCAATAACTTCTTAGCTACAAAAAAAGAAACTAAGATAAATAAATGAACATGTCATCCCATTAGATATTATGGTCTTAGCAGTGACACTTGGGCACATGACACGGGAATCTTCTTGAAATTGGACACAGGTCCACCGTCCGCATTTGGATCTTATTATATGTGTGTAAGTAAATATGTACTATTCTACTCATATAATGAATATTGTGCTAGATCCATGCTCCATAAGTTCATAAATTTGATAAAACGGTTGTCATGTTAGACTGGATAATTTTCATATAGAAGTGCCAAAAGTAGACACCTAATGATGATAGCATCAAGATATGATGGTATGATGTGTCAAGAAGTGTCATAATTTGTCCCAAGTGTCCAAATGTTTGACATGTCAAAGAACCCAAAATTTGGAGTCCCCACTCTCCAGGTAATGCAGGTTCTTAAGCATTCTCATATGGAATCATCTTTTAATCTAAATCAAGTGAATATCTGACCTTGCCAAAGCAATGGGATCCCATGTTGATGGAACAGCTTGCTTAACATGATCACGAAGTACAATTTGAGATTTTGATAATGCAACCGAGTAAAGGGTAATGAACCACCCATCAAATGCAAGAGATTTGGTGTCTGCTGCATTTTTCTGCCAACAACCTGAAAAATCAAACATATGGTTGAAAAGGCCTGAGGGAATTTTTCCGGATAAAGATAGCTCCTGGTTGAATTGCTCAGACATCTGCAAAAGATTTCATAAATATCAAGAATAGGAAACTATTAGTAAGCATTTAAACAGAAAAGATCTACAATTTCCTTTTCATATAGGAATTCATCTTCCTATATTAAGGAATGTCGGAAGAGCCAGAGTTCAGTAAAATGGTTCATCTGCGACTCCCTCAATCACCCAGAATAATTGGCATTTAAACACTTTGAACACATGAGATAAAAAATTCAGGAAATAAAATCGTCAGATGTGCTTCTGTGAAAATACCTTCGACAGTTATGCTATCTCCCACTGAAGATGTTGAAAAAAAGACCTCTCAATATCAGTTACTTCAAATGCCAGGACTAACAAAAACCAAGCCAGACAAGGTGTGCATAGTGATGGCATGGCTTCTTATTCTTTTCTTTTTTTTAAGGGGGGGTGGGTTAAGATGGAATGGCTTATTTTTTAAGATAGAATACTTATTCTTTAGAATACAATCCAAGAGATCCCATTGGTGAAAGAGGAAATAACCAAAAACAATAAAAGAATAAGTGCTCCCACAAAAGCTTTTAAAATGTTGCAATAGACTCCAAGTGAATAGCTTCAGGTTAATTGCAGGTCAAAATAGTAAAAAAATTCCAGCCATCTCCATCACAATTCTTGCAATTGAGCCCACCATTTAATCGATACTACCTTATACATGTCTGTATAAGCAATAATTGTTGACATCATTCTCCATTCAGCTAAAAAAAAGAAGGAAACGGGAGGGTCACATCTAGTATGGCCAGAACTCTATAAAAAAGGAGATGGGAGGGTCTTACAGAACTTTGTTTATATTTTGATCTTTTATGGTGTCTACTTTCTAGAGATACATCAGGTCCACTATTTGGTTGTTTGAAGATACTATTTCTCTATTAAGAGTTTGGTCCTGTGAACTCTCTCTCTCTCTCTCTCTCTCTCTCTCTCTCTCTCTCTCTCTCTCACGTGCGCACACACCCACCTCCTAGTGACCTTCTGTTCCTTTTACCAACTTTTAGAGGTTTTACGAAAAATTTCATGCATACTTTCTACTTGATGCACTGAAATTAAAACCTCATCTTTTTTTTTCCTACTCAGAATAGGAGATCTTGTCATTACACTCAGTGGCATCTCCACCTAAACTCACATCATCATCTATTCTCCCATCTAATTTCTTTTTTTCTTAAACTATTTACTGCATAAACTTAAATCATACCCTATGTTTCCCCAAATCCGAATTTTCCAAATTAATTTCCTAATGCATCCATTCTGGCAAGATCCAATTCAATATAAACTGATAAACACATAAGTACAGTGGCAGCTCCAAACTCAAGACCAAATAGTTTGGGCCATGCAAATCTTGAACCCCCCCCAAAACAGAATTGACTATTCACATAATAAAATAGTTTTGTCCACAGAAAACAAGTGCACCGGCAGCTTGCTTTTTCCAAAGCATGAGTAAGCTTTTTTGGGAGTTACAGTGAAAGAAACCTTCGGTGGGTCATCAAACAAAGAAGTAAATAAAATAATCGGAAGAGACGGGTAACAAGAAGAAGCAATATAGTAACTGACATAATAGGTTGCAGCAAATAACTTATTGTCCAATCAAAAATACAGGCCGGTTCTTAGAAGTATGGAAGTGTGACTGGTAGCAAAAATAAGATTCCAATGCAGGCCGATAAATTTCATATTCATAATATATTTAGTGGCGAAGGGAACAACAGCACGAGAGGGACTGGGAGCATGGTTCAAGAATGAAATAGACAAGAAAACTCAGCTAGAACTGCTTCTACTGATTAGATTATAACCAGAACACTGTAAGTTTGTCAGATAATTTTTTTTTTAAACAACAAGATAGCATTACAAACATTTTTTAAGCATATCTTATTTGAAGTTCTATGATTCTTTTCCTTGGAAATTATTGAAATACAGCCACAGTGAGACAAGTAGCCTAGGTCTAACTAGAGTATAGCTAGCTATCTGAAATAATTCCTACATTTTTCATGTACTAAATTGTAGTTGACATTAGAAACTAACCGACCAGGTCCAGGTCAAGCTTTTCCAAACTGTAACCTGATGACCTAGCCTGAAACAATACAAATCAGGCTCATGGATCAGTCTGTTCAAGTTCCTAGTTCAAAATCCGCTAACCTTGTAACTCCCACTTATACTTGGATACCACCATTGACTTTTGGATAACTCAGGAAATTCTAATAATGCAAGGCCAGCTCAAAATCCTACTATGGCTAAAATACTGCCTTATTAAAATCTTCTTATAGGCCTGCCACATCACTAATATAACAGGTACAAAATGCCAATATGAAGTTGTCGATTAAACCAAGTATCATGGTTGTATGACCCACATGTTTATCCAATATAACCAAAATCATATGATTAGCTTGATTTGCATTGTGCTCAACACCCCCCCCCCCCCCCAACACACACACACACAGAGACTATTTTATCTTTTTTTTTCCTTCTTGATTCGTAAGATACAAGTTTTATAGGCAGGCAAAATGCAGATATCTAAGATAATTAACACCCATTCAACACAAATGGAGAGCTTGAGCTCAGTAAGCATAACGTAAACATTAGGCATGGCCAAATACGATAACACATGTTGTACTTCAATAATATTGTTGCTTGTAAAATAATATGCATAGCGGGGCATGTAAATCACAAATTGTGATATGCACTGAACACATTACAGGGCTTACAACAATAACATGGTGGAGGACCTATAATTTCTTCAACATAGTGAAAGTACAACACTTTTGTGATCCTCGTACAGAGAGGGTTTTGCATCCCATGGGAGAGGATATGTCTAAATGATAGTGTGATCCTGTACCAGTGCCCAACAAAAAGAGGAATGGAACTAGCGTCCTACCTCTCCAATAGTAAACATTAGTGCAGTAAACTTTCATATAGTCAAGTTGCTACATGTATAATTCTAAGGTATTTACCAAATAACAAGGTCTACAAGTATCAAGCAACATAAGCAAAACTAACCTTCATCATTCCAAATCTCATCAACAGTGATCAGTGCTTTATAATTTGTAGTATGGCATACACTATATAGACTACAAGATCAAATATCTGTTTCTTTACCAGTGATACTTACAGCCTTGTCAAGCATATACATATAAAGCAAACAAATGCAAGCTAAAGAACCAAGGCAGAAAAGATTGTACCTGTTGAAAAGCCAAAACATCAGACCTGAACCGCATCCTTTCTCCTTTATCACACTTTATCAATTTCGGCACATTTGGAATACATAAACCACCCGGAAGAACAACATCCTGAACCTGATCTCGATCTAGCTCGATCAAACATGGATCCGGAATTTCCCTCTTGCAGTACTTAAGCCGGATATCTGCAACTATGTCGTATCCTAACCCAATCGAACTAATTGCAATCTCGGCAGCTTTTAAGGGCGGGGCCCTAAGCGCCATTCTTGAACATCACAGAGCAAACCAATAACTTAATTTATACCATTCACAAAAATCATGTGCCCTTCTTCAAAAAAAAAAAAACAAAACAAAACTTCGAGCCCCTACTCAAATAGCATATGATGCTATTCTAATCGACCAAAATTCAATCTTTTTCGCCGATACTATTGAGATCACCCGCAAGAACAAGAACCCTCGATTTTCTGAAATTTTCCCATGGAAACCAAGCATTAATCTCTAGCTTTCCAGATCGGGAAAGCCAAAAAGAAGAATAAAAGATTTACCAAATCTTCAACCAACCAAAGATCTCAAACCTTCTAAGAGTCAGCTCCGATGCATCAAAGAACGACTGCTAAATCCCAGCTCGAGTGGCTTCGAGATCAAGCTCTTAGAACCCTAGATCTTCCCAAGATCGTCCACTACGCTGACGAAAACCCTAAATTTCCCGCCTCCGCTTCAAGGAAATCTTCTCCCTCTGTTTCCTTTCTTTCTTGCCCTCCACGGCTCGGGATGATACTAGGGTCAAAAATTTTAAAGCGGAGTAGCGGAAGAATATTGTCGGCTCTTGTCGCTTTCAGTGATGAGACACTCGTCAATGGTATGGTTGCGAGAATGAATGATTTCTTAATGATTTTTTCCACCTTAGTTTCCTTAATTTTTTTATATTTTATATCATTTTTGTCTCTTCTATATTTATATTCTAAACTTTAGACCTTTTTTATTTAATACCTGCATACATCTGGTGTTGATAGATGAAAATGAAATGTTACAGCTGGCTTGACAATGGTTGCATCCATCATTTGCTCCAAAATATTTGGACAATAGTGAAGGCTGGAGGGGCCAAGCATATGTTCAATGAAACTAATAGAGCTGCAAACTAAGTAGCTGCTTATGTAGCCAGTAACTTCGATAGTATCTTATGGGTTTGAGATGAAAAGTTGTTTCTGTTATTCCGAAATATTTTGTTTTTTAATTTTATTGGGGGTATCTGTACTCGTCAGGAATTATCCATCCATCTTAGCCAAAAAAAAAAACAAATAAACCAAAAAAAAAAAAGACAACAAGCTTGGCGTATATAATTTTTGTTATTTTTTTCTCAATTCATCCTTTCCATCTCTCTCCCCCCTGCAAAGGTCCATCATCTTGAGGAGGCAGTGGCTCGGGCATTGGTCTTGCCCGTGATCTCCAGGTACAATAATAGAATCTTCTAGATGTTGTGGTCCTCCAAGGAGAGCACGTAGCAAGCTTTTAGCTGGTGTGGTCCTCCAAGGGGGGCACGTAGCAGATGATGGTGATGGAAAGCCAAGGAAGGTCATGCTATTGAGAAGGAGCATGATGGCCTTCTTCATGACACCGATCTTCATGGGGACAACATTGCACTCAATAGCCTTCTTGACCTCATTCGTCATCAGCATATACTTTTATCGAACTGTAATGCAACATGCAAAACATCCATCTTTCTTTCTTGTTTCAATGTGAAACAACAAATCCTCTCTTTCTCTCTCTCTTATCGTTGCTAGCTAGCCGGCGCTATCTATCTTCATAAGAAGAGGAGGAGGAAGAAAAGCTCCACTAGTCCGATCTAGAGGAAGGACCATTTGAGATAGAAATATAGTGAAATTGGAGGGGAAGAGGTTGCATGAGAATCGGATGACGAGAAGGAACCTGTCTTTAGAATCGAAGCATTTCTATTTGGATCAAAATAGATATTAATTGTGATGTAGTATATTAGAAGGAACCCGCCGCTCATCATTGAAGGAAAAAACTACATAAGTCAATTTTACTGTATCAGCAAATCACGTGATAGCATGTGGCCATCTCCATCACAACCATCAAACGAACATTGCAGTTAGGATATCGATTGTAAAATTTTAACAATTCAATGATCTAAGTGTACTAAGCTGAAGTTCAGAATAAAAATAAAAACTCAAAATTTTTGGCATAATTAATCCTTACTCTTCCTATAATGAGTTTCCTCCCATTATAATTTTTAAAGTCACATATCTTCTATGTTCAATGGCCTAATATGGCAATCAGGAATGATGTGACAAATTTGTGAGTTGTTGAGTTTAGTTGGGCCTCGTCAGCCATTCAACCAACTAATGTCTTTCACAATGAATAGGCGAATTGTATAACAGCCATTGTCAGTCAAACCACATCTACCATTTTATTCCCAAAAAAATCTAGCATTCAACCAACCAATAACTTTCCATACCAAACTGATCAATCGAGCAGTGATCGGCAGGTGATATTTAACTTTTTTTTATTAATATTATAAAATGAATGAGGTTGTTATTATCAAGTTATTAGTTCCATTCCACTCTCTTCTAGTACGACTAAGTATATAATATTCATGATAATTGATGAGCATTGTGACTTTCCACCTTTTTTCCAATAAAATTTTGATCAAGTTTATATAAACTATCAGGGCGAGAGGCAGAGTGGGATAAGATAGGGATTAGCCCCTTCAGATGTACAGTATTTCACATAAATCACATGTCATTAAGAATTATATATATATATATATTATACATGCACGCCTATGCACATGCCCATAGACACACACAACGTATGTGTGCATAAAGAATATATAATAGAGAAATGTGTATGTATGAGTAAAACATGTATATATATATATATATATATATATATATATATATATATATATATATATATATATATATATATATATATGCATGCATGTATTCTTTTTATATTGCAAAAAAAAGGCCTCTAATCCACTTGAAACTTCGTTCCATCTCAGCCCATGTAGGTTGGAACCTAGGTCCTTTGAGCCAAATGTCAGGAATTCATATGTTAGTTGAGGGCCGAATCAAGGGCGAGCATGCAGAATTGAACCTCTAACCTCTTGCTCAAAGGGTGAGAGATAATACGATTCGAGCAAGGACTCGATGGTTAGGTTAATGTTACGATCGAAAGTGGGATGATACATTGGACTCATGCCTAACTCACTGGGTCTTAGCTTTCCTATTGGGAAGGTCTGATTTGGTTTTTATTTGGGTCCGACCCAGGTCTGCTTGATCTACTTGCACTCCTTGAGTGAAGGCCAAGGCTTTCTAGAGAAGTATGTATACATGGTCCCTTCAGCCGGCAGGTGCCTTCCAACGCCACTCTTTATTTGAGACCGAGCTCAAATATATAGACTGCATCAAGTGTTTCGATTGAAAGCAGGTCTCCCACCCGACTTCGTATCCCTTCCCACGAATTATTTCGTACCGGGAACCGAGGGCGGTGGGTGGAAAAGAGAAGTTGAAGGGAATTTGGCCTGCATCCACCTATTCGATGAAATGCTTGTAAGAGATGCATCCATCCCTGCTGCCCAGAAAGGCTGCCCATGGCGTCGCCCGGACTTGCATGGTTGACATAGTATTTGATTGAAAGCATGCCGTTTGATCCTCGTTCTTTGGTTTGGCAAACGATGCTAAATGCTTGTAAAGTAAATGGAGATGTTAAGCTTGGTGGAATGGCTGGGCAAGACAGCCTCCCCTCATATGCTCCTCTCTCTGATCTGGATGCTTCGGTAGGCAGGGGAGAAAACAAGGCCAAGATGAGGGGAGGCTAATGAAGGAATTGGGTGTGAAGAAGGAAGTTGGATCTGGCTGGATTTCTAGCTGAAGCTATCAACCTCAGCTGATTCAAATGGCAGCCAAGTAGGTCTTAAATCAAAGGTCGCTGCATTTGTCAACCGATCCGCTAATTTAGGTTTGTATCAAAGGTTTGATGTTTTTTTAACTTGCTTTGATGTCCCTCGTCTTTGCATGCTTATACTTCAGATTGTCTACAACTCAAATTCTCAATCTGAATTTTGCTTTGCAGCTTGTGCATGGCTCATCGAGGTCAAGAGCGTAATTGTCTCCTCTCACAGTAGAGACGCATTAGAATTGATGTGGTTTTTCCATGTCTGGTCAGGAGAAGTTAGACTCTGAAATGGAAATACGAATGAGTGGCTTTCATTCCAACTATTTAGTTAAAAAGAGCCATGTTCATATTTCGATTCTAGGTGGAAATGGAATGTCCCAATTTTTTAAAACTTAACTTTCCTTCTAGTATTCACATTCTATTTTGATTCTAATTTTAATTTTGGTTACAAATCAAATATGTCGAAAAATATGACCATATTCCGTTACTTGTTCCAATCTATTTCGATTCTGATTTTAATTTCGGTTGCGAACCAAATACTTTCTTTGCCGTATTGATGAAGAAGTTGATGACACGTATAAGCAAGCATTTTAACGCATCAGCTGAGCCACGTTAGCCCTTCTCTAAATCTGTTCACCTTTTTTTTCCATTCCGGCCTCTGGATTTTGCCAGGGTTATTCCCATTAAATTAGAAGCTTATGGGACCCAGTTTCTACAAAATTGCAGGTCCCACAATTTGTACCAATGGAAGCCAACCAAGGCACTCTTAAGCCTGTTTCGTACATAATTGGAAAACGCTGTTACTCCCTTGAAATGTGGCATCAATTTGGACGCCTTGATAGCTTTTTTTTTCCGTGAGATTTGCCTTCTTTTCAGTCTTGCTAGATAAATTTCTTGCACCACACTACATAGAGGTCATCAAAAGGGACCAATTTGGTACTCCCCAGCCCACGGACTTCACACGAGCCCACCGAACCCGGCGCGCACACCGAAAGGATTCGCCGGTTTCCCTCCCCCTGGTTTGGCTCTCACCTTACCTCACTTTATTTTCCTCCTTCTAGATTAAATCTCTGCCGTCGGATTGGCCAGCATCGGTATGATCGACCTCTGGGCGCTCTCCGGACGCGAAGTGGACGATAAGCAACCGAGGGCGTGACGGTATCAAAAGCCCTCGATTTAAAGACTTGAATCGGTGCCATCGCTTCTCAGTCCTCGCCTCTCCCCCCCCGGCCCCCACCTCCAAAAACCCCATTGGAAAAAGCCGGCGGTTTTAGGCGTTCTCAGGCGGTAAAATTTTGCGATAATCTCAAGGTAAGATCCCAATTTTAATTTTTCGTATCGATTCATATGATTTAAAATAAAAATATTGATAATCCAACTCGTATGTTAGTTTTTTTTTTCTGATGGAGCAATTCTTATTTAAATTGAAATTTTGTTGTTTTCTTTCAATTTAAATATGAAGGTAATAATAATCTTTCTCCTTTTCTATTGTTTTCCATTTGGGGTCGTTTGGTATGGAGTGATCGTCCCAGAATGAAGGTAGATGGAGGTGATGAAATATCTTAGTAGAATTCACCGAATCCGAATCCGAAGATCTTTCACCGCTGAGCTATTGTCGGATTTAAACCCCACTCAGGAGAATTACCGGGTCCAGCTTTGGAATCCAAACCCACCTATTTTTTGCCTTTCTTTGTCCATATCTTGATTCCCTGGGAGACGACGTCAAAGGAGAGAAATATCTTAGTAGAAGCTAGAAAGCAGTTAGGTCACTTTCTTCTTCTCTCCCTTCTCTTCCGTTTCTGTTCTTCTTCGTTCTCTTCTCTCTTTGTTCTTCATTAGTTTTCTTTTCTCCTGGGGAGGTAAAAAAAGACCAGCTTGGGGAAATAAAAAGGTGTCTATGTTGAGATATTTTAGTAGTTATCGACATAGGTTTTTGGTTTGATTTGTTACGAGTCTTGTTGTTATGAAAGAAGTTAAAAAACTCTGAATATTTAGTCTTCCTTGCTTATTTCAATACTTAAATTTATTGGAGATGGTTGTTTTTTGTGCTTACTAACTTTTTTTTTTCTAGTATAATTTTTTTTTTCTGTTAGGAATCAATGGCTTGTGCTGCTCACAATATCGCGAGCTCACTGAGATTTCCAGATTTCGGACCAGCAAAAGTATTCCCCAAGAATCATCTTTGCAGTGGCTTGAGTTCATCAGTTTCCTTCGTGGGTTACCAGAAATGGAGATGGAGTGCTCTTTCATTGTCACATATTGGAGAATTCCCTGTGTCGACTCGTTGGAGCTTCATCACCAGGGCGTCGAATAGCTCCAATGGGGATTTGCAGGGAAATGCCTTCTCTGGCAGCGGCAATGGCAGCGCCAAGGACGCTGGTGAGAAATTGGGACCTTAATTCATAAGTATTTCTACTATATAAAAAGAAAAATCCTTATGTGATCATCGGTAATAGAAGTTTGTACATATGTGCGAGTTATGTGTATATGTTACTGTCAGGAATATTTTAGCTAATGCTGCAATGATTTTTTTCCAAATTTTAGTGTTTCAAAAACACAACTTTTAGGAAACATCTGAAGCATGCATTTCAGATTTAATTTAAAATAAACTAGTTTTGAATTCCTATAGATATAAGTACAAGTAAATAATCAAACAATATGATCTAATCGATGTCATAAGGGATTCTAGAGACTATATGCTTGAAGAATTGTGGGTTTATCTCTGCCTTGGGTAGGACATTGATGGGGGAAATTTGATGCTTTGGTGGTTTGGTATCTTCCTTTTACTAAAGTCTTAGCAATCAGCATATCAAATGGAGCTTGTGAGGGACATTGTCTGAAGATTCTTCTTTGCTGCCCTATAATCTGTAGAGAATGTGAAGTGCCTTGGTTTTTCTTGCTAGATTATTGGAGTAGGTGTTTTGATTATTGGGAAATGTTTTCCTAAGCAGTGACGAGGGAGTACTGGAGAAGAAGATTCCTTTTTCTTGTGTTGTCGTGGAAATGGAAAGGCAAGGTGTGCTGTGTGTACCATGCCATTCTAGTGCTTGGCATGCAATGGAAGGGCAGCATGCCAAAGTTTGACTTATAGCTGCTAATGTTGGATGCTGGTAAGCCACTGGCATGTTATATATTTTATGTGCATGCCAAGCCATGCCAACCAGAACTTAAATCAGTGCCTAAAGTGCTTAATTCTGTTGGATTAGGAAGGGTAAGATTTGAAAATATGTTCTTGTTGGAGTTGGAGAGTTTAATTTGGCGATTTTTTTGGGGGGTTATAAAGGTAAAAATGAGATTAGATTAGTGTTCTTGGAGGATAGCAGGTTTTAAAATGAATGTTCAGATTAATCAAACGCTATTTGTTGTGGTTTTCTGCTACTGCCACTGTGACTAAATCTGAGCCATTTTATTGACCTTGAATGTCACTGTTGTTATGCTTGCCTACTTTTGTTTTCGAAATTATGGAATGCAAAGATGCAGATCATGGTTTTCCTTCATTTCTTCTTCTTTCTTTGAATTTATAGTATTCTTGGGATTGTTAAGATCCATCGTAAATAACACTGTTGATGTGAGTGGTAAACTGAAGTTACATACTAAATGTTGAGTTAAACCTCATATCTTCAAAATGCGGTTTGTATTAAGGGGCCATATGAATGTTTGAAATATGATGTTTATGTAGTCTTTCTAGTCTTATGATTATGAAATATCTTTACTGCAGCTTTAGTCTGGTCCAATAAATTATTATTGGTATAACAATCATCCTCTTTAATTTCTTTATTGTGATCTAATGAATTATTATCAGTACAAGGATCACCCTTTCTTGTCTTCATTGGAAGAAAGTTATTTCTGATTGCATATTTCTTATTGTAGAAGAAGGGGTAGCAGTGCTGGTCATTGGCGGTGGAGGAAGGGAGCATGCACTTTGCTATGCCTTGAAGCAGTCTCCGTCCTGTGATGCAGTTTTTTGTGCCCCTGGTAATGCAGGGATTGATCAATCGGGGGATGCCACCTGCATATCAGACCTAAATATCTCTGACAGTGCAGCTGTGATATCCTTTTGCCACATGTGGGGAGTTGGCCTGGTGGTAATTGGTCCAGAAGCTCCTTTAGTTGCTGGTCTTGCGAATGACCTTGTTAAGGCTGGGATCCCAACGTTTGGCCCATCAGCAGAGGCTGCAGCATTGGAGGGATCGAAGGACTTCATGAAGAAGTTGTGCGACAAATATGGCATCCCTACAGCAAATGTATGTTCTCATGTTTTCAATTTCAAGTATTCTGAACTGATTTCTAATCTTTGTACACTTGTTAATTCCATATGATGTGGGAATGTCACTGCTTTTGGGGTAGAAAGCATGCGAACTGAATTTTGGTCAGCGATTGAAATCCCATGGGTTAGGGCCATCCTGAATTTTCTATGGAACACGACGCACCACGTCATGCGCTTGGGACAGCGGGCGTCTCATCCCATCCCACTCCCAATCGTGCCCTATCCCGTCCTGACACCTGAGGCAGTGCCCTATCCCAACACTCGGGATGGAAGGATGCCCCACCATCCTGCTAGGCCTTAAAATCCTTGATTTTGATCACTCCAAGTCATTCAAATGGGACATGTTTGATTCCCTGGTCAAGTGAAGTCAGGCCTGAACATATAAATCAACCTTCGATGAGAAATTCTTCTTAATAAGAATTCCAGCATCAATTCCATCCACCCCCACCCTTGTGCACTCTCCCTCTTCTTAATTTACTCTTATTGTTGTAATCTTCTGTTTGATATTTACTGTTCTTAAAATGAAAGATCCTTTCAAATAATTAGATGGCTGAATGACTCTTATAAGTTTTAGTTTCAATATAAGTTCTAGTTTAGTTTTTGTCTCACTTCATATTCAAAAACTTACGATTTTGATGCTCTCTCTCTCTCTCTCTCTCTCTCTCTCTCTCTGAGAACTGGGATGAGTGGAAGGCTAGGCAAATATAAAAGTGAAGGTGGGATCGAACCTTGGTCTCTTGTATCCATATGAGAGACTTTACTAACTTGACTAGTTGGCAGCCACTAGTCATTTACTTCTTTTTACATATTCAAAGAAGGAAATTACTACTGTTTGTTTCGGTTTGTATTTGAGTTTTCTTTATGCTTGGTTGTTTAATTACTACCGGTGAGCCATATAGAAAAATTGAAAGAACTGAGTGACACCCTGTCACATAAGTTTGTGGATCAAACATTTACTTTCTGTGCTTCTTTGTAGCTTCATTTTACTAATTTTGTGCTATGGTGCATGTTTGTTTGTGCAGTATCGAACCTTTACAAACCCTTCTGATGCAAAGCAATATGTTAAGGAGCAAGGAGCGCCTATTGTTGTCAAAGCTGATGGATTGGCTGCTGGGAAGGGAGTCATTGTTGCCATGACTTTGGAGGAGGCATATGAAGCTATAGACTCAATGCTGGTTAATGGTGCTTTTGGATCTGCTGGTTCCCGAGTCATTATTGAAGAATTCCTTGAGGGTGAAGAAGCTTCTTTCTTTGCTCTGGTGGATGGTGAAACTGCCTTACCGCTTGAATCTGCACAGGACCATAAAAGAGTGGGCGATGGGGATACCGGCCTAAATACAGGTGGAATGGGTGCATATTCTCCTGCACCAGTACTAACAAAAGAACTTCAGTCTGCAGTCATGGAATCAATAATCCTCCCAACAGTGAAGGGGATGGCAACTGAAGGGTGTAAATTTGTTGGTGTGTTGTATGCTGGTCTTATGATTGAGAAAAAATCTGGGTTACCTAAGCTCATTGAGTACAATGTCCGCTTTGGAGATCCTGAATGCCAGGTCAGTAACTGTTCAATTACTTGGCAAGCATTCAACACTACTTACTAAGTTCATATAATCTGCATATTTGGTCATAATGAAAAATATGATAATGTGGAAGAAAATTTGGTATAAATATCCTAAAGGGCCTGATTCTGGTTGCCTCTTAAGATGAAATATTCTGTGCCATTAGTTGGCTTCGATTGAACTAGTCATATCATATATTGGTGCAATTTTTGTGATTTTATTGTTCATAGAGAAATTCTAAGCTTGGATTATTGTGTAGTCGCATGAACAACATCGCACTATTAAACTTTACATGATTAATGTTGCTTATAATTCTACGAATTTGATTTAATTTGATTCATTATGTGAGTATCATGTTTGTGTATAGTTTTATTTTATCTGTGATCAGAAATACTGATGCATGAACTCCCCTTCTGACTATAATTAACAGGTTCTGATGATGCGGTTGGAGTCCGATCTGGCACAGGTTCTGCTTGCAGCTACTAGAGGAGAGTTGGGCAGGGTATCACTGAGTTGGTCATCTGGACCGGCTATGGTGGTGGTGATGGCTAGTCGAGGTTATCCAGGTGCCTATGAGAAGGGCACTGTGATAAAAAACCTAGAAGAAGCGGAGCTGATTTCTCCTATGGTTAAGATATTTCATGCTGGAACAGCTCAGGATTCAAATGGCAATTTCATTGCCTCAGGGGGTCGTGTGCTTGGGGTAACTGCGAAGGGAAAAGATTTAGAAGAAGCGAGAGCAAGGGCTTATGATGCAGTTGAAGCAATTGACTGGCCTGAAGGATTCTGTAGGCATGATATTGGCTGGAGAGCACTTAAACGCATGCCATTAGCAAGTCGCTAATAAGCAGAATTTTTGTAAGCATTGGGACTCACTGGCTTTTTTTGACAAGACAAATCATAAAAACTTTTACCAGAACCATACTACATGAGGAAGCAGAGAAAGAGAGAGTGAGGCATGCAAAGATAAGCTGTGAAATGCTTGTTGGAAGCTGATAGCAAAGAAAGTTACTTTGTTGATGTAGCCTTTTGCCTTGGTGCTGTTCATGCTTAACTTAGATCTAAAGAGATGCATTAATCCAATAGACCTGCAGCTTGATGATTTTTCTTACCAGCTGATCTGAGGGAGGGTGAAGAAGGCCCAGTCATGAGGCAGAGATAAGAAACAATAAATGGAAAAGCTAGTGAGTGTTACGATAGATGAGGTTATACATATTGGTACGATTGAGTCAGATCGGGTGATAGTTAATTGTATCATGTTTGTGTATGCTTCTCAAATTTCAGCATATAGCCCGCAAACTTATGCCATGGTATAAAAATGCATGCCTTGCCATCAATTATCAATATCAATTATTAATACTTGTGCTTCGATTTCAATCCTCTTAATCTCTGCAAGCGGGTTCACAAGTGGTTTATTTTAAATTGGCACATTTTTGACTGCTTAAAATTTGAATCTTGCCCATGAGAATTAGAGAGGCAGTATCTTATAGCTTTGAACAGATGTGTATTATATTTCAAATTTTCTACCATAATTTTATTCTTCTGCTATTTCCTCAAAGAGATTGTTACATGTGATGTGTTTTAACCTGGTAAATTGTGGTGAAATTGGATGTGCCTCCTTTCTGTTGAGTCAACAAAGTTTTCTTTTCTCTATTTATGGACATCTTGATCACAAAGAAAACATGTAACATTTTCTTGTTTCATTTCTGATTCTTAGCTCCATGGCATCTACTTGTTCATATCACATATGGTATATACTTTTGAGAGGCGGGAGTTATGCTTAAAAGAATTCTGCTATGATGCCTTGATGGGTTTGGTGTTTCTGATGTTCAATATTACCTTTGGAAAACATTTTGTAGGATTACTGCATACTACAAGAAGCTGATAGGTTTCTTTTATTTCCTATGAAACTGAGAGGTCGCATGTACTGCTGCATCTCCATGCCAGATTCAGTTCCTCTAAAACAAGCAAGCAAAGTTTCCACCTTGACCTAACCCACGTGGTAACAAATAAGATAGCTTAAATTTTTAACAGTTTATTAGAAGTTTTTCTTTTGGTAAGAAATCTGATCACGAACTGCTCTCAACCTCATATCATTCACTCTTCGTTTTTCTCGTCTCAAGGTATTCCATGATTTTTTTTTAAATTTTTTCACGTCTTTGACTTCTTTTTATGGAGTTTTGCTACTAATATGCGAGGCTGTGGTGAAGTTTCTGGTGAAGTTTCTTGGATTATATTGTCCTTATGCGTTGGATTTGTGTGGGAACTCTTGTCACTGATGGAATTTCGGGGCATTATTGGATTGAAATTATATAGTTTCTAACTGATTCTTGAATCTGTTTTTCTAAATATCTGCACTTGATGCAAGGTTTTGCACAGAATTTGAAGCTTGGGAAATTTATAGCGAATTTGTTTCATTCCTTTTGTCTTTATAAGAGATTAGATGAATAGATGGATAAGAAGTCAAACTATTTAGTTTGGAAATTAATTTATTGATTTATCACACTAAGCTATTCATTAAGGATGGTGACTTGGAGATTGAAACTCTGTACAACTTAATCCATCCGAGCTATATTCAGTTTTGCTCAGAAAATAAACCTTCTTAAACAACCATGGATCTTGCAAGAAGGTTTGTACTCCATAACACTACTGTAGTATAGACTCTATAATTTTCCTCTTTAACTTTCCCATGTTTCCATTGATAACTTGAGTCTTCAGGTCCTCTATGTCCTTCAGTGATCGGTCTATATTCAGTCACCAGAAGCAGTTACCGAGTTTCGCCAAACTTTGGGAGAAAATAGGGTTGATATCTTTGTAATTGCAGAGTTGAAGAGTGTGCTCTTCTTTTGTTCACACTGGTTATTGTACATTATGTTTCTATTAATACATTTTTTAGTAGCATTGCCTCTCTTCACATCAAAAAAGAAAAGAAAAAGAAAGAGAGAAAAAAAAGAAGCTTGGTGGCAAACCCTGGAAACAAAAACAGCTCCATTATCATTTATATGTGGAGATTGGTGTTTTTTTTTTTTTTTACTAAAGTGGACGATTCATACAGATCTAATACGAAGATTGGTGCACTTCACACCACAATAGTATAGCATCGTATATGTTTATGATATATTGTTTGGAGCTGCTATTTTTTTGGTTTTTTGGTTTACCATAACTACATGCTCTATCATTACTCAGGGAAAAGATTGCATGTATGTTTTGAAGGTTAGATTGACTAATGACAACCCTTTCATATAATGAAATTTCCATGTACTTTGGTCTCCTAGTTGACCACCTTCCTCCTTGAACCCTCGCAAGAAATAAGTTTAACACCAACCTGCAGGTGAACGTGATGTGGGCAAGCACCGCATAGCTAATAAATATCTTCCATCTATTGAGATTGTAAGGACTCCTTATTGCTACAGCTCTAGAGCATTTGCACTTTAATAGGCCAGAATAGTAGCACCATTGTCATTCCACTCTAGAAGGTGCAAGGATATTGATCTTTACCTCTCATCCAAGATTTAAATAGTAGAACTTGCAGTGAAAAATTACAATTATCATTACAAAGCATGGGATTCATCGAACTTGAATGGTTGAAACTTGAAACTTGAGTATAGCCATGTTACTCTTCATCGACTACATGCATCATATCATTTCATGGAACAAACAGCCAATGAAATTCGATAATTATTTATTCAGATAGTGATGAATATTTCTCCACTGCATTATTGCACCTTAAGATGACACTAGTTATTGCACCATGTGGCTTTGCTTTCAGTGGGCATGACATTTTGGATTGTAGAATAATGGATGTGTACTTGCAATGAGCGAAACATGGTGGCTCTTTGCTTGCTAGCTCAAGAACAGCACAACACAGGCAATGCTTTATGGTGACTCTCCAAGTCTGTGATCTTATGATATTATTTTTTTCTTCAGAAGCCCTTCACAGAATCAGATCTTCTTTACTCATAGTTGTTTGCTGTTTTCTTGGTTTCTATTTCAGTAGATTACTATGGGACCAAACAAATTCCCCCCTCATGCTTCATGTGTCCTCTTACATTTCCCTCCACCAAAGCAATTCTAGGATGAACATGTACTCAAAGCAATTCTCTCCCATCCATTCAAGCTTTTGCCTAAACTGAAGGGACATTTGCAAGAACAAATTAGCAAGTGCAGGCCATAGCAATTCCTTCAAAGTTGAATCTAAAGATGAAATGTAGCCATTTGGTAAATGGCTGCATTTAGCTTTCTTCCATCCTGCCATCAAAAACAAAGCCTGAAGGTTTAGCTTTATAAACTAGTTGCATAAGAAGGCACCCCATGCCTAAACTAGTGGAAACATAGTTTAGAACCTTTCTTTATTAGATAAATTAGTGAAGGCATAAGCTGCACATTGGAGCAAAAATATTATGAAAAAAATGCACACAGCACTTGACACCCACCAAAACTTCATGAAGAATATGATGTTAATATTTCACAAGGCACAATCAAATTGTCCATCAAACTTCAAACCTTGCAATTATTAAAATAAGATATAGCTACAAAAATATTATTTTGGTAATAATCTATGAGAGAGAATTGGTGGGTGGATGAAAACCAAAAGGACTCGCTATCTTCTTTTTTTTTAAAAAAAAAAAGGAAGCCAATTTTCATGGCTAGAGATCTGCGTCAACTGAGCGAATAATCCATCTAGTATTTAATTTCGACAGCTACAATTTCTCTTCCTTATCTCTTAGTCCCAAAATTTTTAATTTCAAAGCCAGTAGGAATCCACGATAGCCATTACTCTCTCTCTCTCTCTCTCTCTCTCTCACCAAACTACATTATAATTACTGAGGGTAAATGACATTGGGATGAAATTCTTCTCAAGATTTTTTTTTCCTTAAAACCCTATTTTTTTCACCCCAAGGGATTTTTTTTTTTTTTTTCAAGATCATTGGAAATAAATGGCCGATAAATTCGCAGATTCTCGTTATTTCCTCTTAACATCTTTCTTTGTAAAAGCTCCGAATTTTGTGATTTTCCTCTGAAAAATCTCAAGTAGTTTCTACATTCTCGTCTTGTTTGGGATTTTCTGGTTTTTTCTTCGTTAATTCTCAGAATGTGTCAGTCTGGAAAAATATAGAATTAACCACAGTTGTTCTATCTTTTCCCACAAAAATTCCATTTTGATCCATTTCAACTTCCCTTTGAGCTATAAAATCCCCCCTTTGGTCAGTTTTTCTAGCGTTTCTGGCGGTATTTTTTGGGATTGGTTGGGTCTTTTCTTCGTTTCGTAATCAAGATCTCATCTTTCCTGTTCCTGACGCAATCTCCTGTTCTTAGGTAGGTTTTCATCCTAAGTTGCAAGCTTTGTTTCCCTCAAAACATTTGCAAACTTGCTTCGCCTCGTCATTTTCTTCGATGGGTAATGGGTTGGCGTGCATGCGCATAAAGGACTTGAGAGGTGGCTTTGGATCTCAGAGCAAGAGGAATTCCTCTCGGAGGAAGATGGCGGCCCAAGAGGAGTTGCTTCTCCGCCAGGCTCTGTCAACGGCAAGCAACCGGCAACATTCCCAGCGCTTCGATGGTTCGATGTCTCGCCGGACCGGGTCCTTGAGCTCCCGCAGGCGGACACTATCGGATCCATTCTCCAATGGGAAGCAGGTCAGCTCCCAAAGTTCACTTTACGAGTTTTCAGTTCTCATTGTCTCAATTCTGATTTCCGATTTTCGAATCAACTTGAAAGCCTAATCATGACATTCCTTTTTGTTTGCATGATAAAGATGGCAGCTTTATAGTTTTTGTTATATAAATGAGTCAATTATAAAGGTAAAAGTTAAAGTATTTTGGTTTAACATTAAATTGGTGCCTTCTTTTTCATTCATATTTTCTGTCCGCAAGACCATGTTCAGAATCCTCACTAAACTGTAGAATGAGGTTGTCATGTGTATGAACAAATTGTTTCTTTGATTTGTTTAATTCTCCAAGCACGGACATTGGATCAACTAAGTTGTAAAATATTTGGAGGTAAGTAGCCTTGATGTTGCTCTTCAGAATTCAGTAGCCTTCATGATGTTCATTACTTGTTCCTTTGGTTGAAATCAGTCATTTGTCTGAAATAGGTCTGAAGATTAAAATTTGGGTGCTCTAGGCATATGACTATATTAGATCTGCCCAATGCTCCATTATTTTGAGGTCAGTGGATATGTGATTTACAAATTTCGCTTGGAAAACCCGAAAATGAAAAAGATGACCTCTTAAATGTAAGAGGGTTATGAGATCTTAATCAATATGCTATCTCCACCAGCCTTGTGACTCTTTCTAAGTTCATTTATTATCCCAAATAGGTTCATATTAGTGTATTTCGAAGTGGTGTTTATCCTTATTTTGTTGGTCATATACCATAATTCAATTTGGAGTAATCGGCATAAGGTAAAAGAAACAGCCTTTTCTTGTCTTAGAAAAGAGCATCTGTTTCTAAAGATCAAAATAAGCCAAAAATTATATTTCTCCAATACATTTGCATCAAAATTACCTAATGTATCACTGGTTTGTGCTGGCTTAAGCACCATTAAGTCAAGGCAAACCTTCTGATGTGGTTCACTTGTATCTAGCTGCTATTTTCCTTTGCATAGAGTATTTCTTTGGAGAAGTTGATATTTGTATTACACTGTTGCTTTGTTCCCTAAATCATTTTTGTCCCCAAATACTGCAAGTAGCGAAAAGGATGGAAACAGGATTGGATGTATTGGGAAGGGGTAATGGGCTTTGAAGGCCAGAAGCCTCTTTAGATTCTGCGAAATATGTACCTTTAATCTGCCTCGAGGATCAGACATCTCCTGGGTTCTTTACTATCTTGGTGGATGCACTGGAGACAAAGAATCAAAAAGCAAATGAGCCCTGGATTGGATTCTTTGGTCATTGTTCTCCGTCGGTAAATCTGGCTGGTGTGCAATCAACAGATTTTCACTCGTAAAATGAAGATTATACCTGAGGTCACAGTGCAGATCAAACATTCCTTTGCTGAATGGTGTAGCATGCGATGGGGAACAAAGCTACCTCTCATCAACTTGCAGTTTCCTTGTTAAATTCCTAAAGCCTCCTCTCCTTTCCACCTCCCCACTCTCTCTTGCTTTTTCCCCTGTTCACCTCTATGTACCCTCTTCTTTCTTCATTAACTCAATGAATTTGGGTGGCCTTGCCTCCCATTTATTCAAATAAAAAAAAAAAAGAAACATGTACTTTTAACTGTTTAGGCAATGTGTAAATTTGTGCTACAATGATGACATAAACATAAATGGTGCTTAATTACTGGTGCTGTTAAGACTAATATGATGCTTTAGCAAATAGATTGGCTCCCGAATACCAGAGTACTTCAAACAACCAAGATCTATACCATGTGCCCTCTTATTTCTAAAACCTGAAAGTTGTTTTTGTCAATAAAATACCAATGCTCTACAAATCCAGCTTATAATGATACAGTTTCTGAAGTGGATAAATGAAGCAAAGTGAAAGTCTAAGTAAACGAACTGAAATTTTGGTGCAATACCAAGTAACTCCTTTAAAATGCAGCCTTGGTTTTACCAAATGGTATATAACATACTCCCTTTTGAAGAATTCTGGTGTCTTTAGTTTCACTTGCTGCTTTCCTGCCCAAACTTTAGAACAAACTTGCTTGCATCGAGTTGATTATATTTGGAAATCGTAATCACAAAACTAGTATTATATGACATTGGAACAGATAATCTTGTGCAACTGTCATGCGGCTCATTCCTGATATGCCCTATGACTAATCCTGATTGTGTCCAGGAACATTGTAACTTCAGACTCCTGCAAGAAGCAGGAAAGATCAGTTCTGGAAAAAAGATACCTACTTAATGGATGAACCAGGACAAATAGTAGAAGGCCTCCTTTACAAGAGCTATGGGATTAATTGATTAAGGATACAAACATCTGGAGCCCATGTTTTTGTGTGAAAACTGTGGTAGAAAGAGGATACAAGAGTGACTCTAATATCTCTCAGTACTTCCACCATAGGTTCCACAGTTGATTTTTCAAAGATCAGCTTCATAATAAATTTAGATAAACATTCAGGCTGATATGTACGCTATTTCGTTTAGCTTGCACCTAAGTACCATATGAGGTATCAATTTTTCTAGAGTCAATATCTGGAATTCATTTTGACAGGCTGGCAAGTCCTGTGTACCTTTTTACTATTTGCTTCTAGTCCTGACTCCACCTATAGATATTCTATCTCTTACAGAAAATATTTTGATGTTTCAGTGTGATAATTATATTTGATTTTCACACATTAATCTATGATCTTTATCTTCCCATCACCTGATCTTCTTACGGAATTTCTTCTCTTTTTTCCCCTTCATTGTGCTCTCTGGTAGGGTTGTTCTACTAGTTCCTGTAAACAGGACATGTTCCTGCTGTGAATAACTGGTTTTTTTATTAACAACTGATCTATTTCCTAGATTTATGTATTTGCATAAAAAATTGCCATACTTAATTGATTTCTCATCCTTGAAAACTATTCTCCAGGTTCCAATTTATCTGGAGAACATTGAAACAAGGAAATTTGTTCTAGTACATGGAGAAGGATTTGGAGCATGGTGCTGGTATAAGACTATTTCCCTGCTAGAGGAAGTAGGGTTGACAGCGGTTGCTTTGGATCTTGCTGGGTCTGGGATAGACAATACAGACATTAACAGCATAACAACTATGGCTGACTATGCGAAACCTCTCATTGATTACCTACACGGACTTCCTGATGATGAAAAGGTGGAAAAAACTTTCAAGTTATTATAACTGTTATGCTTATGCACCTCTTCATTGTTTAATAATCATGTTTCTTGATAATATCTTGACCAGTTAAGCTTTACAGGTTATCTTGGTTGGTCACAGCTGTGGAGGTGCAATCATTTCATACGCACTCGAGCTTCACCCGAAGAAGATATCAAAAGCAGTGTTTCTGAGTGCAACAATGGTACTGGATGGGCAGAGACCTTTTGATGCGTTTGCTGAACAAGTCCGTATTTTACGTTAGTACTTTTATTTCTTTCTGGGCATGTGCAGGATTTTATTTTTCTAATTTTATAATGGTCAATAAATTAGGGGTAGCCTTTCCTGAAATCCCTAAACCTCCCAACTCTTTGTGAATGTGGTGTTTAATCCAGTCTCTTCACACAACATGAAGAGGTTTCATCAGCAAGCCAGCTGGCACCTTCTTTTCGCATCCACTCATGATTTTATCTCTATCATCTATTTTAAATCTTAGAAAATATAAAATCAGCATATGTAAATCTAAATAATATGATGTTAAACTTGTAAATGAGATAGTTCTTTAGTTTTACATGCACATGTAATTGCCGCCCTGCAAACCTGTTTACTGATACACCACCTAATCAGCAAGCCTCCTTTTGTGTTGCTATCTCAAGCTTATTGTGCATATTTAATCTTAGAAGATCCCGTGACACTTCTTAAACTTATCTTATAAAGGATGTCACTTATCACACATACCTGGGCTAAGATAATGTTTAAGTTGGAAGCTGCTTTTCACTTTTGATCACACCTGCAACTTATGCTTGCATATTCTATCTGTATTTGCAGCTAGGTTCTGCAGAAATTTTCATGCAAGAGTCACAATCATTATTATATGGCAATGGCAAAGACAAACCTCCTACAGGTCTCATGTTGGACAAACAACAAATTAAGGGGTTGTATTTCAACCACAGCCCTTCCAAGGTTTGGCTTCTGCTTCATCTGACAAATATCTTAAGAGTAAATTACAAAAAAAACCCTGAAGTTTACGTTTATCACACTTATACCTGGTAGTTTGTAAAACCTACACTTATAGCCAATTAAATTAACGGTGTTAGTGAAACTATTTACCTCATGTGAAAAGTCAAAATTTTTCTTGGATAGGGAGGAGGATGCACATATTTTCTTATATCCTTGAGTGGCCGTTATATCGCTTAAGGTTATTTTAGTCATTTTTGAAATTTTTCTGACGTGACATTTGGGTCTCATTTAAGGTTAACAGTTTGTCTGACTTTCTATTAACTAAAGTGTTAGACAAAAATAAACTTCAAGAGGGTAAGCATAGTTTTTTCAAACTATCGGGCATTAGTGTAAGTTACCCCTAATCTCAGAAAGGTTTTTGTAATTTAATTCAAAATGCTATTTAGGAAATCTGTTATTTTTTTTCAGAAACTATTTCTATGAATTCTCTGTGTTGAAATTTTCAATTACACTTTCATAGTATGGGTACTTGAAAATAGTTGCTCTTGATTGTTCAATAAAGAACTTAACTACCAGTTTCTGCTATGCAGCCTCCATGAGCTGAGATGTATTACATCTTGTAGCTGCAGTGAAATACCAGCTACACAACGCAATGTGTTTTTAATATTCTAACTAATTAACATATTGTGTTCCAAAAATATTGGAACTTCATATAAAACTCAAGGAGATAATAACAGTGATTACGCTCAAGGCTTTTTCCGCCTTACTAGTGGTCAGAAAAGATCATAATACATGAAAGTAACAATGGATAACCAAATTAAAGACCTTCATAACTTGATAGCATTATGAGCTATTAAAGCCACTAACAAAAAACAAATTGGCTTCGCCAATATTTGAATGATATTAACGAACAGCTGATTTTTGGTGTGAATGAATGAATATGCACCTTCGATAAGATTTATCGAATTTTTTGGCACCTCATATATAGTTCAAATTTGTAGCAAACCTATATCAAAAAATCGTCATATCATAGAACCTTTGCTACATTTGAATTCTATATGTTAACTTTCAAACTATTAGATACCATGCAATAAAAGCATTTTCATAAACAAGATTTTTTTTCTTTCCCCTATTTACTCATGTTTTTCAGGCTGACAAACAGCAAACAAGGATACCAAAACCATCTAGATCTAATAATGTAAAAGGGTCCTGTATAATTTGCAGCTGTATTTGGCATCATGTTTAATGTAGTGCGATAGTTGTGTTATGTTGGACATATTCTGCCGCTGTGCGGGCCATACCTTGCGGGGTCCCTGAGCAGCACAGGGAGGGTCACTGTCAGCATGTCTTGCCGCCTGCCAATGACGATGGCTTGGTTAGTAGGTGGGTTATACCCGAGGGTCCCTGAACCCATGGCGAGGCCAGGTCGGAGTCCGGGGTGGGCGAGGCCTGGTCGGAGTCGACTCGTGGCGCTGCCTTTGGTGGGGTTTTAGGAAATAGGGTTGCGCCTTCACTAACACCGGTCGGTTTTGGTGTAATGGTAGCGCTTGATCCTGACAACTGGTATCAAAGCCAGAGGTCTCGAGTTCGAAACCCAGGCACCGCGTTGGGGGGGGATGTTGGATATATTCTGCCGTTGTGCAGGCCATACCTTGCGGGGTCCCTGAGCAGCACAGGGAGGGTCACTGTCAGCATGTCCTGCCGCCTGCCAACGGCGATGGCTTGGTTAGTAGGTGGGTTATACCCGAGGGTCCCTGAACCCATGGCGAGGCCAGGTCGGAGTCTGGGGTGGGCGAGGCCTGGTCGGAGTCGACTCGTGGCGCTGCCTTTGGTGGGATTTAAGGAAATAGAGTTGCGCCTTCACTAACACCGGTTGGTTTTGGTATAATGGTAGCGCTTGATCCTGACAACTTGTAAAATATCTGTCATTATATTCCGATATAGACCTACATGGAGGCTATATATTGAAATTTAAACACCAATGGCAGAGGTAACCGTAGTCACATTTAAGGATTTGTCTTTAGGTCCTTGAATAAACTCCTTGTCTATATTACAAATCCTTCCAAAATTAGAACTAAAGTGCTGCCGTCATATCCAGATTCACTAATTCCCAGTGATAACAAATATGCATAAACATGATTTCTTGTCAGCAGAAAAACCCACCTCTCACTGTTGTGCAGTCTTGTTTGGAAGGAAAACATGATGGATCTATTTGCTAATTTAGAGTAATAGCACATTTTCACTGATGTAGTCACAATAATATCTCTTTTATAACTGGAATTATTTCAGGAAATTCCATATGGAAAAACCTTTGCACACTTCCAAAAACTTCACATTTCTGTTGTCATAATATCTGATAGAGAACGATGATTCAAATAAAAATGTAATGTATAATGACATAGAGACCTGAATGTTGGAACATACAAAACTGTCTACGAACACTTTCTATGTGGAAATCAGAAACAAATCTGAAGTACAGTATTTATAAGCACTTCTGCATGGAAATCAAAAGCAAATTCAGCATTTGTATATAAGGATAAAATTGTGGAGTATTCATTTCAGGCGCATGGAAAGTATCATATGCCCGGAGACATGCCACTTCATTTCCTGCCAATGTTTTGTTTCAAGCATTAAATATGTGCTGTCAATTGATTTTTGTGCTGCAATGACAGGATATTGCGTTGGCGTTGGTGTCCATGAGACCAATCCCTCTGGCTCCTATCATGGAGAAACTGTCTCTGACACCAGAAAATTATGGGACCGTCCGCCGATACTTCGTTCAAACGATTGAAGACAACATGCTCTCACCTGACATCCAGGAGAAGCTGGTCCGAGAGAACCCGCCTCTTGGGATATTCAAGATCAAAGGCACTGATCATTGCCCCTTCTTCTCGAAGCCACAATCATTAAACAAGATTTTGCTCGAAATTGCCCAGCTGTCTTGGTGAGAACAACCACAAATGTGCCATGAGTTTATGATGAGCTACAAGGCTGCAGGTTATATAGATACCGTGACAAAAATTATTTGAACTACATGAATGAACAACAGGGAACCCGATACTTGTGCTTCCTTTTAGTTATTTACATTTATCATGTTATTGTGATGGTTATAGTTTTCTTTCAGAAAAAAGAAAAACATACTAGATATATCCAGATATTTCAATTCACATATTATGTAGAGATTATTTGAATGTCTATCCATCCAATACAAAAAGCTTAACAGATATTTCTATTTATAGATTTTGATATTCAGTTTGTAAGAAATCTATATACGATAGTACAATAAAATATTAGAACAATTTTGGGTGATATATAATTTCATATCAGCTTGTATCTCTGAGTGAAGTTATAAGTACAAATGTAGTATTCTGTTTGCAGAAATGTTATGGACAAACATTTCTTAATCACACATTTACCAATCTGTATATCCTCAACCCCCCCTCCCCCCCCCCCCCCCCCCCCTCAAAAAAAAAAAAAACAGAGAGAGAGAGAGAGAGAAACATGCACTCAGACAGACACAAAACCATCATTATTTTGGCATGATCCATTTAGAATTGTTCCATAAGAAGCTACTAGTAGGTACCTAACTGGTTCTGTGAAAAGAAGCTGGATGTAAAAAGAAGAGCAGCAGAAGAAAAAGAGATTTTCCTCCCTTTTGCCAGCTTTTCCTCTGCTTACCAGTGGGAGTTATCATTTTCCAGCTTTTACTCTGTTCATCAATTCCCACATGTACCGGCACCGGCTAGACAGAGACAAATGAATCAAACCAGACGTACAGTATTCCTTCCCTTTATTGTAATGTACGGATGGTTCCTCCATCTGGGGGGAAAGCTGGGGAAATCTCTGTTCCCTTGTTCCCTGTCATCTAAATTACATGACAACTACTGGCCTGAGTGGAAGTTCAGCAGCTGAGTGTGAGGTTTAGGTGCAACTAAACATGAGCATTGTATTACTTCCATTCCATGTGTTAGCACCCAATTTTATATTTTTGCATCAAGTCTGCATGTTCCTGGAAATTTAAGGAGCCATTTATTATTCCTTTTTTTTCTTTTATTTACTATAGGCTTTGTGGCATAATGCTACTCCGACCGCAGTCGAATGAAACTATAGATCTTGCCCTGGGGTAAGCTGTAACTAAAGATAAGATTTCAATGATGTTGATATCCCTAAATAATAGAGCTCCTCAAAAATCATTGCTTACAATAAAGTGGAGATAAAATCATTATTAACACAATTTAGTTCTAGAAAATCCTATTTGAGAATAAATGCTGAATGTTGTAGCACTTGTTTTTGGCACTTATCTTCAAAATAACAAAACAAAAGTACGTGCTTGTATTGTTGTTCACCGAACAAAATATCATCTTTCTAGTTGGCATGCATATGTAAATATTTTCTCCTTTACTCAGACAAATTCTGAAAATGCCATGTAGTAGTCATTATTCATGGTATATATGACTATTGTAATAGAATAGATGGCAAATTAACAGGCAGAAATTAAATTCTTGTGATTAAATTCCTGTGACTCACATGAGGCCTTCACCAAAATCCATGCATTGAAAACTTCATGCATCCCAAGGGTATTTCAGCAGTAGAATCTATGTAGACGAGTAGGCTGAATGAATAAGACAAACATCTAATCGTTAGCACGAGGAGCGAAGGACAAACAAATGATTGGAATTTGGTTGATGCCTTTGCTTTTGTGGGACTTGGGGTACCTGCTTGTATTCCTTCCCCCTGAAAGCCTCATCTGTATCCCGGGTTCCCGACCGTATATAGGAGGCTTCTTCGTACACATGGAAGGTTGGTCGGTTGGCTATTTTGCAAGAATGATCATCATATTGCCGTCTTGGACAAAATGGATTCAGATTTTTTTTTCCGAACAAAATACCCTTCACCACTGATGGGATGAAACTATATATCGTATATGAGTATAATTCATAAAGAAAAAACATAACTTAAGAGAGAAGAGAGGGAGAAAGAATGAGAACTTTTTTCCTCCGGCCGCCGCCTGCGGTATCCACCACTGCCCTCCACAATTTAAAGTTTATTAGTAATGGTAGATAATGGTAGGTATGATCCATGATCGGAAGTAGACAGTAGTGGATATCATCAGCATGAGTGATTGTAGAGATGATGATGGTGGGTGGCGGTAGAAATCATTAACGATGGTGAATAGTATAAATCGTTGGTGTTGGTAGTAGTAGTGATAGAGATCAAAATACTAATATGCTTGGGTATTTTATCAATTTCTCTAGAATAGTGAATATATCCCAAAAAAAATACTTTAAACTCAATAAATGTACATCAGCAAATGTGTATCGTATGTTTAAAATACGTTGATCATCTTTGATGAGGATCATCCATTATCCACCATCAACTATTGATGGCTACGGTCACTAGTAAAGATCGTTGGCGATAATAGATAGCAATGGTATTATCGGTAACCAGTGCTAGAGAGTATCAAGAATGGTGGATAATGGTGGGATTAATAGTGGAGATCGTCGCTGGTGATGAGTGATGTTGAAGAAATCAACGGTAGTAGGTTGTGGTGGAGATCGTCATTATGGTAGACAGTGGTGGAGAATGTTGGTAAGGACAATTGTAGAAATCATAAACAATGATGGGTGGTGGTAGAGATCATCAACCATATTGATAGCGGCATAGATAGTGATGGATGGTGATGATTTTTGATGGTGGTGAATGATGAAAGAGATCCTTGATGATTGTAGGATGTTGTAGAGATCAAAATTGATGGTGAGTAATGGTGGACATCAATGATGAGAAGCAGCAACGATGATAGATGACTTTGGAGATGATTGATGGCGATGACAAAAGAGGGTCTTTATTTCACTTTCGCTTTCTTCTTTTAAGCTATTCCTTTTTCTGATAATTTATTTCATATTGGAGTATATTTTCATCCCACTTTCTCTTTCTTCTTTCGTATTCTAGGATGACATGGGGAGGAATGTTTTGGTCCAAAAAGTGGAAATAACCCTTCCCATAATTACAAAAAACTATAGATGCTTTTACAAAAAATAAAAATTCAATAATTATTTTTGCAAAATATCCAACTTAGCAGTACTGAATTTATTGGAAAAATCTTAAATAATTTGAAAAAGTCACTCAACTGTGCGGTGGTGGTGCATTGCCGTAACACTCTTCATGAAATTAGAAAAAGCCAGGTGATTGGTGGCAAGTGCCAAAGCAAATTTTTTTGAGTTACTATAGCACTACTTCCCAGCTCATAGGTACATTCTCCTCGGGGGCTCGCACTCTCTCTCTACAATCTTTTTATTATAATTGTTAGAATTATGCACAATCTCGCCCACCACATTATGTATAATATTGGATATCACAGCTGCTATATATATATCGCATGTACATGAGCTCGAAACAATCTCCAAAAATCATATGGTCCGATTGTCATATTCAAATTTAATATATACACCAATATATTATATTCGGTCTTTAGTATCTTTCTCGTAATCATAAAATTTTGTTGTTGTATTCTACTAAATCCGATCCTCAAAGTCAAGAAGCTCGACTTGTACATAAAACACACCAATATCATGAACATGACAAGCAATTCAAATCTCATGCTCCTCTTGTACCCTCATATTCTAACTATTCCTGCTCTGGGCTCTTGCTTATGCATAGAAGTCCTACGCTCCATGCTTTTTTTGTGCTTGGGGGAGAGAGAGAGAGAGAGAGAGAGAGAGAGAGAGAGAGAGAGGGAAGTCCTGGCCGCAGTCATCCTTCACACCGTGAGACTAAGAGCGTGCGTTCGACCGAGAGAGAGAAAGAGAGAGGGAGAGAGACCATGGAGGAGGAGAGGGTGGTGGCACCAATGTTGAAGAGGAGTCTGAGGAGAGGTTGCATAAAGACGACGAGAGGGCCATGGTTGGTCCGGAGGCAGGGGCGGGGTGGATCAGTGGCGACATCATGGAGGAGGCCGTCGGAGTGGGAAAGGGAGAACAACCGACGAAGAGAGAGGCGGCGGCGGCAGGTTGCGGCGAGAATATATGGTGGCCTGAAGAAGCACGGGAACTATGAGCTGCCGAGCCATGCCGACCAGAACGACGTCCTCAAGGCGCTCTGCAAGGAGGCCGGGTGGCACGTCGAGGAGGATGGCACCATTCATCGTTCACAGCTCGACGACGAGAACGCCATTCATCGCAAGGTAAATGCGTCCATGCATGCGATTCCACTGCTTCTTTCTCCTCCTCCTCCTCTTTTTCTTTTTTTTTTGATTTTTTTTCGAGTTTCAAAACCGGTTGAATATTCTAAGGGAGACGAACGGAGAACGGTTATTTACTTCAATTACACTAAGTTTGCATGCTAATCTGTGACAGGGTGAATATATACATATAATATATTATGGATAAGGAGCCGGCTCTCACCCATAAAAGTCTATGCAAATATATATACATGCATATACAAAGAGGGAGGTGGACTTAATTTGGATATCTTAATACTTTCTGAGAACAAAATCAATAATAAAACCCGATCAAATTAAAGATTTGTATCATGATTATTTATTTTAGTAGTCTCTACTTTATATATCATGTTGGTGCAAAAATGAATGGGTAAAATAATATTTCGGACTATATCTCGCTATAAGTACTAAAATTTGTTGATTTTAGCATATATATATATATGTTTTATCATATATAAATTATGATTCACATGATAAATTCTCAATTTAAATATGTTATCTTGTATTTTTGCACCATAGTTAATGTAAACTTTTATTTTTATATCCACACGATGGATAGGTTAAAAACAACTAAAATATATAAGTATTTTTAAATATTTTTGGTAGTTTCTCCCTTCGCCTATTACCTTTTGATAAATATTTTCAGCAATATAGATTACAATAAGTATGTGAATTATAATTTAGACCTTCCATTTCTAGGTCTGGGTTTGAAACGAAAAGATATCTTTCCTTTCTAAAGAAATGTAGTCTATTCTATACAACCTATTACATATTAGAAAACAGCCAAATATTTTTACTACATAATTTTTTTAATTTACTTCATATTAGTTTTATTTTTTGTTTTACAAAAGATATAACTAGTTATTGTTGACAGAGTTCTACTCGGGGATCTGGTAGCAATACGACAAATCTTGAATTAATGTCTTTTGACAACCACCACCTACAGTTGAATTACCGTTTGGAAACACGGGAAGAGATGAAAGAAGACGAGCTCTCACTAGATCTGACACTTTGGTTTAAGTGCATGTAAGAAAAAGCTTTCATGGACGCATGAATGCAGAGGCAAAAGAAGGTAAACATGAGTTAAAACTGAAGGTACGGTAATTTCATGTTAATTAGTAGGTTGTTTTTTCAAACAAAAAAACAAATGTGGTGAAGACTTTTGTATACCTTGTTTTTCCATTTGAAGTTCGTATGAAATTGTTCCAGTTATTGAATTAAAGGCCAACTTATTTGTTCTATATTTTTTTTTCTTAACCTACTAAAATGAAAGTAAAAAAGAATACCCATGCAACATGTGATGAAGAAGCAACTATTCTCCATACATTGAAAATACTTATGCTGAATACGCCAGCAAACATTCGTTGCATTCATCTTCTTGCTGTTAACTCTAAATTCAGCTCGGTCCATGCTGTAGTGAGATCCTCTTGGTGCTTTGAGAGGCGCCCCAAGAATGGCCAGCAGCTCCATCTTCTGAACACGAAAAAAAAATTATCGCACATTGTACTTCATGTGATAGTCTTGCAAGTAATTATGCAAAGCTCCATACCATATGTTTCCTCTTGATGTTATTTGAGTGTTACTAAACACAGTCGCACTTATAAACACATGCATCTGGTTCTCAAAAATCATGTGCATCCAAACCTAATTGGTCCTTGTCTGATACGCTGAAGTCGCTCTTATCCAAATGCAAAGGTCTTTTAAGACGTTGTCTTCCTCCTCTCTTTCACATTCGGTACATCTCAGATCAAATCAGGATCGGAGTTTATATATTCATATACAGACTCCATATAAAAAAATAATATAGGTTGATATAGGATCGTACTAACAAAAAAAAAATATTATGGGTGATACAGTTTATTACGTGATTTCCTAAAATCACTGTAATAAAATCATGCTAATAAAACAAATAATATAGATTGATAGAGGGTCACGTTAATAAAGAAAAATATTATGAGCGATGCAAGTTGTTGTATATCTTTAAAATTATGCTAACAATAGCAAGAACCCTTTGTCTGCAAGCCAAGTGAATGCTTCTCATCCAGTAGTTCTTTGGGTCTCTCGCCTGCAACCCCTTATAGGAAGGATCTAAACCTCACCAACCGCATACAAGTGTTTTGGACGAGAAATAAATTTAGCCCACCGGCCACGGGCCTTTCAGTTCCAAGCGTGCTGTTGCTCTTCGTTTTGCGAGTAAACGAGAGACTGACCAAGTCGGAATAATTCGGATGAAGGAACAACCCGAACCCAGGCAAGACCAAGAGCAAAGTCCGAGTAGGAAGTATCCTCCCTGAAACAAAAATAGATGAAAGAAGATCGAGACGAAGTAAGGCATACGGTAAAATCTCGCACAACGCGCAGAGATATTGCCTTGGGACGGCGAAACAAACCTGAGATGCGCAAGATCTACTCAGCAACCAGAACTTTCTAATTTATTATATAAGATCGGTTAATTTTTTTTTTTTTTAGAAGTCTAAACCACTTTTTCTGCCCGAACCTCTTGGAGAAGCCGCAATTTTAAGGTAAATCCAAAGCTCGCCATAATTGAACGGCCGAGATAAATAAACATTGGAAGAGAAATGATAACTAGAAATGGGTGCAACCATTGCTATAGGCGGATATTGTATATTACATTATCTTTACAAGTCGTTAAGCACAAGTAATGAAGAAAATTGATCACGAGGTCCACTGCTGAATTCCTTGATCCCATATGCCTAAGGTCTCCACAGGATAAGATAAAGCTTAATACTATCTATAATCTCACCTAAAAAAACTAGCCAACAAAATATTGCTCGAACAATCTCCCCCCAATGCACAGCCAATATGAAACACGCCCATACAGACTGTCACACACATCCTATTTTGCCTCAAATGGTGCCGCTGCCTATGGGAGGACTTAGGAGAAAAGGGGGACTGCAGTCAAATGACGAGAAATCCCTCTCGAAAACTAGTTAAACTCCCTCTCTTCTCTATTAACTATAACTATGCTTCAAGATTTGAAAAGACAATGAGGTAACCATATGATCTATTATATAATATCTGCGATAGAACTTTTATTCCATTCCACACTTGCGCACACAGCACGACCAGCAGCAATGAATACTCAAGCAAACACATCTATTATGGTAGGAATCACAGACAGGAAAAAGGCACAAGAGAACACCTGCATCTGGGTCATATATATAACAAACAATATTCAAAGCATTCACACAATAGAGGACTTGGCCGATAACCCAATCCATTCCTTTAGCTACATTCCCAGCTCTCCTCTCCAGCCAGCTGGTTTGCCCAATGCTTCAGTGGATGACACTGAATTTCCAACTATTACAAAACCAACTTTTATTTGCTTGACCAAATTCCACGGCTATATGATTTCATATATTGTTTTCACACCCAAAGCAGACAGTGGTAAAAGCTGCATTCAACCCTTCTCCAAATATATTTACATCTCCGCCAAGCACCTTCACGCAACACAGCCTCCTGGTTCCTCGGCCAAAGATGCTTGAGAAGAATTCTGTTTGACGACTCTGAGGCTAGACTTGTTTCACGACCCGTGCCAAAATATCTAGCCCACGAAGATTCCTTCATTGCTTGCGGATAGAATGAGGTACTCCAACTTCAAACAGATAATCACAGGCACTGTCATATAACTACTATCTACGGGGATAACTTTAAAATTCCACCTAATTAACCCAGATTTCCCTCCAAGTAGAGCATAATTCACTAGCAATAAACAATCATGCTGCTCTTGACGTGACTGGATCTGCAATTTGTAATGGGAACAATTTGGCAATGGCACACTCCAACAGCACGTACCAAACAGGTTATGGTACCTTGCGTGATCCAAAATGGATGGAGAAGACTCAGTAGCGAAACCAAAATGCTTCCACAGTTTGATACAAGTTGCACCAGTGTATATCTGTAGTTATGTAGAGAGAGACAACTTCAGTCATTTGACTAAATAAAATAGCACTGCACAAAACAACCACAGAAGAACTAGCTTGGGAACCAAAAGGTTCGTAACAAACAATAAAATGAAATGAAAAAAGCGCATACAACCTCAATGTTTTATACAATCCACCCAAAACAACCTCCAAGAAATTTTTGGCTGCTGATAAAAAAGAAACACTTCAATGACAGAATTGTAAACTAGGTGGACAAATAAATTCTGGCAGCTTCACAAGTACATCAAGTTCACATAATAGTGGATCAATCAGCTAGGTAAGTGGTGGTTGCAGTTTGCATAAGAGGATATCAGAAACAAATTATACATCGGAGCATGCCCATCTATATAATATAGGAATAGCATGCAACTTTGTTTTGGAATGATGAGAGCATCAGCTCATAGTTACTACCCTTCCCCACACAAGTATCTTTCAGACTATAGAGTTTATGTTTGGAAAATAATTTAAAAATCAGTAATGGAGAAATTAAGAATGAAAAGTACTTACAATTCAATAGAAAATTTATGAAGCTGAACCCGACTTCTGAACCCATACTTGTCTCTGCACATGGAGCAGTATATCAATTACATATCAATGATAAAAAATAATCTATGTCTACAACTTACAATATCATAATCCTGGCTGACCTCATGGGAACCAAAGCCAGAAGAACCCCTCTTGGAATGTTTCCCCTCAGATATACTCGAAGAGCTCTCCGCATCCTTTGAACCACGCACAGGTCCTCGGCGACCAGCATGCCTATGTGAACCTAGATATTTATCAAGCAATCATCAAACATCCTGACCAACAAAGTGCAGAAGAGGGGGGCCATCAGAAATATTTTACAATGAAGTGACAGGGCCTTACCATTTTCTACTACAAAAAGACTGACTCGTCCACCTCCATGACTTTTCATTTCTTCAGTTCTGCTTGCACTAAGTGAATCAGATTTTCTCTCCCCTTGACCCAGTTGCATGCCATGATCAGCCAGTGAACTGCTGCCACGTCCTACATGAGCATTCTGAACCACTACTCCATCATCTGCTAGTCTGATACCAGCTGCTTGTTGAGAAATAGAGACATCTTCTAAAGAATCCGCCAAAATTAACGCAGGTTCAGGAGATGAAGAATGAGTTCCATCATTTGATTGAGATCTGTCCGAGCGACGAAGAGGGGCCCAGACACCACGATCAGGTCTATCTTTATTCCTAGTACGCCTATCATGCTTGTCACTAATGGATACAGAACCATGCTTGTAGCCTGCAGCAACCTTATCGTCTATATATCTTTTATCATCACCGTCAGAGACAGATGGAAGTGGAGAACTACTAGAAACATGATCTCTCGAAATTGAGCGTGCACTGGGGGGGCGAGGGGGGCGCTTGTCCTTCTCCACGTTGGCTGTCTGCATCTGCTGCTCAGGCTGGGAAGAAACAGTATATGACTGAGTCTGACGTGCTTCCTTAGAAAGTATGCCTCTAATTATTCTCCCACTAGACTCGAGTCTCCGGCTCTGTTTAGAAGTCGAGGTAGGTGAGCTTCTTAGTGATGTTAAATTCTGCTGCTGCACTAAGCCACCAGATGCCTGTTCAAAGAGGTAAAATCAAGGAAGTGGCGACAAAAGATTTAAAGAGAGAAACAAGACAGTTTTCATACAATGCAATCAGTTGCTTACATGAGAACCTTCTCTCCCCTTCCCTTTCAAAAGCATAATTTTGCTCTTCCCAGCTTCAACAGGAAAAGAGGTTGATCCACTTGAGCCAGACACTAGAAAACAAAGCAAACAGCTGCAAATCAGAACATGCTAATACATAAAATACAAGCACACTAGATCTAGTGATCTACATAATGCACAAAACAGAATTGATAAGTCGTTGATGAGAGCATGTTCCTTGGATAGAACCCCAGAAATATATTTCACATAGGGTCATTGTATTCAGATAACCACATCATAGGACCATAACAACCGATAGAGCAGTGAAATACACATACACCCACAAACAGAGTAAGGATACATAAAAACATTTTGAAAATTAAACATAGCAAGAAAAGACCAAAACAACAACAAAGGTGCACCATGCACAAAAACATGAAGTCAACTTTCTCATGTTCCATCAACTTTCTTTTTGTCCGTGAGTATGTAATTTCATGACAATTGATCTATCTAATCCCTCAAAGAAACAAGTTTTTGCCGTTACAGGTTTTGTGGACATCTATAATCACAGAACCAAGATATGGAAGATAGCTCCCAGAAAGACGGCAGCTAGACTACTCAGCTTCATAGTGAGAAGTTACCCATTGTGGTTAATTTCTTTTGAACCAAAAAAGGAAACAAGGATTGGAATATGTGAATTTAAATGTGACTGTCAACAGATTACAGGAGTAGTAGAAAAATATGAACTACGACAAATACCTAGACAGGCAGAGGCGAAAATGGATCAGATAATAACCACTCGGATTCATTGTTGTCTCCAAATCTATTTAGACACAAACACAAGTTTTATCATTGATTTATATCCATATTCATACTTGTGTTTGTATCCACCGGAAGTGGATACCAATATCAACATAAACAACTCATTTGTATTTTAACCCATTAATGACCCTGCTTCTTTCATCAAAAAAACAGCCCTGCTTCTTAGGCTCACATCTCTTATTAATTCTGAAGTGGATTTAATAAGTGACAACAGCATTACGCCTGCAATTTTCTTTCCACGCAATGCTATCTTTTAGTTGATGTGTTGCATCCCAGGACCACTACTAGAAAGCCTTTTAACCTCCACATCGTATCTCAAGAAGAGTTTATAAAGGTCTATTAAATGGGCCACATGATTTAGTAGATGTGGTGACCAAGGGTTCAAGAATCAGCAGGATGAAATGTGTCCCAGCCATCCCACCCCATTCCTATGAGAAAACGGGACTTGCGACTGGGACGGGACATGAAGCCCTTGGTCCATCACACCCGGGGCTCCCTCGTCCCATGGAAACACCAGCTACGTCTCCAATTTGTGAAGGAAACAAGTCCTCCACCGCTCTTCCTCCGCAAGGTTACCCTTGCTCATGGCAGCAAGGCCCTTCCCCACTCCCAATCCCCTCGCAAGGTGGGCTCTTAAGGACCATCAATCTCTCCCAAGTGGCACAAACGAGGGCAAGGTGTTCCCTATCACCCTCTCCCTCTTCCAATTTGATGGTTCTCTCTCTGCAAGGTTCACCAAAGCATGTCCCCTCAGTTTGGTGGTCTGCTCTCGCTGCTAAGTTCGCAAGACTGCATCCCTCGGCCTTCTTTTCTTCTTTCGAGCACAGCCTCTGCCTCTTTTGAAGTGGGACTGATGCACATTGATGCTTACCCTATTATATAGCATTTGAAATATCATACTGAAATGTAACAGGATATCTTCAAGTAATGAAATTTAAATAAAGCATACCAAATTCATCTTCTAATGCTTCTGTACCACTTGAAGAAGCTACAGAAATAGGTTTATCTGGAAGTTGCTGGTCTTCTCTCCTTGACACTAAAATGTATGTTGGTTTGTCTTTGGCACCCCCATTCTTGGTATTATCCCTCAGTACATACTGCAGATAGAAAAGCAGGTGATGTCAACATGCTATGAGGATTACTACCTGTTATGACATAGCACACAGGGAAGTCAGGAACCAATGGTTCAGGATGAAACAACAAGGCCCCTCAAAGAAAAGGAACAGAGAGACTAATGCTTAAATATCTTAAATCATGAAATTTACAGCTCAAGCAGTGGCACTAATATTATTTGTATTAACTCGCTATAGATACTGGGAATTCGCAGAAATAGATCAGGATGCCATGGATTTAATTTAATAACTGCTAAACACCCCCACCCACCCTTTCCTATACCTGCCCCCGACAAATGAACCCCAACCACCAACACACACCAATACCTCCCCCCCCCAACCCACCCCAACAACATCCACACCCACCCCCATCCACTCACCCACGCATAAACACGATAACATGCCAACACCACGCCATCCCACCCACCCCCCACCCAATGCACACACACACCCCTCTAAACAGTCACATGCATGTGAACTCACACAAACTCAAGCATGCATACACACACAGAAAAGAAAATATCCAAAAAGGAAAACCTAAACTAATAAATAGCATACCATTGAAGTGGACAATCTTCGCTTGTCAGAACCTCGTTTAGAAACTCCCCCAGCTCTTTTGCTAAGTTTTCCATTACCAGGCAATCTCTGCAGAATATGATAGTTAGAATATGGCCAATAATCTAGAGATATAAACACAGTGCGCACTCAAATTTTATTTTTTTTTAAAAAAGGATAAACAAGAAAAGAAAGACAGCAAAACTACTTAACAAAAATTATTATATGCATTAAAGTCACTACTGTGGACTAATCATGGAGAACAGCATGGCTTAAAATGAAACCAAGAAAAGTTTCATAAAATATAAATTATTAGACACAAGAAAGGACTGAAACATAAGAAAACTGGAGGACCTAAAAAAAATGAGCTCTACAGCTGTATTCTTACAGAAATTGTCCTGCCTGGATAAATGAAATAAAAGTGACAAAAATAATGTCCATATAAATTCAAATTTTCTTTAAATCAAAAGTGGTTAAAGTTTAGAAATTCAAATGGTATGCATGCCAAATATCTACTTTTTGTTTGGACATTTTTGTACAATTGTATGTACCAATTAGGGGAGAATCCATCATAAAGTATTGAATGGGCTGAATCATCCTGAAAGTCTCAAGAGCCATTCAGAAATTATAGCTAGCAAACAGAATATCAAAAATAACACTTACGTGAGGCAACATGAATAACAGAAATAAATGTATAAAGGTGCCATTTCCATCACTTTCATTTTTTCTTTTTTTAAAAAAAAAAAGAGAAAAAATGTTCATTTCTTTTCTGATTTTAAAAAATATATAAACATGTTTGGTATAGTCAATTGTGTTTCAAAATAAATACATCGATGGTGATTGCCATGGTGGCCAGTAATGGCCAGTGTGATGGTGGTATAGTGGAGGTGACTACGATCAAGATGATGGCAGCGGTAGTGTAGTGGAGGCAAAGTGATAGTGGCGGTGGTGGTGGTGGCAGCAACCATGATGGTGGTGAGGTTACCAACATCATGACAGAAGCAATGGCTATGGCGGCGATGTGGTGGAGGCGATAATGATAGTAATAGTGATGGTAATTGTAGCGACGGTGGAGGCACTAGCAATGTGGTGGAGTTCGCAATGAGAACAACAATGGTGAGGTGAAGGCAGCGATAACAACGATGGTGACAGCAAAGGTGGCAATGCAATGATAACAGTGGCGGCAGTAGCGGTGATGGCGGTTGTGGTGAAGGCATTGTTGATGGTGGTGGTAAAAACATGAATTTCTTATTTTTGAAAATATTGAAAGCAAGGATTTCTTACTTTCATTTTTTTTTAGAAATAATCAAATTGACTTTTTAAAATAGATAATAAAACAGTAGTACCAAATATTTTGTCTCGATTTCTGTAATTTTATTTTTAAAAATAAAAAATAAAAGTGCTGCCAAACAGGCTGGAAACATAATAATAAATATGTTAAGTAATCAAAGAATTCCGCAGATAATAATAAAATCCTTTCCGGTTATTCTCAAACTTTTTATCAGATAATCTGTTGCATATTCCATCAACACACCTTAACAGACAGGCAACACACTCCTTTTGTTTTAAAGAGGGAAAAAGACTAAATCTTATAACAGTTACAGATCTGCTGATATCAATTTATCTAATATGCATCATATTCTGTACATTCACAATTTAACTAAAATTTCATTGTAGTTTCAGTCCTCAGAATTTGCATCTAAAGATTTAGATTGATTGGAATCTTTCCAGATCAACAGAAGTCGAAATTCCAACTTCATTACTATCATCCTATTTTTAATTTACAGCAAACACATACTTCTGTAATTGATTTTAGGGAGGGGAGATATATGTCTGGAAGTCTCATAACTCCTTCAGCCAGAGCGACAGTTAAAGCAACACTAAGAATATATGAATTTACCATTCTATGGTAGAATAGAAACCATAGATAGACCTTTAAATATGTTAAAAAAGTGCAATGAATACATAAGCAGCATGACAGATCATATTGGAGAAGTGATCAAAAACATCAGTTTATCTTTTCCAGTTCTGCTTAAAAGGTTTCTAGAATTCAACACTGAGAAAAGGTGTTGTAGGCTCGTAAAAGCTCAAAAAATAAAAAAACAAAATGATGAGAACTCAGACTGGATAGATGAAGACATAACCAATCAAAATTACTTACACCCACAAAAAAAACAAAACAAAAAAAACTTACCACCTCACTATGTTCATGAAAATAGTGGCAGCACACAAACACTCCCCTGAATCCACCAACCACACAATATAGCAAGCACAAAATGAAAATATCCAGCGGAGCCAACATTGAAGGATAAATATAGCCAATCAAAATAGCACGAAGATATCTTGTTAATTATAGATATAATCATGTTTGACAACCACTGCATGCAATGCATAGTATTTAGTGTATGATCATTTCAAGTTGAAAACATATACATGAAGGGGATTACTATTTATTCTATATGGACAGACTGGCAGACAGATAGATAGACAGACAGAAGTAGATGAGGCTCTGGTCGACCATATCTGAAACCAGATCAAGTGAAATCGAAAGATGGATTGAAAACAAAGATCTGAGCTAGCGAATGTCATCTACTACCTCCAACTTGCCTACCCACCAAAAATCATGCATCTTGGGGACCCCCTGCCTCCACATCAAGTGGTCGCTAATGGGCCTTGCATCGTGTTATGTAAACTGTCCAATTTGACCACTTGATGCATAGCCAAGGGGTCTCCAAAATGCATGATTTTTTATTTGTAGGCAATTTAGCAGTCCGGATCTTCACTTTTGGAAACCTGTCTTCAGACTTCACCTGACAGGATCTGGTATCATATCTAGTTAACCAGAGCCTAGTATGTACACAAACAAACGAAGAGCATCTCGCATGATGGAAGTGCTTTTGCTAGTTCTAGCTTATCAGCTCAAAAGTTTATACTTTTGTTGGGCGAAAAAAGTGTTTCCTGAGTGAAAGCATGAACAATGCCAATATCGGACCATATTTTTCGGATCATATGTAGCAGATGTCATCAAACACAACAAACAAGTAACAAATCATTCTAGAACCCAAATCACCCATCTCCTAAAAATTTTCTTTCCCTCCCAAGTATATACAAGGTTCCTCTTCAATATAACCCCAACTTGCCAATGACTAAGGACATCTAAACTTCTCGTCTGTAAGCTGCCTTCTTTTTCCCCAAGTTACAAACTGTATAACTTTTTCACTTCAAAACTTCAATCTAACAATTCAGCTACTTTGGTATAATTGTAGCCTAAATAATTAAAGCATCTCTTGGCTACCGGACAGACATGACAATTTGTTGTCACGGCCCATACTACATAGTCTGCAAAATGATTTTTAATCCAAACAAAGCACACGTTTCAAACATTTCCACCATCAAATCCTAGCAATGTCTCTTTGTTTTCTCACAGTCAACTCCTAAGCCAATAAAAAGTATATGATAGTTATATTCTCAACTTTACATAGGTCGGCAAGTAGAATAGCAGCACTAGCAAAAATTGGCTCTAAGCCTCACCAAGCCATAAGGGTAGACTGAAAACAAGTGCAAGCTCAACTACACCTAATTGCTTTAAAAGGTCAATCCCATAGTCCAGCCCTCAGCAGCACTTTATCTAGGTGCTGTCAGGGGGTCAATTTGTTGGAGAGAAATTACCCAGCCAACATAATCTCTAAAAAAAAATTATGACCAGTCCGCCAATGCTCATATTGAAGCTTAAAGAATTTAACAAGAAGATATAGTGAAAATGATTCCCCTCCTCCGCATTCATCTCCTAATATTTGAAGACAAGGAGGCTATGAAATCCTCAATAACCATGTTATGTTTGAATTATGGAAAAGCATCGGTCACAGTATTCGCTTCCTACTTCGAACACATCATTCACCTCCTACCAGCCATGAAAGAACAAAAAGGGAAGACCAACTCAGTAGATGAACTATCTGTCTCTCCTCCACTATCTTCCAAGCTATGTCCTAAGAAATTCTTCCAATTCAATATACATCTATGCAAAGTCATATTGGTTGCAAAACTTACTGTTGGGCAAAACGGTCCTTGATTATCTGCAGTTCCATCTTTGACCTCTAATCTTCTACTTCAAACATTTGATGCACCATCCAATTTTCAGAGTACCTAGCATTTGCCAGCACAGTCGTAAATTTATATTTAGCATCTCCTTTCATCCACTTTAAGTCTGAGTTTTCATTTAAGACAGTCAATCTCCAAGATTAACATGAGATAGTTTTCAATTGTTCGCTGCACAATTCTTATGAACGGTTAGAATGCCGAGCACTAGCTGACTCCAGAAAAACCTCATAGCCCTATCATCCACTTAAAGGGTGACTATATTCACCACATAGCTTCTTCTCAGACTAATTCCAGATGGTATCCTCTTTAAACTTTTTACTCATCTCACCTGCATTCTCTGAGTAAGCACTGCAAATAGTTGTGCTTCTCAATATTCTTCAAATTGTAAAGTTTACTAATGAGTTGTTCTCTTGCTCTGACAATCCTTAATATCTTTCTTGGTGCTGACTTAGCTGTTTTTTTTTTACATTTCTTGCTTTTCTTTTTGGCCGGTAACTTGGTTAGTAACCTATCTTGATACAGCAATAAACCTTCCATTTATCAAAGGGTCTCTTCCACATCATTGTTGCATTTTAAGATCATTAATTCAAGTGGTTCCAACATCATCCACACTTCATGTATTTTTCATTTCTTATAGTATCTCCGTTATAACTTCTTTAACAGAAGTTACATACCAACATAAAAACCATTATAACTTTATATATTTTCGCTTTCCTTATTTTACTCACTAGCTTACCAAAATTGGCATCCAGAACACTTAATATACATTCATTTTAAGAAATTTCAAGTCCAGAAGCAAATTGATGTTCCTCCTAATAAACTGTCTATTTTGACCACTATTAGTTAAGTCTTATTAATAATCAAGTCCTAATGTTCCCAACCTTAAATGTAGTTTTCATGTTTATGAAAAAGAAAAATGCCATCATGGATAAAGTTAAAGAGACTTTCAATCCAAAATCCAGTGTTCGAATTTAAGATAGATGCTAGAGTGATCACAGTATAAATATTAAATTTAATAACCCACTTTAAAAAAAATCCACACTTCTGCTCTCCTACAAGGTGATACCTATAGAAGATTTTCTCAAATTTCATCCTCCATAGTTCCCAAATTTACAAAAACAGCCTACCAGCTAGACTTAGAGCTCAGACTTGTATACAGAACAAACATGTAAGGACTTGTTTTTTTCCTAGTTAGAAGTTTCATTACACCTTCCAATATACTGACACAAGCTCACCTCCCATGACAGTCTTTTCCTACTGTAAAGGCTGCACCTTTCCTAGATGGATCCCAAGTCTGGGCCATCCACATCCTCCTTACACATCATATATCTGTATGAAAACATTTTTCGGAAATAATCCTTAATACAACAAAAAGATTATAACAAAGAATACCGCCCATGAAACATTTTAGTCGGAAAATCATCATGTAATTTTAAACTGTTCATGAAACTCATCAATCCAAGTGAGAACTTCTAAAAGATCTCTCCTGAACAATATAAAGAAAATCAGAGATCTAGATTTTCCTTTCACTTGTAGGAAGGTAAATTCTAAGCCATCCAACATGTTTTAACACATGGATATGTCATGAAAATGCAAGCTACCAAAAAACCAAAAACCAACAAATATGGGCCAATAATTGAGAGCTATGGCAGAAAAAACCTTGCTACAATACTGTGCCTTTGACAACAAAAGAAAAGATACAGCAAGTCTGCACAATTAACAAGATACCTGAATACCACTCTTGGCAGCTCTTTTTTGTCGAACAAAATCCATCAAAGGTGTGACTATGGGTGTCTCCTTTGGAGCACCTACAGAGCAGGAAGTGAAAATGTCAGCACAAATGCCTTCTTGTTTTCTTAACTTATTACAGACTCTTGATTATGGTATCCAGTGATTCTAGCAGGATAAGCCTAAATGTGTCCTTTCACATCTAAATATCAGAGCATACCTGCTCTTTCTGCTTCTTTTCTTTCCAGCTGAATCTCAGCACTTGGAAGATGTTCAGGCTTCGAAAGAAGCTCAAGAAACTCCAGATATTCGGGATCTAGTTATTCATCAAAGAAGCGTTTGTGATTAAAACAGAGAAAAATAACATATATAAGCCAGAGCATGTCGAGGTAAACAAGTACATGCAGAATCAAAGTAGACAAAAAGAAAAATGCATACCCTTGGATATAGTCCCTTCACGGCCATCCTTCTTGGGCCATGGCTTTGGAACACGTTGTGAAGGTGCATATTCTACAAGCGCCTTAAATTGAGCACCTGCCAAGAGTGATGAAATTGCTATCTATATCAATTATTTTTTTTAATCCTCTGGAAAAATGAAAGGTAGCGGCACATCGGGGATCACAGGAACCATAGCCAGTCAAATATCTGAATTTTCCAAGAATATGAATACTGCTATAAAAGCAAATGGCTGTTTAGGACCTCAGGACTCAACTGTACTCTTCTCTTGATTAACATATCAAACATGCAGGCACATGTGCGTGCACACAAAAGCATGTGCATAAAACATGCATACTAGTAAGTACATACACACATAAACACACGTATGCACATATGCTTATCAAATAGAGGTAAATTTACTCACACTCATGCTACAAAAACATTACATATAAGAATGTAATTATCTGCAACTGATCTCTTAGCCAGAAAAGTGGATCAAATATTCTATTAGCCAGGCTGCTATATGAACAAACCAATTAGCCACTTAACATAACAATAATTTACAAGCTTCCATTAAAATAAAATAAGAAAAAATTGTATTTATTTACCCTTCTCATTGACAAAGATGTGTCCATCAAATAACTCAGCAAACTCGACCACATCTTCCAGTCGCTTAAAATTAAGGTAGGCTCGAGAATATCTCTGATTTTTGTGACTGCAGAAAACATTCAAACTGCATTCGATTAGTATGAAGAATAAACTTACAGTTGCCTCAATAGTTTGTGTTACATCACAAGCATATAAAAAGTCATAGACTTAATTCTGCTTGTGCAGGAGATTGTCTTTGCTTATTATCTTTAATGCCGTTAAGATGCTAAATTTTAAAACATAAACAAAGATATTTGCCTCTGATTGAACTCTTGAAGAGAAGAAGTGATCATAAAATAAAGAAACCATCTTAACTAAGAAAAAAAAGGAGTAATAAATCCTGTGAGTCCTGGTAATTGTGCGCAGTGCAGTTCATTGCATTAACATGCTCCAACTGATCACATAAATGAACTTCGACAATCGATAAAGAAAAGCAAAAAATGTTAAGAAATTATCACATTAAACCCTAGATAACAGCTTGTACTGTTACAATCAACAGACTGGATGCCCTTTACAGAGACCAAAACATATTCTTGAGCAAAATACTCACAAAAGGTTGATGTCAGGTTAAGAGCCAATCATAAAATATCCTTAAAAACCTAATTAATCATTTTGATCCTTGAAAAAGACCACACACATAAATTAAAGTTTTCTTATAAAGGTTCAGATTAAGTGAACAATTAAAAGGGGGTGATATTGGAATCTTAGATGCCAGAACCAATAGCAGGTGCAGGAGCACTTACACGTCCAAGTGTAGAGAAGTGCTTGTTTCCACAAAAAAAAAAACAACTAAAGAAAACATTTAGAAAGAAAGCACAGCTTCGAGTTTTATGGTATTTTATGAAGTGGGTAAACAGAATTTTTCAGCTAATATGATAAGGATTAAAAATAAGTGCCCCGAACAATGACATCATGCTGTCACATTAACTCATTGTCCTCACTAAAATAACTTGGTATATCTATATTACGAAGACTTGACAATCGATAACAGAAGAACCTTGGGCAAAGACAATTACAAGTGAGGCCTCTATATAGACTCTCTACTTCATAAAACAGACCCATACTGAACCTCTCAATGGATAACATTATGAAGAAAAACAAAAGCAGAGAAAGAACTCAAACAATTCTGGTAGCATCACCAATACATGTAAATAATAGCATAGACAGACCTTAATCCAAAACTTTATCAATGAATAAGAACGCATCCTTGAATCAATCACAACCACCACACGTGGAAAGGGGAAAAAAAATCCAGGAGCTGGATCTCTGAAATATTCCTAACTAAATTTTCAACATGTGAGAGAGATGAGGACGGCATTTTATTGCCAATAAAAACAAAAGAAATTCTGGATGTATATATACAAATAAGATGATTATACCGCCATGCAGGTGATGTTCTCCCTTTAAGGGAACCTACTATTATCGAGGCCCATAAACCCTTCGTTGTTAAACTATGTAGTCTCACAGCTAACCTGCGTCTGAAAGTCAGATGACAGGCATCACAGCCTTGACAGACAATCCAAAACCACTACGAACTACCTCAAAGCAACAAAGTCTAGTGTTCGGAAAAAATTACATGACACCAGCTTTTTTTATAAAAAAAACACTTCGAACTAGCAAGTTCAGTTCTTGGTGCAAACCCAAATCCAGACAGGCTCTAATTACATAATTACAAACTAAAATTTACGCTCAGAGCCCAAAATACATCCCCGGAAACAGTGTCCAGAAACAACCATCGGTTTGCACCCGCAAACCCCAATATAGGCACCCAAAAAAAGATCTTTAAAAAGTCTCGATTCATCAACAAGCCAAGTCCCAAGTTAACAATCTAGTGACAAGTAAAATACCCTAATTTTGATTTTTCAAATTATGTTTCAATGCTTGGACCACCGCGGATTCGGCCCGACTAAAGATCAAATACAAACTAACAACCGAGACAACGGATAAAGATTAAAAAGAGGCAACGAAACCCTAACCTGGCCTTCCCGGGGCGGAAGCACGCCCAGTCGTAGCGGCCGGCAAACCTCCCGTCGATCTGCTCCATCAGCGCCGACTGAGAGATCGACGGCGGAAGGTGCCGGAGCACGACCTTCGTCCGATCAAACGAGTCCTTCATGTGCGAAATCCCCGGCCGAGGAAGAAACCCTAGAAAATTCTTGCACGGATTAAGGGGGAAAACCCACGGTACCTCTGCGGATTGCGCGACAATCCCTCACCGAATCACATCTCCTCCCCCGTAGTATCCCGATCGCGTGGGACAAGGTTAGGGTTTTTGCACTAATTAGGGTTTCGATCTGAAGCCGCGGGCGGAACTGGCTCAGAAATCCGGTCAGAGAGAACCGAAGGGGCAAAGAATTTGTGCCAACTGACGGAAGGGGCCGAGGCGGAAAATTAAGTAAAGAAAATTTATTTTGGGATTGCTAAAAGGAGCCGGCGTGCGCACTGCGCTCTTTGGCGCACGTTAGAAGCTCCGAAGATACCGTTCTGCTGTACCTCCGGAAGAATGACATGCGCTGGGGCTTGGTGGTGGAGCCCGGAGATTTGGTTGTTTCTTATTGGCTGATGGCTCGATCTGCCGTGTGTTGGGAGGGACACCACATGCAAGTGACGTGGAAATATATATATATATATATATATATATATATCTGCTGTTTGCTGAGGTGCACGTGAGGTCACCAGCGTACGAAGATACAGCGATGTGATTTGAGAGTCTGTCTACTGCTTGGCGGAGGGAAGATCTGGACCGTCCGTTCGGCTAATTGATGATGGATGTGATGAGAGATTCGGCATAGACTTTCACCATGCACGTGCAAGTAAATGAAAAGAGAGACTGCGCGCGCGTGCAGGGACGATGACTATGAGCTAGTCCTCAGTTACAGTGATCTACTAATTAGATCGCTGCTCAATGGTATCCGCATGCTTTGATATGAGTGTGATCTTTTTTGGATCATACATGTTTACAGAGAAGACGAATAGGGCTGATTGAGTGGTATTTTTTGCCGCTCACCATTCTAGAGGCTTCACTTGGATAGACCGCATGTATTATCTTTTTTTCTGATTTTGTTGGTTGTACTCACACTTGGTCATTCATATCCTTTTTTCTGGGTTGGTCGCATGTAGCCAATGTGTTGAACGTTGTTGCAAAGAGATGCAATAATTTAAACCATATTATTCTATAAATCAGCTAAATTAAATTATTTGAGTATACATAATATTTATGAGAAATAAAAAATACAAATATTTAACAATTGAATTGAAATATTTGTCAAAGGATCCAATAATGTAGGTCTGGTAAAAAAGTTGTAATTTAGGCTATGTTTAATTATTATTTGCGCTCTCATTCTGGATTAGTGAACTTGTTATAGGCCCTGTTTGAGGGAGCTGTGGGCAGTAGAGCTGTTGGAAATAGAGTTGTTAGAAGTAGAGCTGTTTGAAGTAGAGTTGTTCGAAAAACTGTTTGCTGTTTGGTAACTACATTTGTAAAATGCTGTGTCACTTTAACATATGTTTGATAAACAAACTAAGAAAGTACTTTTGTATCACAAAATTACCATAAAGGACATTGCATAGTATTATACAACAGAATATAATAAAACATAACATATATTAATACATAAATATACAATATAGTATAATATTATTGTAATATACAATAATATTATCATAATATAGCATAATAGTAATATAATTATTAGAGTAAATTAATTTTTGATAATATAACATAATATTAAATTATTTAACATAACATATTAATGTATTACGATATAATGTAATATATTATATTTATAGTATAATACAATAATAAAGGTATAAAATATTATAATTATTAGTATAAATTAATTTTCTATAATTCAATATTCGGCCAGCAAAAATAGGAATAGGATAAGCTTGATCTTCTCAACTTTTTTTTCTTAGTAGTTACCTTTGTTCTATCTTTCGTTATTTAGCTTTTGGATTTGATGGGAGATGTGCGTTTCACATGATTAATAGTATAGTTGCCTAGTAGATGAACACGAGCTTGCCATCCATAGGAATGCGATGTAGGCGGTTATGATGCACTGGTACATATATAGTTATCAGAAATTATGTATATGTGATGTAGATCGTTAGATCAAGATTTAAATTTCTTGTGTTTAGGATAGAATATGTTGCAGTGACTCTATAGTTGAGAGGGTTGCAAAAGCAAATGGGCGAGCTAAGTCCATGAACCTGAAAAAATTTATGCCGTCTATTCATCTCCACAGCTCTTTTTTTCTTTTTTTTTTTTTTATGTACAACGGTTGATCACCTAATTCTAGGATAGGTTATGCCAACCGAATCAGAAGTGAGACAATAGCCCAAGGATGGAAGAAAAAGCCCCTGATATGTCCAAAGGAACTCTCCGAAATGCTGGGCATCATAGGTAGTAACCTAATCTGTAGTTCTGTTCACTTTTCGATACACATGCACAGCCTGAAAGGCGCTACACTTTCTGGCCAATTGATGGATATAGCAAATAAGAGGAGACTCGTCTCCCATCCGCCCCTCTCCGCATATCCAGTCGACCACCGAGGCAGCGTCCCTCTCGAAAAGGATCTACTTCGCCCACAACACTCGTCTCGTATAAGTGATGCCTTTTCATGCTGCCTTGAGCTCTTTCTTTTGACATGAGTGCCATGTGCTAAGATTTTGAGCAAAAACTTGATGTGGTGGCCCTATATTCCACGCTTGTTTATCCACTCTCATATACTTCCATCAAAGGGTTTGGCAATTTGTATAAAAAAAAAAAAAGGTTTGGCAATGGATTGAATCTATTTCTAGTCTAGCAAATAATCTCAGGATTTCATATCCAACCCATTTAAAACTGGATTGAAAAGAATAAACTTGTTTTTAGCTTAATTATTTTGCACAAATCTATATCTAACAACCAAATAATTTTGTTGTTCACATATTAAGTATATATTTTGGCAAGAGTAATGAGAGGGGCCGAAGCATGGTACCATAAAAGGCACTTCATAACTCAGGTGCCAATTGGAAATGGTATAAGATAAAATTTTAGGGTCAAGGATATAGATAAAGTGAAAATTGAGAAGAAGAAATTAAAGAAATGCGACAGATCCTAAAGCATGTTATTCCCATCATTGCTTTTCGAAAGCACCATCCATGTTTGTGGGAATGGTTCTTGAGAATATTGTTCATCAAGAATCGGCCCATTCTAGATGCTGACAAAGCTGGAGAGCTCAAGCTGTCGTTTGCTCCGGTCAGGATTGGAGAGGATGTGAGGCATACGACCGCTACTGGGATCCTCGTTGGGTGGCTACACTCTGACTTGAAATAACACAAATAAAGAAGTTCTCCGATTGGAGCGTATCCGATGGAATATTCTTTGATGTCTAAGTTGGGATGGTATTCAAAAACAGAAGAAGGTGCTCTTGTAGTTTGTTAAGGCGGCTTGAGCACTTACCTTTTGGGTTCCTTTCTTTTGTTGATTGTCAGGATGGAGGAGCTTACCTACTACCGAAGAATTAGGACACGTAGGCCAACCAGAAATGACTACCCTAGGTATACGACATAGATACAGATGCGAATGTCTTGCACACGGATGACATTCTACCTATCACATTGGTAGGATCTCAGTGATCACTAGAACCCCCTTCTGGTTATGATGTGGCCAATCTTGGAAAACTCATGATATGCGAATTCGGTCACGCAGCGCCGAGCCTGCCAGGTTAGTGGGCCTGATCAACCATGTATTGGCGCCATGGCAAACTCTGATTGGTTAGTCCTTCGATGAATTGTGGCCGATCTGGATGCGCATCAATAAATAACAAGCATAGTGGTTCCATAATTTTAGTAGATGCAGGTTTCAACTCTATGCAACTTCAAAGTTTGTTTAATATCTATCACAGCCGCAGCACCTTCTTTAACTATTAGTTTAACAATGGCATGCGCTCAGGTAGATGCATGCAGGAAGCAATTTATCTTTCGCACCATGATGTGCTCACCTTAAACTGTTGAAATCCTAGAGACACAACGTATCCAGAAATTTTAAACCTAAGCGACATACTCTCTTAGACCCTATTGGTTCGGCTTGAGTGTTTTTTTCTTTTTTTCTTCTCATGCTTTATCAGTTTGATTTCGGAGACATGACTTGTTTATTCTTAGCTTCTTCAATCTTCATGCCTCTTCGACTCAAATCATAGCTAACCATCTAATACTAAGTAAAAATCAATAATACATCAAACTTCCAATTCAAACTCGAACAAACAACCATAATTTATAATACTAACATTAAATCTATATTCCTCTCTCTCCTCTATTGTAGATATATATCTGTAAAATTTTATAAAAAAATATATCACATATAATCAGGCATGTAGCCAGTATATGGGAGTCAATCTTTATTGAGACTTATTCAGGACTTACTCGAATGACTACTTAACAGAAAGTGAGAGCTCTGGTTTCTCTAGGGATTTTCGTAGTTTGTGGATCACTTCAAACGCCAACCAAATTTTAACAAGATATTAAATCTAACCACCTCCCCCCCCCCTAAAATCTTGTTTAAAAAAAAAAAAAAACTATACCTGGAACCAGATTAGATACGACAAGATACGATTTCAGAGGAGTCTTCCGTGCTATAGTTGAATCGAATCGATCGGCTCGAGGATAGACTTCTGGTTCGTTTACAGCACGGGATAAGTGACGTGCAGGCGAGAAAAAGTACCGAGGACTCCAGCGTTTGAGGCGTGAGAGGCAAACCGCTTCCATCCACGTGGCTTTACAGAGTTAACAATGACCACGGACTCTCCTTGGTTCTCCTCAGCAAACCAACGAACCAACCAATTCAGATCCTTCGATCAGTACATCAATCCGCGAAGCACAGCATCCACATCCATCCATCCGACATCCAACGGCTCGGTGGACGCCGAAAGGCGTAGGGATCGGGGTTGTTTGTATCTTGCGCACGAAAAAAGGATTGACCCTCCTTCGCGCGAAGCCACCGTTGGATCACCCATCGCACAGCTCTCGATGATCCGGACTCGTGATTCGTCCACGTGCGCAGATGTCAGAGAGATCGGTGGGCGATCCAACGGTGGATCCTTGTGCAATGAGTAGAGTCATATATGGTGAGCATACCGAACTTGATAAAATCGGCCTCATCTCAATATAAAATTATGCCCTCCTACCCTTCTCAACCAAAACTCTTAGAAAGAATCCAGCCCTCTTTCCTTCCCAGCGACCCGAAATCAATCTCAGGTAATCAATTCTTCGACTTCTGATCCATATATTCGCATCTATATCGCGTTTGATTTGATTCTTATTAGTGATTTTGTTTGAAGTTTTGCAAGGAATCATGCCATGCAGATCATTTCTTTTTGGGATTTCTTTTTGTTGCTCCCAGAGGAAAATATAAATTTTAGTTCATAACCGCTTAAATCCATAAAGGTTTGCGTAGTATATGGATTTTGTTTCTTTCTTGTTTTTTTTCCTTATTAGTGATTTGATTTGATTCTTATTAGTGATTTTATTTGAAGTTTTTTCAAGGAATCACGCCGTAAAGGTCACTTTTTTTTATTGGGATTTGTTTTTGTTGCTCCAGAGAAAGTTATGAACTTTTAGTTCCGCTTAAATCCATAAGGGCTTGCGTAGTATATGGATTTTGTTTCTTTCTTTTTTCCCCGAGACATTATCCTGTCAAAGCTTGTAGATTTCGATGAAATATTATATTTATATGTATTCTTTTTTTTTTAGTTTTTCAAAGCCCCCGTTTGTTGAAGTCAAGTATAGTTTCTTGTGAGATAATGGCTTAGCATTGTGCTATTTTATGGTTGCTGTGTGTGCGTATAGAAGTACTTTATATGATTACCTGGTAGTTCGGTGTCAAGGTGGTGCCTTTATCTACATATATGCATCACAACATGCATATATCTTTCATTCCATTAGATAGGCATGGCATGTTGTAATATGATCAAATGAACTGGTCAATGCATGTATCTAGCAAGATATTTGATCTGTCAATACATGTATTTTATAGTTTGGAACTATGTATTTACCTGTTTCACTAGTTCTGGAGACTGGAGCACCTCTGTGTTCTGAACATACGTAGAGGTCAAGCAGGAACAGGTCATTAGGGTTTTGCAGCATGTCAGTTTTGCTCTAGTATATTACCAAAACAATAACAGCTGTTATATATATGTTTGGTGGTCATGAGGACTCTTATTTAACACTACTGTTGTTTATAGAATTGAAGGGCTTTGTTTGGTTTTTTTAGTATTAGTACTTCTAAAAATATCTATAGAAACGGCTTTCAAATACAAGACAATACTCTTTAGAATATAAGTGACAATCATGTTTTCACGTTGCTGTAATAATCTGCCATATGCCATTATAACAGCTAAACATAGCCATTATAATGTAGCAATGGGACTATTGAGAAGCTAGACTCTTGATTTTTTTTTTTTTCTTTGGCATGACCATAGTGGTTTCTGGCATGAACATTGCAGAGTAAAGTTGTAATTTATGACTTTTATACCTGACCAGCAAGATTTATTCTAGTTGTACATGGTTGGCAATCATCTTACAAAATCTTCCATTCTCTTGTGAATTATCAACCGAATGTAAGCTATCATTGCTAAATTATCTCAATCAGACCACTAGTTTATCTGTCTTGTTTTCTATAAAGATAACAAGGGCACTGAAGATAGGTGGAGTGCTTCTTCCAGAACTAAGAGGCGTACCTCTTTCATTCTTATGTTCTTCTGAATTTTTTTTCCAAATACTTTAATCATTTTTTTACCCATTGGTAGCTCAAGAGTTGCTTCTTCTAAGCCATATTCTCTTATCCAGACCTGATATTTACCTTGAAAAGGACAAAGAACAATTCCATTGGAAGGGATTTCGTGAAATACTGAAATGCATACTTTGTAGGATCGATTTCCATTGAAATGATGTAGAAACACATGAAGAGTCAAATGGAATGAACCTATACCCATTTGAAGATAAATCACTATAAATCTGGTTAGCAAGGTTTGAAGAATTGCAAATACTGCATGCTGTACAGCTCTGTGCCAGCAAACTATGAGTAAATATGGGAGTGTACCATAGTATGGACCATGCTGGTGCATAACTGGTATGCCCCTATACCATGGTAGTTCAGACCTTGTTGGCTAGATTAAATAAATAGGAAAACAAGGATTAAAGGTCAATGGATTGTGTTGGGGGGCATGCGAGGAATTCATCATGTGAGTGAGTGCATGCATCAGGGTGAACTGAAGGAGTTTATTGTGAAGCTCAGTTTGTTTTACAGCAAAGTAGTAGGAGTATGTATAAGCTTCAAGTTTTTAAATCTTCATTGTTCAATTCCCGATTCGATCTTGACTTTCCATATTGAGCTTGCTAGAATTTCCAGTGCATTATATTTGTGGTTTCCTAAACATGTTTGACGTGGTATTGTGAGATTGTTTGGAGTGGAGGGGACTGGAGAGAAGGGTGTCAATACAGTAGTCAATGATTGGATCCGGTTGATAGGTAGCATGTACAACTGTCATGTCTTTTTGCAGTAATTTATGAAAACTAATATTTGAAAAATGTGTACCAGCATAACTTGCAAGATAACTGTTTTATGGGAAGTTGCATAGTGATATGCTGATATTATGTGATGCTTACCTTCACTAGAACTTTGTATTTCATTGATCTCTATCTTTATATATATATATATATATATATATATATATATATATATATATATATATATATATATATATATATATATATATATATATATATATATATATGCATGCATGTACATACCAATGTTGTATGCGTGCCCTTTCAGTATAATTTAAAACATTTTACCCCTCCAGGTCAACAGGCATCAAGTTTTATACTTAAGCTCAATTGTAACAATATATCCTAACTGATATAAATTAATTTGGTGCAAGATAAGATATTGCCATGAGTCTTTCATAAAACAATTAATTTCATGGGAGCAAGAAGTCAGCAGCGAAGCTTGGTTCTGTAAAATAAATTATGTAGATAAGAAATATATTACTGAAAACAAACTAAGATAAAGGAGTCTAAGTTTATGTAGATAAAAAATAATTACTGAAAACAAGTTAAGATGAAGGAGTCTAAGTTGTGCTCATATTTTAATTTTCTGAAGCGAGACTAGTGAGGTGTCTTTCAATGTGCTAATTTCTAATTGTCTTTCATTTTTTGCTTTGCAGAACCCACATCTTTGGTCAATATGGAGGTTTTTATAGGCCATAGAAGTTTAGGGGGATCATATTTACCAGCATATCCTTTTCCTTACAGATTTATTATGAAGAATAGCAAAGTAATTCCTGTAGGCTTGTTAAGTAGGAGAAGATAGATATCATGACCTATTAAGAAGATCTACCTCACTGTGGTCAATTGGTGCTGTGGGTTATGTCGAAGGTATAATAAATATGAGATCTTTAACTTTCTGCATTAAACTTGTAAACAAATGAACATGCCAAAAGATGCAAAAAAATGCCCTGCTGCTTCTATAACAAGATGTTATAAGCTGAGTGCTGATGCCATATAGCCAATGTCCCTTTATCAAGCTTTTAAGTTCTGCACGGCAGTATTAGGCATGCAATGCCATGCCATATGCAGGTCAGGCATTGGCATGTTAGTGCCACCTGCTGCCTTCAGGCATAGTCAACTATTTAAATTCATGCTCCTTTTCTCTTCTTGTATTCTTCTTCTTCTCGTTATAGTGGGGTGGGGAGCTGTGGGGTGGCTCCAGTTCTTAGTGCATTCATTCAGTGCTTAACGGGAAAGAATGCTGAACGATTTATAAATTCAGGCACCAAACAACACATATCAAGGCCTGTTGGTTGTGGATGTATGAAGGTGTTTCAACATATGATTGATAAAAAGGAATCAAGTGAGCCTGGCAGCCATTCCAAGGGGTACTTGAGCTCTAGCAATACTCAAATTCTAGCAGGAAATTAGCTAATGAAAAATTTGACCACATTCTTCATTGCATGCTTGCAGAAATGAGTTTAATTATGTAAGGGAACATGCATGGACTAATGGTCCCATAAAAATGTTCACATGTTTGTTTGGACCTAAATGAAACCCACCATATTATGTTTGTGAAGTAGTAAAGAAACTTGTAGTAAAACCTTTAAGTTGTCAGGTTATCAAACTATCTTGCCTGGGATTTGGTACTGCCACATGCTTACAGATGCATTAGGAAAGCAACTGGTTCCAGGGAGGTAACATAAAGCCAGGTGGTATCGTCAAGACATGCAAAATAATTGCCTTCCACTGCAGATAATTCTTGATGCATGCATATATCTTAATTTCTTATCAACATTACATATGCTGTTTGATAAGTCTTATGATTTGTTTATAACTACTGTTGTGAAATATTACCGAAAAGCAATACCTTCCTCTCCTTCTTTGATACACACAAACAAACACAATATGATACTTGGTGTCATTTAGGGTCTGCTGCTATTCTAAGATTTTATGCAACTTTACCCCTGGGTTCTTGTCCTCTTTTACATGAATTTCTTTCTTCTTCCTGTATTTGTCGTTTAACTCTCCCATGCCTCGTGACCGACATTCAGGAGTAGCTTAGTTATTACCTTTTATTGGTCTCTCTCATTTAAAATTTGCTTATTGATGAAAAAAGCAAACCATGCAATGTAGAGGCTAATGCCTGCCTATTGATTTTTGTTGCTTTGTCTGTAGCTTTGAAATTATTTATTATTCTGCAGAGATTTTTTAATTACACAATGGGTGGAAGCAAGATAGATGATGACTGGGAGTTTACTGCATCGGGTAATGGTGTTAGTACTGTAGTTTTGGTTGGAAAAACTGGAAATGGCAAGAGTGCAACTGGGAATACCATTCTCGGTAGGAAGGCATTCTTGTCGCAATTCAGTCCAGCTGGCGTGACATGTACTTGTGAGATGCAAAGCACCATTTTAAAAGATGGTCGTACTCTAAATGTTATTGACACTCCTGGTAAGTATATATATATTTTTGGTGTCCTTAACCTTTTTCTCTAACACCGGCTGCTATCAATTACTTATTCTCTTTTTTTTGCTGAAGATCGATTACTTATTCTCTACTGCACACTTTAGGTGTTTGAATGTGCAGAAAAACTAAAGTTTTTTTTTTTTTTTGAAGGACTCTTTGATTTTTCAGCTGGTTCTGAATTCATTGGGAAAGAGATTGTTAAATGTATCAACATGGCCAAGGATGGAATTCATGCAGTTCTTATGGTTTTTTCTACAAGATCACGTTTTTCAAGAGAAGAAGAGGCCACGATTCAGAGTTTGCAAACCTTTTTTGGTGAGAGAATTGTTGACTACATGATCGTGGTTTTTACTGGTGGTGATGATCTTGAAGAAAGTGGAATGACCTTGCAGGAATTTATAGGTCGTGGGTGCCCTGAGCCGTTACAGGTTCAATGCCATTTTGCCATTGCTTGCTTCTTTTTTTTTTCACAGGAAAAATTATTGATTCCCTTCATATCTAGTTGAATTTTATTTTCTTATCCCCAGAATAAAATAAATAAAATATGAATCAGATTTTTTTGGAAATTATGAACATGTTATTTTGAAAACATATGTGTGCAGTCAAGATTTGCAATCTTGGTACTAGATCCCATACAGTACCCAATTGATACGTGGTGTATTGTGTTAGTATGATGCTTATCTTGGAAGCACACTTGGTAGGGGGGCATGCAGAGTTTCAATGCTCTATTGGTACGGTATGGTATGCCCCGTAGCAGACAGTATTGTATGGTATAACAAAGCATGTTGCAACAATGTGCAAGATATGTACATATAATGCTGTGTTTAACTAACAAGACAGCCATTGCCATGCATTGCATGAGGTGCTCATTTAATTTGTGCATGGTTAATATTTTGTTCTCTTCAAACTAAAAACGACATTTCATATATGTCATTCCATATCCATATATATGTTTTTTTTTTTTTAATAAATTACGTCCTGTGTTAATCTTTGAAGAACTTTCTATGAAACCCCTAATTCCAGCACTGATTTTGGGTTTCTACCTAGCTTCTCTACCATTAGTATCTTGTACGTGATTTTCCTTTTTTGATATCACGCCAGCTGTCTCCATCAACTACTTGACATTCTCCATCAGTGCGTTCTCTTCTTAAATCAAGAGTGTAAAGTGCAAACACACTTCGTGCCGTTCATGTTTCCTCGTGTTGTGGAGAGCATAACAATGTTATATCTCACCACTTCTGTATCATGCTTATGCATCAGGTTATTCTTCTTTGAAAAGTGATGGAATTTATTCACTTATCTGATTTCTTGTTCTTTAGTGCAACTGTTTGAGAATTAATTGCTATTAAAGCAAGGCGGGAATTCCTGTTTACCTATATTCGGTTCTCAAAATGATCCATGTGGTCAAAGATGGGTGCAAAAATGAATGATCAGGAAGTAGTGTGAAAGCGTGCATATAAACTAGCATGAACTATTACTATAATTGTTCAAATAATATAAAAGGAACTTTTATCTTTTTTTTTTATGGTAAAAATTATAAGAAGCAATAATGTCTTATAATAATATAAGCATACCATCTGAAGTATTTTATATTAGTAAAATGACTTGATGAATGAATAATGTGTACCGAGTTGAGAATCATGATTGCACATTGTAACTTGGCTATGTATTTCTTCTCTCTCGTTTTCACTCATTGTGGCTCTGACCCAAGCATAATTCATATATTAATCCATTTAATCACATGACATAAAACATCTCATATTGATAATTTGTTGCAGAACATTCTTCGGCTGTGTAAAAAAAGAGTTATGCTTTTTGATAACAAGACCAACAATGAGATTAAGCGAGCTGCGCAGGTGAAGCAGCTGTTCTTCCTTGTAGATTCTGTCGTCGCCAGTAATGGCGGACAACCATTTTCAGATCAGATTTTTGCTGAACTTAAGGTAAGGATGTTCCTTACCATATTAAAAGATTGTAGGTTGTCTTTGATATTTATTGGCACTACTGATTGTTAACACAACTATTTGTTTAACAGGAGGGAGCTTTAAGGATGCATGATAGAGAGAAAGAAGTCGAAGCTATGAAGGGTTATTCGGAACAACGGATATCACAGTTGAAGGAAGAGATCTATAAATCATATGATGATCAGCTTGCACGAATAACAGATATGGTACTCTCTTTAACTAATCGCTTCCAATGACATCTACTTGCGTTATTCTTGAAGGACTTATACCTTGCTAATGGAGATTCACAAGCTAATAACCACTTGACGATTGTGAGACACATAGTTTACAGATATGACTATAAGGCTGTGGTGGGATCTGGGGGAGTCGCACAAACTTTACTTTTATCTTATGGGTTACATAATATTCAAACACTCAACAGAGATCTTTTTAAATGTGGTAGGAAGTACATCAGTTGATTTGTTTGGTTTAACTTTAGATTTTACTTTAGATGAGACATGGTGGGTTCTGGTATTCTGCTGAGCTCAGACAAATGGGTTTGATTACATGTTCGGGCAACATTGGTTAGGTTTCGTTATGGCTTAGGTTAAAGGATTTGTGAGGTGCTAATATGGTTGATTAACTTGGTTAAGGATTATTGTGTCAGTTATTTTCCCCCCTGAAAAAATGAGTTGGTTAGGGGGGGCTTGGTTGTCTGTTTGACAAAGCTAATTATCTACACCATTTTCAGGTGCACACTACGGTTTAATACATTTTCCAAACATAGAAAATATTTATCTTCGTAACTTGCCTATATTAATGGCTAAGATATTTTCTTTTCTTAGCATATATTAGTTCGAAAATCTGTATTCTGTTTTAGTACTATAGGATTTCATTGTTCTTTCAAACAATGGTTTTTGTTATAATTGAAAATATATTTAGAACTTATATGCATATCTCTATGTATGTACATATTCACATATGTGTGCATATATACGTAGATTTTGTATTTTGTGTATCATATGCATAATATTTATTATATGCATAGGTTATATGTGAAGAATGGGTTGATGCGATTATATATATTGGTCTTTTGTGTATAGATATTTCATCTTTGCACCTTCATAGTGCTCCCAATACCTGCTTCTCCAAATTATTTGATTAATTCTATCATTTATTTTCTAAAAAGAAACAGGCCAAATAGCATAATTGCAAATAATGGCCTGTTATATCATCTTTTAAATCATTAGTTCTGCCAAATCAAAAGGTAACTGCAATTGTCATGCATTATTTCCAGATGTCGTATAACAGCCTTTAGATTGTCTTTTGTGTGTCCACTTTCCATGTTCCCACTATTTTTTCCAAACAAACTGTGATGTCAATTATATGTCCATGGCATTGTTGACCTTTGCACTTAAGAAGCACTTGAACTTTTTCTGAAGTAGATCAGCAGCAGAGTATGCCTTGGATTGATTTTGCTTGTTCAAGGGTAATTTGCAGCTGGACATTCTATTACTTCACACGTAATTCAGTTTTGAATGTGTAATGCAGCTTTTTCATGTGATATAATTGAATTGGTCACATTTGATGTGTTGTTGTCTCACCTCTTCTATGGTGATATCTTAATGTGGGCTTGAACTCTGATTTTTATGTCTGCAGGTGGAGCACAAGTTAAAACAAACTATTGATAGACTTGAGAAACAGTTGGCTGAAGAACAAGCTGCACGACTAGAAGCCGAGAAGCTATCGCAAGAAGCCAGAATGAGATCAGATGATGAGATTCGTTTACTTAGGGAGAGTCTGGAGAGAGCTCAAAGGGAGAATGAGGAATACCGAAAGCGCGCTGAAAGTATGAAGTGTGCCATCCTGTGACATCATTTCATTGGATGATTATAAATACTTTATGAGGTTGTTTATAAGGTGATATTTAGAATTTTTATTTTCGTAGGTTCAATATGGAGCAAAACTTTTAGAAATTCTGCTTTGGTAGGTTTGATATGGAACAATTCCAAGTTTGTGGGCCATGCTATTTGTTCTAATTATATATATATTTAGCGTGCTGAAATATACTTGATTGGTTATAAAGCAATGTATATGCTGTAAGATACATCTATGCTTTACCTGCTACCATGTTAGTCCATTGTTAATAGTTTCGCTCCGTCTGTGGTCATACAAGTATATGATGGACATGATCTTGTTTCAAAGGTTACCTTAAGTTCTCTCGGCCGGAACTCTTGTTTCAAAGGTTTCGCTCCGTCTGGTTTCGCCCCGGCTCTTCTTGGCCGGAACTTTTGATATTGGAAAGAAAAGGAAGAAGAAAGAAAATATGAAGGTAACTTCCTGCTTATAGTTAGTTGATTATAGTAACCTGTTTGTTTTTTTAATCCTTCAATGGTGTTTGCTTGCATGGGTCTCCTGGAGCTTTATGTGCATTATCCATTACTCTTCTAAGTTCTCTCGCATTGAGACGGTGGATATCACAAGTAGAGGACACTGTTCTGTTCTCTTGTTTCTCCCCCAATGAAACTAGGAAAATCTTGAAAATTCTCATATGACTTTGATTGTTCAGTCAATAAATTGCATGAGGTCCTTTGTTTCACCATCTTTTTGTCACCTTTTTTTGGTCTGGCCTTTGAATTGCATGGAAATCTGTTTGAAGTGAGCTAATGAAAACGAGAATTCTTTTGGCCAGATCAGTCATTTAGGAAAGTGTCTTCTTAAATTTTTGATCAATGCTAATGCGACTCGCAGTTCCAATCCGTTTGGGTTAGAAATTTGAACGCACGTTAGGCACCCACCCATCCTCCATTGCAGAGCTCATACAAAACGTCACACTAAATCAGAGGTGAGTGATGTTGAGCTCCTCGGAATAAATAAACATCAACTGGCCACTGTCATCCATTCTTGCAGCCAGCAAGTCCAAAGTTTACATCCAAAAGCAGAACAATTTGAAAATATTATTGAATTGGATTAAGGATAAAGATGATGGCGTCTAAAAACCCATGATAGAGTAGAGGAAAGAAGGTTTCTGACGCGGAGAGAGAAAAAAAAGGATCATCATCCTTTCCTGGACGTCTCTAACCTTACAAAACTCAAAAAAATTAATAAATTCTAGCGAAGGCAAGATATGAACCCATTGGTGGCATACTGATCTTCAGAATGCCAAAAAAACTCCGTACCATACTGATACCATGCTAGTGTGGCACCGGCAAGGAGTTTGGTACTAGTACAACGAACCTTGGTTTTAATACAAATGTTTGTAGCTTGTGCGAGTAGATAATAAGCTAATCAGAGGCAAAAAGGTTATCTTTGTTGCAATTTATATAATAAGCCAGGCTACCTCGTGCATGTGAGATGTTCTTCAACTTTAGGGTTCACTAGGATTGATATTAATGTGCAAGGATAACAAATTGGGATGAGTTTTTTCTCCCTTTATTTTTTTTAAGAAAAACATTAACAAATTGGATACATATTTTTTTTAGGTTTCTGTAATTCCTGGTGGAGCTCCCGACTCTAGAACAAAGCATTTAGGAAAGAAGAAACTAGCCCCGAATGCCATACCAAGTGAAAGTGAATCCTAGGTTCTTCAGTGTTTAGCATGCTGAATTTTTTTTTTTTTTGAAAATCATGGCTGAACCTGATCGGGTTGCCTACGTACCCCTTCATAAGGGGGATCAAGCCATACGTAGTTCTTTTAAGTTTTAAAACGCAGCGGAAAAACTGAATCAAACAATTTAATTCATGCATGCTTACAAGATCAAATCTAGAAATCAGCACCTTAAGAACACATAGGATTATGCCGGAATTGTTTAAACAATTATGCTAAAACTTTTATGCATGATTAACTATCAGATCTGAAACTTAAGAACTCTATTCCAATTACTCTCCGAATATCCATCGAATGGATTCTGGAGATATCTCCGTGAGGAGCCCCAAAAGAGGGTAAAACCTCGGGGAATTGGACCTAGACCTTGACACCATAATAAATGATTAATGCTAGATTAATACCTTTTATGATGGATGAAAGTTGTGAATCTGATTCTTGACTTCGCAGCCATGCACACGAATGGCCTCTACGAGAAGTACACGCGAAGTCCTGAAGGATTTTCTTCCGCAACAGTGCTAGCAGCTGCAGAACACTTGAAAGCTGAAATCTGCCCGCCGGGATTCAATCAACTCTTGATCAATCGTCTTGAAGCAGATAGAGATGAGGTTTGTAAAGGAAGTAGAGGACTCAGATCTGATCTTGAATCTTCTAGATATTCACCCTGAAAACCCTATCTAAAATGGAGAAGAAGAGGAGGAGGAGGCGGGTGAGGAAGAAGGCTGCAATGGATGTGTTTTTGGTGCCCATGTTTGACCCCTTTTAATAGCCTCCAAATTTTCATTCAAAATTCGAAATTTATTTTCAGAAAATCTCTTTTAGTTGGCACATGCAAAGGAATAGGAACAACCCAAATCAGATCTCAACCAAATCTGATTTAAATTCAAATTTTAAACACATGTGCAAGAGGGAAGGAATTTGAAATCCATGCGGCAAGGTAAAACACTTCATAATTTCGAAATCACCTCTTGAAATTCGAATTTAATCCATTCAAAAACTCAGACGCCACCTTGGCTGATGGTTTGAGTGATTAAAATCATTTAACACATTGCTTAATGTTTGAATTTAAATTCAAATAACAAACAATGTCGCCATGTGTCAAGCAATGGGTCCATGTGCCATGCAATAATTTTGGTTTATTTAAAATTCATGAAATCCAATTCCATGTTGCCAATAATTGCCACATCATCTGAGCCTAATCCCCTTGGGTTGCACCTAATCAAATTTGGTCAAACCCGAATTAAAACAAAGCAATTTGGTTGAACCCAATCTAATCAGGTCAGACCCTGATTGAGCTCAAATTGAATCCAATTCAATTTTGGCTCATGCAAACTCAATCAAATTGAATTATTACTTTGTGTTGGACCTAATTCAATTAGGTCAATCCCCAATTAAGAACAAATTAATTTAAAATTAATTTGATCAGCTTAAGTCCTTTTTGGTTCTGACCTAATCCAATCAGGTCAAAACCCTGATTGAGCCCAAACTTTAATCCAATTCAATTTGGCTCATCCTTAGCACAATTACTCAATCAAATTGAGTTTATTAGTAATTTAATTACTAATTAATCCTTCAATAATTACTTTAATTATTTATAAGATAATTTGCCAATCAAATTGACCAAATTACCCCTGAATGATTCTTAATCATTCATCAGCTTTCTTGATCAATCAGGAATCTTCTATGTGTGTGACCTTATAGGTTCGAACCTAAACCGGTAGTATAGGAACAATTTTCTACACTAATCGATGTGACCATCTAGCAATGGTACCCGACGTCCGGATAGGTCGAATATATGCGAAGCAAATATTCTGGAACCCTGAACTATGGTTACTGTATAATTCAATCCCTTTGACTCCTAATGCCAGGATGACTTAGAGCTCACTGTCAACCTTATAATTAGTACATCCATTATGTGATTAACTTTAGATATCCCGTGACTCCTCACTGGAATTACCCTGGCCAAGGTTTTGCTAAATTAATCACAAGACATTATCTCCTGTTTTCAGGAGGGGTCAATTCCATCTTGACTCACAACTGACTACGCAAGTATTTGACTGCACCCAGTGACCTTCCGTCACTGAATTAGAAATTCAGGTAGTCCGGTACCAAAGTACAGTGAGTTGCTTGCTAGTCACAGGTTGCGGTCTTAGGTCAGAGGGCCAAACTTATACCCATATCCACTCGGAACATCTCTCGACAGTAGAGCGTTCCGAAATTGGTCACGTTTAGTGAAATGTACTTCTACACTTCACTTGTGTGGCATACCAGTGTCTCCACACTCCTTGGTTAAGAGGACAACCAACATATATGTCACACAACGACCTAATCTCGATAATGTTGTCGTCCTAGTAACAACATATCATTTCGTCGCAAACAAGTTTAAGGACTTAAAGATAAATCCTCCTTTATCATAACATAAGTCCTAAGAACTTCATCATATAAGAGTTCATTTGAAGATGAAATGATGAATAATGCCAAATAACACTTTATTAATTTATCAATTCATTTACAAAATTCAATCATCAATATGCTGACGATTGACATTTATGATACAAATTCCAACAACTCCCACTTAGCCTAATGCCAATCGGCACAGTATCTAATACCCATCTTCGACTTGTGTTCGTCGAACTCTTTGATGCCGAGGACTTTGGTAAATGGGTCAGCCAGATTTTCTTTTGTGTCAATCTTCTGAAGATCAATATCGCCTCGATCGATGATCTCTCGAACCAGGTGGTAGCGACGTAGAATATGCTTGGTCCGCTGATGTGCTTTGGGTTCTCTTGCTTGAGCTATGGCCCCAGTATTGTTACAAAATAGAGGCACTGGACCATCAATGGAGGGTGTCACTCCAAGCTCGTTGATGAACTTCCGCAACCATACAGCTTCCTTGGCGGCATCAGATGCTGCGATATATTCTGCTTCACATGTAGAATCTGCCACTGTATGCTGCTTGGAACTCTTCCAGCAGATGGCCCCACCCTTAAGAGTGAAGATATATCCTGACACGCTCTTGCTATCATCTTGATCTGACTGAAAACTTGAATCAGTATATCCCTCAAGTTTTAAGTCAGAATCACCATAGACAAGCCACTGATCTTTAGTATTTCTCAAATACTTAAGGATAGTTTTTACAACCTTCCAGTGGTTGCTACCTGGATCAGACTGGTATCCGCTCACTACTCCTAGTGAGTATGCCACGTCTGGTCTAGTACATGTCATGGCATACATTATAGATCCCACTGCTGAAGCATATGGAATTCTATCCAGACTCTCTCTTTCTTGAGGGGTTGTCGGACAATCCCTTTTAGAGAGGTTAATTCCATGGCTCATCGGAAGATAGCCTTTCTTGGAATTAATCATACTGAACCTCTTCAGTATAGTATCAATGTATGTGGATTGGGATAATCCAAGCAATCTTCTAGATCTATCTCTATAGATCTTCATCCCTAGGATGTAAGATGCTTCTCCCAAATCCTTCATGGCAAATTGAGATGATAGCCAAACCTTTATTCCTTGTAATGCAGGAATGTCATTCCCGATTAAAAGAATGTCATCCACATACAAAATAAGGAATATAATAACTGAACCATTTGCCCATTTATAAATGCAAGGTTCCTCTTCATTCTTAATGAAGCCATATGTTTTGATTACCTTATCAAAACATATATTCCAACTCCGTGAAGCTTGCTTTAATCCATAAATGGATTTTTGAAGCTTGCACACTTTAGACTCATCTGCAGATGTAAAACCTTCAGGTTGTATCATATACACTTTCTCTTCTAAATCTCTATTTAGAAATGCGGTCTTTACATCCATTTGCCAGATTTCATAGTCTAAATGTGCTGCTATCGCAAGCACAATCCGAATGGACTTGAGCATTGCCACAGGAGAAAACATCTCGTCATAGTCAATACCATAACGTTGACGATAACCCTTGGCAACCAAACGGGCTTTATAGGTCTCTACCTTTCCGTTTGCGCCCCATTTCCTTTTGAATATCCACTTACACCCTATGGATTTAATTCCTTCGGGTGGGTCAACTAATGTCCAAACATCATTGACCTTCATGGATTCCATTTCGGATTGCATGGCTCCAAGCCATTTATCAGAGTCATACCTCTGCATTGCATCCATATATGTGATCGGATCCTCATCGTTTTCATCAAGTTCGATAGGATCCCCATCCCGGACCAAGAAACCGTAGTATCTGTCCGGCTGACGTGGTACTCTACCCGATCGCCTTAATGGTGCATCTAATATGGGTTCTGGATCTGATCTAATCAAATCCGACTCAACTGGTTCAGTAGATGGTGTCGGATCTTCTACATGTTGAACTTCTCTAAGCTCAACATTAGAGCTATTTGTTCCTTCACCAAGGAATTTCTTTTCTAAGAAAATTGCTCTATTGCTTACGAACAACTTTTGTTCTTCAGCAAAGTAGAAGTAATATCCTTTAGTTTCTTTAGGGTAACCAACAAAGAAACATTTGTCAGACTTGGGTTCAAGTTTGTCTGTCTTCAAACGTTTGACGTACGCCGGACACCCCCAAATCCTAAGGTGAGAGAGCATCGGCTTACGTCCAGTCCACATCTCATGTGGTGTTTTATTTACAGACTTACTTGGAACCTTATTTAGAATATAGCAGGCTGACTCAAGAGCATATCCCCAAAAGGATATGGGCAGATTAGCAAACCCCATCATGGATCGAACCATGTCTAACAGAGTTCGATTTCTCCTTTCTGACACACCATTATATTGTGGTGTACCAGGAGGAGTCCATTGGGAGAGAATCCCATTTTCTCCTAGATATGTCAAAAATTCACTGGAGAGGTATTCACCTCCTCGATCTGATCGAAGAGTTTTAATACTCTTTCCAGTTTGTTTTTGTACTTCATTACGATATAATTTGAACATTTCAAATGATTCAGATTTATGTCTCATTAAATAGACATAACCATACCTAGAAAGGTCGTCTGTAAACGTAATGAAATATGAATACCCACCTCTAGCATCTGTGCTCATTGGCCCACATACATCAGAATGTACAAGGGTCAATAAATCACTGGCTCGTTCACCTTTTTCGGTAAAAGGTGATTTGGTCATTTTACCAAGAAGACATGATTCACAGGTTGTCAATGATTCACAATCATTAACATCAAGGATTCCCTCTTTACTTAACCTGTTCATCCTATTCTTGTTAATATGACCTAGCCTATGATGCCAAAGGTAGACATCCGTGACATTATCTATTCTAGGGCGCTTATTGGATTTATACATGACATGAACAGGCTGTGACAAAATGTAAATGCCATTACTCAGAATTCCATTCATTACAACAACACCATTCCAAATGACATTGCAATAATCCTTGTTTATTGATATTTCATAACCATTTTTGGCCAAAAGGCCTACAGAAATGATATTCAATAGAAAACTTGGACAATAGTGACAATCACTAAGGACATTTACATGAGAGCTGAATTCAAGTTTAAGAATTCCTAAAGCTAGAACTGGAACTGGTCTTCCATCTCCAACATTCAGGAACCTTTCTCCTTCTTCAAACCTCTTACTGACTGTAGCCCCTGCAACGAATTGCAAATATTAAAAGGATTACCGGTATCCAATACCCAGGTCGAATTATCACAAATAGAAAAATTGCAAGGTGTTATCATATAAGTACCTTGATTGGCAACTGATTGCCCACTTTTCTTAGGCCGGTTCGGATCGAGGGATGCAATGTAAAGAGGACAGTTTCTCTTCCAATGTCCTTGCTTCTTGCAGAAGAAGCACTCCGCCTTGCTCTGATCAGCCTTTTTATTCTTTTTCTGACTAGGCTAAGCATGGTGCACCTGTTTCTTTTGGATTTTATTTTTTTTTTCCCTTTTTTAAAGGAGCGACCCTTGGATGAACCTCCCACTAAATTCACCGTCTTCTTAAGAAGTTGGTGATCATTCTCAAACGTCTGTAGTAACCCCAACAATTGGTGATAATTCACTACAGGTTTCGTCATACGAAAATGAGTGAGAAAAGGACGGTATGATCCAGGCAATGAGTTTAGTATGGCATCCTTTCCCAATTGATCATGAAGGAGAAAGCCAAGAGAGCTTAGACGCTCGATCAACTCAATCATGTACAGTACATGATCAGTTACCGAGGTCCCATCTTTCATTCGGGCGCTGAAGATGGCACAACTAGTTTTGTGCCTCTCAACGTCGTCAGGAACGCCGAATGATTCATTCAACACTTGAATGATATCTTCCGGCTGCGTATTCTCAAAACGCCTACTAAACTCATCACTCATTGCTGCCAACATGATGCATCGAACAGTGATCCGGTCACTGAGCCACTTCTGATAAGTGTCTCTGGCCAATCTTGATGCATTAGCAGCGGGCTGCTCAGGTGCTTGATCCGTTATCACATAAAGGATCCTCTCATGCTCTAGCACTATTTTCAGTTTCCTATGCCAATTATTGAAATTTGGACCAGTCAACTTGTCATTGTCCAACAATGAGCGAAGTGATAAATTAGTAGCCATTTCTGCATAAAAAGAAAATTTGGCTATTAGTATATGAATTGACTAAACACAGTAGACTTGGACTTTAGTCTAAAGATATTCCCACTATTTTATACAAATTGGTAGCCTCTACCTCTAATTCAAAAAATTACTCCTAATTCTTTAGTGGGCACTAGAACCCAATAGATCCCATATAGGCCCGAGTGTGGCTCGGCCAACCCATATGCACCTATTGGTAGGTTCTTAACCAATTGCTTCACCAAGCAACTTCTAGTGATGATTTTGCCCTAGGTTTTTCGGTAGGCGTGTGGCGTCTCCACCGAATACCCTAGTCAGGTCCAACCATTAAATGATAGGGTTAAGTCTAATCAATTAATAGACGACCAAGCCCGAGTGTGGCTCGGCTCACCTGACCGCCTATTGAAGGTACACTTAACTCATCATATATTGAATGACAATTCCAATGCTTGATAAGTACCAGGCGTGTGGCGCCTCCAATAATTATCAAAACATTGGACCCATTATCACCCAACTTAATGGGAGGCTATGACCTAGTTATCTCCATAACCATTTCATTTTAAGGACCTAATAATTTTAGAGGATTTCATAATTAGGATAGATGAGAAGATCCGGTTAGTCTAATTTCTCCCACTGACTTCACCAAATCAGATTAGACTCAAACCGGTTAAGGAGACACCTAAATCAGTCATACTGATTTTCCTTAAGGCATGGGCTAACTCGAATCATTAAGTGATCCAATCAAAATGTGATTGACCATGTCGGCCAGGTAAGTGAGATCGGTGGAAGGGATATGCCATTAACTCGACAAAGACGAATCAGTGCGAGTAGCTCCCAATTAAAAACCACCGGTCAAAACTGCCAAACTTACCTTAGACACCGACTGGTTAATCAATTTCGATTTGATTACTCAAATGACTCGGGCTACACCTCTGAGCCTAAATCAAGTTCCATCTTGGTCTAATCAAAGACATGGAATTGATCAATCTACAACTATTGTATTTAACCTAGAGTTTCCTTGACCTAATCTAGTTACTACTTAATTAGATTTGATCAATTAACTCTAATTAGACCATGTTTGATTCTAACCTTAGGTCTAACCCAATCCTAAGAACTTGATTCAAGCTAACCCATATGCCCAAAGAATTATGCAATGTCAATTAATTGAGTTACAATTCTATTTCATAACACTTAATTCTCAATTAAGTTTAGACTTATGAAAGTTTTGATCATTGCATATTTCTTTTTAATTACATATTAATTACAATCTTTCAGTTCTTAAAACACATTTTCAGATCTGAGTTTTTGTAATTAATCACATGTAATCAGATTTAATTCATGTTTAAGTCATTATGTTTTATGTTCATGCATCACATATACATAACAACATGAATTAATACAAACAACATACATCTTATGTATTTGTTTTTTCACTTTTATTTTCAGATCTGATTTGTTCATTAAAATCAGAGATCATATGAATCATAAACTTTATTTAGATCTAATCTAAACAATATTATGATTTCAGATTTATTCATGTTACTAATCCTAACACAAACATGCATCATATGCATCCAAAATTTCAGATCTACTTAATCATGCATAATCAGCAATTAAATCAATCATAAAAAGCACTTTAGATCTAATCTAAACATGTTAATGATTTCAGATTTAATTGCAAGAATTAAAACATAAAAGTTTAAACATAAACTTGGCTCTGATACCACTGAAAGTGAATCCTAGGTTCTTCGGTGTTTAGCATGCTGAATTTTTTTTTTTTTTTGAAAACCATGGCTGAACCTGATCGGGTTGCCTACGTACCCCTTCATAAGGGGGATCAAGCCATACGTAGTTCTTTTAAGTTTTAAAACGCAGCAGAAAAACTGAATCAAACAATTTAATTCATGCATGCTTACAAGATCAAATCTAGAAATCAGCACCTTAAGAACACATAGGATTATGCCGGAATCGTTTAAACAATTATGCTAAAACTTTTATGCATGATTAACTATCAAATCTGAAACTTAAGAACTCTATTCCAATTAATCTCCGAATATCCATCGAATGGATTCTGGAGATATCTCCGTGAGGAGCCCCAAAAGAGGGTAAAACCTCGGGAAATTGGACCTAGACCTTGACACCATAATAAATGATTAATGCTAGATTAATACCTTTTATGATGGATGAAAGTTGTGAATCTGATTCTTGACTTCGCAGCCACGTACACGAATGGCCTCTACGAGAAGTACACGCGAAGTCCTGAAGGATCTTCTTCCGCAACAGTGCTAGCAGCTGCAGAACACTTGAAAGCTGAAATCTGCCCGCTGGGATTCAATCAACTCTTGATCAATCGTCTTGAAGCAGATAGAGATGAGGTTTGTAAGGGAAGTAGAGGACTCAGATCTGATCTTGAATCTTCTAGATATTCACCCTGAAAACCCTATCTAAAATGGAGAAGAAGAGGAGGAGGAGGCGGGTGAGGAAGAAGGCTGCAATGGATGTGTTTTTGGTGCCCATGTTTGACCCCTTTTAATGGCCTCCGAATTTTCATTCAAAATTCAAAATTTATTTTCAGAAAACCTCTTTTAGTTGGCACATGCAAAGGAATAGGAACAACCCAAATCAGATCTCAACCAAATCTGATTTAAATTCAAATTTTAAACACATGTGCAAGAGGGAAGGAATTTGAAATCCATGCGGCAAGGTAAAACACTTCATAATTTCGAAATCACCTCTTGAAATTCGAATTTAATCCATTCAAAAACTCAAACGCCACCTTGGCTGATGGTTTGAGTGATTAAAATCATTTAACACATTGCTTAATGTTTGAATTTAAATTCAAATAACAAACAATGTCGCCATGTGTCAAGCAATGGGTCCATGTGCCATGCAATAATTTTGGTTTATTTAAAATTCATGAAATCCAATTCCATGTCACCAATAATTGCCACATCATCTGAGCCTAATCCCCTTGGGTTGCACCTAATCAAATTTGGTCAAACCCGAATTAAAACAAAGCAATTTGGTTGAACCCAATCTAATCAGGTCAGACCCTGATTGAGCTCAAATTGAATCCAATTCAATTTTGGCTCATGCAAACTCAATCAAATTGAATTATTACTTTGTGTTGGACCTAATTCAATTAGGTCAATCCCCAATTAAGAACAAATTAATTTAAAATTAATTTGATCAGCTTAAGTCCTTTTTGGTTCTGACCTAATCCAATCAGGTCAAAACCCTGATTGAGCCCAAACTTGAATCCAATTCAATTTGGCTCATCCTTAGCACAATTACTCAATCAAATTGAGTTTATTAGTAATTTAATTACTAATTAATCCTTCAATAATTACTTTAATTATTTTATAAGATAATTTGCCAATCAAATTGACCAAATTACCCCTGAATGATTCTTAATCATTCATCAGCTTTCTTGATCAATCAGGAATCTTCTATGCGTGTGACCTCATAGGTTCGAACCTAAGCCGGTAGTATAGCAATGGTACCCGACGTCCGGATAGGTCGAATATATGCGAAGCAAATATTCTGAAACCCTGAACTATGGTTACTGTATAATTCAATCCCTTTGACTCCTAATGCCAGGATGACTTAGAGCTCACTGTCAACCCTATAATGAGTACATCCATTATGTGATTAACTTTAGATATCCCGTGACTCCTCACTGGGATTACCCTGGCCAAGGTTTTGCTAAATTAATCACAAGACATTATCTTCTGTTTTCAGGAGGGGTCAATTCCATCTTGACTCACAACTGACTACGCAAGTACTTGACTGCACCCAGTGACCTTCCGTCACTGAATTAGAAATTCAGGTAGTCCGATACCAAAGTACAGTGAGTTGCTTGCTAGTCACAGGTTGCGGTCTCAGGTCAGAGGGCCAAACTTATACCTATATCCACTCGGAACATCTCTCGACAGTAGAGCGTTCCGGAATTGGTCACGTTTAGTGAAATGTACTTCTACACTTCACTTGTGTAGCATACCAGTGTCTCCATACTGCTTGGTTAAGAGGACAACCAACATATATGTCACACAACGACCTAATCTCGATAATGTTATCATCCTAGTAACAACATATCATTTCGTCGCAAACAAGTTTAAGGACTCAAAGATAAATCCTCCTTTATCATAACATAAGTCCTAAGGACTTCATCATATAAGAGTTCATTTGAAGATGAAATGATGAATAATACCAAATAACACTTTATTAATTTGTCAATTCATTTACAAAATTCAATCATCAATATGCTGACGATTGACATTTAGGATACAAATTCCAACACCAAGATAATCTAGAACCACACACCTAGTTAAAAAAACTTGTTTTTTTGTGTGGTTACACTCTTGTTGTATCACAAATTGCCAAATGAGATAATTAACATCATCAAGCTGATGCATGTATTTGCCAAATAAAAAAAAAAAAAACCCTAAGCAAAGCACCCATACACGTCAAATCGGCAACAACCATTCCGCGAACATCCATCCGACCGTACCTTGTGTACATTGCCTGTACCGCAGGGACCCCATCACAACGGTCCTTGTTCACCGGATCCGCATCCGAAGCCTACCCACGGGTTTCCCACCCGGGGCACTCCAGTAAAATAAATCAAAATACTGAGGGCTTTTGTGTAAGTCTATACAGAACGGTATTTTTATATTGGGTGGTTCTATATACACCCCCCTATTGCTCAGGACACCCCCCAAAAATTTAAAAAAAATTAAATACTCTATACACCCCCCATTTGCTAAGGACACCCCTAAAAAATTAAAAATTCCTAAATTACCCCCCACCCTCCCCACCCCCTCACCTAAATTGCTCTCTACACCCCCCAAACCCCCCCCCCCCACCCTGCTCTTCCCCTCCAAAACACCTCGCCAACGCCCAAAACCCCCCGTTCCCCCTTCTCCCTCTCGTCGCCGGCATTCTCCCGATCTCCGACCACCTCGCCGGCTTCTCCCGGAACCACCTCGCCGGCTTCTCCCGAAATTTTTTTTTTTCACGGTTCGTGCTCCATTCGGCACTGGATCGCCGAACAAAAGGCTTCTGTTCGGCTGAACAGTGCCGGACAGAAGCCTTCTGTTCGGCACTGTGCAGCCGAACAGATCTGTTCGGTTGAGGGTTGCCGAACAGAAGGCTTCTGTTCGGCACTGTTCAGCCGAACAGAAGCCTTTTGTTCGGCGATCCAGTGCCGAACGGAGCACGAACCGTGAAAAAAAAAAAATTTCGAAACAAGGTGGAACACGTACCTTTGCGGCCGATTCTTCGTCCCAAATCACTAGTTGCTTGTCCATGCTTCGAATGGGGCTTAAATCTCCTTCAAAGATCGCCTAAACGATGTAAATGGATCGAGGGGTTTAAGGGGGGTTTGAGGGGTGTTTTTTTTTCTTTTCAAAACGAAACGGAGGAGGAGGAAGGGGGGTGTATGAGAAAATTTCAAGGGCAATATGGTAATTACACTAAAGGTTAGTTTGGGTATTTTTTTTTTGGTTTTTGGGGGGTGTCCTTAGCAATAGGGGGGGTGTATATAGAACCACCCTTTTATATTCTACTGGACTGCCCAAAGAGCTCCATCCCGCTCCTCCGCTTTCTTTCCCTCGATCGCTCATCTCGCCCCCTCTCTCTTCTTAATCTAAGGTTCTGGGCGTCGCTTTTTAGCCCGGAGACGATCGAAGTAAGTCTTCTCTTATTCTCTTTTAGGGTTTTGGTTCGCTTCCCCATCGATGCACGATTCGGCTGCTCGTTTTCCCTTTTCTTTTCGCTCTAATGTGCTTCCGTGGCTCTTCGATTTCTCGCATGGAGTCCATTTTTTAGAGTTTTTGGAAATACCGCATCTCGAGGCTCATTTACTCCGAAATTTAGACAGAAATGGAATCGTTATGCTGGGATCTTGGGTAGAAACAGGTGATATTTTAGTAGGTAAATTAACACCTCAGACAGCGAACGAATCGTCGTATTCCCCGGAGGATAGATTATTACGAGTCATACTTGGCATTCAGGTCTCCACTGCAAAAGAAACTTCTCTAAAACTACCTATAGGTGGAAGGGGTCGCGTTATTGATGTGAGATGGATTCAGAAAAAGGGGGGTTCCAGTTATAATCCAGAAATGATTCGTGTATATATTTCACAGAAACGTGAAACTCGAGTTCATGCCCACTTTAGATTCTTTGTTCAGAATCCTTTTGTTTTCAAAATCACGTCCTTTTCTGTTGGGTTTTTGTTTAGTTTTCTTGGTGAAATGATTCTAAGTCTGCTCAATTGTTGGCTTTCTTAGGGATTCTTCTTCTCTTTTGAAACTTTTAAATCAGATAGAGACAGATTCTGGACTTTTCGTCAGAAAACAAGCTATAATTTTGATTCCTGAACATTGGTTGATAAAAGAATCAAACTGATGCCCGTTTAACGTGTGAGCAAAAAAAAAAAAAAACTATGGTACTTACTTTTGATGTCAATTTGTAATTTTTCTGGTATTTTTTTTGGCAAGCTTTAATTCATGGTTTTGATTGTTTCAATCGATGAAACTTGTTGGTAGTTTTGTTAAAGCAGAAATTTGTCTTGCATGGTTAACAATTTTTTTATGATTAATATATTAAAATAAACTGATTTATAGCATTAATGCAATTTTAAATATGTTATTTTGTGATTGCAGTGCTAGTGTTTCTTTTGCTATGTCTTGTAGAAGTGATGTGTGAATTAGGACCACTTGATGACCTGGATGCAGAAGTTACTTATTTTGTTTGCTGCGATACTTTCATGCAATCATCTATTCTAATTCATTCTTGGCTCCCGTTGTTGTTTTCCCATGGTCCATGGGAGTTTTCTATACTTTATATATGGACTGTCACCATTTTTGTTTTAATAAAAAATTTTAGTCTAAGAAACATCCGGGCAATTTTGGCCTAATCATCTGCAATGTTCATTGCTGCAGGCATAGTGCTGAACTCAAGGCAGCATTCTGAAGTTGGAAAGAACAACAAAAGATGGCGAATATGAATATAAACAACATGTTGGAAAAGGTATTCATTTTGTCAAAGTTGGTAAGGAAGATATTCTACAATATATCATGTACCGGTGCTCTGTCTTGATACTGGCTCTTTCAATGGATTTCTGTCAGATGACAGGCAAGGATAAAGATTATAGATATATGGCAACCTCAGATTTGCTTAATGAGTTGAACAAGGAAGGGTTTAAAGCTGATCCCGATCTGGAAGTGAAATTGTCAAATATTGTCCTTCAACAGCTTGAAGATGCATCTGGGGATGTTTCTGGTTTAGCTGTGAAATGGTTTGACCTTGTTCATTATGCCATGTGATACTGTCAACAGTTTTTCTATTATTTTTGACTTTATCACTGAAATTAGAGTTTATAATCAGATTGTATAAATTTGTTGTTAGACATATATATTTGTAAGGCCCTGCCATTCTTTTACCTTATATTTTCCTTTGGTTCCACCATGACCCCAAAGGAGTGGGTCTCTACATAGATTAGGTTGCAGTTAAGGCAAGGTATGTTACATCATGACTGTGATGGCAACACACAATTTATATGAACATTTTAACAATCTATGATATGATCAGTTGAGCAATGATTCAAATACCATAGGACGGGGCTATACCGATTTTCTTTTGTAGAATGGGATGTGCGGTTGACCTACCCAGAATTGACACTCTAAAGAGGGGATATCTTGGGACATTCCAAATGGGACACTTGGATGATGGTGGGACAGGCTTGTCCCAACACCTGGGATGGTATCCCATCCTGACATCTCGTGGAATGTCTCGTAGGGGCTTGAATCATTGGTTGTGAATACAGATTGACACTGGTGAAGAGATGGTTGGGGCGGATCGGTCATCACTTTGTCTAGATCTGAAATCCAGCTCAGATCTAATTTTCATGAGTAAATTTGAAATGTTTATAGATTTTGATGCAGCAAAGAGAAAGAAGATTATAGTAGGAAACAAGAAAGAGAATTTTAGTAAACCATCACAAAATCACTGTCCCCTGCTTCATTTTTATTTAGCCCAGAAATCAAACTTAATCAATCCTGGGAGCATGAGGGCATTATCTTGATCTAATATCTACAATTTGAGAGGATATTAGGACCCATAGGAAGTTATGAAAAGTGAACGAGAGGGGGTGAAGTCTGCCTAGTCAGCTATTCCTCTCTTTTCCGCCTTCAGATACTAACAGTAAAAAATTAATGGAAAAAATTGAAGAAAATCAACTTCACCAAACCCAATCTAACCATTGACTGCATCAAAAAAATAACTTAATCTAAACTCAAACTCTTGATTGATTGCATCATGGTGCAGTGGGAGAGCCAGGATGGCTGGGTGGAGGGTGAAGGGGAAATTAATTGACAAGCTTGATATCCATCTATCCCAAAGATCATATTGTGTTCTCAAAACCTGAAACTTTGTCCATGTAAAATCTAAAATTAAAAAAAAAAGGAAAATACTCAGAAATAACCTATTACCTATGTTATACAGACCTGATACTCGATCACACTATAAAGAGAACTAAACGAAGCAAAGGTCAATAGAGAAATATCGTTGTCTGAAAACTTAATCAAATTCATTAGAATTCCTAAGTGTATTGTCTATATTAGAACTTTTATAAGAAACACCAAACTTAATCCCATCACCCTTAAAACATGTTTTAAGCAACCCAAAAACCCCATCTTTAATATCTTATGATTTCAAATAATATGGGATAATCATAAAAATAAAAAGAGCGAAAACCTGTTTCAAAATCCAACTTTCTTGAACTAGAAATGACCTATTGAACAAAGGAAACCAGCATACTTCCCAAAAGTCCAATTGAACACTCGATATAGGGCAGAATTTTTTTTGAAAAGACACATATAAAGAACCCCAGGCGTGCGCGAGCATGTGCACTTATGTGCGTGTGCGTGCAAACAAAAAGAAAGACCTTCGATATTGGATTTCATATGCAAAGATCAAGGCATTTTATTGAATATATTGTTGACTTGACTTGCAGACCCAGTAGGAAATACATAACTGGTTTCCTAAATTTTATCTAGTGAATATCCTGTATCTTAAATTCTCAATGGTGCAAAGACCCAATTTAGATATCTCTCGGTTTACTATATTAGAGAAACCTCATCTTCATGGAGGGCAACTTGCCCTGCTCCAACCCCCCACCTCAAAAAAAAGAAAAGAAAAGAAAAAGAAAGAAAGAAGAAAAAGAACCACTGCCACGCAATTTGATCAATGCCACATATTTGTTAGTACATTATTGTAATTTGTTTGTCAATACAGTAATTTTTTTCTTTTCCTTTTCTTTCCTTTTGTTTTTTGAAGTAGTGGTTTGTGTCTCGTGCTTCATGTATTCTGTCTTGGGAATTCTCAAAATCATGACAATATGCTTGTGACTATTAATTAATTCTTGCCACATTGAGCTTCCTTTTTTCATGATTCTTCCTTATCATATAAAACAATGACCCTTGTCGGACTCAAGTTGGAGGTTTGGAAGTAATCATACTATTAAACATTATTAGGTATTCATTTTCAGAATTTACACAGTATTTTAGTAGTGCTAAATTGGGCTTTTGTTATTGGAGAAAGGCATATTCTCACTCTTTATCTGCCTCAGCGAATATTTATGTGGATCAGTTGACTGTTTATTCATGCAATATCTCTAGACATCTTTTCCTAATTTCCAGTTACATTGAAGTGTGCCTATTTATTTACTTTTCTCTTTTGGGTTTTCCTTGATTGTAGCCTGGCTCCACTTGTTAAGAAGGTCAGCGAGGAGAGAATACTGGACATGACAAACAAGCTCTGTGACAAATTGTTAAAGGGAAAGGACCAGCACCGTGATATTGCTAGTATAGCTATGAAGACAATAGTTTCAGAAGTTACTACAACATCTCTTGCTCAACGCATTCTAGTTTCTCTTGTCCCCCAATTAATAAAGGGCATAACTAGTTCTGTAAGTATCTATAAGTTATTTCGTTGCCTTTCATGACCTGTAAATCGTTGCGAGGTTTGTGTGATAAATTAACTTTTGAAACAAAAATTTCTGTTATTCCTCTTACTAAAGGCATCTATTTTGGTTTTCTTTAACTGGCTAGTGTTTTTAAGTTTATTCTGATTATATTTATGAGCATTCTGAAACGTATTGTCTTCTCCACATTTCCTGACTTATGTATTGTGATTCATGAACTTGGTTACTTGTGCCTCTTTGTCATCTAATGCACTAAATGGGATGGGTTTTGTAAATCTCTATATTGAGGAAGAGAAGGGAGATTATATAATGCTTCTTTCCCCCCTTCTTTTTTTATTAGCTCATTCTTCCGTCATGTTTGTAAATAGTTGACATGGAAAGACATGTAAATAATATACTTATTATGGGACATATCACTTTTCAGAAAGTTCATGCTGATGGAAAGTTTAATTACTCTGCTTTTGCACCATTGACAGCTATGACTACTTGATGGGTATTTTGGAAATGACATGAGTGTTGTGAGAATATGATTGTCAGGCATGTTAATTAATTCAAAAAAAATAAAATGTTCTTGAACGTTGCCTCCTTTCTTTTATGGACCTCCTTGCGCTCCCATGTGTCAATAGAAGTGAAACGATGTTAAGGAAGGTAAGACATAAGTTTTATCTAATTTATGTGATTATTACGTATTTTATCTCTAAGATATATATTTTTCTTCCCTTATATGGCGCTTTTATATGCCTGCTATGAGTGTTGTCTGTTATTAACTTTAGTATTTTGCCGTCATGTTGGACCTAAAAATAGATTTTTATATAATGCATTCTTATGTTTGGAGTTGGTGAAAAACTTGGAATTACTTAATAAGTTACACGTCAAAAGTTAGTACAGAAAGATCAAGAGTAACTTAATTGCTTGTGTAGTTGCTCGTTGATTTTCTGCAAACTCTAGAATCTGTTATGATAGAATCACCAAAATTTGGTTCATTTTCGAATTGCTTTCTACTTATTTTCTTCTTCTTCTTTTTTAACTAACCCTTCTTTCTTAGACCATCATTAGCTCACTAATTGCATCACCTTGTCCTTTGGCTGCACCCCCTGGTCCCCCCAAAAAAGAGAAAGGGAGAGAGAGAAATACCTTTTCTTTCTCCAATTTGTACTTTCGGTTTGATTTTTTGGGGCTGACTCCAGTGGTCATCGTTTTCTTGCTTATCTTCATGTCTTATGCTGTTTTATTGGTTGGATCTTCTTCAGTGTTGCTCTGCACATTGGGCTGCTTGCTTATGCTACCTTCTTCACCACTGCAAAGCTTGCCTGCAGTTGGAGAATACTTTTACTAGCTTGGCATCGGTCGTCGAAGCCTTGACATTATCAATCCTTTGAATTAATCTCAGCTACCTTACTGTTCTGCTTGTTTTTTTAATTCATTGGCAGTCTCTCCTTCTGAAATTATGTTTGAAGCTCTTCAGGATTCTATCTGTGATGATGCATCATTGTCCTCTGTCTTCCTGCATCTGTTGCACTTTGCATCTTTACAGCTTTGCTTATGATTCTGCCACCAAATTCTTGACTGTCATAACTGCTGCCGAGGTGCCCATGCCCCTGCTGGGTCTTCTTGCTTGTGGCATTCATTCTCACTATTTGGATTTTGGACATCGCAGTGTTATCTCAACTTACAACTTGAAGCTCTCTGTCACCAGCTTTTGATTCTCATTGAGTATCTTCTTAGCAAGTGTAATGATGCATGATGGTGCTGGCAGTCAATTTATCATAGTTGGATGTCCTTAAGTATCTTGTTTGCTTATCTATTTGGCTTTGTGCTTGGGCCACTTTTTTGCTTTTGCCAACTTGTCACTCTTAGTTTCTTTCTGTTCCTTATTTCTTTCGGATCTGTTGCTGGAGCTACGCCATGGTTGCTCTGTGTGGCAAAGACTTTAGTTGTAATGCAACCAAAATTCGTGGGCAATGCTGGAGATACTTCTATTGGTACCTTTTTTGTATACATGTATAGTATTCTGCTCATTTTGATGGATTATATTGTTGTTTATTGTTGATATAAGTTTGTATACCAAATGTATTTAACATGTTCATTCTTCCTAAAATGTGGTGATGATTTTGGCCTTTTGGGTACAGGTATCTGAGTGCGTCTGCATGAGTGTCTAATGAACATTTCTGCATTTGTTTTAAACAATTCACTCATCTATTTCACAGATGTACTGTGGAGGATATTTCATAAATGTTGATCAGCATAGTACTTTTATTTTTGAAATATTGTCAACTGGTTTAAATCGATGTTTAGCCAACATGTGTTGTATATTCAAATATATTATATCATTTGATTGCCCTATTGACATACCGGTCTAGCTTATATTCTTTTGGCATGTGAACTAATTCTGTTGTGGCAATCTTCATAATGATCAGGTGTACATTTGTATTTGAAGTTTCTTAGATTTAATCTTCCTCCATTCAAGAGACTTCCGCAGAATTTAATTATTTTTTTTTCTTATTTGCCAGGGGAAGAGTACTGAAATCAAATGTGAGTGTCTTGATATATTATGTGATGTGCTCCATAGATTTGGCAATTTGATGACAAAAGATCATGAGGAATTGCTTGCTGCACTTCTATCCCAGTTGTGTTCCAATCAAGCCAGCGTCAGAAAGAAGTCAATTTCGTGCATAGGTGGGATTAATTTTTCAGTCATAGCTTTTATGTCACATAGTTGCATATCTATGCTAGTCAGTCTTGGCAATGCATCATCTTTTGTGGTTGACTTCCCTGCAACTTAACATTTAAATTATATAAACAACATGTCTGCTGTAGCATCTCTTGCTTCAAGTTTGTCGGATGATTTACTTACGAAGGCGACTTTTGAAGTTGTACAACTGCTGAAGAATAAGAGTATAAAACCTGAAATAACCCGGACAAACATTCAGACGATTGGAGCTTTAAGGTAAGTTATATAGTGCCAAGACTCCTAGGTTTTAGTCCTCTATATTGTTTGCCTATTATATATGGTGTACTTTGTTTGCCTATTATGTATGGTGTATACGTCATCATGCAAGTGCATACCTTTTGATATATCTGTATACCTCTGTTGGTTTTGAAAGTGGATATATTTATGTATGGATGCTTGGCAGTCTTGGAGTGTTATTATTACTGTTACATTTTTTATTTTATTTTATTATACAATATGCAGTAAAATTGGTGATTTTTATTACTAAAGGAATGGCAGTTAAGATGAAAGGATGGTGACAAATGTTACTTTTATGACTATCCCTGGATACATTGTAATATTTGGATTCTGAGAACTTCCTTAGAAGTCCAGGGGTTCTGGTAATAGTAAGGTGATGTATACGTGTATCTTGTGATGGATACATATATCTTGCTAGCATGGCTGGTCCCAGTTACACTAAAATAATGAACAGAAGCTGAATATGCAACCAGCCATGTTTTTAGTTTATTCCTCCTAGGACCTAAAGAAGCAGAATTGTTCTACTGTTATAGTTTATCTTTGGAATCTCGTGATGCATCAGACTCTTAATCTAGGAGGCAAGGCAGCCAATTCTCATAACAACTTCCTATGGAACTCTTTTTTTTTTCTTCCTTTGGCAAGAAGATCTGTGTTTGTGCAATCAGCAGATTGCTATATCTTCATTGTTAAAACCACCAATCTTTCACCAATCCATGAGATATGTGACATTTAAGGAATATCTGACTAACACCATTAAGTGATGAAAGTCCATAGCCCCTAATGTGCTAATTCTTCATTTTTGAAACCACTCATCTTGGAAAATCTCGTGAGATATAAAATGTTAGAGATTGCTGAATGAACACAATTAAGTTGAAAAGTTTGGTCACTTTACACTCTAGTTCTGTCTAAATCTGCGATTACTGACAAGGTGTAAACAGGATCACTTCATTGCATAAAAATGCATCTGTTTTCGTGTTGGTATGTTCTTTTCTTTACCTTAGTTTTCTGGACTTAATTTTTGTTGCAAACTGCTATCTTGATATAGGATGGGATGGAGAGATGTACTAGATGCAATTCTAGGATATATGACTCAGAGGACTTCTTTCAAACATGTAGATGGCTTCTTGAGGCCAGTTTTGGGACTGCTGCAATCTTCTTTATCTTCGCAATAATTACTTGCTGATCTTAGGGTCTCTTGAGAGTATCCGGGAAGCATAGGCTAGTGCTAGTGAAGAAGTCAATTATTGATTTTACTACAGATCTAATGACAGGTTGACTCATACTCTGAGTTGTTATGCAAACAACAATTTGCTGCTATTTTGGGATTCCGAGAGGGAGTCTTGGGAACTTTAGAAGAAGCCACTCGAGTGTCTTTTTGGTTCTTTTTAATGGAAGCAGGTTGTAAGGATTGAAGAAGAATTCCTGAACTGTGGGAAGGCGGCTCAAGGGTTGTTTGGTGGTTTGCTGGGTTGTTTTGGGAGGTATGATTGTGGTCTGGATGGATATGAAGTCAGAAAGTGCTGAATGGGTATATGGAGTATGCTTTGGAGTCAAAATAGGGCCTGGCAGGCTGATCTGTATTGGTGACTCTGTTGGCTGTCAGCTGCAGCAGTCTGTTCCTGTTAGGTTGTGGTGGCTGTCTTCAGATGTTGGCTGTGTGACCAGCAGCAAGAGAGATTAAAATAGATGGGGTGGAGGCCTGTTATGGAAGCCTGCAGGGGACTGGTTTAAGGGTGATGGGGAAGAAAGGAATACATATTAAAGCAAGAGCAAGTAAAAGAATGCAGTAGAAAGTGGAAAAAAAGAAGAGGATAAGGGAGAAAAGGAAGAGAAAAGGGAACCAAGGTTTTCAGGTAGGTATTTTTAAGAAAAAAATTAAAAACAAAATTTATTTTTCTAAGAACAATAGAAACCATAGGGGCAGCCAAGCTTCCCAGCTCTCCTCCCTCCATAGGATTCATTTCAAAAGACGAAATCTCTGAAAAATAGGTCCCTAGGCTCCATAATTCTGTATGTAAATTAAATTTATGTTAACTAAAATCAACTAATTAATAATTCAAATAGGCTCAATAAGTTATGCAAATATTACCGTGGTCCTAAACTACTACATCACATCCCTATCTTGTCTATCACATGTCATTATGTGGCCACAGGTATGTTTACGTTTCAAAAATCATGAGGCTTGATAATATATCAAATGTGAGCAAAAGCTTTGACAGGGATCAAGTCCATAATTCTAAAGGGAAATTCCTGACTCTAAGATAGAAGAGAGTGAAAATAAGAGAAAAGATGAAAAATTATGTATTCATTTTCTGTTGGAAAAAGATATCAAGAGTGATGACCCTTTTTAAACCTTAGTCATCCTCTTCTTTCTCCTAAAATAGAACTCATACCTGTAAAAGGACTTTACTCTTGTTTATTCTCTCGGCTTTAGAAATAGAAAGGAAAGAGATACGAGGGACCAACTGACAAACAAAGGATCATGGTTTGCCATCTCAGTACCGGATATCGGTACCATTTTATTATAGTGTCGGTATGCTCGACGTGGGAGCTAGTTCGGCGTACTAAATGTCGGTACGCCTTCTGTATCATGTATCGGTGCCGGGATAGTACGATCCAGCCGGTGTGCACCGGCACTAATTGTTACAGCAAATCTTGCAAAGGATAAAATTAAGATTCAGCCAGCAAGCAACTTCTCTCCTTTTGTCGGCACTTAGAAACAGCCTCACCCTGTGTCTCTCTATATCTCATGCTCAAGTGGGTATTAACTGTAATATCCAGCAATAAAGGACCTTCTTGTGGTGGCTGTCCTGCTCAACTTCGACCATCTTTAGGAGTAGGTTTCCTATGCTGACATGGCACAACAAAAGGCTTGGCCTAAAAAGTAGACTTAGGATGCCACCTAATCATTGAATTGCAGTCTATTAGCTAAACACCAATGGCTAAGAAAGACAACCATCTAAAGTACCAGAAATTAAAATGGAACCTTTCTTAAACCCCGCGCTCCACAGAAGGAAGAAAGAAATTGCCGCTTTTACCCGAAAAAAAAGGAAGAAAGAAAGAAAGAATGTTTAATTAGTATTTTTCCTCCCAAATTAATATTTGAGTTAAAAATACAGCTTTATGCAATTTAATATTTTCCAAGTCTTTCTCTTTAAATCATTAATATATTGTCTACATTAATTGCATCATTGTCACATTTTTTTGTACTTGATCACATAGTATGGCAAGATGAGAATGGGATACCACAGTGGCAGTCTTTTTTCTTTTCTTTTGTTATTTTTTGTGGAGGTAATAGGGATTAATGCATGTGCATCCATGCAATGCTGTCCAGAAAATTTGGAAGGGTTGCTCACTAGAACATTGGAAGAGGGAACCTCTGAAAGAAACAGAAGTATGATACATGGATTTATAAATAGAAGCCAAAGTTGTAAGTAACGCAATCTTATTGAAAGTCGCATTCATAGCTCTGGGAGAGAACATGCTTGACTGAAAACATGTATTAGACAACAGTTGTGGGAGCAAAATTTTGAAGTGGGCACGCCATCCTGGTTTCAAGTTCTCTAAAATGCACAAAATTATCCCCTACTGTCATTTTCCTTTTATCCCCAGGTCATACTGTTTTGTGGGCCATCCTAGCTCTATCACACTCAATAGCTATTCTTTCAGACTATATAGTGCTGCTTGTCTTGTCTTGCCTCAAGATGCCTTATCTTTTATTTCTTTTTTCAAGTAAAATTAATTGAACTGTGTTTAGACAAGCTCATTATTCATATATTAATAGGAGGTGTTCGAACCCTGCTGAACGAAATGGATGTAACTAATTAGTAAAGGTCAGTGGCCATAGGATGCATTGTCTGAAGTAATAGGATGCATTGCCTCAAGATGCCTTATCTTTTATTTCTTTTTTCAAGTAAAATTCATTGAACTGTGTTTAGATAAGCTCATTATTCATATTTTAATAGAAGGTATTCGAAGCCTGCCGAAGGACATGGACGTAGGTAATTAGTAAAGGTCAGTGGCAATAGGTTGCATTCTCTAAAGAAATAGGGAGGTAACTTTAGCCATTCATGGATCATGCATTGGGTGGCATATATTGACTTGATGATCAAATTTTAATATGTTATCTTGTAAATGATGCATTTTTTTTTCTGTGTTCTCCACTTTGGAAAAGACTTAATGGACATACTTAAAATAATTATGGATTAAATCAGAGCTTAATTAACATGCTTAAAATGGTTATGGATTAAATCAGTTTCTCTCCTGACATTCCAGTAGGAAGGTTAACTTTTTTGATTTTCTAGAAAACCATAGTAAACTCTGTCATGTTGCAGTCGTTCTGTTGGATATCGATTTGGGCCTTACCTTGGTGGAACTGTTCCATTGCTTATTGATTACTGCACAAGTGCATCAGAAACCGAAGAAGAACTTCGTGAATATAGTCTGCAGGTATTCTAGACAATAAACTTGAAGTAGTCTTAGTTGTACTTTGTTTGGTTTTCTCAAATCCATTTCTTTTCAAAATTTCTTGCAGGCACTGGAAAGTTTCCTACTTAGATGTCCAAGGGATATATCGTCATATTGTGATGACATTCTAAATCTTACTTTAGAGTATATATGTTATGATCCGAATTTCACAGATAGCATGGAGGAGGACACTGATGATGAAGGCCATGAGGAGGAGGAAGATGAGTATGTTGCTTGTACATTCACATGGTAGTTTTGAACAGTTCCAATGCATCTTATTGAATCATCTAAAACAATTTTTGGCAGTGAAAGTGGAAATGAGTATACTGATGATGAGGATGTAAGCTGGAAAGTTCGAAGAGCCGCTGCAAAGTGCTTAGCTGCTCTCATTGTTTCACGACCAGAGATGCTCTCAAAAATGTATTTGGAGGCATGTTAAGTACCTTGAATTGTTTTGATTCTGTGATGATGCTGATCATGATATATATCTTCCTTAAGTGAAATAGCTCTACATTAACTTGTTTCTTTATAATATTTTTGGAATAAATTATAAATTTTTCGATTGAATCTGATTGGCTAATGGTCTTTGAATTAAGTGATGATTTCTTCCCTCAAAGTCTAAGCTAATTCTGTTGACCAGTTCTATATGCAACATCAATGTTTTGACTTTTCTTTCATGTTTCATGGATATCCTAATGTGAAAGCTTGAAGTTTATAAGGTTTTATGGTACCGCAGGCATGCCCAAAGTTGATAGAGAGGTTTCGAGAAAGGGAGGAGAATGTAAAGGTACTACCAGTTCTGTGAATTTATTTGATGGAAGTACTTGTATATGCTCGTTTGTTCATCTAGATCCTTACAAAGTTTTATATTTCTTCAGATGGATGTATTTAATACATTCATTGAGTTGTTACGCCAAACTGGAAATGTGGCAAAGGGACAGATGGATATCGACGAGTCAAGGTAGTGATAATTGGTTATAGTTTCAATTAGAATGGCATCTTGTTTTTACTTCATGATTTATCGAAGTTTACCGGCTATATTCTTGGCACATGGTACAATGATATGAAATAAATAGAATTGGGCAATCTTAGATTCTATGCGCACAGATCATTGTTATTGGAATGTCCTCCTATCATGATTGGGATGGCTCTCTCTCTCTCTCTCTCTCTCTCTCTCTCTCTCTCTCTCTCTCTCTGCGCACGTGTAGCCATCACCCATCCTGCTTGTGGTGCTGGTGGCTACTTGGTCAAATGAATTTACTTTTCTCGGAGTGTTGTTCTTTAACTCATGGTTTTTAATTATCAACATATGTTCTCAAGAAAGATTGTCAATAAGCAACACTGAGAAGTGAGAATTATGTTTATTGAATCAAAGTAGATTACAGGAGGAACTTTGACATTGATTTTAAATTGCAGGTCACCGACAAGCGATGACATTTTTCCTTTTCTTTTTTCCCCTCTTCCTTATCATTTCTTATATTCCTTTCTCCTTGTACTCTTTTGCCTGTTTCTCTTTGATTTTCATTTTCATCTCTCTCTCTCTCTCTCTCACACATGCACACAAAATGCATACGTACGCGCGCGCGCACAGACGTGAAAGCTTTCCATTCTTCTTACTTTTTGTCGAGGCATTCAGGGATCTCCTATGTGTTGAAATTGCCAGGCTGCTTTGAGAACCTCGGTTTGATGCCGCTTGCAGATAATGAACGCTATAATTTTCTTCAAAACATATTAATATTTTTACCTGAACCTCTTAACTTTTCATATATACTGCAGTGGCTGCGCCAGCTGCTCATCTTTAATTACCAACACTGGTAAAGGTGAAGCAGCAATTAAGCAACTTACATCAGTAAATAGATAACTGTACAAAAGGATTTATGCTCTCACATTTAGAAAAAGACCACATGGATGTTCATGTATAAATTTTTCTTTAAAGTTACACTTTTTCTAAAGTGAAGTTAGTGAATAAGGCATTCTGTTGGTTCCTTTTTCTTTTGTGAATTGCAGTCCACGATGGTTATTAAAACATGAAGTGCCAAAAATTGTCAAATCTGTTAATCGGCAGCTACGTGAAAAATCTATCAAAACGAAGGTGGAGTTTTGTACTTCTTTTTTGGCCTTTTCTGGTTTAATATTTTGGCAGAAGTGATTTCTATTCTATATATTTCCAGGTCGGGGCATTCTCAGTATTAAAAGAACTCGTTGTTGTCTTACCAGACTGCCTTGCTGATCATATTGGTTCGCTTGTTTCTGGGATTGAAAAGGCTTTGAATGTGCGTTAGTTCGTCAATGTTCTTCATTATTTTTACTTTTTCCTTGCACTAGAATTCTTATAGAATTTTCTTCTGATCCTCACAGCTGTCCTTCATTATTTTCCCAGGATAAAACCTCTAACTCAAATTTGAAGATCGAAGCCCTTTTTTTAACCAAATTAGTGATGGCATCACATTCTCCTTCTGTTTTCCACCCATACATCCAGGTACAAGCAATATTTGTCGTGTCTTCCATGTGCACTTCTTATGATGCTTACAAGTGCGTTATAAATGGGGGGGTGTATCTCTGAGTAGGTTTCCACTAATTTTTGGTACGGATGGTCATGCTTTCTCAGCAAGTTTGTGAATATAGTTGACATAGAAATTGTACACTCATCCAGTATTACGAACATCAACATTCACTTGCAGTATATTACTCTTTTTTCCACATCCTTCAAGATGTTTTTCTTACCTTTTCCTATATGGCCGTCTTTAGCTAAGTATTTTGCTCCTTGTTTTTTATACTGTATTCTATATTTGATTTTCATGCATGCTTTATTGTAAGATATGCAGTTATAGATTTTACGTTTTTTTTTAATTGTTCATTAAGATATTTGCTTGGCAGTTTAGGCAAAATTCATGTTTTCATAGAGAACTTGATTCCTGCAACACAATGTTACACAAGATACAGGGATCTAAAATGTAAAATGTTGAGTTAGTTAATTTTAGATCTATATGGAATTAGTTTTAATAATTTTTGAGCAGGCTTTTAGTTATGTTCTAAGGTATTAACTATTAATGGTAGTACATAGATAGAGAATCAATGCATATAGATTTTAAAGAGCATATTTACCTCAGTTATTGGGAGGATTTAAATGGTACAACAAAGATCAAGGAAAGAAAAATCCAGAGCATAGTTTTGAGCTCCAAATTTCAGAAGAATATCTCACTTGGTTTGAACCTGTGGGAGCCCTTGATTGATGTGCTCAAGCATGTGAATGATGAAGAGATCCCTGCCATGGGTTATATAGGGGGCAATTCAATGAATGCTAAGGAGGAGATAACCTTGCATTTGAATGAAGATGAGAAGAAATATCTTCCAATTTGGAAAATTATTGATTCATGATGGAATGCAAAACCTACATGCCTGCTGCATAGGGCGGGCTACTTCTTGAACCTCTACTTTTTCTATGACAATAGGAATGAAATGGAAAATGATGCATAATTTATGGATGGGCTGATTGAGTTTATTTTGAAATTCCATCATAATGACCAAAATTTGTGGGACGTAATTTCAAGGTAGGTCCCTTGTACACCAATTCTGTAGGGTCTTTTGGAAAGGACATGGCTGCCAAACAAAGTTCGTGGCTTAAGCTTAATCCAGGGAGTTTACCAAGCTTTTCACTCAAGCTTAGTGACTTGTGAGTGATTATTTCCAGGGAATTTACATTTACTGCTTGAGTGTGTTGCTAACCACTAATATCATAGTCTCCATGTAGCTGAATGGTGGTTCAAGCATGGAACTGATGCAAAGAATTTAAGGGTGATGACTATGAGAATTTTGAACTTGACATTGTAGTTCGTCTTGGTGTGAATGAAATTGGAGCATATTTGAGATGGTTAATATTTAAATTGTTTGTTATACTTGTCATTAAATTATGATAGGATAAATGAATATTTAAAATTTCATACATAATCTTTTCTTGCATATATACACAAGAAGAGGGACCAATTAGAAACAAAGAAATTAAGACCTAGTCTTTATCAAGTTCAATGCAAGGCTCAAGCAGAAGAGTTTCAAGAAGAAAAGAGATTCGATAGTAGTGAAAGATTTTGATGATGGTGAACCTGTTCAGTGATTGGTGAAGAATTCAGCAAATGAGCCTGGAGATGAAGAAATTTTCCATGGTGAAGGCTGACTTGGAGGATGGTCAAGGAAGCAACTGGGGCTAGTAGTGTTAAGAGATATACAAGGAGGAGAGCTGGATCTAAAGAACCTGGAGCTGCAGGATCATCTTCACGGGCAAAGAAAGCAAAGAATCAAAAGATACACATTGATGAGATTAAGTTGAGTCACATCAGAGTCAAGTGAGGAGGATGTTCAGATGGTTGACTTGGACTCGTCTGGTTCTGATTTTCAAGGAGCAGATCTCCTAGAAGTGGCAGACATTGATTGGTCATGGAGATAGTCAATCACCAATTGGTCATTTGCATTTTTATCTGGACTTAATGGTCTCCATTATTTATTGATAATGATGTTTTTGTTTGGTGCATTATGTTATACGAATATTATTGTGGGCATCCTTATTTTATGGTTGATGTTATGTGATTGTGGACATCTTTATCTAATGTGTGATGTTTTTCTGTTTGATGGATGATAATATTTATCATTAGATTATGGACCTTTATGTTATATGTATGTTGATATGATATTGTGATATTAAGTTGATGATGTCTTATCATCTTTGTCCTTTTTTTGCATGAAGTTGATGTAAAGAAGCTATTGCCTTTAAATACATTGTTAATGCTTATATCATGAAACTTTCCTTGAATAATATAGTTTGAGTTTGATTTGGCTGTAACCTGTAAGTTGTCACTTCCTCCAAAAGGCTAAGGGCAAAGAAGTTACAACTGAAAGTTTAAAACTGACAATACATGCTAAACTACTATAGCTAATTTTGTTTGATATCTGGAGGGGGTATGATATACAAAGTAATGCTGTTTGTTGAGGTCATTTAATTGACAACTGCACCTCAATGCATTTACATGTGATTATATTAGTTCTTTGGATGCATGGGATATGTTGGTGCGTGTTTCATGTATCTTCATCATTTATGGCCTTCTTTGATGAGAGTGCTGCTGACTTAGTGAAATGTTTTGATAGATGGAAGATCCTTAAAGGGTTTTTGGTGGACAATCCAATACAAAATCACTGCCAGATATTGGCCTTCTCTTACTAGATTGTTTCAATTTTTGTTCCCACTGTAATCTGAAAAGTTGTTTTCATTGAGTTATCGTACATGACTGGATTGTAATTGTCAGAGGTTTATTTAGAGAAACCTGCTAGATTGACATTAATTGACCTCTTTTCCCTTTAACCATTTAAAGAAATTATGTATTGGATTCTCCAGTTGTTATGAATTACCCCATTCTAACATGTCCATTTTTAGCTATGATTCTGAATTGGTATTTCGGCTTTTTACGTAGGCAAAATGCTTTCTATTCTCAAGTTATTTTTGCATACGGAATTTGCTTATTTCTCCAAGTGCTTTTAAAAACCTGTGTTACTTATGATTATAGGTACTCAGGGTTTTTTTTTTACCTTATGATTCATTTAATTACCTTGCTGGTGTTATCCTAGAACTTTTTAGATGCTGTCATGAGTTGCTTCTTTATGCATATTTCTTCTGACTGATGTGAATTGCAGGCTCTTTCAAGTCCAGTATTATCTGCTGTTGGTGAGAGATATTATAAGGTCACTGCTGAATCTTTACGGGTCTGTGGAGAGCTTGTCCGTGTTCTTCGCCCAAATTTCGAGGCAATTACTTGTTAGCTGACTTTATTAGGGAGAATGTTGTTAGCTGACTTTACTATTTGGAAATATCACCGTATCTTTATTGAGATGAGTTGCCTTGTGATGCAGACATGTACTCTGGATTTCCGACCTTATGTCAGTCCGATTTACAATGCTATTTTGACACGCTTAGCAAATCAGGATCAAGATCAGGTTGGTCACACTGCATTTGATAATTCTGAAATTGTCACTATTTCTATCTAACAACAATTTGATTGTTTTCTTACCAGGAGGTCAAGGAATGTGCTATATCTTGTATGAGCCTCGTAATTTCAACTTTTGGTGATAACCTTCAGCTTGAACTACCTGCTTGTCTTCCCATACTTGTTGATCGGATGGGTAACGAGATAACACGACTCACTGCTGTGAAGGTAAATTCTTTGAGTACCCTTGTATTATTTGTCCATTGAAGGGGTGCTGGTTACCTTTGACCTTTAGAATGTCTTACTATGAACTAAACCACGAAACTTTTTTTGCGGAAGAAAAATTACTGCAAAACAATCTTATTGCTGTAAACTATTGTACTAGAAAAATTTACGGTGCTTGATATGGTCCTTTGCCTATGCCTTAATGCTGTCTACGTTATGTAGCTTTTGGCATCAGATAAATACATCTTCTAGTTGTCTAGGAATAAGAATTTTATTGCTAGCTTTTTACCGGTTAAGATGCTATTGGTGTATGCGATGAAGATCTATGGGGCCCCAGTAAAGTGAGAAATTTGGATGTGAACCTGTTAAGTTTGAAGGTAAGGAAGCGGTAGGAAAACATGAATGATAGTTCTGATAAAAATAATAATAAATTGCTATGGTAATAGGTGAATCTTGTAACAAAATAACTGAAAAAGATGATTTCTGAAACCAACATAGAAGCATGTTACTTTGGTTGTTAATTATGGTAAGGCTCGCTATATCAAATTATATAAAAAAAAATTATTTTGGTTCTAGTCTACTGTGATTCCCCAAGGTTTTCTAGGCAACTCTTTACATGGGTAACAGGCTGGTTCTTCTAATTTGGGAAGAGTGTAAACACTTATCATTATATTGTAAAGTCTAGGCTCACTACACAATCTCATATTGTTTCTAAGGGATATTGTGGAAAACTGGAAATGGCTATAGAGAAAATGGCCAGGGATATTATGGAAATGACTATAGAGATAAAAAGCGGTATGTTTTGTGTTGGATGGTCTTGAATTAGATAGGGATAGTTATTATTAGAGAAATCAGTGTAATAAATAATTTTTACTGTTAAATAATGATGATATCAGCTGTCAACGACTAATTTGAAGCTTAATAATCCAGCAGAAACTCAAGAGAATTAGAGGAAGTGGTGCAAAAGTTTAAAGACCAGCATCTCCTCCTTGTCGGGATGATTACACATGCTTCCCAACATGAAATTGGTCATCCTGGCTCAGTATCAACTGTACTGGGCAAAACATGGAAATGACCCCTCCTGCTTCTCTTTCTGTTTCCTTTTAGCTATGATTTTGTTTTACCTCTATGTTACATTCTCTCTTTCTTGTTTAAAATAGCAGGGGGATCATATTCTCCCTAATTCCATGGAGGTTTGATGGCCGGTACAAGTTTCTTAAGTGATTGCAATATTTTAGTTAAAAAGTTACAACATGACACTCTTATGGTGCTTGTTATCTTGATTTGGGATGTTAACTTAATGTTTTCCTGTTCTACGTTATCAACATTGACGTTTTATAATTCCAGGCATTTGCAGTAATTGCTAACTCACCTCTTCGGATTGATCTCTCATGTGTCTTGGAGCAATTAGTTTCAGAATTAACAACTTTCCTGCGGAAGGTACCCTCGAAATAGTATATGTACCTAAGGGACAAATGACATACCTGTAATAGATGTCTTGTAAAATCAGGAAACTTGAGAAGTATCTTGCTAATATATTTTGATCATTACACTTCTTTTACAGGCTAACAGAGCATTGAGGCAGGCAACTCTTGGGACACTGAACTCCCTAGTTTTGGCTTACGGCGATCAAATTGGATCATCTGCTTATGAAATTATAATTTCCGAACTTTCTACCCTTATAAGGTTTGTTCTCCATACTGATCATACCCTCATGTTACTGCATGTCTACAAATCAATACAACAAAATTTGTTATTGGTTTGGCAGTGATACAGACCTTCATATGACTGCACTTGCTTTGGAACTCTGCTGTACAATGATGACTGATCGAAAATCCAGCCAAAACGTCAGTCTGACTGTTAGAGATAAAGTCCTTCCGCAAGCGCTCATATTAATTAGAAGCTCTTTATTGCAGGGTCAAGCTCTACAAGTATGCTTTGTGATTTAAGTTGCATCAATGCAGAGTTTCCTATTGCTGCTTAATACTAAGTATTCTTATCATGCTGCAGACATTGCAGAGATTCTTTGCTTCATTAGTTCATTCAGCAAATACAAGCTTTGAGACATTATTGGATTCTCTTCTTTCAAGTGCTAAACTGTCACCTCAGTCGGGTGGGCTTGCTAAACAGGCTCTATATTCAGTTGCACAGTGTGTCGCTGTACTTTGCCTAGCAGCAGGTGATCAGAAATGTGCATGTACAGTAGAAATGCTTAAAGGCATTTTGAAAGATGGTGGTGGTGGTACTAATACTGTAAGTTCTTTTCTGAGGATCCCCTTCATCTATCTATTTTAAGTTTGCACATATTTTCTGCCTTTTTCTTGTTTTGATAATTTTTTGGCTTTTGATAGTTCAGAATCTATGAAGAGGGTTCTGTTGATTCAGATTTCATACAAACATCATCTTTTTTTTTAAGAAAAAAATAGTAAATAATTATGCTTCATTTGTTTCAGGCTAAACAACACTTGGCCTTGCTATGTCTTGGAGAAATTGGACGAAGAAAAGATCTTAGCATGCATGTACACATTGAGAATATTGTTATCGAGTCCTTCCAGTCACCTTTTGAGGAGATAAAATCTGCAGCATCTTATGCTCTTGGAAACATAGCTGTGGGCAATCTGTCCAAGTACTTGCCATTCATTTTGGATCAAATAGATCATCGGCAGAAGAAACAGTACCTTTTGCTTCATTCATTGAAAGAGGTGTGTTGTTTATTTGGAAATTTTGTTGCAATGCTTATGCTCATCCTTTTAACTTTCCTTTTAATGCTGTTTGTCTACATCCTTGAAGGTTATTGCAAGACAGTCCGTTGATAGAGCTGGCCATGGCGAACTCCAGGATACATATATTGAGAAGATACTAAGCTTACTTTTCAATCATTGTGAAAGTGAAGAAGAGGGGGTTCGCAATGTAGTTGCGGAGTGTTTGGGTAAAATTGCACTCATTGAACCTGGGAAGCTCATTCCTGCACTCAAGGTATACCACATTGGACAATTAAAAAATGACAGCTGACTTGAGTTATCCCATTGGTAACATCAAGGGGTTTTTGACTTCTTTAGGACCGTACGGCAAGTCCAACTGCATTTACAAGAGCAACAGTTGTCATTGCTGTGAAATATTCCATTGTTGAACGGCCTGAAAAAGTAGATGAAATTCTATACCCTGAGATTTCCTCATTCCTGATGCTAATTAAAGATAATGACAGGGTAATCTTACAAGTCTGACTAGTTCTAAATATACCATCCTGTTCTTCATTTGAACTACTTATTTAATCCATTTCTTTTCTGTTACACAGCATGTTAGACGTGCAGCTGTCCTGGCTTTGAGTACAGCTGCTCATAATAAACCAAATCTAATCAAGGGGCTTCTTCATGAATTATTGCATCTTCTTTATGATCAGACAGTTGTTAAGGTATGTTGTATATTTCATGTTATTAAGCAATAAGCACAAGCTCCTATGCAAGGTTCGGCATCTTGATACTGGACTCCATACCGGTGCCACATTAGCACTGTGTCGGTATGGTACGGGATCTTTTCAGCGTACTGAGTATTGGTATGCCACCCATATCGGGTACCGGTACCGAACCTGTATAGTACGATACGTTCTGTGCCACTCGATTCGGGCCAGTACGGTGAACCATTCTTCTATGGCTGTTGTATCATGGTATAGCATGATTGTAGTGTTGTTTTTGATGGCAGTATTAGCCATATCTCCATCTTGATTCGCTTTCTTCTCCAAGCTTTTCTAGTATTAGTACAACTAAGTAGGTTTGACCAGCAAAACATGTTTGAGGTTTTGTTTTCAGGTCATTGGAAAAAATGTGCAATAACTTTTCACCTCTTTGTGGTAGCTGTTATTTTAAGATAATATGCTGATGCTTGTTAGTGCCTTGTTTAATGTTTAATTTCCTCTGAACTTTGTGAATTGGGTCTTCTTGTATCTTGTTTGACATTACATTGGTACCAGAGGCCCACGCACGAAGACCCACCCTGTTGAGAACATTGTGACAGCTGCCATTTTTAATATTTTCTTTTTTTAAGATAATTCATATATGAGCTCTTATATTAACAGAAAATCCTCATATTTTATCTGTTGTGTCATCATTAACTTACTGTTTTTATTGCAGCAAGAATTGATCAGGACAGTTGATCTTGGACCTTTCAAGCATGTTGTAGATGATGGTCTGGAGATTAGAAAAGCGGCTTTTGAATGTGTTGACACATTGCTGGATAGTTGTCTTGATCAAATGAACCCGTCATCTTTTATAGTTCCTTACCTTATATCTGGTTTGACTGGTGAGTTTGGTTTGTGAAATAATCAACCCATTAGGCATGATGAAGGTGGCTGTTTAATCTTAAATACCTACCGTCTAATCTGTCATTTTATGCGTACAATGTACTTTTTCCTTCCAAAGCTAGCACCATTTTGAGCAATTATGTTGGGAAAAATGTGGTTTGCCTTGAAATATCCTCATTTGGATTCTTCTCTGTCATCTGACTTCTTCCTCGTTTTGAATCTTATGATCTGTATTTAGTATTCATTGGCTTGTGTACCCAAGTTTGCAGCAAGCTAGAATGATATTTATTGTTCCTGGGGTTTCTGATTATTCTTTTTCATTTTTTAATGTTATCATCAGATCATTATGATGTCAAGATGCCTTGCCATCTTATTCTCTCAAAACTTGCAGACAAGTGTCCTTCTGCTGTCCTTGCAGGTTGGTTGCTTCTTCTACAGTGATTGCTATTTCCACAGAGTGCTATAAATGTATCGAGAATGCAAATTTTAACTAATTTATTACTTAGCAGTCTTGGACTCGTTGGTTGATCCTCTCAACAAAACTATTAATCACAAGCCAAAGGCTGATGCTGTGAAACAGGAAGTAGATCGTAATGAGGATATGATCCGAAGTGCCCTTCGAGCCATAGCTTCCTTGAGCCGAATAAGGTTTTAGCACATTTACCATGCCAATTTTCGTTTTATTATCTTTCACTTATCATAAGCTATGAATTCTAGGTATTTATTGGGGATGGAAATATAAATTCTCACCATGGATGCACTTGTGCACTCGTACACACAGACACGTTACTTGCTGAATTTTGAGATGGTTTATTATGGTGCTATCATGTTTGACATGCACGGCTCTTATGCATATGGAATACAAGTTATTTTTCAAGTAAGTTTCACAATTTGCTTCAGATTTTGGTTTGGGCTGGGTCAGTTGACTTCCTCTTTTCGTAGTTTTGACAGTTCAGATTCAGAGTTTTGGTGGAAAAACATTAAGAAAATGATAAAAATTAGGAAAATGAAAACATGTCAAGAAAGTATATAAAATTCATTTGAGAAGATGGCTTTGTCTTTGCTTCGTTGTCTCCGATTTCAGTGGGGTGCCATCCTTTAAGCACTTTCAGAAATTAATAAGAAAATAAAATATATAAAGAACTAGCTGCCGAAGTAGATTAGGAACCATTTTAAAATCATAATATGTTATTTGGTGAGATTCTTACACATTAACATGTACTTTCAGTTGGAACGACAGTAGTTTTAATGTTTTATACAAAGGTACACATTTTTTCGTATATCATATACTTCTTTTGTTTCATGACTCTTATGATATGTAAGTATGGTCTACTTGAACAGCATATATAAGTTACATGCCTTATGGTAAAATGGTTCTTATAGACTTCTTATAACCAGCAAACACGTGCTTTAGATTTCACTCATATCTAACAGATTTCTTGCTTGACTTTGCAAATATTTTTCCTTGATATTTGTTAACAATCTATGAGTAGTCACAACTTTCAAAAAAAAGGATTAGTCCAAAATTAATGCTTTCCTTCCTCAATGTTAGTTTCAGCTGTAACTACAAAAACTGGCTGAAACCACCGAACCTGTTGAAATGCGGGCAGTTTTGTATTGTTTATGTCTGCAACTAACCCATTCCAGTTTTGGCCAAAACTTGAAAACTTTGTATAGCATCTTTCACTAGTATTGGTGGAGTGTGCCACTTTTTTCTGGATCAGGTTAATCGATATTGGCGAAGCTCTGAGACACTCTTCCAGATTTGGTCTCTTCATCTTTTTCTTTTGCCGATGAATGATGACTTGAGGCCAATTCTGTCATGTGTTTCAAGAAAGGTCTCATGAATCGGGTCGAACCGCCCGGTTCAGGCAATACCTAACTGACCCGATGCGAAATTGGATCGGTTCGTCATTTATATTCGGTTCCGTCTCCTACCGGACGAAACCGATATTGGACTGGCCGTAATCGGTCCTTTACTGTCCGAAATAGGCCGGAACCGACCAACCGGTGCCGACTTGGTGTGAACTGGTTCGCACCGAGTCAACCTGATTTTGAACTAGGTTGGGTATGAGCTACCTACCATTGCCCTATCGGTTCGGTCTGATACCGAACCAGTACTAAACCGTATCGGGCGCCAACCGGTATGGGTCTCGGTACCCGGTTCGACGGACCTTTTCAAGGGACTAGTTTCTTCCTAGGTTCTTTGGCTTATCTATAAGATTTGGAGATCATTTTTGTCTAAATTATCTTGACCTTACACTAGCCAAGTGTTCTCTCATGATTTGACTATATGTCTCTCCTAATTGGATCTCCCTCATTCGTATTGCTTTAGAAATGTTTGCGAGTCCTTTTACGTGGAGGTATTTAACCATTTTATGGCGCCTTTATACCTCCCGTCTTATCCTCCACCCCCACCCACCCCCCACTCTCCCCCCTCCCCCCGCCCCGGTGCCGCGCATCCTCTCTCTCTCACTCTCTGCTGCAATTGTCATCTTAAATTGGTCGAATTTCAGGAAGTTCCCACCGTTGCACTACCCATTGCCTTCTTTTGTTAAGATTTTAAAAGCATATTGAGTTCAACATTAAATCTTCTTTCTTATAATTTTGTTTTGCCTGATCTTGTATAATTTCCTCTTTGATTCCTAGGCTATTAAATTTATAATCCCTTTCCTCTTAGTGGTTGTATTAGTGAATTAAATCTCTTGAAGACTATTTTGATAGTTTGAGGCCACAATTCTTTGTTTTTTGTCTAGCTTTTGCTCATGTTTATATTGGATCTGTGCTGTTCTTTTGGTTGTCAGCCATCAGTATCATTACCCCCTCTCTCTGTATGCCTCTCTCTCTCTCTCACACACACACACACACGCACACACATGTTGAAACACGTTCTTATTATATGTGGCCTCCAACCATCCTTGGACGGTTGTCTTGCTGGTTACACCTTTAGATTTGGACTGATGCTAAGTTGTTCCAAGGACATATGTAAATCATGACATCAGTGGAGCTCTAAATTTATTAGCTAAACTTTACATGTTTTGCTTTTAGTGTAGTCATGAGAATTGGACATTTCTTTTCAAGTCATATTCACAATCCAATTGCTCATTGGTGAGTACCTGGTTGTGCAACAAGGAGAGTCATCACAACCTCCTCTAATTACAATCCGAACACTAATTTCAGGAAATCAATCTGTTTATTGCCAACAGTTTCATGCCATATGGGCAATGCTTCAACCATCCCACACGTGAGCGAGAGTGCTATAGGGAGTATGAGGACCTCTATCATTTTATGATATGCATTCTTTCTCCAAGGTTGAGGACATATGGCTGACCTCATGCATCATAAACATCTCTTGCATCACTATATGCCTGTCCAAAGCCCTACATAATTGTTAGGATCATTGCTATATCAGTGCCAGTTATCATGCTTGATGCATAAAGAAAGAGCATTTAAATCAATCACTATATTGGAATAGGGGTTTCTACTCCTTATTATGTCTCCTCAACAATTGTCATTGGAACTAAGGACAATAAATCCAGCAGTTTAAACTTTGCAAGTTCAATTTTGATAAAGTATCGGAACCTTTTTATGGATTCCATGTGATTAAGGGTTGCTGGACTACTGGACATAGTAAAAAGTCTTTGTCGTATTTAATGCTATCCCTCTTTAACCTTATGCAACCCAAATAAAATTAAGAATGGGTCGAACCTTATAGAAAGATGCATTAATGAAAACCAAAATCAGCTAGAGCTTGACCTTCTGATTTTGTAACCAAGTGTATATGTCTTCTTATCTTTTCAGCAAGATTGTGCAATTTGGTTTTTGGTCTGTGCTAAAACTCTCTTACACATAAAAATCCCTCCTTTTTATTCCTTCACTGGAGAATTCTTGGTGTACTTGAAACATGCTCTACTTCCAGCCAGTTTATGATTAGAGGAAAACCTTTTCAGGGATTTTCTTTTGGGTGGGGGGGAATTTAACACCTGCCGAAGTAGGCCACCCGGTACATGCTAAGGCCTTCCTCTCTGCCTCGGCCACCTCGATAGGAGTAATTGACAGAATTAGAACCCCCTTAAGTTTGACAGTTGCTTGCTCTTTCATTGCCTGCTTGTGAGATACGAACACATGGGAGTCTAGATACTAATTTCTGCATGTTATATTTAAGAAGTCTTGAAACAGCAACTGGAATAATTTTCTGTGGCTTCACTGCTAAAATTGGCTTTAAGGCATGTGCATTCAGCAGTATACTCCTCAGAATAACAAATTATGTTTCCGTATTCTCTTCTAGCACGCAATATACAAACTACATGCCTTTGCAAATCGTAGAGTAAGTCAGTGCTTAATTTTTCAAACTAGTTGACCGACCTTCTGAATTTTTATTTGAGATATTAGCTACAATCTAAGTTGGTTAGCTTGCCAACGAGTTTGTACACTATGCAATTTGTTGCTTTACTTTCAATTACTCAGCTTGCCATTTTCTTACAGTCCAGATTTTTATTCCCTTGTATTTATTTTCTTCAGTGGAGGTGACTGTAGCTTGAAGTTCAAGAAGCTGATGGATGACATAATGAAGTCTGCTCCATTAGCTGAGAAGTATAACTCTGTGCGGAGTGAGTAATAATGGAAGACAGGTGTATGGCTTTAGCAAAATACCAATGGAGTACATGCTACATGCTTTGATAAAATGGCATGTTGGAACTGCAGGGAAGTTATTCCCCCTTGAATATAAATAGATCTTTTCTGGTTCACATCTTTAGCTAGTACGAAATGAAATTTTGCCTTCATGAAGATTATAGGGTTGCTTGATTTGTAGAGTGAAATTACAGCTACAAATTTTTTGTAAATTGACCTTTTTCATTATTGTTGGACTTAAATAATCAATTTATGGGATTCTGCTTCCTTTATGAGTTAATGGAAACTTAGAGGGTCAGAGGAAGAATGTTTCAAATAAGTTGGGTTGCCGTCGTTCTCTTTTTCAAATATCAGTGGGCAAGACTGTATGTTTGGACTCCGCAAATCTAGATTCTTCACTATGCTAGAGATTTCTTTGTTCTAGCCTCAAAGAAAAGGCATTACTGTTGCCTGATTTGATTGTGACTTACGTTTGCCAGGAATTTCTAGACAAATCCTAAGATGGATCAGCTGTTAATCTGTTTGTTCTGGCAAACCCACTTTGGAATGAAAAAAGAATCGAAATAGGAAGGAGAATGGAGGGAAGGGAATCAAAATCACGATTCCATTTCTGTTGGACTGCGTGGAAAAGGAATAAAAATTTTGGTTAATTTTTTTTAATAATTAATTTTGGTTAAACTGTTTATTTTATCTAGTTATATATTAGCATGCGATCATTTTTATATTATTTTTTGCAATATCCTTGTTACAGTTTTATACCTTAAAGGTTATCAATTACTTCATTGAAAGAAAAAAAAATCATTCATTTCCATTTTCATGTAAGTGATCGAGTGGAATTGTCATTCTTGAAATAAATAAAAAAATCAGGATTCCAAAAGAATAAGGATTTCGTTCTTTAGTGTAATACCAAATATTTGAATGAGGCTAAAAAAATTGGAATCTCCATCCATTCCAGTGCTCATTCAGTGAACCAAAAATAACATGAGAGTCTCAGAAACATGATTTTTTTTTTTTTTTTTGTGTGCGCGTGTTTTTGCCCTTCTGCAACTCGCTCTTGTAATACCTAATCTTTTCTTAAAAGAAAGTCAGCACCAATCTTGGGCCCACACAACGATAATGGCCCGAAATATCATTCTCAGCAATAGTAGGCAAGACGGCTGTGTCCATAGTATTATGGCCATACGAAAATTACTTCGATGCCAAATATTCTAATTCAAAAATATAGGGCCTAAATATCTCCCTTAGTTTTTTATAATCCAATACAAGATCATTTGTTCTAATTTAACTTGAACTCCGGCTAATCATGTGCTGAAACTGTAACCCGACTTCCACCCATCATAAGAACCAAACTAGTTAAAGTATATAACCTAAAAGATAAATTTGCACTTAATTCTTCAAAATGGAGGTATAGCTCGAGTTTTACCTCCTATAATGCAGCCAACTCATTACACTCGAAATGGAGCTCAAGTTCTGAAAATTCTAAAAGTACCAAGGCTCCTAATCTGAGTTAAATATAATATATTACATCTTTTTCTCCTCTTCCTTGACCTTGCCATTTGAAGTCTGAGTGAAACCGATACATTGTGCTGTATTTACCCATTGCAAGAAGAGAGTAAAAAAAATTTCTTATAGTAACTATTGCAATCAACAAATCTGGTATCCCTAATCTATGTATGCATATCAGTTCAATTCACATTGTCACCCCACTGAGGTCAAACTTCTATATTTACCCTCTGCGGTGACTGATGAAATTGCTGATTCTGGCACCTCCCAAAAGTGGTGCTGTCACTAGAAATGATGCTCTTGCTGGAGCTTCCACACAGCCTACAGACAAACTGTGCAGGTACCTCCTCATCCAAATCACTGATCCCAGAACATCTTGTGTGCTGCCACACCCCACACATATCACAAGCCAGCATTCTCTCGCCATCATCATCTTTGGCTCCACAGATGCAGTCCACTATCCATTCATCCATGCCCCTCTCCATCCGGAAGTGCTCGAGCCTGTCCTCATCTCCCGCCAGGCACCTCCCTCTAACTCGGACGATCTCGTTCGATCTAAGTATATGCTTAATTCGAGTGGCATCACCAACACCTCTGTGATCTACTAGAACCTGTTCAGCTTGGAAGTTTTTGAAGATCAGGTAAGTCTCTTGGAATGCTTTGGTGACTTCAGACTTCAGGTCTGCAACCGTAGCAGCTGTGGGAAGGACCAGGAGCTCCGGCGGGGGAGCGGTGTAATCCTTCGGCCGGTCGACCACCTCGACACGACAACAAATGCGAACTGCAAATGGATTTGAAGCCCCCAGATCATCCATCTTGTCGTAGTGTTTAATGAATTGCTTGCAGTCGAGGAGCTTCGATGCGGCATTCCGGGTGTGCTCCCATTTCAACTGAGGCTTGCAGGGCTGCATGGTCGTGGGGTTTAGAAGCGCATCATACAGGAACTTCATGTCATGGAGGAGGTGATAGGCTGATGGCCTGCAGAGGTACTGAGCAGGCAATGGCTTCGTCGAATTAGCTTCAAGCCTGTAAAGAGGCAAGCCAAGAACTAGCTTGAGAAACCAGTGCATATTAATGACCAAACAACGTACAAAAAAAAAAAAAAAAACCAAGGTACAGCATCAAAGCTACGAATTAAGGACCTTCAGATCACAGAGGGTCGCCATCTAGAACTCGATATTAGTGACAGGTTTTGCAACTTTATCTTAAAGAGTTTCAAACGATAAGAAGAGGCAAACCTGTACTCGATAACATTAGTCCCAGCATGGCATCTGACTGCAACAATGGTGCCATCATCAGTCAATTTACCACCCATTCTCTTGAGGCAGTAATCAAGCAGCTCGGGCGACCGTATAGCCCGGCATGTGGCTTCCCTGAGAGAACGCTGGGTGACCCACCGGAACCAACCAACGTCTCGTAAAAACTCGATGATGGCATCCTCAGCCAGCACGACATCCTCCGCTGTCCATGCCTCCTCCTCCTTCGTAAGTTCTGAATGTTTCTGTTCATGGGAATCCCGAAGCAACTGCACCAAGTATCTGAAGAGGTCGCTCACCGTCCTTAGCGGGCGGTCCGACAGGGCTCGATACAAGGAGATGGTGCTCTCCAGTTGGGTGCGAGGTGGTCGGTCATGGGGGAGGAAGAGAGATAATGGCGTGCTGGAGAGGGTGTCTACTGCCTTCTGGTAGGCATCAGCGGTGAGACCAAAGCTTCCAGCACCGAATTCGTATCCCCAGTCTCCATACCACGATCGGCCTGAGGTGACTGCATGGAGGAGCCGGTACTCCATGCCTTGCTTCTTCGAGACATCCATGAGCGTAACCTTTCTGTCATAACCACAAAACATCATCCTTAGTCAATAATGCTATATAATATTACCCTGAAAACACAAAGTCATGCATAAATGATTGCTAAAAGTCCTCTCATGGGTGCAAGTGGGTTGGGTAGATCTAGATTGGATTTGAAGCTGACTTGGTCTTGACTTGATCCATTCCTGAAGTCAAGATGCATGGGTTAGACATGGGTCCCCTTGTTGGGTCCCCATCGACTTCCTATTAAGACCTGATCCAATCGAACCCTAACAGGTCTACTTTGAACTACAAAAATTAGATCACAAAACTTTGGATGTTGACCTGACATGTTAAGGTCCGGGTGTAATCAGATCCAAAACCCAATCCAACTCATTTGCATCTTTAATTATTTTTGATATTGATAAATAAATTATTAGGATAAACTTTGGCGGAAGATTGCTTCGTTTCTTTATTTTTTTATTAATATATGTATAAATAATAATATTAATTTTTTTATTAACATATTTGTATTTTCTCATATTTATCTGCACACAGGTGGGTGACAGCATTTCGAACTGACGTGGCAGGTCACTAATGGAAGGAGATGCAGATTATATCTGGTGGGTCCCATGCACTACCAACTTTACTTCTAATTTAAATCAAAATTGATGAGCCCTAAAGGATCCGGATCCCAAAAACAGGTCCATCCATCTCAGCCTCATTGAAGGTTTGCCGTATTTCGAACGGAGACATTGATGGCAGTCATAATTGAGGAGTGATCATCCCTGCATAGGTAAAATAATTACTAATCATTACTGTGGAAGCCATAATTCAGGGGACTCCGTTTCATTTTGGCCATTAAGAGCATTACTTTTTTCTTGAGCCAAATGTTGTTACTACCTACTTACTGAATTGAATGTGTAATCTGATTTCAATTCTAGCTATAGTGATGATTGATGATGATCATGATGGTCAAAACACCACAAAATGATGTTATTACCTACTGAATTGAGTGTGCAATCCCATGAGACTCTAGTGCTCGACAAACGAAACAGGATGAAAGTATGCAAACATTCAACCGATTATCTTCGAATTGATAGAAAATTAACAAGATTTAAAAATATGAACTTGGAAATGGATAGCAATATACCTGACACGGAGGAATTTACATAGCCTGTCCCAGAAATCCATTAAATCACATCCTCTTAAAATCTTCGAGCCACCCTCGCGGCCATTAATCCTAAGAAGGTGGCCGTAACCATTAGCATGCACGACACCATGCAGCAAATGAGTAGGATCTTCGAACTGAAGACTCATCCAATCTTCTATATCACCAGATTTCATCTCGTAGTTGCATGAATTGCAGCTGCAAAACAACCCGCCATCATACAAGATTAAGTCAACATTGGGTTTTGGAATAGCATAATCTCAAATTGCTATTACTATTCCCATGTATTCTTATCATCCTTTAGCTTAGGATAAGTGCGAGGTTACTTGTTCCCACCTTAAGCCGGACGAGTGCAGCGGAGCCCGACAGCGCGGACATGTCTGCTGGTAACTGGATATCGGAATACCGCTATTCCGGATAATGAAGTGATATCGCTTTCCACAAACAGGATGACCGCTCCAACCTGTCAAGGTATCCCCACCAATAATTCTTACGTAATTAAAACAGATCAATTATTTTTTTCCAAAAATATCTTGATTAAAGGAACCACAAATCAACATCAAAACGATCAATTCTACGCTTTTCTTGAATCGAAAAAAAATAAAAATAAAAACTTATTCAGAAAACTTTATCTTTTAATTTTGGAGTGAAAAATTATTTAATCGTCAGCAATCAGGGACGGTGGGGTACAATCACCGCAGCATGGAGATTCGTGCACGATCCGTGATATGGACCCCGCCTCCTCTGACTTTTACGTCGGGTCAAAATCTTAAGACTTTTGAAATTAAAAGGTTGAATTAATTAGACGGGTATGGCGTGCTTATCAGATCGAATAATTTAATAGCCGGAAATTTTGATCAGATGCAATCACAGCCATCGATATATTAAAGCAATAAAGATCGGCGACGGACCAGCCGAGATCGGATTCTTACCGACGACGCGGCAATCGTCGCAATAGACATTCTTCGACCGGGCGACGTCCTCCTCGACCACGTCGACCTCGACGGCCGGCGGCCCGCCGCCATCCGACTCGCCGCCGAGGCGGAACGCCACCCTCCACGTCGCCAGCTGCGGCCGGGCGAGCACCGCATGCGGCGGGACTCTCCGGCCGCACCGTGCGACGAAGGCCCGCACGTTCTTCCGGAACGGCCCCTCGAGCCCGCTCGAGGGCTCGTCGCCGGTGGACGGGAACGTCAAGAAGTCGTGCATACCCGCCGTCACCCGCCTCTTGGTCCGCTTGACGGAGCGGCCGTCGGCGGCCGCGATCCGACCTGCTTTCCCTAGGGTTTGACCGATCAGCGTTCCCATAACTTTCAACGAAAACTAGGATTAGGGCTAGGGTTAGGCAAAGGGATTTTTGGGTTTGGGGTTGCCAACTTAGAGAGGGGAAACGGAGGAAAGCCGAACCTATATTCGTTTCCCACGATATTTTCGGGGGGTGAACCAATTCCTTGGCCAGTGCGAATAATTCGTTGCCTTTTTTGGGAACAGAGACGAGGTAATTTAGAACTCTGGCCACGTGTCGGATTCCTATTCGTTAAATAACATTAGATTACGAAAAAACCCTTGCTTACTTGGTTATTATGGTAATCCGGAACGTCTCCTAGTTCTACCAGGATTATTCCGGGAATAAGGATTAGTTAGTTGTGTGGATTTCGGGTCTTGTCCTTCCGGATCCGTTAATTCCGAGGAAGCCGCCGGGTTCTAGGCCGGGTTAGGGGGGGTATTCCGTGGTGGGGAAGGGAGTAGCATATCCAGGATCCAAGCGGATATGCTGTTCTTTCTGACCGCGAATCTGATATGAAGTCCTTTGGAAGTCTTGCCAGATTCAGATCGGAGTAATCCGGACTTATGGATAGATAGTGAAGATACGCAGGTGATCATACTGGATATGCATGCACGGGATATCCGGACAATTTTGGCCGCAGATAATGATGTTGCAAGCTTGGTATACGGAAACATGCCATCCTGTGTCAAACTGCCAATTGTTATCCATCTACGCACTCACGATTGACTGCTATTGATGAAATAGAGAAAAAAATGGATCTCTTGCATGCATGGTTTTGGAACAATTTAATTAGATCTCTTGCAACCAGCAACTGAGGCTTTGCTTATGCAAAAAAATAGTACCGGCCTACTAGGAGTTCTCAGAAAATGCATGTCTGCATAAAAAGAGAGAGTACTGACAGGATGATTGCAGTCTCATTTATAATGTTTGCAAGCTGCTTGTGAGCAAGTTTGTGATTAGCTCAGAACTCAGTTCTGTGTCAACCTGCTTGACCTTTACATTGTTTGTTCATTTGTGGCTTGATGAGCCCAGAAGTACAAATAAATCAATAAAAAAGTTATAATACATTTTTTAGCTGTTGTTTATTACAAAAAATAAGCTTCCTCTCTCTGCCTCTCCCTTCCTGCTTGCTCCCTTTGCACATACCCTGAAACAATGGATTGTTCTTTTATCACCCTACTTCCTGAAAAAGGATCTGCAATTTTATGAGACTATCATCCTATCAGTCTCATCCATGGAATTATCGAAATAATCTTCAAAGTGTTTGCCATGACAGCCTGTTTTCCTTCATGACTGATTTATGCTTGGATAGTTTACTTCTTCAAATGAAAGTATCGGTTGCTGCAAAACTAGAAACATAGTTGGCATCATTCTTAAGAAGGATTTAGAGAAGTTTTTGCCAAAGTTAGCTGGCACTTTCTATTTACAGATGACACCTTAATCTTCTGTATCTTTGAAGCATCTACTCAACAGCTCACCATCGGAAAATATTCTTTGGGTTCCTTAGTTCTGTATAAGTACTCAAGATCTTTTCGATGAATAACCGATGTGGGACTAAACACACGCATGCACTAATTCTTATATCCTCTTTTCGTTCAAGCTCCGACGTTTTCGTCATGCTAAGAGTTCAAATCCATTCAAATTTAATCATAAGTACCACGATAGTCGTGGTCAGCCTCTACTAACTCGTGCGATCTCTTCACCAAATAATCAATGTGGGACTAAACATATGCCTGCATGGGTTCTCAGACCAACATTTCTTAAAATTATTTACCATAGATAGGAAAGAGAGCACCCAATCAACCATCTTGGTTTGCAATATGTTGACTTCCACTTATTAACCATGTTGACCATAAACATGCTACATGGAAGGCACCTCGCTCTCTTAATTAGGTGGACAGCTTACTTTTGTCAACTCAGTTCTTTCTCCCCCACCATTATATTATATCTCAGCTTTCGAGTTATCATCTTGAGCTATTTCCTGCTTAGATGCATCCAAATATCCTTCTTCTGAAAAGGAGTGGGGAGGTCTGTATCGAAGTCAAGGGCCCCTATCTGGCGCGTCATTGTTGAGGTCGGAGTTCCTCCGACCTCAGACCTTAGCCTCTACCGAACTTGAACAAGAAAAGAAGACCGCGTCCCCACAGAAGGTATTGTCCGCTTTGAGGAAGTGCGTACGTATCGCGTGACGCGTGTCATGGGCAGCTTACTCCCCTCACGATTTTGCCCTTTAAAAGGCGCCTCATAAGGAAAGAGTAATCGAGCCCTCCATTTAAGGCACAGACCTTTTCGCTATTCAGTTGATGTGGGACTAAGTTCGAGATCCTTTATTCCCACAACAGGAAGTAATCTGATCTCTGGTGGCTTTTGTCTGATCAACTGGAAAAGATATTGGTCTCAGTATTAAAGATCTAAAATTAATGAACCTTGATTTGTTAGGCAAATGAAAATGGCGGGTATTACTACACTGACAGCTACCTTGGCAAACAATCATCTCGGGGAAATTATACTACACAAGGAGACTTGTATTCTCTTCCGCACAAAGCTTGAGATCCACCTCCTCCCTCTTCTGGAACGCAGACCTACTATGCTAGCTTTCTCTGCAGTCTCAAATCCATGCTGCAAATGGAGCAAACCTTGGATTCTGGTCTGGTCACAGTACCTTAAAGATCAATTTCCTAAATTATTTCTCTCATCTCCTTTCCATGATGTTTCACTCATGAAAGCAATCAAGTTGGTACATTGAGGCCTGCTTCACAAGCCAACTGCATCCTATGCACTCGAGACACACCGCCGATAATTTTATTGCTTAATTATTACCTGAGTGTTATAGATTCGAAATATGAAAATAATATGTCCATAGAGATATATAACTCTACTTATTAAACGGGAGCTTTGTTTACTGGACTGAATGCCCTTCCTTCCATTTATTGAAGCAAGTTTCGAAATTGGTGAATGATCACCTTCGTATTCTCTACTCACCAGCAGACATTGAAACAATTTGCTCCTTTCACCAAAAGAAAAGGAAAAAAAAAAAACAATTTGGTCTCCACCATTAGACATACGTGTTGGCTTTCACTATCCTCTGGTTCTTACAGAACTCATTCGAGGATATCTCCAACAGTGTTCACTCTCTTTTTGAATGGTAATTGGGAAGGCAACAGCCACCCGGCTTTTATTACCAATCAAAGTGAATGAGTTACACCAGTGAGGGAAGATATCACCCTGAGAACAAAGATGGAGCTGTGAAGAAATAAAGGATGAACCAAAAAAAGAAGAAAAAAGAAAAAAAAGTATTGAAAAAAAGGATTAACAAAAGGTGGCTGCTACGAACTGCAAAAGGCATTGAAAAAAATTAAAGGATCCCAAGGGGCTGTTTACAGATTGCAGAAGGTGTCTTTTACAAACTACAGAAGGCTTGATGGATCTCAGTAGAATCCACAAGGATTCATTTGGAGTGAATTCGAACAGGGGGCAAGGCATCAGCAACCCAACATCGACTAACATTGTTCACTCAATAGCAAGCATAAATAATTTAGCTACTTTTACCTCTCTATTTTCACTTTTTTAATTTCTCCTTCCTTTTATATTGATTAATCCAAAATAATTAATTAATCTGGATCCAAGTATACGTCTTCGTATCTCTTTTCTGAAATATAATGCAAACACCAGGGATGCATTACCACTCTCGAGTTCAACTGTAGATGGGCCTCTCATATCGTTCAACTCTACTATTTTATTCTCTCTCTCTCTCTCTCTCTCTCTCTCTCTCTCCATACATGGCTCATAAAGTAGTCTAAAGTTTTCCGAAAGTGGATATGTTTCAAAAGAGAACAGCGAAGTAGGAGATCGAGCTCCTTAACCCTCTAGAATTGCAGATGTACCGATGCAAAACTCATGAACTTTGGTGGATTTTCGGTGAGCTCCTTTACTTTTTTTTGTCAGCTATATAACACTATAGAAGATAAATGCACCGAAGAAAGTGAAACTGTTCATGCGGCTTACCTTGAAACAAAGATCCACACGGAGAGAAATTATTGCCAATACGCTGCATGCACTAGTGGATCCATGCGCGTAACCAATCATGACCGCTGATTATGATGGTGCACCAAGATGTATGCTCGTTGAATGGAGTCTATAGAAACCAGCAGCCATTATTGGCTGCATGCACGGCCATACCATGCATACGGCGTAGGTAATAATTTCTCCCATACCCAAGAGTATCTCTGAGCTGGAAAAAGACGTCTCATGAGTTCTGGTTTCCTCTCATGCAGAGCCCTCCAGTAAATTGTTAATCATCATCTCCTTCTCTGCCCATTCACAAAGGAGTATGGTCGGATATTAAAAAAGAAGAAGAAAAAAAAAGTCCAGGATGACTGTAAAGAAACTCGTCATCCTCTCCAGGCAATTTTTAATAGCTGTATGTCGGCTATTAAAAAAGATTTTTGGTGACTCAAAAAAGATTCATCGCCTTGTACTGGTTATGTTTTGGCAAATTTGATAGGAGAGGAACTCAATGATATTTTTATAAAAAAAAGGACGTCAATCAATTTGCTATGTGCGAGGGCTATGCTTCGACAAGAGAAAGACCTGACATGGGTGTTTATGGAGGAAGAAGAACTGAGGCTTCAACTAGAGATTGGTCTTTATTATTACAGCTATACAAATCCACTATTTACGGAATATATCTCATTACGGCTTGGTATATCTCAGCCACCACAAAAACATATATCGAATTCGTTTGAAGTGCTGCCAGTTCATCCCAGTATCCTTTAATGGTATTATAATAAGCCATAAGTGAGAGGTTACCTTGATTGAGAGTACAGATATCACGTTTAAGCTTGAAAACCCATTACAGAATATATCCCATTACGGCTCGGTATATCTCAGCCACCATGGATAAATCTACCATTACTATATATCCCATATCTCAACCACTATTTAAGGGATATATTACATCTATACAAATCTCACAACTCATCAAATCGTTGACCTCTCCTGATTCTCTCTCCATATAAATTTATCATTATTGTATATTCCATATCTCAGCCACCATTCAAAGGATCCTTATTCCCTAGAATTGTGTATATATATATTGTACGCTTTTGTTTATCAAAGATAGAGAAAACATTTCTCCTCAATTTTCTATCTATGTCATAGTTTCTCTAACATTTGTTCTTGCATCACTGTATTTTTTACTTCTTGCTTTCACTTATAAACTCCATATTCTTTATTCTGTTTTAATAAATCGAGGGAAGGTCCTTCTTTCCTCTTCTTACGTCAAAAAAAAATGAGTTATATATATATATATATATATATATATATATATATATATATATATATATATATTAGTTTTTTTTTTCTTTTGGGCCAAACTCTGATCTGACTCAACCTCGGATCCACCTCTACCACTATTTATTTTTTTGTAACCTCTTCCCATACTACAATAATTTTTTTTTCTTTCTAAAGCTCGAATTAATGTAAAATATTCAAGCTGGATGTCAACTTTCAAGCTGAAAGCTAATTTTAAATCAAGCTTGATTAGATCCAGACTAGATCAAGCCCGGCCTTGGCCTATGGTCCCATTGGACATAAATCAGAGAAAAATGGTTCTATAACACAGAATATCATCCACCCATGTAGCTCTCCTATATATATACTTGGGTCTATCTATCAGTGCTTGTAACTAATTGAGCATCATCTTATCTCACCAAAATTGCAACAACTAATGTGGCACAATCCAGCTAGCCTAGACTTAACCAAAAAATATTTTTATATGCAGTTAATGAATCTAATTGAGAAATGTCCCAACCATTGGACAACTCTCCACACATATGCAGTTAATTTTCAGCAGCTAGGACTTTGGTCCAATTTGGCGTCGCGGCATGGGTTCATATATATAGGGTGGTCCAGCAGAAACAAAAGAATGAATTAGTGAGGCTTCTTTCAGAAAATGTAGATTAGCGCAGTTTCGCATGATTCAGTGCAATTCGAATATATTTGAGCATATTTCTTTTTTTTTTTTTTCCTAACCTGGAGAACAAGGCTAGTTTAGTGCAGGTCTATGTTAAGTTTGTCGCAGACCGACGCCGATACTGAACTCATCTCATTCTTATCCAAATCCCAGACAACAGAGCATGTTTCATGGCATTTAGATGCCACTTCTGCTCTCTTTCTTTCTTCTTCTTTTTAACAAGAAACAATAAATATTTTACTTATGTTCAAGATTAGGTTTGATTTGTAATTTTTTTCATCAAAAAAATATTCAACATATTATTAAAGGAATGTTCCTCCATACTACTTCATCCACTACCTCTGCTAAAAATTCCAGGGCAATATCAATTGCTTCTAGTTACTAGGCTTTCTTTTCCTTGGCCTTTCCAATATATATATGTATATTTGTTGAGGGGCCTTTCCAATAATTAAACACACCTCAATGAACACTCTAAACAAAATAATTGGCTCCCAAGAGTAGCCACAATCTGATGGTGTCATCACAACATATCCACAAAACGCTATTCCCAGAGAGTTTCCCTTCACGGCTATTGGATGACTTTTTTTCATCTCTCATTTCCTCTGACAACGGAAGTTGCAATTATAACAAAGCTCGAGAGCGTGCATCTTTCTTTTGCCTCCAAGCTCTTAAAGCCACATCTCCCGGAAAGGATCAATTTTAAGTATGTTTCACTAACAACTCCAGCTTCTAGAGTGGGTAGCTTTCAAGAGAAAAGCCAGCTCCAGAGCTCATGGGGTCCATTGGCTTCATGATATCTTTGTTTGGCAAGCATAAGGATGTCAACTATAATGCCAAGCTCAACTCTATGCTCCTTGAATGAGAGGGCCTATATATGTTCCCACCAGGACATATATGGGACCTGTTTGGATGGAAAAGATACCTGACAAAGGCATAGGAGCTCTGCTGAGCTCTGCTCCAATCCACCATCTTGTTCTGTGTTGCAGGTTTCATTCACCTCCCCATAATGCATCAAATCACAAGACATGGACCGTTCCTAAGTGGACCTTTAATTTCTCCTTTTTAACCACCTCAGCACAAGTTCTACTCTACCACATCCATATCTCAATTTCCTTACAGAGAGGAATCCATCTCTTAATTTCTCACACAACAGTATGTGACGAGGACTTTGATGACAACAACAGTAAAGGTGGACAGGAAGACAGCAAAGCCTAATAGACATCTTGACTATGTTCCTGCACCTAACTCCTTCATAGCTCTATTCGAGACATTTACAATGTGGTGTTTGGTTAAATATCCTTGTAATCCAGTCAAAGACTTCGACATCATTAGTGGACATGTCAGCCCGCCACTGCAACAAGTTTGGTATAAAAGTAACATGATCATATATTTATGTTTTCCATTATTTTACCTTTCTTTAGCTTAATACAAGGTCAAGATAAAAAGTGAGAAGTTAAAAAAAAAAAAAAAAGTGGTGAAGCTAGCCTTTTCACACTATATTCCCAGCTTCTACATGCTTTGAGGAACTGAAGCTGAGGTGGTCCTCTTCACCATAGGGACCATGCGCTGGAGTAGTTGATGGAGATGGAATGCAAGAGTACCAATTGGACCAGTAAAGGTAATTGAAGAAATTAAGGAGGCTGAGGGCTGCGAGGAGCCAATAGAAGTAGTCCAGCCTATCCTTGTTGAGGTCGTTGTCACTGAGCCAGCCACCCTTTGATGAGCTTGAGGTGATCTTGTTCGCCAGTGAGACTAAAAGCGAGCTTAAGAAGAATCCAAATGAGTAGGAGCAATAGGTCATGGCTGTCAAAAAGGATTGCATCCCAGCCGATGACTGCTTGTAGAAGAACTCGATGAGGCCCACAGCTGTGAACATCTCTGAGAGTCCAAAGATGAGGAACTGTGGGGCTATCCAAAAGACGGACAGAAGCTTATCCGAACCAATAGCCACCTCCCTTCTCTTCTTCTCCACCAAGGCTGCCGCAACCATCGAGAAGGTCACGGTGCAGAGGCCGATGCCAATGCGTTGGAGAGGAGTGATCCCTGATTCCTTTCCAGTGAGCCTTCGAGCTAGAGGGACAAAGCAGATCTCATACAGGGGGACGAGAACAATAAGAATGATGTAAGGGATGGATTGGAGAGAAGCAGGAGGGATATGGAAGGATTTCGTGAGTTGGGTGTTCATGGCACTTCCTTGTTGGACTGAGAAGGTCTGAAGTTGAGCTAATACTGTGTTGAAGATAATGGTGCATGCGAAGATAGGGATCACCGAGAGGATTATCTTCACCTGCTCAACTTCAGTAATGGTGCACAGCCTCCATGGGCTCTCCTTCATGTTAGAATCATCTTGAACTTTGATGCAGGCCTTGTCCAGAAACCTGCATTTATATCAAAATAATAATGAGTATGGAAGTTACAGATCTTGTAGTTAAAGAAATTAGCCAGCCTACTTCCTCCTTCTCTCTTCAAAACAGCCATGTTATTATACATCCAATGAAACATATATATGTAGAGAGAGAGAGAGAGAGAGAGAGAGAGAGAGCAGCCTATTCTAAAGCTATCTGCATGAGCAGTAAAGCCCTAAATCCAAATGGATGCAACTGAGCTCGTGACATCTAAACTATCCTGTCTTCAATTGTTAATACCAGTGGGTTTAAATAATTCAAGGGACACCTCTTAATCTTTGTTCGTGTGGGCACTGCTCTATGAGGGATTTATATTATATATAGAATTGCAGACCTGAATTTGTCGGTGTGTCGGAGGCCACCACCGACTACAAGGCGATCAGGTGCATTGTTTCGGCACTGGCGAAGCATTTCAGAGCTAGATGGACAGACTTGCTTTCTTTTAGTAATCGCAGCTACGAAGACCTGCAAAATTTTTAATACCAAACTATATTAGATACCATAGCAAATGGATCTGAGGATAAGAATATGCATAGAGTTTAAATTTTCTTATTTTGAATAAAGTTGGTAGAAAGAAGATAGTGTTTTAGAAGTCTTAAATCTTAACTAAACAGCATACACACTTCGATGTTTGTTTATTTATTTATATAGGATGCTTCTAATTAATCCTAGAAATCAGACACCCAAACTATTCGCTCAGCAAATTTTAGACCCTTCTCCATCAGCAGAAACAGAGGTCTAGCAAGAAATAGAAGGTGGCTATTTTAATAATCATTAGAGGGGGGAATTTATATATAATGAAAGTTAATCTTTCTTGACATAGAATAATCCTGTAAACCGACCTACATTTTATTTAGACTAAAATAGACCTGTGTCGTCATCAACAGCCTAAGCATGTCTACAATCAACATATATATAAATAATATATATATATATATATATATATATATATATATATATATATATATATATATATATATATATATATATATATATATATTAAGAGCTTTCATGTAAGTACAAACTTAAGGACTCAAGAGAAGCATGCTCATGACTTTCTACTGTTTGACCATTAAAAAAATATCAATCAGCACAAAAACCACCTATAATTGAATATAATATCCTTGAAAGTGATGGAAATTTGTTCACAACAGGCTTAAAGTAATTTATATGACACAATCAAGCAATCACAGTGAACACTAATGCAAGTAGACAAGCAGGCAGCATGACCAATTAAAGAGGTACTAATTTATTTGTTAATTCCAGGATTTCTGAGTAAGATAGAAGATGATATCCATTAGTTTCGAGGAAATAACAAGGCAACTAGTTTGACTAAGCACAGTAGCACCAAAAAGATATTCCTTAGATTCTTGAGCAACAACCTAGAAGAATTATCCACTCACCATGAGTAATTATAGAACAATTGCAATCATATTAAGCACTTTACTCTCAAAGAGTACACCTCATGGAAATTTGTGGACCTAACGCCCAGGATAACATGAGTACCATCATAATAGCCCACTTACTGGGGGTAATCATATCATGTTTTCTTTGCTTACCACCAGAATTTTCTTAGAAGGAATCAATCTGGGACATCCAATTGCTTTGACAACATCTTGGATGATCAGAAAAGAAGAAGAAATCGTTATCGAATTACCTGCTAATAATTGAAACTGTAGGTACTGTGCAATATAACAACTAAGAAGCCCTGCCAATTATCTTATGAAGCCAATGAGTGAAGAGAAGGGAAAGCAATGATATTGAAACTTACTCTTGCAATTGGGGTAAAGATGCTGCCCTGAGGTGGCTTGTTCCTATAGAAGAGCATACCAGATATCAAGCTGATAAGGGCCATTGCCATGGCAGCTGCCGACACACCGAAACCAACATCCATCCCGGATCGAGTCTGAACCCAAACGAGCAAGGTGAGAGCAATGAGCTCACCAACACAGAAGCTGAAGTAGGCTGTGTTGAAGTAGGTTGAGAGCTTCCTCGACTGTTTTGGGTCATCCTTCCTGAACTGGTCAGCACCATGGGCAATCATGTTAGGCTTCAGGCACCCACTCCCTAAGGCCACCAGGTAGAGAGCAATGAAGAATATAGTGGCCTTGAAGCCTCTGGCCTCCATGCAATGCTCTTCTTTGGACATCATGCTGCATTGAGGTGGCCTCAGCTGGGGGAGATGCGCTTGGACTGCTAGTAGTATGAATCCCTGGATAAAATCAGCACATATACCCATGATGTCAGGGAAAGGATAGCTTCTTTTCCCCCTTGTTACCTCCCATTTTCTTTTCTCCTCTCTTGATACTTGGTTTATTTATTTTATATTTTGAAAAGAATTTGGCTACAAAGTTTTTCTTTAGTGGGTGCTCATTAAAATTTTTTTTTTTTCATACCTTGATTATATATATATATATATATATGAATTTTGAAAGCTGGCAATTTCCTTTGATGGTTTTATTCCTTTTCTTCGCCTTTCTCAAGTGACGAGGGAAGGACTAAGAAAATTTCATTATATTTGTCTCCTTAATAACAGCCTGCAGATTCTTCTTCTTATCTATCTCTGTCCTGCTTGCTCAATTTGATGTTCATGTAGACAAGAAGCAGTGGGATTGGATGTCTAAGTACAATTCAGTGAAAAAGAGAGACGCATGACTTACTGAGAGCTCCACAAATCCAAATATCAACATGGTCCAGAAGCTCCCCAGATAAGAATCCGAAAGGAATCCCCCAAGCAGAGACAGGAGAAAGATAGTCCCTACGAAGTTGGTGACTATGTTTGCGGATTTCGACAGAGGAAAGTGCATCTCATTGAACACATATGTTATGAGGTTGTTCCCCACAGCAGCAATTGCCATGATTTCAAATGCTTGAATGCCTGGAAAAGCAAAAGCAGGAGCAAGCAAGATGTTTTGATATATGTAATCTGCCATCTTAATTCCAAAAACATTAAACTTAAAGAAAATGGAGAACTTTAAAAAAGAGATGGGAAAAAATCCCAGGTAACTGAAATTGCCCATACAAGAGTGTTTCAGCATATTGACCCTCAAATAACCCAACAAATGAATTAAAAATAATGCACATACGCTCATTAAATACAATTGCATAAGCTTAGGAGCCTTTTTTTATGCAAAGAAGAATTCAATAGCCTTCGAGAAAAAATAGCAGTTAGAATACCAGTCAAAATTCAGACTGTGTGTGGGCACAGAGAGAGAGAGAGAGAGACACACACACACACACACAGAGAGAGAGAGAGAGAGAGAGATACCTAAAACGAAGACAGCAGCTTTCATGCCACCATGCTTGGGCTTGCAGGGCTTGCCTCTCCAATCAACAGAGACCACGGCAAGCACCGAGTCCCCTTTGAAATTTTGTCTCGTCTCAGCGTCCATATCCTCTTCCTCACACACAAATGCACGCACACACTCTCTCCTTCTATTTGGCTCAGGTGGGGAGAATCTCTTGGAAAGCTCACAAACAACTATACAGCCAAAGCTCTGCTTCCAAGAGAACTTGGGTAAATCCAAGGCAAGTTGATGCTCTTATTTATAATGGTTAGCTGGGGAGGGGGAGGGAGGGAGGGAGAGAGGGAGGGAGAGAGAGAGAGAGAGAGAGAGAGAGATGTTATGGTTGGTGGTGATGTGCTTTAGGCCATGGTGAAGGGAATGATGGTTGTGAACAGCCACTGGATAGTGCAAGTCTCTGTTGGAGGGTCAGAGTTTGTTATGCTTTAGAGAGAGCAAAGCGAGGAGGACAGCAGAAGACGGGTCTTCCACATAGAAAATCTTGGAGTTGGAGAGCTTATTAAATCCACCTCTCACCCATGTCTTGTATCAATCATCTGCTTTTCTTATTCTCTTAATATGAACTAAATAATGATTAACAATAAATTAACACTTGGCTCCGGCATAGAAAATCTTGGAATTGGACAGCTTTATTAAATCCATTTCACTCGTATCTCTTAGCAATCATCTGTTGTTCTTATTAACCTTCAATATGAACTAAAATTTGATGAAAAACTAACACTTGGTGTTGGTGGTGATGTGGGAGGCAGAAAGTTGGTCTTTACCATGGAACCAATATGATATGCTCGTACATTAAATAATTGAGTTGATCATGATACGCGCATATCTACAGGCACACATGAATAATATGTACATAAATATTATATACACGTAGCCCTAATACATAATTTTATATGTAATAAGATGCACGTACATATGCTCGTACATTAAATAATTGAGTTCATGATACACACGTGTCTACAAGCACGCATAAATAACCCTAATACATATTTTTATATGTACCAAGATGCACGTATGTATCGATTAAAAATTTAGAAGAAAAAAAATGCATGCAGATGAAGTAAATTATTTTTCTGTACAATACTTTTGCTCAAAAAGTATATACCGATCGTATCATGACCCGATGATGTACATGATCTAATATTGTGGCAGCCAAGAAGGTGTCTAACTTGGAACACGAATCTATGTTGCTACTTATTAATCTAAACAGTAATACAGGTTAGAACAGTTAGTTTAATTTTATTTATTTTTTTTTTTGCGAAAAAGTTAGTGGTGAAAAGATAATATGAATAAGATAAAGAAATGCGTGACAATGTGGCAATAGATGTTGAATGTTGTGCACAGTGTGAGGACTTGTGCGGGTATGTATTTAGTCCCACATTGATTATTTGCTGGATAGATCTTGGGTATTTATAGAAACTCAAATAATACCTTCCGTCTAGCCATTTTGAATTAGGTCCTGAGTTGTTACAAGTAGTATCAAAGCGGACCTGGCTAATAACCTATATGGACTGAGGGACACTGCAGCACGAATCTATTACGGCTGACCACGGGCAGCCTGACGAAGACGTCAGGGCTTGAACGGAGAAAGTATATGAGGACCAATGCAAGTGTGTATTTAGGTCTATATCGGTTATTTGCTGGGTAGATCTTAGGTACTTATACATGATCAAAAAATCCAAATAATATCTTTCAGTTTGCCATTTTAGATGATGTTCTGGGATGTTACACACATAAACTCTACTTACATGTTCACACGCGACATGCAGAAAGATATACATATAAATTTGTGCTATCCAAAACTGTTCATTGTCAACTCTCGGGTTTGTCGATACATGCATGGGTTTTATTTTCTATTAACAACGTGCTTACGTTGTGCTCCTGCTGCTGTAACGAGAATGCATTAACTGTTTGTTAATTCATTAATTGATTCTAAATGTTTCAGCTGCTAAGAAATGGATTGTTAAAATATATCAGGCACAACATTTTTATCTTAGAATGTAAAGTTAGGTGCAGTTTCTTTTGAGAAAATAATCTCTACTATTATGAAGTATGTGTTATTTATTTCAATTTATATATCAAGGTAGAGAAACAAAAAGATCACGCAAACTGAAACTATGTAATGCATCTATTAGATGAGGATTTCAATCACTTATATGATCTTTTACATGGCCACTCATCCATGCTTTCTCTTGTATGCGTTACAAGTGTTCTCAGGAGCCAATCTCCCAGAAGAATTCTAACAGTTTATCCTGACCTTTTAAAAGTCGTGTGTGAACAGTGAGGACTCCCCTCTCCTGTCCACTATTGTTGGCCGGCACCTTTGCACTCTCTTTTCCATTGTCTTCTCGGTTACATCTACCATCTTTTTTTTTTCCATGGGAGGGGATCACGTATTTTCTCCGTAATCTCCCCGTTTGTATCCTTGAATTAGCATGTGGAGGGTTAGATCATAGTTTCTAGACCTCTCGCCAGCCCATTCTTCAAGTTGTAGCTGCAGAGAAGCTTTTGGCACAGATTCATATCCCAAGGGACTTTGTTCCTGAGCCTTGGCATCTAATGATACAAAAGAAGGGCTCAGAGCTCTGCGTTTGGGAATATTGTCTCGATAGAGAATCTATTTGTCAAGTGGTGTGATGTCCCATTCATAAATTTGGTCACATTTTCCATCAGAAAAAATAATGAAAAAAAAAAGAGAAGTTCGTAGATTAATTTGATCACCTCTCCTAGGAAGGTGTTACGGAGATATGCGATACTTTCTCTCCTTATTTTATTTCATCTCAACTTGAAAGGTGAAGCAACAAATCCAATGCATAATCGGGAAGCTGTACTGCTTGAGGGCGATTCGACGATGGTTATTAGCTGAATCTAACAGAGCGCAAGCGGTGTGGGCGATTACCATGCACTGAGATATTCTTTGGGTTGGGAAGAGAGAGCTGCCTAGTGTATTCTGAGTAGTCAGACTCTCTTATCAACATGTGATAATAGGAGTCAGACTAATTTAAAATTATATGATAACAGAAGTCGACCTCATCCGACCTCATACAGTGTTTCCTTATCTAAACAGGTTTTTGAGTTGTAACTAGTTACTCTCACCATTATATAATACATAATAAAGGCAAAACCTCACCGTGGAGCATGGCTGAGGTGTTCATTGTTCAGATTTTGTATTTCTTTTTTTTCCTTAGGTTCAAAACCTCAACAATCAATACCATATGGTACATCCGTTTCAGCAAAAAAAAAAGAAAAGAAAAAAAAAAAACTCAGGACAACCTTCTGAATTATTGGCTATTAGTGCTGAGTACTCCAGTGAATCGTAGCATGACCTCATATGTTCTCTGTGTACACTGATGGATCCTTCTACATCAAAAAAGCTCTCGTGCCGAAAAAGAAAAGGTTCGAATCTTCAAATGGCTAATGAGGAGGCATAAACACTGACACATGATGTTTTTTTCTACCCTTGCTTATTTTACTGATGTTGAAAACATCAGTAAAAGAATCAATGATCTTTTTACAAACTTCACCAACCAACCCCTGAAGCATTGGTTGGTACTTAATGGTGCTGAACTAAAGCTGCTGCTCTTGCTCCTACTAAGTAAATATAGCATCACCATCACTTCCATTTACAGCTATTTTCCACCACCACCACCACCACCACCACCACCACCCTCCTTGGTTGTCGTTGGCATGTCTTTGTTTGCCAATTACTGCCCACTATTTAGTGGTCCTATCTTACCAGTTTACCACTTCACCACTTCTGCTGTTGCCCTGCCAACTGCTATAGCACCACCCTAGTCCCACACAATTGCAATGCCATGGTCATCATAGAATACAATCTCATAATTAAGTTTATATATATATATATATAGATGTATAAAGCATGAAACATGGGCCCCACCGATAAGACATGGGCTTATAGATGGGCCCAGTGGGCCTTCCTTTTAAAAAGTCAAATTCGACTTACAAAAGTCAGCAGTTGGACTCTTCTTAGCTGGATAAGATGACTGCCCTCAAATCATAGTCCATGGATTGCGGAATCAGGACCCTCCATGCCCTAAATTTGGACCGTAGTGTCCGAAGGATAGGTGTGCCCGCACGATCGGTGGGTCAGGTGGGCCCAATTCATGCCCAGCCCAAATCGGGTGGATGAGAAGGCCATGCCGGCATCAAGTGTCCGGTCGAAATGCTGCAGTGTTGGCGATGGCTCGGTATGGCTGTAGTAAATGAAACATCTGATGCACATGATCATGTGGGGCATGTAACCCTAATAATCCTCACAGCATGGTGAGTGGTTGTAAAGTAGAAGGCTCCAATTACCCCATTTTGCTTCCTTGGGTCAAGAAGGCAAAACCTGGGATACCAACTCATAAGGAAATGGATACATGAACACATTGTTTTGGTGAAGTCATTCACTTCGTATTTGTCTCTCTCCAAAATCTATGTAAATCAAGATAAGAGTGCATCTATCAGAAAAAAAAAAAAGAAAAGAAAAGGGCAAAAAAGGAGAGTATGTTTATGAATTACCTTTTCACAAAAGACAAAAGTTTAATTATTTGCCATTGTGTGATCCATGGACCAACCTTCTGTGAAAACTAGAAAGAATATTCTTCCTTTCTGTCTCACTTGTGTAGCTATGCAGTTATGTTAGGCTAGTCTTGCACACGTAGCAATATAGGTTGAAGAGATGACCCGAGATGCTGGGAAAGCAAAGATTGAGAATAAAAAAGTGAGAAGAGAAATCTGGTAATCACAAACCGTGTCACAAATGTGCTGTGAAACATACCATGACAATAAGTCATAATATTGGTTCAAGATTGGACAGTAGATTTTCAGTCTCCCATCACCAATAGCTTGCGCATTGTGTAGACCCGTGCGGGCGTGTTTTTAGTCTCACATCGGTTATTCGCTGGATAGATTTGGATACTTGTACAGAATTAAAAAACCCAAATAATACATTCCGATTAGCCATTTTGGGCGAGGTCATAGGTTGTTACAAATCGTATCAGAGCGGACCCGACTCATAACCTATGTGGACTAGAGAACGCTGCAATACGGATTCATTGGAGCTGACCACGGGTCAATCGTGGTATTTGTGATTATATTTGAATGAATTTGAACTCTTAGCCTGACGAGGACGTCACGACTTGAATGGAGAGAGTATGTGAGGATCCGTGTGGGTATGTATTTAGTCACACATCGGTTATTCGTTAGGTAGATCTTGGATACTTATACGGGATCAAGAAATCCAAATAATATCTTTCGACTAGCCATTTTGAGTAAAGTCTGCCCTACACAGTCTCTACATTGCTCAATCATCTGCTGTCTCGCGGAACATAAATGACTTGATGATAGGAGATGGACCTCTCCAACACAAGAAGAGGATTTTTAACTCCATAATAGTCTCTCGTATAAAAGGTACTTTGAATTACGTCCCTAATAATGCCATGGACTTTACAAATTGATAGAACTCGTAGTCTTGCCATGATTACTTACCTAGCAATAACTCCAGAGTTTGCTTAATGGATGGATGCTCGCGCACTAAGACTATCACAAAGCAGGCATGATAATTTAAAATGAGCAAAATGAGATGAATATTCTGCAAACAGAAGGAGAAGGAATAACAAAGGTGGTTTAAAATTAATAATGTCGACCAAAAATGGACTGATGTAGAGGAGATGCTGCACACAGGGTGAAGAAAACAGAGGAAGACTGATAAGAATTTAAAAATACTCTCTCAATTTCAGAGAACGGGAACCAGTGTAGAAACCACCAGCCAAGTAGAAACGTAGAATATTAAATATGAAAGGGATAAGGCTTATCCGTGCTCATATCTCGGATCACATTGAAATCATTCCATTTTTTTATTGTTATCTTTGTCCTCTTCTGTTCGTTTGACAAACTGATGCAGCTCTGTTTGACAAAAGGATGATGTTTCCTTCGTGTTTCTTCGCCATTTAAAAAAGAAGAAGAAGAAGAAGAAGCAAGTAGAGCATCATGTGCAAGTGTAATAATGTCCTCGCCTAATCTTTTTGCTGCTCTAGTCAACAAAAAGAGATGAAAGAGACTCCGGAATATTTTATTCCAAATGGAAGCTGAATTATAGCGTGGTAAGGCGTTGGCTTGGGTTATTCTAACTTGGAAGGATAGAAATGGTGGGGCTTTCCTCCTTCTTTTGTTGTGGTGTGCTAACCACCATCATTGCTACCTCTTTCCAAGTCAACACTAGTTTGAATTTTGCGACCTCTCATTAGGTTTAGAAAGTCTGCGGGGACTCATTTTTCCCCGCCCACTTAATCCAGACAAAAAGAAAGAAGTAGAAAATAAAAGCAAGCATTGGAGAAACAATTTTGCCGACCAAGAGCACTTTCCAGTATCCATTGCTTTGTTTGCCGAGAAAGTAGAGGCCAATTGGATTAACCGGTCGTCAAGCACCACATAATAATGTATTCTTATAAATTTTTTTTTGTTTCTCTTGCTCTATGAGCCTCGGGTCCTGATGGATTCCCTGATAGTGCTCTGTCTTTCTAAGAAAAGTTCTATCCCTCTCAGACTCGTTTCATAATTTTCCACGTGAAGTGGCAGCCACTTGCACTAATGGAGTTCTCCGGGTGGCTTCCACTTTGTGGTAGCATTGGGTTGGAGGAAACGATGCTGATCGAGCAAGTAAAAGAAGCAAGTAATTTAGTTGGATTGTCGAGACTTTGTGAAACAATCTATGGCGTTAAGGTGGAAAACTTGACTCCATGCATGGGTGGGTCCTCTACATGTCGGAGTGCGTGCGATAGACAATAAAGATTCTGGACATTGCTCCTAGATTTGGCTGAGACTTGTCAACCACAATGGATTGATATCCAAGCGTGCCAACCCATCCTTGTTTGAAGATCTTGAGAGGCTTTCAACGCGCCATCCTTTCTCCAAAGGCGTTTGACCATTTGCCAAAGGTATCGGTAGTGCTGTACGTACCAAAACAACATAAGTTTTCCTTTTCCTCAAGTAAAGATGCATTATATCTATCCGCTATAAGTCTCCCTCAGAGTATCCATTTCAGAAAAGATACATATGTTAGTTTTGATTCGGCGGGTAACAATGGAAAGCATCCATTGGTGTTCTTGAGATTAGGTGTCACTTATGGCCCCATACCATGGTGTAAATTTAGCATGCATCTCTCTCTCTCTCTCTCTCTAAAGTCTCTTGGCCTGCACCTTGCTTTCAACGAGAATGTCACACAGAGAGAATAGGGGAAGGCAATTAAGCAATGTCGGACGCCTCCATTAAGCTAGCTAGGAGACCAAGGAAAGAGGTGGACCATTGTTTGGTCAAAGAAAGCACACTCCTATTAGGTTCTGAGAGTACGCTTTTGAACATTTGTGGAATAAACGTGGAGAGAAGGAGGAGAATGCATGTCGAACACTTACGTCCTTGTATTATAAAAAAGAGGATGTATCGAGACACCTGCTGGCCGTGTCGCGTCCTCTCATTGGCTGGATCTTGTGATACGTCACCACCTCCTGGATTTCCTATTTCTGTCGGTAGATTTTCTGAAGTGGTGTTGGGTCCCCTACCACTTACTGATCAAGCCACGTTGCTCCTCTTGGGATGCGACACCTGGCAGAAACACCATCCTTCGTTTGCCGACAGCTTCCCCTACTTGTAGTCGTCGTTTCTCATTTGTATCTAATATTCGTAAGTGCATCAAAGTTGTTGATAGATTTATAGGTTCCAAATACGATATGGTTCCTGGAATAATTCAAGTGTATCGCATATGTACATCTTCCATCCTTCCTCTTTCTTGTTGGTGTCGTTGGCGTTGCTATGAGGCAAGATAATTGAAAGAGCATCATATACTTGGGTTACCATGGATATGCTATCTTTCTCTCAAAGAACAGTAGCATCGACATGCAACCTACTTGCCTGACAGTAGCTTGAAAAGACCCTGATGTTAATGAGTGTGTCTTGGAATTGCATATAAGTAAATATGCTTTATCTAAAGATCATCCTGTGGAGAGTCATTTCTTGCTAGTTTTAGCATCGACAAAGCATCCATCAAATTGGTTTTGTGATTTTCTATCACACAATGACTAAAGCATACCGATAGCCTTTCATCATTACCCTCCTCATCCACTTACCACAGAACACCTCTGCACCTAGTTGATGAGGTTATTTTTTGCCCATCTAATCAGGCGAAAGGAAGGGTTCTGAAAGAACCCCGTGGATGATGGTTCTACCAATAGAAAAAATAGAAGGAAAGGAGAGGAAGAAGAAGAAGCAACAGCAGCAGAAGAAGAAGAGATACTCAATGGATCAATAGCCACCACATATATTGACAAGGCTTAGGAGGTCCACTAGGGAGACACTGCGATAAGATAATTTATACCTATATAGAAGGTGCAAGAAGAGCACCCACAAGGGCCTAGGGGGGGCTAGTGCCCACTCAAAACCCCCTCTGTTCTTAGATCCTCAGGTAGCAAAAGAAGCTACCAAGGCTCTTGGAGCTTCAGACATGCCAGCCATTTTAGTTCTTGTCTCTAATTATACCTATAGTGCTGCTCTATGACACTCTGTCTATATGATATGTATCATGAGAAACTACATGTTCTAAATTCTTTCAGATTACTAAATTATATCATACAAATAGAAAAAGTTCGTCATCATTTAGCCAAGATGACCTCGCTCTGTTCATCAAATGATCTCATCAGTCCAACGCTGCACTAATCCTACTGAATTTAAGATAAAAATAAAAAGAGAAGTCTTATGTGTAAACTTGATTTATGGGGCTTTCTGAGAACAAAAATTGTATTTGCTGAGGAAATAGCAGAAGTTTTTTCCCTCCCTTGGTTCCATTTTATATTTATCTATTGCTGTATTTCTTTTCTGAAATCCTATACAGCAGCTCTGTTCAAGTTTCAGCAGTGGCATGCACAAATTCAAAGAGAAAGCCACTACTGTGTATTCTAGATTTGGTACTTGAACAAGGGAGAAAGAAGAATTAAGAAGGTGCCTGCTAAACAAAGATAAGGTCTCCGAATAAGAATAGGCCTTCTAAAATATTTTTGAAGCCATTTCTGATAAAAGCTTAAAATTAAACAAGGATTTTGAAGCTCTTTTGCCCACAGTCACAGGTAGCCTGATGGCTAATCACTCTTGATCTCAAGGATAAGTACTAAGACTGGAAAGCAGCACTAGCAATAAAGTTAAAAGCCCAGCTATTGGTGAACTTGTCATGCATTGAATTGAGTTCAAAGGGTTATTAGGCATTGAATTCTTGTACAAGGTCTAAAGACCTTTCCAAATTGCATTATTTTGAAAATACTTGAATTTGACTCCAAACATGGCAAGTGATAGTGGGCAGCTTTCACTTCCATCTCTTTCTTATGGGATTAGCCAATTGAGTAGAAACTTTTACTCTTCCTTATCTTGGATTTTGGGCCCCTAGTGAGGAATGCCAACATAGTGGTGTGTTGCTTCCGTCTCTACTTCCTCTTTCAGTTTTATCACGCACAAAAAAGCTGCCACTTTCTCCATTCCAATTCCTCAAGTGGGCGAAGTCTTACCCTCCTCAACCTGTCCACTGATGGACCTATGGATCTTGGCTTGAATTTTAGGCTTCCACGCACCTATTGGACACACTGTGCTTGCCATGGTTGCGACCTGTGAGAGCCATCTATAATGTTGCAGAACTTTCAATTCCTATCCATATCCACTGTCATATCTTTTCATATGCCTATCCTTTCTTTCAGCTAGATGAGCATCCATGGAATATATCAGTACCATTTCTTTGTAAACAAGAAAGGAGATGGTAGATATCTTTATGACAAGTACCTTGGTGGTTACACTTAATTTTGACTATTGCGTAGAAATAGCATCAAATTGACTAGGCACCTACCTACCATTTGAGTGCATGGTGGCTTGTCAAGGATGGAATTCATGGAAAAGGATGCCATTGATTTGTAAAGAATCGCTTGGTTCATTGGTGGACTCATATTCTTCCATCTGTAGTTGGTGTAACTAAAGCATTCAGGAGGTTCAAATCAGCTGTTCATCAGATACTTTTTTTGTTTTTATTTTTATATATGGTTAATGTGCAAAATCTTAGTAGTACTGCTTATTGGCTCTCCAGTCTTTGGACTATTTAGGTATGTGTTCACCCTTTCTATCAAAGAACTAACGGCCATCTTACAACCATATACAAGCATTCCGCAAACCGATGCAAGATTGTTTTCGCAGACATTGTTGAAGCACAGTGTAAATAGAGTAACTGAGAAATAATCTATTCAGAAACCTTTGCAAGATCGTTTTCGCTTCTCCAATTCATTTCACTCTCTCAATCTCCATAGGGATAAACACCCTCGCCTGAATCCTTAAGCTCAAATTTTCTTACAAATGGTGGATATTGAAGAAGGTTCTGGCATTTCTCAAAGCCACAATGTTTGACACAAAGGAGTTGCTGAACAGCGAAGAAAGCATTGCAATCAGATTCCCTGGAGGTTGAAATAACTTTGATTTACCTCGAGAGATATATGAGCCGTGACTAAAGTGATGATTCTTCCTCTGTTGACCAATGATTCACAGATGGAGTAATTGTCCACACAACATATCCATCCACAATCTAACAAAATATCAAGCATGGATTGGGGTAAGCATAACAGTCATTCAGACCATACATTCACACCAACAACACTACTAGAGGACGAGATGAGATGGTGCTTTTCCTTTGGGGCTGATTTCTACTTCAGCACAGCATGCACTAGAATAGGAATATGTGAAGGACGGGCAAGCACCAAATCATGAAGACTACATGCTATTACCAAAATTCAAGAATTTGTCTTTAAGTACAGTAAGACTAGTGCTTTATGCCCTCAATCTTTTCTCATCATAAGAACCGAGCAACTGCATTCAGTATTGACTTAGAAGTAACATGAGTTTGAAAAATAGAAAAGATCCTTGTCCTTCCAAATTTTTATATGCCTGTCATCATTATTAAGAAGAAAGTCATGCCATGGCCACCTTACACTTCTATCAACTCCATACTGGTGAAGACTCTCTCTCTCTCTCTCTCTCTCTCTCTCTCTCTCTCACACACACACACACACACACATGCACGCTTCATGTGTTTGTGTTTAATAATGAGATATGAGTACGTTAAAGGTAGAACTCTCATGAACTGTGCTTGTCATTTACCATTCTTGGACTGTTAAGCTGCAAAGAGCATTGCAGAAGGGAAAAAAAAATTGACTTAGAAAAAGCAAGAATCTGCTCATGTAACGGCTGAAACTAGGAGTAAAGAAAGCAGAAAAGTTGTACCAAGAAACAAGCATTTCATGAGCTGCGCTGCTTCTACGCTGGCCGTTTCAGACAGATCTTCCCTCGTCTCTTATTGTTATTAGTATATATCCACAGCACGATACTATGCATATTAGCATAGTAATCGATTTTAGCCATTATAGATCAAGTAAAACTGGTGAAGATGAGCTCAAAGAATGCTGTCCACTGGCTTCTCATCTGGCATTTTATCGCCACTTTTGTGATTCTCCAGTGCTCAAGCCAAGTGGTGGGTGAAGAATCACAGGTTCCAGCCATGTTTGCCTTTGGAGACTCCTTGATTGATGATGGAAACAACAATTACCTAAGCTCCATTGCGAAGGCCAATTACTACCCTTATGGGATTGATTTCTTTCAAGGGCCTACAGGGAGATTTTGTAATGGGAAAACCGTAGTAGATGTCTTGTGTAAGTTTGTTTTTTAACTTTCATACCATAATCATTTGTTGCCTTCAACAATCCAATCTCAATATTTTAAAATATTCAAACCATTTTCTCCTATATATTGTTTTTATTTCTTCGCTTCTACTTAATTTTTTCCTACTAACAATTATATTCCATCTTCAACATGGAATTGCTTATTGTTTCAAATGAAGCTATACAACTAAGATTCTTTAGTCAAAACTCATAAGAGCTCCGAACTCAATCGTACTTTTGAAACTATCTCCCCTTCCTAGAAGAAAAATGAAAACACATTTAACAAAAAGAAAAAAAACTTAAGCAACACAATATTGGGCCTATTTCACTTAGCCTGGCCCCTGCTGGTTTAAGTGAAAATGGTTCCCCATCTCAGTCTACAATTGCTCTCTAGAAAAACTTGAGCCCAAGTTAGTCCCTGGCTCTGTAGGCCTAGTTGATGACACATTGAACCTAGCCATGCTTGATGGGCTCTTCTGCCCCATACCTGAATTAACTTAGACCTGATCCATGTTCGAAGCTATGAACAGGTTAGGGCTGAGTCCCGAGATAAGTTCTTACTCCAATTAGGTTAAGATGCGGATTTATCATCTATGGAACTCACTAGATCTAATCTGACAAGGCCTGATATGACACCCCACCCCCAAAAACAGGGGGGAAAAAAGAGTGAGGGTGGTGTTTAAAAGTCTAGATCCATGCCATGACTTCAAACCAAATTAGACCAAGTGATAGATCGGATATGAGTCTACAAAGTAGAATCTAGATCAGATATGGGTCTACAAAGTAGAATCCAAGGCCAATTTAGGTCCAATTTGAATAAAACTGGCTTGAGACCAGATGAAACCCATTTGCAGTCTTATCTATCCAGATTGAAAGGATGAAAGCATGCAGACCAACCGTTTTTGCTACGGGTCCAAAAAGAAAAAAAGATTCAAGCTGCATAATATACAATTATAAGCTAAATTTATGTCATACTACTGGGTGGATTTTCATAGGCTATGGTTTGAAATGTGATACCTTTAATCTTTCCAGGTGATCTTCTGGGTCTTCCATATCTCCCACCATACACAAGTCCTGGCTTGAATGGAACGAGATTGCTTGGTGGAGTGAACTATGCTTCAGCAGCCGGGGGCATCCTTGATGAGACCGGCCAATACCTAGTATCATTCTTGTTCAACTCTTGGCTGAATAAGTTGTTTAATGATGGACACAGCATACAAAACCCTGCATGTCCAAAGTCCGGTATTTCTTGATCCAGACTTCTATATGGGTGGAGCAGACCTAGATCCAATTTGACTTAGACCCGACCATGTCTGAAGTAAAGATTTATCTATCATGCATGAGCTCAAATTGGATGTGGAGCTCATGAAATTAAACTGACAGAATGAAACTCCAATAAACCCGATTTATCTGACAAAAATTAGTTGAAATTTTTCACTTTAAAACTTGATCCAACCTGACTGAGATCCACTTGGACCCACCAAGTGATACGACAGATCTGGGTCTAAATCTTAGCCTGAAAGCAGTGTAGGTGGGATCTAGGTCAAACTAGATCCAGATGCTAGCCAACCCACTGGCAGCGCTAACATTGCTAATGGAGGATAATAGACCATGACAAGGTAAGCTGCATGGTAGCTGAACCACCAATGTTAGCCCTGATCACTCCCCAGTCAGGATCTTTAAGACTCTGCGGGAAACAGTACACCGTTTATGTGCAGTAGGCCTACTTCTGTTATCCTATAGTTTTTACATTAATCTCATTGATTTCATTTGTGAATGGCAGGGAGAGAGGTTTAGCCTAAATCAGCAGGTGCTGAACTTTGAAAACAACTTAAATGAACTGAAGACACTGATGGGTGGTGAAAGAAACCTGAGCCAATACCTTGCAAGGTCCATCGTGGTGATGGTTTTTGGCAGCAACGACTACATCAACAACTACCTTCTGCCACCTCAATATGCTACCAGCTACAACTACACCCCCGAGGAGTATGCCAACCTCCTCCTCAACCACTACACCAGACAGATACTGGTATTGAAAAACAATGTGATCCAGCTATTTATTAGTCATGCGACAGAATGCATGTCATTTCAGCTAGCAATGTTTTATGGACTAACAATGCGATCATATGGCTGGTTCCAAGTCATAATGGATAAAATTGGGTACAAACTACCTACTTCAAATCTAACAGGATAAACAAATTTGCACAGAAAGTAAATATCTGAGGAACATCTTTAAGAACAGTGCCTTAAAACATTGTAACAAACATGTCGCCTAATTCTATCAAGATATACCTGCATTATAGTAGGATGTCTTCAATTGTCTCCAAGCTGTTCTTTCTTGCAGGCACTATACAGCGTAGGTCTAAGGAAGTTTGTCCTGGCAGGAGTGGGGCCCCTAGGATGCATCCCCAACCAACGGGCCTCTGGGCTCACCCCAGCTGACCGATGTGTTGATCAGGTAAATCAGATGGTTGGTCTCTTCAATGTGGGACTGAGATCACTGGTCCAACAGCTGAACACTGATCACCCAGGGGCAATTTTTGTATATGGCAACACATATGGTGCTCTTGGAGACATCCTCAACAACCCAAGCACTTATGGTAAGTCACTGCATGGAAACAACATAGCAGCATACTCAAAATATTTGTTAAACAACTTATGGAGAACATAGTGCATGTAAATCTAAATAAAACAAATTAGCATAATCGAAAATAACCTGTTAAAAAGATTTTATAGAGAAGAAGGCCTATGAATCCACTAAGTTTATTAATGAGCTGATCAAGATGTCTGAGTTTTACTGGAGGCAGGTTTCACGGTTGTTGAAAGGGGTTGCTGTGGGCTGGGAAGGTTCCAGGGGCAGATCACCTGCCTTCCATTTTCTGTTCCCTGCCTCAATAGGAGCCAACATATCTTCTGGGATGCTTTCCACCCAACACAAGCTGTGAACTTAATCCTCGGACAAAGGGCATTCACTGGACCTCCTAATGACATGTACCCAGTCAACGTGCAGCAGCTGGCTCAACTGTAATTGAAGGAACTTTCTATATGGTTTTTCTACTAGTATTAAGTATGCTGAAATATAAAGCAGAAGCAGTATCTATTTGAATGTTTGTTTGGTTGCATATATAAAATATATTCATGCGAGTTAACAGCTAGGACTGTGTGAATCAGAACAATGTTGCTTGGTACCTCTTATTTCACAGTGTAAAATACCAGAAACTCCAGTATTTTTGGAAACTTCATTTCTGAGTAGACTGTCTAACTTCAAGAAGTCATGAAATGCATGTTGTCTAGTTTCAAATATATAACTAATTTTTTACTCTTATGCATGTGTTTAAATGTGCATTTGCAATGAAATCATCTAGTCGTATGCATATTTTCTAGTGTATATTAACAACTTAACATTATAAAACAGCAACTACTCAAACAGTAGATAAATATATCATGGAGATTTTTCCCTTACACAGCCTGTTGTATGAATCCTTGTACTCAAGGACAAAAAATAGCGTCACTTGACACTATTGTATCCAATGGAGCAGATAATAGGCCCAAAAATTGCAGTGTACCGATGATCAAGATGAGTATTAACAGAGAACTCACTATAGAGTGTCGCCGGCAATACCTCAGAAAAAAGATCATCTCAGAGACTTAATTTTAAGATCTACGCAGAATTTCAATTGCACATTGTTTAATCTTTTACCCTCCAACAAATGAAAAGGCCTTTTTTAGCCTTTTCTTCTGTTTCTGCCTGTGGCTTTCAGTTGTTATTGACAAAAAATCTCAGACACTGGGACTGAACGATAAAATGAAAAAAAAAATGTTCTTTGGTGTAGTATACCAACACAGCTCTCCCAGTGATAGTAACAAAACTAAGAGGAATTGAATTTAGAATGGCAGGTCTTGGATTTCATATACAATTGGAACAACAAACAAATATAACAACACAAGTTAATCAAATAGAAGCTTAAATTGGTAAAATAAAAGGGATGTAAAGTTAAGCTGAATAGTGAGCAATGGGCTTCTACGCACTAAGAGATCTTCACGACAAAAGTCATGATATGCAAAAGTTTTCTATGGTATTAATACACTTATTAATGTGGTATTTATGATTTTTCTTCTGTAATATTACATTATAATAATATGTGCAAGGGTATGGTTTAAATATGAAATGTTTCCGAATTCAGTCAAATGCATTTCCCAAACAAAAAAAGCAGGAAGTAAACCAATAATCATGTCAGCTAGAAGATAGCATTCCTAATATATTTTATGGTTATCCATTTAGCTGACCTGCAAAGACTCCGAAGCAAAATAATTTAATTGGAAATCACTAGTCACAGGAACCTGGCACAGTCATTTTCGGCAGTTTACCACTAGAATAAAGAAGTTGAATAAGGATTTGTTTTTAACTAGACAGCTTAAACTTCTAAACCGCTTATGAACTACAATGCCATTAAGAGTTAAGAATAATGACTTCGATACCTTAGAACAAGAGTATGAACCTTAACTAAAAAGAATTATAGATGAAGGTATAAACCATCGAAACTTGTGCATTCCTCCAAGCAACTTGCAACATTAACATCAAATTAAATTCCTGGCAAGACAACTTCGTGTAAAGGGGTGACCCACCATTAACATCAAATTAAATTCCTGGCAAGAATTTTTCTAATCAATGCCCTCATCATGGAGAGTATCTAGGGCTAATCCAATTTTGCGTCACTATCCCTCTTTGCCTACACGCCAAAAGAAAAGAAAAACGATCTTTTTAACAGTAGAATGTAATCGTCAGGCAGGGTCTCCAGTTGATACAAAAAATAAACAGATTCACTTCCCTTGTTTGAACCGAAAGAATGGGGGGAAAAATAAATTAATTAAAGAGCACAACTTTATGTCCTAATCAAATAAAATATGCCGATTTTCAGCTTTTACCTTCAAATTTACCCAACAGTTAAGACATTGAGAAGAAGAAGAAGAGCATTGAAAGGAGATTAGTACCTGGAGGCATGATGCCCTAAACCCTCAATCCCTCCGAGAATCTCAGATTGCTCCCCTTCGATATCGCTGATGAGGTCCTCGGTGAATCGGATTTGGGCTCCTGGTGTACGCCCGCCGAGGATTAGGGTTAGGGTTTAACTGAAGAGAAACGAGATGAAGAGAACGAGCTCAGAAAGGAGAGCGGAGAAAATTTCGAGATTGATATGTAATTTAAAATTTGTATAGAAGGTTATTTGAAAATATACATTGTCAACGATTGAACTAGTTCCGGCAAGGGGCGTAACGACACTTGTTCGAACTGAGATGATGACTATTTCCAATTAGCTCCCTACTTGGGAATAAATTATAATAGGTTATCATATCATTCGCTGTTTCGGTTTTAGCTAGTCTCGTCGCGCGGACAACCGGAACCAGCTAAAACTGATGAGAGGATGGTTCACCTGACCGTTGGAGTGTAAAATTTCAGAAAGGTCCCGATTTCATGGATTAATTTCAGATCTCGATTTCAGCTACTTCAGGCAGGCCTATTGACCGGATAAAAAAAGGACGATGCTTATCCCTAGTAGACCCTATCTGTGTTTACAATTACAGATAGGTTTCTATTTTAATTCCTGAACTAGTACCGGCAGCCGTCTTGACGCTGTGGTTATTTGTATGGAACACCCTATCTTAGTTAAATTTGCAGATAAGGGCTTTCATTTCATTCTTGGTCTGAGTTTGAGGTGGTCCCAGCGAGAGGCAAGCACAAAGGAGCGGAAGCCAAGACAATGACAATTTGTGTCGAACCCTTGGATTTGAAATTATAAATAATTTCTCACATAATTCCTTAAACTAATCCCGACACTCGACTTGCAGGGACTGGTTACATCTGACATGATACTGATTTGAGCACAAACCCCTGCCCGAGTTTAAATAAAAGGAAGAGTCTTATTTCATTACCCGCCACAGTTTGAACAAGTCCTGGTACGTGGCATGAAGAGACTAGTCATACGTATGACCAAAATTTTTTGGTTTGCAGAAAACCTCCTATATTTGTCTAAAGCAGTTTCTCATTACATTCAGCTGCTGAGTTTTAACCGCTGTGTATGAGACCTACAAGGACTGGTTAAAACTACAGATGTGAATCGCGTCCTCTAATCCAACTCTTTTTACGGCCTATCTACATCCTCTTTCATTCAGGTAGTTAACAAAGTAATATGGTGTCTTATTTCTTTCTTAATGCAAAATCAATAACTACTGGCACAAGTTGCACTCTTAATTTTTTGCTGATATACCTCGCAATCTTTACATTTCAATCCATTAGTTTCCATTGCCTTTCTTTCTTTCCATAGTACAAGCTATGCAGCATAAAAGACATGCAAAACAATTAAAGTTTCCATTAGAAAATTTTGAGAAAAACCTAAGAAGTCGAATACTTCTCTGCCAGAGAATTTATTGAGGGCATCTCCTATGCGAGGAGAGTACTGAAAACAGACAGGATATACCTGGAGAGGGACTCCTCTACAATGATCGGATTGGATACGGAAAGCGGACCGATATAGGAATGGCCACCCACTAATTTGTGAGACCCACAGAGAGATTAGGGATTTGGCTTCTTTCCAAATAGCGCATGTGTATCGGAAGACAAACAGAGTCGCGGACTGGATCACTTTCTACGTAGCTCGGTACTCTAGAGAGCTCTTTTGGACTAGTATCATGGAGGTTCCTCCTTTCTTGTATCATTTGGTTGCTTCTGACTTGGCAAGTTGTACTCATATAAGAACAATTTGAATGCCGTTTTCTACCAAAAAAAAAAAAAAAACTTCAAGTAATAGCTGGATAAAAGATTTTAACGAGATTAAAGATGTTAGAAGGCCTTCAATTTGGGGCACATATTGAATTAAACGATGACTTAGAAATGGCGCATAGCGTTTTGCTGCCAATTTTAAGTTTACTGCTTTTCAATCAGATGTCAATGACAAACATAGGACGGTGGTAAATGCCAGCTTGCCGCATAAACCTCCCAAGAAGTAAGAACCTTACAGACTAGTTACAACAGGGCAAATCAGTTAACAAGTCATACATCTGTTAACAAATCGACATACAGCAACTTAGCAGCTGTGAAACACGGCTTGGCCTTGAGAAAATGCATTCCTCATGATATCCACAATGGCAAGCAAAATGCCTCACCACCTTAAAATTACTACAAACAAACTGGAGTGATCAGCATCACCCTGCAAGGTGTTCATTTGGAGCTCTTACCTGGGCATCTAAAGCATTGCGCAAGTTCAAATTACGTAGGAGGCGGGTCTAGAATCATAATATTGCCCGCATTCTATCACCGGCAGAACAGAAAGCAGTGATGCACCATAATAACACTGCACGATGCCATCCTCTCACATCCATTCATTCACTGTTCACTGGGCAGACAATCCAAGAAATTTCTTTTGAGTCTTGCGAGCGAAACTACATGCACCTCAAATTGAAGGTACAGGGGCCAAATGCTCGCAACTCAAAATGCACAATAACTTGAAATACTCAGTAGACCATAGCTCGAACACTTTCTTGCGATACGTCAGCCCGAGATCAAAATAGCCACATGGCAAATTACACCAGCAACTTCAACGCCAATCTCTTTATCTATTGAATACTCCCGATCTAACATCTACTCACAAGATATTCAACAAGATGTCTGCTAGAGACACCTCGCTTTCTCGAACTCTCCACCAAACACAAAAATATAAACCTCCTTGTAAGTCAACCCTATAAGATAAGTTTCAAGGACTCCAAACAGCCTCTAAAGCTGTTAGTATGAAAACCGCTAAGGGCACTTTCAAGAGAGAGAGGTTAGCGGGCAAACACTATTTAATATTTACATGCATAAAAGGAAACACATTGAAAAGGGCAATAGCAGAAATCTTACAGATTTCTCCGGAATTATATTTCAAAGACTAGCCAGAAATCAGACAACCCCCAGTGAAATTCGGGTCACATTACTGTGGGCTGAACCACATCAACATTGAAGACACAGCTAGGGCACCCCTGATCCACAACTGCCTAAAGTACAATTGGACACAAAAATCAACAACAAAAGCTTGGTACAAGAAAACACTTTTAAGTGCAACACCCCCTGTTGGGTGACAATAAATTCGTTGGGGCCTTATTACAATGTAGGAAAAAGGTCAAAAACAGACAACGGCCCTCTAGCCATCCCAACCAAGGAAGGAAACAGAACCATTACTTCTAAAACAAAGCTGTTGAAGATTAACTTGAAAATCAGCACTGAATCTGCACAAACTACAGAAAAGCAAGAGCAGACTCATCATATCTAGTCAATATCTCTATGCTAATTTGTATTTCTGTAAAGTTCTTTAAAAAAGTCTCTGAATGCAAGTTCCAGTTTTGAGATGTTATGCAGTACAACCTGTATGATTTATTTAGATCAGATATCAAATTTTGGAAAAACAGATGTTTCCCCCACCATCCTCTCACATAAGTATCCATTCTCTAAGAGCTGCTGGTTGAAGCCTCGAAGCTGCTGGGAGCATATAGTTCCATCAACTTTGTCAGGGCAGCATCAAATTCTTTTTCCAGCTCCACTTCCTCTGCAAGATGCTTCCGTCTAAGCTCAACCTTCTTCTCCTCATGAGAATGTATAAGCTTTTCTCTCTCTGCCTCAAATTCTCTGACATCCTTCACCTGGCTATCAATAAACCTTGCGATTTCCTCCTTCCTGCTTTTTTGGTAGAAAAAATTCCCCAAAAAGGAAAAAAAGGTGAGCAAAAAGCATGAAACTAGGTGAAGGGACTAGGGAGTCCTTACACCAAGAAAACAATGTTCAAGTCAGCACGGTGAAATCCAGAATAATAATTTGGAATACATATCCATCTGAAATGTTACCAGCTCCATAATGGAGACAAGTGCAGCAGCAGCAACGTCCATGATAACCAGGTTGGTGCAGGTTCTGGGCATCAAGGACCTAGCCCCTACCTAAACTGGCTACAAATCTATATTCCACTCATGCTCATTGAAACTAGAGAGCATCTAATATATTATACAACCACCCAAAATTAAAAACAACGAAGCACCCGCTTCATTATCTTACATATTAACAAAACTTGCCCCTTTAAAGGATGGAAAATGTGTCATATAGCAAATGGTCAAGTTCGTGTAAATGCTCAAGAGCATAACACCACAAATTTAAAATATTTATCTAATAGTAAATTTCTGATAAATAAAAAATGTAATAATGGATATCGAAGAATATTTAGCATCTAGCATTTGTCGAAGGTATCCATATCAGAATTTACCTGGTTCTGCGATCTTCATGGGTTCCACCATCAACATCAGATTGCTTCGCCTTAGCACGTTCCTGTTGTAACAACTTCTCAAACATCCTCTCTTTGTCCTCTGTTGCCTTGTGAACTTTGTCCATCTGCTCCTTGAAAAATTGCTCTTGGTAATCCATCTGATAGACAATAATCCAAAAAAAGAGAAGAATCAATCAGTCTCAGACATTAAATTAGCTGGGCAGAGAAACAAACTACAGAGTTCACATAAATTCTTTTTTGCACCAAGGCAATTAGTTCCAAGAAAGCAATGAAAAAAGCTCAACAAGTTGCTGCACCTTGAACACTAACTAGACTTCTATAAAGCACCAAGCATTCACATTTATACTTATTTCAATATAATATATATATAACTTATATTAAAAGACCAACAGTGTCAGACAGAAAATAGGGGAGGTATCCAAACTAGGACAATCTCTTTAACAATGCAAAAGTATTACCATTCTTCAATGCTACTCTCGATAAACCAGCTTACCTCTTCTTTGTTCTCTTCATGTTGGATCTTGGTTCTGAGCCTCACAATCCTGTTTTCTTCCATGGTTTCACGCAGTTTCTGGCTCACCACCCCAAATGTTTCTTCAAGAGCCTTTGACCGCTTCTCCTGTTTAACAACCTTGTTCTTCAGCCAGATCAACTGCTGATTATCTTCACTCATCTGCTTCATAGGGATTACAACCATTTCTTGATATGACCTCACATCATATTTCAGCCGGGATTTTCCTAGGAATTTTCAACAAATGTCAGAACTGGCAAATCTTTTGATTCTCTATAATCAATTAAAAGATAAACAAGCACATATATACATTATATCAGAACAATGAACAGAATCAGAATATATATCAAGCCATGGAAACTAATTAAGTTCATGAGTAACAAATTATCAAGAGCATCAAACTTTATAACTTACGATCAGAACATTCAGGTGTATAGGTACATACGCTACACACTGAACTATTAAATATTAAAAGTGATCAAGTAAAAAACAAATGAGAAGTATGCAAACACAGGCAAACACATTACATGGAAGACCAATAATGTGATCGAGTGCAGCTGAGATGGAGTGGAAATATATGGAACAAGCATATGCATCCACAAGAAATTGATGAGTTTATCTACTGCAGGGACCAAAACAATCAAGTGAAGAGAGATGCATTTAGATTTATTTATTTTTAACTACAATTAGTTATATGATGAGGTCATTTCTTCTCATAAAAAAATTAAATCTAGTTTTTGCACAAAACAAGAATGATGCACAGATAAGTGACTCAGGCTAAACTGAGATGCAATCCAATGTGTTGTTCAATCTAATCTAACACAAAATGATAATATTTTTATGGGGTTGTAGAGTTAATGTGATCAAAGCATGGATTTTAAAGGCATTTTGGAAGTTCGCTACAAGTTCAAACATGGCAATTCATAATAAAATCTGCACATAGCAAAGCAAAAGGTCCAAAAGAAGGAAGTAACAGAAGATAGAAATGCATAATAAGAGAAAAACTTATGTAAGGAAAAGAGAATACCAAATCTTTTTAGACCAACTTTTGTAGCCAATATCTGTGATCGACATTCATTCTATTCAAAGATTATCTGTTCCAGAACCAAACAAAAGATTTTCACTTCATATAGCTTCCCCTTCTCTGCATAGTACTACCAAGGGGAATAATAATATGGAATCAAAATGCAACCAAGTATTCCTTGCTTAGCACCTTATATTAGTCTAAAGACAACTTTCTTAATCAAAAGATAATCTACCTAAGGGGTTCCTAATTTCAAGATAGGGAGGAACTTCAGATTCACTCATGTTCTCCTCAAGTCACAAGCAAGAAAGAGAGGGGCAGAAAAAAGAGTGGGAGTAAGCAAGGTCATGATTCAAATTAATTCTCTCTCTGAAATCTCTCTCCACACCTCATGCGTATGGACATAGAACAAAAATGAGCAGACCCACATTTGGGCCCCTTTCATAGCCCATGCTCCTAACTACATAGTCAACAATGTGTTAATTTCGAAACTTTGTTAAATGATCATAACAGAAATTGCATCTTTGGCAAAGTTAATATTAATGGTTGGATAGACCAGCTCAGTTCAAGTTGTGCTTGAGCCAAGGATACTCCATCATATTGGCCATCTTGAATCCACCCTGCCTAATAAGGGCCTGTCTGGGAAGAACCTGCCGGAACTAACAGGATCTGGTAGGACAGGCCGGAGGGAATGAAGGAAATGAGGGAGCTGAAGGGGGGAAGGGAAAGCACAAAGAGATTGTAGGGCCCGATCCCCTCTAGGTGAAAAGGAAGACCTTGAGAGGTTTTCTATTTTCATCTCGCTGGGTTCAGTCCTCTCGATTCTCCCGCACTCTCCTGCATTCTCCCATCTTCACTCGAGCCAGTCCTGCAGGATCCCGCAAGATCTGGCAGGTTGTTACTAACAGAACCTAAATAGGTTAGGCAGTCATACCCTAACCTATTTATTGCACAGGTGAGTGACCCTTCCCCAAATGTTTAACTTGTTTAAAAACAAGTCATGGCCAACCCAAGAACCCAACAAGGCTGTTTTCTAATAATTCAAACCAGCCCTCGAAGAAAGATATATTAGATGTCACTTACCTGATCTCGCCACCTTTGCATGACTCTAGGATAGAAGCTATGCCAAACAAGCCATCTGAAAGAGGAAGAGGTCCCATTGTGATCTCTCACACTAACTAGCACCACTTCCTACCAAAAAGCCCTTAAAGGCTCTCTCAAAGGCACTTCTACCTCTCACTGCTCTCTTTCCCTTCCCTTCTTCTAACGGCAGCAGACCCACCCGGATCCACCGCTGAGCAGCTGGAGGAAGCGGCCCAAGCTGCCGGAAGAAGCTTCTTAGCTGCTTCACGAAGCTAAGTGAGCCTCAATCTCCCTTTTAGCTCTTCAATATTTCGTTATTTTTAGATCTACTCTTACTATGGGATCAAAACAAAGTGGAAAACAAAATTAAAAAAAGGGGAGGGGGGGGGGGGGGGGGGGGGGGGAGGAAGAAGAGAGGGGAAGGGGGAAGACCTACCTAGGGTTTCGGCCACTGATTCGACACTAGCACGACCGGCCTCGGTCGCGGCCACAACAAACGACGGCCGAAGACCTTCCTTCTCTCGATCTTCTCTTCCTTCAAACCCTAACCCTAGATCATACTTTTCGACCCTTGGAAAGAGTCCACCAGTCCGGCTCTCATGGTCAGAGAGGAGGATGGTCATGCCGATGGTGGGCTAGTCGTGCCTCCATGGCCGAGCGGGCAGCCACCACCTCGGGTGGGTTTGGAGAGATTAGGGATGAAGGGAGAGGAGGAACAAAAGGGCCAAGCAATCGAGTTGACATTTAGAGAAGGTTTTAATGGGCCACGGGCTGGACTGTTTTAGGGATGGATGTTATGGGCCTAAGACAGGCCGGGCTGTCCGGCAAAAGGCTTCGAATGGCTTGGGCGTTAAAGTCCTGAGACCGGATTGGGCTTGATCCAAACCAAATGTCCCGAAATCCCAAATTAACTTAGGCTAAACGGGCCCAAGATTTGATGGAGTATGTTAAACCAGATGTGGGCTATACGGGCCAAGATCTGATAATAGATTCAAAGGGCCTAAACTAAAGAGTTGCGTAGTCGTTGGGCTCGAACTGGGCTTGGGCCGAAACAAGGTCTTCCCTAAATCTAAATGAAACTAAGTAGGGCCTTGTAAACTAAGACAAAAGCGTGGCCAGAACCATTTTTAGCCTGTAATTGGGCCACGGGCATGATTATAAACCAACTATTTATGCCAGGGCCGAAAAGAAAATAACCCTATAACTGGGCCTGAATCTAAAATTGAATAAGGCCATCGGCCTGAATAAAAGATTAGCTCAGTAATTGAATCAAGCTAGGGGCATGAAGCAAAAATTAAATTAGATCATGGGCCTAAATAAAAGATTAGCCCAGAAATTGAATCAGACCATGGACCTGAACCAAAAATTAAATCAAGCCATGGGCCTAAATAAAAGATTAGCCCTGCAACTGAATTAGGCCTTGGGCCTGAACCAAAAACTAAATAAACCCACGGGCCTGCATAAAAGATTAGCCCTGTAATTAGGCAATGGGCCTGAAAATGAAATATGACTCCTTTGGGTGGGTTGTAAACAATGTAAAATCAAGAGTATTAAAGAATTTTAATTAAAAAAAGAGTGAATATATAAAATTAAAATATAATAACTAAAAGTAGAAAAGTAGAAATAACAAATGATTGATCTCTATGATATTGCTACATGTTGGGAAAGTTGACTGCATCTACTGCTAAAGAAGCTGGGCTATCACCCGACATACACCGGCAATGTTCGCCTGGGTGGCTGCTGTGTTAGAAGCTTGCTCAGCCGACTGGCTGGTAGCCCCTTGAGATGTCGCTTTTATTCTTTTTCTCTTAAAGTTTGGCAGCACCTCATTCTCTATGTCACTCATTATCACCTATCAAAATATTAGTATAAATCAATTTTTATGATTGACCAATGGTACAATTAATGCAATCACTTTTTTCTTTTCAATAAGTAAAATCTAATTGAACGAGACTTAACTACTTATTCCCTCATTAAACGTAAAGTGTTTTTTTCTTTTTTCTTAGTCTTGATTAAACCTGGCTTTGATACCACCAAATGTCACGCCCCAAATCCAGCTCATGACACGACCGTGCTATTGCAAGCCTTTGCCCACAATAACACGAAGCCACATTAATAATTTATACAAAAGTAACATTTCATTTATTAAATCTTTTGCAAAAGAGAATGGTATAGAGCTCTACAAATTTGAACATTTTGAAGTTACAATTTTTTCCACCCCATGAAGTACATCAAGCTCCCTGCTCCTAGCAATCTTATTTATTCATAAGAAAGTAAATGGAGTGGTGTGAGCTATACAGCTCAGTAAGTAACCATGCATAATCTTACCAAATCAAGCATATTGTTTTCCATGCCAATGCATTAATTTAAGAAATTAATAATTATAACAAAATAAGCATATCATATAGCATATATCCAAATCAGTCATAAAGTAATGGATGCTTAATCATGTAAGTTCATAAAGATGAATATGCATCATATAAATTCTTGCCATTATTTTATGCTTTAAAATCCGTACTCTTAGATAGTAGTGTAGCTATGGCCGCTCTTATTTCCACGGCAAGGCCTTTACCAACTACTATTATCCGTTGGCGGGGGTCGTATGTCAAGCTAATATTGCCCGCTGGCGGGGGTCGTATGCCGGCTGGCGGGGGTCGTATACCGAGCTATTATTACCCGCTGGTGGGGGTCATACATAGCAATCTGAGTTCATAAATCATATCATGCTTTTCATAAACCTTACTTCATAAGTAGATTGAAAGATGAATAATAACATCATAATGTGTAAAATCCATGATCATGCTGCAAACTTCATTTTTCATGCAATTTTCTACATCATCATAAATCATGTGTCCACAATATAGTAATCATGATGGATGCCATTTAGCCAAAATCATGCAACACTTGCTAACATATTTGATTCCAAGTTTTGAAAAATTTACATAATATGTATTTTCATATCCAAATAATTTTATGTATTTGAAAACAATAAGATTTGTGTCAGCATCACTTACCTCAATTCGCTCATACATTTTTAGGTTTAGATTGCAAATCCCAACACCAAGTAATATCATAGAGATCAAATTATTTGTTACTTGTTCATTCATTTTTTTATTTATTTATTTAACTTTTATTCCACTTCTACTACTTTTCTACTTTTAGTTATTATATTTTATTTTTATATATTCATACTCTTTTCTTAATTAAAATTCTTTAATACTCTTGATTTTACATCATTTACAGCCCACCCAATTACATTTTCAGGCCCATGGCCCAATTACAAGATTAATCTTTTATTCAGGCCCATGGCCTGATTCAGTTTCTGATTCAAGCCCAAGGCCTAATTCAATTACAGGACTAATCTTTTATTCAGGCCCATGGCCTGATTCAATTTTGGGTTCACGTCCATGGTCTGATTCAGTTACTGGGCTAATCTTTTATTCAGACCTATGGTCTGATTCAATTTTTGGTTCAAGCCCCTAGCCTAATTCAGTTTCAAGTTCAGGCCCAGTTATAGGGTTATTTTATTTTCAACCCAGTGGCATAAATAGTTAGTTTATAGTCAGGCCTGTGGCCCAATTACAGACTAAAAATAGTTATGGACACGCTTTTATCCTAGTCTACAAGGCCCTACTTAGTTTCAGTTAGATTTAGAAAAAACCTTGGCTCGGCCCAAGCCCAATCTAAGCCCAACCACTACACAACCCATTTAGTCTAGGTGCTTTGAATCCATTATCAAATCCTAGCCCATATAGCCCGGATCTAGTTTAACATACTCCATCAAATCTTTGGCCCCTTTAGCCTAAGTTAATTTGGGGTTTAGGGACATTTGGCTCAGACCAAGCCCAGTTTGATCTCTGGCCTTTAAAGCCCAAGTCATTTGAAGCCTTCTGCCGGACTCAAGCTCGTCTCGGGCCCATAACATCTATCCCTAAAACAGCCCGGCCTGTGGCTCATTATACCCTTCTCTAAATGTCAACCCATTTGCTTAGCCCTTTTGTTTCTCCTCTCCCTTCATCCCTAATCTCCCCAAACGCCACCCAAGGTGGTGGCTGCCCATCATGGAGGCACGACTAGCCCACCACCGGCATGACCATCCTCCTCTCTAACCATGAGAGCTGGGCTGGTGGACTCTTCCCAAGGGTCGGAAAGTAGGATATAGGGTTAAGGCTTGAAGGAAGAAGAGATCGAGAGGAAGGGATAATCGAGAGAAGAAGGAAGGTCTTCGGCTATCGTCTGCTGTGGCCGCGACCATGGCCAATCGTGCCGGTGCTGAATCAGTAGCCGAAACCCTAGGTAGGTCTTCCCCCTTCCCCTCTCTTCTTCCCCCTTTTTTCCCTTTTTTTTTCCTTTTATTTCGTTTTCTACTTTGTTTTGATCCCACAGTAAGAGTAGATCTAAATAACCAAACATAGAAAAGCTAAGAGGGAGATCGAGGCTCACCTAGCTCCGTAAAGGAGCTGAGGGGCTTCTTCCGGCAGCTTGGCGGCAGATCCGAGTGGGTCAGCTGGCGCTGGAAGAAGGGAAGAGAGAGAGAAGAGTGAGAGGTAGAAGTGCCTCTGAGAGAGCCTCTAAGAGCTTTTTATAGCCTTCTTCAAGGGAAAGCAAGGCTGCAACGGCCACGACTGCGGCTATTAGGCGGTTATAACCGCCTCAATAGCCGAGTGATGGATGTTTCTATCTTCCCAAAGATACACAATTTGGGTCTCCAAATGGGCCGCCGACTATGGTCCAGGTCGGCCAATCTAGGCCCAATAGTTACATTTGGATTTCAAAGGACAGAACCATGGAAGATCATGGTTTCATGTTTTGTTATATTATATTATTGACATAAGAGCTTGTGCACTTTTCAATATATACCATCAACCACAAGCTATATAAGGGTTTGCGTCATTTTGTTGACCCAGTACAACTAATAAAAGAGTTGTTTCAGGCCAATTGGGTCAACCCTCCAAACCTAAAATCCACCCATTTAATTTACATGTTAGTCAGACCAACAATCTAGAACTTGAACCATGATATATCTGATGCAAACCTACTAAATATGTATCATATTTTGCAGGCCAGGTCACTCATGTCACTAGCAATTGCCATCCCATATACTATTATGATGCCAATGTACTAAACAGATAATGATACCACTTGCCCAAGAAAGAGAACACCTTCGTTCTACACAAAGCATTACAACAACTGCAACCTACACAAGTGAGTTATGCTACTTTTATCAAAGTAGATAAGATTTAAGAAAATTACGGTTAGTAAGACCAATACTTATAGTGAAGGGGGCAAAGTCAAGAAAGGTTCTAGCCAAACTAGGAAAAACAGAAAGAACAATTAGAGCCCAAGCAAATAGTTCTCTCTTCAAAAAAACAAATAACAAGCCAAAAAAAAAGGTGAAAGCCTCCACCTGAAGCTTATCCTATAAGAATAGCAAACCTAGAGCCTTCAAGTCTCTCCTATCTTGGTCACCAAAAAGAACATTTATTACTCACCAACAATTTGCATTATCAAAATTTAGTCAAAGTTACTAGGATTAGAGAATATATTTTAAAGTCAGCAAATTACTAAAAGTAGAAATAAGCTTATTGTTAGAATAAGTGGCTCATATTAAATGGTATTATTATTTGAGTGGTACACTAGTATTCTAACGGAGCGGAGCGAAACAATGGGATATGTTTATGTTTGGGATAATTATGTAATGTTTTATTTTACCAAGGATGCTGATAGGGATTGAGACTCTAGGGTTAGGATTTAGCTATAAATATCTTATAACCTTTATTATTTTGAGATAGTGAAAGTTACAGCCGTTTCGCTCCCGTGGATTTGAGCACATTGCCGAACCACGTAAATCCCTATATTCAATTCCTCTTCCTCTTCTTCTCTCAATTCTCTATGTTATCCAGTTCGCCATCTGGATCCTGTGTTTTTCGCAACAACTGGTATCAGAGCATCCAGGTTACAATAAAAAAAAAATTGTTTGGGCTGCTGTGGTGCTGTTCATGGGCGGTTCTCTTCTCGCAAGGAAGGGTTCAGGCGCATTTCCCAAGCCAGGGAGATTTCTCTGCTGTAGTAGGGTGATTCTCTTCACGCGTGTGGAAGGGTCTTTGGCCGTGTTCTCTCTCCGAAGGGAGGGGTTTTGGGGGTTTGTGTCTCTCTCTCCCAAGCACAGAGAACAAAAATTCTTCACGTGGGTGTTTTGCTTCACGTGGAGGGAGGGGCTCGTAGGTTTCTTCTTCCCAACCGAAACTCCATTGTTCTCTGGTTCATCGGGGCTCCCAAAGAAGGTGAAGACCCTCGTTGCCGAACGGCCTAAGCAAGCAAAGGAGATCGACACCCTGTTCGCATCGCCGTTCGGAGGAGACGAGGAGGCCATGTGCACGGTCCTCCCGTCACCGTCCGCACGCCACCCGAGCCGGATTTGGAGGAGAAGCACCGCCGCGCGACCCGAGCAAGGAGGAGAGTGTCTCCCTGACGCTGTCTGCAGCTGGAGAAAGGAGAAGAGATCTCTGTCGCGTCTCCACCATAGCCACACATCAAATCCTGGGAGAAGGATCTTTGCCGCGCGCCGCCGTCGTCGTCGCGCACGGATCCTGAGAAAAGGAAAAGAGAACCGATGCGAGCGCTCCGCGAGTCCCATGAGAGAAAGGAGAAGGCTCTGCAACGTTTTCGGCATTTTTATTTATTATCAGATCCTATTTTTTTCTATTTTATTTTGCAAAAAGATAAGATTGCAGAGATGTCTTCTGCGAAGTGCAATGTGATAAAGTTCGATGGAACTGAGAATTTCGGACTATGGCAGATGAGGGTGAAGGATAGGGGTGGCAATCGGGTCGGGTTGGACATAAACGGGTCGGGTCAGATGTAAATCGGGTCAAAAAATCATAAACCTGAACCCGACCTGTTTATTAAACAGGTCAGAAAATTACAACCTGAACCTGACCTGTTTATTAAACGGGTAACCCGACTCGACCCGTTTAACCCGTTTAATAAACAGGTAACCCATTTAACCCAACCTGACCCGTTTAACCTAACCCGACCCGTTTAACTGTTAGACTTAAATTAGATACTTAGCAGTTAGCAGTGTGTAAGCCAATATAATTTACCATAAATCCACCAATATTAACACGGTCAAGCAATTTTTTTAAAAAAATAAATTTAACCAGAAATTAAAAAAAAAAACACAGAGAGGAACAACCGAACAAGGGGAAGAGAGAAATTAACAGATTACAATTTTCTTATTGGAAAAAATAAAAGAAAATGGAAACGAGAGCCCTCAAAATCTCTGATCTAGGATTCTAGGCGCCATCCCCAAATTTTTTTCTCTCCGGAAATCATCGACGGCTTCGATTCGGGTGGGGGAAAAAAATCTGGAAGCCCTAGCTTTCGCCATGAATCAAACCATAAAAATCAAACCATTTTCCTCCACCGGCATACCTGCTGCTGGACTCCCCAGTACTCGCCGCTTTGAGGAAAAGATAGAGCACGCTCTTGTCCTCCGCCGCCGCCGCCTTGGGCTCCGTCTCCGCCACCGCCTCCAGCTTCATTTTGGCGGCTTCCTCCTTAATTTTCTTCGCTTCTTTGCCGCTTGCCGTGGGGTTGCCTCTGGTAAGAGAGAGAGCAAGATGGGAGGGTGGTAGCCGTGGGGGCGTCGACGGGGTGATGTAGCCACGATGATCTCGACCCGCGTGAACCGATCGGGGGGCGTGATGTAGCTGCGGTCGCCGTCGATGGGGAGGCGGAAGTAGTCGGGCGACGGCGTGGAGGTGGAGGAGAGGAGAGGAGAGGAGAGGAGAGGGGAGAGGGACACTGAGGGAAGAGTAGAAAGCAGAGAGCTCGGGCGGCGGCGAGGCGCTTTAGATGAACCTTAACACAGTAACCCTAAGGAAAATCTCGCAGCTCGCGAGTCGCGGTGAAAAGTTGAAGCCCGAGTGCGGTGCGGGCTGTGGGCCTGTGGCCCATGCGGCGGGAGGTTGGGCCGGCCTTGGGCGGCTGAGCCTTATGGGCTGTGGCCCTTATATTCTATCAGCCCAACAGTTAAACATATTAAACGGGTTAAACGGGTTAAACATCTAAAACCCGTATCCGACCCAATTAATAAACAGATTAAATGGGTCAACCTGTTTACGACCCGAACCTGTTTAGGCCAAACCCAAACCTGTTTATGGCGGGTCGAATACGGATCGGGTTGGCGGGTCGGGTCATATTTTGCCACCCCTAGTGAAGGATCTCTTAGTATCGCAGGGTATGGTAAAGGCCATGTATGGAAAGAAACCAGATGACATGGGTAATGCAGAGTGGAAAGAATTGGAGGCGAAGGCTGTTTCAAATATACGACTTTGTCTGGCTGGTGATGTGATGTATCATGTCATGGACGAAGAATCGCCGGCGGCAATTTGGTCAAAATTGGAGAGTCGGTACATGTCCAAGTCGTTGACGAACAAGCTTTATCTTAAGCAAAAATTGTACGGTCTTAAGATGACAAAGGGTGCTGATTTAAGCCAACATATCAACGTGTTCAATCAGATTATCAGTGATCTGTGGCGAGTTGATATGAAGTTCGAAAACGAAGACAGCGTTGATGCTATTGCATTCTTTACCCGCTGCTCCTACGTACGAAAATTTGGTTACAACTCTGACGTGGGGAAAGAAGACCCTAAAGTTAGAGGACATCATTGGGGCCTTATTAGGTTTTCATCATAGGAAGAAAGCCAGTGCTAAGAGTTCTCAGGAAGAAGGCTTAGTGGCGAAGAGTAACTAGGAGCGTGGAAGAAGCAACACAAGGAATGGATCAAATCACAGTAAATCTCGATCTAAATCCAAGAAAAAGAAAGATATAACATGCTACAAGTGTGGGAAACAGAGTCACATAAAGCGGAATTGTCCCGGAAGAAACAAAGGTAAAGATGACTACAGATCTGAAGGGTCCAAATCTGCAAATATAGTGAAAGAAGACATAAATAGCAGTGACGGTGATATACTTTCAGTTCATCCAGTTCAGATCATCTCGCGGATTCTTGGATTCTGGATTCAGCATATTCCTATCACATTATGCCCTATAAAGATTGGTTTGATACCTACAGGTTAGTTAATTCTGGTTCTGTTTTGGTGGGTAATGATGCATCTTGCAAAGTCATTGGAATAGGGATTATCAGAATTACTATGTTTGATGGTGTGGTTCGAACGTTGTGTGATGTTAAACATGTTTCAGATTTGAAAAAGAATTTAATTTCATTGGGTACTTTAGACTAACGGATTTTGTTACAAATCTCAAAGTGAAATAATGAAGGTTAGTAGAAGTGCTATGACAGTGATGAAGGGGCAGAAAGTAGCAGGAAACATCTACAGGTTGATAGGGACTACTATTGTAGGTGGAGTTGCTGCTGCAGAGTCTGAGTCAGATAATACAATCTTGTGGCACATGCGTTTGGGTCATATGAGCGAACATGGTATGCTGGAACTGCATAGAAGAAATCTCCTGAAGGGTGTTTAAACTTGCAAACTGAATTTCTGCAAGTATTGTGTTCTTGGAAAACAGAACATGATTCAATTCAGGACTACCACGCACAAGACAGAGGGTATCCTTGACTATATTCGTACAGATGTTTGGGGACCAATCAGAGTAACATCACGAGGTGGACATACATATTTTGTAACTTTCATTGATGATTTCTCCAGAAAGATTTGGGTGTACTTCATGCAGCACAAGTCAGAAACATTTGCCAAGTTCAAGTTGTGGAAAGCTGAAGTAGAGAACCAGACAGGAAGAAAGGTCAGGCAATGGGACTGAGTGCACAGATTCAAAGTTCATAGAGTTTTGTGAGCAGCATGGGATTAAGAGACATTTCACAGTACGCAAGACACCTCAGCAGAATGGTGTGGCAGAAAGCACAAATAGGACTATAGCTGAAAAAGCACGGTGTCTCAGGTTAAATGCAGTGCTTGCAAAGAACTTCTAGGCAGAGGCAGTGAATATGGCATGCTTCTTGATTAACAGGTCACCGAGGGCAGCACTAGATGGTAAAGTTGCAGAGGAGGTATGGACAGGTAATGAGGTAGACTCTCCAGATTTGAGAGTGTTTGGATGTCCAGCCTATGTGCACATTCCTAGTGAGGAGAGGTCAAAGCTAGACCCGAAGTCTAAACAATGTATCTTTTTGGGGTATCAGAAAGGGGTGAAAGGGTAAAAGCTTTGGGATCCGAAGACAAACAAGGTGGTGATCAGCAAAGATGTGGTTTTTGATGAGAAAGCCATATTGAAAGGTACTCGGGAAGAAGAAAAGCAGGTGCCAGAAAGTTGAAGTAGCAATAAGCATGTGGTGCAGGTGGAGTTAGATAATTCTGTCAAGGAGAACAATATTCAGGGTACATAGACTTCTACCTCAGCCGATCAAGAGCAACATAATATAGCCACAGACAAACCCAAACACGTACTATCAAGCCACCAACTAGGTATGGTTTCGAAGATTTGGTTTCCTATGCATTAATCATTAGCAGTGGAGAACCTACTACTTTTCAGAAGGCAGTACACAGCCAGGAGAAGAGCAGATGGTTGGGTGCTATGATGGAGGAGATGGAATCTTTGAATAAAAATCAGACAAGGGAGTTGGTGGAGCTTCCAGAGGGGAAGAGAGCGATAGGATGCAAGTGGGTGTTCAAGAAAAAGAAAGCAGTATCAGAAAAAGGAGAAAAGTTAAAGGCACGTCTGGCAGCAAAGGGATACTCACAGAGAGCTGGGATTGATTATAATGAGATTTTCTCCACAGTGGTCAGACACACTTCCATCAGGGTAGTATTGGCATTGGTAGCACATTACGTTATGGAGTTAGAGCAAATGGATGTATAGACAGTTTTTCTTCATGGTGAGTTGGAGGAGCAGATTTACATGCAGCAGCCAGAAGGGTTTTTAGAACTTGGACAGGAGCACTTAGTCTATAAATTGAGGAAGTCACTTTATGGGCTGAAGCAGTCTCTGAGGCAGTGGTACAAGCGGTTTGACTCCTACATGATTCAGATTGGCTATAGGAGATGTGAATATGACTATTGTGTTTATATGAGAAGCATTGATGATAGTTCTTTTATTTTTCTATTACTGTTGTGTCTCAGGTTATCTTTTCTCCCAAGGGATGAATATTCACCAAGGTGGACTTTGTTAGAATAAGTGGCTCATATTAAGTAGTATTCTTATTTGAGTGGTACACTAGTATTATTGGAGCGAAGCGAAGCAACGGGATATGTTTATCTTTGGGATAATTATGTAGTGTTTTATTTTAACAGGGATGCTGATAAGGATTGAGACTCTAGGGTTAGAGTTTAGCTATAAATATCTTGTAATCCTTGTTATTTTGAGATAGTGAAAGTTACAGCCGTTTCGCTCCCGTGAATGTAGGCACATTGCCGAACCACGTAAATCCCTGTGTTCAATTCCTCTTCCTCTTCTTCTCTCAATTCTGTGCGTTATTCAGTTCGTCATCTGGATTCTGTGTTTTCCGCAACACTTATAAACATAATGAAAACCTTGGAAGAGTATAACTACAAAAGCATAGATACCACTATTCACTATTATACTCCATTCAGTTGAACAGCTATTGGTATTCAAGCTAGGGCCTAATTGTCTAAGTAAAAAATTGATATTGTTCTGACTACTATGAAAGTAGTCCTAGTCAAATATCGGGATAAACATAAAGAGTGCAGCTTGCATTCAACATGCACTCCTCGACATGCGACATGCATACAATCTGTCATAATAATGATTGTGGCTTCTATATAAAGTCTCAGCTGATCGCATAAAAATAAGCTTCAGGCCCATGTAACATGCTACAACCCAAATAACAGATCTAAATGGAGAGACATACCTTGACAATGGTGGTTGAATATTTCCATGTCTTCTTTGTTTGCCAAGTAACCATATAATTGGCGTTTACCACCTGGATAAAATAGCACCCGACGACGTTCCCAAGCCTCCCTATCAGTTCCTTGCTCTGCAAAATGCTTGTGAAGACGTTCAGCCTCCAAGTAGCCCATTGCAGTAGCTTCAAAAATTAGAACACTCATCCCACGATGCCCATGAGGACCATAGGAATGGCGTGCTTTTACTGCAGCATAGGTGTTGAAGTATTCAAGAAGCTCTTGGTTTCCCATGCCAATCCACTGCAGTTTTTATTAGATACAAAACAATGAACAAAAAAAAGAAGAGAACAAAAAAGAAATGAACGTAAAATCAAATCATATGATGGCATGCAAGTATGCAACTTAGAACTCCAAGACTAAATTTCAGAATTAGGGTTGTCATATGATGATGGTAACTTAACGAAAAGGCAGAGGATAGTAGGGGGCGAGATGATAATGTAAATGATGTTTTATGTTTCAACAAAACATAGCCGGTGCAACAGCTCCCTATTTACAATTAATGGTTCCCGCCTCTTCAATCAGTTAAACATGACAGGTGCTACAAACGTAACACAGTTTCAGGCTCAATGATTCAGTTATGCAGCATGAAAAGTGATATTTTGTCAATCATATATTTTAAGTGGGAACAATTAATGACATAAACAGGAGAAAAAGATACAAACCAAAGAAAATGGCATGATAATGACACCGAAGTTAAAGACTTGCAATCCATTATAGCCAGTCTGTTGTTCTCACTTCACTGTCAATTCACAGTAAATAATTAAAAAAATATAGAAGTAGAATGAGAGTTAAATATCACTACAAAACCGTTTATCTACACATCACTGTTAAGAAAGGGAACTCAGCTTATTTACTCCTCCCAGAAAATCTGAATTCTACTAATTTGCACATGCCTTTTACAGGTTATATGGGTGCAACTAGATCACTTTTACCAGCACTAGAGATTCTTTCTAGGGCAAAACATGATCAAAAACTTCCCCTAAACCAGAAGATGATGGTAAGCACTAGCACAATAGCGGATTGGAGAGAGAAGTTCCACCAGTAGGAAGAACCTTTACATATTTTACATTTTCTCACAAAGACTATAACAAAAGAATAAAAGTTAGAAGTTGATTCTTTCTCAGTAAAAACTAAGAATTCATTTCAACAATGCAAAACTTAAAAACCTGTTTTACAACACTAAATAATATCTTAAAGTCTTATGCATGTTCATTTCAACAATGCAAATCTTAAAATCCTGTTTTGCACCATTAAACAATATCTTAAAATCTTAATTGCATGCATAAGGCCACATTGCAACTATTAGTCATTATTATTAGAAATCAATTCTTAAAGATATTTCCTTCGCCATGTGTAAGCTTGGTCAAGCTAGGCTCATTTTGCAAAATCTCTAACATTAAGATCAAATGTTTTAGCCACACAAACAACTAAGAATCTGACTTTGTTGTTGTTGGACCAAATTCAGCTGAAGCAACATACCCTATACTTCCAAAGCCTAGGATACAACACCATTTAAAATGTCTGATTACCATTGAAATTCATCTGCAGCCTCATAATCTGGAAGCTCAAGCAAAACCTATAAATCTGATTTTCTATATCTTTGCATAATTAATTATAGTGGCAGATCCTTACTACTAATTTTAACTTGCTATAACCTATGCCCACCACATGCTCATGTTCAATTAGTTAAACAAGCTGATATTGAGGAATTTGCAATGCTAGCAATAATCCCAAACTCTGATATCTGATATTCATTTGACTCACTATTAATCTTGCGCCAGCAGGCATGCTAATTAAGCCTATACAACTCAATTAAACCCAAACAGACAATATCTTCATCTCAGCTATATTATTAATCATTGGCAACAAACAAAAAATTGTAGAAATTTCTAGCTTGCAAACCCTAGTGATGTCGAGGATTTTACAACTAGTCAATAAGAAGATCCCCATTCCAACTTGTTCCTCTCCTAGAGCCTGCCTTCACAGATCCAAAAGTAATCCTTAATCACATTAACAAAAATCAATCAGCACAAGTGCAGGCATCTAGACCTTTCAAATCAACCCTTATTTAATTATCCATTTTTTGTGTAACATATTCAAGTAATAACAGTAACAGCTTTAGAAAATCAGTCAACCACTAATTTGATAATAGGGACTAAATTGTTCTTACCATCACCACCACACTTAGGTTCTACTAAATTGTGAGCCATCAACACATCAAAGAAATCATAATTCCACTCACAGCTAGACAAATTTTATCACAATATCCTTCAAAGGTGACTATCACTGTAGGCATCCTCTTAAATAGACACAGTTAGTTCAGATATCACAAAACAAAAAAAAAAAAAAAAAAATCCAGGGCATTAAACAGGAACTCGTGTAGAGATACTAAACAATAATTAAATCCTTATTGTTTGCCCATAATGCCACCAAATATATAATTGGAAAACTGTTACACCAACCAACTAAGAAAGTAACTATGCAAGAACTGTAGCATTAGATTCATGCAATAACAAATTATGAGCATAATAATAGCACTTTCCTTGAATGACTTACACATACTGTCTGACAACAGCCAGAACTGAAAAATGGACAAAATCTTATCCATATAGCATATAAAACAGATTATGAGTAAACTATGGAGAAAATCATGCAAGCCTTAACTTGGCTTATTAGACAACCTGATCATCTACACCAACAAACTTCATATTACTGATGTAGGAAATAGCTCAAGTATCTTTTTCCACAGTTCAGTGGAGTAAGCAACAACATTAATAAAACCACATACATTGTTCCAAGCAGGTTAAACACTAAAAAGAATGTCCTAACATGAATTGCAAAATAATCCTCATTGAACAGATGTGTAAAGATAAAAAAATTTAAATATTATGTAAAACAATTAAAAGGAGAAAACAAGTCTATATTTCATAAATAGTACCACTTCAAAAGTTTTTCAGGAACGTCTATGACAAAAAGGGTGGGCCAATGCATGAGGCTCCCCCCACTGCAGGGTCTAGGGAGAGTCAAATCCATAGCCTTACCCCTATTGCAAAAAGGCATGTTCTATGTTTCAAACCCATAACCTCCGGATCACAACGGAACAACCTTAATGTTGCTCCAAGGATCACCCTCCAGGTTCATCTAGGACAAACAAAACAAAATTTTGCAAAGGCATTGCACAGCATTATACAAGCAATGATGACAGACAAACATCATGAACAGCAGCATTATAACAGTTATTCAGGATAATCCCTAACAAGACAACAAAATTTTGCAAAAGCATAGCAAATCAGCATACAAGCAATGCATGTTTGCACTGCATGCAGGCATACATGCTCATCAGAAAAAGAAAAAGAACAACTGCATCAAATTTAAGTTTGTGAGTTCATCCAATAAATATAATGTGTGCATACTTCATTAAAAAAAAATGCATCAAATCAGTTTCTGAACCCTAGATTTAAGCTAGACTGAACTTTGTATATTTGGAACTTGTAATAAAATGACAAGCAGTAGTCCAGTAATCAGCAAAACAATCCTCCACAAAAGATGAACGATGAGAAAAAGATGAAATGAGGCAACAGTACCTTATCATTCTCATCTTTTTCAAGTAACGTGTTCATAATAACAACTATTGGAGGCCAAACTATCAAATGATCAGTAGTTGTCTCACGAAGACCCTTCCATTTACCAAATGCTTCCCCAGCAGGTAGTACTGAGGTCCCCTTCCGACGAAGTTCTTCTTCCAGAAGTGCAGCAAAATCTCTGTGAAGCTTAACCCTAGTGGCTCCTTTTGTCTTTGCATGAGTCATCAATGGTTGCAAACCCTTGTACCACTCGATGGCGCCTGGACCATTATGGCATGCCGGGCAATGCCACTGTCTTGTTTGTTCATTTATCTCTTGGACTGACAGTTTATCCAAATTTTCGAAAAATCCCTTGAACCACCGATTCTTCTTTCGAGTCTCATGGCTCTTTTGACTCTCATCAGAATCATAGTCATCACTGAAATCATCATCGGTATCTTCCACTAACTCGTCATCATCTGAACCATTATCAACTTGTTGGCATGCAGTTTCTGTCTCAGAAGCATATCTGCCAACAGTGGCATCCTGAGGAGTTTCTTCTCTCTTTGGTTGAGAGGCAGATGAACCACCTCTTGCAGCCCACTGCCAACCATGTTGCAGTGGTGGAGGTACAACTGGAGGTGGTGCCGTGTATTGTGACTCCCAACCCCTATTTGATGGCTGTGTCTTTGAATTAGCTCTGCCCACAGCCCTACGAGAATCAGTGCCTTGGCCCCAATTATTTCCAGAAGTCCTTCCAGCTCCACCATTTGCACCCCATCCTTGCCTTGGCAAACCCTCTGACTGACCCCAAGCTTTGGGAGCAGTATTTGAAGATCCCCATGGTTTTGCAGCAGTACCTGCACCTGCACCTGCACCAGCTCGATTCTTAGACTTCTTTGCATATACCTCCCATCCACCCTCTTGAGTATCCACGCTGATATCTGCCATGTCCCGGCTCAACTGATCAAACTTTGGGCTGTCTTTCCCATAAGTAGACTCTTCAATGCCTTTTCCCTTTGGTGATGGACTACCACCACCAGCAGCAGCAGCAGCAGAAAAGGTCTTGCCCCCACCCTTTCTTGAATTCATTGTGTCAGAAATTGCAGTCAAGGTCCTGCAACATTGTTTTTGGTAAGGCCTCATGCACCTTTAACATCATTATTGGGCATGTTTTGCACGCCATCAGTTACAGCAGGAAAGCAAGTGACATGTACCTGACTAATAACACTGACCAAACATGATAGCCTATATGATGACAAGAGAAACTAAAAATGTATTCCCACTCACTTAGAAGCCATCGTACGCTTCCAAACTTTAACATGTAATGCAGATAGAGCAAATTGACACATGTAAAGGCAGATATTTGGACTCTTATTGCACAAATTTGGAGTAATACTAAATCATCATTTAGGAGGAAACCTTTGTCCATGAATAACAGATCGAGTTGAAGATCTACCACCCCTAGGTAATAATTTTATTCTTCAACACAGCTAAATTATTAAGCAGAAGTCTAAAGCTGAAATGCTATCCTTATACAGCATAACCAAATATCATCTTATTTCAACAAATATGCAGAGTAAAAATCGGTCCACAGGCAAAGCAGAAGATCTACCACCCCTAGGTAATAATTTTATTCTTCAACACAGCTAAATTATTAAGCAGAAGTCTAAAGCTGAAATGCTATCCTTATACAGCATAACCAAATATCATCTTATTTCAACAAATATGCAGAGTAAAAATCGGTCCACAGGCAAAGCATTAGCAGTAAATTTCACTCCTTTTGTACAAGAACAAAAGATACAGAGCAAACAAGCTAACATATGTACAAGTGCTGAGACCTACTCCCCAGCTTGCAAATTTCGTTCAAAAGATCAAATGACCTAAGCACTGCCACTACATTTGAAAGCTAGATCTACTCATCATGCAAACTTGTATTCACGAAACCTAATCACAACTAGATAAATAAAGTACCATACCCACAATCAGAAAACCAACCCAAACGGACAAAAGGGAAGGAGATATTACTAATTTTCACAAAAAAAAACATAATGCAGGATGTAATTCAGAATTCAATACTTATTATATATCTCAATTTAACAAAATCTCTCTATTGGGTCAACGGACAGGCAAAGATATCTGACAAACTCTTTAGTCAACATGTTAACCAAATTAAAAATAAGCTTCAAAAATAGTAACTCTTCCTCCTAGAGGGGAAAGCCAAAACCATTGAAGATGCCAAATTTAGCCCATACCAAGTTTTCAGATCTTGACCTGATAATGACCTTAAATGAACTAGACATGAGATTTTCTTAACTGAAAGGGGAGAAAAGAAAAAGAAGCACAAAGAGGCTATAAGAATGCAGCTCATGGACGAAAAGACTTTAATCTTCATCCCCGACACATGGTAAGAGAATAATACTCATATGATAAAGGAAATGCGGCAGAGCAGAACGATTTGTTATAAACCTGTATCTAAGGCATTCCCAGAATAAATGAAAGTGGACCAGGAAAAAAAATTGATAAACGTCAACTAACGCTATAAAACAGAACCAAAATAACTGCAGTAAAAGCTAATAAAACTAGTAAAACCGCAGTATAGTGGCAAGATAGAAAATCTGCGGTATTCTGAATTCACGGCCGCACATTACAAGACCTAAAAACCTTGCTTCCTTTTTGCATAAACAAGAAGAATACACAAATGAAACAATATCAAAATGGCATCATCTCCGTAATCAGTAGTCACAGACATCAACCCTGTACAATACCAGAAATTTGATACTCAGGAATCAGCGAAAATTAGATAAAATATAGACAAAAATTAAATCGACAGCGCCCATAAGCCGGCCAAACCGTACTCATGGCACTGGCTTGGTTGCTTAAAAAATTAAAGAAAGAAACTCATATAAATAAAAGAGAGAAATCAAAGAGTTCATTTTTAAAAGAAATACACGAGAATCTCATTTCATCCATACAGAGAGATAAAAGAGAGCTCACGTAAACCTGATGGCTAACCTGGACGAAACGACTAGCGGAAGCAAAGAAAACTCGAGACACGGAAGGGGAGAAAGCTGGGAAGCGTCCAGATTAGCCTTATTGGCGCGAAAATAAAAGAAATTCAGATCAAAAAGCGTAAAAGCGATTTCTGGAAAGAAGCCACGAGGCTCTAAAGAAAATAAAAAAAAAATAGGAAATCCTGCAGACGCAGAGATATAAATCCATCGGAGATATCAAAACCATCTCGTCCCTTAAAAACTTCTTGAAATAAAAAACGAAAGGACCAAGAAATGCAAGAAAAATCAATCAAAAAAAGTAACGACACCAAGAACTCCCCCCCATCCACTCACGCAGAGAAATCTTAAATGGAAAGGAAATGCAAGAAAAACCGATCAAAAATTCCAGCGATTTCAAGAACCATCTAGCTAAACAGAGCAGAAAATATCACCTCCGCTCGGATAAAATCCAGAAAACCACCGGAAACTCGAATTATCCGCCGGAAAACGCGGGACGGCCGACAGGAAACCAGCGCGCGGCACCGATCGTCGGAATGCCGGCCGACAAGACGAGAAAGCACGGCCCAGTATCCCCGGAGAAAGAGAGATCTCCAGCCGGAAACCCCCTCGCCGGGGAGCGCGTCGTCGATGGGTAGTGTCTTCCACTAGACGGAGAAAAAGAGAAGGTCAAAATGGACAGAACGAGCGGTGAGGGTCATGAGGCCGGAGATCCGGGCGCTTTATAAATGGAGCGTAGCCCGGACTCCAAATAAAAATCCAACCGGGTTTATTCCAACGGATCAATCCGGGCGATCACTCGTACACGGTACACCGTACGAGGTCCGACCTCCGATTTCCCAAATGATGTGGGTTCACAATTGGAAACGAGCTTGTATCGTCCATCTTAACCGTCCGATTGTCACCCGCCGATTCCACGGCCCAGATCTGGCGGACGTTGGCTGAGAAGAACGCTCCAGTCTATTACATGTCTTCGCGTGACTTTCGACGCTTTTTGCCGGAAAAAACAAAAAGAATTTGAAGTTGCGGTGAGAGGGGAGAGTGCGGGAAAGGAAACTTCAGTGCTGACCAGGGTCGTCGCGAGTCAACACTGAAATCAACGGCTATGATTAGTGGACCCCAGAGCTAGTAGAAGGAGGGGGATTATGGGATTTGTTATGAAGTATTGGCTGATAATAAAAATGGATCTGGACATGTACCTCCTGGCTAGGAGAGATGGACACGAGATAATAAATTCAAGTGTATATTATTATTTATATAAAAAAAATTGTTTGGATTTCTTAAGAGAACAAAATCAGAGATAATGCATGATTTGAATAGAATAATTGTTGCATTTTTACTTTAATTTTTTGTATAAACTAGCTCCCTCCCTCTTCTTGGTAGTGCATGTTTAATTCTCATCAAAAATATCTATTAAATTACAAGTTTTTACAAGATATAGTATTCATAATGCCGATAAATATAGAAATGGTGACATTCATGAATTCAAAGCTTTTTTGTTTATTAATACTTGTATAATTGAGTATCGCCACGTGTATGCATGCATGGATGTTATAATCTTGCTAGGTATCTCATAGAACCTTCACTCATTGCACCTTTTTTCGAGCATTAAAAAATAACTATCTCTATCGAAAAAAAAAAATCTTTCTTTTGTCGTTTTGACATTCAAATCTCATGCATTAAAGCACATATAAAGATATTAGTTTTGTAGGGAATTTAATTTTTGTCGTGAACTAATTAATTAGTTATTTCTATCTCGTCAATTAAATTAAATGATGTAACTCATTTCCTTAAAAATGATGTGCTTTGTAAGATTGTTATGACTATTATTAAAATTTTATATATTGAATACTATGAAGTGTTTCTAAGAATATTTCACAAGCAATTTTGCATAGAAACAAGATCATCTTTTTGGATTTTTGTTTTTTTTTTTTTTTTGAAGGGGTGGGGGTGGTTGGACTCTTCAAATTTTTAGGTGAATTGTGGTAATATAGTTTACCATCATCCTTTTACAACATGCGTGATTGAATTGTATAGTCTAGAAACCAAACAAGAGAGAATCCAAAATTTTAAAGCATCCTATATAACATTAGGTAACTCATGAAAATTTCATATCCAGGAATACCTTCTTCAAGGAAAAGATGTAATAGGTTTCTCAAGTGCAATAAAAATTAAGATACTTTATATTCTCTTTTATATCTTCATTGACTACAACATGCATTTATCCATATATATTTAGGAAAAGAATATAGTTCTTTTATAATCTTCCTGGAATTCAATCAGGCTTTGTCAATTTTAGACTTTATCAATTGATTAACACAAATTATACCATAAGAAATACTATTCAAAAGAAAGCAAACCGTTAATTTTCTAGTAATTTATTTTATCATCAACATACAACTTCCTTAGTATTACACATTTGTGATATAAAATAGATACATCAATAGCCTTCGCATAAGAGGAATAAATAAATAAAATTTAAAGGCAAAATATTTTTTGATTGCGTGTATCTTTAGACTATTTCCTCGTAGTGACAAATACATTTCTTATGCAGACTGGCTCATAGACATGGTTTAAAGTCATTATAAATATGTTTGTTTACATGCTTCGAATATGAAACTTCATGGCTCTTACTCAAGAAAAAAATTAGGAAACCAAACATGATTTTCTAGCAGAGAGAATAATTGTTTATTTATTTCTTTAACAATGGTTAAAGTAGAGTAGACCATACATGATGCACATGGATGATAAATACAAACATCCAAAGCACCTTAGAATCACATTCTAGAGTCCAAATTTTCGTTACATAAAAGAAAATTTTGGGAGCTTGGAAGTGATTGCTATTATCAAAACCATTGGATTCAATTGGTTACACATGGATCCAATCCAATATTTTGTCTGTGGTGCAAATTCTGCACCTAAGAAGATCCACTCCCATTAAGCACTGCTTATTCAATATTAAGGGCAGATAGTAGTTAAAGGAGGCAATAAAGTAGAAAAGAAGGCTAGTAAACTAGTTTGCAGTGGTAGATTCTCAAGAGCAAAGGGTACAAAACCTGCAATTTATTAGTTGATCTTTATATTTGGGTCTTACTCTAACTCCTGATCATGTTGAGTGTGGACCTCCATTCTCTCCTATGTTCAATTATATGCAGTTGTCTCTTTTCTCCTCCAATTCACTCATACATGGCTTCAAAAATATTGAATAAAATTGAGGCAAGGGTGGAATTTAAACCCAAATCACTAGCATCTTACATCTAGTGACTTGCCAATTGAGCTAGCTAGCACCCTCGGTCACAAGTGCCTATTGATTTTAGATTCTTTTAAGTCTCAATTTTAAGACAATGGTACAAATAAATTGAATCTCATCCATACATGAAAATCATAATATCTGTTATCTCTCCTTTTCGACTTATTCAGTCAACCAAGATTGCTAAATTCTGATGGCTATATATTCCTTTGCTACACCTGATTGGTCGATAAAAATTATTGATGTGGTTTTCCCATTTGAGTTTGATAACCATTGGTGATCATGAGACAAAGCTTCCCCATTCCTTTCTTTTTTTTTCTTTTCTTTTTTTTAAAAAAAGGCATCGTTTACTTTTTCAACGGTCCTTGCAATTTTTTATTTTCTTGAACATCTATGGTCCCATGTTGCAAATTTGTAATAAAATAAATTTATATAGTTAGCGTGGGTTATTCAACCAAATATGAAGAATGTGAATGTTAGCGAATCGAAGATATGCTGAATCTAACTTGTTATATCTCTCTCACGATCTTTTTATTTTCTTTTAAAAAAAAACTATGAAACTATAGCTGTCCTAATGCTTAATGAAGCCATAGAAGTTCGAACACTACTTTAACATATATCAACTTCACAAGTTGATGAATTAATTTTGGTTAACCTAATCCGTCTCGTCCGAGTTTTGAAACCAAGTTATTATTGCAGTTTGGATTTAGGTTAATTTGGTAAGGCTAAGTCCATGTTGGGTTGGAGCTCAAACCAAAGCCCAGTCTGAGGGTCTATGTACTCCACAGCATAGGATGAGGTAATGGGTACAATGTTACATTTACCCTAGTGGTGCCTCTGTTCTTACAGGATCTTTAGCATGTTGTAGTCATCCACATAGCCTAGATAAATGGGAACCAAGGGCACTACATGGAATGATAGGTCAGCTCATTTATCAAATCAAGAATTGGATAGGCATAGAAAGAAGTGCACTAGAGTTGGAGCCGCTTTGAGATATGTGATCCTATGTGATTAGGCATGATAACACATGAAATCATGATCCGACACGAAGGAAAGACCTAACCCAATCCCTTTAATTTGTTTCATCGCTTGGATGCCATACTACATAGATCGATGAACTAGCCATGTTACAAGCCAATTCGATCGGGCCAAACCAAGAGAAATTATACCTCAAACTGCATGCACTATGTAACTGAATACACTACCAATCATAGCTGCTTGTTTCTATGGGCTTCATTTATCATGCACCTATTTTGATGCACCGCTACAAAAATTAGAGGCTGTGATTATCGGCTTCGACGGCCATATGGTGCATGCTATATAGGATATAATTTCTTCCAAGCTAAGCAAACAGGATATAATTTCTTCCGAGCTAAGCAAACAGAATACTTGGCCCACCAGCACCCACAAATCCCCTCTAGCAATTTCAAGCAATAATGGAAGAAAAATAAAGATGATATCATGATATGGACATTAAAGATAAAAACAAATCCTCCAACTACTTCAGTAATATTACTAAAAGTTGTGATGACTTGGAAAATAAAGTGACATCAGCTGGTCCTAAAGTAGCATGCCTAGTTATTACAATCCACTTCTGAGAAATTGCATACAAAGTATCAAAAAGTCTCCCTGAAACTAAAGTAGCATATGAGAACATGAGAGAGGGATGGGTGGGGGGAGAGAGAGAGACTCCTGGACCTAACCATGGTATTGGAGGAGAGTCAGAGGAGGTGGGACCCAAGAGACCAAAAATATCTCCCCAGGGTCCTTTGGGTCGGGAAAACTAAACTTTCCTAAAGGGTGGAGGGAACGCCACAGCCATATGTGGAGTTCAAATCCCATGTTAGAGGGGGCAGGAAGTAGAGCTACGTGCCAAAAACAAACACTGGCCCTCCTCAAAACCCGCCTTCCGTGGGGCCAAAACCCCCCCTTGGAGCCTGGCCTCATGAATGTACACAGAAAAACTAATAGGAGAGGAGTGTAGGTTAAGTCACCTTACCTTTCCCTAGGTAAGGGGAGTGGTTGGTTGCAGTTAATTTTAATATGATTGTTAGGTGAAGTTGGTGAGGTGACGCATGGTGGGTGAAAGCAGCTCACTAAAGTCATGAGGTTTTGTAAGTTAGCCCATGCAAGGGCTAAGATTGGAACAAGGTCCAGGGCTTGCCTTTGCCCATGGATTTTTGGCCAAATTACCTCTAAAGCTTGAGGTACTTAGCAGAGGGTAAGGGAAGATAAGCCAACCTAAGGCTAATACTCGAAGAGACTTGACCATCAGTTCTTTGAAAATGGTCATCTTGAAGTCCAAGTTAGGTTTGTTTTGGCTCAAGCCCAGCTTGGGCTATGGGGTTAGAAGGGTTTTTTTGGTGCTCGGCTCATGAGGAGCCGAGATTGGCGACCCTTTGTCCTTGAAGAATGAAGATGGCACCCCACCTTGGGGAGAAGATGCTTTAAGCCCATCCCAGGGCTAAAGCTTAATGAACTGCCCAAGTAGCACCACATGTATCTGTGGGACTTGGAGCATTCTTCCAAGCTTGAAATTTTTGGTTTTTTTGGCCTCTGTAGACCAAAAAACCTTGGAACCTTGAGGTGTAAACTTGGGCATGTGTTAGCGATGGAAAGATGGACAGAGACACATGAAACGAGAATGAGGAGAGGAAGAAAGTACAGTGGATGAGAGATGAAAGGAAAAAAACCATGGTTAAGCCAAGGGCTGCTCCGGCGACATTGATGCAGTGAGGGGAGTAGGGATGAGTCTGTAGTGATGGGCTGTTGGAGTTGGCAGAGTTGGAGCTGTGAGAGCCATGGTCATGCCTGTTTCAGAGCAAAAGACACTGTTAAAGATATTAGTACCACAGTTGAAGGACATAAATTAGCTTCAAGAAAAATCAATAGAAGAAAAAAGACTAAGAAACAGCGTTCTCAAGTGGCATGAAATTGTACACTAACCTGCTTGAGCCTGAGGACTTGGTGCAAGGGACATGGGCCCTCCATAATGCTGTGCCAAGAACCCAGTTGTGGTCATTGCAGAGTACTGAAACATCTGTGGGTACTGCACACCATAGCCCTGGCCATGAGGATAAGGGGCGGTGCCTCCGCCCTGACCGAGCTGGAAATATGGGTAGAATGCAGTGGTTCCAGTCACCAGCCCAGTTGTTGCCCCTCCATAAAATGGATACTGAGCAGCTGCCCCTCCATACACATTGTAATAGCTCTGGTAGCCACACCAGAAAATTGTTAGGCTAAGATTTCATTACATTGTAATCATGAATGTAGCAGGGGCCAAGTTATGGGGGTCTGGGGTACAAAACTTACACTGGGGACTTAACAAAGATACATGAAGACTACCTTTGAATGGATGGTAGACAAATTTCTAAAGGGCATTCCATTATATTTATCAAATAATGACTGATCTAGAAGTAGTGCATTTAGGAGAATTGATCTGTGCACAGGAGTTCTATTCATGAATAATGGAGGACAAGAAAGGTCCAACTAAAGCTGTTTCATTTACAACTTCTCTGGTAATTTCTTTTCTATACATCTCCTAAGAACTAGAAAAAAGTTTTGTTCTCAAAAGCTCTTTCTTCTTGGATTAATTAGATAAAAATAGAGCTAAATAAAATATACTAGCTAGCTTAGGAGTGATTAATTAATTGCCTTCCACACACTTATAGGTCAAAATGAACATATATGGCCGGGTAATGCTCTTCAGTCACCAATACATATAAATATATTGTTTATGTGTTCACTTATCCTACACGAAAGTGTTCGAAAGAACGGAAGCTTCGTGTAGGGAAGAGGGGGAGAGGCATCGTTTGGTCTCACATCTGAAAGTTACCTGGAAACTGTGTGCGCGTGTTTCTCATTGGGAGGAAAAAACAAAACCATAGCAGAGTCCTAGAAAGAATATATATAATAGATACGAAGCTTCTCTATATCTATACATTTGACAAAAAAGAATATTTATATGAGTGCAGAAATGAGCAAGTGGGACGTACCGTTGGATAAGTATACTCTGGGGAATATGAAGAGTACCTGAAATTTTGCAGGAAAAGAGAAGGAAGATCAGAAACACAAATACTTCGCAGTTGATGTGCATGGCATCAAGTCCATACATGCACATGAATGTAAGGGGAGAAAATAAAAAGGATCCATAATCATGTATCATGTTCGTGAACTCGTGTGTGCGTGTGTGTCAGTAATGGAACCTCATACATAAATGTCAGCTTTGATCATAAGAGGATGGCAAAAAGAAGCATGTGGAGTGAACAATATTATCATCCATGCCATAACACCTTGTGCTTGATGCAATGCATCCATCCATGCATTATCAATGCCATGCTCTGCGCGCGCGCGCATGCGTGAGAGAGAGAGAGAGAGAGAGAGATGGAACAACGAAAGTGCGAAAAAGAAGGCATAAGAGCCAAAGGGATGCCCAAGTGCCCATTCATGCGCCAGCTTTAGTAAGAGAATGAAAAAGAGGAGCATGTGGAGTGAATTAGATGACACCTATACACCCATGATACATCCATCACTTGACACATAAGGCATCAAATGTATCATGACCTATGTGGTGTGTGCGTGTGAAATAGAGAGAGAGAGAGAGAGCACCCATGATACATCCATCACTTGACACATAAGGCATCAAATGTATCATGACCTATGTGGTGTGTGCGTGTGAAATAGAGAGAGAGAGAGAGAGAGAGAGAGAGAGAGAGAGAGAGAGAGAGAGAGATGCACCATGGTCATATGGCATGGGGCCAGAAGTGTTCGTGCACGTGCTTTGCATGTGACACATACTATACATGCAACCTTCTTTACAGCTGCCCTTACCCATAGACATTATAAGGAATCCCTTGTTGGATGGCATAATGAGGGAAGGTGGCAGGCGATGGAAAAGCTGTTCCCAAACCTCCTTGAAGGCCTGCTTGAAAAGATTTCATTACCCTAAAGTTTCTGCTTCCACCTGCAAGATGATATAATAGTTACAATTACTAACGGCTAATTTTCTAACACAAACATAGTAACCATGGTAACTTTCTCTTTTACAGCCAAGAATCCATGGTAAAAGACCAACAGTGTCATGGCGACAAGCTTGGTACCTCGACCAGCTAAAGAAGTGGTCTGAGTACACCATTGTGCGCGCAGACAATAAAATACATAGATCGCATACTGCCACTTGCAGTTTAAGTTATATTCTACTAACCAAAGTGATGAACGACTTCCTAGGTTAACTAACATGCTTGTTTTCCCACTTTTTTCTCAAAAGGAATGGTATTCTTTTGAGACCACTGTTCCATAATCATATTATCCTACTCTTGTCTTCTGATGCTTCCTTAAATTACTAACGTTTACGCACTACATATTTCAAAGAGAGAGAGAGAGAGAGAGAGAGAGAGAGAGAGATTAGTTAGACCAACATAAAGAACAATGATTATGGACATATCTTTAATGCAGGATTAGAGTTTTGATGCGGGATCCAAATTTAATGGCACATGAATCCATAGAACCATGGGAAGGCCAGCATAAAGTAGTATGTGAAGAATGAAATAAAAGATGAGGCTTTCATGAATAGATGGCTTGTCTACTTCATAGTAATTATCGAGGAACAAAAGAAAAAAAAAACTTTTTTCTGTTGTTTTTCTTTTTTTTGATGAAATATGGAGGAAGTGAGAAACTTCCCCCATGCTTTATGAATAAAGATAACAGAAGTTGCAAAAGAGATCTTTTTTCTGTTGTTAAAGATGATAAATTCTATTCCCAGCATCATGGGATCTCAACCAGGCTATAATCTATTCCTCGGAATCACCATTAAAAATAGAAAATAACGTAGAATACATATAAATGCTGAACCTGAGAAGTTAAATGAGATGAATAGTACAAGTAAAAAAATATATATATATGAGAAGAGAGTATCTGTCAATAGTAACTATTTACCATGGAGAGGTGTTGTTGGTCTAGATCTCTGAATCCCAAGAGAAGCAAGGTTACAATTAGCCCTTCTTCCGTCGATCACCGGTGTAGGATCCACACAAGCCCGCATCGCAGCCTCCGGCTCTCGAAATGTGACCTAATTTATAAGATGGTTAAAATAGAGAAAGAAAGAGCAAGTTAAAGCGATTCCTCCCTTGATATCTCTAAACTAGGAATACAAGGGAGAAATAATTAAGTTTTACGGAAAAGTTAGAACTGTTGTTCATTGATAATCAAAAATCCTGATTCCATGGGGCACAAACCCCACATAGATCTTGCTTTGATTCATATACACCTTGATCTCGTGTAAAAGATAAGAAGCTAGGCATATCAGAATAGTAGAATCGTAACCCAATGAAGGCAATAAACCAAAGAAGAATGAAATATATACGCGCATAGAATAAAGCTAGACAAGAAACATATGCCTAGCTAGGAGAAAGAAAAAAAAAAAAAGTAGAGAGCGCAAAAAAGCAAGATAAGAACTCACAAATCCATAGCCTTTGGATCTTCCAGTGTTCTTATCAGTGATGACCACAGCCTCCAGGATCTCTCCAAACGGCTCAAAGTATTTCCTCATGGTCTCCCTTTGGGTCTCCCAAGCCAGCCCCCCCACAAAGACCTTGGTGTAAGTGGTGTCTCCAAACTGGCCTGCCATGTTAGGTGGAGTCATCTTCCCCTCCCAAGATCCTTCTCTTCTCCTCTCCCTCTATCTCCCCCACCACTCTCTCCCTTCTCCAATCCCAGCTCCAAAGTTAATAGTTCTTTGGCAGGAGACCTAGGCCACAAGTGATCTAGATGTGATGATAGGAAAAAAAGCCAACCAAATGTAGAGAGAGTTTCTCAAAACTTCAGCTAGGGATTGAGTGAGAGAGAGAGAGAGAGGGAGGGAGAAAGGAGAGAAGAGAGAGGAGAGAGAGAGATGGAGGGAAGAAAAAGCTAAAGGTGGGAAAGGGAAAGACCACAGGTTGAAGGACCTATTGCATTATATACCACTCCCCACTTCTTTTTTTTTTTTTGGGGTAGAAATATATTACTCTCCTGAAAACACTGCTGGTGTTATTCATCATCTTTGTCCTGCGGTCCGACCATGCCGACAAAATCTAATATAGCAATGAGTGTGGATGAATTGACCAATATGCCCTTGACATGTCATAGAATTTACATCATCGCCGAAAGGCATGGAGTTGCGGCCATCCATGGCGCTGTTGCGAAAAACGGAACAGAAACTTTGGACGGGAATGCGGAGGCAAGAGGCACTTGCTTTAAGGTGAGACTTGAGAGGATGGTCGAACGTTATATATAATATCTAAGCTAAAAGGCTTGGAACATATCTAAGATATGGTCCTTTTTTAATTGTTAGGTAAGAGATGGTTTTTATGGGTTAACATCCTGTCATTGTTTGGTGAGTTTTTCCTGTAGATTGCATAGGATTCCATGGAGGTCTTATCACAATAATATTGATGTTTCAATTTTGTTATGAAGATGTTATGAACAAATTTGGCTTTTCTTTGCTTGATGTAGCGAGATAGGTGAAGATAGATAGGATCTCATATAAGATACAAATAATGATGAAAAATGATTCCTTTCCATGCTACACATCGGTGTCATCACCTTTCATATCATGCTTCTTGCGTGTCAAAATATAGAAGCAAATTGAGACTAAAATTACTAAATTTGATTTGATTTGTTATTTGAGAAGAACCATGGTAGCAAGTCTCGCACTAGCTAGATTTCAATACATGAGCAAATTATAAACCTAACCTTCGTGGCTTTTAAATTTAAATTTTCATCTAGAGTATAGTTTGTACTACTCATGTACATCCTAATACAGGGGGTAGCTTGGATGCAACTCTTAGATAAATATTACAGCTTATGGCCGGTCGAGCCAAATCTTGGAGTTGTATTAGCACAATTTAAGGGCCTTCTCTATTGTTGTCTATTTCAAACACCTTTATATCCACACTAAAAGGCTACGAAAACAATCACATGTACGATGTTCATAGAGTGAGTTATATCAATATGTAATAACATAAGAAACTCTGTAATATATTAATGTCCTTTACCCAATTAGTCTTTGAAACTCCACTTATGAACTCATGCAATGCTTGTAAAATCGAGTTGAGGTTATTTTTTTCCTTCGCTTCTACAAAGAACTACTCGGTAAGCAAAGACCTAAGTTGAATTACTACTTTTTTTTCTAATGAGTTTACAACCATCTAACCGGGCGAACCTTAAAATTTATCAATGACAAACTTAGGTCCATATATCTATTTATATGTTCTAGTGCAAAGAAGACGAGATTTTTCAATTTTATTATTCGCACAGATAAGCCTAAAACATTAGTAGAATCAAAAAGATCTATTGCTCCAGAATTCAGTATTCCACCCCCAATCCCAAGCAAACTTGGATTAGTGAGTCCTACAAGGCAAACCGATCGCTTTAGAGCTTATTCCCTGAGCCCACAGGAAAGAAGAAAAAGATAGGTAGGCTTTATCCATCAACTAAAATCCAAATCCAACTATAAGAATCTAAACTCACCTAACTTATGAGTTATCACCAAATTTAATTTATATTTGTACTCTATTATTCCTTAACAGGTGAAGAGTTGTACTTTTGGATAATTAAATATTCTCTAATTTTAAATTTTATATTAATCTATTTATTTAATATTTAACATTAAAGTTTGTTATGGACGTTGATTGGTTTGACGGCGGACTTTTCGGTAAAGTTAGGGAAGCTCATGTTGAGAAATTTGTCGTTTAGCGAAGTTAGCCGGCTTGTGGCTTTAGCCGCTCTTGGTCTCGGCTCGAGAGGGCATGGAGTTAGATATAACAAGGGAAGCGACCTTCCGAGCCGGCGGATCGGCTTGGCGTAGCCGTTAATGCTTGTATACTTGTGTCCGTCCGCTCATCAGGACCGTCGAATTGGTGGAATCACCCTAAGATGGAGCGCATGGTTGAGCCATAGGTCCGTAGCCAAAGGATGTTGGTTTCAGCCAGATTTGGGTCAAGAATTTTTCAATCGTTTGGAAGACCCAATTTGTGGACAGGTTAAGGTTTTGATTTGGCTTGGATCATATGCCAAGTGTTTTATTTGGATTGTACTGGATTGACGATCATGGACGCGAAACAAATTCTTTCTAGTTGTTCCTTATTTCTCTGTGGTGATTCACCATTAGGTCAGTTCGAAATGGATCGATTTAGATCAAGTCAAATTGATTTAAGCATGCAGAATGCTAGTAATTCAATTGGGTCATGATATCTTAAGCCTTGACCTGAAATTAAATTGGATCAAATATGGATGAGGGTTGCATGTTATTGCTTAAGTCCTATGCAGCTGAAACTACAACCAACCAACCAACCTGGTTTGGGCAACTTTGTTGCTTGATATGGGTAAAGGCCGCCAATATTGATCACCACTCAATTCAATTCTTTTTGTTTTTTTTTTTTGGCAGATAGGGATTGATATGGGAAATAGAGACAATATTAGTAGGTCCTAAGTACTCTTTCGCACCCCCTCCCTCTTACCCTACCCCTACCCCCACCCCCTGCATAGACTAGCAAATTGACTAGTGCCCAAAATTGTCTTGTGCTTTTTAAAATTATAAAAAACAAGTTTTGGGGAGACAAGGGAGTGTTAACTTAGGGTCATGGCATCATTTTTATTTTTATTTGTTTATTTAAAAAGTAAAAATATAGGAATTTATAAAAATAATACTATTTTTTATTTTTTTTAAAAAAATATTTTTATTATTTTAAAAAATAAAAATAAGAAAATTCATATTTTTAATATTTTTCGAAAACAAAAACTTTACCACTATCAACAACATCACCACCACCACGACTATTGCCTCTGCCTCTATTATAATACTTGGGTTTGTTGCCGCTGCTACCATTTCGTCATCTTCACCATTGGCTATGGCGGCACTTGTGGACTCCTTCATTAGATGCCAAAAATCCATCAAAGCAATCACCATGCATTCCATGTCAAAATTCTCATCATGAACAAATAATATTATCTGCATCTGCATGCAAGATGGAAAATTTCTAGTTAGATTCGGGCACAAGTTCATTGACATGGAAATTTGGCAGAGAGGATGGAAAATTTTGCACACCCAAAGGAAAAAGCCATCTCATGTTAAAACATTCAAAACATTATGAAGCATATATATAATGTCTCAAAGAATTATTCAACTATTCTATAAAACACTTCCAGTGTTTAAATTAACCATAGAGTCAACTATGGTGCTACATTTACAATATGTTTTGCCATCTTTTTAATCCTTTCTTCCGTGCAGTGTCTATTTAATCATCTTAGTTTTGACTAAACATTTCAAGAAGGTAAACTATTCTTATCCAAATAATTATTGCAAAGCATGTAAATTTTCCTCCCTTTATATGTTTTATCCAAATAATTCTCACGAACTATGTAAACTTCAATTTAGAAGAATATAATCTTCGGAAGAAAAAAAAAACTATAAGTAATGTGTCACCCTCATCAACCCCCTTGCTTTCATGCTCCTTCGACTCGATTCCAAATCTTTATCCTTTCTAAGGACTTTGTCATAATTGTGCACGCGGTGCGACCTTAATTTGTTTCCCAGTTTGCTGCACAACTGCTCGTAGGTACTGTGAGGCCTAATAGTCCCACATCGGAAAGACTCGTTCCAGGGCCTGGGCATATGAGGCGGGTGTCTCCAAATCCTGCAGACGCGTTTTGGGTGGAAAATAAAACCGGGGAGGGGTGAAGGACGCTTGCGTGAAGCCCCAGAACCGGACAATATCTGGCAGGGGAAAACAAAACCGGGGAGGGGTGAAAGACGCTTGCGTGAAGCCCCAGAACCGGACAATATCTGGCAGGGGAGCCCCGTGTTCCCCCCTCATGTGGCCCCCACATGGGCACTAGGTGCCTCACGTGCCTCGCAGAGGCGGGGGCGTGACATTTGGTATCAGAGCTGAGGACGGCTCTTGTCCGATAGTGGGAAGGGTGTGAGGCCCAATAGTCCCACATCGGAAAGACTCGTTCCAGAGCCTGGGCATATGAGGTGGGTGTCTCCTAATCCTGCAGACGCGTTTTGGGTGGAAAACAAAACCGGGGAGGGGTGAAGGACGCTTGCGTGAAGCCCCAGAACCGGACAATATCTGGCAGGGGAGCCCCGTGTTCCCCCCTCATGTGGCCCCCACATGGGCACTAGGTGCCTCACGTGCCTCGCAGAGGCGGGGGCGTGACAGGTACTCATCAGCTCATGTATCCTCTGCTTTATTTTTTTTTCCTTTTCATCTAGCTTAAGTGTCCCTTATTACAACTATCGTCGAATCCTTGCTTCCTTGCCTAAGTCGCAAGGGTTGATCCATATGAGCAACCATTTGATGGTACATAAAGTTTGGATGTTACTATATTGGCTAGATTAATTGATGACTAATATTTAAATTAATCGATAATTTAGAAAGGTCATCAGACTTGATACAGACTATTTTGATTATTATGGACAGAGCTAAATAGAATTTAGGAGCAAAATCTATCACATTGGATAGTCAAATCGTGCATCAAACTTCTGAAGAATATAACTTGATTGTACGATGTCTGATTGAGATAATTCTTTTATTTTCTAAATTTGATAATTTTTTGAGTTTTACGATGTGGCAATGCATCTCAAAGGGTGTGGTACACCGAGCAATTAGACCTAAATTCCAATATTTATGCCTAAAATGGATCGGTCAAATTGAATTTTTTTTATTTGAAAAAAGCTTTGACCGAACGTATACCTCAATCTAAAAAGAATTAGGTAAAAGCATTTGAAGAAAAACTCGATAGAGGAGCCAAGATTTACCTCATATAGAATCTTAGCTTTTTTATATTTATTTTCACTAGTCATGTTTATTTTGAAAAAGATGAGTTCTATTTGAATGGGAAGAGAAATTTGATCCAAATTTTATAAGGACAGACCTCGATCACTAGCATAAATAAGAGCTATGTATCTCAATTTATTATTTATTAATTAAAAAATAGATATATACTGTACTTTCATCAAATTTTTTATCTTTTACTAAATCTTTTAGAATAGATTTGAGTAAAGTGAGTTGAGAAAATTCTTTTTTCTCGCAGATTGGATCTATTTAGATCTGGGCTAATTTTAACCAAAAAAGAATATATAGAAACTTTGAAAATATCAAGATATTTAATTGTCACGCTTGAAATATAAGAATTAGGTACTGACATTCTAGTTGATGCAGTACAATGAAAATGAAGCACTATGTTTGGGCATTTATATGATATTAAGTTCTTGTATAATTCATTTAATGCAGGAGATGGAAAATTGAAATAAGTTTATAGGGTGCATTGATATCTTATTTACTGATATCTCGATAAACTAATTTACATTTGCATACTAAAGAGGCTTAAAATTTTAAAAATATTGTATGGCAGAATCCCATATCAAGAGAATTGGTATCTTAGCTAAGATATATTGTTTTTTCAAAACTTGCACAAGTGAAAGTTCAGCCACATCAAAACAAGGATAATATTGAACACAGGTCTCTTGTTGTAAAACAAGGCAAGAGACTTTGCTAGCTTGGCTCGCAAGTTCTGCTGCAAATCTTGTATAATTTTCTTCAATAATATTAACTACATTGCCAGAAAGTTGAAGAAGAGAATCAAATAATATTAGCAATAGTGAAAAAAAATCTTTTTTTTGGAAAAATTATGATCTCATCCGAGCAATATCAAGTTACCATGATCAAGTTAAGAAAAAATATTTTAAAAATCAATATAATTTTTGTGTTATTTAAGTGTGCTTCCACGCCGATCTACCATTGCTTTTGATAATAAAATAATTTGGATTATTTGACTTATACATCATTTGAATCAATACTTATGAATTGTGTCCATCATGTTGCTAGCAATGTTTTCTTATCTTTGATTTCATTTTAGTACTATATTTGGGATCAATATAAAATGCGTTGGTGGCTTGGTGCCCCATCTCAGGAATCACACCAATCCTTTCATGCCATGTGGCATAATTTTTTTTTTCTTCTCTTCTTTTAATTTAGTACTTTATTTGGGATTCGTAGCAATATTTATTTATTCGCATAATTTTTTTTATTATTTTTTTTATTATTTTTTTTAAAAGACAAGAGGAATGAAACTCTCAACAGTTACCACGAAAAGCTTGCCTATGCGAAAACATCCACAAGGAATCAAAATCAAATCAAGGCTTTCCGTGACAAAAATCAAATCCCAGCTTGCCCTTTATGGAATGACAACACCCATTAACTAATACTAACTGTATGATTTAGCCTCAACGGCTGATATCGTGTTCCCGGGAGGTAATTGGAATCTCGGATCCGAAAGAGCACTCGAGTTCGTACCTTAAAAAAAAAAAAAAGAAGCAAGTGGAGTACATGGACTTGCACGCAACGGTGGACCCGAGGTGGGTTCCACTTGCAAGCCTTGTCCCGCAGAACGTGGCCCGTCCCCCGACATGTCTCCTCCTCGTCATTGTCGTCCGATCTCCATCCAACGCCGGAAATTGATCGGCCGTCCGCGCTCTCGGTGTACGAGCACTAACAATGGAATCCTTGGATAATTATTTTTAACAACAATTTCTGTCAGTGATGGAGACGTGCACGGATCTCAAAGCAAAGGGGGGAAGATATGGTGCACGGTCTTCCTTGAAGTGGCTGCTGATTTGGTCAAAGATCCCTGGGCATTGGACAGCTTCGTGGGATTATGCGTACGTGGCCCGTACCTTCCTCGCCCATCCCAAAAATTAAATAAATAAAGTTTTTAAAAAAGTTATTTTAAGACACGAATCTTAAAGGTACTGCAGTAGTTCAAATCCATGAACCTTGCAATTACAACAAAACCGGTTCTCTTAAATAATTAATTAATAAATAAATCAATCAAAATAATCAAATTAATGATGGACCATACAATTTTTTTTTTTAGGGGTTTTGATGGGCTCATCTTTTCTATAAAAAATATATGTGACAAATCCTACTAGACCATAAACTGTTTTATAATACCTGAACAATTTGTTATTTACAAATTGGGCTCTACAATTCAATGTTAGATTGGAGGGGATTTGGACCTAGTATTTATCACTATAATCTTCTTTCTAATTAAATGTATTATAATTTTAGTTTGCTCTCTTATGTTTATAAATAAAAAATAAATTAAGTAGAAGAGGAGTAGATATATATAAGATGTGCGAATAATGAAGATGAAGTTGCTAATGCCGCTATAATTTTCACGTTTCTTATACGCTCACTCTATCTTTTCCCAAAAATGTATATATTTTACTTTTAATAAAATTAAAATTTAGCAGCCGTCCCACCTCATCTACGCTATATATTTTTAATAAGATTATTTCTATGCGAATAATGTGATTGATGGCATGCACGATCATATGATGCATAATATGTAAGATATAACTTCTCTCCCGTCTCATCTATGCCCTAAGGCCGGAACAGTTGAATATAACTACTTGCAAAGTGCTAAAGTGGCAATGGCAAAGTAGGGCATACTTGTGATATCTCCCAAGACCTGAGTGCATTCTGGGGGCAAACAGAGAAACCCTTATAACTTCTGACCTACTGAAGATCCAAGAGGCTTTTATTTATTTATTGTTAATCTCTGAGTTCTAGTAAGAGTGTTTTATTCTCTTTTTTTTTTCTGTAAAACAACTGATTAAAGGTCAGTAATTTTATTCTGGACAGCTGTCTCCAACCTCCACTTTGACCATAAAGCTGGCAGTCCAGAGGAGCACATCTGAGGAGGAGAGTGAGAGCAACATGGGCTCTGAAACGATGGGCCCCACACCACAGCAGGAACCCGGCTTAAAACTCCAACCGAAGGCTCCGCTCCCACCCCTTCTCGGCTCAGCCGAAGAAAGAGTACCAGTTACCGGATATCTTTCCTCGTATCCTCCTAAGTCTGAGCCTACTACAAATAGTAACCACTGATATTTAGGGGAGCACGGTATCCACAGATTCCCATGGACTCAGAATGGAAATGTTTTGGCGCAGCGTTCAGGGAATGATGCCTTAAAATCATTGCCATATGCATGCATGCATGCAGCATATGTTTTCTGAGCATGCATGAGTTGTTTGAGCTCAAGTTTATTCCAATACATGCACCACTAAGAGAGGTGAAAGAATGGCTAACCCAAGTCCTGTTGCCTACAGAGTAGACTAGAGAATTTGGCAAGCAAATCTTGGTAGATGAATCTATCGAGCTCGCAATGATTAGGTCCAAATCTAAATCTAAATCTAAGCAGAGCTTGGATCATAATGTTCAAGACAAGATTACACCATGTTGATATTTTGTAACACTCGCGACTCACCAAAGGTGTGAGGCTAAGAACTTGGTTCAATCAGTTGCTTGTAATGCGAGGAACGTCCTTAAGAGCATATGCATGCCCTGCCCTTACCAAAACCTGGTTCTTGGAAGAGAACAAGAATCGAAACCGTTTCTCTTATTATTGCTTGATCTAAATTCTAAAGCAGAGCAAAGAAAAAAATTGAGTCCAGTGTCGATCAAATTTGCAGAAAAACTTTCAATGGAATGAGCAAGATCGACAGAGTCGGAGGCATGACTTGTTCTGATATCAGCTTAAACCATAACACAAGAAGTAGCTTCTTTTTTTTTAATTGACTAGACATCTAATATCAGACAACTACGTGCAAAGTTATTCCATGGACCCATGTCTCCGAAAAACCGGCAGTACCATCAGTTGGACAACACCAGTGTGTCAGAAAACACAACATGATCTAAAACAATGGTGGCTATTTGGATCATTAGTCCTAGAACTTCCAAAATATTAAGTAAAGAAATATTGTGAATAGGGAAAGAATTCGAAGGTAAAAAAGTAGGGCTGGAGAAAGTAAGAAACACAGTCAAACTGCCAACCTGCCAATAGCAAAAGAGCAACCTTAGCATCAGAGTTTATACACAGAAGCATGAGTAATTAAATGATCACTGAAACGATTAAATATTGCTATTTATATAGCAGGGTCAGCATAAGGAATAAACAATTCAGAAAAAACCCAAGGAAAACACCACCAATCTAACCACCTTTATGCAGTGTCATCCAAAGAATAAACAACTCCAAAGATGACTTTGAGATCACGTAAATATCTGACTCAGCCTGGACATGACAAACATGATTTGACCCATGAACATCTCTTTTTTTTTTTGGTACATACCCATGAACATCTCCCTAAGGCCGAGTTACAACACAACAAACCTGACTTGCCCTAAAGGAATAAAACACCGGCAGTTAACCATGCCAACATATTGGGAAGAGTTGATTTTTAGGCTACTGACTTGTTTAATAACATTCAAAGCAATGTTGATGAACTCTAGAGTACATCCAACCCATACCTCAAGCTACCGTTCATAGTGTGTGAAGGACTGCAACATCAAATGGTCAGTATTGTGGCCTTATCATTCATCAAGCTTGGCCATAAAATTTTGCCGCGTGGCAGAGATGGCCAACACAAGATGTGGGGCTAATTTATATCCCACAGCGAAGGAAACAAAACCATTTTTAAACAGGCCATGCCATGGCAACTACTGCAATATGAATCTTCAAGCTCAATTGGTCTTCTTGTTGCCATCAGTCCTGGCATCACCATCCTGCGCCGCGGTCACATCATTGGCAACCAAGCTTTGATTGCTCTGGTCTTCATCTTCACCTCCAAAGCCGAACTCATTAACGCGTTTCTTATCTACCGGATAAATCCACCTCTGGTACAAATATATCAAGAAAATAACATCTGCAACCCACATAATAAATAAAGAGAGTAAGAAAATTAAGGAGAATATATTGTTCAGGTGAAAGAATTTTAAATACTGGCATCTCAGAGATGCTTTTAAGGCAACATATCCCACTAAAAACCAAAGTTAGGAAACCTGCCCAAAAAGTCAAGGAGAGTAGAGTAACAAGAGATGCAAACTGGATCAGTAACTCTAGATCCAAAATTGTGATGTTGCAGTAACGCTATAAATCAGAGTAAACAGAAAATTGTACTTAAACAGTTCTTATACAGGATTAAATATACAATCTTATAGCACACCTACCATCTCGGAAAACGGATAGACGATGCAGCATTGGCATTTTGATGACAAACGCAAAAAGATCATCAATGATAGTGTTGAGAAATTTGTAGGTCATCTGTCTCCAGGGCAAATGAGCTACAGACTTAAGTTTGTAGTTTATGAACAGCTGTGGGCACATCATGATAAAACCTGCAGACAATATAGAAAAAGGGAATCAATTATACAAGAGACAAATTGCCAATCAACAAGCTCCATGGTAAATTCTAGATCTCCTAAGAGAAAATTGTTTGAAGTACTCCAAATACTGAAAGTATAAAAAACATTAAAACTGAATTATAACTCAAATCAGCTCAAAATTTTTAGTTAGGAATTGAAATAACTCCACTTCCAGCATTTTATCAAGAAGTGAGCACTATAACTGAGTTTAAGTAGTCATAGAGACCATAACTCAAAGAAGAAGAAAAAGAGAACTCTATTGAAAAGTTTAGGGAGACAGTAACTGCTTTAGACATGGAATGCATGTGCTTAATAAGCTTTAGACATAGTATAAACTAGGCTGATACATAACAAGTGATTAAAACTGTATATTGTGATCATTTAAAAAAGAAAATCAACATGGTTTTCATTTATAACCAATCACATCTTATACACTTGCTATAAGATCTCAATATTGTCCTAGAATGAGAAAGATCTTGCTATGGTTCATTATCCAACTGTAAACATTTCATCTTTCTACTTATTCTTTTTGGTTTTTGGTTTTTGACATATTTCCTCCCACCTTCTGTTATATCTTTTAAAAAATATATTTTCCATTTTCTCTCCATATATATCTTCCATTAGATAAATTATATTTTTGATTTTCATCTATTATCTGTAATTGGTCTTCCTTACTGGAAAATAAAATGGGAGGAAAACATTTTCATGATATCCCTGCTTTTAAAACATTATTTCCATTCTATTCACTCTACCCCTCAAATTTGTATGTCGGTTTTACATTTTAAGTCACAACAAGCTTATACCAAGGATCAACAATAAGCGCATACCCTTTTACAGTAATCATAAACAAAATATTAATATTAGAAAAGGCTTTATATACTGGATCACACCAGCTGATATGGGGCTAATGGTACCGTACCTGTAGGGAACCAGTACCCTGCCACACACCCCCAATACCAAGAGTAGGTACCCAAAGATGTACTATACTGACACATGGTATGAGGTTCACAGGCTGGTTACTGGTATGGGTACCAATCCAATAACTAGAACTTAATTCAGATAAATGTAACGTGGTGTTTGTTATTTGTGGATAATAATATGTTGATGATGAGAAAGGACAAAACTAAAAGAACAAGATCATAAATGAGAAGGCTAAGAACAACGGTTTTAAGCATCATTCGTCAGCCGATATAGTAGATCTCTCTAGTACCAAGTAGTGAGTGTAAGCATCAAGGCAAGCCCCTCTCTTCCCTAAATTGGCCTTGACCAGAAATTAAATACTATTTTTTCTACAAGGTCAGCTTTAAATAGATAGGTGGTCAGAGTATTTGGTCAACCCTTCCATGGAACCTTAACTTAGAGCTGTCCAAGGGAGGTCTATCATGTAAGAGATATAAGAAAATTTTAGAAGCCTGTGTTGATAGAGAATTAGACTTCGATAGAAGTGGATGGAGAAGGATTAATTATGGCACTTCAAAGGGTTGGGAGCAAGCTTGTTGTTTATGGTTGGGGATCACTAGACATACTTAGTTATTATCTCTATTGCACAATATAATTGTCATATGTAAAATATTTGCAATGCATTGAACAAGCTTTGGTTTATTCTCCTTCACTAGCTACAAACCAACCCTCCTAACATGAGAATCATAAACTTTTGTTTAACAAAACAATGGCTATTTTACAATCAAAGAAATTATTCCTGATTAGATTAGATACACTCATTGCTTTGCATATTTTGTTTCCAGTATAACAATTTTACTTGTATTATTTTTGTACCATATGTGCTATCAGTATAATATCCTTTACTAATTATAAAATAACACACCTTTCACAGTTAAGCCTAGATCAAGACAGTTGCTTCTGTTTTCCTACAACTCCCCCTTTTTTTTTGAAAGATAACACATTCTCCAATCTCACAATTCATATATTTATTGTGTCTTCAACTTACAACAAGAAAAATTCTTAATGGAATATATGAAGGTGGTGTTAAAAATCAAAAATGTATACCCTAGATTATAATTGTTTATTATCTTTATTTGCCTATACCCAAAAATGGGGAAAGATAAGAACATGCTGAAAAAATATTTGACACATGCACTTCTAACTCGTGAATAAGGCATATGCTAGTAAGAAAAAACTGAATGCGATACAAGTAAGCCCCCCAAAATTGGATTGGTCAACATATTTGGCACATTCACAGTGAAGGGGATAAAGTTTAAAATGTGACATAGATGGCAGGAATGATGTAGATTTCTACTAAAATTACAACAGAAAAAAGTTGGAAACATGTTAGACTAATAGATGGCAAAATTTTCTGAAGGATTTGAAGGCTACAGATGGATCAATAAAAAGAAAACAAAGTCAACGCTTAAGGTTCTGAAAAATGGAGTGGGCGACTCAAGAAATTATGGAAAGTTGTGCATAAGTACAGGCATGCTCAGGTTCAAGAAGATATATAAAAGATGTAGCCAACCCCAAATAGAAAGTACAATTTCAATTCAGGTCTTGGTTACATAAAGCATTCCAAAATAATAAGCAAATATACAAATCATATTAATATAATGAAGTAGTGTCATTTTTTTTGATGAAAACATAATGATTAATGTCAAAAGTACAAAGTAGAGACGTTGAGATACTGCCATGTTAATGTCATTTTCATCTATATATTAAGTACGAAATTCTAGTAGTAATGCTCTTACAAAAATGATCTAAATATCTAATATTGACAAAACCATGCTGCAAAATTCTTGCTTTAAGACCTTCACGTCTCATATCGATAATGGAAATCTATGTCATCACCAACAAACTGCCATAACATAGGTGATAGAATATTCTCATACAATACATAAAATGCACTGCACTAGTTTCCTACTTCTCATAGAAGGGGGAAAACACTTACCAAACATGTACACGGAGCTGGTGAGAGAAGAAAGTATCCAAGAATACCAGCTTTTATGCTCCTTGTATATGAGAGAATAGATAGAGAAGCAAGCCACAAGAAAGAAAAGAATATATGATAGATACTTCATTGCAAGATCATCATACTCCTTAGTTTTGTTCTTTGAATATGATTCACGGTCTCGAAATTTCAACATTGGAATCCTTCCGCTTCTGTCAATCTGATGTAAAAGTTAATGAAAATTAAAATGAAATCTCATGTACAAGCATTACACTTACAAAGAGAGCTGAAAAGACACCTGCAAGGTTTTGACTAAATTGGATGTCAAAAAGGTCTGAAACCAGAAGGATCTAGAAACTAACACAACAAACATTCGGAAAAGCTGACCAAAAAATATCAAACTTTGAAGAAAAAGGCAGTAGCAATCAGTAATATAAAGGACTGAGGAGAAGATTTCTAAAACTATTAGTCAAAACATATCAAGTAAATCAAAAAGTAATGATGTTAACAAACCATATAAATCAAAAGAATATTTAAAAAATATTTGCTATGTATCAATGACAGCCATTCTGATCGACAAACTCTTCCTCATGGTCCAGTGACAAAGAACTAATAACTTGGCCAAGTTGTTTCATTTTGGTACTTTAACTGAATATTTTGCACCAAGTACACATTCAATCTTTAACTGAAATTTGGTTTTCAAGTTATTTGAGTATTGATAAAGCCGAACAGAGGCGTACAGTTACAAAGTTCCTTTAAACATTTGATGGTCAACTTTAGATTTGCCTTTCTTCAACATATATAGAACTTACCTCAATATGCATGGCTTTCCCAATTTTCCAAAACTCAATGCAGACACCAATTCCGGAACTAGCCAGGATCATCCATGAGGTATCATTATCAAGGAGGTAAAGAAAAATAATCAGTTGGCAAATAAAGCTCACAACCACTGATTTTGCAGATAACCCTTCCATAGACTTGTTTTTATTCCAAAACTGAATATCTGCAAAGAACACATATAATTAGCATGTTGTATTCAAACATGATAATATTTAAAAAAATTAAGAATAATTGAAGTCTAAACTGAATAGTCATCTTAATGTACCATTCTTGAAAGCCAGGAAATCAAACACAGAATGTAGTACAGATACAACCATCGTCACCACCAGCAGGTAAGGATTTCCTTCCAAGAACACCCTCTGTGGAAAAAAGGGAAAAAAAACAAAAGAGTGAAGTTAACATGAGGGATTGAACACCCAAGTATATATAGATACATAATTATAACAGACAAACAGATAGCCAACAGGGATTAAAAGAGCAGGATGGAATGTGCTACAAAATAGTGTAGGCATCAGGAAAATGAATGTATACTAATCAAATACATTTTAATCAAATGGAATATCAAAAAAAGATATCAACTAACCTATAGGCAATTTATAGCAATTAATAAAATTTGCCAAATTCATAGCTACCTTATGTCTATACTTGTCTCATGACTCTGTGCAAGCTGAACCTGCACTCTCTATTTTTTTCCCCACCCAATTTAGACAGCAGTAGTTCTAGAATTTGCGTTAATAACCTAATCTAGGATATTATTTTGAGCAATTCATGTATCATATTAGTCAACAATCTTTTGATATACAAACCTGTCATAATTATCAGCAACCAAGTGATCCAAGTAAACTATAGATAGGAAGAAACTTGGTTAGGCATATGGTGCAGTATAAGAATGGAGATAAAAGGTGAAGGAACCTCACGGTTTTACAGATTCATACAACAGAATTCGATAGTGTCAAAGATCACTTTGTTATTTTTGAAAGATAAAGCTCCTTATCAATGCAAATATGGGATATCATAAATTCTTACAGTCAATCAGTTTAGTGCATGGTATACCAATTGCTCAACCAACTACCAGGAAGGGAAAGTGAAAAAGGAAAACAAGGCTATGAAGTCATTGCAATTTTGACTGACTAAATATTCTCCCAAAATAAACAATTGCTGGACCAATCTATCTTTAGATCCACATTTTAAAAATTTAAAATATCACAAAAGTTTGGCTTTTTAAGTTAGCAAGTTCAATGTCATAAACTTTTACCTTGAGTTCGTCAGCCTCGCCTTCAAGCATACTTCCATAATTACGGTGAATCTGGAATGACTGCTCCATCTGTAAAAACAACTGCCACTTAGTTATGCTAATTGGACCCAATTCCAGACTAAGGGGCAACTCCTTCACAGTATCATTGAGTGGTATCAGTTTATCCCTCAATAGCCAGAATTCATTGAAGAAGACTGTAGGGTAGTAGTTCCCAGTAACAGGCTCTATATTCAGATCTGCAAAACCAATGTCAAGGAATAGAATTTTATCATTCATAATATATGTGCATGTGTTGGCCTCCTTTTTAGTTCATTTTATAACTTCACACAGTCAAAAGGACATTTCCACAAATTTATCTTGCAGAAAACAAAAGTAACTTTATTTTGAATAAAAAAGAGGTATTAGAATTGCAGCAATTACCATGGATTGAACTAATGGTGATATTAAAATTGTTCTACTAGAAGGTTAAAAACTTTAGGCTCATCTAATTATTTCAAGTAAAAAAAAAGCACAAGTTAATTCATAACAAAAATGAAACTGAAATAAGATTCACTTTTATCCGCATTAATTCAATTATGTACATTATACACCAGACTGTATGCAGTGGAGAGGTTACTAGTAGTAACTCTGTGATAGAACCTCAATCTCAATGTGCACCTTCTTGTAAACAAAGGCATTAGGAAAGGATTCTGTTTAAACCACAATGAAATGCAGTTGGGATATGTTTGGAAACTATGTTGTTAATGATGAGAATAAACCTTGGAGTTTAATTTGATTAATACAAATAACTTCAATGTCTGGATAAAATGAAAAACTGGATAATAAGAAATATTTCTGCAAGAAATATGCCAAACTATGGTCAACATAGTGTAGAGAAATGCTCTGAGGTATCCAATTAATTAAACAAAATGTAAGTATCTGGATACAGCCAATGATGTTTGGAGGAATGTTGTTGAGAGGGTATCTGCAATCAAAGGAGAGAAATAAAGAAATTAGCTGGCCTTACAATTAAAGAAACGCTCACAGAAATGACAAAAAAAAAAGCAATAGATTGAAGATATCAGATGTCTATCAAGCACATCAAAATTTAAGATAATGCAAGAGAAATGATATATGCATCATGTTGCAAATCAATCATGAATCAAAACCTTTTTAAGAAAAAGAAATATAACAAAACTGAACAGATAGTGTCCATTATTTTATGCTGTGACTTCAGGTCAAATTAAATGTTTTTACATCGCTCTTGACATATTCTTATTTGCTGATATGTTTCATATAATGTTTGCCACAAACTATGTACCCTAAGCACACCTTAAACACAAAAGCTGCATAGCCTCATCTCCTGACCACCTTACAAAGTTTGCAAGCTAAAGAGAATTATACATCAGGCACTCAAGTCAGCATTTTATAGGGTGCCAAACTGCCTAAGCTACAATACTGCTTGGCATTTGATAAAAACATTAGAGGTACCACAGTCTACAATACAGTCTGCAAGTCTATTAGCCATCAAATATATAACTAACGTATAGAAACAGAATATTCCCATGGGATGCAAAGAATTCAGTCATCCTGGAAATCACTCCCTGACAACTAGGTAGGCTTATCAACTTTAAATTTGATGGATATCAAAAAAAAAGTTGGAGTTAAATTTTTGAGATATGATAGAAGTCTATACTATAATATGAAAAGGGAGTTCAGAATTTGGGATGTGCCCTAAAAGATTCCCTAAGACAGCTTTTATTTCCAGGACATCCTCACTTTTTCTCAGAAAACTTTTGCCTCCATAATTAAATTACCCAATTCCCATTCTTGGCACATTCTTTCCCTACTCTTAAATTTCGTCATATATTCCAACCCTGCTCTCTCTCTCTCTCTCTCTTTATATTTATATATATATATATATATATATATATATATATATATATATATATATTCCAACTCCTTCCTGATTTGGTAAACATTCATCCAAGAATCACAACATAATTGAAATCCTCTTACAAAATCTTATATTTATGGAAAAAGAAAGAATTTGCCAGTTGGGTGAATTAGGAAACAGGAAATGTGGTCCAGGAGAGAAAAAGGAAATTGGATGGGCGGAAATTGGATGTAAAGGGACATTTTGAATGAATGAAAAGGAAAACCAAAAGAGGTTTAGTTTTTAACTAAATTTGAACCAAATACATAACTTGTGGGCTGAGATTTTGATGTTGAACGAGAATAATTCTGATTTATCATGACATGCATTGAGATAATTCGAATGATCTTTTAGAATACCGAATGACCCTTTAATTTTTTGTACATATTTTTAAATTTCTTTCTTGTTTAATTTACAAAACAGTTTATCATATTCAAAAAGTAACAAAACAGAAGAATTAAAATAGTTTTGCATTATCTTTGTTATATTTTCTTCAAGATGCACCGCAGTTGCCAGTTTCCTAGCAGCAGCAAAAACACATGATACATGTTGACATGACTGTGAGCTATATCAGTAAATATTGTCAAAGGCAGCTATGTAGGCACCTGTCCTGCTTAAGTTTTTTGGTAGCCACATCACTTAGGGATTTGCTACTTTCACGAGTCATGAGAGGGGTTATGTCACCCGAAATTTTGGGTCCACTTTGAAAAATTTGTGTTCGATAGACAGCCACGAGTTGGATACATGTAATATTTCTAAGTGTTTCTCAAGTTCTTTATTTGCAAAATTTAGATATGGATGAAGAACTGACGTCCTCAGAATGAGTTTGGCCCACCATGATAGGTAGGGTAGGTCCTTACTGTTTCTGGAGTTAGGATAAGGATGCAGGCATTATAATAACTTTGTAAAATATCATGTTTATTGTATCTTTGATTAATTATGGAGTTTCGAATGAAACATCACATAAAATAATATGCGTCAATCTGTTCTTTATAAAACATCTAAAAGTGATTTCAATAAGTATAATATATCTCCTATATCCTTTCTCTTCGTTTACCAAGTCAGGCACTTGGATGTTTCTCCAAATTCAATTCCTGCGTTCACGAAACACTGCAAACAGGTGGCTGCCCAAGTGTCCAGGTTCTGCACCTATAAAAGTGCTTGACCATCTTAAAAGGTCACCTAGTGATAAAGCTGTCAATTTTTTGATGGCCCACTATTAGAGGTTAGCTCAATAATTTTGGATTTTCTCCAAATAATGTTTTTGAAAGAGAAGCTAATCTATGTATCCAGATGCATCTTAGTCATCCATTAGATACATCTACTGTTTCTCCTTATCTGGCAGCTACTTGTTTGAATTCTATATGTGAAACTATAAGTTACATAACCTATATAGCTTTAATAATTTTAACTATGACTGCTTGGCCACTTCCATGTTCCACTAGGGCTTTAGGAGAGTTGCTGCATTGCATTCTGCCTATGCCTTTACAAGGGTCACTTAGATACTAATAAATCAAGAAAATGCATAAAATTTCTCAACAAAAGTAATATATTTAGATAATTTCAAATCGTAAAAAGAATTTAAAATAATTGTTAAGTACAGATGCAGGTGCATGTGACAAGAGAAAAACATATAGGATATCACATAAACGCCCAAAATTAACAGAAATGGCAATTGATGGTATCACTCATTCAATATTTCACAAATACTTTATTAATACTAAGTAAAAATTTACTAATAATTAAATACTTAAGCTGTTAAGAAACAAATTGATAGTTTGGTTGACCATCCAACAAATGAAATTCGTAAACAGGGATTTTCCAATAATTTGAAAAAATTAGAATCTTTGTTTAGAGATTTCTACATTCGCATCATCATTATTAAGATGTGGTATATAGCATGTGAGTTGTTGCATGCTATCACATTCTTGCTGATTTACTAACTTTAAAGACAAAAAATAAGACAAAGTTTTCAACAAACATACCGTGTAAAATCATCTACGAGATTAATGGTAATATTTGGTTTCCAATAGGAGACCCATTCTACCGGACCCTCATCCTTAGCTTCAGCCTGTGTATCTTCCTTCAACTGTAACAAGAACATAGAAGAATTTAGGTGAAGCCACAGGTACCTTAAAAGTAAGGAGATAAAGGCAACCATATTCTTCCAGGAGCTAAAAAGGGAGTGAAAGAGGTGGGGAACTACCACGAGCATAATAATAGTACTAGGAAGAAAGTTAAAAGATTGCAAAACTCGCATGAACATTCACATTCATTTGGAGCCTACAGTTCGATCAAAAAAAGAAAAAAAAGAAGAGCAAAACCTCAGGTGCTTGTTCTTCCTTTTCAGTCCCCTTGGAATTTCCCAGCAGACTCTTCCTTTTACCGGCTTTTGACTTGGGCAAGAACGTCACAACAGCTAAAAGAGTAACAAAGTAAGAGAAGGTTTTGTTCACTACAATGGAGTTTACAAAAAACTGTCTCACAAATATGTAAGTATTAAAATCCTCACGGTGTGTCCTCCCAAAGGCAGATTTTGGCTCATACTCAGGATCATTAGGATCTGGAGGGTAGCCTGAGTGTGCAAAGAAAACATGAGCATACAGGCTCCCGTTGTGCTTCACAGCCTACAAGTTACATGTTACCCATCAAGCACGAAGTCTGATAGACTCAAAGGACAAAAGAATGGATAAGTAGAAAACTGTAACCAAGAGTTTAGTAAAACTAGGTCTTGGATCCGCATAATCTATTCAGCAATACCTCTGATGGATAATACTTCATGGAATGAGACCTAGTACTACCCGGGCCCCAAACTGCATAAGGAACATTTGCCTCATGCCAAACAAGAGCATCATCATTGCCGAAGTCATTAAACTTCTCCTGTTCAGAAAGATATAGCCACATGTCCTGGACAAGAGAAAAGCAGCAACCAACATTTACTCATGCACAGAGAAATAATAGAGAAAACACAAGCAGAACTGGTATAAAGAGCAGAAACATATCACGCATGTCAAAGTTAAATTATGGCAAGAGTATTCCTCAAAAGAAATAATGGTTGAACCAAGGTACAGATTTAGATGCAAAACTTGTTCTGCTGTCCAATGTAATTTACAAGGAAATGATGGCATACACTTGCTTTCTCAGTAAGCTTTAAGAACAGTAAAGCCAATTTAGTTTTAAAAAGGGCAGTGATACAGTGTGTAATGCAGTAAATATCCAATGTTTTCAATTTGATGCAAAATCAATTTGTGTTGATCAGTTCACAAGCAGAAAATCAGCAATTTTAGGATGGAAAGTTCCAATGTTTTTGGATTTACCATAAATTTTGGTTGAGGTTGGAATACCATAACTTTAGATTGTATTTAGGATCGGTTTATTGGTTTCTGAGAAGATTAAAAACCCTTCAGTAGCTAGCTTCTTTTCCAAACAACATAGATACCTTAAGGTATCCTTTTCATGGCTTCGTGTAAGACAGAGAAAACAAATTCATGTTCTTATAAAATTTATAAATTGATTTTATCTTTTTCATTATAACTACCAACTTTTCCTACTTTCTTTTCTTCCTAATTACTCGAGGACCAAAATCATAGGGCAGGCAATAAACCTTTTATAAAGGTTTATGGAGGTTAATGTTATACGACACTCAAGATTCATGAAATGAGCTGGTTAATGTTGGACGTAATGGGTAAAATGGAGGTGCCCCCCTTTAGGTCTGGCACACAAGGTCTTTACACCTTCAAATTATCATGAGAAGATAGATTCCTCCGTTGCAATCTTTATAGGAACATCAAACTTTTTTTCCTAATAGGATTTTGCTTTACCTAAAAGTCCAGGCATTAAGAAGCTTAAGATAAGCAAAAGAAGAGCTATGCATCCAGGAAAAAAATCATGCTGTCGAAAATCATGGTTTATGTAAATTTGAGGTTCTTAATGCATTTGATAACTGGTGCTCCAACTATCCAAATCATAATGATTGCAGACTTGCAGTTAAGTAGTATTACTCAATCTAGAGTCCAAAGTCACAAATACAATAACTAAGTCAACAAGTAATCCACGACAAAAAAAAGTATCAATCAATTACAATCAGATTTATGGGAAACAGAACCCATGCAGATGGTATCGAGAAGTCAGCATATTAGTGATAAAACTAATAGAACAGAAACAAATAACTAAAAACCAAAACAGATCTTTGAAGAGTAGAAATCAGAAAATATAAAAAGAAAAACAAGAAGAAAACTTTTTTTTGAAAAAAAAAAATCTCAAAAGGACCTTTTTTCTATTAATATGCAAAGTGATGGTTGGAACAGCAATAACTTTAGCTTTTACAATAGGCAAATCTATAAAAAAGTAACAAATTCCAATAGAAACTTGAGATTTCAGTAGCTGGATGATGCCCTTGTTGCGCTATATACAACTCTAAGATGAAAAATCCGATCTTTAGAAAGACCAGCGCTATACAGAACTGTTCGTTCCAAGGATTCACCTTTCTAGCAATTTCTAATGAATACAATGGCATTACTCAAAGGATTGCAATCGAAAAATATAAAATTTACTTCAAAAAATAGACAAAAAACTCCGATCTAAACTTCGAGACGAAGCTAGGGTTTGGGGAGAGGGATCGGGAAAGGACTGACCAAGGGCTCGCCCTTCTGGAAGAGATTGGAGATGACATGGGAGGGCTCGGAGGGCTTCTTGGGGGAGAAGAACTTCATGGCGAAGTACCAGAACACCGCCATCCGTATGATCCCGGTCACCGTCTGGCCGAACCCCGCCTGCTGACGCTGCTGCTGCCGCCCCTGCACCTCCGGCGCCGCCTGGACCGCCGGTTCCGTCATCGCCGCCGGTTGCGCCATCGCCGCCGGCCGCGGAGCCCCCTATCCGAAGACGGGGACGGAGAGACGGAAGGGCGAAGGGTTGCAAAGAAAGAAGGTATTGTATTAACAGGGGATTTATTTCTTAATATATAGCTTCGCTTGCTCGGCTTCCACGAGAGAGAATATTTTCGAGGAAGTAATGCTACGGGGCCCAGAAACAGTACCAAAATAACTATTCATGCCGTACGGCAATAAATCCACCCAAGTCGGTCGATCCGGTAGGAAACAAGTGAAACGTGGCGAGGAAGCTTTTTCCCTCCCTCTGTGTATGTTTGTTGGGGTATTGTGGTTGGGCCGCTAAGTTCTTTAGGGTGCTGAGCGGAGTTACATTCTGGTGTGGCTCTTTTCACCGGTGATTTCTGATGGAGTCATCACAACCGTCCGTCCGCTAAGAAATGAGTTCACAACCATTGGATGAGTAAATAAAAGCGAACTGAGCCGGCCCATGTAAGTATTGGGGTAAGGCCTTCTTAGCCTGCAATAGCCTTTATTGTGGGCCGGGCCTTTACAATCTATGGTTTTAATTTCCTTCATCTTCCGTTCCATCAAAAGCTACAGTAATCCACTCCCATAACTCTTATACAACCAATTTCCTTAATTGCAGGAAATTCTTATAATCAGAGTGTTTGCAAGTTTTTTTATTGGTCATACGACACATTAAGTCTTGGATAGTAAGAGAATATACTATCTCTTACCTTTTCGAATGAATGTAAAATGTGAAGATCCGTGCAAGCAGCATTTAGTCTTGAATTAGTTGTGCATGAAAAAAAAAAGATCTTCAGCATTTGTTAATAACAATATCTTGGCCAGCTTTTTTTTTGGTGAAGCAATGCATAAAACTTCTTCTATAATTAACCTCATTCTTTAAGAAATCTTTCCTCTTAGGTGGATAACAAGAATTGCATATAATGGATGCTCATGACTATAAAATGTTTCCAATACCCATATCATGCATGATCTATATTAGCCCATGCTGGTTCACAAGGACCTATATTCCAGTCATTTTTTTTGCTGTAATAAACTTTTTTGTTCGCATAATGAAAGCTCAAGCATAAAATTCCTCGAAGTTAGATTCCTCCCTCTGCTCTGTATTTTTCTCATGTTTGGAAACCTTTCCTGTCCAGTTGCTCCCACTTGGCCACAAGATCAAGAATCAATACTAGGCCATGTTGGAATCAATTTATGCATGATCTTCATCATGACATCATTATTATCATCCTAAACTTTCTCATTAAAAAGGAGGCAGGAAGTGGATCTAACTACGAGCCAAGTTGGTTCCATGGAGTGGTAAGAGTAAATTGTGGTTTTTACAGTCAATATCATGACAATCTTTTGCTAATGTGGTGAATTTTTACAGTGTGGAACTTTAGGCAGAAGGACTCATCACGAAACATGGCATTCTAGTTGGTGCACACCAAAATTTATCTATATTTTTTTCAAAATCTGACAGTGGAACAACAGAAGCTGAGGAAGTCTGATGGAAAGGAAGTGCATTAACCCCTGCAAGCACATATTTCCAGCCACACATAGCCAAAAAAAAGATCCACACTTTCAAATTTCTAGCCAAAGATAAATACTAAAATTAATACCCATATATCTATGGCTTTATAGGAAATAAAATTATAAGAGTCCTGTTTTGACCTTTAGTAGTCAAAATTTGGAGACAAAAATTTAGGTTATGAACTTATGATACATGAGAGGACAATATATACATACATGCATGCATGCATATATACATATATGGTATTTTGCTTGCGGGTAAGTTTTCTTCTCTTTTTTTTTGAAAAAAAATGCATTAGTATAGAAGTTAAGCAAGTAGGCCAGAGCCAATGTTATTAAGAGCCGGAGAGAGTCAATATTATTAACTTCAAACAGAGCCATGTATTCATATCTATTCAAATCCACATTTCAAGGATCTAAACTCTGACAAAGTAATTCTGAAGACTCCAAAAGGATACTAGAACAAGGAAGAGTCATGCTTTTTTGCATGGACAAAAGCATGAATCACGTTGCTCGCATCTTAGGAGGCTAAGATAAACGTCACCTTGTTGTTGTGGAACTTGTGTTCATGGGCATCCATCCACTGAATAGGAGTGACAAAAGCATCATGTCTCACGTAGCAGCCAGGGAGTCAAGATTCTACAAGATGCTTTTAATTCCTGACCATGATCAGCTGTTGCCAAGGACAGCCTAAATTGACTCCTATTTTAACAAGTCAAGTATTGATGGTTTTAATAAGTCCAGGTATCAACCACTCTGGAGATACTCTTTGGATGGGAGAGAGGGAGCTACCTGGTGCACTCCGAAATCTGTTATTTTTTGACTTTTTTGGTTGTATTCGTACCTGATGCATCTGTTTTAGCAAAAAAAAAAAAAAAAAGTTCAGATGTTTATTGAGCCTTTCTCCTTTTCCAAACAGCAACTTGGCCTAATGAAGCTCAGAAGGATTCTTATTCAAAGAGCCACAACCAAATCATGTTATAAGCCCAACAAAACATGGCATAGCTTGATCATCTTAAGCATTGTTTCAAAACTCCATGATCTAACTCAAGAACCATGCAATTTGGATGAACTAGTTGAAGTTTTTGTAGGATTGCTTATTCAGTCACTCGATTCCCAGCAAACACAATATCCAAAAAACTTGGCAATCCAAGATAACAACTAGGCAAGTTTTAGGTGGATCAACTAATGCAATATGTACTTAAATTGATAGAGTTAATATCTAATTATTTGTAATTATATTTTATGAATTATTTTATGTTTATTTGTCATTGTACCATGCTTCTAATATTTCTTTGCATTGAATTACAAGTTGACATGTTGAACCAGCAAACTATCTCGGGTCATTTGAAGGTTGAGAATGTCAAATTTCTATGTTCAAACACTGGTATTAAGAACAAAAGTTTTGTAACAGACTGTAAATAAATTATAGGCCTCATTGCCCACACTTGCATGTTAATCACACATATTTCCTTGCGTTCTTTTCAAGGAAAACTTTCCCTTGCATGCATTGAATGGACTCACATTCATGAATCAAATGGGAATAACAAAGTAATGGGACTCTTAGTTGTGAAGGTGTCGTGTGGCTATTGGCTGCACACCTCATTTAACACGCATCATTCATCTGCCTGCAAATGGGATTTTAAGGTTGAAAACATGGAGAGTTAAAAAAAAAAGTTGGAGGAATCGGAAAAAGTTTAGGACACATTTAGTTGGAAGTAATCTGGTATGAAAAAATAAATTCCTATATCTATTTTTCTGAAAAAGAAGATAGAGCAAATACCACTAGGAGGATGATATTTATTTTTCCACTCTAGATTATCAAGTGGCGGTAATCTAAAAATATCATTTTTAATAGAAATACCCTCGCACATATTATATTCATATTGTATTAATTATATTAATTACATTAATATATTGATATATTATAAATATATCAATATATTGATTAATAATATTTATAAATAACAATACACTTAATATATTATTATATTTATTAATAAATATTAATTGTTAATAATTAATTAACAAAAATTTATTAATTAACAATAAATCTAACATAGGATTCATTGATAATTAATATATTTATTTATATACAAAAAATAATAAAATCTATTTATAACAAGAAATATATTTTCTAATATATGTATAATTAATTTAGAAATATTTATTAACTCATCTAGATATATAAGCCAATATATCTAATATATGTAATATTCAATATTCGAAATAGCTAATATTGATGGTGCTTATATAAGTGGACCATATATAGCCAATAAATAGACTGAGAAAAAAATGCTATTATCTAAATTATTTATTTAAGATTTTTTTTTTGAAAATTTTAACGATATTTTCATATAAGATTATCTCTAATCAAGCATAGTGATCTTTTTTTGATGCTATTTTTTCGAGTAATTTTTCTACCAATCAATCATGGTAAAAAAAAATTTTCTTTGCAATCATTTTTTTAGATAAATGATTCTTAAGAACAATCAGATTACCTCGCAGCCATTTTTCTATATAAATGATTTCCTAAATAGTTTTTCTCATCTTGGAAAAATTAGGTTTCTGAGGAATCAATGGACACACTGTACCTCCTAACTTCTTCCCTCTGTCTCTTTCTCAATAGAGACTTGTATCACTGCTCCAAAGTCATCACTTTTTTCACTTGGGCCAACGAGAAACAACAAGGCACAAAGGTCATCAAATGAAAAAAGGTGGTCCTCTATAGACAATGGGAACGGGCAAGAGTATTGACCTAGCTTGGCCTATGTAAACATAATGTACGCCTCAACATGACCCTAGTTGTGAGTGCAACGGTCTATCTACACAAATGTGCAGGATTAACTCTCAGATGGACTTTAGGCCATCAAATAAAATCCATCCGAATTTATTTTCGTATTCAGATTTATACAGATACAGATACAGTTGATACCGGCGTAGATAAAGAATATCCAATCCACATCTAGAGACTCGAATTCTATTAGTATTTCTATTTAACTTTACATAGCACTTATGAATTTTTCAGGGAAATAATTAACCATGTTAACATCTTACTAGCTTAATATACATTCGATTCAGTAATATATTTGATTTTACAATCATGAAGTTTAAATATCCAACTTATACCTATATTTGTAGTATCCAATATATATTCATGTCCATTCAAAACAAGTATAGATATAAATTTTTGCATCTAGTTAATATCCAAATCCATATTTGTATTTGCCAAGTATAAAGGAATTTGAATACAATGGATATACCGATATCTAACCTATATCCGATCCATTTTCGGTCTATAATTTAATTGCTCCCCAACATGGTGCTTTGGAAATGAATCCGACTACAAGATAGCCCATTTATTTGCTGACAAATCTTTGGGAAGGAAGGATTGTGATGTTGAGCCAAAAGGCCTAGCCAAGACCATTGCTTTATTGAATTGGTCTCTTGAAAAGGGACGTATCAAACTAGTGGACCATCAACACGTTTTTTCCCACTTGGGCGGACCAACCACACCAATAGGTTTGGAAAACGAGCCTCCAAGAGTTGACTCATCTGCTCATAGTTTGTATATGACCAAAGCTCTTCAATATTATTGCACTTGTCTGTTTGTCCATACGTTTCTTGAATCTCACTGTACTGAAAATATTCTTTGAAGAATAATTGCTTCCCATGGCAAGCCCTTTATCTTCAAAAGTTGTGAAATTACTTGTCTTCCTTTTGTCCTCAAAATGAGATGCAAGCTGCTAAAAACTCATATTTTCATTTATCTAGCGATATGACAAGAGAATATCTAAATAAGTTTTGTTATTTATATTTGAGGCCACGAGCAAAATATGCCGAAAACTTTTTCGGCTGATAAACAGGTTTTAAATTAGCTATAAAAGAGATAAGTATATTTTCCTGAAAATGAACTCCATCTCTCAGCTGCCTAAGCAGAAAGTGGAGATACCATCCAAACAAGTGCTTGGTGGAAGGGACAACTACATATGATAGTGAATATGCCCCAATTACTGATAGAAATTTTCCTTCCACTCCTCTGGCTCGCCTCCAGAACGGCCGAGGCCCAAGACTAGCTCAAGCATAAAGGATAGCCATAGACCTTAGTCACTTTATCTAAACCATGCCCGCCAAGTAGCTTATATTGTTGATTTTACTCTGTACCAATATTGGCAGTCTCGGTATCAAAATCTTTACCTATACCATTCTATTACAGTTTCAGTATGCTGGTACGGAAACTAGTTCGGTGTACCAAATGCCAGTATATCTTTTGTACCATATACTAGTTTGTTATAATGGCCGGTACACCTTGCTCTACATAGGGTTGCAAGATTGAATCTAAATAATACCAACCTTTACAACCTAGCAGTCCCACGGGCTCATTAAAGCAATCCGGTGGGAAAGGGACATTGCATTCTAAGGGGCCAATTAGCCATGTTCTAACCCTTAGATGGACCAACCACACTACACCAAATGGCTTGAGAATGCTACAATCATCCAAGGCCATATAATTTTGAAGCTTAAGCATATCCTTGCAGTGGCCCCAGTTAAAAGTACCAACCATCTCTATTATTCACAACACTGCCTCGACATTGGCATGTGTGGCTATATATATGGCTCTCATCTTCTGAAAAAAAAAAAAGTTCTTCTTTGACACAATGCACCCCTGTAAAGAATCTTAATGGAGGAAAGAACAGTACTAATTCACAAGAAAATAAGGTGAGATTTCATCAACTAGAATAGATGGTAAAGAGAAATTTGTGGAAAGGAATTTTAATGGAATCACAGCCACTCAGCTCTTGGGTTACTAACGACCACCAAAACTAATGCACAATTTGGTCTGTGGGGGTCAACTCCTTTGAACGCTGGACTTACGGAGACTTCCAATGGGGACCAAGTAAAGAGTGGACCAAGTAAGCAAGACCAATGCACTACGCGCTCCAATCTCCGACAAGTTTCAAAACAGAATATTTCATATTCCACAGAAGTCGTATGGTATAGAATTCCTTAGTTCAAACTTATTCAGAATATCAGTCAAATAAGGTAGGTAAAATTACTCTCGACAGTCATTTGGTAAACTTATTCAGAATATCAGAATATTTCATATTCCACAACAATGATTCGGTATAGAATTCCTTTGTTCAAACTTATTCAGAATATCAGTCAAATAAGGTAGGTAAAATAACTCTCAAGTTTTATTATGGAACTTAATTGGGTTAATTTCCTCCATCCGCGTGCATGAACAAAGGAACAAGGGGACTTATTCTTGAGTTGGCGAGTTGGCCAAGAATCAAATCAAAACAATTCATATGGGCCCATGCCATATTTGGCCCTTCTAGGGGTTGCAATCATAGTCTATGTCAGGGTTGGATAGTGGTATCCAGCTCCATTCGGAACATCCTATCGTGGCAGTCCAAGAAGAAGAAGGAGAAGAAGAATCAACTTGTCTTCCTCTCGGACCATTTGGATCAGAGAATGATGGATTCTAAATTTGAATATTGCAATAAAAAAAAGTTTTGTAACTTATTCAATGCCCTATTATTCCGACCTGGCTTTTCTTTTCTTTTTTTCTTTTTCTTTCTTTTTGTATGTGTGCGTACGCATGCATGCACTTGTGGCAGCACCAGAATGTGGAAGTAGACATCGAACCATTCATATTCAAATCAATCCTTATTTGTTAAAATCTATCTGACATAAAACTGTGAGCCCGAGCATTGCATGCAATATGATTTGCAGAGAGTCCCAACTCTTTCTTCTCTGTTTTCTTAAAAAGATGCATGCATGCACATACAAAAGACTAGTTCCACTGTCAAATGAACACCTAAAGCATCACGTAGCTTATTAACTATTCCAATGTAAATAAATGTATCTTTTTAGATTATTTATTAATTACTTTTCGAGGAAGATAAATAGGAAAAGTGGATGTATCCAAACTATGAGTATAGAGATCAAATTATATAAAAAAATAATTATAAAAGTATTAATTAGACTTGGAGTTCATAAGCATCCATGCTAATTGTCTCATACATTGCATTAAGGATCACATCCAATTATAATAAACTTCTACTACGTACAGTGCACAAGCCAGACTAATAATAGTGGTAGAGGATTTGACTAGGTAACATTTTATGCCAAATGCAATGAATTCTTGGTGGGGGTGGTGGTATTCTTGGTGGTATCAGAGGTGGAAGAGGAATTGGGATCATCAACCATTGAAGAAAAAAAGAAATATATTAACATCATGACATTAAGGATCTGCCTCTAGACTCTAATCTTCAATTGGGTCAACCATTAGGGTATGCTTCTAATATGATCACAAAAGGTATACATGATATTGTAGTTCGACCAAAACATCCAAGACTAAAACATTAATGATTGCAGGCTAAATCTACAACTAGTAGAGGAGAAAACCACATGAATTCCATTTGAATTCAGTTTCAAGATAGATTTACATATTATTTATGCCAATCGTTAAATAAGCTAATTATTGATACCAAGTTGGATACCAAGGCCATTACATTTTGTTGGTTAAAATTGGTTGAATTAAACCAAATGAGTATAAATACATCTACGGAAATCAAAAAGCCAAATATTCAAAAATTGAGCTGGAAGAACTGATGTAAAGTCTTATAATATAGTCTCGATATGTTTGGCTATTTAAATAGCCATTCAGAGCTTTTCTGTCGATATATAATATCTCAATATGCACATTATCTACCAGCAATCCTGTAAAAGGGCATGAGGTCCGATATCAAACGATCATAGATCCTAAAGCCATCCGATAATAAGCAACGTGTTCCCTTCGCCATAATGTATTTTGTTGACACAAAGTACTTCCTCCTACCTCCAAGACCGAGCTAACAAGGGAAAAAAAAAACCACCCACGTTTTGCATGCAATAAGTAACAAAGATGAATATTTCGTGGAACAAGTTTCATCTTTTTCTTGAAACCGCGTCAAAAACAGCTAGGAGAACCCAGAAAGGGATGATGCAAGGAGTGGAAAGAAATGGCATGAACATCAACTCTTTATGGGATCCACCTCCCTCATACTAAGGCATTTCCACCACTCAAATATCCAATTCAACATTTGTAACTTAATTTGCAGTCCTGAAGGTTTCATGGCCCATAGAAAAAAAGATCCCATAGGAAAGTGATGAAAAGTATAGGAAATTCTAAAGTGAAGCCACCTCCACACCCACCCTTGTGCAATGCCTATAAGTCCAGCACAAGTTCCTTTCTCCCTAATTTTTTTTCTTTCCCCCAAGCTATTGGCCAAAGACAAGGTGGGTCCATCCCACCCAATGGCCAGCCATCCCGGAATCCCCAATACATAAGCCATCAAACTTCTCCTCAGTTTATTACATTTTAATTTAACCTTTGTTTATTTTTATTTGAAATGTACAAGGAGAGAGGAATCTAAAAATCTTGTTCCCTGGCAATTGACACTAGACCGCGACGTCTTCTAATCTTTTAATAATATCATAAATCCCCCGGTTACACCACCAAATACCAATAAAGGGTTGCACTTGCATGATGTTGCCCCCCTCTCCTTCAAGCCTGCTTCTTGGTTTCACGTCAACATAAACTAATGCTACTATGCTAGTTTGTCTCCTTCACTTGACTTCTGACCTGGACATCATAAGCCCTAACTTTTTTAAAAAAAATTCTTTTTTTTAGGGGGGTTGGGGTAGGGTGGGGGTTAAGTTAAGAGGACACTTAATCTTCTCTGACAAGAAAGATTAAATTATAAGATGCCAATAATCACCAACTAAGTCTCACATTCTTAGTATAATTACAAAAGTTTGAAACAACTTATATATTGGACTCCATTCCTCCACCAGACAAATACATAATAGGGTGCAAATCCTATCTGGATCAGGGTTAAACTAGAACCACTCATCCATTGCATGATAATTAAGATTGAATATCCATTATATATATATAGTATGAACATTTCTTTAATTATATATCCTGTTGTGGTTCAAATCTGGCCCGAGGGTGACCACGCCGGAGGAGTCAAGGAAGCCGCCGGGGCGTCAGGGAAAATGAGACAAGTTCCGCCACCCGTGTGCCGGAATATCTGCACAAATTCTCATTGATGTTTCCTGTAAGAGCCCTCCGACGATCAAGTTAGGGAGTATATTTGGTTTTTCCCCAGAGAGAGAGAGTCCCCCCTTGGGGGTACCTGATGGGGCTATTTATAGTTCCGGTGGAGAGGCTCAGGTGGCGGAGGCATAGTCCGCTTTTATCGTGAGGGGGATGGCTCTTAGCCAAATGGCGCGCAGCTAGAGCTGGACGGTGGCGTGCGGTGCCCCCCGTTCTTGAGAACGGTAAGGTGTTGACAGTTGTAGCAGGGCATGACCGAAATAGTCATGGAGCCGTCCTTTGACTATCGTGGACTAGCTAGTGAAGCGTGGCGTAGTGACATTGCAATGTACAACCACGTAGGAGGACATGGGCACGTACATCATTGCAGTCATTGGCGAGATCGAGCATGTCGAGAGATCGCATCATGCATTCGATGAGGTCGGCCTGATGGGTGGTGTGGTAAACCTAGCACCTCGGATCCCGAGATGTGCCTGGCGGAGTGCCCCAAGCTCAAGGGTCGGAGCATGTTAATGAAGAGGACGTCCTGGACTTAGTCGGATAAGTCAGCGGGTATAGGAGATCGGGGGAGCTTTCGGCGTAATCCGAGATCGGGTTAATTCTAGGCTGGATTGAGGACACGTTTGGTCGGCGTCGGTGCTTATTGTGCCGAAATTGGGTGGTCCTTTTGTTATGGATTGGACGATCATAAACTAGTATCAAATTGGTTTTCATGCATCATACAATGGATACATTGTTTATTCAGGGATTTAAATACACGCTCGATGTATACTAGGTTATACAGAATAATTTTGATATCTAATTATCCAATATTGTGCTGGCTCATATTTTATACTGAATGATTGGATTCTGTTTAATTTATAATTAAAATATAAATTTCATATTAGATGATAGAGAGAAAAGAGGGGGGCGGCGTGGGGGTGGGGCCTAACGGTCGCCGTCGAGAAGGGAGCCCGAGGAATGGCGGGGAGACCGAAGAAAATCTTTATGTTACCATAGCGCCCCTATATATTCTAGAAATTTACGCATTGGAGCCATGGAATTGAGGGCAGCCATCTAAGAAAATTTTAAATAAGTACATCTCTCGAATGCTTTTGCAAATTAAAAATTTATATAGTTCTTAATTAGGGGTTAACTTGGTAAGAATGATGGTGAAAAGATTGTATTGGAGAAATTGATATTAGGTAATGAGATTGTTCTACTTGCCAAGTTTAATTAGAAGAAACAAAATTTGTGTATTTGTTAGTGGGAGACCTATGATGATGAGTAAAATAGAAAATATTAATTTTTTTAATCATTAATAATAGGGGATGAAGAGAATTATTTTGGATCGCACAACTATGGGAACAAAAAGGCTCTTTATACGTATAACGGACAAAAGAAGAGATTATATACAAAAAAAAAAGAGAAATATATGGAAAAAAAAGAAAATCCTTGTACATTTCAGAGCTAATTAGCTGCCATAATAACTGTTTTAACTATCTTTCATTAAATATATTATAATAAAAATATAATAATGCTAAAAAATAAATTTTATTATTTTTATAATTTTATATATTATTTATAAAAAATATTTCTAATCCAATATAAATAATAAATTCTAGAAATATAGTTAAACAATGATAGGCGACGCACTGCATCTTCACATACCGCAGAAAGTTTTGCTCATTGATAACTCGTTCAACTAAAGAAAGTTGGAGAGGGAGGGAAGTTTAGTAAACACCTCAAGCAACAAAGCATTGTTATGCATCATAAAAACATTTAACCGATGCAATTAAATATGAAGATTACTTGACTAATGGTCTACAATATCTTTGTGAGAGTTGTATAAGCAATTATTTTAAACTTTTAAGGTTTGGTTTTTTGAGGATGAAATATTATGAAAAAGTTGATTAATTTTTCCATCGATCAGTTTACTCATGCTCTTATATTCCGATCAAAAAAGCGAAGTTGTTAAATTAATTTTTTGCAGTCAATATTTATCTATGAAATGGATAGAAATTGTTACCTACCTAGGAGATGGGTATGTTGATTTCCCATCAACTAGATAAAGCGACCATAATTTTTTTCCCACAATATTAGTCCTTATAATAATACACTAATAAACCGTAATGTTTGTCTTGATAACATGGTGATGAATTCAAGCAATTTTTTCTTCTTTTTTTCTTACTCATTTTTGCTGAATGCATTTTTGATTATTTTGTTATGCCCTTATATCATTTAGTCCCTTCAATTTTGTATTGCCCTTCTTTATGTTGATACAGTAATAAAACCTAACATTTCACTTTTCTAGCCAATGATGAATTCAAGTAAATTTTTTTTCTTACCCGTGTTTAATCGAAAGAATTTTGATTATTTTGTCATGCCCTTATATCATCTAAATCCTTCAATTTTGTATAGGACGAAAGCTTAATTTGGTACGAGAAAATTGAACTTCGATCACAAAGAAGCAGTACATAATAAGTATGCAAATCGGACCTGAAGGCATAAAAAATATAATGAAAAAAATGAATAAATCTCAGCAACTTATCCCCAAAGTAACAAATTTTCAAGCTATTTTCTAATATATAAAATAATATAAATAAATTATTTTCTCCTCTAAATATTGTCTGACTAACATTTATTCAAAAAAAAAAAAAGCAGATTTTCGGGTTGCTTCCCTACCCCCCCCAAACAACAGTGTAAACCAATTATTCCCCCTGGTTCCGCTATCCATGATCTGATCAGAGCCGTTGGATCTGTTGGTCCCTTCCCCGGACACTGTACCTACAACCCACTCCTTCCGATGGCGACACCCAGCAAGCATCCGCATCCTATCAATCAGGGCACGACATCTGTCTTGTTTTTAGCGTACAAACTGCGGCACACCGACGGTACCCCACTCCCAACCGTCCGATCCTTTCTTACCCCTTCGACCTACGTGGCCGCCTCCCATCGGACCTCCGAGGATATTTCAAAACGTCGCTGTCCCAACGGCGTGGAAAACTTATCCACCTTGCCGCGCTGGTGCTTGCATTATTTTTTTTTTTTTTCCGGAGAGTAGAGCAAGTAAAGCGGTTGAAAGTAGAGTTTTATAAAATCTATTTGCTGTTTGGTAACTACATTTCTAAAGGGCTGTGGTGCTTTAACATTTATTTGGTAAACAAACTGAGAACGTACATGACAAAATGACCATAAAGGACATTACTAGTATTATACAATAGTATATAATAAAATATAATATATATTAATACATAAATATATGATATAATATAATATTAATATAATGTAATATAATATTATTATAATATAGTACTATAACATTGTATACCATAGGATAATAATTTAATATAATATTAAATTATTTAATATAACATAATATTATATTATATAATAATAAATGTATAAAATATTATAATTATTAGTATAAATTAATTTTTCACTCTTTTGATGATCATTTATTTCTCTAACAAATTTTCTAGCTAGGTGAAAAAATTGATTAAATAATTACTAATATTTTTTATTTATTTTATTTATTTATTATTTTATTTCATTGAAATATATATATTTATTTTATATTTTATTTATTTATTTATTTGTTCATTTATATACATATTTATTTATTTATTTTTCATTTTTTTCTTTTCTTTTTCTTTTTTTTCTTCTCTTCTTTGTCTTTCCTTTTCTTCTTTTTTTTTTCTTTTCTTTTTTCTTCTCTTCTTCTCCTTCCTTCCCCTCTTTCCTTCTCCTCCCGCGAGGCCGGCAGCGCCAGAAGGGGGCGGGGCCGCGGCGGCCGCGGGAGGGGGGCCGGGATGGCGGGCCGTGGCGGCCGCGGAAGGAGGCCCAGGAGGGGACTGGGACGGCGGGTCGCGGCGACCGCAGGGGAGGGGAGGCCTCGAGAGGGGGCCGAGACGGCGGGCCGCAGCGCCTGTCGGGGAGGCGGTGGCCATGGCGGCCCCTTCCTCCCCTTCCTTTTTTTTTTGTTGTGGTGGGTCGCAGCGGCCGGGGCAACAGGCCGCAGCGGCGGCGGGGGAGTGCGGCCATGGGTGGCCGGCGTGGCGGCTATCACCGTGGGCAGCCACGGGCTGTCTCCCAAAATACAAAAAGGAGGAGGGTCGGCGGCATTGAGGAGAAGGAGATAGAGAGGGGGAGAGAGAGGGAGGATGGTGAGAGAGAAAGAGGCAGTGGGATTGAGATTTTTGGGAGGAAAAAGAAACTTTTAAATGGGGGTATTTTGGTCAAAAATACAGCTTCCTGACAAAGCTGAAAACAGCGTTTTCGGAAAGCTCCAAAATAGAGCTTCTGCCAAAAAGCTGTTTTCAGTTTCCGAAAAAGCTGAAACAGTTTTTCCAAAATTTTACCAAACACCATTTTTTACCTAAAAGTACTTTTGGAGGGCCAGAAAGTACTTTTTGGCCCTCCAAAAACTCCTCCAAACAGGGCCTAAGGCCGGGTGTCAAACTACACAAGCCTCGACATACCCAATAAAACTAAAAAATAAAACATCATGAAATGTTTTAGGCAAATCCTCAATCCAAGTCCACATATACCACATATGTGGTTGGCCAATAAAGCCAGAAAATAAAACATCACGAAATATCCTACGCAAATCCTCAATCCAAGTTCATAGGTACCATCTGTGCGGTTGGCTAATAAAGTCAGAAAATAAAACATCACGGAATGTCCTAGGTAAATCCTTAATCCAAGTCCACAGGTACCACCTGTGTGGTTGGCCGCATAAAAGACCATCCAATCCGTAGCATAATTAGCCTTTTTAAAAATATACTTGGCCTCAAGAGCCACTCTATCTTCACCCATCGACCAAATATCACGCAGTAGAAGGTAGTCTCCTCCTAAGCTGCTGGGCTTCTCTAGATCCAGCCTATCACGGTGATCCAGCCTCCCGCGCCAATGATAGGGATGGCCTGTGGTGCTCATCAGGTGTAGTGCTCGCTCACGCACTAGAGGGAATTCTGTTCAGTGGTGGCATTCTCGTAATTAACTGATAACTCAAGGCTAATGCATAATCTCGAGCTTAATCGTAATATAGGATAAAGCGGGACTGGATTCTTACAGTGGGCGGGAGGATTAAAATAACTTTATCGTGGGGTGGGGAGCTTGTAGGGAATGCAGGGCACGCTTCGGATCCGTGAACCCATCTCCCAGTGGTGCTCCTACGGTTCCTATCTCAATTACCCGAGGTATTTCTATGCCAAATGGCACTACCTGATCGGATCATTTCTAAAAGTCAGCGGGAGGTCATCCCATAAACCATCAATTCCCTGGTTCCACGTGACCCTGGTTGGCCCTCAAAACGGTGCGTCAATTTCAGCTGCATGATCTCCCACGAGCGGTATGATTCAAGATTGCAACGCAGCAGAAATCAACAAAATCAAGGCCGTCCGATGTGTCGTGTCGGGGTGGATAAGATTCACCCCGGGGGGGGGGGGGGGAGGGGGAGAAGTGGAGGGCGGGTGATTCGTTATGGTACTCCTCAGGAACAGTGTAATTAGGTGAAATTCCGCTTTGAAATTAGGACGCGGCAGAATTTGACGGGATCGGGGCGGTTGGATGGGAAGGGGGGTCGTATTGGTAAGTTGTGGCGAGGGGACAGGGGGCTTGGAAAGCGAGGGAGAGATAGGGTCGTTGATGGGGGGAGCGGAAAAAGAAGCATAGCGGAGAAGCGACAGCAGCAGAGAGAGCGAATTCGGAGGGTCCGTGTAGGGTCCGGAAGCGGCAACCCCAGTGTTTTATCTCTCTAGACCTAGAGAGAGAAACTCATTGAAATATTCTAAAAAGTGAGATAAGAAATAGTCCTTCCCACCCCTTCTCTCTCTCTCTCTCTCTCTCTCTGTTAAAAGGCCGAGCGGCTCTTCTTCCGCTGTTCTTGTCGCCTCTCCTCACGCCTTATCCGTGATTCCTTCGATCTCTTTCTTTCTTTCTCTCTCTCTCTCTCTCTCTCTCTCTCTCTCTCTCTCTCTCTCTCCCCCGTCCTGTGGCGTCCGTGTCTTTCGTCTGAGGGAGGGATTCGGTTCTCGATCGGGTTGGAGCTGGGGGTGTGGAGGAAGCGCCGGGAAAGGAGCTCGATGGTGTAAAAAAAATTATGTTTTTTGAGGTTTGTTGGGGACTTTGAGGGATTTGAGCTTGGTTTGAAGCGGAGTTCGAGGTTGGGGCGGTAGTGTGGGGGATCGAGGGAGATCTGTTTTTGGGACTGTGATTTGGGGATTGTTAGTGGTCTGCTTACTGGATTCGGGAGATTCTGTTGTCTGGAGGAGGGAATTCGCGGGGTGTGGCGAGGGATACGGAATCTCTCGACGGGAAACCGAGGGATTTGGTGTTTGGAGACGGAAAGGAGGGAACTTGGACGTAAAAAGGTCGGTTTTATAGCATCATAAGGGTGATTCCAGCAGGCTAATTGTTCTGGAATCGGAGAATCGCGAGGCCTGAGGTCGGACTTGGTGGAGTTTTGGGAGGAATTCCGCGATCTCTCTTCGTCGGCGTCGCCTTTCTGGTACTCCGCTTTCGGTAAATCCGGAGGACTTTGCTGGATTTTTAACGGCAAGGAGGGCAAGTGGATTATTTTCCGGCGGAGGAGGGGCGCCTTTATGCTCCCTTTAGCCGTTAAAGATCTAAAATTCCGTTTCGAAAAGGGGAGGAAGTGAAGTCGGTGCCCCGGAGGGGCGGCGTTTCTAGGGCTAGCTTTCGAGGGTGTAAAAAGCGGCAATTGGCAGCGAAGAGCAGCGATAGCGCTCAGATCCATTTTGGGCCTCCTTTGCCCTCGTCTTAGGTTCGTAGGGTGTGGGATTTGGAGCTCCTTCGCAGTTAATACGTGGATCAGTGGGTCATTTATGAGCATTTATGTTGGTTTGAAGGCGAAACCGAAGGGATCTTATCCTTTTTTTTTTAACCCTTTAGTCTTATCGCTTCCTTCTGGTGGAGAAATGTCAGGGGAGATGGGTTAGGAAAGGTGGAAGCTTTGGCTGATTTTGTTTGGTGTTTTCCTAGCTGAAGTTTGGTTCTTGTTGATTCAAGCGTTGGAAGGGATCTAGCAAAATTTCATGGCGTTCCCACCGCCGCATAGTTCATCCGGAGGACTCCCCGGTTCAGGTTATTTTTCGTCTCATCATTTTTCCCTTTCTATTTTTCTCTTTGACTTTTTGTGTTGGGTGTCAATTATTATTGCTGCTTGTTCTCCATGTGGATATAGATTTCCTCATGAGTATGGGTTTCCCGATCTTTATGAATGGTTGGTCTGCTTCAGTTAGAGATGTATATTCTGATATTGTAGGATTTAAAATGGTTTAAGTGGTAACATCGGAAATGTTGGGTTGATTTCATGTTTGTGCCTTTTGTTTCTGGATTTCTTTTCTTTTTTCACCCTTTTTTGTGTGATTTTGGTGTATGGGTGACGTGCTTGTGGATAGACGTGTATATATTTTTCATTGCCAAATAATGATTCATGGGTTTCGGATCATATAATGGTTCAGTGCGTTTTTACCCATTTTCCCTGATAATTATCTGTTTGTCTGATTGTTTTCTATTGATTTCTTTGTTCTGTGCCGGTTCTTGTTCATGTTTGTGCTGACCTCAGTTTAGCCCTCTGTTTTTTACTTGCCATTTGTTTTAAATTATTATCTCTCAATTAGCCTTTATATGTTTCTGATATGGCTTTATCTTTTGTGGTTTCAAATCTCATTGCTCCTGACAAGTCAATATCTTGGCCAGACCAAGATTTTCTTCTGGCTCTTGGTAGATTTTGGTGGGGCTTTGGTTCTTAATTTAATCTGAGTGCGGCGTTCTACCGAATCCCCTTTCTTTCAAGTAGTGCCTAGGCTTTCATCTTAATAAAACTACATAAAAGGGTTGTCAAAATCTTTATTTTGTGGAATATTTTCAATACTATGGCTTCTTGGTTCTAAATTGGAGGAACGGGCTAAGCAATTTGCTTCATTCCTCCAGATGTAATTTTTTTTAATGTTTTCCAGCAACTTCTGCAGATGTATTATACCGAGAACTTTGGCATGCTTGTGCTGGACCTCTTGTTACTGTGCCTCGTGATGGGGAACGAGTCTATTACTTTCCTCAAGGTCATATGGAACAGGTATTTTGAGTTTCCACTTATCCAATCAATATTATGACTGCAAGATGCATTTTTCCTCGTTTTAGTATCAAATGTCAGATCTCTTTTGATTAGATACTTGACTTATCTCAGGGTCGTCTTGCAATAGTGCCTACTATGAGTAGCATAATCCTTGATCCGGCTTTTAGAATCTAAGACATTTATTGTTAGTCTAGTATTACTGTTTTTTGTCACACTGCAACATGCTAGTTTTGCATCATCAATAATAAGCTGATCATATTAGCATGACTTGTGTATAGCTAAGATAAGAGCTGATCTCTAGATTGATTTCTGTTTCTGCTTTTTTTTTTTTTTTGTAGCTCGAGGCATCGACAAATCAAGGGCTTGACCAGCATATGCCTTTGTTCAATCTACCTTCAAAGATTCTTTGCAGGGTGGTCCATGTTCAACTTCGGGTAAGCTCTTGTTGGTCATTTTATAATATGTTGTTCATCATGTTTGACGCGGTATGGGGAAGTGCTAGCTTTATTTCTCATTACATGTGTTATTCATTACCTTTCTTTTTAGGCTGAACCAGACACCGATGAAGTTTATTCACAGATTACTCTGCTGCCTGAACCAGATGTGAGTCTTTTTACTTCTTTCTGCTGTTTATGGTCTGAACATTGCATTTTTCTTCCTTTCTCTTGATATAGTGTTCTAATGCTAGAACTTTGCTTCAACATTGAAGTTTGAATATTTATATGTGCCTCTTTGATTGCTATTTTGTGTAACTGGATGAGATTTTTGTTTTAACTTATACTCTGGATTCTGCAATCACTTCTTCTATAACTGTTTTTTTTTTTTTTGAAGTGGATGTATATTATTGAGTATAACACATGCTAATGTCTGAATTTCTTTTCTGTATGCTACTTTTGATGTTTATACTGATCTCTTTTATCCTTCAACTTCTTGATCAGCAAAGTGAGGTTACAAGCCCAGATTCTCCACTACCTGAACCTGAAAGGTGCATAGTCCATTCCTTTTGTAAGACATTAACTGCTTCAGATACAAGCACCCATGGAGGGTTCTCCGTTCTTAGGCGGCATGCGGATGAATGCTTGCCTCCACTGGTTAGTCATTGTTCTAAAAATTGTTGTGATGCTCAATCTTCATTTAGGCTAAATTGAGCAGCTGGTTTTTTGATTATTCCCATTTCAATTCTTTAATTGCTACTGGACCCTTTTGTGCAGGATATGTCCCAGCATCCACCTTGGCAAGAATTGGTTGCCAAAGATCTTCATGGCAATGAATGGCATTTTCGTCACATTTTTCGAGGTTTGTATATATTACTTCTTCATTGCTATATAATGTTGCCTCTTTGTTATTCAATTTTGGTTTTGAAACTTAACTGCAACACTTTGATTTGATGTGGATGCAAGAATTATTCAGTTTATACTTTGCGTGTCAGTTTTGTAGATACTTCTTATTGTCAAAGTAATTTTTTAAGTTCTGTCAAAAAATATCACCAATATGAGTTCCAGATGTTGCTCACCATTTTTTAGAATATTGAATGCAAATGGAAATATAAATAAGAAAATCCAGGGGTTTGAACACATAGAAGTGGAATGTTTGACCTAAAACCCTGCAAATATATGTTATTAATGTGAATACAAATAGTTTACTGAATTCTAATTTTCATTATGTAATGCCTCTCAGAGTAATCAAACAAGGTGATCAAAGTATACTAACTTTTTTCACTTGCATTTCCTTCAGGGCAACCTAGGCGTCATCTGCTTACTACAGGATGGAGTATCTTTGTGAGTTCGAAGAGATTGGTAGCAGGTGATGCATTTATCTTTTTAAGGTTAGTAAATATATTCTTCCGTCAGGCACTTGTTGAATTATTGCATTTATCTTCTCGAAATAAAATGCTATTTTTTTGGATAGAGTATTTGATGCACTTCTTTGTGTGACCATTGTAATGATATTTATCTATCCATGCATGAAACATGGCAGAGCTGAGAATGGTGAGTTGCGTGTTGGAGTAAGGAGGCTTATGAGACAACTCAATAACATGCCATCATCAGTCATATCCAGTCACAGCATGCATCTTGGAGTTCTGGCCACTGCCTCTCATGCTGTATCCACAGGGACTCTGTTTTCTGTCTTTTACAAGCCAAGGTTTGGTATTTATCTGAATATTTTGTCCTTTAAATGTGCATGCTTTGACAGAGTTCTTAAAGTGAGAAAAGGGAAAATATTTGATATTGAATCCAAATATTGTCTGCTCTCGGTATATCCACAAATTTTAATGTGTTTCTAAGTCTTTCCAAATGATGGGACTAAGGCTCTCTGCCTTCTTCTGAAAGAAATTAAGTATATTCTGAAAATAAGTAGTGGAATTTATCACTGTCTGTTGTTTCAGAACGAGCCGGTCTGAGTTTATCATCAGTGTCAACAAGTATCTTGAAGCCAAGAATCATAAATTGTCTGTTGGGATGAGGTTCAAGATGAGATTTGAGGGTGATGAAGCTCCTGAAAGAAGGTATGCTTGGTGGCTTGGTCGTGATAATCAAGGATTCAGTTAAAGTGTGTTGGCAAGGTCTCATTTACAATTTTTACAGGTTCAGTGGTACTATAATTGGTGTGGGAGAGACAACACCATCTAGATGGGCAGATTCAGAATGGAGATCTTTAAAGGTAGTATTGTCTCCGTTACTTTTCTAACCTTGAAACGATTGTGCTAATAGATTGATAGAACTCATTGCTATCTTGAATATCGCTCTCAAATTCATATTTTTTACCAGCTGAATTTCAGATGAGCTTGTGTTCGTCAGTATAATGATTAAACCTTAGCTTTTTATTCTGCCTGTAGTTCTTGGCATGGTTTTATTCCCTCATACAATTTGTTTTTTAATTTCAAGCTGTATGGTGGATTACTTTGTAGGTCCAATGGGATGAACCTTCATCCATCCCACGCCCAGATAGAGTCTCGCCATGGGAGTTAGAGCCACTTGTTGCAGCTACTTCTCCAACATCTCAACCAACACAGAGAAATAAACGTGCACGACCTCCAGCTTCACCTTCTATTACGCCTGATATTTCTCCGGTGTTTGGTAGGGAACTTGCCTACTGCTAAAGTGCTAATGCTTTTAATACCTATATGATGATAGGATTTCTTGTATGATTTTGTTTTTTTAATCCTTCCAAAATAAAATATTGTTTTTTATTATCTCTTTTCCTGTTAGAAACATGCCATTAAGCCTGTGGACTTGAATACATCCATTTCTATTAATGACTTCCTTTATAGTGCTGTTCTGTAATTTTATTTCTGTAGTTATATTGAACAACCACATTTAAGCAGCAGTCTGTGCTGCATAAATGCATTAAAATATTTTTAGCTATTTATGTATACAACAAAAGTTATGTTTGGCTTGCTCTCGGATTCAGTGGGGGGCTGTTCAAATAATTTGGCATAATGAAATTGTCTGCTGAAAACATTCTCCTTTGCATCAAGCAGAAATTCATTTTCTTATAGCCTTGGCTATGTTCTTGTTGAATCAAATATATGGGACATATCATGTACATTAGTCTTGATGGTTGTTTCTTAACTAGCAAAATGACTAACAAAAACTGGCATCTCCATAAAAAGAGTCTATGGGCATGAATCACTAGTTTGAGACAGAATCCTATTTATTTAATTGTAGGAAGAAAGTCTGTTAATAAGATGTTATTTATTCATTTTGCTACTTTGGCATTTCTTCTAGTTCTCTTCAACCATCTTAGTTGCTCTGACATACTCATCTGTTTCTCCTTGTAGGTTTGTGGAAATCCCCAGTTGAGTCTACCCAAACTTTGTCTTTTTCAGGGTTACAACAAGGTCGAGATCTTTATCCATCTTCGAGCCCCACCTCATTGTTCTCATCAACATCAAAGCCTGCCTCCATGGGATCAAACACTGGGTCATTGGCAGTTATGAACAGGCCTGCGTACTGGCCAGTCAGAACAGATTCACAAACTGAGTCTTTCTCGGCAAGCATCAACAGGGAACCATGTGAAAAGAAGCAGGATACTGGCACTGGATGCAGATTATTTGGGATCCAATTAATAGAAAGTTCTGCCATAGAGGAAACTTCACCGCCGGCAAATGTTTCTGCTGCTATTGGTGAGGTTCACCCAGTAAAATCTTTGGAGGAGGATTCTGATCGGCAATCTCAGCCATCCAACGTTAACAGGTCTGATGCCCCTGCAGTCAGCAGTGAGCCAGAGAAGTCGTGCCTCAGATCATACCAAGAGACTCAAAGTCGGCAACTGAGGAGCTGCACCAAGGTGAAGACGACCTCTTTTCTCTGTACATTTGCTGGCTCTCTGTCGGTAGCATGCTTGGTAATCTAGATGGAGAGAGTTGCTTCTGCGGAAGCTGAAATGTGTTGCTAAATCCCGTGTAAGCTGAAATGTGTTGCTAAATCCTGTGTTTTCAAAACAGGTTCACATGCACGGTATGGCAGTTGGGAGGGCAGTGGATTTGACAAGAGTAGATGGATATGATGAGCTTCTCCAAAAGCTCGAGGAGATGTTCAACATCAAGGGAGAGCTCACTGGTCCAGTCAAACAATGGCAGGTTGTCTACACCGATGATGAAGATGACATGATGCTGGTTGGCGATGATCCTTGGCTGTAATGCTCTCTATAGCCCTCAGCTATGGAATTTCATATCATGGCTTGATCTATTGATTGTTCAAATTCCAATTTAAAGCAGTAGTTTTTTGGTCATCAAAAAATAGGTGTTTTTGGTAATTTAAACTCGCACTGATCTTGAATATCTACATACAATTTGCAGAGAGTTTTGCAGCATGGTGAGAAAAATTTATATTTACACATGCGAGGAGGCGAAGAGGCTGTCACCCAAGGTGAAATTACTGGTCATCAGCGATGCCATCAAGCCTGGGTTGAAGAAATCTTCATCAGATGCTGATTCTGCACGGAACAGACCCGACGACCCGGATGCTGCTGACAAGGAGTGCTGATCATAGGAGTATGGTATTGCCCGCAAAGCTTTTGTATGTTTCTTTACTCGGAGCCTCAGCCATAAGCTTGTGGTCCAGCACGGGCCCTCATTTGTTTTGCGCCACGGCTGGTGTTGCCCTTTGTGCCGTGTCGCTGCTGGAATGGCAGCTAGTAAAAGAATGGATAGGGGCAGTGCGCTGGGTCTCATCCATATTGTTTTGGCAATATCATCTTTTTGTTAGTCCAGTCATAGCAGGGCATGTGGAGGCTGGCGGGCTAGTGGTGAAGTGATGGGCTCTTGTCTGTATTGAGAAAGTATTACATTGGAATAGGGGGTGATGAAGTTCCCACTCTCTTCTTTCCTTTTCTTTTTAACCAGGAGTAAATAGGATATATGTCTATCTATACACGCTAATGCACTGCTGAATGTCTTATGTTGCTTTATTTTGGGTGGCAAGTTTGTTTTTCCCCTCTCCTTTGTTACATCATATGCTTTATGGTTGCTTTATGGTTTGATGGGGGAAAAAAATTATGTACAAAAATGCGGTTATCTTTTCGTGTTTTCTTCTGTTTGTCTTCTCACTTTTCCTTTTGCATGCCAGCCTGCTAGCATCTACTGTTGGGCAAGGCTGTGTTACTTTCTGCCTCCAATGGGAATTGTGTGGAAGTTGTATGGTACTTTGATGGATATTGTGATTCTGGTGTTGCCTTTGTAAGTAAAATTCCCAGATGGTTGTTTTGTGCAATTATCTTTGTGCATGGTAGGTGTGATGAAGTTCAAGACCTCCTCTTTTTCTCAAATCAATGGCTGATGGTGAAAGTTCATACTTAAACCAAGCTTTTGGATGCATGAACTTGATTGCAATTTCAGTATTTTATAGCTGCTCTGGGGTTGGATTTCATGAGCTTGATGGTACTCGGAGTGCGCGATATTAGTCGACAGGACCATTAAGAAGATGGTACTGCACTAGCTAAAAATTTCTTCACCTGGCAACCTCCTCACGAGTAAGGTTTGAGGGTTAGGAGGTCCGCTTCTAATGAATTAAAGTTCTAATCACATGAGAGTCGTGGCAGAGGACAAAACGCTATCCTGCTTAAGCTTGTGTTTCGGTGCATGTTGCCACTTTTTCTGATTCTAATATACATAATTGGTATTCCTTTCACAAGATTTTCGACGTTTTTCTTTCAATGTGTGCGCTCGTTTGTGATCCTTCTCCGGTTGTCCATGTTGAGTTTGGTGTCTAAAAACAATTGCCACTTTCTGAACAGATCCCGGGCGCCTCGAAATCCACATATTACATGAATTTTTGCCCCTATAAACAAGCTAAACAAATGTTAACTCAGACTAATAACGCTGAAAAATTGGAGTCAGAATGGTTCCGACGGTGAAAGGCCGGAGGCTTTTCTGATTGTTTTTCTTGGTTGATGTTAGTTTAGCATTGTTCTTCTGCAAAATCTTCCCTTGTGATGCGGATGAACAGGTCACCTAGTAGGATTGAAGGAAACTTGTGAAGTAGATAAGAGTCCCTGCAATGGCAGCCGTGGTCCCATGATCTGATTCGATGAATTCAGTTGGTTTTTCATGATTCACATTTGCACGCGAGTCAGACATAACGCGATTCGTGGGGGGTTGTTCCATGTCCCATTCAGAATTGCTAACTGAATCATGTCGTATCTAGTGATGGAATGGCAAACTGCCATCTCTTCGATGCAGAGTAGGAACATCTTGCTTTAAGGCTCTATGCCAAACCTTTTAACTCTAGCTTGCCATTTATGATGGAGTTATGATTGTGCTATCCTTTTTGGGGCCTTTAAGTGGCGTCTAAAGCACCTTCCTCAGGTCTATACTTTGTCCCCCTGATATCCATCTCATTATGTACCTGATGTAGGCCCTATTTGGAAGAGCTGTTAGTAGTAGAGCTTTTGAAAGTAAAACTGTTGGAAATAGAGTTGTTTAAAGTAGAGCTTTTATAAAAAGTTGTTTGTTGTCTAGTAACTATATTTTTAAAGTGCTGTGGCATTTTAACGTATGTTTGATAAATAAATTGAGAAAGTACTTTTGTATGGCAAAATTACCATAAAGAATATTGCATAGTATTATACAACAGAGCATAATAAAATATAATATATATTAATACATAAATATATGATATAGTATAATATTATTGTAATATAATATAATATTATTATAATATAGTAATATAACATTGTATACTATAGCATAATAATTTAATATAATATTAAATTATTTAACATAACATATCAATTTATTATGATATAATGTAATATAATATTATATTTATAGTATAATACAATAATAAGGTACAAGATATTATAATTATTAGCGTAATTAATTTCTCATAATATAACATAATATTAAATTATTTAACATAACATGTTAATGTATTATGATATAATGTAATATAATATTATATTTATAGTTTAATACAACAATAGGAAACATGAATACCTTTTCTTGCACGAAAGAGAGTATGATCCATGGCTAGAGTTCTTTGTTAGGGCTCCAGCATATTTTTAGGTTTATAAAGGGACAAAATATGTAATTGTTATATTTTATTATAGGTATTTTATTAAAAAAACAGCTTTCCGACAAAGCTCAAAACAGCTTTTTCGGAAAGCTCCAAAATTGAGCTACTCCCAAAAAGCTATTTTTAGCTTTTTGGAAAAGCTAAAACAGCTTTTCGAAATTTTTACCAAACAATTTTTTTCATCCAAAAATACTTTTGGAGGACCAGAAAGTTGTTTGGCTCCCTCAAACAGGGCCGTAGCATTTAGAGGAACCTTGTCATAGGCACACTGGGCAGAACGACCTAAATACATTAGCATGTGAAGTTGTTTCTAATAATGCAGCAGTAACTAGTAATCTAAAGCTGGAATGCCATAAAAAAAAACATTCGGACCTAAAAGTTGGTTGGATTGTTGTTGGGAGGAATAGATTCGAGGGTGGTAGCCATGATTTATATCACATATCCAGTGCATGAGTTGGTGGATAACATGTAGAGTCATGAATGTCTCAAATCGACAGGAAACAATCCACATGGTGTTTAGATATCACCTGCTTGGGGCTCGCAAGTATCAGAACCTCCTTGATCTCTGTTTGCTCATGGGATAGCTTTTGCATTTGGTGTTATTTTTTCTGTTTGGCCTTTGCTGACATTTGTTGTATCTCGGTCTCTGTGGCATGTTTAAAGAAACTAATTTTGTGTGGAATTTGGAGTCATATTGTAGAATGTGGTTCTTTATTTTTGGTAGGGTTTGTGTGGATGCTCTGGACAAACGGAAAATGCTTCAGGTGCCTGTAAATCAGACATGGAAATTTCATCGGATCAATAACCGCTGGATTGGTAACTCCACAATCAATCAAGCTGTGGTTTTTGGCAACAAATTCATGAGTTCTTCGCACGAGGATTTTCTACATGCGCTTTACAGAAGCCTTGTAGCATTACTCTGGATAAATAGGCTTCATCAATACTCTAAGTGCCACATCTTATAGTGAATGCAAGTTTAGTTCTAATAAGCAAATTTCCTTCCTGAAAAATTATTTTGGGTACTTGTTTTTTTTTTGGTGCTAAAAGAAGAACAAGGCTAAATTTGATTCAGAGCTGCAACTATATACTGGACATGACACAAAAGAGGTTGGGCTTCTGCAATGCTAATAATGGCAGCCAATGTCTTGGGCAAGACCAAGAAGAAGAAAAGGTGACCACAATTAAACCAAAAGGAGCAAACAACCTCAAATTTGACCCATCCAAATAGGCAGAGGGGGTGGATATTAAGTGTTTTGGCTATTAGCATTAAGTTCAAGTTGATTGCCCAAGGCCAACTGCCTCATTGCACTTTCTAGGCTGCATGGGGTTACCATTTCTACAAGATAGGAGAGTGGATATCATAAATTGTGGCAGTAGGGTCACAATTCTTGTGGCGCAACCTTTCTTATCAAAAAATTATACAAATTTTATGATCCACACATTGTGTTTTCCCTCACTTGAAAAGAGAACAGCCATATGCCTCTTTCATATTGAGCTGGCATTACTGAGGTCTATTCTAGATATTTTTACATCTTTTTTTTGTAGAATAGAAAAAAGAGAGTTAAGGTTGGTCGAGATTTAGGAGAGAACTTTCGAGTTTCATAGGAGAGAGCCTCTTCTTTTAGGTAGATCTTGGTGAAGAAAATCTTTGATGCCTTATTTCTTTGAGAAATGATTTGTTTGAAGAGGTGTTCATGGTTTGTGAAAACTCATACTCAAATCCATGCTCATGGTTCTTGGCTTTCCCATATGGGTAAGTCTATTACAATTCCTTTCATGTTGAGAATCACTTTGTCTGATGTAATCTCTTGTATATGTCAACAATTGTTGTTTCCTAATGTAAATTAGGGAAGGTTGTGATCTAAGAGAGGTGTTCTGTAAGTGTTGTGATCTTTGGCTTGGCTTAGAAGGACTTTGTAGTCCCAATCTCTTGTTTTTCAAAGTTTTTCTATTTGTTTATGTTCTTCATTTTGCATTCCTATAGTTTACACACAGAATGGAAAGACAAATTTCCACTGTAAATCCAAAAAAACTGGAAAAACTAGATAGTTGTAGGAGGAAAGCTATCACTGGAGAATTCCACTTCGATAACTTGAGCGGAAAAGAAAAAGCACAAACATACACCCTGTATATGTAACAAACACTTGTAACCTTTCCATCATATGACAAGGCATAAATTATAAGTTTGTCAACAGGACCTCTTGAGGAGAGATTGGGCAACCAACAGATATAAGTCCTATTGGTAATTAATGTTTTATTCGCTTTAATGGAAAATAGATTCAACATGAGGCATTTCTCTTTGTGCACTAGATTTTGCATTTATTTTATGATCTCTTAACTAGAGACATGCCAATCAAGCAATAATAGATCACATTCTTTGGTAGCCAAGGTTTGCATTCAAAAAATTTGTGGATGTATGTCCATGATTGTTTTTTGAGCTGATAACTGATCAAGGCATCAAGCTTAACTTGTTAATTAGCTCCGTCTTTAGAATGGGGATTGAGTTTGCTTTATTTTATTCCCTATAAACTTGAACATGCTACTTAGTAAGCTGAGCATAAACATTTATGAACAGCCGAATGGTTTTTATAGGCTGAAGATTTCTAAATGCTCATTTAGCAGAATTAATCATTCGAGCAATTTCTTCTCTCCTTTTATAACAAGAACAAATACAAACTTGGCAAATACAATAGCAAAGTCGGGATCAAATCAAGTTATCTTATATCAACAAGGAAGATTTCACCATCACAGCCAGTTAGGCACTATCGATTGTTTTAAGCATTTTTCCCTCTTTTTTTTTCTTTTTTCAATGCAGACAATCATCTGATTGTTTTAAGATGAGAACAAACATGCTTTCGCAAAAGAAGCCAGGTTATTTGCAGGGGAGAAGAGCAGAACTTTCAAAAATTTCAAATACTATAAGCTTTCAGATAAAATGAGTCATGCTCATCATGCATGCACTAAAATTAGCGAGCATATGAAACACCTTGCATTGTAAGAGTCCAGTAACTGAAATACAACAAATGACCCCCACCACCACATAATTGGCATCCATTGAACCAGTGGAGAGGCCATTTTACTCGCAGGTTTACCCTAGCTTGGATCGATTAAAATGATACGCATTACACCAACAAGTGAAGACACGATACGGTTCTTTTTATCTAAATTGATATGTCCTATTCTGAGGGTGGAATGCAAGAAAATAACAGCACACCACCTGGCTGGAACAGAAGCATATATACAGAGATGTTATGCTGGCGATCAGATCTCTTCAGGGAGTTGCCTCATCCTTTTCACTCCTCGAATTTGTAGAACTAGACATCCCTCACCTTGTGCTTGTCTTCATCCTTCTTCGGGCTTGAGGGAATGCCGCCGAACTTGTGAACCAGAAACTTGAAACAAGGAACAAAGGCAGTGTAGAGCATGCCAAGAATAAATGGTGCAGCAATGATCCAGCCCAACAACTGTGATAAAGAGGGTTTATGGTGATTTAGGACTAAACTGATGACATAGAAATTTCACTGTTCAGAAGAATAATGTTTCTCAGATTACTATGGTGATTTCTTCTTACCGCATGGAGTACACTGAGTAGTACTTCCCATGATGCTTGGCCTGTCACCACCTTTTTCAGTGCATCAGATGTCAATGGGAAATGAGGACCACCGGAGATGACTTCACCAAGGCGCAAGAAGGGTATCACCAGGCTAAAAAGCAATCAGAACTCATGGCATTCAATTCAATAACTTACATTTAGTCAGGCTGAAAAATAATCAGAATTCATCACAGTCCATTCAATAATTTACATGCAGTCGGCAAGAAAAAAAAAGGCTAATTGTACCAACACTGAGAGCTAATCATTATAAATTTAGCATGCAAGAAATGAATTTTACAAGAAATGCCAATGATATAAAATAATGGAAGCGTCCCCTGAAAAGATTACACCGAAGGTATTCCTTGAAAATGTCTGTTTCAAAACAACAACTTAGATCATATGTAACCTATACGAGCTAATCAGTACAATATACCTTTCAATAGTTGCCATCTTATAAGCTGATTTATGTGAGAATTTCAAATCAGTATAAAAAATCATAATATGTCGAGTATTGCCCTTGTCAGCAAATATGGCTCATAATATTAGTGTTTTAATCAGGAATCGGCCAATCATTTGGAAGATCCTGAATTCCTGATGACAGTAATTGCATCGAGATGATATGGATGGTGAATTTTCAAAATCATAAACAGTGGCGGACAGAATGTTTCGATGCATAAATTAGATGTCATGGAATTTTGTAATTAGCCTAGATAAGATTTCTGCATTTTCTATGTGCAAAAGAAAACTTTGTCAAGTTTTCCATTGCCACATAACACCCATCACAGCTGAATTAATCAGAATGTCAGCTTATACTGAGGGTGTATACACAGACAAGGATGTTAAGGTTGTATGGTAAAACTAGCAAGGAAAGTAAATAAAGAATAAGGAAGCTTAGGTGCTAATACAAATTGAATAGAATTTGTAGGAAAAAGAGACAAAAAGCTGCAACTGATGAACAGCATGGCCGCAGATACAAATGAATGGTGAAGCTGATCTACACCGTAATTATACGTACAAGGGACAAAACTTGTTGGCCATATGTAGTAATTAACCCTGTAATATATTAGAAATATGGCATGCAAAAAATACATCTTCTCAAAACAACAGCAGGTCAGGTAAACAAAAGGAAACACAAGGCCTTGTGTATGCCATTACATGCCAACTGTGGCACTGTCAAAGAATAGAAAAAACTTCCATAGAACGACAAAAGCTAATAAAAAACCATGAAAAAAAGAAATGATATTGTAATCAGCTAAATTTCCAATTTAGATGCCGTAGGTAGAAACGGAACTGATGATTCAGAAAATTATTAATTTGGTCTTGGGTCAAAGCCAAGATTACCTCAACTCAATTGGAGTAGCCACAAAGTTAGCAAGCATTACACTTGGAGCATGGCAACGATTTCCAAACAATGCAAGAGCCATTCCACAGAGAAAGACTGTTGTTCCTGTTAACCGAAGAAGAAATGAACACCTCAAAAATAAAACCTTCAAATTACGATAGTATCATGTAGATATATGCATACATGTATATGCAGGCATGCAGGTGCGGATTATGTCGAAGCTATGTTCTATTTCCATCTGTTTACATAGTTTATTGCATGCATAAAGGAGAAGAAAACAATGTTATTGACAATTACATCATCGTAGAATTGAATGATGAAACATCAGAATAAGCATCTAGTCCTCCACTTTAAATTCCCCCATGTTTCTGGCAGACAGGATTTCAAACTACACAACACTAGTATCACAAGAAACATATTCATTTGCAGATTAAATTTTGAAACGTTCAACAAATAAACTATGGAGAATTTACATGGAGTTCAAAAACTTGAAACAGTGAGAATGAGATGTCATGCACTGTCCTTTGGCCGCTCCACAATGTTCACAAATAACATCTGCCGGATAATAGATATATGTGGATTCAGACGTAGAGTCAGAGGTACTGAATAGGAATATAGGCACAGTTACTCAGTGCTAATGATTGCTGCTTTGAACTGGAATAACCCTTCATGATTGTATTTTCTTATCCTAGTAAAGAAGCCTCATAATTAGAGTACAGTATAGAAGAAGCAAAATCCGTGGCTAGAATTGACTTAATTAAATGATATGACTACTTTTGCTTTAAGGATTTGCCACTTAATGTGGTATGTTAAAGAATTACAGATTCAAGCAACTGGAGAGCTAGACAGTCTGAAGTAGTCCACTAGATTTATGTTAGCAACTAAACAGCCAGCTAATACTGGCAAAAGAAGCATCCTGAGAAACACGTATGCTTCTTAGGAATTATTTTGTTTAACCTATACTCAGCTGGTAACATCTCTTGCCTTCCCACATGTTCACTGAATACACTAACCATAAGCAAAATACCCTTATCGATATAATGAATGTATCATCTTCAAAGAATAAGACTTGGTACCCAGTTTTGGTTCTTCAAGGGTCCAATCGCTCACTCAAATTCTGTATCGAGACTGGATCATGACAATTGACTCTATAATTTAGTTTAGTCTCTTAATATAATTAACTGAAAGGTACATGTTTCAGATGATCCATAAGAGCTACAAGAACAATGATTTGCATGGCTATGCTGCAGGTTCACAAATGCTTGATAGAACTGGATCCCTTTCCCCATGATCCAGGAAAGACAGATTCAGCAACATCATATTGCAATTTAGCGAGATTCTAACAAGATCAAATTAAAATTGACCTGGGAGGTAATTCCCTTCTCTCTGGCATGAACATGTACTATGTCAGTGGATCTCTGACAACTTTTTTCAACTCCATAATAACTCCTACTTAGATGCCCTTAAACTACCTTCCAATATGTAGCAATAAGCCCATCATAAGCAAAATCCTTCACCATTAGAACATCATCTAGAAAATAAACTTCAGTTTGCACAATGCAAAAATCTTGCTATTGCAAGATAATCATACATTATGTTGTTGAATATCCAACAGATCTGTGCACCTCTATAGAAAAAAAAATATCTTTGCACAAGGAAGAGTAAGAGATAGTTATTGGGGATCAGATTAATAAGCTATAGGTGTACGAAGTTATGATGTATCCTATTGCTTTGTCAAAATGGCTGAGCTGAAAATGCTTGCCCAGCTGTAGTGATCATTGACTGTGATAAAGAGAAATCTTTCATGACATTTAATTCAGTTATTGTCAATGTGATTGATTAAGTTAGTCTATCGGAAGAAGCAGTTAAAGAGGCATCAAGCCTCCATAGGTCACTTCAGCACTGTCACATAACAGAAATTCCCAGGTTATTATGCAGGTAAAAACTATACCAAGAACAATTTCATCATTCTCAACTTGAACAGCCATGAAATATAAAAAGACACTTGCAAACTTCTTACCACATATGGGAAACACTCCCAATGTCAGGCCAAGAGCAGTGGAAAATGCCAATTGCTTTGGTTCTGCACCCCTATAGAAGAGCATAAACGAGAATTCTCAACAATTTTTAAAGATTCACATCTGAATGACCATCACAAAGAATTCAACTCAGCAAGGTTGGAAGCGAAAAAAGGAAAAGATGAAAGAAAATCTATTTTCTTAAACTGTCGATTTATTAACAGCTAGGAGGATTTGACGTTCCAAAATATGAAAATTCATTTTGTATAAATCGCCATGGGAACATCTTGGTGCAGTAAAAGTTCATGATGGCGCCTTAAAAGGTCGTAATTTCACCACAGGAAAATGCATTAAACGATAAGCAACATCTGAAAAGCAAATACAAAATCAGGAGAAGTACCAATAACAATAATCTTAAGCAAAACTAAGATTCCGATCAAACATTAAATTTTGCAATTCTAAATAGCTGTCCAGAAGCTCAGTTGGCCTAAGATAGATCGCTGACACTTTTAATTCAAATATGATAAATAAAATTAAAGGTAAAACATAACATTTAGACAGGGGAATAGATCCAGTCACTAAATAAATTGAAAAAAAAAAGTCATAAAGTGAAAGCAGGCAGACCCAAACGAATACCTTCTGACTATTTGCTTCAGAGGATCGACAATCTTCTTGTTGAGCCAGGAAACCAGGCCAAACTCCCAAATCGGCATCTTGACAGAATCCCTTTTTTCCAGTAAAATCTCCTCCTTTTTCTATTTAATTCTTCTCCTGTGATCTAAAAGCCACAAACCTTTTTCCCTACGGCGCTTCAAAGAGAGTAAAAAAAAAAGCTACCTCTTTTCTCTTCCTCTGAACTCTTCCAGACCAGAAGAACCAAACTCAAGAAGTAAACGAACCACCTTTGACGACTCCAGGGAGAAAAGTTTCGAGATTGGACTAGGGCGAGGGATTGCAATTGGGTTATGGAGGAAGAATTACAGACCCTTCAATCCAAAGAAATCCTTCCTCTTGGCTTACTCCTTCAAACGCCCCTTCTGAGAAATGCATCTAATGTGAGCAAGTTTCCACCTTTACGGTTTCCGATCGGAGTAGTTGGAGATTGAGGTAGGGTTTCTTGCAATCTATCCTTCTAGTCCTATGCCAAAGAGGTAGCCCCAAATGGAGGAGCCAAGCCAATAGGAAATAAATGGTCGTAAATGCTTCTGGCCATACTTTCCACTGTATATTCGTATGATCGGGTTTTTTTCCTCGTAGTTTCCATCCCAGGAGGCATGCCTTGCACGCAGTTTGATATATTTTCCTCGTAAAAAAAATATATCTGATATACTCACTTATATACTAACTCATAACCTCATAGATATCCTTTATGCGTGCGGATCTAGCGCTAGATTGCTTGAGAGATATTGGTTGCGGACAAAGACAGGCAGTTGACCACATGTAGAGTCGGGGTAAGAGCGGTCAATGAATCCATCACCAGAGTTAATCTTGGTCAACCAAGGAGAAGTAGAATGAGGGGAGGCCAAATTGTGCATTCCTCCTTTTTAATGGATTAATGTTGGATATATAATGAAGGATAGCATGCATAGAAGTGATCATGAAAGAGGATGCTTTGGCAGCTGTAATTTTGTATGATAAGTCGTATCTTATAGCAGCTACCTTCTTATTTATTTTTAAATAAAAAAATAAAATAATTGTAAGGACTTCTGGAGCCGTGTGTTTAGTCCTACATCGGTTATTCACTAGATAGATCTTGGATACTTATATAAGATTAAAAAATCTAAATAATATCTTTCGGTTAGCTATTTTGGACGAGGTTCTACAATATTACTATCTTTCGGTTTAGTAACTTACTAACGGATTGATGAAATTATGGGAACAACTTTAAAGCAAAATGGCCCGTTGGGCCTGGTTGATGGTGAGCCAAGGATTGATCTATCAAGGAAGGGAAAAGAAGGTTGTTGGATAATTGCATTACGTATTATATACTGCACAAAAATAACATGCTTGAGAGTTCTATGCTCTTCCTACACTTCAAAACATGCATATCTTCTAGAACTCATGAAAGATAGGAGAAGGTACAGTGTGTTAAAATCTATAGCCAACTCATGGTGAACCCAAAAGGAGCCCTCATCCACCATCAGGTAGGTGTCTTCTGGTGAACCCCCAGAGTTATCATTTGGATAATGGCAAGCATTATGATCTCTATCATCTTATACTTGTTGCAGTTGGTCTTGAGCACCTCTTTCTGCAGCTTTGCAAACTTCCCTTCATTCAGTTGATGCTGAAACATGCTGATAAAGAGGGCCTGAATTAATGCAATAACAATATAAATGTCCTTGGCCTGAATTATTTTTTGATCCCTATCTTCTAATAGACCAGCAACCTCAAGAGTGTTTTTAAGTCCAACCATCTATTAGAACAACTGCAATGGATGGCACAAAGAAAATACTTCACCAGTACAGCATAAAAGAACATCCTTTTCCTATTAAAATTAGGTTGGTTATGTGTTACATTTACAAGCTCAAATAACAGACTCCACAGAAGTTTGAAAGAGACAAAAATCTCATGGCATCCACCTCATGTTTTGTAGGTGATAATTCCTTTCCAACCTAGAAAAGACTACCAAACTAATTTGATGGTCCTCAAACTCTGGTAATCTTTTACCTTCTTTTTCTTGTTCTCCAGCGTCCCTGGAAAATGCTTCATCAATATCTAACTGTGAAACTCCCATGCTGATATAAGTTCAACTCTAAACTGATTTCAGTTTAGGAAATTCCAGTATCTTTGTAACACGATTTTTAAAAAATATAAACCCTGCAAAACCACCCAAAATGGCATCACATCATAAAGCCTTTGACCTAAAACTTTGATCAATTTTCCTGCTCCTACCTATCAGATTCATAATATAACTGCTCATTAGCTCTGTCATGACTCTCATGTTAAGGTAGAGATTGGTTTAGATTCCGGATATTCAGAGAGTTAGGAATCAAATTCACAATATTAACAGGGAACCAAAAGAAAGGCAATAAATAAGCAGACATCTCTTGAACACTCTAACAAATAAATCTGACACATAAATTATATCATTCAAAATATATTTTCTAGTTGCTATGTAAGATGCTATCCTTTTGATATCCCATCCCACATCTATCTGATTTGTAGGTTTATGTTACTGAATTTTGGATTCATAATTTTCATTTTCCTCATTCTTCATGAATTGGGCGCGGTCGACAAAGATGAGAAAAATATATTTTTATTCATAATTCAGCAAGTTTGTTTTGCACCATGAAAATCTATGAAAATATGCTACTAGAGTTGATAGGATTCATTGAGATACAAGAGCTAATGATGCAAAATCACTATCAAAAGTTAGAATCCCTCCCCATTCTTTTTTAAATAATAATAATAATAAGCCAAATTTTGGCTCTATATGATATATAAGCCACACTTCTAATCATGCACACTGGTTACACGTGAAATATCAATACCTACAAAATGCAAATATTATATGTACAAAAGGTGTGGCTACCATGACCATGGCATCCTAGTATTACTATCTGCTAATTGTTCTTTTTAGCACTAAGTATCCAAGTGGTTTCACCTAAATAATAACTTAAACATTATATTTCAATTCTAGACAAACACACACACAAACATGCTATCTTTGTATTCATTTTACATCATCCATTACCTTTATTTTGTTGAATGGAGAGACAACCTCTATATGTACAAGAAATTTCACCATAATGTAATTAACTTGTCTAAGTTCTTCTATATTCAATTGTACAATTTAATTATTCTTCATCAACAAGAAGAATGCGAGAATTGACACAAAGAATCATAAGATTGATTCTAGTCTCTCAAAATCCATCTCCTCAAGGTCCACGTGGCTTGGGAGAAGTTATTGGAAATAAAGGCAGCAACTCCGGTTCAGCATTGCCCGGTCTGGACCGAGGCGAGGGATGCAAATAGAACCGCCGCTCCCTGATTGCTCTCTCCTCCGCCTCCTGGTTCAACTCGATCGACCCGGTTCCCTCCTCGCCGACAAAAAGATTAGCGAAACTCGACGACGGAGAGATCAATGGGCTCAGAGGGAAGCCGGACGTCAACGAGGAAGGAGATGCGAGTGCCGGTCCGGCTGGGAGGCAGAGATCGGTGAGTTGGGGGTGCGAACCGGGTTTGGTGATGGTGAGCTTGGACCGGCGTCGCTCGTGGAGTTTAAAGGTGGGCCGCTTGACGCCGGGGAGGCCCTTGGGGAATTGGGCCGGCCCGGAGTTGGGGTCGGTGGGTCGGACCGGGGTGGGCAGGCGACTCGTTTCGTCGTGCGGGCCGGTCAGGCGCTGGACCAGTTCTTTGAAGGTGGTGGCGTCGGTATGGACAAAGGTCGTGGACGGGACGGGGGCTTGTGGGCCCAGCCCTGGTGCTTTCTCCATCTATGTTTCTAGCGTGAAGCAATGAGCCTAGAGCGTCGTCTGTTTCAAGCACACAAACCAAAAAAACAAACAAAAAAAAACAATTAGAGAGAGAGAGAGAGAGAGAGAGAGAGAGGGTTGTTATGGAACATTGGCACCAATGAAAAGTGCTTGCTAGGCTCATGGAATCTAGGTTATGTGACTACGTTTCGAGTCTTATGGCCTTATTAGAGGCTCTAATTTTAGGCATGTACTACATGATAATGGATGTGACTTCAAAGTTCATATATTTGTTTATTTTTCGGTACAACAGAAACTCACACATATAGGATGTGGGCGTAGCCCACAAAATCAAAAAAAGTATAGTGTGTAAGAGAAAAGAGACATCCTCATGGTTCTCCCAAATAAAACCTCCAAAATGATAGCCCCCGCATAAGATGCCACCCAATCTGTAGCACTGTTTACCTTCATGTACTAAAGTTCATTCAATAGAGCATGCGATATTATGGTGTTTCTCATATCTCCGATGTCTAATAAACCTGTGCTATGTTTTTTAACCCAATCAGTATTGGTTTTGAATGGATTGTGTTTGATTTTCGAGTGTATATAAATCTTTGTATCATTTCTCATCCAACCAAGCGAGTTATCTAGACTTATTGATGTCTCTGATTGCAGTGTAGCTTAGAAGTTGCTTCAATGAAAAGTCTCCAATCACTTGAGGACAAGAATTACAAAACAAAAGGTTGCTTTCATGAAGGATCTAAAACCTAAGAGTTGATAAGGGCGCTGGTGTAAGTGGAAACTAGAAACACCCTATAAATTAACTTGCAAATAATGATATTTGACTTCATATATATTTCAACCTCGACTTCAGTATGAACTATTTGGAAGAAAGCATTCTTATTTGAAGCAAGGGTCCTTATAGAGTCATTTGATGAAGGTACATCTGATGGAGTCTCTCCTTAATCAGCGAGTAGCTTCCCAAGTTAGAAGAGAGTAAAGGAAGAAGAAATTTGCATGAAGCATAAGAACCTCACCTCCACTAGCTTGCTACAAAGCAAATACCTCCAGTTTCTCAGGTCATTATTCTAATCGCATCCCCACCTGCATTCCAAAAGAAACTTTAAGTATAATTACCCTAAAGTTATTCATATAATCTTTTTTTTTCAACCATAAAGAAGATTAAAAAGCATGATTGTTAAAAAAGAAAGACAATTAGAAACACTACATACATATATAACTAAAGAGGTCTCAGAGTTGATGAAAAAAAAATAGTTTGAGGTGGCGTCTTTTTAAAGAGGTGAAACAAGGGGAATGAGGAGACTTCCATCCCGTTTCTCAAGGCTTTCATGGAAACATGGGCTCTCCGTGTGTGACGAGGAGGGCATCAAATTAATCATCATATTCTCGCAACTGAAACCGCATGGAAGTTTTGGATATGGGAAAGAGAGGCAAAATGGTACAGCTTGAGAGGAGGACGCAAGCCTGCCTCCTCCCAATATAAAAACTACAAGTCACATCGTTCGGTTAAAGCGATGTGAATGCCAAAAAATTTCAACAGAAGGCTCTTGTGATGGAACTTCTTTTTGGCATTGTTGTGATAACCATATTTTGACTAGCTTTGGCAACCAATTCAACGAGGTTTCCTTCAACAACAAGAGAAGAAAGGAGTCAATGAAGGAGGCTGGCAGCTTCGTCAAGTAGCTGCTCTAGGTGGAAGATTCGCTGGTCAAATAAAATGGCAAGAGATGATTTATTGATTTTTATTTTTTAAAAAAAAGATATTAAAACAATAGCAAGCCACAAAGAAAAGAAATCAAAACCACTGATATATGGAAAATTTAGACAGTAGGTTAACCCACATCCACAAAGGTTTTAACTTTCGATTTATGTTTTTAATATTTTCTGAGAACAATAACTTAGTTTGTTTGAATTCTGATAAATTGCAAGTCCTGTATTTCGACTCCATTAATTTACGGTCGATATACTCCATTATATCCTGCAACGAAAGCATCTCTTCCTTGCAAGCCTTTTAAATCAAATTCTTCAAAAACCATGCATCTATATTTACTGCATTAGTCTAAATTCCTTGGAGACCTTAAATTCCAGAGTCCGGTGTTTTATGTGTAAGTTGTTGATGTCTAAGCTCATCAAATAAATCTCTGAAGCATATTTCTACTTTCAACTATTAGAAAGAACAGAAAGAGAACGCAATTCATAAAGTTCAGAATCGTATTTAGTTGTCTCACCAATGTTCCCTTCATCTATGGAAGCAGAAAAAGAAAACGATGGCATAGAAAACAGCCGAGTTTTTTAATGGAATTAAACCCACAAAAGAACTCACCTCATTCAACAAGATCATCTTTAATACAAATGATCAAAAAAAAAAAAGGAAAAAGAAAAGAAAAACAAACAACAATTGGCGACATTAATAACTCACCAAAATACTCTCTACGTCCTCAGTCCGTCACCTTCTTAATTGGGCTTTTGGTGGGATTATGGAAAGGAAAACATGGGGTTATAGAAAAGAAGAGGTTTCATGAGGAAACCGACACCGCAATGAACAGACTGCTGCTGTACGCGTGAAAGATCATCGCATATAAGAGAGAAAGGAGGAAAATAAACAAGAATAACGTTGGAGGTTTCTTTACGTTTTAAGTGTCCGTTCAGATATTTTTAGCTAAACGGACCAGGTCAGCAAGACAAAGACTTTTAATTCCTGAAGGAACGAGTAAAGGACGGGGATGGGATCCAGGAGGTCATCAAGGAGGTCAAAAGGGAGTCAAGAGGAGCGCGAGAAGAGGAAAACTCCAGGGAGGAAGCAAGAGGATGGGAATTTCAAGTGCTGAGAGAGACCAGCTGGAGCAAGAGAAGGGGAGCCTCTTTTGACATCAGAACTGATGCATGCCACCTCATGAGTTGGTTGTAAAAAAATCAGGTTGGGAAAAACAGAAAAAAAAAAACTACGTGTGAATTTTTTACATGTGTGCTCCTATGTGATATAGACAAATAAACAGTGAAGTTACATCCAAGCCATTAAAAAATGACTATTTGGATTGGACTAGACACTATTGAGTCACAAGGAGAGAGAAAATATCTTGGTTTAAGTCCCTGACCACTTCAAAATCCTCAAATCTCAGCTTGCCAATGCAATCACCTCTCTCTCTCTCTCTCTCTCTCTCTCTCTTCTTTTTTTTGGTTTAAAACATTTTACTTTGTCCCTAGTGTATTTTGCAATGTTCTTCTTCTGTATCCAACTACTTATGTTTTGGCTTGGATGCATACTTGACTAATTGAAAGCCATTTTATTGATCATGAACTAGTAATTGGTGAGTTTTTGCACAAAAAAAAAAAAAAGGAAAACAACTGAACAACTTAATTATGTAAGAGTTGGTAGGAGTTCTGCACATGCTATGCATGCATGGAGGGAAGGTAGACAAAGGCTTTGTACAAGTATGTAAAAGCAGACATAAGAAATAATTATACAAACATAAACTATAAGAAGTTTACTTATTAGAGTTGCGGATTTCTACGTAATCTTGTCCCTCTAGTTTTCTTAAATTGCCTTCCTCCCCAATATTTTGAAAATTACAAAATTATCTATCTTCAAGCATATAGAACCCTCCATTTGGTTAAATTAAAATGGGATCACTGTCATGGTTTTTTTTTTTTTTTGATGTTAACGACCCTTTTAGCCTTATTATGGAATCGATCGATTGATTCATAGGTGAAGGCATAAGGAAATTTTCTGGCTGTTTTACAAAAATCAAGAAGATAGACTGTAAGATAGATTGTAATTTTGAAAAGCTGAATACATCCCTGACATAATTTTAATATTTAGTTTTAGATAGTAGAATCAAAGAGATTTTAAAGTTACTTGGACAAGTCGTCGTATTAATAGGCAAACCATATAGATTGTATTTACAGTCTAGAATGTCAAGGGATTTTCTAATACTGATACTAAAATTAGAAGTTCGTATAATTTAAACTTTTACTGTATGGCATGTTAGATATTAGATACTATGATTAATTACAAGTTTGTGTGGCAGAAAACACGATACAGGCTGCTTTTGGTTGCACTGTATAATAGAAAATTTAGTATATGTTTCTAACAAAAGCCAAAGCATGTAAGTTAAGACATCAGATCAGCTGGATCTCCCAAACTTGGTATTTCTTAACATCAAAGGCAAAGCATGGTCCAAGGGTCCCCCGACCCCCCCCCCCCCCCCCCCCGCCCCAAAGGATGATTCCATGAGCTAGGTGCCATGGCCAGGACATGGGAGAGCCTGGCATGCCATTTAACTTGGTCCATTCACTACATTCCATCACAAAGAGCATCAAGGTACACTCCTACAGCAGAAGTAGGTGAAGTTTGTCATTGCCAGCAATTGGTAGTCTTTGTCTAGGTTTGGCTGAAAAGCTATGCTTCCACTCCTCCAGATCTTCCAGCCGAAGGCAGTGCAGCCAATCACTCTCTTCACATCAACCTGATTATCATTTTTCACAGCGTCGCACGATGACTTAAAGAGTAATGATCTCAGCTATCGATCACAATACATAGTCAAAGTCTTCAGTCTTCCTGATCAGATTACATCACCACAGAAAATACTTATTATGAGAGAGGGAGAGAGAGAGAGAGAGAGAGGTTCTACCATGACATGCTGTGATAGCTTGATTACATCCCTTTCAACAATGTCAAATTTTGCCCGGACAGCACAATTTTAGAAGCGAACTTTCTTGATCTGCCAACATTCTCAAATGTGAATACAGTCCTCGAAATTGGAATAAAATCAACTGCAGCAGATGGTAGAAGATAAGCTACCTTGTGCTCGTGCCATTAAAAGTCCAGAAGGCAAGATGGAGCAACCAAAATTTGGCATTCATGAAATCTTATATGAAAAGGCATGGAAAATAAAAGACAATCATTCCAATAAAGAATATGTTTTAAATACACATTTTTTCATAAATCTTTTCACCATAGGAATATATACTGTTTAAGAGAAGGGTCAGTCTCATAGAAATGTAACTGGACTTGCATGTATCTGATACAAAGATATGGTCCAGATTCTCTAGAAGTTTTAGATAAGAAAAGCAAATAACTGAAACATCTTATAATAAGATCATAATTTTGTAAGCAGACCCCAAGACTAGAAAATGCTCGCTAATCAATACAAGATAAACCAAGCAAGAGTGGGCTCAGCCCAGTTCTCGAGCCCGGGCACAGGTTAACTTATACTGGCTTAAGTTAGATATATGAGTATATGTCATAACCCTCAAATTGCTTTAGGTCATTAGCTCATTATCTTGCTAATGCTATGCATGGGTTCTCAAATTGCAGGTAATGGCTTCTGTTGTCCCTATAACGATCAACACAGAAGCCATGCTGTGATGTTCTCAGCTGATGCTGCAAAGCCTAAATCCAGGCTTACAAAACTGAGATTCATCAATACCCTATTAACAGTTACCGCAATATGCAAATTGGAGGAAACTGAATGCATTATTCTTCCATCAATCAAACTGTCATTTGATTCTAAACTACACTGACCGAAAAGGAATCTGTTTCTCTTCTAACTTCCCGAGACCTACCCAGGGCACAAATTAGATGAAATGAGCAGCATAGAACTTACAATAGACAGTATAACTTTTGCTAAGCATTTCTCGTATGACAGATGCCCAATTTTGGCATCTAAAATCACACAGCCTGACTGAGTTTGATATCAACTGCAAAAGTCAATATGACCATCATCAAACTTCGTCGCACAAAATAGTGGTTGATTAAAAATGTTCAGCGCACATAGGCAAGTTCTGAATTTTGCCATATCATTTGGTCGTCCCACAACAAACATAGCAGACCCATCAAAAGCAAAGCTGATGGTTATGGTTATGGTAACAATCCTAAGCAAAAAAGCAAAAGATGAAACAATTCAGTGAAAGATAAAAGAACTATACCGCTAGGGCATCCCCAACTGTCGGAACTTCTTATTTGTGAAATTCTTGAGATAACTGAGAGCCTGCATCCAGTCCCTTTATCCACGTGACAAACTAAAGATACTCTTATAAATGACTTCTTGAATTTAAACACAAAAAGAGGGGGAAAAGGATCTTCAAACTAATCCTTCAAATTCTCTAATTCAGTTCCCTATGGAACAAGTTGTGCCATTACATGGTTTCTAAATCAAGATTTTGGCATGGCAAGGATGCAGAATCATGTAACCCAGTAATCAACATAATTCTCGAAAAATGAATTGGATAATTATATTGATAACCAAAATTAGATTTGTTGATGGATCAGATCATAAACCGGTTTCAACAAACCAATCTGGTGGGACTTTTCCTTCTTCTTTCCAGATCTAAGCATTTGATAGTGATCTGGATTTGCCTAACCTGGCACTTATCAGAATGGATTCAAATAGGGGTTTAATGTGATCCAATTGCTAACCTATAGGAATGCATTATATATAATACAATAGTTCATGAAAATATATGAAACTGTCGATGTTGCTCCACCCCATAACCACATCCCCTTGCCCATCCCTCTCCCTCAATCACTCCCACTCTGTCCCACTCTCCATCCCACCAAGCAAAACCTCCCACCCCCTTCCCCAACCAAACCACCCACCATCCGACCACCCCACCAACCAAAAAACCCCTCAGCTCATTCTCCATCTGCTCACTTTTTAGCGAGACAGAGAGATATAGAGATAGAGATAGACAAATAGATAGATAGATAGATAGATAGAGAGAGAGAGAGAGAGAGAGAGAGCATCAACCACAGTTTATCTCTAATCCATTCCTTCATGATCCCGTTTCTTTCTCCCACCTTTCTCCTAAGAAAGAGTTGCAGCTATGGATTCTGCTCCCCATCCTTTTAATTAAGCATTTAAAATTAAGCAAGGTTTTCAACCCTTATGGTAAGGTGGAGGAAGTGTACAAAGCATGCAACATTACATGAAACATGAGAATCATGATAAAGAAAAATGAGAACATACAAGTTAAGCTCCTGATGTTTATTGCTTACAATAAATAAACAATATTGAAACCGATACCATTATAACGTGGTTGGCCTACCCAATAAGTTTTGCTCAAACAGTAACTCTCTGGCAGACTAACAATCCAATGGTCATCAATTCAATCAGCTAAATCAATAAGGAAAGTCTCACCTCATTTTTGCTCACATAGCCAACTTTTGCACTACTGTTACCAGACATCTTCAGCAAATCCCTACCTGTGTCATGTGAAAATTAGGTCCTCAGAGTATTTTACGATTTCACAATCTCGAAAATAAAATTTCCAGATCATTAAACTGAAGTCATTAAGATAATGTAGAAGAGTCAGATGTTAACAGCAAACAGCAGTCAGCAGAGTGAACTACCACAGATGACACGATTACAAATTCCAAAGCAATTGTCCATGTGTCTATTACTCAAGACTGATCAAGAAGGTCCCTCAAGAAAGCAATTTATCAATCCAACCCCATCACCAAAGTATTCAATTTCACATATAAATTGGCATCATAATTGTTGTGCTCGTTTCTTGGTAAATTTTCTTATATCCACTACTAGTAACTAGTAGAAGGATTAATAAGGCTTTCTACATGTTTGAATAAGGTCCACTATGTTTCTTGTCACATCAAAAACAATTTCTTTCTCAATAAAACTAGTGGAATGCATTATAAACTCAGACAGGTTTGACTCTCTTGCCGAGGTATCATAATCAATGTTTTACCTGGATGCCTAACACTTGTGTCAGGTGTCCAAATCTTCAGAAGAGTTATACACAGGGAACCTTCAAAAAATTCAGGCACACGGACTCATGCGACATCGTGTTGATATATTTGCAAACATGTATAGATGCACATATGTAATGAAAATTGGTCGGATCAATTGTTTTGTAACATGGTAGAGCTTGAAAAACTTATATCAGATGTTATATTCAACTTGAAAAATTCTAGGTATAAGTCCTTTGAGTTACATGTACCTATGAATGATGATATCATGGCTTGTTGATTTGAAGTGTCAAGGAGTGTCAGGAAGCATCTAAGTGTAAAAGTTCCCAGGCACATTAAAAGCCTAAATTTCGAAGCGTTCAATTTGTTATAAAAAAAGATTAAACTATAATGGTTACTTGCAGAAGACCAATTAACTTTATCAGTTCTTCTCACATCATTAAATGAAGTTGCCATGCAAGAGAGCTATCAAGCTAGATGGAAAGTTAAATTCTAAAAATTATGTAATACAAGAATACCTCAACCATGATTTGGTATATGTTATAACCAAAGTTTGCCTTGGGGTAAAGAGAAAAACAAGGATCAACTGCTGCCTATTATCATTCCTCCTATCACAACCAACTTTGCAACTCTTCATCCATTCCTTCTTCCCTTCTCCATATACAGCACACTTTTATCCATTCTTTTTTTTATTATTCTAGAAAATTCATTGTTAATCTGAAGCGGATTCCTTATATGATAATTCAAAATCTGAGATATATTCTCGGCTTTGTTCGGTTTGATCTATAAGTTTTTCTGTAAGTCCATTAATTCATTTCATTTCGATAACATTTTTCAATTTAAATTCAGAATAACATGAAAATAATTTTAGATTTGAGAGGGAAACATGGCATCACCAAATTTCTTTCTCCTTCAACAGCTTTCCATCCTCATGAAACCATACAGCTCACGGGCATTCCTCTAAACAGACTTATTTCAGTCTATTGACGTCACAAATCCTTCAACTGACACCAGGTTTGTGCACATTACATACATTCTGCCTAAACATTAATTTGGTGCACTGATGATTGCTAAATTTCTCTATAAATAAATAAATAAAAGTGCAACTTCTAGTGTCTCCATCCACCAAAAGGGATGCATATCATTTCCACGATGAAACCATCATCACAAGTTTAATGTTCTGGAACAATTCAGGTTTGTGCACATTACATACATTCAGACAGAATTCATATTGTAGAAAAATAAAACATAGCAAAATTATAGCATAGCAAAATTTGTCAAGCATTATTAACAAAACCACCACTAGCAACAAATTATTAACCAGTAAATTGCAAAATTGCTTACTAGTCAAATACTTCTTGAGAATGTCGTGACTATGGATGAAACTACTACTTGATCAATTCAATTACGTGAGAAAAACTCAAAGAATGTTGGGACTATGGATGAAACTAATTAGCACCAGCACCTCCAGACTAAATCAGTTTAAGATAAAAAGAATAAAAAAATGATTTCTACCTGCCCTGGAGCGCAAACAACACTTCATCCGAAGGAGAGACATCAATCTCCACAAAATTTACCCAAGAATCAAGATCAATCTGGTAGGCTTCCATTTCTCAACAAAGAATAAGATCACTAAGTATTGACACTCAAAAAATAACTTCTTTTTTCCACAAATAATGGCAAACGGATCAAATTTTTACGGCGTTGGGAGCGGCTTCGATCGAATCGCCGCCATGGGCGCAGGCGAGAGGAGGATCTTTCAACCAGCCGCACTTCCGCTATCGCATCCGAGGCGATGCGAGCTAATAAGAACGCCAGGGTTTCATAAAAATCGGATTTGTCTGCGATCAAATCAAGGATCGGAGAGCTCTCTAGGATTATGGTTATGGGGAAGCGGAATGACCTGGTGGAAGTGGGGAGAAAAAAAAGGGAGGAATAAGGGCGAGGAAGGCGAGGAGGAGGAGACGACGGAGTCTCTTGGAAGCCAGGTGGGGAATATCATTGCCCTCTCCTCGGAGGCCGGAGCAGCCACCCTTCCCATCGGAAAATGGACGGAATTGTTAAAATCGAAAACCGGAGATTTTGGATAGATTTTGTTAAAACCGTAATTATTTAATCACACATGATAAATTTTAGATATAAAATTAAAAAATTTAAATAATATTTTTTATTTTTTTAAAATAAAATGTTATAAATGATATCAAAATAGATCCGGCCTATAATTTATTTGGACTAGAAGGTACAATAATACGAATCTATTTAGATAAATTTTGAGTATTTAAAAAAAATAAATAATATTTTTTAGCTATTTTTTTTTATAAAGATCCAATGCAATGAGGCAAGCACTTACTAAATAAGTTTCACAAAAACGCAAGGTGACTAATGATATACATAATTAGATAGTGCGTATTACACTATATGCCCAAAATGGTAGTACACTATACCGATCACAACTGTTTGTTTTCATAAACCCCATTCATCAAGTGCTGATCTTGATGCACTGCCTCAAAATAAATGGTTGATACCATGCACCGCTATATGATCCGTAGTGCAGGATATAATTCTCTAATAGATATTTGTTAGCTTTTTTAGAGTTTAGATACCGTACATTAGGCTTGCTAACCTTGGTTTGTGAGATGCATAGGAATTATACGATGAGATGCAGTGGAAACTCTTGATGGATGCATATAAATGAACTAATAATTAAAAATTATTTCAAATAATTAATATAATTTTAATTTAATTTTTTTTAGTCAATATTAGAGGTCAGGTTCATATAAATTAGTGAAGGCTAAACATTGCGTGAGCTGATTAGGTTGAGTACCCTTGCTGTATAACCATTCAGTTTATTCACAGAGCATTTTCCAGAGAACTTCATCATACCAATCATCTTAAAACTTAGTACCTATATGAAAAAATCATAGACATGCAAAGTTATGAAGCTAAAGAAGCCAGTTAGTAACAGACTTTGGGTTAGCCAAGAACATTGTCCACAGAGGCCTTATTTATCTGTCTATTTTTTATTTATTTTTGGGAAAATAAGATTGCAATTTTTTTAAAAAAATCCTTTTGTAGTTGTTCATAAGATTGCTCCTTGTAAACCAGAGTCTACAACCACTTGTACATCAACTTACATACCAGTTACTATAATATTTGCTTGGTTAGCCAAGCAAATGTATCTGTGACAATAATATCTGCATCAGTGTATCAAAAATTAATATATCTCGTCCCAATTTTCTCAATACTAGTTTGCATCTCGGAAACGTCGTAACCTTCGGCTAGAGAGACAATGTTCGGGCTATCCAAGGGGACTACATCTTCTCTCTTGTAACTGTTGACATCACGTAGAAGCTTCTCACTCCCATGTTTAACCAAGCCTTTGAGTACTAAAGTCTTGTGGAGACCAGGAAGGAGCTCTTCATGATCTGTATCCCCTTGTTCTCCCACAAATACCACCACTTTTGAAAGATCAATGTCCCATCTTATTGATAAATACCTTCAAATCATGCCCAAGTTGATGGTAGTGTGTTAAAATCCTTGATACAAAAGAAGTTTTATTGATTGCAATGATAAAATGCCCAAAAACAAAAGGCTAATACTAACCTTAATGCGTGTGACCTTGATGCAAATAGAGGAATCACATTCAAGCGTGTGCATGTCTGTGTGTACACTAGGTTGCATCGGAAGCCACGCATCCGAAGTCTTTGTCGAATAGCATCAATCTTCCAAACCTAAAGATATTATCATTGTATTAGTTTCGCAAACAAGGGTTATATTAACCTTCTTTCATTTATGCCTGATTACAACTAAGCATCGTAAGCAAAAAGAAAGTATGATGCTTTTGGAGGCCTAATGTTCACCACAAAGTTGAGATTTAGATCAAAAAAAGATATCCATACTCAAAAATTAGTAGAGCTGGCTGAGCCAAAAACCTAATTGAGCGAGAAGAGACTCATTCTCTCCTTCTAGCCCTGCATCGAGACTTCGAGCCCTGGATGTCGGGTCATCTTATGTATGATATTATTCTTGTTAGTTATTTGATTTTAAAAAAATTCAGTTGGTAGAAAATAGATTAATAAAATATATTAATTTTAATAATTGTAGGAAAAAAAAAAGCCCGTAAAATGGACTCACCTTAGCTCCAGCCTTGAGAGAGTAAGCATGGCAGCGCGAACTGCAAGCCTGCTCGTCAACGGTCAGATCATCCCCCTCGGCCCCATCCATCATCGCCAATCGCAGCACAGCGGACTTCACATGCTCTGCAGGCCATCTGTACTCCACGTGTGTATTATAATCCGTGTCGGCAATCAGATCCCTCCAGGGATGGCACACCTGGCTCCCGCTGCTACAGATCAACGCATCAAACTCCGTTGGATCCACGTGGCAGCATCTCAACGCCTCGACCGTCTCCATGATCGTAGACCCCGTGGAGAGCACGTACCCCGTTCGAGGACCACCAACCGCCATGACCTTTCTGATGGTGCCCTCTAAATCGTCGATCACCAGCCGTCCCTTTTCATCGTAGCAATCAGCGGCGATCACGAAGAGCTCGCGTCTCCTGCCTGGGGAGTAATCGACGGGAGCGCTGGTTGCGGCGTGCGTGCGGTCTGGACGGTGGCGATGGAGGGCTTCGAGGATGGCGGCGACGTCGGTGCCGTTGGGTTTGAGATCGGCGGCGGCGGCGGCGTCGAGGGAGAAGCGGAAGGAGAGGTCGTGGTCGTCGGCGACGTCGCGGAGGGAGTCGGTGAGGGGCTCGTCGGGGAGGCGTGGCGCGACGTCGAGGCGGGTGGTGGGGTGGAGGGTTCGGCAGTGGGCGACGTGGGAGAGGTAGTGGCGGCAGTGCTCCGGCCAGGAGAAGCGGTGGATGTTTCTGAGGCCGCTGCGGCGGCAGTCCAGCCAGAGGGATTTGCTGGAGACCAGCTTCAGGAGTGCATCGGACATGGCATGGTGGTCATGGGGATCCACCAGGAGGCCATTGTTCAGTGCCTGGCATGAAAAATATAGCTGTTAGATTACTACTTCCTTCGCAGCCTTCTTCATATATTTGGTTGGTCTGGAGTGAAATCATGCGACAGTTTTTTTTTTCCTTCCTTCCTTCTCAGCTTAGTCTGCTAATTACACCAAACCAAAGAAGTTGCAAGAGAAATGGACTCTCGTTGCAGGAGAAACTCAGGTAAAATGTCTCACTAAAATCGATTCCCGTCCACCATTAATGGAGCCATATATAGTTTAACCAAATGCATGCACCTTAAAAGAAGTTGAGCTCAAAGCAAAGCTGCAGTGGAAAAGAAGACTGGATCTCTCATCTCTGCAACTCAAATGTGAGGTGGAGATGATCCGAATTCAAGAGAGGTAGCTAAGCAGAAATCCACTAGAGACTACCAAGAATGGGATCAGTTTGCATTAAAATATTAGGCTATGTGGAAAGAAAGCAATTATAAAAAATACCAAAAGAAAAGCTACTTATATTATATAAGTATTTAAACCACCCTGCCCAATTAAAAACCTCTGCTTTCTTAATTACTGAAGAGATAAATTTGTACTTATAAAGTAACCCAATGAAAGTTTTCTCACCAAAATACGAGAGAGAGAGAGAGTTTTACCTTGATTATGTCTACTGGTCCCCCATTCTTGGTTGCGACGACCGGAAACCATAAGCAGCCGCCTGCAAAATTTTCGAACAGCTCATATAATCCTTGAGAAAAAAAGTAAAACCAAGTATAAGTTTTCATAAAGAAATCAAAGGAAGCACTCCTTACCTCTATGAGAGTGAGGCCAAAAGGTTCAACCAGGGCCGGATTGATGAAGACTCCCTGCCAAAAATTTAACACCAATTAATCCAACGTATACCAAAGCCAGACCGATTTCAATAACGTGGCCCATGATGGGTCATTCTCCAATACCTTAGTCTTTGCTGCAAGACGGTATACGTGAGGAACATCACTCTGCTTGTGGTGCTTGGGGTATGCCACCTGACCATAGAGATCATACCTGTCAATAAGCTTGAGGACCGCCGTCAAAACCGCCGCCCCGCCGCCCGACATTTCTTCGATATCATCTCTGGTGCCCAGTATCAGTGTCTGCAATAGTGCTCAAGTCCAATTACTCCCACTTGTCTAAGTTCACTACTCACTAAGACATCATGAAATGGATGGAGGCTAATCATGGACTAATTACCAAGTTTGCAAGCTCTCGAAGGGGGCGGTGCTCGCCAAATGCCTTGAGCAGTGTCATGACATTCTTCTTCGGGTCGGGCCGAGATAGGGCAAGGATCATAGGCTTGTGAGGGTTTGTGAAGAACCTCATTATCTGCACAAGGCTATCTTGTAAATTGTACTTAATAACAAAAGCAAGGGAAGTAAAAACGGATGTTACAATTAAGCTCAAGCTTGTCTTATAACCTCAGACCATATGGGAGGTAAATCTCTCTTGCCCTGAGTTCTATCCGAGCCGATCAACGATGAGAGATCGCCATCCCCTTCCGACTCTTGAGTGCTCACATGGCTGAAATCCATCCCTGGTGGTATTACCTATTAATTGAGCAAGCCATTTGTAATAGAATCATGCAGTCAAAAAAATAACTCAAAATAACTCAACAGCTATGAACGCAAATGGGCTGGGCTTGGGCTGAGCAAATCAAACATCACCGGAACATGATTTAGCCCATATAGCAGCCCATTCGCACCACTAGATTGGAATCGATTGCTTACCACCATCCGAGGCATGTAACGGCCAAGGCAACTAACACCTCTCCTCCTCCTCACCCTGAGCTTCCTTTCTAATCTTATATCGAAACCATCATAAATCCCCCACTGCTCGTCGATCTCCTGGCGAGTGCTGGTGACAACCAGCTCGGTTGCATCGAGCGCCGCCTCCTCGGCCTCGATCCTTCTCATGATTCTATATGTGGAGTTGATATTTTCTCTGCTTAGCCTGCCTTGCTTGAGGAGTTGCTCAAGTTTGTTCCGGCCTAATGAGTGGCCTGTCATCACCATAGGCACGCCGAGGGCACCCGAGAGGCGGGCCGCCGCCTCGCCGGCATCTGCATAGTGACCATGGATCACGTAAGGCCATGCAGGCTTGGCACTGCCATCCTCACCAATCTGGTCACTCAGGGCCCGAGCAACGTTTGTAACGTGGGCCAAGGCCCGGTCCACAAACTCAGGGAGGTGCGGCCACAGAGACTCCTTGGGCAAGTACCTGAGAATGACATGAAGAGTGAATCTGAGGTTAAGGCCCATAACAATCGTTATAGTGGGCCAAGAGGAGTCAGGTGTAGGCCTGTAACGTTTGCTAATCAGATAAATAGATTCATTGATTTAGTGCTAACGTCATTAGATTGGACATAGGTCCATCTAATGAGAAAAAAAAATACATGGTGTCCACACATTGTTTCAACAGAGTGTAGCCACTAGCATGGTTGCCCTGGAATAAATCATGATCCATTTGCATTCCTTCAGATGATGATATATGGTTGGTTGGCCGATGATTGTTAAAAATATAAATATGATTCTAAATGAAAAATTTGGCATCTAAATTATAGTGTTTCCTCCTACAATATGTCGAAGACAATGTTGAGTTTAATATCGATAATTAATTCCTTTCTACACCTTGATCTTTCTTCCATTTGATGATTATGATCTAGTCGTACTTTGTTTTGTGCGCATTCGGGCTTGCATCTTATCCACCTTGGGCCTATTCTATATATATATATGGGGTTAAAAAAAAATCAAAATAAGGGACCAGGGATAAAGATTCCAATGAACAAGCCGGGAAATTATTGACTGGATCAAGTCAACTAGCTCGGCAGTGGATGAATCCAACCACAAACAAACATCCGCAAAGACGAATAAAAAAGAAACAAAAGGGTAAGGCGCGTAGTACACATATATTTGTGTGTATTAGTTCGCAGTTCGATTGATCTATGAGCTCAACGGTGGATCAGGTCAAACTAAAAATTTGCCTAATCATTACATACAAACCAAACTCTAGAGCATCGTGCAACTTTTTTCTTTTCCCTAAAATTTTATCAAAATGCGCGTTCAATATTTTACCTATCTCGAGGTCCACATGGCAGTCGAATTATGTAGGCCCCACAGGAATCACCATCAATGCTTGGATCACGATCGGACGGACGGGTCAGCATCTCGACCGGCTCACCGTAGGTCCAGTCAACTTGTGGGGCCAAAATTTGGCGAGTCAGGAGGTCCACACGGTAGACTCCCTTGGTGGCAGCCAGAGCCCGGGCTAACTCCACCACATATTTTACCTGATCATCACCTATGATGTTAGAACGAGATCATGTATATAATGTTTTCCAGCCACAAAGAATTCATGCAAATGTTTTTGATGGTACACCTGCCCTCCTGTGTCCGAATCTCTTCCTAGTTCCATGTTCTCTCCACGTACTAGTCCATGCAAACTGCAATAAAAGCATACGTTAACAATAAGTTCTAAAGAAATTAGCCATATATAGCCATTTTTGGCACGTAAACTATGTTAATCTTGTAGGTCTTGTTGTAAATAAGCAAGCTATAGTACACCTGATTCCATCATGTGCCTGAGTTATGCATCTAGTGCATGATTAATCCAGATATCTAAGTGCATCATCGATTTGGCAGAATGTGCTCATGTTAAAGTTTTATAAATTACCATTTTTATCAAAAATAAAAAAATTGCAGCATCAGTAGCAATAGTGACATTCTGCTACATTGGAATCCCTAATAGATCTCATACTAAATGCTTTTACTTCTGGAATATTATTACGCTTCCACCACGTGTCACAAGGCATGCCTAGCTTTTCACTTTGTTCGATCCTAAAGTGAGAGCCGTTCCACACAAGCAATATTAGTGACAGCCAAGTACCAAACCTTGACATGATGTGCTAAGACCATATACTCCATTTAATTAACTAATCTACGCTCATTTATTGAAAGTTTTTCCAGGAGAGTCCTGGTTAACATGGATAGAAGACAGAGTGAGACAAGATCCATGTGCAATCTATGTTCACCTCTAATAGCATAATCTAATGTTGTGATTTAGATCACTGATGAATTTTAGTGAGATCACCTGATGAGCACGATGTAGAGATGGTTGCTCTTCCCACCATCCTCCTCCCACATCTTTATATCTGAATCAATACGCAACATTACAGCACAATCTTTGGAGATCTCTGTGATCCCTTGTCTCCCTTCCTCCTCGGACAACTCGGAGATATCCTCCGCCGCATCCTTACTTCCTCGTCTTTGCTCCTCTCGTCTTTTAGCCAGCCGTTGTGCATCATCCCGCTTGATCTGCAATCATTTTTCGAAAGTATGAAGAACAATAAAGTAACGCTGTACCCATACACAATTTTTGCACACTTATACTTTTACATGCTAAAATATATATATTGATATAGCATAATAGCAATCATGATTAGGGCAATGAGGGCAAGTGTTTTCTATGATAAGATAATCATTTTTCTAAAGTATGAAGAACAATAGAGTAGCGCTGTACTCGCACACAATTACATGCTAATACATATGACATAGCATAATTGAAAAGTTTTTAGGAAAAAAAAAATAGTAATAGCAATCATGATGAGGGCAAGTGTTTCCTATGATAAGATAATCAAATGATCAAGATGAATGCCAACAAAAAGAATAAAGTAGATCTGTCATCACCACCACCTGCTTCTTTTTGCGAGCCAGATGCCAAATTCTCCAGCACAAGTTTTCCAGCCGGTTGCTACGCTCCTGGCTGTTCCTTGTTGCCACCACCTGTATGTAAGTATTAGCAACCCTCTGATCAGTGATCCCCTTCTACGAATCAAGTTCAGACGGTTGGAACAAATGGAGGAGATCACCATTTTCTAATACCTTGATCCAGGTCTTGTGGAGGTCAGTCTCGTCACATCGGTCGACGACTTCCTCCACGAAGTATTTGGTAGGACTGTATCCTGGTTCTTTTCCGTTGCCGAGTTCTTCTTTCTCCAACGCCGACGGGTGGCTCCGTTGCCGAGAGCCAACGGACCGTTTGGCGCCGGCGTCTAAGATGGCCTCCAGATAGCCGTTGAGCCACTCGTTTCCCGCCATCTCTTCCCCTCCTCGCCCCCTTGGTTTCTTTTCCTCTCTTTCGCTCCTTTTTCTTGGACTTTTATAAAAAGAAGTTGGACTTGGGGAAACAAAGAAATATAAAATGGAGAATATTTTTCTTGGAAATTATTAAGGAAGAGAGAGAGAGAGGAATGAGATTGGAGTGGGGTGTGGTTGTGGTTGGAAACCGAGTTGAAGGGGAGAGTGAGGTTGTCCTTTATATAGGAATTTGTGAGAAGAGTGGATGCCCGGAATTTTATTAGTTTGTGATAAGAAATTATTAGCATATCCGAACAGGACTCCTTGGGGAGAATAAGTGCATGGAATAACATGGGGATCATGACAATTAGCGCGGCCGACTCTAGCTTGAGTGGTCACTATTCTGGTCATGGTTCAAATGAAAAGAAAATTGCCTAGAACTAGGTTAGATCCAATGCTTGCAGTGCCGACCTTCGACCGAGGGCTGAAATGTATGAAAAAAAAAGGGGAATACATGTTATGCACATGAAATTATATGTCAAAACCTGTGCCTTTAGGCAATTTCATGCGCTGGTGCTGCATCAGGCCATCAAATGGTTCGATGAGCATCGATTCCGATCCTTTCCAAGCGAAAAGGAGGCAAAAATCGCACAGAAGAGAATGAAATCCAGAAATTGTAGGACTATTAAAAGTGGGGTGAAAGATTGTTGTACTGTAGAGTGACTAATGATTCTATTCTTTGCTTCTTCTGATCCATGGATGAGCAGACATTAGCAATGACATGCATGCATCACTATTTTGTAAAGTAGCATTGTTCAAAGAATTATACGTTTATGCACCGACTAGTAAAAGATAGAGTAGAGTACTTTAGTAACAATTTTTGTGAAAAAATATTTGAATATATGTGGCCAACCCGGAGATACCTAATATGCTCCGGAATCTGTTATTTTTCGATTTTTTTGGATGTATCTGTACTCGAATTATACGAATTATCTGTTTCAGCATATATATATTTGAATAACGATGAACACCATCAAAGTCTAAAATAGAATAAACTGGATAAATTTAGACCAGTTTAACAAGTAGGCTTGCCTTCATGCAAAGGTACAAATATTTAAAATGGGGCAAAAATTTGCTAATATTCACCCTCACTATTGGTAAGTTGGTGTTGTTTTCAAACAATATTGTGCTAGTTATTGGAAAGAAATGCACTCATTGATGATACAAGAGCCTGTTTTTGTTTCTTAATGACCAAGAGTACTATCAAAGCATGATTAAGATGCATTCTCCACTTACTCCTGCCCTCGCATCACATCTCCACCGAAACAAAAGGATCGCAAAAATTATTGGAAAAGCCAGAGAATAATCTTTCTCTTCATCTCATATTCCCCCATATCTTTACTTCTCTGTTGTTAGGTTGTACCTAGGGTTGTTGGCATCCTGCCATGCTCTCTCCCTTGACACACATCCTAATGATGGATTCCACTTTAATCTTCCATGTCCGAATATGCCCGCATACGTTGCATATAACCACAAAAGATATGGCCCATCCACCATTTCCCATCAAACGTGTCCTCTGTAAAACAACATGATCATTACTTAAGAGGTGATGTGGATCAACCAAAAGATTCTAGATTGTAGAGAACAAGTCTATCTTGTATGCTATTGTACTAACAGAAGATCATATATACATGTTGATTACAAGAATCAGCTTACCACCTAATTAGACTGCATGCATGTAGTATACAACGTGAATTTGGAAGGAAGATGAGAGTATTGAACTTTTGTTTGAGGTTTGGTAAGTAAATCAGCAGGCTGAATCTGAGATGGAAGATGGTGAAGATGAAGTGTCTTGGTGAGATGTTGATGCCAAGTAAAGACAACAATGACACCAATATGCTTGGTGAGCTCATATTAGCATGATTGTTAGCAATCTAATTAATAGCACTAATATTATCATACTAGAGAGGATCAGTAGGCTCAAAAGATGGCACCTGTTGCTGGAAATTGGACCCGGGGGCCGCCGCGAAACCAGGGGAGGAGGAGCTCCGCGCCGGGAGGGCGGACGGCGGTGCGCCGGCCGACTGCGTCCTCCATGGGGATGAGAGAGCAGAGAAGAGAGTGCGTCCTGTCCTGTCCTGTCCTGCAAAAAAGCCGGTGGCCGGGCTTTCCGGCGCCGGCCCTCCGATGCTTAAGTCAGAGGGGGCGAGTATGTGGAGAGAGCAAGCAAGAGAGCGAAGAAGAGAGATATGTGGAGAGGATCAAGAGAATATTGTGCTCAATTGTGTCTGTGCTGTTTATTTTTTGTCCCGGTCCGAGTCCGGATCCGGTCCCCCCTTTCTTTCCCCCAGGTTCCCTTTTATAGAGGGATATTGTGTTACCTGGGAGGTGACAGGGGAATTTGTCCTCTTTTGTAATAATTGGGCACCATTTGGCCCATTAATGGCGTAGTAGAGAATAAGGCCGAATCAGACCGGAACCAGGGAGTTGTCACAGTCGATCGGACCTGTTGGAGTGGTTGAACCGTCGGCCGTGGTGGGCCTGGGGTCCGTGGATGGTAAGTGCATTTATTACCGAGTGAACCGGCGGTCAGGGAGAGCCATACGCTTTGATGGTTCAGTGATCCGGAGATCGCCTTGAGCCGTGTTCATTAAATGACTGAGTGCATCGGAGACTTGAGGGGGTCTCATGCATTAATGGCAGGTCGTACCGAATACCTGCGGAGATCTTATGCCTTGATAACTTGGAGATAGCGGCAGGTTGTAGTGGAGTTGCCAGGTCCCTTAGAGGGTTAGGCGGGAGTCGAACATTTGGTCAAGGCAATCGGCTCGGCAGGGGTGCCGAGCCGAGCTGGTCGCCCAATGGGGCGCCCTGTGGCGGGGTCACTCCTAGTACTTCTGGTCGGCGCCCTTCGGGCGAGCACCTTCTAGCCGAGCGCCTCTATTTGGCGCTTTTTGTCTCTGGTCAGCGCTTTCTAGTCGAGCGCTTCTCTGGTCGGCGTCCTCCGGTCGGCTCTTTCTAGCCAAGCACCCCTACTTGGTTATTTTGGTTGGGCGCCTCTTCTTGGCGCTCTCTCCGGTCGGCGCCCTTCAGTCGAGCGCCTTTCTGGTCGGCACTCTTTGACCGAGCATCTTTCTGGTCGGCGCTCTTTGGCCGAGCGCCTCCGCGGCGGTATGACTTGGGGTTTTTCCCCCAACAGCACCCATATTTGCAAGGAGCCAATTGTGAAGCCCAATGATCTCAGTAGCAGTAGTGGGAATAGTTCATAGTCCAACTTCAGCGGATGAGGTGGAGATGGTTATCTGCCTCCTAGAATTCCAGAGATAAGGAAGGTGCCAAGAAAGACATAACAGCTAGTGATGGAATTAATGATGATCAACAGGATTACTTCCCAGGAAGCATCGGAGAAAGTATAAAGCTTCAGATAGGAAGAGCTGAATAAAAGCTAGGTCTGTAGAGTAGTAGCTTGAAGATAACGCAAAAGGCATAATAAGAGATGAGCATAGTGAACTGTTATTGGGGGCATAACAAAGTGGCTCAAAACATGCATATATAGCATGAGCATGAGCATGCGCAGGGGGACGAGAAAGTCACGGTGGTGGTATCATATAGACTTCCTTACGTATGAAAAAAGATAGACATTCTTCACATCAAGCTGATAAAGTAGCCATCGATGAACAGAAACCAAAGCTACAAGATATGATGAACTAGCGCATAAGTCTCCTTGAAGTCATTGCGGTTCTCCTGCTCAACTCCATAAGCAACAAAGCAAGCCTTACTAACTCTCGATTCAGCCATCAAAGTGAGTCTTGATCTTGTAAACCCACTTGCAATTGGTGGAAATCTTGTTAGGGGGAAGAGGAACAAGGTCTCGTATACCCATGCCCTGAAGAGCATTAACTCCTCGGACAATATTGTTGCACACTGCTCGTTTATATTAACCTTCTCAGCAGGGTTAAAGGCTAATCAGATATAAACAACAACGTGAGCAACCTTGGCCGAAAAATGAGGGGGAACAAAAGGAGAGAGAAGAAGGAAATAAACAGTTTCTTAACTACATTATTTTGTTCATGAACATCATGACAAGATTTGAGTGAGTTTCTCGTAAGGCATGGAGGCCACCAAATTCATAAGAGATGTATTCACCTCAGGATCAGGCCTGTTTCTTATGTAACGGGCTATGTGTACTTGGCGTGCGCTTTCGTGTGATTGTGCCCCCCATGGACTGACTGGATGCTGTAGTCGCTGGGCTCTGGCCTACTTTCGGCCTCTTAGAATCATTGTTGATTGATTTGTGATTGAATGCACTAAACTTAGTCGGCCTCCATAAAGGTTGATTGCGCCAAACTTAGTCGGCCTTACTAAATTTTTTCTTGATTGATTTGTGATTGATTGTGCCAAATTTAGTCTGCCTTACCAAACTTCGTTAGCCTCCTAGTACTATGTAAAGGCTGCTCCTATACATTGTAAATACAGACAGAAATATAATTCTCTTCTCTCTTTTTTAAACTCGGCAGGCATGGTCCCGCACTAAACCCCAGAGGACCAGGTGAGCATGGAGCAACGGAACACGCCGTCCCGTCAGAGTGCTTGGCGAAGGTTAATTTGATAGGCGCGTCACGCTCTCGATCATGCAGAAGTAGCACGCCACACCGTACTATCAGAAGCTCAGCGAAGGCAAATTTGGTAAGCGTGGTCATGCTCTCTATCACGCAGGAGCAGTGCGCTATACCGTACCATCAGAAACTTGGCGAAGATAAACTTGATAGGCGCGGTCTCGCTCTCGATCATGCAGGAGCGGCGCGCCACACCGTCTTGTCAAAAGCTTGGCGAAAGTAAACTCGGCAGACGCAGTCTCACTCCAAACTCTAGAGGACCAGGTGAGCATGGAGCAGCGCGTCACACCGTCCCGTTAGAGTGCTCGGCAAAGGTGAACTCGGTAGGCGCGGTCTCGCTTTCAATCATGAAGGCCTCTATCATAAAGGCGTTGTCGTCGGTCCATAAGTTCATCTTGGTTGATCAGCTTGCATACGTTTTCACCAAAGCTCATCCTTCTGACATCTTTCGATTTCTTATTTCTAAACTCAAGTTGATGTCCATATTACCATCTTGAGTTTGAGGGAAGAAATCATTGTTGATTGATTTGTGATTGATTGTGCCAAATTTAGTTGGCCCCCATAGAGGCTGATTGTGCCAAACTTAGTCGGCCTCCATAAAAGCTGATTGTGCCAAACTTAGTTAGTCTTACCAAACTTCATCTTAATTGATTTGTGATTGATTGATTGAGCCTCCTAGTACTATATAAAGGCTACTCTTATACATTGTAAATATAGATAGAAATACAATTATCTTTTCTTATCCTTCTATTTTCAACACGGCCGTTGTTTAAATTAAAAAAAAAAGAAGAGAGGAAAAAATTGAGCCAAGCAACTCAAATCATTAACATATCCTTCCCCTTTCAAATAAAAGAAAGCAAATTACTAAAAAGAGCAGCTCTGATCTAATAAATTGACACAGCATCTTACCTAAACTTTCGGTTCCACCTCACGTAGGAGCAATTGGCTAATACCAAATTCGAATTCCAAGAAGAGTAAAAAAAAAAAAAGGATAAAGGGAGAAAGAAAGTGGTCAGAGAGAACAATTAAAAGGGGGTGAGGAGAATGGATGGCCCTGGCAGTGGAAGGACATTAGTGGGAGTCATGGTCTGGTAGGATATCTCGCGGAATATCCGCTTTGCCAGGATCTCCCCCTTGTCTCGCCCTTCTCCATCTCTCTTCTTTGCTTCCTCGAGACTTATTCTGCTTGGCCCTTTTGCCAAAGCAAGAGGATCAATTATATCCGCATGAAAGAATAGTTCCAAGTTTCTAAGTCTGAAGGCTAAAGGGGTATGATGGAAAAACAAAAAAAAGAACGTGATGGAACAAAGAATCCTTATCATATCCTCGCCATATGAAAGTTCAAAATAAGACAAATATACTCCAATGCCTTCACATTTTCAAACTCTTGGTATCCTACCTGTTTGCTGTCAACTTTGTAACTAAAGTGCAACCATGCTCTCTCCCAACTGTGAGAATTTAGCGCTTTAAGTGTTCAATATGACATAGAAATTTGATGGCATTAAGGGGCAAACCTACGAGACAACTTGCTATGATAAGAGTGACTTCCAAACCTGCAAGGCAAGTCCCATACCACATCATATTGGCGTACCAAATTAACCTACATGATATTTCAGCATTAAACCTAAATTCCCAAGTGATGATTTGCACATCACACCTCAATCAAGCCGTCATCCATTTCCATTTTGCAATAACTATCTCTTGAGTATATTCTGAAGTTGAGTTCCTATTTTGAAAGAGAGCATCTATAATAGTAGCATCAGTAATTGAAGAAAACAAAGTAATAAACAGATTGAACCCAACCCCTCCCCCCAATCTACGCATTGGTTTTTCTGTACACCTTATTCTCTGCTATTGCAAACAAGTAGGAATTTTACATAAAACAGAAAAAAGTAGAAGAAAAAAAGTAGAGTCAGACTGTTTTGATCTTGAAGCAATCACTATCTAAAAGAAACTCGGGCAGTGTAGAATCTGATTCTCCTGACAGGCATATAAGAACCCAAACTGGTTCGGTTGCCTGAGAACAGTTGCACATTCTTAGCATCATGCTCCCTCAAGTTACTTTCAAGTGGTACATACGATATTACAACAATTATGCAACTCTTATATAAAAAGTAACGCTTTCTTAATGTCCATAAAGCTTGTACAGTGACACTTGAAAAAAGAATTAAAGCCATTATTAAACACGAATATTTAAGATTCCTAGGAATTAGATAAATATGATTAAGTGTCATGGGTAAAAGAGAGAACAAATCAGATGGGGATTGGTTCCTCCCATACATGGCCTTTTAAAAGCAGAAACCTTGCCAATGGCTGGGCCCTTAACATGTGGAAAGATCAAAATAGGTCCCACTAGCCCTGGTTGAATGGTATCTCCCTGGAAGCCATCAACAATTACTTTATTCACATTCTCCACCTCTACAAAATTCAAACAACCAAGGATTCTACCAAGTGATCCAATTACAAACGTACATCTAGAAAGAACCTCCCCATGGATGGCAATGAACCAATATTTCAGCTTTTGAAGCAGGAACTATGAACTTTTATCAGAGCACCACCTTTTACCTCAAGAGGAGTGAAAAAAAAAAGCTACAACATGCAAGAAGAAACACCGGCACAGTCCAGAGTTCTGCATTTAGAATTGGCTGATCTGAATGTTCCATTTTGCCGGTGTTGGCAGGTTTAATGGTCAGCATATAATTGCAGGAATTACAGGGAGATGGAGGTATATATACACAATATCAGTGTAATCTTTTATCAGAAATTAAAAAATTTAGAAATCAACATACAACTTAGCAGTTTATATCTCATGTAATAAGAATGTAAAAGAAAATATCCTAATCATCAACCTGGTACCAGCATATAACCAGCCATTTGAATGCACTGACAAGTCCCCAGCTAAAATACCAGAAATAAGAACGTGATGACAAAAGGCATGGCCTGCTCACATTCAATGGACTTGTTCTGGATGGAAAGGCCACTCATTGCATTACTTTATATATACAAGAAAAAAAGGTAATAACTCAGAGAGCTTGCTATACAACCTAGCAGTTGCATTTGGTCATCACAGCAAAAGGGTTAGTGCAAATCATCATGTAACAGCGCCACTGCTTGCTGAAGCAAAAACAGAGAGGTGTAGCCCAGCATATTAAGGTGTAGCTCAGGTATCAGTTCAACGTCTGAGGATTGTTTGGTTGAGTGACATCACTAGGTGCCCAGAAAGTCAGGTACCTGCCACTTATCAATTGTTATATGACGTGAGCGCTTCAAGAATACAAATATTGAAAGTGCTAGAGCCTGTAAAGTTATAAAGAAAAACCATGAGCACAACAATGCACCAATCCAAACTTAACAGACAGCCAGAAGACTTATAAAATTAATCAACTTTCTTAAACTTTCCAAGTTAACCTGAATCCAATGTTCAACAGGTCCCCTCACAGACTCTTGCATGACTAAGAGTTAACTAAATGACTGATGAAGCCATTACTCAAACAATAATGAGGACCTGGTTGCTTGTTTTGTTATCACTGTCCAATCAAGGAGGTCCTACTGCAACAGATAACAGAGTGACATGAGATGCTGAGCATTATGATTGACCACTCTAGGAGAGATTGAACATTAGGGGTAAATGGGCTAGTTTGTCCAGTCAGTCTGAACAGCAGAGCTGAGACAATCCAGGCTCAGGCTCCTTATTTTTAGGCCTACACTTGAAAACTGAATGAATTGAGGACTAGCTTGGGCTTAAGAACTTAGGTTAAATAAATCAGGCCCAAAACTGAGCCACAACCAGTCCAAAAATGAGCCCAAACTTGGGCTGCTTCAGGCAAGGCATATCCGAGCCAGTATAGGTCAGAACTAAGGTTTCAGCCCCAAGCTACAGTCAGGCCTCGAACCGGCCTCGTCCAGCATATTTGCACTCCCATGATGAACATTGGAAATACGATATAAGCCCATAAAACAATAAATTCAGAAATTTTATAAGTAAACAATCAGCCCAGCTCTTGCCAGCCATGTTTGTGAGCAGGATTGACAGGAAGTTCAAATATGGCATTCTCCCAAACTTGAAAGCTTCTGGCATTTGTGAGAGACTTATTTAATAGGAAATACAAGAGCATCAAGTTCTCTGAGTCAGGTAAGGTTTGAGTTGTATGCTGTTACTGGAAAAATTAGTGTTTGATCATATTTTCAATTTTCAGTTCACAATAAAATGTATAACCTTGAATTGAAAAAAACAGTGTTATGTACCATTTTCTTGCACATATAGTACACAATTGAATCCTCGGGAGTCATGACTGCTTCAGTGACTACTGTCCCTCTTCAAACTGCCCGAACACTGGATGGGTGTGCGGCTTCTTGAATTCTTTTTGTAGGGCCTCCTATTCAACTCTGCACCGTCAGAATCAGAAGTACTAATTTCTCCACCATTTTTTCTGTACTCATCTTTCCTTTGGTGATGTTTTCTCTTTCCACCACTTCTACTATGTTTCCTATAGAATTCACTGCTATTGCTTGGTAAATGGTGATCAGTATCTTCCTGATCAGAATTTTTATCTGTGGATCTCCAATCATCTGCAGAATCATCAAAATAATCTCTCTGACTTCCAGTCCTCTGTTTTCTCAATTTACTATTCTCATCATCACTTTCATATTTATGGGATTTATGACTTTTCTGATGCTGCGAGTTATATTGATAATATTCTCTTTTCTCACTCAGGCGTTTATCTTTCTTTGTTCCATGCACACTGGATGAGTCTCTGTTGGAACCAACATCATCAGAACAATATCCCCCATTATACCGCTCTTCATCAATTGTAAGTCCGCCACCAGTATTCTCACTTGAAAGGTTTTTGCTTGGCTCTCTGTTATTAGAATCATTGCCCCATTGCCAATTAGATGATCCATGTTCCTTCTTATGTGTTTCATGGGATTTGGATTTATGATGCTTCTCTGATTTGCTTAGCCCAGTGGAGTAAGTCCCTCTTTCCTTCCTAGACAAGTCTTCTGTTGTAGGTTTCCTCTTATAATGATAATCAAATCCGTTCTTCTCTTCATATTTCCAGTGTCGTTCAAGGAAATCTATATCTGTTGTCTTGGAGATGCCTTCATCTGAATCATGACAGGACAAATAATACCTTACTTCAGACTTGTTTTCCTCAGATGGTTCATGCTCATCCAGAAAAGCTATTTCTTTTCTCCTCCTATTAGAGTGCTCTCTCCTGATTGAGTGCCTCCTATATTCATCTCTCTCTATATCTGGATCTTCTCTGATGGAACCACCACCCCGCATGTCTGTCTCGCAGTCAATAGAACTTCTTGAATGACGCCTACTACATCCATACAAGAACGTCAATAATAAGAATAAAAATGAACAGGCTAGAATGAAAAGAAAAAAAAATATATAAGATGTGCTTTAGTGAAAAAAAGTTTCAGTATCCAAAAGCTTCACACTGATTCTGATGATATACAAGGTAATAAAAATTAGTATTAAAGTGAAATTGTAATAACATACAAGTTCATGATGCTGAATAAGATCAATACTGATATCTGTTGCACTTGGTTACAAGTAATCTCTTGATTAATAGAATAACCACAATAATAAGTTGTACTGTAATAGTTAACTATCAAACATTTATGGAGCCTGGAGATGAAGGAGCATCTCTCGAAGGTTCTAGTAATTGAGGGCAAACATGGAGGGAGCGGCCGGGGACAGAGAGTTACTAGAGCAACCTTCTTTCTTGGCACTTTCAGAGAGTAAGAAATTTCATCAGCAGTTTCAGCTTGGGGAAGGGGGGCGGGGGTTGCGCGGTGGTGCAAGAGAGAAAAGAGAGATATAGAAATGTTTGAGAAATGAAAGGAAAGCAAAACCTGACAATTGAACATCGATAAACACAATGATATCCGAATCCCTTAAGTTCCTTGTCCTCTTCCCTTTCTTCTTTCAAATAAAAATTCTTACCCTCTTTACCTCCTCCCTGTCATCCCCTTCCGCTTCTTTGTCTTCGTCCTTCTAGTTCTCTCGCTCCTGTTCTAGAACTAACCAAAAAGTTCTTAACCCAATTGTTTAATTAGACAAAAATGTCTCCATATCTTAAGCTTTTAAAATTATTTTCTCAAATAAAGACCACATAATAAAGTAAAATACATTTATAGATATGAGTGGTCTGTTTTTAATATAACAACTTAGTGATTGTTAGGGAATTCACATTTCAGATGCTCAAGAAGGCCCCTAAATCGTTTGCGTAGGCAATCAAGTGGCTCACCACCAGCAATCAACTAGGCAACTTATAATTCTTGTATATTTGTAGTTGAAATCTGAATTTAAATGAAAGAACAAACTGCACCCAATGTTGATAAACCTGTTGTCTGTTGGTATTTTCTTTCTGTTCGAACCCCTGGACTTCTTACGATCTTCTAGCTCCACTTGCTTGTCATACACTGATTCATCTGAATGGCCAAATAGAGCAGCCATATTTTTAATCCAGTATTTAGGTGGAGGATTATCCCAATCAGCCCACTCATAATCCCCTCCAGGGTTGCGAAAGCAATGAATGAAATTGCAAGCAGTTCCATGAGAGCAAGTCTGTCAAAGAAACACAAATCACTATTTGGGGAAAGCAGCCTTTAATGTCAGAGTATAATCACCAAAGACTATCTGGTTACCTTTAGCCTTGATTTCATGTATTCCCCACATATAGCAACCTTCCATCTCGTGATAGCAACAAACTCACATATTATCTAATTCAGAAAAGTGATCGTTCAGAGCAAAACTGATAAGTACAAGAATTAGGAAGATTCTACAAAGGGGCTACATATACTTTTCAACTGCTTGCTGCTGGCTTACTAGCAAAGCTATGCATGGATATGTGCATGCAAGGGAAATGCCTTTGAATCTACCAGCAGAAGATGAAGATATCAAACTTTACAAATGAAGACTTATAAAAAACAAGTGACTGTGCAAGGTACCTGTTTCCCAGCATAATAACGGCCATTCATGTTAGTGTAAGCAAGCAGGGCCGAATCCAGGGACTTGTAATGCACATACACATTTCCACGTAGATGGTGAGAGCCATTCCTGCACACCTAGACAAAATAGGTTGGAATTGACATTTTGAATAGCAAGCTAACATGGCAAAATAAAATGAGATCAGCAATATAAAAAGCAGCCTAAAGCCTTTTTCTCTCTTCATTTGTTCCTTCAATATCTAATTTCACTGATCATCAGAAATTGGGTGATAAAGAAGATCAAGGTTTTGTTTCCGGAAAACTCACATCCAGTTCCTAGAATCTGTATCGGCTACATATTTAAATCAGATACACATCAGAAACTTGGATACTATTAAATTTTTATTTGCAGATTTCATTCTTTTCTAAGGTTGGTCAAGAATACAAGTTTCAAAATAACTTCGAAAAACATTATTTTTCAGAAATTCTTAAGCTAACTAGGAAGTTTGGTTGATAACCATGCATATCAGAAAGCCCTAATATATAGTATATTTTAATATTTTATTTTGTACAATATTGAAAAATATATTTTTTTATTAACATTATCTTTTCTACATATCCCTGTATCTCTTCTTTTTTTTCCCTCTTAACAAGTTGGAACTCGATTCTCATGTCCATGTCCATGCATAACTGGGTCCAGGTGCTTAATAAGCAGTGTAACAATGAGAATGATGGGTTCCAAGTTCCAACATGATATAACAAGAGAGTGCATAATAGGAAAACTAAGAATTGCTCAATAATGAAGAAAAAGAAAGAGATCCCAAGCTGTTTTACCCTGTCCTTTTTCATAATTGCATGTGCAGGTTCTGATTCTGCAGCTAAAACCAAAAGGACTCACAAAGGCAAGAAACTTGAATTCATAAATAAGGAATTAAAGAGGAATGCAAGACCTATAAAAACTGCTTTAATGTTGTAAAAAGATATAAAAAAAATTTTATTTGGCAAAGTATTAAGGTTTTGATACGAATGAATGACAAACAAAGAGGAAAAACAACCTTGGTTGGATGTAACATGCATGAGTAAAATAGGACCATGCTTGTTGGTTGTCGATATAGTTATTTTGGCGGTTGGACCATGCATGAGTAAAATAGGACAAGTGTAAGCACTAACAATATGGAACCCATAAAAAAATTTGCATGTCCAAGGTAGGAGTGAAGCATCACAGCTAGTTGCTGGGACCAAATAGAAGTGACTGGTTCAGGCCACTAACACATAAAGTTCATAAGTGCATAGTTCCAGATATCCAAAGCAAAGGGCAAGTTCAGGTCAATTCAGCACCATCGCAGGTGGAAAACATGTATGAAGAAGGATAGTAAATTAGAGTAAAAGTCTGAATGAAGGAAAAAAAAATTACGTCAATAACTGCGATCAAAATCACAAAATATAGCAAGACAATTAAAATGGATGGAAAATATGATTATTATTGTTATGTAAAATAAAAAAATAAAAAAATGGCAAGTTTGTTAATACACAACAGCCAAACTATCTTAAACGATGCATGAGACTTGACCAAGTTTTTTGGAGATTTACTTGTGTGCTGCTAGCAATTATGCACTCAAAACAAGGTGAGACAATTAGTTAATATTGTTTATTTATGTCAAAACCTATTTTTCGCTTCCAATTTAAAATTTATCAATTTCATCAACGTCTATAACCTTATAAAACATTGTCATTAGTAGTTATTGAAATAGTATTCTCATACAAATAATAGGAAAAAGAAGATGAAGAAGAAAGAGAACTCAAATATAGTTGAACTCGTAACAGCTCTGAAGCAAAAGAAAAGTAACATTAACAAACCTTGAAATTAACAAGTTCGCCAAACTTCAGGAATTCTGTATGCACATCCTCATAAAATTCTTCATAACAATGTTCAACCTCTTCATCTGTATACTGTAATATGTGTAACCCGGGAGTAGTCCCAACATACAAGAAGATTAAACATGTATCAGATGTACAAGTATCATAAGCATTGTTCCAATGACTGTGTATAAATTGTTTTGAAAAAATTATAATATAAGATTCGAAGAATGAGAATTTTTTTTTTAAAAAAAGAACTAGTTAACATGGGAGGAATGAATCAATTCAAGGGATTCAGTAAATATTTTCAAATTCTGCCAGACAAGCCGCACCAACCCAAGACATTTTTCAAGCATAAACTCTTGCAGATACAACTGACTCTTCAATATTTTCAAAATCTATGAGAATTAACACCATAAAATAATAGACTCAAGCTGAAGCGACAACAAGATCACAAGAATCTTCTGATTTCCATTGTTGTGTCGATGCAACAATAACATCCATAATCCAGCCCAACTGCAGCCACTATGACTACAAAATCAAGTTCCTCTTGAACCATACCTCCCATCATGGTACCACCCATACGGGACATTCCATACTGTACCGATGCAGAACCGGGATGGTTCCTAGGTACGGCTTGTTAAATGAGCCAAACCAGTCAATACCAAACCAAGCTGAGAGGCACTGCCCTACACAGCATGGCACCTACTTATATCACCTCGTTTCGTATGGTACCATGGCTGGGAGAGAAAAGTGTTGGAAGCTCGTGGTAGGACGAAGCACCATATGAATTGTACCGTACGGAACCGGTAATGAGCCGGTAAGGTTCCCGCTTCCAGTTTTGCAGACCTTGACTCCCATTTCATTTAACTTAGTGATAAGAGTTTAAGCCTATGATGCAAAACTAAACTTTCATGCAAGTAATGCTACACAAAGATTAACTTGAAGGTTAAAAGGTCGAGAATGAGACTGGTTTACCACAAAATTACACCTTGCATTAACACATAAAACTCATTTCCCAGGTGGAGTACCAATGAGTTTCTTGACTGGTGCTCCAAGAGAATATAAAGACTCGAAGCAGTAAAACATGATTTTGAATAATTTCTAGGCAAATTATTGACTCAAAGGTTGACTCGATCTTGGTCAATGTGAACAACTTTCCAATAAAGTAGGAGTTCTTAGATATTATTATGTATCACACAAAGAGGGATTCTAATAAGGTGGCTAATCGGCTAGCCAGATATGCATTGAAGTTACCTTTTGACCAAAAAAAGCAAAGCTAGCTATATTAGTGGCTATAAGTTGCTTGATTGCAAGTATAATGTACAGCCTTATCATGTAAATGCAAACTTACAGGCATTGTAAAGAGATGCAGATTATGCAAATACTGTGAAACTTAAATGATATATAAGATGCTATGAGTAGAAGTTATATATTAGTGTTTGTGCCACCAGCACTCTATGCATAAAATTCTTATGTCCTCATCTATGTTAGACACTAGACACAGGTTCCAAGTGTCTTAAGTGTCCTCAGGTGTCGGACATGGAAACCTTCAAATATCTAGGCATAAGGGCACGATATCGTATCTATATGTATGTGTGTGTGTCGTATTTTTTTTTTTTTTGATACTTATTTGAAAAACGAGAATCTTAGAATTATAGATGCTATTTAAAAAAATAATGGAATAGCCATGAGTTTCCAAGTTGTTTAATTTATTTGCTAGGTTCACTTAGAGGCTATTTGGATTCCTTTAAAGTGGAGTGGCCTGTGGCTCAATACAGGTGCAAACCAGCCCATTGTTTGGATGTCCGCAACTAAAATTGCACAAGTTGAGTTGTGCATTGGGCTGCAACTCAGGGCCATCTTGTGATAGGTCAACTTGCAGTCTTAAGCAGACCTGGAACAAGTTGCAACCGCTTGAGTTGGTCTCTTAATTTTAAAAAATAATTTCTCTCGTCCTCCTTCCCTTCCCCTCTCCTCCGCCGCCCTGTTTCCAAGTCCTCATAGCCACCCTCAATGCCACCGTCAGCCCCTATCACCTTTGAGAGGCCCGCAGCCGCCTCCTTCACCTCAGATTTCATTGCATTGCCTTCCTCTTCCACTCCATCTCCTCCTCCCTTTTCGCTGCCTAGCCCTTTTGCCCCTCTCCTTCACCTTCTCCTTCCTCCTTAAGGCCCACACTGCCACCTGTTTCCTTGCCCATGGGTGCCAAACTCCATGCCCAGTTCCTTGCCCATGGGTGCCAAAGTCCATGCCCAGTCCCTTGCCACTGGCAGCTTTGATGTCTACCTCTTTGTGCATAACACCCTCATCTTCATGTATATCGAGTGCTTCGACCTGGCATTCAATTCCAAGGTATTCAATGAAATGTCTTTTTAATGGAATGCCTGTCAGAAATACCCCTCTTTTTAACAAACGCTCCTCCAAATACAAGAAGTGAGCTTCTTTGCAAGCCGACTATTGCAACTTAAATTGCGGTGCAACTTGAGTTGTAGTACAACTTCAACTATAAGGCTCCAAACAGTCTCTTAAGATGTGCTGAGATAATTAGATTAACAATTAGCTGTGATATATTCATATTTAGAACATAATGATATTTCACTTAAAATTTTTTATATAATCTTGACAATTTTATATTAAACATATAAGGACACTTTGCTTGAAATTTGCAAGAACTAAGGGATAGTTACTAAAATTATCCTACCATCAGCAAGACACATCAAAGTGGAGCATCCAACTATGTCGTGTTTTGTCATGCCATGTCCAAGCATCCAAAAGTGTTGACACTTCCAAACAACTTCAAATAAATTATCTAGGTAATATATGTCCTCATACAAAATGCATCCCCTTAATGCATAATCAAGCAACTATATCTTGGCCCATCATTTTAAGTCTGCTTCACAAGTTCTTTCATGTCAAATCTTTTGTGGCAATTTCCCAACTAGGATTTTCACAATTTTCATAATTATATCGTGTCAGAAACTGATACTTAAACGACATGACCATCATAGTCACACAAAAAGACTCTGTCACCTGTGAACTTAATATTCCTGATAATATCTTCGACTGTGGAACATCACCAATAGTTCAACAAACAGGAAATGACCAGAGAACTACTGAATGTTAAGGAGTTGTCCATCAATAATATTGAGAAGTCAATACTCAAAGATATGTTGGATTCAAGAAAGTGTTAAATAGTCAAAAATCTGTCAGGACATGGATACCTCAAGCTTGAATCAAAAGGCATCATAGATTTTTAGGAGTAACAAGTATAAAAGAGAAAAGAGGGATCTTGATAAAATATTCTTTGCAAGAATGACTGAATATAAAAGAAATTATCAAATATAGCTGAATTAAAAGTTAAAACAAGCTCAGATACAACTATTACAAATTGCACAAGTAGCACAGGATACAGAAGCCTCAGAAATGCTAATCTCCATCCTCAGCCAAGGCCAATTCTCCATTACATTGTACCTTGAGATGAATTTCTGGTGTAGATTTTGTTAAAGAACACTTGGTGGTGTTGTAAGATATCATAAAACTAGGCCATATATCACATACAATAAACCCAACAAGTCCATGCACATGCAGTAGACGGTATAATCTTGTAGTTTCTAAAATGGCGCAATTAGAAATAGACGACTTTGTTACACTATCCTATCAAACACTTTTTTTCAAACAGATTAGTACCACAATGCTAACTGGGTAGCCTTTCTTCATTACTATGACAAAACATGATCAAGTTACTTTGCAGCTTGTCATGTTTGCAGATATGGTAAAAAGCATTTATGACCATGGAGGGGACATTACAAAAGGAAATAAAATGCAAGTACAAGATGTCATTTGCAGATGAAACTAAAGAGCAATATCAGGATACCACATTAGCCACAGGAGAGTATCATCTTACAAACCTCAAGCCCCTCATCTTGCTCCCAAGCAAGTCCTGGGCCACTGTACATATTTTTGATGAGCAATGTGCAAGAATTATCAGGATGAAAATGAACTCTACTGCAACGTGACCCGAAACGACAGGCTCCGGTCTTAAGGTGAAATGGACAGTGAGCTTTATCCTAGAAAAAGAACAGACATAAGAAGTTTAAAGTGAATGTGGAGGGCAGAAATGATTTAGATGGCCGGAGTATTTGTGATTTAAAAGAAAGACAAAGTTTCAAGAAACACACTTGCTCAGTTCCAAAATTTGGAATCTGTTGAGCAGCTTTGTCAAGTACTTTTTGTGCTGACATAGATGGCCCATTCTTGTAAGAAGCAAAAGCTACATACTGTGGAGGAAGTGGATTTGATGTGGGTCTCTCATCATCCTGCAATAGCTTTCATCAAAGTTTAGAGCATATCCAGATTCCAAAGTTGTCTAAAAGTAGATGCCTGACCACCAAAAAAAAAAAAACTTTATTTGAGCAAAGTATAACCTCTTTAATTGGCTGTCTATCAGCACCTTTCTTTGCAACTCTAACCCTTTTCTTCTTCACTGTGATTTCATTTCCTTGCCAGATGATTTCTGCAGGCCCTTCTTCAACATATTCCCATTCATCACCTTCTTCCAACTCATCTGCACGCTCTTTCTGCTGATTCTGTTATGTCTCCAAATTGAATGCAAAAGAAGGAAGTCACATGAAATTGATCACCAAAATTTTCGATACGAAGCACTAAAAAATAATAACAAGACGTACACTCTCATTTAGCAAACATATTTGCAAAAGTAGGTCAAAAATGTACTGCATGCATTTTGTTGCCCATTCATATGTTTTCTATGTTGTTACAGAATGGTCATCCCAATGGTGCTATGCATGACCATCAGCTAAGCCACATGACAGTTACTACCTTCAACTGGTCAAATGACAATGTTGACATACTATACATTTTGTAAGAGAAGAAAGGAAATATAAACTACAAATCAACTAATTTATGATCACTGACTTCTAATCCATGTTTCTTTCCTCTCCAGCACACGGAAGCAATATTCATCCAATTTTAGACATTAACACCCCATATTCACTCAGGTGTCAACACCCTGTCCAAAGGAACAGGCAATTGGTTTGATATGTCCAATTACAATACAAAATGTTACCCATCTCAAAATTATAAAGGCATTCATAGCAATGTATTTCCAGCTAATCATTTGAACCTCTCTCTCTCTCTCTCTCTCTCTCTCTCTCTCTCTCTCTCTCTCTCTCTCCATCCACGGCAAGAGTAACTCAACACATATAACGAATTGATCAATTCTACTACATTCCAACATTTGAATCAGCAAAAAAACTAGGAATTCTTTTTTAAGATAAATCCAATAGAAACCTCTCGACCATCCATCTCCTCTTTCTTGACCAGCAAAAGCACATAGTAATGTATCAAGAAAACAATGAAATATAGTCATTTAATGCTGAATTCAGTATGCCGAACTAACTACCAACCACCGAGAGCAAAAATTAATTTTTTTTTCCCACATCAGAACTGAAAAAACTAATTAGAGCTAGAACTTTTGGCTATCATATTAAGTAATATGGATTCAAACAATTCTTAGGGGAAATAGAAGAAGTAGACGGAAAACTAATGAGGAAATTAGGGGAGATTAGAACCTCCTTTTCTCGCGACTCTTCGAGAAGCTTCTTCCTCCGGGACTCCTCCTCTTCCTCCGCAGCCTTTCGCGCGGCGGCTGCCTCCAACCAGAATCTCTCCCGCTCCTCGAACGCCTTCCTCTCCCTCTCGGCGATCTCGGCCTCCTCCTGCTCCCTCAACCGGAACCTCAGCTGCTCCTCCGGATCATTGGACCGCTCCTCCTCCTCCTCCCGCTCCCGGATCGCCGCCTCCCTCCTCACCTGCTTCCTCTTGAGCTTCTTCACCGCCTTCCGCTTCTCCTTCCTCGCCGCGGCACCGCAGGCGGCAGCGGCAGCTCCCTCCGCCGTCTTCGACTGTCCACCGGCGGCCGACGGATCCGACATCGGCTATGAAATAATCGGGGAAGAAATCGAAGGAATTTTTAGGCTCGAGACAGCCAGAAATTAGGTCAGCTGAAATCGAAACGGGACGAGAGTGTGAAAAAAAAAAAAAAAGAAAAGAGCCACCAAGGTAGTAGCCTGATGGTAAGGGGGCAATAATTCCGCCCAAGTTGCCCGGGTTCGAAACGCGCGGGCGTCGATTAAATTAGGGGACCGGATGCCCCACGCCCGGCTGGCTTGTTGGCGGTTATGCTTTCCTTCCACTTGTACCAAGGTGGCGCTGGGGTGACGTACCCACACGTGAGGTGGTGAACCCAGTGGGGTGAGCCCACGGGTCGGGGAAGGCACGCGAAAACCTGCGACCTGTATCGAACATTCCCTGGTGGAAGGGGGGCCCAGTAATGGGGCTGCTACGCGGGTAGGCTGGTCCCTCCCCCTCCCCTCCTTTTTCTCACCAAAAAAAAAAAAAAAAAAGAAATCTCAAAAAAATAAATGAGGAGATTGGAGGCGATATGAACGGAGTAGTTAATGGGCTGCTCGGTCCGGCCCTCACAGAGGCCTGCTTAATTTACGATCCATGGTTCAAACTAGGCCTTCTAGTCGGTAACCTTTTGCATATAAACAATTCTCAATTTTTTTTATATATAAAACATATAAAATATTTTCTACTATATAAAAATATGAAATCTATACATATTAAAATACATGTCCCATTACATATTAAAATCCTATATATTTTAATATTAACATATTCCATATGTATAGATATATTATAGAACATGTATTAATATATTAAAATATTATTATATGTTCTACGATACTCATAATATTTAATATAATAATAGTATGAGCATGTATTGAATGAATTAATCATGTTATCATATTATTTTTATTCTATCAATATTTAGATAATGTTATTTATAATATATAGTAGGAATATGACCATATTCTCGTTGATTAAAATAATAATGTTTGAACATTAATTATTTTGTTACTATCTAATAAATATAAATTATTTTTTTATAAAATTATGGAAAAAATTATATAGTTTTTAATAAAATTATGCTATTTTATTATTAATTTATTTATAATTTAACTAATAGCTTATATTGGTTTTCAATACTGAAACACTAGTCATTGTCAATAATAAAATAAGAAACTTAAACAATTTTACTTTTTGAACTCATTATTATTTATTGAATACAAATTATTATTTTATTAGTAATATTTTTTACAGTGTTTGTAATGTTTCAGGTTAGCATCCATAGAGCCATGAGCAAACTTTTTATAGATCAAAGTAATGTATCCGAAGACTAGGGTTAAGAAAGGATGATGATTAGGAATATATATATATATATATATAATTAAAAAGTTAACACATTATAAGAAAGGGGACATCCCATGTATGCCTCCAAAATTCAGATATTTAATAGATGGACCATTTCACAATTTTGGACACCCAAAACCGGTATTAGCAGAAAAATTAATTTACAACACACATTGAGTACAAAGTCTATCTTTTTGCACCATCAAATTCTAATAAATTTTTCGCCAAGCTAACCAATTGATTATACATCAATCTCATGGCGGAAAATCTATTTCTGCAAGAAAATATAGAACCTGTGTGTGCTTCATTTTAATTCTTCCATTCATAACTTGCAAAAAAGCATCTTATAGATAAAAGATAAAAGATTTTCGAACATGTAAAGTGTCAACGTAATAATAATGCAATAACATGCTTCATGAACGCTATTCCACAACATTTCCCGGACCTTCCCAAGATCCTCCCATATTCCCCCCTTTCTTTATATCTTTCCAAGACCCACTCCAAGCCAAAGTCATTACTAAACCTCCTAGACAAACTATCATCCATAAATCACGGCCATAAAATCAAGAAAAGAATATTCAACAAAATATAAATTACAACCAAGAAGAGCAAACCCATAGTTCCGTGTTCTCATATCAACAAATCATAAGAAATTAAAAATAAATGAAAGATTTCCTTCCAGAAAGATAAAACCGCAGAGCTAATCTTATGCTACATAACATGTAGCCAGTAAGTATTATAACTAGCTAAACCATACCAAGTTTTGTAGGAGCAAGTGGATCAACGGGTGAATTTTTCTCACGGGATTTGGAGGCATTCACCAGATTTTGTTTAAAATTTTTGTTAGAAATAGTGTCAAATTTTAGCAAGATGTCTATATTTAAGATAAAATAATTCTAATATATTTTTTATTATTGAGTCCTATTTTGAGTATAATTTTATTTCGAGTTAATGCCTAAAGACCATCTCCTATACATAACATCAAATACATTATATAGAGCAATCTTTTAACATAGTTACAAAATCTCTTGAAAAAAACTTCCTTCATGACCCGAAAAATTCTTCAATCTAGCTTTATGTTTGCTTGATATGTACGATCCCAACAATCAAGCCGCCCTTCATCCTTCCCCTTGCATGACAATCCTCATCCCCAAAACAATCAATCAATCGACATAAGGAAGATACAAAGCAAACTCGTAAAACACTTTGAGAGAGTGCTCCTTTTACAAGTATTCCAGTATCTTATTTTTTATTCGTGTTGTTACAATGCTATCGAGATACTAGCTTTTCTACGGTACATTTTAAAATACAAATTGTATTATATATATATATATATAATTTTTTTTTAAGACAATCCGGCTGTGAAGTAGATACAACCTGTAGCATCAGCTCGAAGAAAATATCGTAGCTAGGGTAGGACCAGTTGGATTGATTGATTCCACACTGTATAGAGCCTGATTGGTTAGCCACAAAGAAGGCTATCAGGTTGGTTTTGTCCTCACACCAGATAATTTTCATCACCCAACTACTAAAAAAACAAGGAAAACCAATACCAGCTTCATACCTCACACTTAATGATAAATCAAAAGCAAAGTGCCACACTGAAATCGCATCTTCCAACAGAGTCGAGTTACATTATATTATTCTAATTAACGAATCCCACGATTCCATTCGTAAGAGATCAATCAATCCTTCTCCTTATTCCGATGCTCCTCCACGAAATCCGCAATCTTGGCAATGAGGTTCCCCGACTCCTTCAACTCCGGGAACACGTAGAAGGCGTGGATCGCGTCCGGGTACTCCACCAGCCTCGCCTCCTTCCCCCTCGCCCTCAATCCCTCGTAGTACCTCCTTTGCCAATCCTGGAGTGGATCGAACCCCCCCACGACCACCATCGCCGCCGGGTACCGCTCCTCCAACGCCGCCGCCCGCGGCCCGAAAACATTCACCACCTCATGGTCCCGGTCCGCCCCCTCCGGCAAGAACGCCCTCCACAGCCAGTCCGTCCTTCTCGTCGACACCAGTGGCGCACCCTTCAGCCGGATCTCCGCTTCCGTCCTCTCTTCCCCACCGAAGAACGGTTGGATCGCTACCAGCCCCCCTAGTCGGAGCGTCTTCCACTCGCCGCCGGCGGCCCACCGGCGGGCGACGTGGTGGGCGATGTTGCCGCCGGCGCTGTCGCCGGCGAGGAAGCAGCTGGAGAGATCCACCAGACCGGCGGCGGCGGGGTCGGATCTCGCCAGGCCCCCGCCGTCCAAGAACCGGAGCACGTCCTCACCGTCTTCGTACGGCGCCGGGCACCGGTGCTCCGGCGAGAGACGGTAGTTCACGGACGCGATCACGGCGTTAACCTTCCGGCAGATCCGCCGGCACACCACGTCGTAGGCGCGCCCATCCGGGGATAGGAACGCGAAACCGCCGCCGTGGAAGAAGACGATCAGCGGGATCCGGCCGGCGGCGGCGGCGGCGGCGGGGACGAAGAGACGAAACCAGAGGTTACGGGAGGAGTCGACGGTGATGTCGGCGGTGCGGACGCCAGCGACGGGCTGGGAGGAGGCGGGGGAGCGGGGCTCGAGGAAGGAGAGAAGGCGGCGGTTGACGGTGCCGTCGGAGCGCCGTGAAACGTCGGTGACGGCGGAGAGGACGGAGATGAAGAAGCGCGTCTTCCAGGGGAGCGGCGGGGAGACGGCGTGATGGTGGCGGGGACGGAGCTCCGCTGCCGGGCACTTTTCCGTCATTTTATCCTCGGCTCGTTCTTTTCACGAAAAGTGTATGGTGCGGGCTGGGGCCTGGGAAAGCGGGAATATAATAGGAAGGAGAGAGCACGTGACAAGTCACGTGTCGGCAATTGGGGAGGAAGCAATAATTTCGGCAGCTACGGCTCTTTGATGCCGACAGAGGGTTGGGTACACGTGGTGCGATGGGGTTGGCATAATCCCGTGAAGGACAGGTTGATTAGGATGGGGAATGGCCAAGAGTGGGAATTTATAGTTGAAGAATTAATGATTGGTTGCAAATTGAGTAGATGGGAAAGAAGCTTAGGAAATAATGGTTTTATGCTTAAGGAGATTTAGGATTAATTGGGCTAGGTAAACTTAGGGCCAATTATATATTTGGAGACTTTTACATGATAATCTGATGCATAATAACTGATTAGAAAAACAATTGGGCTAGGTAGATCAAGAGACAATTAGGTGTAACGAGGTTGTTCCATAAGCATCAAGCCAGCACCTAGTTTTTAGTAATTTGAGTTTATACTTATCATACAAAGGGTTTTTGCTTGCGACCATACATGTTTAATATATTTTAATGAAATATGGAAGGGTGTGGTTGGAACTTAGCAAATAATAGATTGCTTTTTTTTGGCGATTAAGATTCAAATTTTTTAAAAAATACCACTCGGTACATGAATCTAAATTTTTGCTTTATCTCTCACATATTGGTTTGAGACAGGCCTTTTGATCTATAAATACCCTTTCACTTTAAATTAATTTCCACACTTGGCACTTGATTGTCGCCGCTTATCAAGAAATGAATGGCCAGCATTAACTACAAGGTGAAAAAAAAGAAGCTTTATCCACTTTATTAGGACACTGTAGCAAAATTCAGATAAAAATTCTGAAAATGCAACAAAATTAATTACAGAATCATGTAAGAAGCACTCCTGTTTTTAGGGGATCAGCTCCATCTTGATACTAAGACGTTCTTATCACAGGCTCAACTGATACAATTTTGGTAAATTTAGGCATGCTCGGCGGCGCGTAGGCCTTTCTTATCTAAGAGTTTTTTTGTGCCAACAAAACTGGAAGTTTTTCACTATTGGTTAAGTCCTTGTCAATCTGTATCTTAAGGGATGGGATCTAAATTTTGATAGGAAGGACTGCTTCCATACTCTAGACCAATAGATAAAGAATTTGACCCGCAACCAATTAGAACGTTGACTTACGGAACCGACTTCCTATCTCGCCGTAGGGTTAAGCTCTCTGTCTTGGCTCTAACCTCTATTTTTTGCATTGCTTTCAGAAAAGCAAGGTGTCAATTCTGATCCGCCTCGGATCGCCTACTTAAGTGTCGAGAATAAGAAGGATTTGCTAATTTACTGTATTACTATCATAATCCTGTCAATCTATTGTCACCAGTATTTTTGAAAGTATTTTCTAAACGCTTTTGTTCCAAGTAATCTATTCTATTCCACTTATGTAAGCGTTCTTCGTAGGTTGTCTTTTCTTAAGGGCAACTCTACCATGACATAAATAACATATAGTAAGTAGTCCATACTCGACACGGCTGTTCTTATTGTAAGAGAGATGCTTCCATAATATGCAAAAATCTCACACAAGAAAAGCTGCATTATTGATGATTAACTTTGCTATTGCTCAAGAGAAGCAACAAAGTGTTCTTACATAAATTTTCAGAATCTTGTGAGGATGCTATCTTTTAAATATTCACTAAAATCTCCATCGATTAATTTGGAACCACAAAAACTTCATGCAGTAGGTTGCCTTCTTATTACGGGGGAGATTTAGATACTATCTTATTTTAATAAAGATTCCATACCTTTCAAGATATCAGGTGGGTGAAACCAGAGAAGACGGTTCCTTGGAGTGTGAGATGCTTCTTTCTAGAGTGGCAAAAGTTGTGAGGTGGTTGAGGAATCATTTTCCGTCCTTGCTGCTGTTTTAATAGCCTTACATGGTGTTCTGAAATTTAATTACTTAAGACTGTTTGATGGCATTTAAAGTACCTACTCTCTATTTCCACGTCAACCAAACTTTGGTGGAAGAAATGCCTTCTATGACGCATAAGAGTTCGAGCCTGATTAGGTGGACGTTCAAAACAACACGCATACAAACACACACACATGGAGAGAGATACGGGGAGTAGGTTTGTAGGTGAGTCAGTAAAAGAGGAACGGTCAATGAAACGGCTTACTGGGTGGCTGTCTATGCGGCCCATCATTCAGAATATATTCCGTGAGTTTGTGTTTTTTGATTTTATTGGATGTATTCATACACACACATCGTATGAAGAACTCTTTGGAGGAAAAAAGAAAAAAAAAGAGGAACTACATTTTAAGAGTTTGATGATGTCCTTCCCCAGCCAAAGTTTTCTCACCCTGATGAAAGAGTTCGATTAGAACAAGGCAGCCTTGGTGGGCTCAACCATTCTTGGTCGTTCACCCAAGTATACGGGCCAAATGAAAGGAGGGATAGTGACTTTTTGTCAAAGGAACTGATCGAGGTTCGTAAGCATTACATTGGCGCTTGGCCAGTAGGTGGTGACTTTCAACATCACAAGTCTAATATCAGACGCAAGGGGGAATACACACACACACAAAAGAAAGGAAAAAACTTCCGAATCACTGGCTCCAAGTTATGATACTGATCTTAAAAAGGGAAAGATTTTACCTGGTTTTAATGATAGAGTCCATACTTGATGGCTCGCCTTGACAGATTTCTCTCTATCCAAAAAGGCCTTCAACGATGTTGTTTCTAACCATGTCCCTGTAGGATTGGAAGTAAGTAGCAACCTGAACAACTCTTTTTGTTGCTTCGTTTTGAAGAGTGGTGGCTGAAGGAACCTCGGGAGATTTAGAAGCGGTGAAAAATTCTTGGGCACCACTGATGAAAAGATGGAGGTAAGCTGTCATGCCCCGATCCAAATTCGCGAGCCGTAGGTTGCGGCAACCGCTGCATATTAATAAAAAATATTTCATCATGATATCATAAACATTAGAATAACCTTAATGCAACTTATTTCAATAATAAATTTAAAATTTAAATGTCCCACAATTTTAATAATATTCTAAGGTAATACATCAATTTAAATAAACTCTAATCTAAGATAATATGTGTTAAAATTTTGTTAGTCGCTCTCCCATATTGAACCCTCGTCATGCTAGTTCTTCAAATCTGTAAAAATAATAAAACATCATATAATGAGCTAGACAGCCTAGGAATACATTAATTAGACAATTCATGTAATAATATAAAATATAAATACAAATTACAATAAATTAGTATAAAGACATAATCAGTTCTGTTTTAAAATATAAATTCGTTAAAATTCATATCTTTCAAATTTTTTTATACGTAATTATAAATTCGATTCGAAATAAATCACATTCAATTCAACATTCTTAAACTATGACTATACTTATACCCTGTGGCCAGACCAGAAATAAAACTACACTTGTACCCAGTGAAATGGTTCAGAAAACCGCACTTATACTCTACGGAGTAAGCTATAATACTGCACTTATACAGGACAGAATGGGCTAGAGTACCGCACTTATATCCTAGAGAATAGGCTAGAATACTGCACTTATATCCGGCGAGTGGGACAGAATACCACATTTATACCCTGTGGTAGGACTAGAAATAGAATCAATGAGCTCAATATTGATCAAAGTAGCAATAAATAATCTCCAATTGGCATAATCCAGAACATAGTCAAACTAAGAATTCAAATCTGATATATATCAAAGTTCTTTTTATAAAATAATACATATATCATAATCCAATCAATATAACAATAATCAAAAAAATATTATTACGAATTATATATTTATTTTTTAATTTGAAACACCATCTCATAAAATTCTTAAATTACATATAAATTGATTAACAATTTCTTTGATGTAAAAATAATATTATATAAAAAAATTCTAAAAAAGATAGATTATTATTTATCTTGCACGAATAACGAGCAGACATTCTAACTCATCCTTAAATCCTCTTTTAGAACCTAATATTCAAAATTACATTATTATTTTATTAAAATTTAATCATGATTAATTTAAGAATAAAAATTCTAAGTTCTGAAACCCTCGTAGAGTTGTCCAAGGAAAAGTGCCGGGCACCCTTGTCTGTTCGATCAAAGCAGAATTCATCGTGACCAATTCTAACATTGTTTGAAAAGAGCCAAGGTGGGGCTATCGCATTGCCCGACGACCACGAATCAGGACCTTCACTAGGATTGATCCAAAATTACTAAGAGGAGTATATTGCTGGATCTATCATCTCTAGAGAGAGTAGAGAGAGAAACAAGAGAGAGAAAGATGGGAAAGATAAAGAAAGGAGAGAGAGGAAGAGAGAACAGAGAGTCTCTCTCTCTAGCCAAGAAAAAAGAAAGGAGAGGGAAAGGATGGTTGTGGCGGTGCCTGGGGTCAAGGGACCCACGGCCGGTGGCGGCCGGCAATGCCAAACTCATCTCAAAAAATGGGGACTAAAAAGACTTCCAAAAAAACTAGCTAGAAGATACTATTTGGGTTTCTCGATTCCTCCGAAATCTACCTAGTAGGTGGCCGACATGGGACTAAATATATACCCATACGGGTCCTCAAAGACCCTTGCAACATGCATAGCAAGCAGTACTATATACCATATAAGACATGCATGATCCAGTTCATCACACAAATAAAAGACGAGCGTGACCTAAAGACAAGACCTCATATATCCTGTATGAAATTGTGGCGCTTTTCATAGGCTAACCAGGACCCCAGCAAATTGGCCAATCACATGCACAAGATTGAGAGCGATGTACCCCCACAGCCACAGTGAAACTGCGCTCACCTTACAATGCTGTTTACTAGCTACGATCAGTCCAGAAATTCTTGTACCAGATGGTTCTCTTCATTTTATGTTGACACTTCTCCCCCACCTATAATGTCCGAAACACCATCGTGCTTACACCCACTCTTATCACAAAGAAAGGGATAGGTTTCTGTTGGCCGGAAAAATTAGTGGTTCTAGCCAATTCTTTCATGGGTGTTGTGCAACCCACATCTGGATGTCTCCGTTTTCAAACACGCATTTAACTCTTTGAACCAAGTAGATACTTGTCCCTATTTTCTCCTTTCTTTGCACTCAGGGTGAGTGTAAGAAATTCTCTTCATGCACTAGAAGATGTATCTACTATTAAATAGAGCCACCACGCATCTAAAGATGAATTGGACGGTATCAATAATGAACAAAAACTTAAATTTTGCCACTAGCCAAAACTGGCATCTTTGGATGTGTCATCCCTTGCACTGTTTCACCTACCTTGAATAACTTATGAACTGTTGGAGGGTTCAATTGATTCAATCACCTGCTATCACTGATGGCTATGTATCTTCTGTTCTGTTCAATGACTAATGCACAAGTTCAAGCTAATAATTTGTAACTCCATTGTGTTTGTAGAAACTTTACGCAAAATGAAGATTTTGTTATTCATGTCCGGAGGTAACTTCGAAAGCTTGGCCATACAATCTGATCTCCATCAAACACAACCTCTTTCAGCCCATTGTTAGCCCTAAACGCTCTGCAGCATAAAGAATTATCTGTTATTAAAATTCACACCTTTCAAAAAAAGGAGGACAAAAAATTGGAGGGGTGATTATTTTCCACATATGTTGTCTAAATGTGGTTGAGAGCTGCTCCTGATGATGGTACGGTCAGGGAGTCGACAGAGAAGGTGGAGGAGATGGGGAGGAGGGGGAATGACACCAATGGCTTGTTTTTTCATTCAATCATTTGCATAGTACATTGAATTTAATTCAAATCCCAAAATCAACTCAAAAGCACAAGAATCTATCATATGGAAGGTGATATAAACGACCACAATTAGCTGCCATACCCCTTCTGATGCCATCAGCCAATGCTGCCCAAACAGAGATCACATTAGTGGCTTGACCTCAAAACAGTAAATGCAGGTCATCAGCATAAGGTCATCACAATGTCATAGATCCAACCTTCAGAAATTAGAACATAAGAGATGACAGAGCTGCACAATTCATACTACAACAAAATAGGAATTTAACACATATTCAATGAAAAGTTTAAAGCATATACCAGTTTTCAGTTCGAAATGAACGCCCAATCTGTAACAAATCCCACTCATTCATAAACTTCCATCAAGATGACGCAGGTATTGTATCTTCACCTTGTAGGTGAGAATCTCCCTATACTGCTCAACTATGGAAAAAAAGGAGCCCTGGCTTCTCCTGACTCTACATTTATATTTAGTTTAACACTAGGATTCCGGCCTCTCATTTCCTGGTTTTGTCGAGAACCTCAATGTACCTCTTTGGTATGCCATACTGGTCAACAAGATGTTTTGCAAGGTCATCCATCACCCCACCTTGAACCAGCACCTCATGTTGCCCTTTCTTACCTGAAATTTGTTATGAAGTTACCATCCGTAAGCAGTTATGGTCCAAAAGGAGTGAAACAGTGAGAAAAATGTAAATTGATGCAAAAATGTGAACTTGCACAGCAACACTGATTTTCTCGAATTAAAATTTGCACATAAAGCACCATGCACAAAACAGAGGACTATAAGTAATCAGATGGACAGGAAGATACTAGAACACATAGTATCTAGCAGGCGTCCAGCAGCAGTCCTCTTGGATGGTTAAGAAACAAATACCTTCCTCCTTGACTCACTTGACAAATCTGTATTCCATTTACCATTACAAAAACCCTTCCTGCACTACTATCATACTCTTCCTTTGTACCCTAAAATATAAACCATTGCTTCACAAATAGCACCATCACTCCAACCTGCAAACTGAGTGCCCAATCCATTAATTGTCAGGTTCGGGTCGGGCCCGACCTAACTGTCTAGACATTCAGACTACATACTCGGGCGTATATAACAGGTCCTTAGCATTTTAAGATCATGGGTTTTAGCATTAGGTTTCTTGCAGTCCATATACTGCGTTCATGGATGCATATCTGAAGACTGGTTATCAAGAAGAACACAAGAACACTAATCAGAGAGACAACAACCATAAATGGAAAAGACAGGTCACTCATCTTCAAAAGAAAAATAAAAGCAATAACAGTGTTCATAACTGTTTTGTCTCTGTAGATGTTTGAATATAATTGTAAGTCTTGTGTTAGAAAGTAATATGACCAAAAGCAAAATGTTGCCGAGCCATTTCTCTCTTGGCATATTTATCATTAAAATTTTCTGGATTCGGGGATTGAAATGCAATCCCCTTACCTTATGGTAGACAGGAACTCTGTTTCGCCTGAGACAGAACTGATTTAGATGAAACAATATTCGATCAATCTTGAACACGAACAAGATAACTATCTTCTTTTGGTTTGTTTAGGAGGTTTAGGTGTCCTAACATCAATATTATGTAATACAAGGGTACCATGGTAAAGTATCAGATTCATACGGAAGAAATAGTGGCCTAAAAAGTCAGGCATCGGTGTTTTGCTGGGGCTGAGATCTCCAGCTGGATCACTGCACAGGTATCAATACTTCCAAGTTACTCCTTTCACTAAATCATTCTCTGAAGCAACTAGCTGACTAGTAGGCAGCCAACATACTATACGCATAGGACACTTGGGCATCTAATACACAACCTCTACGTTACCCAGACCCTTTAGCTTAAACTTTAAGAACTCATATGCCACATAGCCATGGGTATTGGTTAGACACTTGGGTATGATCTGTTAGGAGAGATTCTTAGGTATCAGAAGCATTTGGACATGCACCTAACCTACCACCAGAGACCAAGTAACAGTGTAACACTAACACAAGCTTTTAATTCATTGCAACCAACTGGCTGGTACAAAACAACCTTGGAACATAAATAGCACAATTCTTTTGAGTAATGAGGGGAAGATCCTATGTAAAATCAGTAAGATGCCATACCTGGAAGCTCTGCCACTGATGTACTGCAAGCAAATTTTCTTTGAAGCTCGGATGCTAATGAGTCCGCATCCATTAAGAAAGACTCCAGCCCAGAGACTCTTGTCACCTTCTTGTTTCCCTGCCGTCGTTCGGTCATAATCTGAATGGGTCTAATTGCCCCCTTGCGTACAGCAACCTCATTTCCTCTTGACACCCTGTGGTGGACTTGCATGCGGTTTAGAAATGTAGCTCCTAAATCTTTCTTATGGATCTCTGTAGGGTAAGTTGAGCCCTTCTTGATGGTACCTTTGAAGAGAGCATCACATAGCGCAGCATCCAGGACTACCATTGCCTTATCTGTTTGCTTAACCAAATTTTCTTTCTCTACGTAACTGAATAACCACCAGAATGTTGAAATAAACAGACAGTCAAGCTTCCAGAATCAGCAAATAACATATAAATGAAAATACAAGAAGAAAAGGCAATGTCTAATGATAAACCATCTAAATTGTGAAAATTCGTGACAACTGAAAAAAAAAATCATGGCTCTAAATGAAATCCCCAATTAACTGAATATTCTTACAAATAAATCAATGAATTTATGGTGGCACACCTGAAGACGACATCAGATGCCTCTGACGCACTGTAATATTTCCCGGTATCAAAACCAAGTGATGTGAATATGGGATTGACATGTGTGGCAGGCTTATAAATCTCAGCTAACTCAAGTTGCTGTTTAGCCTGCCGACCTTCACCTACTGCACAATCATGCCTCTGATCAGCAGTCTCTACTACTCGCTTCTCTGGTTTGAAGGACATATAGTCTGCATGAGCACGGTTGATAGCAAGTAACATGACCTCTTTCTTATATTTATCCTCCTTTGCTGATATCTGTCAAGTTTATACAACTAAAGTTAACCAAAGTAGAGTGAAAATGTAAACCTTCTAAAAAAATAAAAAACCATATGGGCTTTGCTTAAAATAATTCAAATGCTCAACAATAGGATGCTCCAGTCTACACATTCTTGCAGTTCCAACATGTGTGTAGAGAAGCCAATTGTTGATTTTTATAATATTACTTCCTCCAGTATGACCCAAAACTTTATTACCATGGTATCCTTTTGTAGAGCCATAGTAAACACACAATCATCACGTACATCCATATCTCCTAAAGGAATGGCGTAACAGTCTCTACTTTTGTAAAAGAATGAATTAGTTGATTTGGACAGGTTGAATAAGGTAACCAGAAAAAGGAGCATTATCCACCCAAAATTAAGTCTATACATGAAATAGAAACTCGTTCTAGTAACCATTGGCATAACCAGCAACTTATCTGGTTAATTATGGTAACCCTAGGAACAGCCAGCAACTTATCTAGTGATTATAAGCTTAATACCCTCTCACTGAGTGAGAACCTGTTGCATCAAAAAAAGTAAGAAATATGTAATGTAATAAGTTTTCTCCCTATGGAGGACGGATCGATGAATTAATAGTATTTTTTATTGTACAAGAAAGGACTTCCTGTGTGCTTCTCTTCATATATCAACAAAAACTCAAGCATGCAGTAATTCAATAAAACACAAACTTTGTTCTTTGATAACCAAAACAGTTTGCTTAACATGCAACTAAACAGATTTAGGTAGAAGTTGTTAATGAATTCAATTCATACCCCACCATGCTGTCCAAATCTAATTAAATGAAGATCATGTCATAGGTCTGTTTCCAAAGTTTCTTTCCATAATAGTTCGATGTGAGTTTATATTTATGCCTACCAGCCCAGCAGAAGATTTAGATTGTAGCCACTTCGAGAGTTTTTTATGAGATGATTTTTTGATGTCCAGAGTGATGCCTGGAGGCCTGCAGGGCAGTATATGATTTGACCTACAAATCACAAGCATACAGGAGTTGTAAATATAATGAGAGACTTAAGGATGGGAAGAAAAGCAAAAACACAGGATGCTAATAAAAATAACTGGATCAATTGTTAATAAATAATAATAGTACTATCAAACCTTCGCAAGTCCAACAATGGGGAGGCAAGCTTGTTTGGATTCACATAAAGCTGGGTTTGATGAGCCCAACAAAGAAGTATGACTAATAAACACCACATCTAATTATAATATACTCCCGAATGTGTAAAAAATGTTGATCATTATTTAATTAAGATATTTCCTAAAAAATACTTAGAAATTTGCAAAAGTATTCTCAATTTTCTATTAGTTAGATCACTTGTATTTCAAATAAATGCAGACGAGGCATCTGAGTTCAGCTGCTCTTGTCTGCTATATAGCCAACATTGCTCAAGAACAAGTCAATAGCCCAACAATGACATCCATATTATAGTAGACAATATGGGCAAGACTCAAGCATGATCAGAAAGCAACAAGCTAATAATAACAATCATGAAAATATATTTAGGCATCATCTAACTCACCAATCATGTTACAAGATTCAAGAAATTCAAAGCAAGTTTTTGTTGGGAAACAGAAGAAAAGAAATTGCCATGTGGAGTACCATAATGTGCTACCAGGCATAGGAAGGTCCTTATCTTTTACACTTGTGTGCAATGCTTGCAGAAGGCATGTGTCCAAAAGAATATCTACTTCGCTGGATAGAGTCTGTGGTTCCTTCTCATTGTTTGGCTCTTCAGCAGGTGCATTGTGCGACACCCTTAACCCACTCATATCAGCAGCAACCACTTCTTCGGAGGTTTCATTGCTAACATCAACATCTTGTGAAGTATTGACATGTCTTTCAGTATGGGTATCTGAATCTGGTTCTCCTTTTTCTACAGCTTCACCATCATGTAGACTGCTTGAAGCATCTCCAGAAGTGTCAGAATACTGAGAAACCAAAGATAATGCAGGATCTTCGACGACAATGTCTTCCAAAAATCCTGCATTTGGAACGAAATGACCTTCAACTGATTCCCTGTAATCAATATAATAAAATATATGTCAAGTCCAGTCCTGTCAAAGATTTCAGAAAAGTATCGTCCTCCAGGCTACTATACTTGCCACAGCGAATCATGATAACAATGCGTTATTCGCAAAGCCTTGCCACGCAAACCAGCTTTGAAGGCTTCCGCACTACTCATAGTGGTGGTTCCAACCTGTAGAGATAGGACAGTGAGTTACACAAGAAGCATGTTATTTTGAATTTAAATCACCATTCCTATATGGAAATCTAATCAGATAGAAACAGTCGTCAAAACACATACTGCAATTGGTGCTGGATTGCCTGGAACTTTCACTGCCCATGGCTGCCCAGCTAGGAATGGAGGCAGCCCTTCTGGAGGTACGCTAATACCAGGGAACATCAAATCAGCACCTCCAATGACATAGCGAGATACCTCACCCCCCTTAAGCAGAAATGCAGGTAATAGTTCAGGAACCTTCCAGAGCGTATAAACTGCATGTTTGAGATGACATATTGTTAAGGGGACTGAATTAAAAGATAGCTAATTTACAAGTTTCTAAAAAGCCAATTAAACAGCCAGAAATCAATTAAGAATCTCAAAAACAACAAAGCAATGAAGGTTAGAATTAAGATTAAATTCTACCAGCACAACATGACAATACAGGTAATCCCACTTCAATAAATCATATTGTTCATATTGTCATTCAAATGGAACTTGTCATTTGTCAAAACCTTATCAAAAGATAAAAACTACACATGGGCTCCTATTCCATGTCTTTCCTAGAGATTAATATTGCAGATAATATTGTTTGGGTTAGCAAAACGGTCATCAGCAAAACATGCACACTAGAATAGGAAGAAATGTCATATTGCTGAAAGACACCAAATAGAATGTTGAGCTAAAGAATGAAGCTCTGTTCGTTTATTGTGTCTTGATTATTCTCAGTAGTTCCTCCATAAAAATCAACACATATTCAAAATTATTCACCCAATCAAATACAATGCCTATCCTAAGCTTGACCTGATACACATACAGTAAGTACATAAGCCACAGCATACATTAAGAAAATAAACATACAAATTAAAATAAATAAGATTCAGTATATAGGAAAAAGGAACAAAGAAATCAAGAAATTTGAGAGAAAAATGAAAAACCAAATGTCTCACTGATATATTCAATTTCATGCAAATTTGCTTATATTTATATCTAGTCCAACCACTTGCTGATCCATACTAGCACAGATCATAGAACATAGACGCAAACGCTACAATATGGATCGATAAGAATCAATAGTTAGAATAAAATCCGGGAGCCAAAATGTCCCATTTATGTTGGAGCATCAATATGCAATCCTCATATCAAGCTAACAACTGTCTGAGACTCTACCTATCATATGGCAAGACTGGCTATATCCTTGGTTTTAGAAATAAAGGTTCATGATTTCTTTTTCATACAACTAGAGAGAGAGAGAGAGAGAGAGAGAGAGAGAGAGAGAACCAACTAGTTGATTTTCTTTTGAGCTAACTGAATACGATCTCAATCTGTCAAGAAAATTTTAACTTAATATATGAATCTCTGTATCAAAATCTGGAAGGACGACCCAGTCCACCTGTCAGACCCATCAACCATACGCCATTGTGTGTCAGGTCAAGCTAAAACCTGCAGCTAACCACACAAAGCAAAAGAAGGAGGGGAGAGGGGGGCAGATTGAAAATGTCAAGGCCACCAGGAAAAAGGAGAACACTATAACATGGTAACAGGACCATGTAGCTGCAAGAAAAGGGCACATCACCACGACGGCGGTGCAGGGGACGTGGGGAGCGCAGGTGCTCCCACAATTGCTTTGTCGGACTATTTCAGGCAAAGTTATTTACAAGTCACTTGGTTGCTTCGCATGGGTGAGATGAGGATGCAGGAGGTAGATGTTGTTGCTCATAGATCTCTTCATTTATTTCTCCACCACTCCCTCTACTTTTTATCCTTTAGATTGATCCAGGGAAGAAAAAGATGCAGCAGAGAGATAGGGAGGAGTAGATTGATTGGTGAGGATGGCTCCATTCTAGGGTATGGAAGTTGAGAAAGGTCCAAGATTTGATATAGCAAGATTGAGGGGTGGGAAAGAATCTAGAAGGTGATTTGGGAACAAATTTGCTGCCACATCAGAATATGAAAGATTATAGGCCAGTTGAATCATGGTTTTAACCATAGTTGAACCAGATACCATTGGAACAGCCACCGAAGTGGTTCAAACTAGGTTAACTATTTTAGAACACTAATACAGAAAATGTTGGCTTGTATCTACATAAAAGATGCTATGCTTAAAAGCCTATATCAAAATCACGTTTTGTGATTTGCGCTCACTGTTGCCTTTTCGTATTAGATATTGTTTGGTTGGTTGAATGGATTATAAAATAAAATAGTGGATGTTAGTTGAAAAATTTAGGATGTAGATGGTAGATGGTCAAGACCCAACCCAAGATGAATCAAACCATGGGACTTGGGCTCAACTATGAAACTTTATAGCTGGTTCTTCAAGATCAAAACCTAATAGACAATTCTTATCATAGCATGTGAACAAAGAGAAGCACCAAAGAAATACACAGAAAACTATAGACTTTCTCACCATTACATACTACTTCATAAGTCTTCCTACAGCATGTTAAATTTTATCTGCTTCTTAGAGAAGACAATAATGATGACAATGACATGCCTAGTAGAGCAAAAATATATAGAAGTAACTCAGATGTAAAGTAATTAATAGCAGAAGGAAATGTGTATGCAGATAAATGGCAGAGTACACAAACCTGTGGGAAATATCTCCGTGCCTCGCCCATCAATATCAAAAAGCGTTGGGAAGCCTCCTTCTACACCATACACATGCACGCGATTTGGGTACTTAGCTACTGTTATCTCAGCCTAAAATATATATTGAGGCACAAAGATTATAAAATATATGAATCAATAAATTAAAATAAGCAACTAATAAAAGATGCATAAATAAGGGTTATCAATGTTACAACAAAAAAATTGTCCTTATAGTATGTGTTGAAAATGATTGGTTCGCTTGTCATAACCTGACATAGAAAATTATGTTATATAATCCCAAAAGGAACAAATATATTCCTCAAGTAGATAAAGTATACTATTTTTCATAAGTAGATGCTTATAGTGGTATTAAACAGAGAATCTACAAAAAAGGACTGCCACCTGTGTCCGTCTGCAGTTTGAAAATGCAAATAATGCATCATAAGATGAAATATAACAGGCAGTGCATCTCAAAATGGATTCAACCGAATGGTTGCTGATAAATAATAGAATATACTAACTGAAAAACTGAAAATTATAATATAAAGAACAAGCAATGAAACTGATAAAGAATAGGATAGATAACATGGATCAAGTAATTTAACTATTGAAAAACAATTAATGCATCTCAATACACAAAATCTGAAAGTTTCATGAAACTGAGCAAAAATATGTTAAACTGGGAAGTTAACTATTTTCACAACTTCTAAATAATATTTGCAGCATATTAGATAATTGACACACCTGATGTCTGGAAAAGATTAAGAAACATGGTTCTGTACAACCATCGAATAAACATGATAATGCATGTAGAGATGGATAAATAATTCTCAGAAATGCAAGGCCAAAATTTTTATGCTAGCAAACGCAATGGTGCAGCAGATAGGCAACAATAGTGAACTAAAACAATATTCAATATAGAAAAAAAAAATCAAGTTCGTGGAATAAAATCATTTTCCACAACTACCATGGAAATGAGAGTTGAGACTCTGAAGTGTTTGCTAGACATTTAACCGGCCCTTGTGAACATCACTTTCCATAAATTACTTATCTATCATGCCATTTGCAATCTGATATATAGGCAGGGTCGGCGGAACCATCCCGAACCGGGCGGTTCCGGTCGTACCGAGCCGTCCCGACAGCGAACTAGAATGGTTTCGGCAATGGAAACGAAACCCATTGTCGGAGGAAGAGAAGGAGAAGGAAAGAAAGAAAAGGAGAGAGCGAGCGGAGGAAGAAGGGAGAGGGAGAGGGAGAGAGAGAGAGGAGGGTGGCGGAGGCCGGCGAAGAGCCGGCGCCTGGGCAGGAAGCGGAGGCCACGGCTGGATCCCCTGTTTCGTTCGGAACAGGAGTCCGACCGCTTTTAAATTTTGTGATTTTTAAGTAAACAAAACAGGAAACCCGGCCGCGGCCTTTACCTCCTGTCCGGGCATCGGCCTCCGATGCCCTCTGCCACCCTCCCTCTCTCCTCCTCTCTCTCTCTCTCTTTTCCTCTCCCCCATTCGCCCTCTCCCCTTCCTCCTCTACTATGTCGGTATAGGCCCGACACGGCATGGCGCGGGCCGGTACCGACCCATGCCGCCGGGCCACCAGTCCAGCGTTCAGTATCGGCACGGCATGGCGCAAGCCCGTACCGACCATGTATGTAGGCATATTCGGTGCTTGAAGAACCACACCGTTTTATTGTTATAACCATGTGATGTTTTAGGTTTCAACTTTTAATGATTAGACTTGTATAAGCACATTCCCATGATCTAGGTTTAACAATCAGCACAAAAGGGAAAAGAAGTTCCATAGCAGATATGATAGTCCCTTTGCAATGATGTTCAGAGCTCCTATTTATTTAGAAGTGATCGGCCATCAAGTAGCATCCTTTCTCCCCCTATCTTTACTTTTTTTATATGAGGAGAAAATAGTATTAAATCAGATTAATGGAATACATAAAGCAGATCAAAAAAAAAATGGTAGAAAGAAAAGAAGAAATTAAAAATGAGAATATAGATTCCAAAGGCCATGGCAAAGGCCCTAGTCACAGATAACCTTGATCAGAATTGACACTTAAGCCCAAGATTGGTCCAAAGTGAAATCTCAGATGCTACCAGTACTAGAGCCAAGTTTATCCACATCAAAATTGTTCCACCAACAAAACGGCCTATTCCTCTCCATCATGACCCCCAACACAATCTCAACACAGCTTCCTTCAATTGTTCGGAAATAATAAATAGTAATCACCATTTGCTTTAGATGGTCATAATAATTGCATTGCATTATGCACAAACAGACTCTTTAGAATTCTTGCATTATATGATTATGGTGTTCTTCATAGCATACTTAACAAAGATGGTTACTCTTCCGGGGTTCCTAGGTCAAAGATCCCAATAATAATGACAGTCAAAGAAAGATGGTTGCCGAAATCAACATCAACAGCACTCCTAGAGAATATCATGGCCAATATCTCCTCTTTCTGTCTTGCATTGCCACTCTCCATATGAATCTCTCAACTTAGACAGAGTTTTTAATGAAGGTAGAATTAAAAGAACCCCCACAAGAATAAAAGGATTATGCTGCACTTTCTTTGTTATTCGCTCATACCGTAGTCACATCACCCTAAATATATGGTATCATGGTTAAATCACCTTATGTATCTGGTTGCACCCACACAATTGCTCCATTAGAAAGCTGCCCTTCAATATCAGGACTTCTTTATAATTAGGCTGAGATTAAGTAAAAAATTAAACTTTCATGGAACATCATTAATTCATGAAGATGGTTAACCATATAGCTCAAAGCATATAAGATCTCCACATGATGCAGTCCGATACTCATAGGCATGAGTACCCATACGATAAATTCAAACTATTGTATAAACTTTAATAGCATATCATATTTGTTGCCATTAAGCTGAGGCACCAATATATGAAAAAAAGATCGTCATCTTTGAATTTGAGAAAATACACATTAATGACCTAGCTCCTGGTTCTCTCTCGCTCGTATATATACAAGTCTCGACTGACTGCATATTCACATACCTTTGGTTTCTCCAATGTCATGATAGATTGGGATAATATGGTACTGATATCCTATTACAATACAGGCATTGCAATGTTTCGTGATATGGATTGATCAGTTAGATTAGTGTTAAATTGTGTTCAGACACTTAACATATTTGGCCTTGCGCCCACAGTTCCAATAGCCCCCACGTGAGTTCAGCATCAGTGCCATATAAATCATAAGATTTCCTCCCACCCTTCAGGGCATATCACTATCATAACATGATCCATGGGGGCCTCCTTGGCTCTGACACAACATATGCATAATTCACACATCAGTGAATTTTTCCTTCATGGCAACTATATCAAGTAACTCAACATTTAAGTTCCATCACACAATTACATTCAACATATATAATGCATTACTCCTTTAATCAAAATGTTCAATGCTCATGTTTCGAAGTCTGTATTTAAATCATTAATTTCCAACTATCAATAAACATAGTACTACCATTTCATATATGGGTGAGAATGCTGGCTACACCTCATTTCATGTCTTATATGAAGCGGCTAATCCTTGCAATGTATTATGAGCAATATATAACAAGCATTACTCTCAATCATTTATATATAGTGCTATATATCACAAATTCCCATGATGTCCCCAATTATCAGGCTTGTCTGACTGTCCACATTTCCCACCGTTTGTGTTTCCCACCCCATCTTTATCTCTTGTTTTTCCTAGGTTCACATTCTCACATCATGTCAAAACCAAGTATGTCTACTTGTCTAGAGTGTTAGGCTTTTTACCAAATGTCAAAGATTCAAGTCCTTCCTCTATCATTTATCATTGTTCTTTTATTTTTAAATAATTTCCTTATTGAAGATAAAAAATCAAAAAGGTGCATCTCATTGTGCCCATAACAACCTACTGTGCCCATAGCATTAAGTATTGTTTTAATATAAAAAGGTGCATCTCATTGCACCCGTAGCATTAAGCATCATTTTAATAAAAAATACGTGTCTTATCCAAAATAACAAATAAAAAATACGAGCACCGCACATACCACATTCTAGTAAACAATAACCATCTCCCAGAGGTCAAGACTCAAGGCAGCCAGAAAATAATAATTAAAAACAAATAATGAATATCAAGAAAAACATAAAATAATAGTCATAATACAATAAATGGAACATAACATATCAAAAATCAATGAGAACTATCATGTTGGCAACATCCAACAATAAGTTACAAATAGATCTCTGTGGAGAAATAGTCCCGCATCGGGTAGGTTAGGAACTCTAGTTGGTCTTATATACTCATAGGCCTATCCAGCTACTAGTTTAAATCCCCCTTGCCCACTGATGCATCCATTCTTCCACTTACTAATCCACGTGTCACCCCTCCTTTTTGAGTTACATCTCTCAAGCTCTATGTATGAGAGGGGGTGTTAAGGAATAGCCCCACATGGAATAAGATAGGGACTCTAGTTGGTCCCATATACTCATGGCCCATCCACCTACTAGCTTATGCTTTTGGGTTGGACATTAATAATCTCATCCTCAATAAAAGAACATGATACTAGAGGTTAAGGCAGGTGTGTAGGTAAACCTTACCTAAGCAAACTGTCTAATAACCAATCTAGCTGTCTTTTAAAACATTGAATGTGTTGCCAACATTAAGACAATAGATATAAATTTCTCGACATCAACTGGACCAATTAAACAGCATATGCACCAAAATAGCATATATACATGTGGATTTTTCGAGCTTGATAACATTTGATGCAGATTTTCCAATATTAATAAATGTTGATCACATCATGAGGCTGTCACAAATTTTTGGTTCATTTGTTCATGAATGTAATCACTTGCAGGATTTGCATGCCTCCAATAAGGTTGTACACCCTTCACCATACTTATCTAGTCATGTCATGGGGCTCAACATGCTTTAATGTATAACACTCCAATCCAAAGTTTCAAGTATTGATGCCAATAGACTTGCAGTCACCCACCAGCATGACGCATGCCACGCCATGTGAACACACATGCCGCATCATTCTAAAACACAAAAAATAAAACAACATAAAATAAAAGCATTTTTAAGCCAAAAAATTAAAAAAATGGTTAAATAGTTCTATGCTAAACCAGGCGCGGTGTCAATTTGGTTTAGCATGGCCAGCACTTGTAGCTGTACTCACATTCATTTAGTACCTTGTTTAAAATCTTAAGATAAAAATATTCAAGTCTTGAGATTATACAAGCTTTTGCAGAATTACCCTTCATGACCATAACCCTGGCATAAATATATACAGATTTTGCCCTTTGCACGAGGTTTTCCATCCATTTTGGCCCTCATGAATTCATATACTGTATGCTCTGAGAAATTCTCACTCACATAATAGAATGCAATTTAGCTTTCAGCATTAACCATATATTGATTACATTCTTCTGCAGGCCAGATCAATTCATTGGCAGTTCTTACCTTGGGAGGAAGAATAGCATCGATGTCAGCATCTGAGGCTTGTGGGAACCTTTCCTTTGTAATTCTCCTAAGCTTCTTCTTGTCTGTTCCTGACAAGCGTTGCAATGATTTTGCCTCAACTGGCTTTTTAAACATGATGGACAGCTCGTATTAAGAGCGTTGAGCCAGCTATAACTGCAAAAGTTAAAAAGTAAATTTATTTAATATGCTCATCTGCATATCTGGAAAAATATTATTATAATATTTTATTGTGATAAAGCTATATAACATCAACACTATTACTCTAGTGCGGTAGTCGGTAAAGGCTTGGGCCAGGTAAATAAGGAAAATGGATGCATGGGTATACAATAATTATAAAATCTGCGAAATAGAAGAGCTCCTCACTAGCAAATTGCCAAATTCAAGAAACTTCAAACAAAAATTCTTTATCCTCATAGCATAGCCATTAACAAAGTTCACTTGAAAAGGAGAAAGATCGAACTGCTTACGATAGTGACAGCATTTATCAAACAAATGACGTAAAGGTCAAATTCACCCTTCCTGAGATTAAAATCAACATTTCTTGCAATAAATGCTAGAATAGAATCATAAGAATTGTCACACTTATGTCGAAAGCTGTTGAATCTCTCGACTCGGTGCATGCCACTTTCAAACAAAAAAAGAAAAGATCGTTACCAAAAAAAAAAACGCCAAATGAGTGATGTGGGGTTCATGAAGTAAAGATAATCATGAAAGCAATATAGCATCAAGATGAAGAATATGATCGGACGGGACGTCACAATGCCTATATTAATATTCTTGATTATAACAGTAGGTTCTACAAATTCCCAGTTCACAATTTGATTTTTACCCTTTTGATTCTTCCATCTATGCAGAATCCAATTCCTTACCAAAACAAAAACCACATCACCAAGGCTCAAAAATGGTTGCAAAATCTTAAAAAATGAAGAACATTGGGAAAAAATCCAAAAGAAAAACATTGTTGTTTCTTCCTTTGATTCCTTATCTTGAACGTATCGATAAACCCCAAAATAAACGAGCAAAGGAACCAAATCATACCAACCGAAAGAAGCCCGAGAAGTGAGTATCGATGAGCTCAAAATTGAGGGGAATTTGGGAGAAGAAAAGATTGAGGACATGATGCAACAAAAAAAAAACGAAGAGTACGTCACCGAGCTCCAGCGGTCCTCCTCGACGAGATTGGAAGGCGGAAAGAGAGCGGCGCGATCGCTTCGGTTTCGCCTCCAGAGGGGAACGGACGGCTTGGGACTGGGAGAGTTTATCTCGGCGAAAGGCCGTGAAAGGCACGTGGTGCCGCACACCGGCACGGGCTCGATATTTTACTGACAGGCCCTTGCAGACGTAAGGAGGAATGATAAAACCGCGGCCAGCCCCCGGTTCCAGGCCCTGGTCTGGGTCTGGAAATGAGCTTGAATGCGGCCAGAACCCCGGCTGAATGACGCCATCCGATTCTGAGGTTCATCTGTTCTCTTTCTTTTTTCGATATTATCCGCACTGCAAACCTGGGAAAAAAAATTACAATACCACCGGCTACAACCACATGCCCTTGTCCGGAAAGAGTCGGCGTCCCAAGCATCCTGGGGCTCGTTTGGTTCGGAGGAAAAAGTGTGAGCAACGAAAAAGTAATAAGATGCTTCTTATTTGATTGAAGTTTTCAAAGAATAGAGATGAAAAAATTGTATTCACATAGAAAATGAGAAACATGGAAAAGTAACTAGGAATCACTTCATATTTATTTTTTTCTAAAATGGTCTTTCAGCATTAAAGAAGCATTTAAGACCTAATTTTTATTAAGAGTATAATAGGAATTACACATAATTTTTTTCAGAAAAGCGGATGATCAACCAAACATAAGCACTCTGAAAATCTATCACTTTTCCATGGTCAACCAAACATGCCAAAAATACTTTCCTAGGCATCCTCTTTCTAAGAATCTGTTTTTCAGGAATCATATTCATAAGAGAGAAAATGCTTCCCGCGAACCAAACAAGCCTTAGAGAACTCACTCATACTCCACTTACTCTTTACTTCTTCTTTTTTGTTGTTAATGTTAAATTATGCTTTTGGTCCTCAAAATTTCATAAATATTTTTAAATAACTTTTATAATTTAAAATTTTCTAATTAGATCTGACAATTTTTAGGTATGGTTTAATGTAGTCCATTTGGCTGATTTCGACCAATTTCTGTTATTGGAAGGTTGCACGTGCCGCACATGTGATCTTTTTTTTTTTGTTGGCGTCGATATGCTAAGGGTGATAATGTGGCATAATGGTTAAAACTTTTTTTCTTGAGTATATGATATATGAGTGATGATATGCCATATAAGTGATGATGTGACATCGGCATATGTTATAATAAAATTTTTCATCCAAAAATGTCCAATCACTAGGTACCGCACTATCACCTATTTATATATCGATAATACGATATATGGATGATGATGTGGTGCCCGATATGTGCCATGATAGAATTTTTTTTTCAAAAATATCCGATCGTTGAGTGTTGTATCATTTTCTATATACTACATCATCATATACCACATCATCAAAACAAAAATTTGTAACTGCTATGCCACATCATTACCTATACAATGACATTGGTGCTAGCAAGAAAAAGAACATCATTTGTGCATCACGTGCAATTTTTTGGTGCTAAACATTCGGCAAAAGGATTACATTAAATTACACTTCGAAAATTGAGGAACCTAATTCGAGGTTTTTAAACTATAAAGATTATTTAAAAATATTTGTAAAACTTGGACAACCAAAGATATAATTTATCCTTTTTTTATAGGGATAAAACAACTTAATCACTCAAGCAAGTCATGTACTTCATACATACACATACAAACATACGTTATGTATGAGATGGACTTTTCTTATCTTGAGAGAAGAAGGTATCTGTTTATTTCAAGTTTAAAATCAATAACCAGGTACATAAATCATAGACATACTGCTACACCTCCAACCCGAATTCACAAACCAGGGTCGTGTCAACCGCCACGTACTCATAAAAAAATCTCTCCATAAATATGCAGGGCATCTCAACATGATATCATAAATATGTAGCAGAATAATTTAAATAATAATATGCAAACTTTATTTCAATAACTAGCTCAATATTTAAATATCTTATTATTCTAACAATATTCTAAGGTAGTACATTAATTAAAATAAACTCTAATCTAAGATAATCTTTGCCAAAGTTTCGTTAGTCCTTATCCCATATTGAAAACCTCGATTAGGCTAATTCTCTGAAAAAAATAAGAAATCATATAATGACCTAGACAACCCAGTAAGCAATGATCACTTTAGCTAAACAAATTAGGCAATCAAATAGATAATAATTTATAAAAAATAAGCATATATGTAGTACTAATATACGAATCAATTTTTTTTGAAATATTAAATTTCTGTTCATGAATTTAAATTCTTTCAAATATTCAATTTATCTTATCAATCCTGAGCTATGACCACATTTTCTCTATGGCAAGGTCATAACACTAGTTAATCTTCTTACAGTGAGCTACGTATCAACTTGCAACAAAGTTCTTTAGAACCATATATTTGCTTGCGGTATGTCACTCATCATTTTGGACACAATCTTTAGGACAAATCATATGCTAATGTATTTACCTCCATTGGTGGGGTCCTCAACATAGCCAGGTTGAAATTCAAATAGTTCTAGGTTTGATATTTCAATTCTAAAATTATGTAGTGTCAAAATCAATCAATCATATCCATAATAAGATCATATATCGTCATAATATTTCAAAATAATATATTTCATAATAATATACTATTCATCAAATTCATACATCATGAATAATACCATTTAAAAGTCATGAATATAATAATTTAATGATTGCTGATAAATTTAGAAAAAGTAAAACAATACTTATCTTACGAGTGAATCCAAAGTATCAATCCAAACAATTTCAAAAATCTTTCTAAGATCCTGATATTTAAAAATTATATTTTTGTTAGAATTTATCACAATTATTCTAAAAATAGAAACCTTAATTTCAATACCCTCACAAAGCCAACCAAGTGGGAGTGCCCGACACCCCGATTGGTCTACTCAAGGTAAAACTCATTTGGTCATATTCAAACTAGATTACAGATGGTTCAATAGAGATCGGAGATGCCCAAATCTAATAATATCCGAAAAGAGCCAAGATGGGGGCTTGCGTGCCACCCACCGATCATAGATCAGGGCCCTTCACTAAGGTGGATCCAGAATTACGAAGAGAGGTGCCATGCTAGACTTAACATCTCTAGAGAGAGCAGAAAGAGAAAGTCTAGTAGAGAAAGAATCAAGAGAGAGAAAAGATGGAGAAGAGAGAGAATAAGCTTCTCTTTCTCTAAGCAAGAAAAAGGCCATAAAGGGGGTGTCTACAAGTGGTGTTTGGGGGCAGGGACCCACGACCGCCCACTATGGACGACGGCCGATGGCGAGGAAAAACTTTCCCAAATAAGAGTTCAACCCTTTTAACTCATGAAACCAAGACATCCTAACGATGGGAGCCCTAGCAACGGCTGCAAACTATCGTAAGGAACCGGACGGAGACCTTGGCAACAAGATCTGGCGGTGTTACTTGCCAGAAAGAAGGAACGAAATCGAAAAATCCCAAAGAAAATAGGAAAAAAGTACGACACCCGTTCTTGACAAAAATCTGGTGATTATCGGCCAAAATCAAAGCTTATGAGGACCACGGAAGAAGGAGAGAGAGAGAGAGAGAGAGAGAGAGAGAGATGGAAGCTAGCTTGGTCCTTATCTAGTTTTTGGTGGCGAACGACAATGGCGACGGTGCGATGATGACGGAGCTTCGGAGAGAAAATCAAAAAAATATTTTGGCAAGAGCTTAGTTCAGGCTTGGATCTCCAATGGGGGGTGGAGGAAGGATGGAAGGAGCTCTAAATAGAGCTCGGTCACGACCGAAATCCAACTCGGAGTTGGATTCCATCCAACCATCTTAGGGATAAAGAATACTCCCATCAGGAGTTCTCTTTTGTGTCGATTTCTTTTCTTTTTTGTTAGGCCAAAGTGACTAAGCTGGTCAAGTGGACTGGGCTCAGTTTGTTGGGGTTTACATCAACACCATTAATCAAGATATGTCTAACTAAAACTGCCTCAAAACCATTCACGTGTTTTAATGCTCTCTAATATATGTATCAGAAAGACAAAAAAGGATAAGTACAATGATATGATATAATGTTTTGAGATGATCTAAACGTTGAAATATTTTGATTTTTCAATCCATATATATTATAACATGTACGAATCATAATCAATACTTCATTATATACTTTAGCATACTGGCACAAAAAAAAACCATTTTTTTATCCCCTTGATGCATGGGTTAATGACTATCTAGAGACAATTGTTTATTTATATTCATTTTTAGTAATATATGTATCATAATCAATAGTGTGGATCTTTAATTTGAGGGTCTAGTTATTGATTTTGAACTTGAGCGGAGTAAATACCCTTCCTTCTCAAGAAAGACATAATCCATCTATATATAGAAAGATATAATATATAACACTCTTCTATAAATAGCTAGAAATATTTATCTGATCTAAACATATGCAATTAATTTGAATTAATATGCTCAAATCTTTTGAGATTGAAGATGAATATTTAGATATTATAGTTCTAATAATGATGTCTGTGTGTAAAAATCAAATGAGAGGATAGCATATCACAATGGTGTCCAACATTTCAAGTTATTAGAATTAATCATACATAAGTCATTTAGTCTAAAAAATATACAAACTTCAAATTAAGAAAAGGAAAACATCAAAGTTTTTGTTTTCTTGCTCATAACTTGTGATCAAACTAGTATTCCAGACATACAAAAAATCACAATTATTTCTAATCGTTTTTGGCAGAGAAATAGAATCTCATTTTTGCATCACTCTATAACTCCCACAACCATATCTCCTTACTATTGTTCGTCATCAACATTGTTTTTAAAGACTAACTTGGTGACGACTCGATCTAACTCAGTTGAGTTAAGATTATGCATAAACAAAAATTAAGAACATAACTCAATCAACTTTTTGACTCGCCAATTCAAACATGATATGATAGTGTTTGCAAGACTCGATTGGGGTTTGTTCTTTTTTTCATCAGTCTAGTCATCTTGACTTTTTAACTCAGTGGACTCATCTTTTGACATGACCTAGTTGAGTCAAGAGTTGATTTGCCTAGTTGAGCGAGGAAGGATAAGAATACTCAAAAAAGGAAAAAAAAAAGTTTATAGTATTAGATGTTGGAAGGTGTTATCTTATTAAAGTCTTTAACGGATAAACTAAGTGCCGTAGGATTGAATCTCTCCTTCACCGAGATTGGAGGGTAAAGACTATTCAAGGAGCGCCACCCCTTCTTATGTAGCTCATTGTGTATAAATTCGTATCACTGGAGTACATGAGGATTCTATAGCAATTTCTAGATCAGGAATCTAATATAAAAATATCCTAATCCCATTGATTTTCTGAATACGAAAACTTATTTGAGCTTTGAAAACAAGATGTTAAACCTTTCTTAATCACCTCTTGCATGCATTACATATGTCTCCTGTAGTCATAATAAAGCATAATCTTATATGTATAAACTTGTGTATAAATTCATCCATCTTATCTTACTGCTATAAAAGAAATTCTTTTATTTCAACTATATCCCGATCTTGAATCCATAATTGTAACATTTTCTAATAATGAAGGCCTGAAAACTCTCATGCTTTCTTTCCATTTCTATTCCGACTCTATTATTTATATATGTCCTCAATAATGGAGCCCCAACATCCATTTTGTCTTTCCCTGTGGATACTTGCAACTTGGTGAAATTGCCCTTTTACTATTTTTGGATTATCGATCAGAATTCTCTAAGTCAAATTATATTTGAAGGTTCGTTTGCCGTTGGATTTGAGCTGCAAAAGAACAATCAGTCCGAATACGACCGAGAACCCGCCATACACGCTCTCCCGAATGTCAAAGTCCACCGTGTAGAGCAGGCGGGCCCGAGCTGGAACTAAATTTCTACTCCAAAGCGGACCTAACCCGCACTCTCTAAAGTGGCTGAGCTCGTCTCGCTCTCCACTCGTCCCCAAGTCGACGCCTAGTCCCCAGAGATCTCCTTTCTCCGCTCGGGGGAGAAGAAGGAAAGAAGCTCTCTTTCTCCCCTTCTCTCCTCCCTTTCTCCCTTCGCCGCCATGATCGGAATCGAGGAATCCAAGAACCTCTTCGCGCTCCTCAACGCCGAGTCCCGAACCTTCGATGAGATATTTGCGGATTTCCTCTCCCGGTTCCCCCGCGAAGCCCACTTCCGGGTCTGCTCCTCCCTCGCCATGCTCTTGGAGGTACAAGCGATCGGATTCTTTATCTTGGAAACTTTTCGGTCCACTTGATTTCGTTCGGGTTCTTGAATTTTGGATAGGTTCTGGTTCTTAGGGTTTGGCGGTATGGATTTAGGGTTTAAGATGGTGGATATCGGAGTTTTTTTATCTTCTACGGTATGGTTAGCTGATTGGTTGTCGATATTTGGGATTATAGATGCATGTCTTTGCCTTTGTCGCAGCTGTGCTGCAAGATTATCTTTTTTTTTTCCCGCGGGGGCGGAGGGATCGGATGATTTTTTCAAGATTAGGTTCTGCTTGTTAGGGTTTCGTAGTTTCAGGGTTTAAGATGATGGATGTCGGTCGTTTATGATTCTTTTTCGTATGTCAAGCTGTTTGGTTGTTGAGATCTTCGATTATGAGTGCATCTATTTTTACATGCTGCAGTTTTTCCGCAAGATTCTTTTTTCCTTTGGATGAATTTATTCAAGCTCACTTTTTTTTTGCTGTTATGGTTTGGTAATTTAAGTTGAGGGTTTAAGATCCTAGATATCCGTCTTTCATGATGCTTTATCATATGTTTTAGCTAGTTGGTTGTTAATTTTGGAATATGGGTTTATTCATTGCTGTTGTTGCGAAGAAGTTGAAATTTTGGTTTATTTTTTTTAGTGGTTCTTGATGAATTTGTTCAGGCTTAGATCTCTAGGCTATTCGCTTTTTTCTCCTATACTATGTTTTGTTTTTATTTGATCTAGTTGTTTTTATCATAAATTGAATGTATTTTGCTTTTTATCTTCTAATGCGAATCCATCAGTTGCTTGCTGCTGGAGGTGTGGTCTGTGTTGTCAATGGAATTTCGGTTCTTTTCTGGTCGTTGTGTTTTAAGTGAATGGATATCAGAACTATTTTGGCTGATTGGATGTTGAGAATTTGGGATATGGGCATTTTTATTTGTGTTTGCCATGAAGATGCAGAAAAAGTTAGACATACTGTTTTCTCTTTATTATTTTATTATTTATGTTTTTTAAAAAAAAATAGTTGCTCTTATAACTGTAGCATGGACAAAGACATGGGAAGTGGGTGTTGGCAAGGGCTTTATTGTTTTAAATATTGTATAAAAGAAATCTTTATAAGATAATGCTTTTTAATGTATTTTAATATTAATGCTTTGAGAAGTCATATGAGTGTCTATGTCCTGACCAGTCTCTAAAAATGAACAGAAATTCACTTAATATCATTATGATAGTGTGGAGATTGACACTGACACACCTGCAATCTGAGCATCATGCATTTGCTCAATACATTTCTCCTAATAGCGGAATGGTTTCTAATATAACTATGATGGGTTGAAATTGTGGAACGGGTACAACTCTCCATCAATCTTTAGAGCTGTGATCAGAGAGTTTGATAAGTGTCCAAGTGTCTGATCTATCCAATTGGGTGTGGGTGTCTTGATGACATGGTCTAATGCTTGCTTGCTCATGATGGAATAATTTGAATCTTCCACCCTAACAACAATGTTACTTGATAGTGACTATCCTTGCAAAATACAAAGTTCCATGTATTCATTGTAAGGCCATTCCCCAAAACTTGTATGTGTATGCATACATATACATATGTACATACATCTATATTATATATTATAAATGTAGATGTTTATTTATATGCATGTATGTATGTATATAAGAATAGTTTATTTAATGAGTTTCCATGTAATGATTACTTTTCTACATGAGCTGAAAAAAAACTAATGTATTGTTGCTCTTCTTTCTAGCAGACCTTTCAAGATCTGTTTTTTATTTGAGTTAGCACTTTAATGTATACATGTTTGGAAGTCCTTTTAGTTGCGATAACTATAACTTTTTGGAGCGTTATTTGTCATTTATGTGTCTAGAAAAGGTACGTCCTATATTGATGTACTATGGTGGTGTGGGAACAATTCCTTTGTCAACTATTAAAATTTTCCATGATATTGCTCTAGAATAATCCTATTCATCATTCAATTGTTCTCCAAGAGGGTATGACAATTTTGGCAGTCTCATAAAAGTTGTTTTTTCTTTATGTCCAGGACAAGGGCATGCTTAAACCCAGCCAGCGTTTGGTTGCATTAGCTATCCTCCATCAAGCTTATTCCTCTCAACCACCCTCCTCGAACCCATTTATTTCCTTTCTTATAAATGTAAGTACTAAAATGATTATTTGTAAGCACTTTGAAATTTTATATTTGCAAAGTGTGAATTAATTTTTGTAAATATATGTTTCTAGAGAAGGCACCACTTACTTGAATCATCATAACATGGTGGGCATTAAGAATGCATGTAAGGACAAAGTAATGTTGATAAGTAAAGGATGCTTGCATTGTACACCTGATACAATTGCTTGAGGTTTGGAATAACTTCAAAGGATTTGTTTTTTTTTTTTTTTGCATTTTATACTGTAGTAAGTACTTGATTTGTGACAATGTGAGGAAGCATAAATCGGCAATTGCTTCCTCTTCTAGTATTCTAAACCTGGAATTTCAATAGTTATTGTTAAATGATGATCTGAAACTCAACTAAAGCCACCACTATGGCTATCAACATTGTTAGTGTTTCCACTATTGTCACTGCTTCTATTTGTATATTAATTATAATCCCCCCCCCCCCCCCCCCCCAAAAAAAAAAAAAAAAAAGAAAAAAAACATGTGGTCTATCATGTTGAGGAAGAATGGAAAATGTATAAAACATGATGTTATTTTTCATCATTCTATAAGGGTGACGTTCCCCCCAAAAACATGGATAATGTTAACTTAGTCTAACCTCACTTGCTGCATTTAGCAGATCTGAATTATGCATCTTGCATGCACACCTTGGTGATTTTAATGGTTGTGTATCACACCATTACACCCATAAATCATTTGTTCACCGGACTAACGCATTTCACCTGTTAGACTATAAAGTTAGTAGTTCTTTGATAGTTGCATCTTTTGACCTAGACATTTCATCGAGTATTTCTGGACTAAGTCGTGTTACTATGCTGACTCCCGATCCACTCCTGCACACAATTTGCTATTCTTTGCCTCCCATAACAGTGTATTTGCTCTGATTATTTGACTCTGTTCTTATGTACTCTGATTATATGGCCATATTTCAACTTCATCATAAAATTCCCTTCCCATTTAAATTTACAAACAAATATCCACGGCGAGTCAGCATTTTTTTTTGTGTGACTAGAATGGCACCTTGAATATTGACAATCTTGACTAGACTATTACCATAAGACTAGATGTGAGATGACTCATATAATATGAAGATTAGATCTTACAACTCATTCTAGTTTCTATGTAGTTTTAGATACTTTTTTTTTTCTGTAGATCTGTATTTTTCTCAACCAAACAGCAAAGACCATAAATACCCATGATGAAATTTGCAATGGCATCTTCATGTTGCTTCACTCCATTCCTACAATTTTTCAATCCTCTAGAAGTTTTTGCTTATATATCCAAACAGGTCCTAAAGGTGCCAGATTCTTTTCCACCATTTCATTTATATGAGATTCTCTTTGTAAATAGGGAGGACTTTAAGAGGATTCCAAGTACTTCATTAGAAATCTATGAGCATTAATAATTCCTTAATGTTCTATTCCAACACATGATACTTACATAAACAATCTGTTTTAAAAAGTTCACAATCTTATATATTGTGCTTCTCCTGGCATCTTTTACATATCACATAATAGCATATGAGTGATGTAAGTGGGACCCTGTGGGCAGAGATAGAAGATCTTGGGTTCTGAATGGGCTACTCTGTTATGAGTGTCGTTGGATAAGAAGGGCTCGTAAAGTCAGCCATTCTGGCAAGCCCTTTGGATCCTTGCAAGGAAGGAAGAAAACTAGTAGAAGAAAACCCAAAAGAGGAGGAGGAGGAGGAGGATGTTTGAATAACCATAACAGTATTTTATTTTATTTTTCGAGGAGGAAGAGGATGTGGAATCCACCACAACAGTATTTTTTTTCATAGAACCATTAAGCGCCATGGATGCAACACAGAGAGAATCGTCAATCTTAGTGAGTTTTCTAGGTTTTTCATTTTACAAGACATGCTTACATCCTTCGCGGAACCTATACTAGGGCACTTAAAGTTACACTAAAACAATATACTAATAATTTTGTCTTTCTAAATCCAAATAATCTGCTATCTACAACCCTCTTAACAAAGCATTATTGAATTCTAGATTAGATGAGTATTAATTTTTTTAATGAATACTTTATTCTAACCAAACAAATATTTACTCTTTATCTCGAGGAACTCTAAATTATATAAAGATTATATAAGATATTTCCTATGTTTTAGGCATCTAGGAACCCAAAAGTACTTGAAAAATAAACTAACAGAGGTTCCCTTAACTTTCAAATGACCACGGATCACATCTTTACTAGTCCAAGAACATTGTTACCCTGCAATTGATTCACTCTTGTTATAGCTTTCATCGAAGAGGAAAAGGGCCAAGGATTATGAGATTTTGTTTTGACTAGTCTTCATAGTTGTGCACCTTGGCAGATGACCCTGTCATATTCCTTTTCAAGTTCCGAACTTAATTACATTAATAGATTTACATTCAAATGCTTGTGCATGCAGCCTTTGTCAGATTATGTGCAAGATAACCGACAGACAGTTTTTGTAGCATGGCTACACTTTAGTTAAGTGCAACCTGTATCGCTTTATTTAGATAATGCTGTGTAGAGGATTGATCTGTACTTTTCTTGCTGAGATATACCTGCCAATCATTTTAATGCAATATTTCTTATGAATTCCATTCTTGATTTTTGCAGGCAGCTTGTGATGATGCAGCAGAGAAAATGGAAATGTCATTTATTCAACTGTTATTAGGATCTGCTGGTGTAAACAATAACAAAGAGGTCCTGAAATTTTATCCAGTGTCATACCCTCCTGCTGCACTTGCTTATTTATGTTTTCTATAGCAACTTATTGGGTTTTTAAGTTAGTGTAATGTCATCCCTTTATGATCTGAATATGACAAAATTATGATGTCTGATAACATCGTTCTCAACTATCTACTCTTTACTTTTGTTAATTAAAAATTTCAAACCTTCCCCAAGAGCATTATGAAATGGTTGGGTGTCAAAGTGTAAATACTTGCATGCACTTTCCTTTAGAAGGACATTGTCCAAAGGACTGTTATTCTGTCATGGTCTATTAGCAGAGTCATATTAGCTTCCACCTTCAAAAATATTGTTTATAATTTAGTAAAGCACCCCTATGCCATTAGATTCTGCAACTAAGTGACTTTTGCAAGTTAACATCTTAACAAGATTTCTTGCTGCACCTACAAAACTATAGTACATAGCTTCCCATAGCGAAGCTTTCAATGTGTATAGACCATGAGGTGGACATTTGTTTCACATGTTATAATTTATCCAGATTAGTGGATAGTTACATATACCCCCACTTTATGCTATTGTACCATTAAATTTGGGATGTTAACTCCTAATGATAGAATTTTTCAACAAACACCCTTAAAGCTATTAAAATTTTCTATAATATCTTTTAATTTCTACATACAAATTCTGGAAAGTCTAACATAGATATTAATGGGCCATGCTCCAACATCCATGGGCTTAATGAAATGGTTCAAATAGGTTGCTGTGGAAGACTTAGATAAAACTAGTTTCTTTGGAGTGCAGCAAATAAATATCTGATCTGATTCTATACATGCTTCCACACTGCTTCCAGATTGTTTTTAGAAGCTATTTTCTCCTTATCCTGCACTTGAATCATGCGCCCAAAACTGCTTTTGATCACACTTGCTTCCTATTGGAATGGAAACTTTACTAGTTTCTCTGTACAAATTGGCTTTTGATATATTATGCCGAGTTGGTTTTTTTGGAATCTTGTTTAGACCATATTCTATGGGGTCTCAATCTGAATCAACATGTCTAGGCAATTATATCAATCTCTCATGCTTTCAGTTCTTCTAATGTTACTTTCAGGCTACATGTATTTTCTATTTTGATGCGTTCTTTGTTGGGAACGATGATTTTCATTGCAATTGTACAACCACTTGATGATATTTGGCCAATATTCATTGCATTAGTTTATTCATAATATCATATCAGGATTTATTCTATTTTCGTTCAATATCTTTTTCAAATAGTTTGTCTTCTTTTTTCTGCTCAGGTTTTGAAGCAGTCCGCTGCAGATTACATCAAAGGATTTGATCCATCATCACATGTGAGTTTCTAGATTTTTTTTTGATATAATAGCATGAAGACTATGGGTACAGCTTCGGTATTGGGCAAGTTATGCAACATTTTGGGCAAATTCAGTTCAGTAGTTGATGTTTGTAGTGTATCCTTATGTCATCCATAAATGTTTTTCATTCGTTTAGGTTTTACTGCAACGTGAACAACTCCAGAAGCAACATTGTGATGGAACACAACCCGAGCCATACAAAAGCATTTTCAGGGCTGCAGCTGTTAAAAATGTTATACCAGATCCAGATGTCCCTCATGGTTGTGATGCAAATTCATCAGAGTATGACTGATTGATATTTTTTTTTTTAAAAAAAAATTGCTTTGGTTCCTTAGTAATTTGGTGAAATATTCATGTTAATCATTTTAATCATGTTTCAGTCTAAAGCTTTCCCCACCAGGAGCTAAACCAAGAATCGGGTCTGAAGATAGAGACACTGCTATAACTGATTTGCTTCAGAACCTGTCATTGGAAGGTCTAAGTCCTCAGTGGATTAGGCCTGCACCACCAAGGCTCCCAATACTAGATGGAGAGGCAAGACTGTCACTCTGGAGTTTAATCATCAGATATGTTCCATTCATGTACTAATGAATTTCTGATCATTATTCAGCTTATGTGGCTCAACCCTGACAATAACCATGAATTGCTGTGGGACTACGGAATGTGTGCTGACACCAGTCGCGGAGCTGCAGTCAGAGATTTGATTGCAAAAGCCTTGAAAGGTCCACTCGCACCTGCTCAACAGGAGGTTCTACTCTTCAAAAATCCTACACTTTCAGCTGTCAAAATGTCAAACAAAAACAGAAGCTGATGAAACAATGTATTGGCATATGAGTGGAGGAATTGCAAGCTTACTTGCTTAGCAAGATAGTTGTTCAAAACTTCAAATTGGTCAACAGTGTAGTCATGCTTTTTTCTTAAGATTAGCTTTTGTGCTTTTTACGTGCATATTATGCTGGACATGGGTCTGGATGCTTCGCTCTCCAAGTGTTGACATGACTACCATTGTCTTTGCTTTCTTTGGACTGTCTATACTCGAGATGCAAAACAGTTACATCTATTTCCAATTTCTTGCAGCAAGTCGTGGTAGAACTTGCAAAGGATCCAAAACTAGTTTATCACTGTGGACTTACTCCAAGAAAGCTGCCAGTATGTGATCTTTCTTTCTTTTTTTTTTTTTTTTTTCTCTTTGTTCCTTTTGTGCATCTGATTAATCTTGTAAGTTTGCCCCTATTCCAGTTTTTGAATGCATTACTTCTTATGTTTAGGATCTTGTTGAACACAACCCACTAATTGCGGTTGAAGTTCTGTCAAAATTAATGAACTCTCCTGAAATTTCAGAGTAAGCCTGTTTATTTGCTTTTCATAATGATATACATCCTTTTCTGTTTTGGATTTTTTATGCTCTGTTTTTCTCACAGGTATTTCACGGTTCTTGTCAATATGGAAATGAGTCTCCATTCTATGGAAGTTGTAAACAGGCTTACAACCGCAGTCGATCTCCCAACAGAGTTCGTGCACATGTACATCACAAACTGTATATCATCATGCGAAAATATTAAGGTCCTTTGTCTTTCCTTTTGAAGGCTCTGTTCTTCAAACATATGAATCTGAGGGAACTAATTCACTGGCAGCTGATGGGAGCGTTAATTGTCAGTTACTTGCAGTACTAACTATATAACTAAAATGTCAATTTTCTCCATGTTTCTACCTATAATAAAGTAATGTCCTTAGCATTAGAGTATGGTGATATGAAGCTTCAGTAGTGTACTTTTGCTTCATAAATATTATCCTTTTCATGTTTGATGAAGTATAATGTTTTTAAAAGATTTTCTCATGAAATTCTCAAAATTTGATGGATCACAGTCTCACTTACAAAGGGACCCCATGGGGATAAAATAAGGGTCACTTGTTAAGGTCAAGCAATATCCTTTAGATTTTGTCAACACTTTCTTGAGAAACTTTTACAACTTGAGTTACAAATGATTTAAAGATCTAAAGAATATTTTTTTGCTTTGCAGAAAATATTTATTTTATGGTTTTCTATTTATTCCTTAATAGATCATGGTTTTCTATGTTATAGAGGGCATAATTTTAATAATGCGGTCAAAGCAAGTTAGGATAGGGCCTGTCTGTTAAGATCGAACAGTACTATTTTCCTATTCTTCATGTGACAGTTTTTTTCCCCCTATAATAGTTCTCTAGATTGCCTCTTTTTCAGATGATTATGCTAATACCACAAAGTTCTTTTGTTCTATAGTTGAAAAATCTATTGGACTTTACATTATTTTGATAAAATTATAGAGTGCTTATTCCCTGTGTTGATGTTTTATCATTTTCCAGGATAAGTACATGCAAAACAGGCTCGTGAGATTGGTCTGCGTCTTTCTACAGAGCCTTATTCGGAACAAAATCATCAATGGTGATTTTATACATACTGCTTCTATTTGTCTCTGTGCCTGCATTCTGTTGATTTCATTTATGCATTCTTATACATACTGCTTCATGTGCCTATATTCTTGTGGTGGCTATGCTGATAATTGCATCTGGTCACACATTTCTGTGATGATAATGATGGATCACTTTTAATACTCTTTTTAACTCAAGTGTTTGCCTTCATGATGGATTTAGGTGACCTGTGCGTGTTGGATGTATATATATCCCAAGAACTTTTGCTTGTGGCTTATCGTTTGCATTTACATCAAGTCTATCCTTTGGTTTCAATGGATCATGACACGTCAAGACCAGTGCTGATATTTCTTTCAATTGTTCTCATGTGCAGTTCAAGATCTCTTCATTGAAGTCCAGGCTTTCTGCATTGAGTTTTCCAGGATCAGGGAAGCTGCCGGCTTGTTCAGGCTTCTCAAAACTTTGGAATGAGTTACCATATCTTCTCTATCTATTCTGTACATTCTGCTCAACTGTTGCCTTTGTTTTGCGACACGAAATGAAGAGCTTTAGAGGGTGTAACTCTCTTTCATAAATTTTCCATTTGAATCTTATCAGAGAGACTGTAATGACATCATCTATGAATATCTGAGAATATATTAGCTTCAGCTGGTTTCCAGATTTATTCTGTATGCTTGATTCATTTTTTTTGCATTATCTCTTGAAGGCAGGGCTGATCAGCAGTTTCAGCAGGCGCACTGTGTTTATTCACATCCAAAATGCAAGCATGCTTTCCGTCCCTGCTCGAGGCAGCATTTCCAGCCATTTCCCAGGCCTCATAATGTTTCAGTAAATTTACCACTTGGAGATAATCTTTTCTTTTTTTTTTGACGGAAAACCTTTAGGAGATAGTCGCATTTGCAACAATTGATAGCAAGAGCATCATGGAACGTTAAATTTATATGCATTTGCCGTAAAGATGTATTTGGTTTGAGGTTAAAACTGGTTTAAGTTGACATGAAGCTTCTCAGGGTCTCTGCTCAAGCTATTCAGCTATTCTTGCTATGCATTATTCAACAACCAACTTTTTTCAGCGACAAGAAATAAAAAAGAGTACTACTTTTCGTTTTTGTCTTGAGTAAACTAAACCGAAACCGTTTTGGAAAATGGAAGAGTTTATTCCTGAGTAAAGTCTATTGGCCTATTTTATACGAGTTAACTTGTTCTGCAGCCAAATGGAGCCTCTGAGTTCAGACAATGGGAAAGATCAACCCTGCACCTTGCTCTTCTAAGTTTGTAAAGGGAAACACAAAACTTGATAGCCTGCCATGTCATTCTCATGCTGAACAAATAATTAGTCTTGTTTGAAGAATGCATATGTTGTACGAGTGCTTAGAGAATTGAAGTTGAATTAGTCTTGTGTGTTATATTTGCATGTGGCTGGCATTCAAACCTCTAAAGCAGTTCCCAGCATGGATTCTCTTCCTCTTCTTTTATTTCAACATGGTCGGGGAGATGCGTTATAATGTTATTTTAGAAACGGCATGGCCCCTTTCATTGAGAGAGCGCCGTAGATCTGGATGAACTAAGTTCAGGATCAGCAGACAGCGTACTGTCAGAATAAACCTTGGGTGGCGTTGTGTCCAATCTTAACCCATATGACAATTATATGGTATGGCTAAGGTTGGACGGTACTATATCCAAATTATGATCCATTTGACAGCTGCTATCCAGTTTCAGGGGTTGGTTGTCCAAATGCTACCCCATTTGACAGCCACAATTCGAAGAAATTAACTACCTGCTTCCGAGTTCATTATGTATGACAACATTCCAATTTGTGTTCTAATGCAAGTGAGCCAAACTACTCCTAGGAGCTGAAAAAGTGAAGTAAAACTCTTGCTTTCAGATTCTTTTTTTAGCAAAGAAAATCCATATAATTTTTACGAGAAAATAGAAACTGAAGTGATTCGAAAATGATGAATAAATATTACCGATTAGATTTTTCAAATCAAATGTGGTGGTACCTTCAAGGGATCCTTATCATCATATCATCATGTATAAACTCAGTACCAGAGCACTTAATGGCTCTAGTCTCAAGTGTTTTATTGCTTCTCCCAATTGTCTTGAATTATTGAAGACCCATTTGGTTGTGCAGTAATTTAAAATAAAGGAAAAACTTACCTCTTCTAAATGATATCAGCCATATTCTGCCAAATATCTTATTTTTGGCAGAGTAGAAAATGTTACAAATATATTTTACTAGTTTGACTCACTTATTAAACAGAATTATCTCGGGCTAACAATATTTGCAACCAAACAGATCCTACGAGACACTTGAAAGTTGGAAGTGTTTGCTACTATGCAAATTTACGAGCCCAAAAGTATGACCTTCACCTGCCACTCCACTTTCATCAAATAAAAAAAAAGAAAACCAACCACTCTACATGATCAAAGACTTAGCTCAGCCATTCCTGTGCCATGAGATCTTTGTCCTATTCCATTTCCAGGGAACATCGCTCCTACGTCCCAAAATATAATTACGCTCTCTTGGAAACCCATGTTAAAGACAAGGAAACATGACAGGACTGAATGATGCCTCCCTTTCAACGTGGAAGGTTATCCTCCTCGACATTATGTCTGAGTATCCCCACGAGGAGATGCTAACTCGCCACGAATCCCCAGGTGACAGCATATAATTATGGAGTTAAAAAATAAGCAGACACTTACGATTTCAAAATGAATATCTATAATTATCACTCGAATCACTCTAGGTCCGCAGACACTCAAGATCTACCATTTTATTATAAATATTGCAGTAGCAATGCATTATCATGTACTAACACCATATATATAAGAAAAAAATATATTAATATGTACTCGGTATGATATATGTATGTCCTATCCCTATATAACAACTACGAATGTAACATAAGGTTAATACTTCTCATGTTGCTTTTTTTTTTTTGTGATAAGACTTTCTAATGTTGTTCAAGGCTGACGGGGCTTATAAGTATCCAATGGCATTAGTTGTATGAGCAATTTATAACATGTCACTGCATAAAAATTGCAGTATAGGATGGTCCGATGAGAAATACCATAGGGAAAAAATAATACCTCATTTTTGTGTATTATTGGTGCAGTTTTTTTTTTTAGATTAAATGATGTTTTTCTTTCAAGAAAGATTGCATGATGTTTGCTCATGGAAAATGGGGTTGCATTGCTAAATTATTTGCCATCAAAATGATAGGCGCCATTTAGCTATCACGCATACGTGATGAAGTGCATCACCTTTTGGACCTTTTATGAGGCAAAATAATTAAAGAAATCATGTTCGTTGCAACGTAGCATTTCTCAAACCAATCGACCAATTCATTGAAAACCCTACCACCTTGTCATCATCACCTCCACCACCGTACGTACCATAATCGCCACCAAACTCTCCCATCTCTTCAAATATATATCTTCCCCTTGCGTGGAGGTTTTCCTTTGGAACAACAAAGGCCAGGACAGCCAGTTTCTTTCCAGCTTACGTGATTCTTTAACCCATAAAGATGGCATCAAAAAATGGGACCAATCACCCAATTATTGAGTCGACAATGACCCATTCTTAAATTCGAACACTTCTGTCTGGTCTGTTAAGGATTGAACATATATATATATATATATATATATATATATATATATATATATATATATATATATATATATATATATATATATATATATATATATATATATATATATATATATATATATATATATATATATATATATATATATATATATATATATATATATATATATATGCATGTATGTATATCTCCTCTCATAATTTGTATCTACTCATCAGCCATCCAATGTTCTTCCACAGCATAGAAACCATGAGGCCCTCCTCCATCCTCCGCACCTTCTCCTGTAAACTTCCTGCAAGCTTCTCACACTCTCCGGTCACACCGTGGCCTCCGGCACGCACTGCCTTTGACCGATGGCTCACATCGGAGCTCGATGAGCTCCGATCGAACCCCTTTAGCCTCCACCGATCCGCAAGCGCGGCTTGGCTCTCCAAGGCCCTTGACCTTGCAGTCGCCGCACAACACTTCACGGCCAAATCCATCGCAGGCGCCATTGCTGCTGATTCGAGTGCTATCGATCGAAAGACGATCGATAATTATCTCGAAGATGTCGTAGAATTGCTTGATGCATGCAGTGGCTTGGGAGAGAGGATGGAGGCCATTAAGAAGTACGTGGACCGGCTTAGCATTGCATTGCATTGGCTTGAAGGAGAGCATGAGCCGACCGAGACCAGCATCGGGCGAGCAAGGGAGGCGTTGGGGTTGTGCGAACTGATGGAGGAGAGGTGTGCCGAACTGGAGAAATGCAGGTCCAATTTGCGAAGGCTAGGCGAAAAGCTTGTCGCACAAAACGCAAGGCCATGCGAGGACATGAGCAACCCAACTGCACAGCTCCATGAAGTGCTAGGTGGGTCTCGAATGGTGGCGCTGCTCGTCGTCGAGATGCTGGGGATTGCTTTGTCTTTCAAGCCTCGGCGGGGGCTTCCATCGGTGCAGTCATGCAAGACCGCGCCGTGGATGAGCTCGTTGCATGAGTTGCGGAAGGAAGCGAAAGAGGAGTTTGACAGGAGGCGAAGAGATGGGCTCGTGGCATTAGATGAGTTGGATGCCACGGCCATGGCTGCTCGGAGTCTGCGGGAGCGAATCTCTCGGCGAAGCCGAGGAGAGTTGACGGTTGCAGTGGATGTGTTGAAGAGGAGGTGTGAAGGGTTGGAGAGGAGGGTGTGGCCTTTGGAAGGGAAAGTTGATGAGCTCTACAGACAACTGATTGGCATCAGAGTTTCTTTGTTGGGAATGCTCACAGTTACCCGCTGAGGTTTTTGAGCTCTTCGCATTGTTAAAAATAGAATCTCTGGTACATAGTTACCTTCAATTTTGATGAGAGCAATTTTGATTTTATTTGTGTGAAAGCCGATCTCTTTCTGACAAATTACTTGTACAATTAATCAGAGTTAGAGGCCATCTTAAAGTAATCATTGGTACTGATAAGCTCTTCTTTGAGCAGGTACTGGTCAGTGGCAAGGCTAAACTAGAATTGACGTCTATCTTAGGCTTGAACTCCCAAACATCACTATAGCAAATATGGGTTTTTGTAGCACTTTTTCAAGCATGTACCGGCACTTATAAGAGGAGGGGGAGAATTGTACCGGGTCGCGGTAACGAACCGCGCGTCAGCGGACGGCGATAGAGCATTGCCCATGTTAGCGGCCCTCGGTATCTGCCGTTTCTAGTTGATCCAAAGAATAACCAGTCAAACTCTAGGTCTGGAGAAACCCTAGAAGAAAGAAGGGGAAAGGGAGGGGAGGAGAGGAGAGGAAAAAAAGAAGAAAAAGAGATCTCGCTCTTGGCAATGAGACGGCGGCACTCGCGGAGGACCGCAGGGGTGACGAAGACCAGGATTCAAATGACTTTTAGAAGGCGTCGAGTAGGAGAGAGGAAAGAAATGTTGGCATCAAAGAAGAAAATCTCAAGCAATGGAGGGGCGGAGCTACTCCTTGCCTGCCCCATGATCACCAGGAGCTAGTTCTCCGGCCGCTGGATCCTTGCCATGCACGTCACCGGCCCTTCTTGCCCTGCCACGAGCTCCTCCCCCTCCATGGCTCTCCGTTGCTCTTGATCGCTCCGCATTCTTCTCTCCTCCCCAATCGGTCTCTTGTTGTTTAGGGTGCGGGGATGATTAAGGATTTAGGTCCGCAAAGGGGGCGTTGGCATTTACGGTGGGAGGGGGGAAGCCTCTGATGACGTGTTAGGAAGCGTTGTCTTGGTTATGAGGCCTCCCATGACGCTTTAGAAAGCGTCGTCGGAGTTATAAGGCCTCCGAATGCTTCGTGAAGCATCGTGGGGGGGGGGGGGGGGGGGGGGGGGAGGCCAAATTAGGCCTCTGATGATGCTTTCTAAAATGTCGCGTTAACGCATGGTGGACCGGTTTCTGACGCCGTTTTTAGAAAGTGCCATGTTAGCTAGCTTAGCTTTGGCCTTCGATGACGCTTATATACATAAGCATCATCTAATTCAGATTTTTCCGACACTATTAAGAAGTGTCGACAAATTTTGGTGCGGTGACCAAATTACCGACGCTTCTTTCTTGCGTCGGCACCTAAGAGTCGGAAAAACTCATTTTTGTTGTAGTGCATAGACCTGTCCTAACCTTAAATTCTTTGTTGTGCCATCATTTAGGTTACAATAGGTTTTGGTTAAAGTTCAAATAAGCCTAGACTTGGCCTTAGCCTCAAATCTTCCGAGTTCATAGACTTGGATCTGATTTGCAAATTTGGAGTCACATGAGTCCAAAGCCCAATGAATTTTTTAGCCTATAATGATGATTGTTAAGTGGGTTAGTCATTGTCCTCCTTATGGCCAAGAAAACCTTTCACTCTTCTCTTTTCTCTCCATAGATTTAAGGCTGGTGGCAAATATTTCAAGTATGCTTTAGACCCATAATAGATATTTTGAGATGGTGATTTATACCCTTCATATTTCCTAAAGTTTGTTGCTCACAAAAGAAAAAAAAATCATGAATCCCTCTTGTAATAATGACAAATTCTTTTGTCATTCATTAATTCTAATGATATCCCAACTTCTTTTTCCCATATAGTGATTATAGATCATTGTGCACTCATTTTATACATGAGAAATGAAATATGATGATAAATATTTTTGTAATTTATTAATTATAATAACATCCTAATTTTATGATTGTGCACAATAATTATAGTTACATTTTGTGGTAACCACATGCTCATATTACGGTTACTATATGAAACATGGAAAATGAAATTTGATTGTATATCCTTTTGTAGTTTATTCACTTATTCTTATATAGTCTAAAATTTATGTTTGCACATTGTGATCCCATGATCATTGTGTTGTCATTATTTGAAATGATGAAAGTAATACATCATGAGATTGCTATAGGAAACATGGGATTTGCTATAGTAATACTCAAACTTGGTAACAGTCGAGTCAAGTAGAGCTTAGACCTGAGTCGATCTTGAATAACTTGCTAGCTGCTCGACTTATTTGCATAGCTACACATACGTGCATTGTACATATGTGCATAGCAACATATTCATTTTAAATTTAATATTTGAATTTGATTTCAATCTATAATTTAAATTTGAAATTTAAATTAGTTTACTCTTGGCTGATTTATGTGCACTGTACCATATGCATAGGGGTGCAAATGGGTCGGGTCGGGTCCTAAGTGACCCCGATCCAACCCGGTTTTTTGTTCGGGTCCCAATTTTGGACCCGGACCCGACCCGGTTGAAGATCGGGTTGGGTCGGGTCGGGTCCGAGTCGGGTTCGGGTCGGGTCCGGGTCTGATTCGGGTCGGGTCCGGGTCCGATCGGATCCAATTTTTTTGTGCTTTTGGGAAAAAATTTGGGCAAATCTAATTTGGTCATATCATAATTATGAGGTGCTGGGTGACCCATGACTTGAAAGACTTTGCAATTGAGCTCCAGTCAGAACAGATGACCCATGACTTACTAACTAAGTCGGTCTACAAGCCAAATTTCATATCACACTATTTTTTATCTATATGACTGATTGGACGGAACTCGGTGTCTCCCAGCTCCCCTCTCACGAGGACAAAAAAAATTCTAGACCTTCTTCCAAAATCCAATTCCATTACAGAAAACTGGCACATGACCCATATTCAGTTGCAGTGTTCCCTCACTTTCTCCCTTCAAAAGTTAAAAGAAACAAAAACCAAAAAACAGAAGGAAAAAAAAAAAAGGCAGCTACCGAGACACCAGAGGTCTCAACAGTGTAATAGATCGAGAGAGAATCCTGACGGGCCGACGTTTCTTTGGATTCTGTGAACCTATGCTTGTTGCTAACTTGCTATCCTCCCACACTGACCAACAGTATCACAACCCACGCCAAAAAAAAAAGAAAAAGAAAAAGAAAAGACTTTCTTTTGCTTTTCCTCTCTCTCTCTTCGGGTCCATTCGGGTCGGGTCGGGTCCGTTTGGTAAACCCAGATCCGACCCAGAAAATGATTCGGGTCCAATTTTAGGACCCGACCCGGACCCGCGGGTCCTAAAATTCGGGTCGGGTCGGGTCTACGCGGGTCGGGTCGGGTCGGGTCACGGGTCGACCCGACCCATTTGCAGCCTTACATATGCATTATAGATATTAATGCGCACGTGTTGGAAAACTTTTATGACGTGCTAACAATAATAGGCTATTACAATCTTTATTGTGAGAGCTGTTGAGGTCTTTATGGGCTTATCTAGTGGTTATCCAAATCGAGCCTATAAAAAAGCTATTGGCAGTTAATACATTACATCCAGACATATTCAAGCATTGTGCGAGTACTTTGAGCCCGAGAAAGAAACCCCCTATTAGCCTTCTAATTTTTAAATTTTCCTCCAATTTTTCACTTTCATTTTTCTTAAGCCTTCTCGTTGGGCGATTGAAGGTGAGTCGATTGGACCAAGCCTCCCACGAGATTATGCTCGTGAGACAAGAATTAGGCTTAACTGGATTGTTGTACCTTGGGAATGACCTTGTCATGAACATGCACGAGGGAGCGAATTTTATTCTTAGAATAGTATATTTCACATGCCTTGATCCTGACAAGTTTTAATTTCTTTGTTTTTCAAACTTTTCTTATTATATAGCTTTTGAAATTGTTATTTCTACAATATTAGCAATTTCTACCATTATTTTGTAATTGAATGAAACATAGGTTAAAAGCCTTCCAACATAGCTATGAAAATAGGAAAAAAATAAAGATAGGCTCGGAATCCTTTCGCCGAGGCCCCAAATATCTCAACCGAAACCTCGTCTCGCTTCGCCGGAAGGGATCGTTGATGGATACGGGATGCAGACTTTCTTCTCAGCCGATTGTCTCCTCCTCCGTGCCGTCCGATCTGAAGAACTTCGCGTTCCAGCTATACGATTCCTCGTTCTTGGTCCGATCGACACCTTGGTTTCGAGAACTGTGGATTGGGGTCTCAGAATAGCGCGACAAGGCATGCCCTAATTTTTATTAATTCCTCTACGATCCCAAGCTTTTAGGATTTATAAATCTAATTTAGGAAGAATTTCTCGAAATTTGATTAGGCTTTTTATTTGTAATTTTTTAGGAATTGTTTTGCCTTCGCGTAAAGATTATTGGATAAACGTGGATTTTTGTAGAATCTATATTTTTCTGATGGTTTTATTTTGAGAGAATAAAGATAGTTAATTTTTATTTTTAATTCATATTTCTTGATTTATTTTTGTTACTTAATTTAGTATAACAGCTCTTTGTTGGCATATATATATACACACACACAAAATTCGAAATTTTGATGAAAATTTGAGATATATATTTTTAAAATAGATAATAATTTGACTGAGTTAAGAAGAAAAATATAACTATATCGGTGGATTTAATTTTTAATAAAAAATATTTTTCTCCTTCCCGGGCTGACTGAAGTTATATTTTGAAGCTTGGATGCTAAGAATTGGTTTACAAGAAATATCTTAAACCTTTTCTTAATTAGTGAATTTAGATTATATAATGTTTAATCTTATTAGCTGACGTTAGAAATCAATGTGGGAGATATCAGTCATAACAGCCTTTATGTTTTCCGTATGCTGTCAACCGGATTTATATACACTTATGCTTGATGACTGCTTGTTGTTACTTGTTAGGTTGAAAAAGCTTCTGCAAACTGGTTGAGTCAAATTTGTTGGGGCACTTGCGTGGGTTTTTTTTTCTCCCTCATACTGGGCTGGAAGATTAAAGAACAAGTATGCGGCATATACATTATTTTTCATGAATCATTCCTGGTGATAGTCCGTTTGGTTTCTAAGATGACCATCTCGAGAAGTCCATTAAATTCAAATATGCAGCAGCCCAGGGTCCGCACTCCTGGTTGGGCTGCCTTTGATCGCAAGCAGCGAGCGAAAGATGGCACCTTGCCTGAATGTGATGCCGATCCTTTCCCATCCATCTCCAATGCAACTTCTTCCGGTTCTGCCAAAAATTTGGTGACAAACAATAGCACAAGTATGAGGTCTTCTTCTTTGGCTGTTCGCCCGTATGTAAAATGCCCACTACCTGTGAATAACCAGAAAAGTGGATTTTTAAATGATAATTCTGCTGCGAGGCATCTAGATCATCAAATCACTGCCAAAAATAATGTAAATCCTGCTGTCAAGATGCTGAAAGATGTTCATAGTTGGGCTGATCAAAATTTGATTAAGGACCTATTAGCTGCTGTGAATGGTGATGTGGACCAAGCTTCCATTATTCTCAAAGCAATGGTTTCACCTGACTCGAACAAAGAGAAGACTAGCTGCTCTGAACTGAGCACTTTTATCAGCACTAAAGATAAATGCTGGGGGCAAAGCCTTTCAATAGATAATAAACTGTCAGATGGTGCAGATGCTGTGCTAATATCAAGCAAGGGCCCAAGCACTTTTATGAATGATAGTACTAAATTTTCAGTGGACAGCAAGCCAGCTAACAATAAGCTATCAGATGGTGCACATGAGGTGCTAATTTCAAGGAGATTGTCCTCTGTACCTGCTGAACCTGAGTGGGAAGAAAATGATGTCTACTTAAGTCACCGGAAGGATGCAATAATGATGATGAGGTATGACTGCCTCACATGTAGAGGAAAGATTTATTTATTTGATCTCCAAATTAGTTTTGTTATTTTTATCATTGTTATTTTGTGCTTTTGATCAAAGTTACAAGGATACAACAGTCACATGCATCTACGTTAGGCATTTTCAATAAAAAAGAACTTGACTGCATCAAATAAAAGTCTTCAGAAGCTACAATAATAAAGTATTTCAAATCATCTCGTATGTAGCTTTTATTTAATTGATCTCCAAATTATTGTTGTTATTTTTATCCTTGTTATTTTTTTGTGCAATCTATCAAAGTTAGGAGGACACACCCGCATGTGTGCCGGTTAGACATTTTCATCAAAAAAGAACATGACTACATCAAATGAAAGTCTTCAGTAACTACAAATAATACAGTATTGCAGATTGATTTCCGTATTTGTGCACGAGTTACAACATGTAATTGTATGTAAAACTGAATTTACCAATCACGGTGCATGAAGTGTCTCATAGAAATGGCTTTGGACTTTGAATTTTTGTAGTATATTATACAGTATGTTTTGCTTTTTGCAAATATTGTGTTGCACAAGTATATACTAAATGAAGGCTTTAAGTTTCAAGAATTGTCAAACCCTGTACTGTAGTTGACATGGACATGGATATTGCATTGTGAGAACACATTGGTGGGCATCATTACAAATTCCAATATTCCAGATGCAGTCAATATGGATTTTATATCTGAACACATTAACATGAGCATGGATATGTTGTAAATAATCTAGAAATTGAAAACATTTTAATGTTGATATTTGACATGGGTATGTCATGCATGTGAGACTCTGTGATGCAGACGTGCACATCCACCAAAAGGGATAAAAATATTTATTATTTAGATTTATGAGTAAATTGTCTACTTGTTGGTGAAATAAGTTTTCCTCCATTTTCATGAAAATTTCAATTAAATTTATGTTTAATACATTCTTTTTTCAAACATTGTTGTGCTGCCTGCACTTGTGTGATAAAATGATACTGCTCCTAAGTTAATTTGTTGTACTGTTTTGTAAAATTTGTGCTATGGGTCATGCTTAATTTGAAGCTTGCAATTGATGTATATTGTCATACTTATTTGTCTTACTTCTAAAAAAAATCATATGATATTTAAGCTCCTTTACTGTATGGGACCATACCTAGACATGTTATGGTGCTAGAGTTAAGGTTCAAACTTCAAAGACAAGATTCTATTTATTGGAATCAGCTTTGTTGTATATAAAATTTCCCCACTCCTTCCATATCTGCTACTTATATTACTTGGCAGTTCTTTTTGCAACTGTTATAACCCAAGGATTGATCTGCAGTAAAGAAGCGTTCCGCAATCCACATTTTAGGCATGCATTGTGGAATTGCAAACTTTTAAGCCTTGAACATGGTCTTCAAGGTTAGAACATCGATGCTGTATCATTAAGTTCTATATCTTTGTTGTGCTGTTCCTTTGCAAACTTGCATATGCAGTCGCAATCTTTGTTAGTTGTAAGCATAGTTGTATGGAATCACGAGCTGAATGTAAGCTCACAAGAAGCTCCGACGGACATTTTCATATACACTTGGTTTAAGAGAGTGCAGCAAGGAACTGTTATTTGATATTCTATTAGATATATCTAGACCACCCAACCTCCCCCCATGCATGGGGTTTCTCTCTTTTCAGGCCCAAGGTGCACGCACAAGAGGGCCAGATTGAGAACTAAAGGAAATAATCCAGGTTTTAATATTAATAAGTGAAAAAATGTTTTGAAAGAAGGAAAAGGAAGGAGCTAAGAGCTTTTGTTTGATTGGATCATTCATAGTAGATATTTTCAGTAGTAGTTAGATTAGTATTAAGTTACAATTCATATGATGTTCTTGGTCAGAATTGCATAGTTTTATTTGACTGATGTTCATAGTTTATTTGACTGATGTGTTCGATTAGAAAGTATTTTGATGAATTGGTATGAGTCTTTTCTAATTATGGATATGATTTGGTGGAACCATTCCTTCTTGACTGGTACATTCTTCTCTATTTGTTCCCTGGCATATGATGTTCTCCGAAGAAGTTGCTAGCCTACATGGAAAGGGTATCACGGTATCATATAAGTGACCTAAAGGGTTCTAATGAGTTTGGATATCACTTTTCTGATCAATTTTGTTGATAGGATTGTTTAACATATTTATCTTGTCAATAGGGCGGCATCTCAGCATTCACGGGCTGCGAGTAATGCTTACTTGAGAGGTGACCATGTTTCTGCACGTCAGTTTTCCCTGAGAGCTCGAGGAGAGTGGACGGCTGCTGAAAAGCTGAACATGAAAGCAGCAGAGAAAATCTTACACATTAGGAACAGCGATAATGACATCTGGAAAATAGATTTACATGGCCTGCATGCTTCAGAAGCTGTGAGGGCATTGAAGGAGCGTCTGCATAAAATAGAATCCCAGGCCATTATGAGTTGTTCTGCTTCTTCTGATGGGTTAGTGAAACTGGAGGCTGGAATTTCACACTCAGCATCATTGGAGACTCTTAAAGGCTTGGAAAAGGACTCTCATGCGAAGAAGATGAGGGCATTACCTCAGCAGAGACAAACAGTATTACATGTTATTACAGGTGTAAATTTAATGCACTTAATACATGCCTTGTTTGCCCTTTCAATAATTATATTGCAAGTATGATAATTATATTGCTACTAGAAAGTATAAACCAGGTTGTTCTCAACCAGGGCTTTGGCCCTTGTGGCGATGAACATGAACAAGGATCATGCTTATTGATGTTTTGGACGTCTCATCTGTTGATGCATGCCTATTATGATTGCATATACACATGGATACACATATTCATGAATGCATGGATCTACAATATGAATGCATGGTCATTTGGCAAGAGGAAACCTCACAGTCTACATGGTACAGCAAATTGGAGGGTTATTTTATAAATAAATAGTTAAGTTACTGTTGGAAGATAATGTGCTGGTCCCTTTTTGGGATACTTGGTAAACGTTGATGTGGTTTTATATTGTAAAGCATGAATTGTACTAGACAAGTGCATTAGCAGTTTGCCAGGTAAATGGTCCAATGGGATGGTTGAATCATGTATCTTATATTATCATGTTCAAGTGTTGATATTTTTTTGGAAATCATGATATCCGTGCTTTTCTGTTATGACTTGCATGTTAATAGATGGCATTGAAAAGTTCATGTAATTTCCATTTCTTCCAGGGACTGGGAACCATAGTCGAGGACAAGCTTCGCTTCCAACAGTTGTCAGAAGCTTTCTTATTGAAAATGGGTAAATGTTATTTCTGTTCTGGTGAAAAGAAATTAATGCTAATTTATGGATATATAGATCCTGCATTCGGTATTTAGTTACCCAGTTACCTATAATGTCAATACTTTCTTGTAGATACCATTTTGCTGATGCAAGACCTGGTGTAATTGCTGTTCGCCCCAAGTTTCGCGACAAGTGAATTATGAGATCCTGTCATGGGTTGTGTATGACGTCATAATTTATAATCCATTTTGGTCCATGTATGCTTCTATGCTTCTCTTGTTAGTGGAACCTTTGAATTATTTATTGCACCCTATGCTTCTTGTAAATTATGGACTCAGAAATGAAGGCCATGGTGTTCAGTGTTTGCAATATTGGTTGAAATTCATGTTCATCCATTTCTCCTTTTGAATTTCTACAGTATAACAATAATAAGGGTGGTCAGGTCTATAAGGTTCTTGTCATTACAGGGTCGGGTTAGATGTACGCAGTCTTACTCAACAAGTAGAGAAATTTTTACCATTATGTCAAGGCTCATCCTCTTTCTATGGCATAATAATAATGATGGGATATAAGTATTCTTTTATCTGTCTTTTTGAAGCACCAGGAATTCTTATACTATATATTGACATACGTGATTTGAAAGGTTTATATTAAAAAATCATCATTATTATGATAATCACAAGGGCAGTACAGATCCATATAAAAAAAATTAAAATTTTAGCAGGAAACAGAGTCAGGATGGGAAAAGATAGGGATTAACAGCAATTAACCTTGTGGACTTTATTGGGGGGCGGGAAGAAGAATGAAAAAAGAAAGAAAGAAAATAAGAAGAAAAAAAAAAAAAAAAGAGGGAGAAAGAGGGTACCTAAAGCTCAACCTAAATGGCTATCAAGATATGTTATGCAGGGCATATCATTCTCTAGAGAAATCGAGACTCCCCTTTTCAACAGGATTTGAGACTAAAAGAAATCCGAATCACGTTACAGCCGGAGATTGGTGCTAGTCAAAATATAGCGCCAAATATAGTGGGTCCCTGGGAACTAATCTCCTCATGACACGTAGGCCTCAAAGCATACTCGTTCTAATAATATAATTGAGTTTTTGAAATTCTACCTGCAACTCTGCAAGCTCTATGAAATCTGTCATGCCCAAATTTTGAATCGAAATGTAGTTTCAGTTGTAGTAATCTACAAATGCAGAGTACATATATTCCCTCTTAATCCACCTCCATATTTTTTTTTTAGACAAACAAAAAAAGAGCAGCACACTGCCATAAGGAAAAAAAAAAAAATGTAACAATAGGATTATATAAATCAAAAAAGTTAATTAGTAAATGACAATCCTACACCATAAGCACTACATCAATTATGCACCATAGAAATAAATTAGGTTGGACTAACAAAGAAGACACGTCAACATCATTCTTTTCTATTGGCAAAAAATCTGAAGAATAGGGATGGTTCCGCTTCACACGACTAAGAGAAGGTTCACAACGCGGCAATTGAAACCAGCAGAAATTGAAAAATTAATTTTAGATACAAAGATAATTGAATACTTATATATATATATTATTTTGTGAAAAAAAGGGTTAAAAAATCAAAAAGCTAGATGTCGAAATTACATAAGAGGAATTAGATTCAAACTTGCTTATCACGTGCAGCGAACGTGGCAAACTCTCGTCCTCTATGAAACCGACCTCACCATCGATCAATCCCCAGAAGAAAGAACAAGTCGAATTGGATCAATCCGCCGATAGAAGCTCCGGCGCTCACCATCGGTCATCGGTCGATCACCAGAAACGCAGGAGAGGGGGACGAGAGAGAGAGAGAGAGAGAGAGAGATGACGGTGGTTCTGAAGGGAGTCGGGGCGCCGAAGACGGTGCTGATAACCGGGGTGAGCCGTGGCCTCGGGAGGGCCCTCGCCCTGGAGCTCGCCAAGCGCGGGCACGCCATCATCGGTTTTGCACGCTCCCAAGAGAAGATCCAGGGCCTCCTGGCTGAGCTGCCATCCGACGACCCCGCCCCCTCCTCCTCCCCTTCCAAGCACCTCATCATCCAAGCCGACATTGTAAGCCTTCCCAAATCTTTTCCGCCCATTCCTTCTCGTCATCGTCTTCTCTTTCGCAATTCCTGATAGTTGTTACCTGATCATTAAAATTGAAATCATTTATTAGGGCTGCTCTCGAGTTTTGACGATCCTAGTTGAAGAATGATGAGTTGTGTTGCATTTTATCTTGATTTGTAGAGGTCGGATACCAGCATCAAGGAGTTGGCAAGGCTTGTCGTGGAGACGAGACGGGTGCCCGATATCATAGGTTTGTAAGCTCCCTTTTGAAGGAGTTGTTTCTTTCTTTTGTGAACTAACGTAGTACTAGTAAAAGTAAGAAAACAGAATAGAGACAGAGAGGATAGACAGTATTGTTTGGGTTTTAGGATGTTCTCGGTTAAGTATCAGTTTTCACAAGGTCGAGTTATCTGTTGTTATGTTTTCATGTGAAATTTTGCGCATTAAATATGTTATATCTTGATTGTGTTCAAAGCATTGAGTGTACCATTTGCTTTTGATACATCTTGTTTGTTTTATGATTTTATTTGATAGTTTTGGTATCTGCTCTGAAAATGAATGTTCGGACTTAAGTGTTAGTTATCCATCTGAAAATTGTCGAAAACTTCATGATATTTACTAGTCTTATCATTAGGAGGAGAAGTGGAAAAGATTCTGAAAAGAAAAGCATTCCCCTAGGTATATATGTACATTTTATGTTGTTGACTCCACTTGTATGATGCATGTGAGCCGCCATAACATTTGTGAAGTATGTTGTTGTTTAAGACTGTACTGGTAGGTGGCTCTCATTGTTGTGGTTCTGTTCTGATCCTGTAAACTTAATTATATGAAGTTTATGATTATTTAGTGATCCTGGTTGATTTATTGAATTTGCTTCTAATCAGAAATCTATTCCAAAAGTCTACTTTCTCCACTTTATTTTGTGGCTTTGCTATATTTTGGCTTGTGGTGCCTTGATGCATGTGATGGGAAGACCTTATTTTGATTCATTATAATAGTCCTATTGATCACTGATGCACTAGAAGAAAAAAAAAAATCTCAATTTAGTCTTTAATATCTACATGATATCAGAATTTTATGATTCTCAAATGGATATGGTGTTTTAGATAAAAATTTATTCCTCTTGAGAGAAATGGAGGGCATTGGTTTGTGGAAACAAGCATATTTTAAATGGTGGTTGAGTGATTTGTATCCCTACAAGTTTTGATGATTGCCCTTGTCTGCATCTTGCTTTCCTATTTTCATTGTTTAATACTTCTTGTTCCTTACATTAATTTATCTCTTTAAAATGGTTTTCTTTTTTTGGGTAAACAAAGGTGACTATGATGTACTTTGTTACTTTTTTTAACTGAATTATTACTTTGCTTCCATTGCTACTACATTACTGCATAACTGAAACAAGGGTGTATTTCTACAGTAAATAATGCAGGCACAATAAACAAAAATAATAAAATATGGGAAGTACCAGCAGAGGAATTTGATACAGTGATAGATACTAATATTAAGGGTGTTGCAAATATACTCCGGCACTTCCTGCCACTTATGATAGAAAAGAAGCAGGGAATTATTGTTAACATGTCTTCTGGTTGGGGAAGATCAGCAGCTGCAGAGGTAATCAGATGCTCTCAGTGTGATCATGTTAATGTATTTTTCTTGTTGCAAAATTAGTCTTTTATCTTATTTATGCTCTGAAATACACTGCTCTGCTACAGGTGGCACCCTATTGTGCTTCAAAATGGGCAATTGAGGGTCTGACACGGTCTGTTGCAAAAGAGTTGCCTCCTGGTGTGGCAGTTGTTGCACTTTCTCCTGGTGTGATAAACACTGAATTGCTTGCCTCATGCTTTGGGAGTTCTTCTGCCCTATATCAAACACCTGAATCATGGTACTTCTTTTCATTCATCCAGATACTACTTTTTCCCTCCTTTTCAGCATTCACCTTTTATTGAGATGTCAACTCACAAAAATAGGGACCTTGCTTAGTGTTTATTTCATCTTATCAAAGCATAGCATTTGCTTGAGATGTAGACAAGATGTAGACAAGGCATGTTGTGATCTTTCTTGCATATAGGTATTGCTTGCATTTTTATGCTTCTTAGATATTGGTTTCTTGGGGAGCACCAACTGAAATCGTTTAAGTTTGGTTCTTAATTTGTGAACTGTAAAGTCTATCCCTGCCCAGCACCCCAACTGCCGTGGTTGGTGGTGCAGATCCGATATGGTGATTGTGTTTATTGCCTAGCTTGATGCACAAAACCTTTTAAGTTAATTACCTTTCCTGGAAGAAGTTGTAAAGTTATCAAGCTGTGAATAGTCCTATTTCAGAATATAACATCTTTTTTTTTTTTTTGGTGGTTTGATTTAAAATGTCTAGGTTTTGTCTTATATCTCTGTGGTTCAACTTTCCAAATTAAAGTCTATAGAAGAATTCAAACTGTCATTAATAAAGCTTCAGCTTTTAACAGAAGGCATTTTGTATGCTTAAATTATCTTGCAGCTTCACTAAGATATTGCTTGCTTGATAAATTGGTTCAGCCTTTGTTTAGAAACAAGTATACCGACATGTGAAATTCACATCAGACTAAATTGACGACGCTAATGCCGATTCAGGGTTGTTTGTGTCTCTGTGATGTCAATCACAATATAACCAAAGAATGAAAAGTAAATATTTCGAACAAAATATAAATTTTTAAAAAAATTAAAGAAGTAGTTGATATTTTTAGAATTATTTGTTAAGAGATCAAAAGTTTTCTGTCTTATAAAAGCTGAAGTGATCCTAGAATGAACAAATTGAGGTGGCATTTGGAATTAGGAATTAAAATGATATCTGCATGATAACTAAGACACATTTTCTCAGTGAAACTGAAAGCCATAATGCCTGGTCCATGACACCCCTTGCTTTCTTGTAGTTACAAAACAAATTGGTAGGCTGGAACTAATGCACAAGAAGTGTTAACTTTGTGGAAGAAAAGGAAGCACTACAATTTTGGTGGGGTCAAGAGAGTGAGTGAGTGAGTGAGAAAGGTAGGGGTTTATAATTTTGGAAGAACTAGAAGGGCAGCATTCACAGGGCTCATAATTGGAAATTTACGGTAGGAAAAGGATGGACAATTTTGCTTAACCTGTTCATTTGGCTCCCCCCTTCCCTCCTGCTGTGGGAAGAGAGAAAGAAGTTCAACGCCAACGAATATTAGGAAGTGGTGGGATGATGCTTCCAAAGAGATAAGAGTTGTTGTCATCTGGAGGGAAGCATCTTGGTGGATAAGGTGAGCATATTTGGAAACAAAATGCTAAAGATTGGTCATACCCCTTCCAAGCCTATTGAATTTCTAGATGGCACAAAAAAGATGTTACATAAAGTGAAAGAACCATTGGTGTTGATTTTAATATTGGAAGAGATCTACTATGTCCATGAAACTTTGAAGAAAAAACAACAAAACTCATAGAAAGTCAACTTGATTGATAATAATGAAAATCAAAGTTAGGAGATAAAGTAGTAGTGCATCCACACAAGGACAAAGCAAAGAATGTTATTTTGGATTGAAACAGATAATTTCAGAATGTAACTTCAGATATCCTGGATGAATTTGTCATAGTTATATCCATTATTTCGGTAGGCCAGCATCTTTCATAAATGTTCAATCTTCTATGGGAGTCAATTTTGATTGAGTTTTCTGTTTTGATTGTTTTAAGTAATCAAGTTTCGTCATGTATGAAGCTATGGTCCATCTAGTGTATTAGGTCATTACCTTTCCTAAAATCCCACAAAAGATGCATGTGAATCAAGTTTAGTTTTTGGTGATATATTGGATGTAGAAAAAATCATTAGTATGACTATGATGTTTTCTTAGTGTTGCAATTATAATGATATCTTATTAAGAACTCTTTTTTTTTCTTTTGAGAAAGAGTTAGGATGCTCTAACCCGCTTTCAGAACTCGTTGAAAAATTAATTTCTTAGTTGAGAAATCGAGAAACTCATGCAAATCTTTGAGAACTTTTTAATTTATTAATATAAAATAAAAGATAAAAGTTACATTTAAAGTTCTTGATAATTCATTTTTTGGCAATTGGGAAAATAATCATCTACACATGGATTTTTTACTTGATGCCAACACCTATCCCTATATTGTTCTGGGTCGATATGGTATTGAGACATACAGGATACTCCTTTGCGACACATGGGATGGTTGGCATCCTAATAGTTTAGTGTTTTTTACTGGTTTTGATGATTCTTAAGATTCTTTAATCTCTTTGTTAGGATTTTTTAGCCTCTTAAATACGTATGGTAATTATATGCCCCTAAAATACTGTGCTGTAGATTGATCCCTATCCTACAACACATTGGAATGTCATGATGCCAAAATGAAAAAATTTTAGCATGTTTCCATTGTTTGCTTAATTTTTTGCCAAATAAATGGAAAAAAGGGGGTGCTAGATTACCTTACTGAATGTGCAATGATTCTAACAATAAGTCCAACTTTAAGCTAGGGGAGGCTGGATCTAGGTACCTCCTCTCCCTTCTTCCTCTCCTTCCTCTCTTCTGTCCCTTCCTCTCCATCTCTTTCTGTCTTTCCTTGGCTCCCACACATGATCGAACCAAGAAAAGAAATGAGAACCAACAGATGCTCTCTTTTTCTGTGCATGGGACATTGCTACTGGTGAGGACACAGATTACTGTTTTCAGCATGTTTACAGGTGTCGCCGGCGTGCATAGCACTTTGGCCCATATGCAGAGGCCCTAGTATTATTTTCTTGTGTATTTTCTTTTATTTATTATGCATTTCCATCCTTATGTTAGTTGCTATTTTTAGCTGGCTTGTTATGGCTGTATTTAGTTGTTTTAGCGTCCCATGTTGTTTGTTGGATCATGGGTAGTTACATGATCACTTGTTGGGATCATGAGTAGTTATATAGGGGGCTATATATGGAACCCCATGCCTCTTGTTTAGTCAGAAAAATTGGAATAAAAATCTTGCTTTGGCAAAATTACTCCTGGATTGGAGACCACTAGAGGAGGATTCCTTGAATCTGGTGGACTCCAGATTCCCCCCCCCTCTCTTTGTGTCTTTGAAAGTTCTATCCCGCATCAGCTACTCTCAGTAGTATCAGGCGACCTAGCTAGCGAACTAGAAAATCTCGGGTGGTGCCCACAGAGAATGCTAGTATTTCCTAGTTTATGAGCGAACTAGAGTCTGGGTGTCCCATGTTCCATTCTCTCATCAAAATAGTATGGTGCTAGTGGGATGTGCCAATTTGGTCGAGATGGAGTCCTTGCCTCTACATTTCTCAATCTTGAAGAGAAAATTCAGTTTAGTTCATTTAATTGATAAAGAATTGAAAATCAATTTGAGAAAAGGGAAAAACATTCCTTTGACAAATTATGATTACAAGATCGGCTACAGAAGGAATTCGTTCATGTGAGTGAAAGAAAGGAGGGGGGTGGTCCTAGGGGTGAAGAAGCATAAGAGGGCAAAAAAAAGTTGGACTGGATTGGGAGACACTCATTTTTCTCAATATAAAATTTGATACCACTCAACAATCTATGAGCATACTTGAGAAGCCCTTTTCCAACATCTGCAGTCAGCTTGATAAACATACCACTGATCGCTCAATTCGTATTAAGCTATACTGGCTTTTTAACCACTTCCTTTTCAAAGAAGGATGGTCCAAAGGGGTGAAGAAGCATCAGAAGGCAAAAAAAGTTGGAGGACTAGAGTGGGAGATGCTCATTTTTCCTCAATATAAATTTGGTACCACTCAACAATCTATGACTATACTTGACAAGTCCTTGTCCAATTTGCAGTCAGCTTGATAAACATACTATTTCATCACTCATTCATAAAGATATACTGCTTTTTTTACCACCTCCTTTTCCAAGTTCTCCCTGAAAAAACTTTTGTCGGTGTTCTTGGGTTTGCCTTCTTCATTCTAATTGTTTCACAAAATCCAAGCCTTACTTCATTGAGACCTCTTCAGATATTCAGTGTACATGTCCGCACTAGCTCAGTTGGTTTCCAGCTGTTTAATCTAACTAGGTCTTATTTAAACTAGTCTGTCTGAACAAGCTATGTGTGTGGATTTGTTTGTTCTAATCATGAACTCTTGACTAAGTAAGAGCTAAATTCTCTGATTTGATATCTTAGTAACCGGGGTAGTATACTTTAAATGCCCTTCTCGTTCCTTAGGTTTTGGCACATCCTATGCATGTGACAGCACAAACATTGAAAATCTTCTATTTTCTCTTTTTCAAAATTCCTTAATAGCTTCCCCCCTTTATTTGAAAGTCTGTGTTCGTTAAGAAATAAAGATTAGTCAGTTGATATAACCAAAAAGAGTGAGGCTTTCTAGGATGGAAAAAAATTTGGGATTCTATGGTAAAATTCAAGAAAAGAAAAGAAGGATATGATGGAGTTGCTCCACTTGGTTTTTCTCACATATTCATGGGCTCCAGAGCACCTTAGAGCATGTCCGCCACATCCTTAGTGAATAACTCATGCCTTGGAGTTGCGCTTTGCTGTGGTCTGATTTCCAGAGTTATCTTATTATATAATAGATATATGAAAGTGCAACTAAAGCTTGTCCCTTGTTCATTGTTGAGATCTCACCTATTCCAACCAATTCCAAATTTCTCTTGAACATAATGATTGGATTGTCAGGAAAAAGGAATACTGACTGGATCTTAAAGAACTTTGGATTTTTAAGTATGGGATGATATATCAGAATGTACTGTTAGATCTCCTACAACTGTTAGCATAGTTAGTTGGCGATGCTTGCCCTTCAGGTTGTCCAGGGTTCAAATCCTGGTTATTGATCACCTAAAAAAAAAAGAGTGTACTGTTAGATCTCTTCATGACTTGTTATTTATTGTGGGTTATGTTTTCCATACTGACAATAAGGAGCAAGCGGGTGCTCGCACAGATCTGTGGTCGGCTGTACTTTATTTGGGGCAAGAATATTGTAACTTTTCAGCTTTTAGAAGCACCTCCCCACGAAGTGTCCTTTCTAAAAATGTTGAAAAATCAGCGGATGTGTTGTCCTTTTGTCGTCAGTGTTGACAAACTGGATACCTTTTCTCCTGTCCATGTTGTGTGAATTTAGGGTCTAATCTTCTTGTTATTAAATGGTGCGCCAGTTAAACTTTAAGCAAATCTGTACTTACCCTGCTCAATGCTCCTTTCTATGAATTAGAATCTATCTCGGTAATTTCAGTCCGCCTTTATAGTATCAAGAGCGTGAGACTAACTATTTACCCAGCTGAATGTTTGTCATACTTGTTGCACTTATTATGTATAAAAGTTTTTCTTAAATTGTTTTCTCATGTTTGAGGAGTCAACTTGGCAACTTATAGTCTATATTAGATTTAAGGTAGAACAGAGTTTTCACCTTCACCAGCTGTATAGGACTACACATAAGCAGATACTATTATAGTACGCTGACATCTTTTCATATCACCATGGTAGTTATGTGCGCACGCTTTAATTCAAGGAAGTTTACTTTTCTCTATTTTTCAATTGGTCAGGGCCCCAAAGGCAGCTACATTTATACTAAATCTCACAGTGGAAGATAATGGTGCTTCACTCACCGTGTGATGACAGCATGGCCAACTCCATCATTACCCCCCTGACAGCAGGGCTAACTCTGACATTTTAATTGCAATCTCAGGGAACTCCAAATGATTCTTTCATAACTAATGTTTTGTGGATTTGGTGTTACTCACATTCTTGAGTTGTGAAACCACTGGCATTTTGATAATTTGTGGAACACATTATTGATGCAGACAAAAGAAATGTAGACTTAGCCTGTAATCCTTTAAGCATGGAAATATCTGGCTGACAGCAGGTACAAACAAAAATTTGTCCCTGTCCATTATGATGTTAACTTTAGACTTTGCAATGAACTGATGGGGACCTGTACTTTCAAAGAGACCCTAAATCCCAGAACCATATATTCTAGTAAATTCTAGTTAAGGATAGACCTGTACTTTCGAGAAATTTTATGAAGTTTGCAGGAATGTATGTCCATCGGTCGAAGGCATAATAATATGCCATCATCAAAGTTGATTGCTATTTTCCAGAGGGTTGTACATACAAGGTGGTGTGATCCTTCATATATGTTTCCCATGCCGCCTCATGGGTATGCACAGCGACAGCTCGGGGAAAGAGTGGAGCAGACGGATTGCATGAAATTTATTTGCTTGGATCCTGTTTGTAAATTAAAATTCTCCATCAGTTGGAGGATGCTGATTTTGTGTCCTCTCTCTGTGCTTGTGTAACTATATGCTACTGCATTTACAGGGGACGAGGTATCCACTATTTTAAAAATAAAAAGGAGGGATCCTTCTCTATATGTATGACACTAGAAAACATTTTGAATTGGAGTTTTGGAGGATTGTTATTTTTATTATCCTTCGTTAGGAGCTACCTGCTGTGGAAGCTTGTTTCCTTCCGTCGGGACTGCCTCCCTACCTGCTTTAGTTCCTGGATTGGATCACGGAAGACAGAGAAGAATAAGCACGCATAATTTTTGTTTATGAAATAAGTTCTAATTATCTATCCTCTCTCTGTTATGTTTAAACGTTCTAATCCAATCTTATATTTTTCTTGGTACTGTTTCTCATAAATGTACTTGGTTGATAACTCTGTTTCCTCCTTCAGAAAACATTTAGTTATTATCTCTTACATCACCTAGTGGAGGATAAGAGCAGGGAATTAGTTCTTTGGATGTCCTGATCCAATAAGATATCCTCAGAAGGATGGAAGAAGATTTTGAGCATCCAAAGCGCATGTTTCTCTTAAAAGAGTATTGAGAGTGTATGTAGTGAATAAGCAAGAAAACTCGCCTGAATGACTAAACTGAAGGTAAATTGGAACGTAAAATAAAACAGTGTAAGTATGCTCGGTGGAAGTTTTATTTACTATTTATTTCATCTGGCTGGGAAATATTGAATTGTTTGTGTAGCAAAAGCCTTTAGAAACAAAGGCCCAGAGTCAAATTGGTATTCTCAGGAGTGTTATAGGAGGTGATCGCCAAAATTCTTCTTGAGTCCTGCAATGCAACCATGAACAACTTTCACAATTTGATTTACACTCTTCCATGCTGGTACTCCTCTCCCAACTGTTTGAAGTCTTAAAACCCAACCAAATCATCACCTCAATTCCTAACCAAGCATCTATCTGACTTTAGGGATATACACATCTCAATTTGACTATGGAAATATGCATAGAAATTTCCACTCACAAACTTGCTATGGTCGGTGCCTCTTAATCTATTCCCTCTTTGAAGGGCCCGGAGTCATGTATCAAATTCATGACATGCTTAACCTGCAAGAAAGCAAATTAATAACAAATCAAAAGGAGATGCAGTCATAGGTTAGATGGAGTACTTCTAACATCAACTGAAATCTCTGATAAAAATGAGCAACTGAAGATGATTCTAAGAAGCTGAAATTTTTAAGAGTTGCAGTTTATATCTAAAATTTGCAGCAGCACTGAGAGTTTTCTTATTTTTTTAAATAAAAAAATAAGAGTAATTATTTAAAATTTTGCATCATATTCTTCAAAATGATGTCAGCTAAAATTTCACTCTGCCAACATTCTATATATTGTTGACGCAACTGGATGTCTAAGTTCCAAACAACGTGGAGAAAGAGTGGAAAATTAGATGATTTTACTTGAATTATGCACTATATAGTACAAATGTTTATGATCAAATTGAGTCCCGCCAGAAAAGAGAAAGGATTATGCATATATAACATTTATAAGGAATTGAAAGTCCGAATTTTTTATTAACTCAACCATTTTTTATGGGTATTGCCTCCATGGTTCAAGGTAGGAGTACCTTGTAAGTAGCATTTTAGAATGAGTGATACTACGGAGCCCTAGCATTTTAGAATAAGTTATACTACGGTGCCCAACCCAGGTACCAGCCCAACCAAAAGAAAAAAATAATACATAGCTGGTATGCCACGTGGAATTAGGGGATTGGTGCCATACATGGGATCACTGAAATTCATGGTGGGGTTGTGGTATAAAGCACCAATGCCTTTGTGCCATGTGGTTGGCCAGCAGTCTGGAGCCTTTTTTTTTTTTTTTAATAAGGAATCCAGTAAAACTCCATCAAACAAGTGCTTTGGTTTGCATCTACAAATGAGCATACCATTTACTAGGCTTCAGGTTTTCTTATATTTAGACTAATTTTGCTACTTTAAGGAATAATGGTGGAGAGCCACCCTCTGCAGTCAAATCCATATACTCTCCCAGAAAAAGCACCAATGAAAAAGAGGAGCCAACCGGGTGAATGAAGTCCCGTTGACACTAATAGTATAGTCTACAAAACAATTTAAGCTAGACAGCAACAGGTTAGAGACAATGGCCTGTAAAATCAAAGAAGGTGCTTTTGAAGGATGAACAAGTTGGAAAAGTAATGCAACTTAAAATTAGGTCAATGATTATGCCATCAACTGTAAGGTAGTCTGAATGGAGTCCTGATTTCAGACCGAGATTTGGAAAAATATATAGAATTTGATATTTAAACATATCCATACCAAAAAAAAAGAAAAATAAATATGTTCAGGAATATCAAGTTGTCATAAAGTTGAGAAATTAAGAGCAATACCTGGTCTGTCTCGTATAGAAGAAAATCCTCTATAGCTTTTCTAAAACCATCATTCAAAATGTAGTGACAACTGTATGTTGTCACAGGAAGGTAACCCCTCTGAATCTTATGCTCCCCTTGTGCTCCTGCCTCCACTTTACTCAGTTTTAACTCTATAGCTGCTTCAATTGCCTATAAGATGATCCAGATTGCAATGAGCGAACAACAATAATGTTTGAGGTGTTAATGGTGAATTTTGCAGATGAATATTTCCTCTGCGATGAATTATTGCATTATATATATTCCTTATCTACCAAATCAATGTATTATAGGCTTTCTATCACATAGGAATACTAGTACAACCTTGCAGGGAGGTGCATAGGATGCATCTGTGAGTCAGGTCTGGGTGGCCTTACCTTTTAAAAAGAAGAAAATGCATTTTAAACCCAGAGTTTCAGCCTGTCCTGAAGAATGATTCTTTACCTCTCCAATTGGCTCATAATACACATCAACCCAATAGGACTCAAGGCATATGCCTATTAACTGCTCAGTTGTTAGCGCAATGAGAAGGCACAGGGATCATACTGAGACAATGCCTTCTGATGGCTTATATTTGGTTTAGGGGAAGGAAAAAAGCCTCAATCTGTTATTCTTGCATTTTTTCAGCAAGGACTGGCTAAGAAACTTCAGTAAAAGACTTTAATTTCATTTCTTGCACAAGCTCAATTTAGTACCTACAGTTACACTTACTTTGCCCAATTCTACAGCTAGACTGAGCAGCCATTCCACATTTGACTGGGGGTAAAAACGTTTACCTGATAATAACAGGCTTCAAAATGCAAATTTGGAAAATAGGCATGCGGTAGACACCCCCATAGGCGACCAAACAAAGTATCCCCTCCAATAAGGTTAAGAGCTCCAGCAACAAGTTCATTCCCATCTTCCGCAACAATAAGCAGTACATGGTCTCCCATCTTTGATCCCATGTTGTGAAAGAAGTCCTTCGTTAGAAAAGCCCTACCCCATCTACAGATAAATCAAAAGGCCATAAATTGATATGAAACTATAATCCATTTCTAAAACAGCCTATAGAAAATCGAACTACAGATTGATTCTACAATTTGTAAGACAAAGAAGAAAAAGACTGCAAGCAGAAGTGGGAATGCAGATGGCTGATCAGACTCCTGTGTGGAAATTTCTCACATACCATCTGGACCTGATTTTTCTCAGCAAGGTAAAATCAATATCACCATAATGAAGTCAGGCTTTAATACATCAGACTTACCAACATATCATATCAACTAATCAGATAAAGTATTGCAAGTCTATATCAAGTTTGGGAGAAAATAAAATAAGAGCAGTGGGCCTTATAACAAACAAAAAAACAAACAAACATCTTTAACACTGTATAATCAGCCAAGAACACTTGAATAGGAAAAGACTCAAAGAAATAACATCAGAAGATGTCGAGAAGAACCAAACTTGTTATCTGTTGTGCTGCGGTAGAACTTATAGAAAGAATCCCAGTGTTTAGCCTGCAATCACATAATTAGGCAAAAAATACAGTAAGAACTTAGTGCGTGCCACTTCTCACCAGTGTAATAAAGGTAAAGGGACTGAAAATCATACAGGCTGCAACTAAAAACAACATTTCTAGAGAAAAACTTCATATTAAGAGTTCAGTCATACAAAACATAAGCAAGGTAGATGTAGATATGGTGTATATATATAGGGACATGCATGCAGGTGATGATAATACATAAGCAAACTATAATGGAAAGAAAGCAAATACAAGGCCTTCGATTTTGTATTTTCGTGATGAAAACTATTTAAAATTGGCAACCTTATCCATTTATATTACAGAGTCAAGCTTAACATTATCGCATAACAATTGACCAGTAGATACCTTTATTTCATCACCACGAAGGCGTTTAATTTCCAAGTTCTGCACAGAAATCTGCAAGAGAAATTTCAGACAGAAAGTTAACTTGCAAAACCAAGAAGCTAAGAAATGATGGGTCAAATCTATCTGGGATGTAACATGAGTAATACTTGCAACTTCCAAGATTTTCGCTTATATTCAGTTATCATATGACGAGTTAAAAAATTTGACAGACTAATGGAAAGGACATGATCATGAGCAAAGAACTTTCTAACAAATTGATATATCTTTAAGTTCAGTTAACAGACTATTGGAAGGAAATGATCATGAGCAAAAAACTTTCTTACAAATTGTTGTATCTCTAAGTTCAGTTATTCAGTTATGCTTGCTGTTGTTATGTTTTCATCTGTGGGAGCCAATTATGATTTAAAAGAAGAGCTCTATTCTTCTGCTTTTCCTTACAGTTATTACTCCTATACCTTTAACTGCTGGATTTTTGCATAGCAAAATCAGTTTCGCGCTGCAACTAGATTTGACTACTCTAAAACTGGCTGCTTTTCGATCATTTTGATCTCCTAAAATCTCTTAAATCTTAAAACAAACATGAAACAATGTGAACTCAATGTTCCTTAATTGCTTTATTCAAATTCCTATAAAATCACTTAACCTGAAAACCCTAAAGCCATAAAATCACTAATTAAAAAACTTTTTATTTCAACCAAGAAACCCTAGGACAACTTTCCACTGATCATTAAATTCACAGTCAATTTAAATCTTTTCACATTTTTGCAGCATACTAGCAAACCCTTGACTTCATCTTAACAGCTAATTGCTTGGCCTACTGCTGCTTATGTGCACCCCTTAGGCTCCTATAATCTTGCATCACATGTCAATTGCACACATACAAGCACTTGGACTAAGGTGTACTTGGAGATAACATAAAAGAAGGAAATGATATGTTTATTTACATATAGTACAAAGGAAAAACAGATTTCATCTGATAAAGATTGGTGAAAGTACCAGTTAGTATTGGTGCATACCGATCGTATCGGTACTGAACCGGTACATGGAATAGGGGGTGTACCAATACTCGATATGCCAAACCAGGTACCGTACTAGGCGTCCATCACTGTAATAGGAGTGTAGCGGTATGGAGTCCGATACTAAGATGGCGAACCTTGGGTGAAACCCAGAGCAAATGGAAAAGGAAACATGAAGCCATCACCAATTTAATGACATAATGTGAGCAATTGTCGAAATAGTAATGACTGAAGGCTGTGAATTTGATTAGCAACTAGATATTAATTCAAATTTGGATTCTACAATCATAATGTAGGATCCAACACATTGACCACCCCAGTTAAAACCAATTTTGCAATGAATAATTTAACAGCTGGATAATGTTTGCCAAAATAAATAGTTTTCTAGATGGATGAGTAGCAAACTCAGAAAAATTATTTATTCAATTTTCACTAATAGAGAGTAAAGTATGAGAAACAGGGAAGGAACTAAATAAGGCTTCCAGAATACAACAATGGTTTCTAATCAACCGTACATGCTAGACCAATCACTAATAATAACCAAAGTAATTGTCATGCTAGTTAATGCACATAGAATCAGTATAAGATATTTATATGTTCAAGTTCTAAACAGTATTGTTCATATCAAAGAAGAATTTGATACAATTACTAATTCATGAGATATCAATGAAGGTCTAGTTGGGCAACACCTACCTTTTTTCGCTCTTGCCTGATATTTTTTCGTTTACTTTGCTTCATATCCATCAGGAACTCGTCAAAACTACAACAAGAAACAAAGAGACAAGACTCACTTAAGGTCATAATTATTATGTCCCAGATGATGTATCAGGGCATATGGGTAAAACATAAACTACAATTTTCATTTGTAGCTTGTTGAATATTTATAAGGAAAATATACAACCTTTTTTTTAAAAAAAAATCCAATAAATAAATCACTTCCACCTTTATAATGAAGATTAAGGAATAAAGATATTGGGTCCACCCAAGAATGTAAAATTATGCCATACATGAATATATGAGAGAGGAGCAATCCAGTCAGAAAACAGTTTACAAATAGCAATCACCCTTCTTTTGTCTTGGCCTACAATGGTCTACAATAATAAGAAATATTTTAAGTTTACAACTTAAACTCTAACATGCATATAAATAGAGATACATATATAGGATATTTTTGTATGCAAACAAAATGAGTGAATTGATTAAGAGGAACCCACTAGTATAACTCTATTCTTCATTAGTAGCAAGCACAAACAAACAGCAGAAGTCAGACTAAAAGGAAATCTTTTTAACTTACTTCTTATAATTGCGATTTTTCCAATGATACTGCATCCCTATTCTCTGCAAGAACCCGTCATTCTTCAATTTGTGCCATTCATTTTCAGATGGAAAAGTCACATGTAATGATGAAACCTGGAGCTGTCAGTGTTTAAACAACCACAATTAACCATCCACAGCAGTTCCACCTGAGGTGTTCCATTCTCTTAAAAGACAGATGCTGTCTTATCAAAAAGGAAGGCACTAACTATATAACTGAAAGCATGTCTGTTGAGCACAAGTTCTGACGAAGTAGTGCTTCAGAAGATTGAATGTTCTACCTTATGAAACAGTTAAGTCTTATCAGGAAGGTTTTAGGTATAATCAAAAGTATTGTAAATAAAATCTATGTGAAAACTTATTTCCTTGATTTTCTTGTGAATTTTTATTTGAAAGTATAATCAAGCTTTATAAAAGTGTTAGAAGAAAAAGATGCAAATATAAGGAAAATAAGAAATCTTTGTAGAAAACCATGAAGCATAGAAAGCCAATATAAATGCAAAATTGTTGGCAGAACCAACTTTGACAAATGCATAGATCCTTCAAACAGCTTAGTGGAACACAGTGAAACAAAAGAAGAGAGAAGGAAATTCTAAAACAGCTCAAAAATAATGAATTCTAGGAAATTCTAGGAAGATAATTCATGAGACTAAGCATAAATCTAAGAGAGTATGCAAGAAACACATCATTTATGTCTTTCATGATAATGAACCCCTCCAATGCTGGCATCTAAGCATTCTCACTTTCGATGATACAGAGATTACCCCAGGACAAGGTTCCAGATGAACCATATAATGTAGCCAATTTCTTCTAGTAACAGAAATAATGAATTCCAGTCACTGTTAACAGCCGATCAAACAGCTATTTGATTTTCCAAATTATAGCAACACTTTAGTAAATGATGATAATGACTAACTTATTATGAGCCTCAAACTCAGATACTGTCAGATTGATTCTAGCAAGTTAATGAAAAACAGATACAATTTGCAATGACAAAAAAATGACAATTGGCTTGCCAGGATGTCTCATATGTTTCAGTGGAGATCTCAGAATGAACTCTTAAACTTCACCCTAAGCTAAGATCAAATTGAAACAAAAAGAATTTTAACTTTCTACCATTTGGTCTTGGGAGACAGAGATAAGGTTATTGGAAGTCTGGAACCATCTCACCAGGCACTTAATATGGATATAAACCCAAGATGTACATATAGAACTGAAACACATACTTTAAATGATATATTCCAAGTAAAATGCATGCATAAAAAAGTTAAAAAGTTGAAAATGACGGAATGAAAATTCATATGTCGTGACATTCAGAACTACAAACTTTGACTATTTAATATGTTTAGCATCTTTTCATCTCTTGACCATCAATGTTTGTCATCAGAACTACAAGCTTTGCCTATTTTAACATGTTTCAACATCTTTTCATCTCTTGACTATCACTTTTTGTGCTGCACTATAAAATATTTCTATAAAAAATCCAACATAATTAGATTTAAAAAAAATAATAAGAGAAAAAGAATAAATTTATAAAGTCATCCTTAAATAAAAGGGATAGAACTTTATGGTAATATTTGTGGTTACAAAAGGATATTTAGCAGACCAAAATCATAGGGAATCTGTAAATTTATCAATGATATTTAATGGACTTCAAGAGCTGCATACTACATGCGAAAGTGCAAGTGCATTAATTTCATGCAATACCTTAGAAGTTAGGTCCTTGAGTGCCGTAACTAACATGTCAAACACCTGATCCCTATACCAAGTGTTACGAACTAATATTCTCTGGCCAGTTACTGGAGTAAAAGGTACACACGACTGTAGCTTTGGATAGTATTGAGAACCATATCTATAATAAGCATCAGCCCATGAATGGTCAAAAACAAATTCTCCATATGAGTGGCTGCAAATTCAGATCACAATAGTTAGCCATCAGGACAGAAAAAGGGAACTAAAAGTTATACATGAATGATCTAACATACATTTTCAAGACAAAAAGATCAAAGAACTGAAAGCTTGTCGATGTTAAACCTTTTAAGATAAAGTGGAACAACACCTAAAATATTTTTATTTTCATCCTGAGCAACAACATGCTGAGGTAACCATCCTGTTTCCTGAAATGGGTCCAGATAAATAATTATAACCCAGATAACTAAATAAAGTTAAGATAATTGCTGGATCTTGATACTTTATGCTCTGCTGATGGAGCAAAACAACAGATTGGAATTCCTATTGACAGTTTAATTAGTAATAAATGATAAAGATGAAAGGATATCAAAGACATGTTATGGCCATAGTGCTAACCTTCACTGCGCATCCTGATTCCTCTAAGCACGAAAGAAAAGCATGAGTAAGAAAAGGATTAAACTTTTCAGGGCCAGTCGCATCAACAGCACATGCATCCCAATCCTTTGAAGAAATCACAGAAATTGATGAGACAACCGAAATGGATATTTCCTGTGGCTTCATCTCATTGGCTGATATGCCCTATACAAAAGAATGATTCAACAATATCACATATAACATGAGAAAAGCCTTGGAAAATGACATTAATACACCCCTGGCTCTCACAAGATGAACAACATAATAACACCTCTGGTGCTGACCCTATCAGAGTAAATTCCCCCAAGGAAGGATTCAAGTTCCGTGGCTCTGCTGTCCTCCTAGGCCCCCAAAATATTGCAGCAACCTTGTATGGAGACAACATACTATGGGAACTTTGTCGGTAGAATGGATTGTCCTACAATTAAAGAAAATAAAAAGCTAAAGTACTTGGTAAATTGGCAATTGACAAGACTACATGATGTGCATTAAACATATGTTCCATACAGAATGACCGAGGTTATTTGCATAAATTCATGGGTATTAAAATAGAAATCACACAAACACTAATATCCCCTAATTATGCACCCCTCTAAATATGTTATTGCTGCTATCCCGGCAATAATAGTATTTTTGCCTGGAATAAATTCATGGATATTAACATGGCCATTATTTTTCTGCTATTACAAAATAAAGGATATCATAAAAATAAATGTTATTTTCTGAATTGACAACAGTTCAGTTTGAAAAGGAAATGTTATTTTTAAACAGACAAATTACGGATATATCAACTAGCCGCTTTTTTTTTTTTGGAAAAAAAATGAAGAGACCCCAACGCCCTCTCCCAAATCCCCCTAACCCCAAAAATCCTGGTGAAGGTGGGATTTGATCCCGGTCATTTGGTACAACTACTGCATACTTTAGCAGCTAGTTATGTATATCAAATGGACCTTCAAAACCTTTATGCCAGCACCATAACATTGTAACAACAATTAATTCATAAGAAAACGTTACCCAGTCCATTATTATGAGATTTATACTAAACTAATCGGCTAGAATTTTTTTTTTTAAAAAAAAAGATTTTAGGAATAACTAGGGAGCTCCTCTGAGGGGTTCAACTGAGTGGCCCTGGTTCTATCAAAGCATAGATGTTAATATCTTATCTTATCCTCGGTTTCAGTAACCGGTGTTCATTAAATTCAATTTAAAACAAATTTCCCATTCCAGAAATTTCCCTCTTTAAACACCCGATTCCTTTCCTACTAATTAGAGAAGAAATAAAGAGTAACAATTACATAAAAGGTACCAAATTCCATCAAGAACGAAGAATCGATTATTCAATAATTCTTTCCAAATTCTAGAATTAGGGTAAATTCTAGAATTAAGGCAAGATCTCTACGGCTTAACATCAGAATCGCAAGGAGAAGAAGGCAGAGGCATCAGAATACATCACAGATATTAGATTACAAGACCATATATTAGAAGGCGAAAATATTAAAGGAAATAGTTGGATTAAATGCTTACGCGACCGCGAAGCGGCAGGCCGAGAAAGGGCGAGAGGCGATGCGTCGCGGAGGCCACCATGGCGGGAGACGAGATCGGAGGAGCGAAGAGCGGAGTGGAATAAAGGAAAAGAAATTGTTTAATTAAAATTCATGGGAATATATTTAAGCCACGTGGCGTGCTCGCGATCACCGAGCGGGGCTATCGCCTGGGAAAGCATAACCATGACTGAGAAAACATTTTCCTTTGATGATGGGTGAAAATTTAAAAAAAAAAGATACTGCTCAAATTTCTGGTATCTGCTAAGTATTGGTGTAATAGCATAACAAAAGGCCTTCACAACCATTATAATGTTATAGCATATATTATCTTAAACTTTGGTCATCAGTTACAGATATTTGGATGGAGGATGATCTGTCCACAGTTATAAGTTGGCTTGATGATAAAGGGGTCTCTCTTCATCTTTGCATCTCCAGATTTTTTTCTCTCAAATCGCAAGGCATTCCTTGCATGCTTCTCATATTTACTAGGATTGTTTGGCAGGCTAATTGTCTCCACTAGCTAAAGGTGTGTGTACTCATCGAACACTGATGTTCGGTATTGATTCGTCTATAGCTCAAAGATCTATGAACTAGTTCGTGCTACATTTTTTTCTCTCCCTTCATCCTTATTTGTTTGACTATTTCATGTTTCGAATTTTCTACGGTTACGACAATTTCGAAGATTAATCATTATTTTTATTCTGCACAAAAAAGAATTATCCTGCTCGATTCATTGATTCATGAAAAGATACTGACCTTCTGGGTCTACATGAGCTGGTGCTTTTTCTAAAGGATGATGGTCCTAGAGGACGCTCTTCCCTGTCCAACTCCGATATAATCTGGCTTCGCTTCATTCGGCCTAAAACATTCGTCTTTCGTCAATCTAATTCGGTCGAGCTACCATGTCAAGATCCAAATTCGAATTGGTTCCTGGTCCTGGTTAGAGACCACTGTGTTCGCGCGAGATGAATTTAGTTCCAGCTTTTTTCAATACGGTTAAGTTCAAGCTTCAAAAGGCAGGCCAAGTACTGCAGCTTGTTCTACAGCTAAATAACCTAGACTAGGTTTCGAGAGCTGCTGGGGAATTGATTAGAGCTCCACTTGTAACTAGGAGTCTGTGCGGGTTTGATTTTTTCTCTCTTGAAAAAAAATAACTTTGATATAACTCTCATTGGAAGAGAGAGGAGATTTTTGTATAACAAAGTCATTCATGTGTGCTCAGTGAAAATCCTGCAACTGATAAAACAAGAACCTCACCCCAACACCTGATACAACGTAGTTTACAACTCCAACATCAGAAATGTTCATCAGAAAACAAAAAACTCCAACATCAGAAATGAAAATAGACGAGTGTAATTATCTATGGATGTGGCACAACAGATGGTTAGTCTCAAGGGCAAAACAAAGAGGAACTGCATCAGCTGGTTTCCTGATGTTGCCACATAGTTGGGCCACTGTTACCAAAGAGACAAGGCCATAACAAAAAGAGTATATTAATGCAACATTCATCGCCGACAGCCAGTCGAAGACTAAGCCAAATATACAAACCAGTGGAAGGATATTGCTACGTTCGATAATCCACACAAACGGAAAGATGTATAAATACCAAAGGCAAATCCTGTGGATTCTTAACTGCTGGTTTTAGATAATTAGATTAACTGCACCACACATAGGGCCCCAGATTTATGTACAAGTTCAAAAGAATGAGATATGTACAAGACCTCGACAGAAAATAAAAGCCAATTTTTTTTGGTTACAATATGAGCCAGCCTTGAATCAGCGCTCTACTACCTCTTGGTTAGTGAGCAAGGCCATGTTCCAAAACCCAGATCTGTTTAGGTCCCAAGGTCTATATCAAAAGACAAATCAGGTCAGAAATTATTGCCATGCAAACAAACAGCAGTTCATCCTATATTGAGAGCAAATTCCTCCTTGCAGTGCCCTCTATAACTATCAACCATATACGAAGCCATCCTTGACAAAAATTCTTGCAGGGATGGTCTTGTCTACCCTGTAAACATCAAATATATGTTCTAGCATTTAACAAAATTTATCTCAGTATTCAGTCCATCCACTGGACTGAAAATTTGCAGTAATGTATTTCAACCATCTAAAGATATAAAGCTCTTTTCGTTGTAAGTGTAGGAAAGCTAAACATGATGTGCTACCAAACAATTGACTGCAGATTATTAAAGCTCTTGTATCAATCAAAGTAATATAATTCTCCTGAAAAAATATGGAACACATCAAAATGTCACATGGAGCAAATTCAACAATTGATGTTTAAACTCAGTTCCTTCCAAGCAGATTTTGAGCTCGCAAATGGACCTTCATCCACCTCAAAAGAAAAGGGGAAAAACATACGGGAGGGTAAAACTCACTTTAAAAATATGTATATATAATAATAATAGCAGCAATTTTGACAAACCAAGGGGAAGAGAAACTTGCACCACTGCTTCCTTAGCCTACTTGTGAGGGTTGAAATGTGGGAACAGTCCAAGAATGTGCTCTGGCACGAAGTCATGCCGCGTAAGAATTCCGACAATGGGAGGCCTCTGCAAGCAAACATCTATCAATTTTAAGGAGATCATTGAAGCACATTAACTGGTTTTTGGAGAACTTTAACTGGTGCTTTGGTAAACAGAATGCGTGTATACAGAAGAAGATGCACATCTAACATCAAACTTAAGACGTTACTGAAGCTTCCCAGTTTAACACAAAGTGCAAACCAACTTCCAAAAAGAGAGATGTCAAAATAAACGTGAACAGAGGACCAAGAAGAGCTATTAGTGAAGACCATTCTCATCCCTATTCTTAGGATGCGGGAGAGTATACAATGAAAATAATTAAAGTGCCCGAACTTAATTTTTCCATCAACATACAATACCTTCCTTTTCCAAATAGAAATTCAGATACGAATTAACCAAAAGAAGGTTGAATGTTCTGATGTTCATAACTAGACCTCATTATGATGTCCAGTATTGGAAAACGTTCCTTGCCCTGTGATACCCCTTGCCTGAAGGTTGCAATTCACAGAAATATCTTCCAAAATTATGCTAACAGCCTGAAGCCACAATGTGTATCCTTGTTCTAGTTGAGCAATGTTTTATTAAATAGAGTATTTTCTTTTCAGTTTTCTCCAGTTAGTTCTCAATAAGGATGACATGTATGAATAATACTTTTTCTTTTTTGGTGAATGTGAGTATCACACTTCACATGAACAAAACTGAAACCACTAGCATCCCAACACAGTCCATTTTTGAGTAATCTTTACAACATTAAGAATAATATTGCACATGTAAATCTAAATTGAACATGTATAAGTTTGTGCACAAGATGTAGGAAATATTAGTTATTAAATCCAACATCAAAGATGTCTGAGATCAAACAAATGTTTTCATACTAGAGTTTTTACTCTTACCAGGTAGCAAACAAACATATTGTGCAACATTTATTTATTTTTTTGAATAGAATTGTGCAAAAAATTATATTCCCCGCAAATAACAGCGATATTGTGTGAGTTTCATCAGAATATGGCTTTTCTAAATATAAAGCTTTAGCACAAAAGCAACCAGATTGAAGTGATTTGAGTATGATGAATAAATTAGTTTTCCGAATTTGAATATTTATTGCTATACGCGTGGGTCAAAAATAAGACAACACAACATGAGAGAACACAAAGCACACACACACATGTGCATGCATGCACACATATTGAGGGAGGGGGCGGAGAGAGAGAGAGAGAGAGCTCACCCCTGGTGTCTTTGGCACAACGCAAAGGTGCCTGAGTCCAAGCTGCCGAAAAAGCACTGCAGCTTTTGCCAGTGACATTGTCTCAACCACCGTGTATGGTGATGTATTCGTGATTGGGTGCAGATCCACGTACATGTCCATTTCCTCCTCCTGGATGTCCAAGTCTTCAAACTTCAATCCTTTACCTGATCCAGGCTTGGCAAAATCAAAAGCACCAAATCTCTGTAATAACTCCGTCACCCCAGTTCTCACCCTCTCTTTAGTGAACCTCTTCCCTTTTAACAACACAAGCAGATGAGACCTCAAGACAAGCCCGCACAACTCAGGTGCATCTGAGAAAGGTGGCTCATCAATCACTGGAAATCCATTATGGCCTGTCAACCTCAATGCATGCACTATGTTCCCCACCTTCTCCACACCAGAAAAAGTGATGAGCGGGCCTGAGACCACATCTCCAGCGACCAAGTGCCTCATGTAGGGCTCTGCATGAGCCTCCATGTATGGCAAGCCCTTCATCTTAACAATCTGATCATAGACCCCTAGGTTGAAACCATCAGCTACTGTTTTGGATACCAGAAGAACAAGCATGACCAAGGGGAGCATTAGAAGATCATTGGTGAGCTCCAGAAGAATAACACAGACTGAGACAGTCATTCTCATAGTTCCACCAAGAAAAGATGCTGCCCCGAGCAGGGCAAAGAGGCCAGTATCTAGGTCAGAGATGGGACCCAGAAGAGTCCCTATAATGCGGCCATAGGAAGCACCAGCGAGTATAACGGGAACGAAGAGACCAGAAGGGACAGCAACTCCATATGTTACAAGGCCAAGGAAATAAATGGCAGTGAAAAAGACAAAAAGGGTGGACATGTGGAACTCGTTGTCAGTGTTACCACTGAATAGGTTGCGGATGGCATCATCATTGGTGTTAAGAAATAGGGAGGCAAGGTCATTGTAATGACCTGGGGGGCACTGGAAATTCTTAAAGTTGCCTGAGCGGCCAATGGTGGGACATTGGTCTTGGAGATCTGCTGGGCATGGAATGCACCTGGCAAGCCAAGGGAGTCCATAGGAACAGCATGAGGTGAGGAGAGATATGGTGATAGTGAGAAGTATCTTGAATGGAGCACCTTTCCTGCAATTAATTAAAACTCAATTCAATTTGAATACTTGCAAGATATGACCATGACAATATATAAGGTTGGGATGAAGCATGATAATATGACTGCTAGAGAGTTCATACTCATTAATGATGCTGTAGGTGCGAAGGATCCGGTCCAATAGATAGTTGTAGAGGCCTCCGAATACACCCCCAATGACTCCAAGGACCAAAATTGCTACTAGATCTGGAGTACTATACGTAGTGATGGTTGAACTAAGGTCAAACATTATTAGTCCTCCTTCCCCGAAGAGACCACATTTTCCACTGCGGCAGTATTCTATCAAAGCTCTTAATACCACAGCAACAACAGCTGTTGTGAAGAATGTCCTCCACAGGAGAGCGCTTCGCCACCTGAAGATATATATAAAAAAAATTTGATGTTGATGATCCATAAGTTATGCGACAATCTAGTAAGATATCAGGATATGAACTTAACTTTCAACTGGAAAAGGATGACTACATAGATTCTATGCATATCTTTGTTGGAAATCAAGAGGATTCACACTCACAAATTATTCTATGGAAGAAAAGTGGAGAGAATTTTAGGCACACATGAAGAACTTGTATTCCACTTATTTCAAAAAACAACTAGAGTACATGGATATTTATAGGCATCATTAGATGGTCTTTTAACCTTCCTAATTGAATTGGTCATTACACCATTCATAACCCCAAATAAATCTCAAATAACTCCCTCTAAATAAATCCCTTATAACTCCATGTAACTCCCACATGACTAAAAACCCAAAAGACATGTAACTCCCACATGACTAAAAATTCAAAAGACATGTAACTCCTCACCATACTAATATGCAATTACAAAATAAAACCATAAGTTACTAATATTAAAAAACAAGTTTAATAACCAACACCCCCCCTAAAACTTGGTTTTGCAACTCCAAGCAAACTCCTTAACTTGCAAAAAGTTTCACTCTTGAGGGGCTTAGTGAAAATATCGGCAAATTTGATCTTGAGACTTCATGTACTTGAGCTTCACTTCCTTCTTAGCCATACATTCTCTAATAAAATGATACTTTGTATCGATATGCTTGCTTCGCTCATGTAACACCGGATTCTTGGATAATGTTGCTGATTTGTTGTCCACAAAAATCTCCGTTGGTTCTTCTTGTAACATATGAAGCTCCTTCAACAAATACCTTAGCCAAATGGCTTGACAAACACAACTTGAGATGGCAACATACTCTGCTTCACAAGTAGAAAGTGTAACAATAGGTTGCTTTTTTGAAGACCATGTAAAAGCCGCACTTCCCATAAAGAAAACATATCCCATCGTACTTTTTCTTTCATCCACATCTCCGGCCCAATCACTATCACTATATCCAACAAGTGTGAAGTTATCAACAAATCAATAGAATAGGCCATAATTAAGGGTACCTTTGATGTAGCAGAGAATTCTCTTGGCCACCTTCAAATGGGATGAAGTAGGAGCTTCCATATACCGACTAACAAGTCCAACCCCAAATAGAATATCCGGCCTTATGCAAGTTAAATATCTTAAACTTCCAACAAGACTTTTGAAGAATGTAGGATCTACCTTTTCTCCATCTTCTTATCTTGATAATTTGACTCCACATTCCACGGGAGTGCTCACCGGGTTGCTATCATCCATCTTGAACTTTTTGAGAACTTCTTTAGCATAACCTTCTTGAGAGATAAAAATTCCATCTTCCATTTGCTTCACTTCAATGCCAAGGTAATAAGCCATAAGGCCAATGTCCGTCATTTCAAACTCTTGAGACATAGCTTGTTTGAATTCTTCAAACATAATAGAATTGTTGCCGGTAAAAATTAAGTCATCTACATACAAGCAAACCACAAATATATCTCCATTATCATTGACCTTTGTGTAAAGGGCATGCTCATAAGGACATTTGGTGAACTTGTTGTCTGGAAAATACTTGTCAATTTTGGTATTCCAGGCTCTTGGTACTTGCTTCAAGCCATACAAGGCTTTCTTTAATTTCAAAACTTTATCTTCTTGCCCTTTCACAATATATTCCAAAGGTTGTTTCACATAAACCTCTTCTTCAAGAAAACCATTCAAAAAAGCGGACTTCACATCCATTTGATGGATTCTCCAATTGTTTTGTGCCGCCAAAGAAATAATTAATCTAATAGTTTCCAAACGAGCAACGGGGGCAAATACCTCATCATAGTCGATCCCAGGCCTTTGGTTGTATCCCTTGACAACAAGTCTTGCCTTGTGCCTCTCGACTTCTCCTCTTGAATTCTTCTTTGCCTTGTACACCCATTTAACTCCGATTGCCTTTTGCCCTTCCGGAAGAGTGGTGAGCTCCCAAGTTTCATTCTTCTCTATGGCTTTGATTTCTTCATTCATAGCATCTCTCCACTTCTTGTCTTGAGTTGCTTCTTCAAAGCTTAGAGGTTCACTACCAGCAAAAAGACAAAAAAGTGTTAAATCACTTAATCTTTTCGTTACCTCATCCATGGCATCATATATGTCTTGAAGACTCCTTGTGCCTCTTGGTCCTTCACTTGAACTTGCCTCACTTGATGATGGAGATGGTTGCACTTGAGCGGATGATGGAGGTGTTGAAGGTGGAGAAGGGGGCTCCGCCTCTTCAAAGAAAGAAAAAAAGTCATACTCTTCTTTTGGAGAATTCCAATCCCATGAACTTGCTTCGTCAAATTCAACATCTCTACGAGTGATGATCTTGTGACTTTTTGGATTGTACAACTTGTAGCACTTGGACCTTGCATCATAACCGATGAAGACCAATTTTTCACTCTTGACATCTAGCTTAAAGCGCTTTTCATCCGGCACATGTGCATACGCTATGCTTCCAAAAACACGCAAATGAGAGACACTTGGTCTTCTTCCACTCCATACTTCTTGTGGTGTTTGATTTGGCACACTTTTGGTAGGACACCGGTTGAATAAGTACACTGCACAATTAACGGCTTTGGCTCAAAAATCTTTGGGTATATTCTTGTTTTTTAACATACTCCGAACCATATTAAGGATAGTTCTATTTTTTCTCTCCACGACCCCATTTTGTTGCGGGGATCTTGGAACCGTTAAAGGATGGTGAATTCCATTTTCTTCACAAAATTTTTTGAAAGCAATTGATGTGAACTCACCTCCTCTATCAGATCGTATAGCCTTTATATCAAAACCACTTTGTTTCTCAACAAGTGCCTTGAATTTTTTAAATGCTTCAAACACCTCCGATTTTTCTTTAAGAAAATACACCCAAGTTTTCCGGCTAAAGTCATCAATAAATAAGAGAAAGTACCTGTTCTTACCAAAAGATGGTGGATTGAATGGACCACAAATATCCGAACGAACAAGTTGTAGTGGTTCCCTTGCTCTTGTGCTAGCTTCTTTTGGAAAGCTTTTTCTTGATTGCTTGCCAAAGAGACATCCTTTACAAAGTTGATTTGGGTGGTCAATAAAGGGCAACCCATTCACCATATCCTTCTTGGCCAATAATTCTAGCCCATCAAAATTCAAGTGCCCAAGCCTCAAGTGCCAAAGCCAATTTGGATCTTCAACACAAGCCTTTAAGCATTTAGCAACATCGGTTTGAAGGTTAAGCAAAAACATGTGGTTTCTTGTCATTTTAACTTTGGCCACCAAACCTTCCTTTTGATCTCTTATCGAAAGACTAAGATCTTTCATTTGAATATCATAGCCTTTCTCTAAGAGTTGTCCTAAGCTCAAAATATTATTTTTCATGCTTGGGATATAGAAAACATTAGCAATAAATTGATGATCACCATTTTTCAAAAGAATCAAAATTGTACCTTTTTTCTTGATCGATACTTTGGAAGAATCTCCAAAAACCATATTACCGCTTGCAGTTTCATCCAACTCCACAAATTTGCTTTTGTCACCGCACATGTGGTTGCTAGCCGCATTGTCAAGATACCATAAATCATGATCTCAATTTTTTTCTCCTTTGCATGCCAACAACAAAGTTTGCTCCGTCTCTTCATTTTCAACATAGTTAGCTTCTTCTTCGGCATTTTGAGAAGGACTTCTACACTCCGAAGCAAAATGACCATATTTTCGACGATTATAGCAACGAATTCGAGATTTATCATACCTCCCTCCATTTGATCTCGAATTGTTTCCTCTTCCACATCCTCTTGATTGATACCATTCTTGCTTCTTTTCTTCTTTGTTGGATGATCCACGACCACCTCTTCCTCTACCACGTCCACGACCTCTTTCGCCTTTCCAACTACGATCTTCTTTTTCTTTCAAAGAGACTTTTGTTTGTAACATTTGCTCTAAAGTTTCTTGCTTCTTGACAACCTTCTCTTCATGAGCTTGCAGTGACCCCATGAGTTGATCGATTGTCATGGAGTCTAGATCTTTGGACTCTTCGATGGCTACAACAATAAAATTAAACTTGGGATCCAATGAACGAAGGATTTTTTCAATAACCCTCGTATCACTCATATTTTCGCCGTACCTCCTCAGTTGATTTACGATGGTTAACACCCTTGAAGAGTAATCTGAGATTGATTTGGATTCTTTCATATGTAAGGCTTCAAATTCACCACACAAAGATTGAAGACGAATCTTCTTGACTTTGTCAACTCCTTGATAGGAGTTTTGGAGAATCTCCCAAGTTTGCTTCAAAGAAGTTGCATTAGCAACTCGTTGTAGCATGCCATCATCCAAACATTGATGGATGATCATGATGGCCTTCCAATCCTTCTTTCTTGTGGCTTGTAAGGACTCCTTTTGAGCTGGAGTCAAGAAATCTTTATTCTCCGATTCCGTGTAGCCTTTGTCAATGATTTCCCACAAATCTTGAGATCCCAAGATTGCCTTCATACGGATACACCAATTTTCATAGTTATCCTTGGTGAACCACGGCATTAGAAATGGAAGCATTCCATTTGCCATCGCTCATTCTCACAAGAAAAATCTGAGCTTTGATACCACTTTGTTGGAAATTAAGAGGATTCACACTCACAAATTATTCTATGGAAGAAAAGTAGAGAGGATTTTAGGCACACATGAAGAACTTGTATTCCACTTATTTCAAAAAACAACTAGAGTGCATGGATATTTATAGGCATCATTAGATGGTCTTTTAACCTTCCTAATTGAATTGGTCATTACACCATTCATAAACCCAAATAAATCTCAAATAGCTCCCTCTAAATAAATCCCTTATAACTCCATGTAACTCCCACATGACTAAAAACCTAAAAGACATGTAACTCCCATATGACTAAAAACTCAAAAGACATGTAACTCCTCACCACACTAATATGCAATTACAAAATAAAACCATAAGTTACTAATATTAAAAAACAAGTTTAATAACCAACATATTACAGTTCAAATTTATGCTATCTATGCATTCAGCTCTTTAATTACGATAGAAAAGTAATAGTTATGCTGAAATGTGTTGCTCGTCTTCCCCTTTGATTTACATTGCAATTGTATTGGTGATCAAATGTAGAGTCATGCAACAGAAGATATGAGATCATTCTTCTTTGCTCCCTTTTTCGTGCTTTTTGCTATTGTCCTATGGGGAAGGCTGCTAGTCAGACGTGTCGACATTTTTCCTAGACATGTATCTTCATAATTACAAGCTGGGACATAACATCGCCTAATGTAATTCGGAAATAAGTTTAAGGAGATAAAAGGTATTACCAAGATGCTGCTTCTTCAAGAGCAAAGAGGACACCACCCACAGGTGCTCGGAAGGCAGCTGCCACTCCAGCTGCAGCCCCGCAGGTGATCAAATCTCGGCGATCCCTATCATTCTTAAAATACCTGAGCCATGTCCATGTCAGGTGGTACTTGCGAGACCCACCCTGACCAAGTAAGTTGGCAATGCATGCTCCTGTATGTACCATAGGCCCTTCCTTGCCCAATACAAATCCAGCAGAAACTCCAAGAACTGAACCAAATATCTGGAAAATTGTAAAATCAAATACAGTAAACAGATAGTTCCCAAACAAAGCATTTAACAGTTGTTTGTGCTTTCTTCATAAAGTGATATAATACGGTAGCAGATTTTATATTGATTTACATATCCTGCATTCTCTATAATTACATACTGCATATCATAGTTTATTTTCTTACAAGAATATTTATCTTCTTGTCTATGCAATGGCTGAATCTTGTATTTTAAGTGAATAACACTTGGCATGACCCAAAGCAACTATATACCATGCTACATTGAGGAAGTAAAATTTCCTAGGTCTTAAAAGGGTCTTTTAAAACAAGTTTTCATGTAAAGAATCAAAGGGGGACAACATAATCATCAGAGCTCCAACAGGTGTGATCTACATGAATTTCTGTGGATAGCTATATTAAGGCTTGATATACATCGCTGACCCCTTCCCTATCAGCATAAGCTTGGAAGATCTAGAGGTTAGTTAGCATGGTATCAAAGCCATAAATCTCTCTTGTGCAACCCATCTATTGATTGAGTAGCCTACTTTGTGTTTAGGTGTGCCTTCTCATCACTTACACTCACCGTGGCTGCCCCTTGATTAAAGAGTTCTTTGCATTAGCAGCACGGCGAACTAGCAATGTTGCTTTGGTCCACCACTCTATTTTCCATCAATCTGCTGCCTATCCATTGCAACATTTTGTAGCAGAATAACATATGCTGTCTTAGTTTCTGTGCTGAAAATCATCAACTGTCAGCCCTGTTACAGCTGGTATATTTATTGTGACTGTTTTCAGCTCAATTTGCAATGCATCCTATCTGATTTGCAGCTAGAGGTGTCTCTCTACATAGTCTAAATATTTCTCTTTGGAGCTACAATCTCATCTTCTGCCATATACTGCTGTTGTTGGCTGTGCACTTCAACTGTTGGAGAAGTTCCTGAGAGATTGTTTGGAAGGTGAATGACGGCTAATTGCTTTAACCATGCAAACCAATCTTTTGGTCTCCTTCCTCAACGATTGTGTGGTTCTAATCAAGGTCATTACAATGTTCAGTAATGCTCAGATTTGTGCACTTATGCCATACAAGTGCATTTGCTTGGAGCTTGTCAACCTTCATCTAGTCCCTTGCTTGTTATTGCAAGATTACTAATGCCCTACTAGCTCCATTGATTGCTCATTCTTCCTCCATTTTCCTGAGCATTATCTTGGAGTGTCTTGCTTGAGTTTGTTTGCATGTCAAGTCATGTCAAGTCTTCACTACTTTACTCTTTATCGCTTCAATTGTTGGTAGTGCTGGAGAAATTGATTTTATGTTGGATCAATCTTCCAATTGTCAACAAAGAGTGGGCTCTTATTCCTCCAGATCTACTTTAAGCAATACATATGGGCATTCAAGATTGTGCAAGTATTGCAATATTGTAGGTCAGAGGATCCAAATGTAACAAGCTTGCAAAGAACAAGGTTCAATTGTAGAAATCTACGGCAATTGTTGCTACATCTGTGGGCTCCTCTTCTACAAGCATGTCTTCTCTCTCTCACAGGATCATCTACAACTCTCAGATTTTACTTCTACTACCACTGCTACAACTTCACCTCCTACTTCTGATATTACTTTTTTGATTTATGGCATCGTAGACTAGCACATCTTTCTGGACCTAGGCTCAGTTGCCTTGTTAGTACTGGTGCCCTTGGTTCTGTCTCGTCTACCTCTTTGACACGTTGCATGGGTTGTAACCTAGCTAAGTAAACAACCATCCCTTATAATACTAGTCAATTTGTGTCATCTGCACCTTCTGACTTAGTGCATTCTGATGTTTGGACTTCTCCAGTTCCTTCTAAAGGTGAAAATCAATATTGTGTCACTTTGCTGATGATTACAGTCATTACACTTGGTTTTATCTTATGCTATTCGGATAGCTAGCAATCCAGTGTTTCGCGAGCGTACCAAGCATATTGAGGTAGATTGTCATTTCACTCAACATCATTACATTGCTCTAACACTCTCTCTACCATATATGTCTTCTATATAGCAAATTGCTGACCTACGAAGTTGCATACCGTGCAGAGATCTTATCATATTCTTTGTACGTTCATATTTACCTTGAGTCATACTTTAAAATTGTTGCACATTTCTACACATTTGGCTCTTCTTCTTTCACTTCCTTGAATCTATCATGGATTCATGGAATTAGAGCCAAAGGTCATGCGTTCAAATCCCTGTTAGACCAATTTTGCCCTTTTATTTTCTTTTCTTCCGTTGACTTGTACACGGTTAAGTTCTTCTTGACTCGTTCTTATCTTAAGTCATTCTTGACGCGTTTACTCCCTCATGTGCATGGTCCGGGTTATACTGGAGGGGGATGTTAAGGCCCAACATACAATGTTGACTCCTTCCCTAACAACTTAAGCTTTGGGGCTAGCGATTAGTTAACAAGGTAATCTTGTTCTCTTGCTATGCTTAGAAGATTCCTGAAAATCTCTGAAATCTTCTGAGTCATCTCATGAAAGTTTTGTACATGGACAGTGTAAGGTGAAAAAATAAAGTCGGTGTTAGTGTTATGCAGTCATTTATTAGATGTTATACAGAGCTCCAAAATTGAAGGCACAGCCCTTTGTCACTAATGTGTGAGCTGTACGTATAAAATAAAGCCACTCCATTTGTTCTCATCCCCTCCCTCTTGTTAATTCCAGTTTCATTCTATAAACCTATACCATAGTTTTCATACTCTGAAAGACCACATGATAGTTCAACTCCAACCACCTCACACCACCCCCCCCCCCAACTAAAAAAAAACCAAACATCTCCCACCCCTACCCCCAACATGCACACAAATCGAAACAGTCTTACCAATGTACTTGCATGCATTCCAAATCAGACAGATCTGTCCTGCAGCATCCTGAAGTTCTCAAACAATTGGACTTTCATAAAATTAAAATTTATATAGGAAGACTTTGAGCTTAAAAAATTTGTTAAAACATAGAGTTGATAAAGAAAAAAGTAATAAAAAAAGTAACTTCTTTCTTTTAGATTGAGAACTTTTTCTTGATAGATTTTGTACGTTATTGCTATTTTATACAAGAACTCATGTGTCAGAATCCTAATCCTGTTTTCTGGATCTTGCTCACTCTATTCCTCTTTTAGAGTGTTTCCAAGTGTTAGATGGTATCTTTAGATAGACTGTTCTGGTAGTATAGAGTAGCAAAGGATGACAAGGAGGAGATATAGAAACTGGTTTTATCCAATGGACCTATTGCCATGGCAAGCACCTTGAGGGAGTTATACAGGTAGAGGAAAATATATGATTTTTCTTTTTGGATCATTGGATGAAGACTTTAGGCAAGTTTGATATAACCAGTAAGACCAGGCCTTGCTAGAAATTTTAATTTTTATTATAAGAGAAAATGGTTGAAAAAGATTAGCTTCAAGGGGCCCTTCAGCCAATAGATGGTAATTACTTGCTGACTACTAACTCTATGTCAGATATTGTGGTAACTAGCACATTTTCTGTTGATACTATTTATCATGGTAAAAAGGAACATTCTTAAAACTGAAGCCGTAGGTCTATGGTCAGGACTCTGGAGTCAGGGCTGTAGGAAACTGGGATGTCAGATCCTGGCAACTTTCGTGTTTAAGTAGATCCATGACTGTAAATTGGTAATTATTTCAAAAATATCTATGCCCCCATGGAGAAAAGAATTGTGCTAAAGGCTACCAACAGTACTTCTTTTACTCACTTTTGCTCAAAAAATATTTGTTTGACTCATTCTACTAATTAATTGAGAGGCAAATGACATTGCTAATTAGGTAGCTAACCATGCCCATCCCAAAAGTAGCATCTTCGTAAGTTCTAGATAGTTTATAGTGAAATCAAAGCAATGAGTGACAAAAATGTAACCCCAACCCACCACCACCCCCCCCCCCCCCCAAAAAAAAAAACAAAAAAAAAGGAAAAAAAAGAAAAGAAAGAGAAAAGAGTTAGGCAACATACCGAAGTCAATAGCAATGCAATTAATCCAGTGGAAATGAAGAAAATGGCATCTCTGAATTATTATGGTGAGATGACTAAATTATTATAGTAAAGATTTGAACTATACTTTCAGAGAAGATCAGGAATCTTGTCTCTGAAATGGGATCTTTAAATAAAAGAAGCTTTCTTTGATACCAACTGACAAAATTAATGAAGTTTAAGAAAATAAAAAACATCCTCGCTACACTAGAGTGACAAACTCAACGACTCAATTCTGGCCCTTTCCTTTTAGGAAAACACAATTATACGCCTTTAATTTTAACGTTCATTGACAAGAAAAAGAAAAAACTAAACCAAGATTAGCCTCAAAATTACCTTTACAAAAAGCGTACTCGGAGCTAATATAGAATGAGCATCAATTCCATTGAGATATGCCTTCACTTCAGGTATACCAGAACCAGCAGCTGCAGGTGCAATGTAAGCACAGATGGCTGCAGCTGCTGCTGCCAATACTAAATTGCAACCAGAATATGCCAAAAATGCTGCAAAGAACCTGCACTGGAACCAAATAACACCAATAACAAGAAGTCATCAAATAGAGGTGAAATCTCAGACATTTAAGATATCTATTTCAATTTTAAAAAAAAACTCTAGAATTTAAAACTATTTTTCATTGCCATAATTAGATAGTCATAGCAAATTTATTACAATTGACCATTGTAATTGAAATTTAGGCAATTAAACACTATCTAAACTTTTGTCAAATCACATTAAAATGAAACTAATTAGTTCCTCTTTTCTCTAATATTATTAAACACAATTTAAAATTTTGTCAAATCACATTAAAATGAAACTAATTACTTCCTCTTTTCTCTAATATTATCTCAAAATCAACATTCCAAAATCCATACAGTCAACCTAAAGAGATAGACACAGAAGCAGAAATCAAACATCATTTATCATGCAATATTAACTTGTTCAGCTTAGAGACCAGCATGTTTATCAGTTCCATCTAGAGTTTGTTATATTCTCATAACAAATAACAACAGAAAGAAAGGTGACGCTGCAATCAGGTGGGAATTGTTGCCAACCATGAGACGAAATTGCACCCTGGTGATAAAAATTTATAAGTTATGGGAAAAGGAAACCTAATCTATTTTTAAAAATACAATACAAAATACTCCTCTATATAAGCAAGAATGAAGAAAAGCATGGTAACTATTCTTAAATTTGAGGATTTGAAATCAATTTTTATACAAGATATTGATGAATGTTTTTAACCTTTGTTGATCTCTTCTCTCTCATTACATGTTCTTTCTATAATTTATCTCCAATAGTTTATTAAATCTTTGTAGTTTTCCCAATTGTTCTACAACAATAGTTGAACCAGCGATGCTTAGTAAAATTCATAGATTAGTCACTAAACAAGAGAAACGGATATCAGGATTTACCTATGCTCAAGCATAAGGTCACTAGTTAGCAACAATTTGAATCCGGCAATATTCTCAACTGCAAGATTGTTGAAGAAGCCGACAAGTCCAGTTCCCAAGCCTATAAGAAGTGCAAGAGTCCACTTGAGGACAATGTATTGAAATATCTGAACCTTTTTCCTTGATCTCCAGTCTTGCTTAAAAAGATCATTCTCCACAATTCTGAGAACAAATCAAACTTAAAATTAGCAAATAATATAGTTTGAAATTCGTGCATTCAAAAAAAATAAAGAACAATAGTTCGAAGTTCTTTAAGATAGGATTACAAGGAACACATGCAATTTCTAATATTTGTCCACTTGCTCTCTTTATTTAAAAGATGAATGTTTATGCTGATCTGGCAATGATGTTCCACCATTATAGGTTTCCTTTCCGTAGTTAGTGGTACTTTCTTAAGCAGTAGAAAAAGGAATTAGAAGTAATGATTGAATTACTGCAAGCTATCTCTCATAACAAGGCATGCACAATGTTCTCAACATTTTATTTGCTGCTGTAAATCCATCAGTACATGACTCAAGGTTTAATTTAAATCCTTTTGCTGATCAAGGCCCAACCTAACTCTATACAACATAGCTGTGCCACAAAACAAAGGTAATTCTTCATTACAAAAAAGGGGGAAAAATCAGTTGATAATCTAAATATTGTTGAAAAATACATCAGTCCGGTTCAAATTAACAAATCAAAAATGTGCAAGGATCTACGATCACATCTGGTCAGCCCTTCCTTTATTGGCTCCACCCCTTCTTCCAATTGACTACCAATTCAAACAATGCAACAATTCGAAAGAAAGGCAATCAACGGTTTGGATGAAACCATTAATTATCAAATATCAAATTAGATAGCAAATTGCAAAAATTCTTGATTCTAGCATAACCATATCAACATGAATATATTCCCCCATCTTACTTAAGTAATTCAAGTGAAAACTTAACCCAAAAAATAAATAAATAAATAAATAGCGGCAACTATATTTCTTTCACCATCTGTTCAGCCACTAATCACTATATAGCATACAGAAATCTATGTTCGTATTAATGATGAACCAAAAAAAATCAAGCACTAATCTTTAGCATTTCTACTTACTCATAATCCAAGCTTTCAATGGAGCAAACATTGGCACCAACTATGGCAATCTGGGAGGTTGTGTTCATGGTCCTCTTCCTCAGCAGCAGTGGCTGCCTCATCCCTGCCTCCTTCTCGTCCTCAAACCCCGACCCGTTCCTCTCTACCTCCCTCCCCAGTCCCTCCATGCTCTCTATGTCGTTATTCCCCTCTCTATTATCCATTTTTCCACCTCCTTATTCCCTCCCTCCCTTAAGACAGACAGGAGACAGCCCTCCTTTCTTATCCCTCCTATTCCACCTGCAGACAAGAAGTAATCACACAAACAATAATTGAATATAACTATACTAGACAAATGAACGTCAGTACACCATCCTACCATCACAGGGCAGGAACAAAATTATAACACGTAAATGGGAATAGTAACAGTACGAATAATAGTAATAGCGGGGCGTACTTATCGACAAATAGAAAGAAGGGAAAAAAAAAAACAGAGAGAGACAACAATTGATGGGACCCACCAAAGAAGGACGCAAGGCCTATGACGCGGCAAAGCAAGTTGGAGGGCCGTGACGTGGGGCCCACTAGCCTTTCCACTTACCCACCGACCGAAGTTGGTGGGCCCCGATGGTTAATAAAACTAATTAGACCCTCTTTAGTAGCCTGGCCCCGGAACGGGCGGTCCGGATTTAGCTGGGGCATGGGCCCAGTCCAAAACAATGTGCGTGATAGCGTGGTTTGTGAGTCCGTGAAACCGTTAGCATTTAAGTTGTGACAAAAGAATTAAATCATGGTTTAGACGTGTTCTTCGTAACAGGAACAAACATAAAAGGGGGATTTAAGTTTGGAATTTCCCTCACGTAACTGCCAGAGCTTCCGTAAGATCTGGATGTGGAACCAAGGTTCGGTCCGCCTTATCCTTTGAATCTTTTGCCAGGATTCTAGAAAATGGAGAGGTTCATTCTATAGATTATGTGACTAACTCAATGTGGAAAATTCGTAACATGGTTCAAAACAATCAAATTTAGTGTTTATACCATAATAAATCATCTGAGAAATTAGAGAGTTAAAGGTAAATTAAACGCAATTTAATTTTGAATTGGGACAACTATCTTGCTCCCACAACAAATCAAATCAATAGAGAACCACCACAATTTGTTTTTACAAAGAATTATTGCATTTCTTTTGATCACACATCTGTGCATTAGAGTAAAAAAAAAGAAGAATTTTTTTTTGCATACATATCCTTCTAAAAATCTAAATTTGCATGAATACACTCTTAAAATTTATATTTATTTTTGTACCATCATAAAACACTATTTTTGTATAAATACCCTTAATATAACGGTTTTCTAACATCATTAATAAAAATTATATTTATTTTAATTAAAAATAAAATAAAATTTTAAAATTATTTTTTTGTCCAATACCTCGACCGGCTTATAAATATTTTTTTTTTATACATCTATCCATTAGAAATATTTTAGTCATTTTAGTTTGAAACCGTTAATTTTTTAATGGCATTCGATGGTGCAGGTACATATGCAAAAATAGGAATAAAAAAAAGAATAGAATAGCAAAACAAGTGTTCTACGAGGGTATATATGTAAATATTAATTTTGGAAGGGTATTCTTCCAAATTTTAATATTTATGAGGCTATGCATGCAAAAAATTCAAAAAAGAAATTGTGTCCAATTTAACAAAAAGTAATCAAATGGAAACGTGAATTGAGTTGAGCAATGTCATTATCATACAAAGACAACCAAAAATATAACCATTGGAATAGAGAACTCTACATAATAGATGTAGATTCGACCGTGAAAAAAAGAAAAATAGCTGCAACATTAATATTACCTTTTTAGATTTTTTTTTTTTGTGAACTATGGGCTATTGATGGGCCATGGTGGTATCTTCCTAAATAATCTATTGAGTCTCGTGGATCCCGTTTGCTAACAAAAGGAGGAGAGGGCCCGCTAAATGCTAAAATTTCTCGCACAGCACATGCAATTCCGGACTAAAAAACGACACGTGGCAGTTACCTTGGCTCCGAAGAGGTGGAGAGAATTCTCGGACGCTCTTCCCCTCTCGATTCCTCCGATAGTTCTCAAAATCCCTTCAAGAAAATGGACAAAAACAGTAAAAAGAAACATCACGGATCTACGACTCTATGCGAATCGTTTCATGTTTATCTCATAATTCGTTGATATTTACTATATTTAGTAAACTTTGCAGGGAAAAACATTAAATTAATGGAACAAAAGGGATGTTTTTAATTCGATTCTATAAATCCGAAGGAAATTTATATAATTCGACTCACACACGTACAAAGATCTTTTCAGAAAAATGATATGATTAAATTCGGTGAAGTTTCGCCATGAAACAAAGATTTTTAAGATCTCACCATGAAAGAGGGTAAAACTAAGGAATTAACTGATCTTGTGATTTTGCTCTTCCGATGCTAAATCTTTCTCAGGATCGACTTCAAATCTCAACAAAAAATCATTTCAAAAACGTTTCTTGAGCTCTGATTCAAGTAAAAGGATTCAAGAGCTTGAAGAAATACCTGGATTTACGATGTGGGCGTCTTCTTGCGATCGAAAGCTAGGGAGCAGGATACCATCTGCCGCGACTTAGAATTGGATCATTGGAAGGAGAAATATGGCCCCAAAAAATACTCAACTGGATTGATCGAATCGTGGAGAGAGCCGGAGAAACATTTAGTTTTATTTTTTTCGGTTGAAAGATCGCTTTCTCTTCTCTTTTCCTTCTTCTCCGTGAGTTACAAGGGGAAAACAATTGGGGCACGAGACACCCGTTGATAAGGGATTACGACAAAAGGCAGTCTTACATTATAAAGAGCGAGAGGCGACTGGAAGCAACGAAGAGAGAGAGAATATAGCAAGCCCCGCTTAAGCTTGGACATTGAAAAAATTAATTAAATTTTTTATTACCTGGGAAATTATCATGGTAACCTTTTGTTACTAGATATCTTGGATCCTAATGGTAACATATTAGGAAGTTGGGTTCAAATTTTGTCTGAAAATTAAAGTGGATTCCATCAATCGGATTGGTTAAATTGGAAGAGTAGTCTGCATTTGCCAATTGGCTTAATTGATAAAATTACTAGATTTGATCCTGACTGCACTTAATAAAAAATTATAAATCAAATTCACCTTCACATATTAAACAAATTTGTAGAAAGATGCAAAAACGAATAAAAGATATGGTTGCGGTGTACAGAATTTAATTTAAGATTAAGCAAATCTAAGCTTTCCAAAAGAATTCCTCCAGAAACCTTATCCAGATAAATATAGGATTATCCTTATGCAAAGCTCATTTTACCCCTAATATTGTGTATGGATAGAGGTGGGACCATGACAATAAAGATTGAAGATGGATAGCAGATGGTGGCGATAAACAAATCTAAGATGTTGGACTAAATTTTTTCTCTACAACAATAACTCAAACAACTTATGTGTGAGTACAGTCACTAAAATCAAAAAAGAGGAGATGTCGTAAACATGAAGGAGTAGTTACATCACTAGTCCACAGGGCTACTTTAAAATGCCGAGCAACAAATGAGGCGACTCAATCTGCCGTCCTATTCGCTTTTCAGAATATATGAACTGCTTGAAAGAAGTCCAAGTCTATCTCTAGTTAACGGATATCATACGGCAACGGATGCCCACTCCCATATTGGTGCTCTCTCTATATTCAATTAATCATTGTGGCCGAATTTTCCGCATCAAGATAACGCTGGATGAGGGTCAAAGGTTCGTAGGCCCGAGGGAAACCGGCATGCCTTGTAATAAAAGCAATGAATCAAGGGTATTTTGATAATTTAGTGTCTGGTGGGAGGTGGGATAATTTTAAATATGTTCTCACGTTCCAGAACAATCCAAGCTCTCCGGTCTAACGTAGCAACGAGGTCATATAATGACGTGTCTAATTTCTAGTGGCAAACAAGGTGGGGACCACGTGCCATTTCAGTTGGCAAGTTCCGGACGACTCACCACATGGAGCATTTTAGTTGGGTTGTTCCGGACACGACACCGAGAACAATAGTGGGCGAGAGGTGGGCCCAAGATTATGTCAGGAGGTCCCGCAGTGCAAAAGTTAAAGGAAGCTGTGGTCCCATCATAGCCGTCCATACAGCCAGCTTGCGTGGATAAGTCCGCGCTGCACCGGCATCTGGCATTCCATGTGCCACGTGGTTGGTCTCTTCGGTGAGGGTCCGCTTACGTCGGACCTGCGAAATAAAATAGCGTGTGATATATATGTATATATATTTTTCATCACGACCCCATCAGCATATACGTGGGAGGTCCTAACTTTATGCCTATGGTAAATCTCCACCGTTCATCAGGCTTGTCCTGGACAACAACAGATTGCATAAGAACTATGTGGTTCAATTTTTTCATGGCACATCGCACCATTGTTTTTTTTTTAGTTCTTGAACAAGCAACGATTCAAGCGCCTGCAAGAAATTTCTGTTTTATAAATTTTTGATAAAGTAGCTCAGTGAAATGGAACCTTATCTCCAACCAAGTGATTCTGAGTTCGAAACATGCGGGCATCGATTAAATGGAGACCGAATGCTTTCTGCTCGGACACAGAGTTTGGAAAGACTTATTGGTCCGCTAGTAACCTCGGTGGTGCGAGGTATGACGTACTCACACGGAGGATTCGTGCCGGAGATTATAGGGATCACCGAGCCGGGCCCATGGATGGGGAGGCTATGAATGAAATCGGCCGGAATACCCAACACACGGTCATTTCTGTCCGCATCGAACATTTTCCTGGCGGGATGGGGGCCCAGTGAGAGCTGCTATGCGGGGTGGACTTGTCGCTTCCTCCCCCCTCTTTTTTATAAATAATAATAATAATAATAATAATAATAATAATAAAAAGGACAATTATGGATCATCAATGGCAAAAAGCTGTCTACTTACTTATATATTATCATCAATGGTAGTTTTCTTTAATCTTGTAGGGACTAGTGATTTAGACAGATGTTATGATGGGTTGAAGGGCTTGCTCATGGAAGTATGGGGGTATTCACGTGCTCGTGCCAAAAAAAAAAGAAAAAAAGGAGAGTCATATCCCACCTGGATTCGAGGGATCACTCCCTCTCTCCAAGCTGTATATATTTGTATGGATGTGCTCGAAAGGTAGTGATGTGGGGAGATGACTATTTTATTCTTTTTATAGATTATATTTGGGACATTGAGAACAGCTCATATAGAAATAGAATACAATACGCAACTCCGATTACGCTGAGAGCCAGAGAACATCATGGCCTGTTCTCGTGCTGCACATGGCAAGAATGGCAAAGGAATGATGGGAACGGGACCAACTTGTCTCTATTCAAACTGGTTCCTGTGACATTAATTGTGATATGATTGAAGACAATTTTTTTTTTTTGGTCAAAAAATAGAGGAGGGGGAGGGCCAGCCCACCTACGTAGCAACCCTCACTCGACGTCATACAGATCGCAGATTTCGCGTGCCTTGTCCGACACGTGGACTCATCTTAGTGGGCTCATCGCCTTCACGTATAGGTACGTCACCTCAGCGCTACCTTAGTACAAATGGAAGAAAAATATATCCGCCAACGAGCCAACCAGATGTGGAGCATCCAATCTCCTAATTTAATCGATGCCCGCGCATTTCGAATCCAGACACATCAAACGAAATTATCGCTCCTTTACCACCAAGCTACTACCTAGGTGGCATTGAAGACACTTTTAGAATGCCAACCAGGAATTGGTAGGTGGTAATAACCTTTTTTTTGTTTTCCCGTCATATAACTAGATGTTGGATACCGGTTATCTCATATCTGATTTGAGTCCCACTCTCATCCTGCTTTTAACTGGATTTCTTTTCACCTTCATCTCCAAAATAAAAAGAAAGTAAAACAATAATACTATATTTTGTATTCTTATTCTATGTGATTCATTTGACATAGGAAACCGGGTTATCTCCAGAGGGAAGCAATCTTAGGTCAGTCACGCGATAGAAATAATATCTACAAGATTGAATGTATTGCATGCAAGATTTTGATGTTGGAGTTCAACAAATCATCAATTTGCACGCACCTGACCGAGTTCTTGACGTAAAGAACTCTAAGACCAATGCTGGAATTGAAATAAACAAGGTCACTATTATATCCTATATGATATGACAAGACATAATAAATTTGATTAGAGTTTCCATAATTTGATGCGAAGTCATGAGAAGAGTTGAAACGAAGAGGCATGAGAAGAGTTGAAATTTGTATATGGCTTTCAACTTCTCCACTGTCTTCTTTTGACCATCTTATCCTAATGAACTTGTAATATGCATAAAAGGGTTAAAAAAAGCAATTATAATAAAATAATCGCTTGTCAATTTCTTCGCAAACTTCTCCACAACGCTGACTGCTACATGTAACGTTCCTGCAATATCTTTACCGACTTTTATTATTAAAAAAGAAAGATAAAGCGGTAGCAATTATTAACCCAAGTAGCCAGTCTTAATCTTGTCAAAATACTTCCCTTTTCAATTGATTCCTAAGAATTTTCACTACCGTATTTTGATTAATACTCGATTTAATATTTTTCTCCAATATTACTGACTACTAACTTTAATGCAATTGTGTACTCAAAGAGTATTACACATGCCAAATTACTTGGACCTTAGTTTCTTATGCATATCTAAACCACTGTCTAGAAGAGCTACGAAGGAGTAGTCTTTTACCTCGACGGCCACAAATACTAATGTATTATTATTATTCCTGGCTATTACATAGAAAAGACAAGCTTCTAGCACTCTTATGATAGTGGTGTGGAACACACAGAGCAATTTCCTTTTTTTTTTCTTTCTCAAGAGTACTAACTTTCATCCGGCCAGGAGTGCAGATCGAAACTTTAAATATATTAAAGTGAAATAAGATCTTATATGGCATGGGAAAACAACAAAATCTGTGGCACGAACAAATTATATCTGAATTCATGATGTGATAAAACAAACAAAATCATCCTCTAATTTCTCGTCTTTTAGGGATCAAATCCTGCTCAGATATAACCTAAAAAAAGTATTGTTCCAGGTGAAGGATATAGCAAGAAAACAGAAGTGTGGAGTATCAGCAACAGTCATTATGATTCAGAAAAACGTATCAAAAACATATAAGATAGGTCTAAAAAAGTATACACCAATGCCTTTTATATGTGCTCATATAGATGTATCCACAAAAGTTGCCCATCGGCCAAAATGGCAGCATTACTACCTGCACAGACGAAATGCTAGCAGTATCAGAATGAGAAGACTTACGAAAAAAAACAGCATTTTCTTCACCGCCGGCTTAGCTCATTGCATGTGAAATAAACTTCCAGTCAACGGAACAGGGGCAGGATTCCCCACTGGTGCAAGAATCCTTCGCCCGTGGTTACTTCTAAGACCAAAAGAGCAAGAACAGCTACCATGGCTGCTCGGCCGTTCCAGGTTTCTGCGCTTTTCGTCCATCCCCATTCCCACACAGTAACCGGCGGTGGAAGCTCGCCACGTTTTGAATCATATGCTGCCAATAGCTCTTCTACGCTTCCAAGGGGCACAAGCGACTGCTAACAACGAAATCATTAATTTATGGCTAGTTGTTCTGAATCATTTTCAGTTGCTGAGCAATAAATGGTAAAGCATCTCAATGTAGATATCGTTTTCATCAAATTAGCAGATTTGAGTTTTGTCATAGGCAAGTTACATTGATATCTAGCTGTGTTAGCGAAAAAAAAAAAAAACCTCAGTACTTCAGTTTGCAGTTGAAATAGTAATACTAGTAGCAGCAACATCGTGCTCACTTTAGGTAACTGGTGAGGAGTAGCACTGATTACCTGACGAGCCTCAAGATTGGAAACTGCCATTGCTCCGACATAGGGAAGACTCTCTATAACAGCATCAGCAAGATCAGAAATGAATGTTGGCTCACATCCTAAAGCAGGAACCCGCCCCCATCTCTCAATGCCAGATCTCAGAGCCAACTCTTTGTACTCCACATCAATTTCTTCAAGGGTTTCAATATGCTCACTGACAAAACTGCACATTGGATACTAAAAGGTAATCAAAATAGGAATATATTAAACGTCTTTAGCATTAACATATATGATGGACTGTCCATACATGCCAAAGTTACTGCTGAGGCAGCTAGAGACCCTAGAGTATCCTTTTAAAATTAAATGGGGAACAAGGAATTTAAGTGCAGAGCTACCTAATAGGGACGGCTAGAAGACTTTTCACTCCTTTTTGTCCAAGCTCAACAATTGTCTCGTCCGTGTAGGGCTTCAACCATTCCACAGGTCCAACTCGGCTCTGAAAATCCAGTCAAAGGCTACTAAGTGAAAAGAACGCAAAAAAAATCATGGTAAACATAAACAAATCATAGCATTTGGGGCAAAGTAATGGTGGATAGTGGTTGATTTCATAAGACATTGTTTGATGTCATAAATATAACTGGGTCACATGGAAATAAACAGAATGAACAACAGATTTGAGATCCAAAAAACTGGGAGTGCTTATATCAATCTAGAGATGCATGCTTACCAAGAGGCTAGGTGCCTTCACTGTGTTCAGGAGAAAAGAACAATTGCCTTATATAACTGTAGCTATAAGAACACAAATGCAAAACAATAGCGATGATGTGGGCACTATCAAATGGTTTGGTATCCAAAGATATAACTGTACAGGAATCCAAGCTACAAGCACCCACACTTCTAAAATTGTCTAGAACCTCCAAGTGCCATCCTTGCAAATTCTAATAGTTTTACTTGGGAAATGTCTATGACATCCAGTGAAGTGTCAACAATTTGTTAGACATAAGTAGGTCATGAAAGGTTAACTGTTTTTTTCAATGAATCCTTTTTGAGATCCAAAGATATAGTTAGAAGTGTCCATATCCAAGTTAGACCTCGACCACAATAAGCATTTTAACTTTTTTCCTATTGGTGCTATAATATCATTCATCATAACCAACCTCGGTCGAATCACATGATGTTTTCAAATCCTTTTAGCTCGAACTTTTCAGATGTGATGATTGTTAGGTAGGGGTTTGAAATATCTAAGCAACATCAGGCATTTGATCAAAGAGAATCTTTGAAACATTGCTGCAGCAATACTAAACACTCCAGTGTGGTTAAGAAGCCATCAATAATACAAGAAGTAGTTGACAAAGTGGCCAGAATATCATCAGCAATAATCAAATAAAATCACTTTGTTGCTAGAGAGCCAGCTTGTTATTAGTCGATTTTCTAGCACATCCTACAAGACAGGCAGAGGAATTACTTTATCTTCTTTGCATATAATATTCTACCAACAGGAACATGCATAACCTGAATGCTTTTTAGGATTGGACAAAATTAGCAACATTGGCAATCACAATAATGATTGTAGTAATATGGTTATTACTTGAGAGAAATCCCAACGTGATTACTTTTGTCCAAAAATAAGCTTGATATATCTGACCCAGTTCAAATGAAATGATAATAAGACTGAGCAAAAGAACAAGGAACCTTACTGTATATAAGAGCAATTCCACCAGCATGCACTGAAGAAACCATAAATGTACATATCTATCAACCTACACATCTGTACATGAATAATACATTCATACATACAGGTACATGTGGGTTCTCGTGCATGAATATATCTAGAATACCTGTACGTATGCATATAGGTATATATGTCTGTCTAGTATGTGTATGTATATATGGATGAATTTATGTTGTATATTTGTATATATACATAACATACATAAGGGAGCATAGAGTAACATGAAAAAAACTACAGAAATTATAGCCCAATGTAGCTATATCTTAATAGATCAAATAATCCGCAGGCTAACTACAGAAATGACCTTCAACCCATAAAAGAGAGACCGCATAATGAGAGAAAACTACTAGTGAATAAGATTACATAATACAGCAAATACTTAACCTGGTAAGCAAGGGTGTATGGATTTGTTATTCCGCGTTTTTCTAGTTCTTCCATAATTAAATCTACACACTCCTCCATCTCTGCTTTGTATGGATCTCCAGCTTCTTCCACATATGCGAGGGGCACTCCATGAGCACTGAAAAATATCATTACCTGCAACATATGTCGAAATGAGTTCATAAAAATTACCAAAAAGGAAAGCAATACTATTCGGCACATCAAGCTGAAACAGGCACAAAATAGAAGCTTCTAAGGCAAAAAGAGAAGAGACAGAAGTTGACCAAAATGTATAGTAGTTCCATGTATACTTGATCTACACCTATGCGAATTTTTTGTTTTTATTTTTCTACCCATACTATTCAAGAAACCATCCTCTTTTTAACAATTTATAACCTATGCTATGCATCACCAAAAACATCCAAACAGTTTTCCCTCGGTTTGTAATTAATTGATCCTACTCATTTTATTTTTCTATCCTCATCCTTCTGAATCTACCTGCATATCCATGTCGACTTCATCTTACATTTTACATTCATCTTATATTTTATGTTCATCGTATGTGTAATAACCCCAAAATATTTTTTTTATATAAAAAGGGATAGAATAGTCCTTTAAAATTGATGTAAGGGGTAAAATTGGAAGGAATCAAAAGATAATGGCATAGTTGTAGATGCGTTGAAGTGGTAAGGGTAAAATTGGAAAGGAATCAAAAGTTAATGGCATACCAGTAGATATGTTGAAGTGTTAGGGGCAAAATGAAAATTTAATAATATTAAACAAAGGGTGAATAGTGTTTTGATGTGACTTAATTAGGGGGTTTTGCTGTGGCTTTTGGATGGAAACCGAGAGAGAGTCACAGAGGGGGGGAGTCTCAGGCGTGAAACAGAGAGAAAGAAAAAGAAGAAGAGGAAAAGAAAGGAAGAAAAGAAGAGGAAGAAGAAGAAGAAAAAGGAAGGGAAGGAAATCCCGGTTGCGCTGCCAGCTGAAGGGAAAAGTATAGATCTCCTTCTCCTCTACGCAAGGACCTTGATTTTCAAAAAGAAAAAGGTAAATATCCGTCTCTATCTAGTCTTTTGATGACATTAGGCTATACAAAGGGTGGATGTAGTCTAGAGGGGTCGGATAAGGGTTGTAGAGGTGGTTAAAAGAGGAAGAATCGGATTTCAACAAATTTTTCCGGCACTACGGAAAAACTGTGTCGAAGTCCCAACTTCGGCGAATTATTTCGGGGGTCAAACGGCCTCCGATAGTGATGCATGTTACCTTTTTGGAATCCCCTACGAGTGTAGAATGTTAGGTAAAAATTTCATCAAATTTGGAGTTTGGAAAGTGGATCAAACCCAGGATGAAGTAACCGGCTGTCGGTCCGGATTACTGTTCATCCGGGTGGAAAAATAGGGGATTTCATGCCATAATAGGGTATTAAGCCTAGATTAAGCTAAGGGGACCTTGTACTCATGCAAGGAAGTCCCTAATACATATAAATAGTGAGTTAATTAATAGAAAAAGAAAAAAAAAAGAAAAGAAAAGATTTAGGGAACGAGGGAGTTGAATCAATTAAAGTTTCATATATTTATGATTGGCACGTAGATTATGGCCCTTGATACAAAACTAAATGTATTGTAAATGCATGTATCAGTTGGGCAAGAAGCTAGGGAACAAGAGGAAGAAGTTCCCCACTGCCAGCTATAGATTTTTGGAGGCGTACCAGGGCCGTGCCGGATTGACAGGTGAGTGGGAGTTTGTACTTTGCACCAGAGCACATTCCTTATTCATTTTCATGAATGTTGCCAAGTGTGACTTGATTCCACCTGAGCTCATTGATTAATTGTTGTGGTAGATTCCTCTATGTTTTGTTCTCCATGCTTGATTATTCTGTACATGCATTTGAGGAAACATTGAGAGGAATTACGAGGGGTAGATGAGTAATTAAATTGGTTCCAAATTGTGAAATGACTTCTTTTGTAAATTGATTTCATTTCCTCTATTTCAAAGACGTGTGAGTGGTAGTCTTAATTATACTCCTTTATGAGTAGTTAAATTGGATCCGAATTGTGAAATGACTTCTTTTATAAATTGATTTCATTTCCTCTATTTCAAAGATTTGTAGAGCCCTTTTCAGTGGTATATTGAGTTGCATTGCACTCCCATGATTCCTCACTCCCAACCCTGATGTTAGTTATGAATTGGGTCGTGGCCGAGTGAGTGGTAGTCTTAATTATGCTCCTTTTTAGTAGAGTATTGGGAGGGTGCATTATGGCATTCATGCATGGCTTGGCAGTATCTACAGGACACCTATAGTCGATGGGGTTGAACATCGGCCTTTGTGCACATAGTAGCCTTCTGGGTGGGCGGAGCCCAGTCCCTTCCTAGGGGGGACACGGCCCTAGGCGTAGGATCGGCCGGTCCTACGACTTATATTCTGCTTGCCGTCGGGCATAGTAAGACCCCGCGAGGTGCAGTACGGCTTTCCGCGGATGTAGAATTTCCGCGAGGTGTCGTTTAGTATATAGATGTCAGATGTTTTTATGGATTTCTGTTCTGGATACTGGCCAGCATTTACATGATCAGTGTGGTGTCTTTCCTGCATATGCATGTGACAGTAGGGAGTTGTTGCTGGTTCGCCTGGGGCGTAAAACCCACCTCCCGATAGCTGTCTAGCATTTATATTATCGGTATGGTGTCTTATTCTGCATATGCATGTGACAGTAGGGAGTTGTTGCTGGTTTGTCTGGGGCGTAAAACCCACCTTCCGATAGCTGTCTTGTTGATGATTCAGCCTATTGACACCTAATTTATATGATTCAGTACTATGACCTGTTGAGCATATTCATGTTATCATACATACTTATTTGATTATTCTATATATGCTCCAGATGAGTTGATTGGGATTGTGATGATTTACTCCTTATTTCTTATGTTAAGTTATGTGTATTCTGTTCTTGACGACTGCTCATATGCTCTTGAGATTTCACCTCGAGCCATGATTATATCTTGTCTCATGTGCATAGTACTCTCTACTCCACTCACTGAGTATTTATATACTCACTCCCCAGCTTGGTGTTTTTGATTGCAGGGCAGGTATTGTATAGAGAAGAGCAGGGTTAGAGATTGCCTGCTAGCTGTGCCGCTCCATAGTGTAGTATAATATAGATAAAGGTTTATACATTTTGGTGTATTATAAACCTTCTGTTGTATATAGTGTATAGTTACAGTCATAGATCCTGTTATGGATATGAGTTTGACCATGGATGGAATGGGAACCGGATTTTTATACAGATGAGTTATATGCCTGTGATGATGTATTGATATATATTGTCCAAGTTCATTATGTGACAGATTATGTGATTGCTGCTCTGACAGGTAGTGTTGTTGTATGTAATGAGATAATCCTGACAGGTCACCATAGGAAAGGTAATCATTTTGTGCATGCATCATGCCAAAATTTTCAGAATTTATTAATGATTGATAGGTAGTAGGGTTCTACGTGGTGGCTGGTGGCCTTATGCCTACCCGCACCCTAGGACCGTCGCGACGGCCCGCCGGGAACGGGGCGGGGGTCGTGACAGTATGTCAACAATGTATATCAGGTTAAACTACATTCCTATTTATAATGCTAACATCATAACACATACGACAAAAATGATCTTTTTATGACATGAACCCCATTATGAATGTTGGAAGCTCGCAAAGCTGCCGATTCAAACCCTTGAATTTAGGATCTAAAGATTTTGTAGTACATGTTTTAATTTATTATATTTACTTTTTATTTATTAGGCAGATTTACACACAAAGCAAAGAAACCACAAACACGCGGATCCTACAATGTCTATGTTGGACTGCTACAAGCACCCAAGTACATGAAAATCAAGATTGAAATCTTCAGGCGACTAAACAGATCAATGAAGCATAATCCAATGTTGTTTTGGATTTTCTTTTAAAACAAGGCAAACAACAAAAGCTCAATAACAAGCCCTATTTTGCAACTATAACATCAAGACGAACAAAATGATGTGATAGAGGATTTCTCAGGAGGCAATGGACAACATCCCTAATCAAGTCGCATAGGAGCGGGCAGGGAAGGGATGAACCACTATGGGTTGATGCTGTTGCTTGCAAGAAACAGAGACACAAGGCAGATAGTGACATAGATAATGCAAAAACTAAACCAGGTGACCATGATAAAGTTTTTGATCGCCATGTATTGGCTAATGGTAGAATGGACTGAGAATTCAAAAAGAGTGCATTTAAGTGGAGAGCCACAAACGTGAAGTCACCTGAATGAGAAACTAAAGCCCTAGATCTGGTTGATTCTCTTAAACATTCTTGTGGCCAAAAGTGCCAAAGATGTGAGATTCCAGAAGTGTTCCGCATGAAAGGAATAGGGAGACAATGCAGAGGTTTATTCTTACTCCTAGAGTTGTAATGCTCAAGCCAACTGCCATAAATCATAATATAAAACTTTCACAGGAGACCTGAGAGATGATTTATGTTTGAACTTATCAAGTGCCTAGAAATTAGGTGTTGGAAAACAAACCATGCAAGTACAAGAGATATAGGTGGCATGGTTACTACACAGTGGTACATGTATTAAGACAAAGGAAAAGGGATTTTTTTTTTCTTGGGGGCTTTGGATGGTCCAGTATATGCACCTACTTGTGCATAAATAATGATATGCATACCACGTGACCTTTAACAAGAACCATGAAGAGCTTCAATATATAGTTATTTATGATTAGCTTTATGAATTTGTACTAAATTAGAATTCCAATCGGTCACTCCTTCCAGTGACATGAAGACATTACTCTTGTTTTAGCCTCACACATCAAACATCACCACTAGTTGGTTGGTAGATTGATCTTTCATGAACACATTAAGAAAATGATAGTTTCTTCATATCTAAGGTTCGATTAGCTTCCAGCCAGCTCTTTATGCCTGCAATCTTCTCTTCATTATCCTAACTGTAGCCAAATATTCGCCTAGAATTACTAACTATGCAAGTAATTTTCTTCCAAAGTAGCATTGATATAAAAGCCTATGTAGGCAACATCAGGTTTAAAAAGGCCAGTCTTTTTTTTAAAAGTTTTTTTATATAGATCAACCTGTGTTGAGGGTGGGAGTACTACCAGTTTAAAAGCCTAGCTGACCCCTACCAATTTATTAGAATGAAAGAAAAGGGAATCAAAAGAGAAGTTGAAATCTGAGGATGCTCAAAGGATCTACACAGGAAAGAAACATCAAAGTGAGCAACATGTTTTTTACATCTGATGTATAGCCTAGTTTATCCATCTCGATGTTTTTCAAAGCAAGAAAAGAAACTTCTTAATGGTATATAATGCTGATTATAGAAATCATTAGCAAGGCAGTCAGCAACCATGTTCCCTCTCTAAATACATGTGATATTTTCAGGGTCACCGAGGCTTCTAACTTCCTAAACTTCAACAACTCATAACATAGATTCGAGGGACAGTTGCACTCAGCCAAAAAAAATAATTAACAAGGACCAAAAAAATCATTCTCTAATTGGATTTTTGCAAGACCTTTGGCAACAAAAAATTCAATTCCTCCTATGACTGCCCTATATGCAAGTTCCCCATAAGTTAGTAACACTTAGTTAGAGATATCAGGCACTAATTTAAATAAGAAATAAAATATCTATCCAATTCAAGAAGTTCGCACCTTCTCAGGGCTATCAAATGTGCGTAACTCTTTTTCAATTAAATTTGCCATGGCCTTGATGTATCCCTCACGCTGGTACCATGAAGGTATAACTGTGTGTTGCATATTAACCAGATACTCATCCTCCCTGCAGAACTAAATTAATGTCATAAAATTGACACTGGCTTTTAAAATCATCATAAGCACTAGATGAAATGTTACATTCATTACCTGAATATACTCTCTAATAAACGAAGACTTGAACCACTAGTTGATATTGAAAACTGTGGATAAAGAGGAAGCACAACAAGTTTTGTTATCCTGTCCTGTTTAATCTGCACAGTTAACAAGAAAAAAATAAAAATACATTGACAAATGTACAAAATCAGTTTTCTATTTAATAATCTGGCAATCAAATTTCTACTGAAATGAAGAAAGGATAAATATATGTAAATATATTCAATTCATAGGCTCAATACTTGTGTTTTCTTATTAATATTAAAATAAATACAAGAATAGGATGCAACAGTCAAAGCTAAAACTTACTTCCATATCATACGCATGCATGGAAAAAGAGAAACTTCTATACTAGCTTCCATCCATCTCCTTCTGAGAAAGGAGAAGCTCAAAAAAGAGGAAAACATCAAGTAGTACAATAATATTCACTCTGATGGCTAGAAAATAACATTGTAGTGACATAAAATTTTGCAGTGTGTCGTGTGCCATAAGAATTCAATATCATGATATAGGGTTATCTATTTATGACATCCATTGTGGCTTTGATATCATTGGCGATAATATTCTTGTCATGGGCAATTAGAAAAAGGAGGTATAAAATTTTATTAAGAACCCTATTGGCATAAGATTACTATGTCCATCTTTACATGCCTACATCATATTTGCAGAACATACATTTGATATGGAAGACAAAAAAAGTAGCTTAGCTATGTAATGAATTCTCTTTTTAGCTATAAGTCTCCCCCGCCTAGCAGTTCCATAGCATCAACTTGTTATTTATCATTTATTTGTTGCTTTATGTTCTGGTCCTTAGAGTGAATAGGAAATAAGAAGCTTTCCTATTCCCACATGGCCCATAGTTGTTAGGTAGCAAAACCTTTGAAAAAAAACATGCTGGCATTTATAAAACTACCAGTCTAACAAGACCAATATTCCTGGTCATCATAACCAACTATTATAACTACATTTTAGTTTATGATCCAGGTCCATGTGGCCTCCTAGGTGCTTAATTTGGCCGGGCTGCCTAGGCCAAGCCACTCAAATCATACCACTTTTCAGGTTTCTTGTCCGATTTTCTTTCCCTGTAAGGGACATGCAGGAGAGAAGCAAAGGCTACCACATCCTAGTATTAGCCAGTAGGTTGATCAATGGGTATCAACAGGTCAGGGACAGTGATAAGTAACAGAAACCATTGCACCTCTTCTTCATCTATCCATCATTCCACCTTTGTTTTCCTAAATTTTCCCTTTGTTCTGCTTGCAGCCTCTAGTTTTCTTGGCCCCTCCTGCTTCTTGCTAAGTGCTGGACTGCAATCCTTGTGGATTTTGATCTTTGGACTTTGAGCACAACAAACAGATTCATGGTCCCATATGTGGTAAAAATGAGTATATATAATATATGCACATCCATATTTACGTGGTAAAAAGGATATCAGGTTTGTTAAGATGGATTAAGGTTGTATTTGTGTTCTATTTCCCACAGGTAAGTAACTAAAAGTAACCTAGATAAGGAACTATATTTTCAAAGCTTATCTTACAGCTCCAATTATGTAAGCTTAAAATTTAATAGTGTCATGTGTCGACAAGAGTTAAGTTTCAGCATAGTACAGCTTGGTTTGCATAGTGTGTCAGCTTACCTGCATTGCATGAGTAACAAAGCAATACTCTAATTTTACCATTATTTCTTCTTTTGTCCCTAAAACTATCATTTGCGAGATAAGAAAAATTAACTGAATTTACAAGCAAAATGGGCCCCGGCTCCATTATAAACTATCTACTAAAGTGTAACACAACTATAAGAATTATCAATAACGGTCCCATCTGTTTGGAGTTTGTCACGTGAATCTCTTTTGCACAAAAACCATCTGCTGCAATTTTTTGGTCAATCAAATTATTAGATTATAAACTCCATCAATCAACGTCTGTTGTGCCAATACCGAGCCCTATACTGGTTGCCTGCCACCATAGGTCAAGTACGACCCCACGCCATACCATGCCGGCCCAGTACCGACACAATAGAAGCGGGGGAGAGGGAGAACGAGAGAGAGAAAAAGAGAGAGTGCGGGAGGGAGAGAGAAGGAGAGGAAGAAAGAGAGGTCGATCAGGGCCGGCCGGTGGAGGCTGGGCTCGGCTCCGGTCCTCTGTTTCGTTCGAAACAGGGGCCCAGAGAGGGCCTCTTTTATTTTTGTAGATTTTAAGTTGAAGTCGGCAAACCCATTGCCGACTTCACTTAATCCACAATGGTTTTGCCGACTTCAACTTAAAATCCACAAAAGTAAAAAAAGACCCCTCCAGGCCCCTATTTCGAATGAAACAGGAGACCGGAGTGGAGCCCCACCTCCACGTCTCCCCGACCTCTGCCTCCTCCACCGGCCGGCCTCTTTCTTCCTTCCTCTCCCTCTCCCTCCCCCGCTCTCTCTCTCTTTTCCTCTTTTTTCTTCTCCTTCTCCCCCTCCGGTGACGGCATCTCGGTTTCGTTGCTGGAACCGTCCCGGTCTGCCGCTGGTACCATCCCGGTCCGCCGTCGGTACAGTTCGAGACGCCCCAAACCGGACGGTTCGGGACGATTTCGCTGACCAAGCCATCAATTTTTAATATGATCATTTGAAATGGAAATAAACTTCAAGGTAAATATATATGAACTCTTTACCTGTTGAATAGCTTCTTCAGTGAAAGGATGCCAATATCGCATTCCAACGTACACCTTCACCGGGACATTTTTGTTACAAAGGGCCTTCCTCAATGCTTCCGCCTAAATTATAAAAAAGAAAAGCTATAAGTATACATATAGACTATTTCCAACTTGAAACTAATTGGAAAAGTTACAGTTCGCTTCGCAAGCTTGCTTGTCAGCTTGCTTTGCTCTAAGTTGACCTCTTACCTTGAAAAGGAAAAAAAACCTCAACCTATTCTTACTTTTGAAAGGATATTAAACCCATGCCTTACGGGGCCCCCGTGGACCGGGGCCTATTGAGCGCAGTTAAGCTAGTACGCGCCGGAGAAAAGAAAGGCATAGATCATTGGTATTGGATGTATCATTTGGTTGTGCCGAGTCAAATCTGCTCCTCTGATTTTTATACCTTCAGTTTAAACAAAAAAAAAAATGCAAGGCTAGCAGAGTCTCCAAGGCAACTTCACATATGAATGTGACATGGTCATTAGGCATGTAACTGATAAACACCAATAATATAACAAATATGCATGGTTCCATCTATTTGGAGCAGTTCTTGCCAATACTGAGTCAATTGCCCCGATTTACTCCATCAGATGTAAACATAATTTTTTTGAATCCCAGGACAATTCCATCCAGGTCTTCTTAGGCCCTATTTTTTCATGACCATAAAGCCGTATGTTACCTCCTCAAGATAGGTTTACCCTACCCTTTCATTGCACATTATCAAGCCACTTCTACCAGTAAAGTAGGCAATCAAAAAACATGAATACGTTATTAAGAAGTCAAGAGTCATGGTAATCAACAATGAGACCACAATGATGGTTTTATCATCTTATTTCAGTGATGGTCTTAACCATTTATAAATAATAAGCACCAAAGCTACATTCAAATAAACCAGCATAGTTAGCATAAAAAATGCCTAATATCCACTGATAACAGATTAAATTAAGTGAAAATAAAGGTAGTAAGACCTAAAAAATGCAAAGGTGCAATACTAGATGTCATATATTGAATTTTCCTTGCTAGCAGGAAAAGGTTAAAAAAAAGCAGTTTGATGTTTAACAGGATTCAGAATCATGACAATGAATAGGCAAGGAAAGGAAATGCTGTTTTTAGTGCATGTGATTTGCATCTATTGAAATTTTACTTCAATGGGCTTTGACTCTCTCTCTCTCAATATGTGTCTATGTATATACGTATATACGTATGCACGTATGTATGTATAAGTACGTACCATATATATAGACAGATAGGTTGGTAGAGACGGATGTCGTTTCGCTTTGAAGCGAGCATAATAAGACAAGAAACAGTTTCAAAGAAAATTATTTTTAATGGTTTGCTCCCCATCACCATGTTCTAGATGTCTAGCATTGATATTTATCAATTAGGGTATGAGCACCATGGATTGCAATTCTCTGAAACTGGTTGTAATTGAAACATCGTCAAATATCTTCTCTAATTCTTGTCTTAAATTTAGAAATAAAAAATGGGGAGTTTTCATCAGATAAAGGAAAACTTTCATTATGTCGTCAAATGTCTGCATGAGAACTTTTTTTGGAAAAAAAAATAGAAATCATTCTTCTTAAGCAGAAACCTGAATAAATAGTTGATTTAACTTGTTTTTAACAGAACCCTGTAATAAAAAGTTCGGCAATCTGAAGTTAGAGAAGGAAAGGAAACTTGCTTTTAACAGACAAAAAATAGGTCAAAATAAATCATGCCTGTGCTTCGGTTATCTGTCGAAGTGGAGAACCACCACCTATGGAAGCATAACCTTCTTTGCTCTTGGGTGCTCTAACAGCGGATATGAATTGTGCCAAAGGCTTCTGAAAAAACCAGAACATCCTAGGAAGCCGAATAATGTCCTGTCAATTGTCCATTATCAGTTAGTCACTACAGCAAATGAAGATAAATATAAGGGCAGTGGAAAGTTGATAACACTTTCTTTTAGGTCCAAAAAGACCTAAAACCAAATCAGTATATCACACAAACAAATCACTTTGTTTTTCATCTAAACTATGGTTACCAACTAATAAAACAGGACATAAAAAACAGGCCCCTCTTGTTCAAAGATGCCTTAGCCAAGAATATAGCATCATATCGGAGAGTCTACATCTGGTTGAAAGGCAGTCATAATTTTTCTCAAACTTTATTGTACCATATAGATCCTTACCCAGCCTCATACTGATGTGACCAGCCTTGTTTGCTCATGTTCTAAAACTATGACTCATGTAAAAGAAATGATAAACAAAGTGATTTGAGCTATTCACACGCACACAAACACACACTCAAAAAGGAGCCTAGTAAAATGGAGAAAAACACTAAAACTATGAAATCTTTTTAATCCAATATACATAGATATTACAAGTATAAAATTGGACAAAGTCCAGCAAGAATCCTAAACCACTTTAGATCTATATAAATTTTGATACAAAACATTAGATATAAAATATAAACAGTACCATTGACATGAAATAAGATGCACAATGGGTTCATTTAACCAAACTTCTGTAGCGACAAGATAAGTAAAATTAACACTCTTGACCATCTAACATATGAAATTGTAGTGTATAGATACCAACAGACATATCACTTGACTACAAAATAACCACATGAAAGGGCGCATGGATGCATCCTAGAGCTGAATAAGAACAAGGTAACATGCATATTATTTCAATGCAAAAGACGCATATAACAAGCAACTGGTATACATAAGACATCCGTGAAGAAAAATTTAAAGAGATAGTAGACGTAAATATCATATTCAAAAGCAAACCATTAGAAGCAGTTTATTCTTCACATGATCCACCAAAAAAATAAAAAAAAATAAAGATTTATTTCATAAATCAAATCAAATGAACTCCAAGCAAAATAAATTGTATTAACCATTTTTCGCAATGAAGCTACCTTGAACTCCATACTGGTAGTGCAATGATGCATCTGGAACCTCAGGAAGATTAAAGATGCACCAACACTTGAATTATTAGCTGACCGTAGACTATAATGGTCACCTATTAGGAGTGAGTTACCTTAGCATATAGTATCACTGTATGGGAAAAATGAGCAAGTATACAGTCTACTTTGACCAGGGGTTTTAACAGCATCCCAGCCTACACACATCATGATAGGATGCAGCACAATCAAGATGGAAGACCGGACCATTAGGCAGAGAATGAAACTCTTAGGCACATTTGAGTAGGACAAAGCATGAAGATGAAGTGGCCACCCTTCCATGATTAGTTCAACCATATACATTTTTTCTCAATTGGCAGGTTTACGATAATAGCTTCTTAAAGAGGCATGATATGCTGGCAGCAAGTGAAATTAGTTGAAGCACATATTGTAAGGGCTTGCTGCAAATTGGAGGCAATGAGTTGTCAAATCACATGGCCTGCTAAAAACCAGAAATCTAAAATAATAGTCTACAGAGAATTTTTTCCTTAAGAAACTATTATCTGAAATTATGAGAATATGTACTAGGCATTCACCTCATTGAGAAGGATATGAATGAATGAATATGTTTTTGCCTTTCTAGAAACATTCGAGCTAGTATAAGGAACTTACTAGCTCACCTAATATATTGAGAACATAATTGGAGAACATTACCTGCTAACTAACTGTAAGACGAGCGTCGTTCACATGATATTAGAACTTGAACAAGAAATATTGTCTATTAGGTGATGCTAGCATACTTTATAATATATTAAATCTTTATGTAAGACTTAGAGAAATCAAAAGGCATTCAACAGCTACCAATTGCACTCTAATTCAGATAAGAATACACCTTGCTACTAAATCAGAACATAATTGAATGTAAATCAGAACATAATTGAATGTGAATCAAAAAAAAATGAGGGTCAAAGAGCATCTTAATGAGATGCAAGGCACTAATACGACAGCAATTCTCATGCATTTCCTTCATCTAAAGCATTCAAAATACAAAATGAGTGGTCCTAATCAGAATAGACTCACTTTAAATGCATTAAAACTAAAAAAAATGTTGAAACTAGCGAAAGTATAGAAGAAGGGAACAAGAAGGTCTGGCTTTATTTACCGGGTCAGAAAAAAGATTAAATAAGAACGGTTGCACATCTTCAAGGGTCTCTGGTCCTCCAAGATTAAGTAACAAGACTCCAACTTTTTCATTGCCAACAATAAGCGTGCTGGATGCGGCTTGAGACTTAGTGGTCATTAATGCCTCGGAGGAGGATGAATATCTTTTGAATGATCGCTTGCAGCTGGATGAAGGTGGATCAAGATATCCTCGAAGATATTTGGAAATTAGGGGTTTCTTTCGACAACATGGTCTAACCCAAGCATCCATCTCGCCACCAGAAGGATGGTTAAAAATTTGAGTTAAACATGTTGGTGGTCGAACAACCCTGTTACAAAGAAAATTAAACAATTAATTTTTTTCAGAAGCTAGACAAATACCACTATGCTCCATGAATAATATTAGTGTGACTGTATAACAATGTTAAAGATGTCTGCATGGGTGGGCATGTGCAGAGGTTTGAACAGAAGGAGGTAGGAACGAAAAGAATACTCAAGTAGGCAGTATAACCATCCAATCAGTGAAAATGAGCAAGAATATCATTAAGAATCTAGTACTTTGATCCAAAAACATGTTTTATGTTGTCTTGTCCCATCAAAAATTGAGCCACTTTGTAAAAGCATTGACTTTAAGCAAGGTCGTTTTGCAAAACAGCAAAAATGCATTACGTAGATTGAAAACTTTTTTTGTGTATGTGTCTTGGAAAAGGGAATTGTGATACTTAAGTTGTCCTGGGCAATGACTTGGTCTCAATTTATGGAGTAAAACAATTCTTAAAGTTTCTCAAACAGAAGTAGCACTTGTTGACGGGCACAGATTTTCCAACACCACGTCCTTGTAGCCACTATGCTTTCTCGGAAAACGAAAAGGTTACATTCTTGGAGCGAGTAATACCTTGCGGGCAAAGATTTTGACTGAGCCAAAGTAGTAGATCCCAGCTCCAGGTTGCCCATCTCAATTACACCCCTGGTACTCGCCTGGTGAGATGATGACAATCGCTCCCCTACCATTAACAAAAGCAACAAAAAATGTAATCAAAAAAAAAAAAAAAAAAAACGAAGATGAATTCTAGGACCCACCTGCAAAATCACTAGTATAAGATGTGGGTGTAGTTAAACTTACTTTCTGGAAGAGAAAATCAGGGATTACGAATTTAGTTAAGAAATTAGCATATAAACTACACTCCAATGATGCCCACAGTTTGTATGCTGTCACCAATTAAAGAAAGAAAAAAGGGGAGTCCTTTTTCCTCATCAAAAGAGCCCATTAAGACAAATGGTCTACAGTATCTTCTAATTTCAGCTCCCTAAGCTTGTGAACGGATCAAGAACGTCCAAATATTACATATTTAATGGAGAAGAAACCGAATTGAGCAATTCCAATAAAAAACACGAGATTCGTTACTGTTTTCTCTCATTCATTCTACTTCTCATGGAACTTGGGGGGGAAAAAGGGGGGGAAAGAAGATCGGAAAAGTCTTACACTGAGAGGCGGGAGAAGGGAGGGAAAGCGCCAAGACCTCGATCCCCATTCCGATGCCCTAATATCTCCTCGGCGCTGGTGGAAATTGGGGGAAAAAATAGAGGTCGAGATAAAGAAGAGATCTGTAGTGGATTTTTCGCCTCTCTCTCTCTCTCTCTCTCTCTCTCTCTCTCTCCGTGTACGGAAACATGCATTGCGAGCTGTGGAAAAAATAATCCGCAACGATTGGTGGTGTCTTTTTCTTCTGGGCTTTTCTCGTCCGATATTATGAAGGACGAGTGGTAACGGTTACTGCGGTGAGCGTAGGATACTGCTGACCTGTTACGCCTTTGGCTTTATTCTCAATTTTCCTTTTAAAACTAAAGTTTATTTTAAATTCTTCATGCATAAGAAAAGATTTTTTTCTAGAACAATATATATTTAGTTGTTCACAAAATAATTTTGTTTATTTTTTATGAAAAATGTCCTATCACAATTAAAGAGTACATCTTTGTTCGGATAATTACTAGTCTCATATCTAAATCAAGAAGCAAAATTGTCAAAATATCCCTGAATGCATATCATTCGATGAGAAATAAATCTAACCTTTTTTATCAAGAGAGGATATTGATATGAACAAAAATACGATCCCATTAATTTATAAATGTTTTATTTGAGAATGGTATGAGACACTTGACTCTTTAAGAAGCTTTAAGCCTGATCAACTTGAACTTGCAACAATATGTAAAAATTTAACCATGGATGCCTCACATCTCTGTATACTTCTCTGTATATATTAATATCATTGTAAAAAGCATAAGATGTATCATCCTCTTCCTATGAACCAGGCTCGTCTCGATAGTCATATCCCATTTTAGGTTTGAGTATTGCATGGCAAAATAGGTGTTAGTTAATCATGTTTGAGTCAGATCTAGCCGTGTCTTTACCTTAAAATGTACATGTTAGATCCAAATTCTAAAATTAGACGCGAACCTAATTAAAATTCTTTGTCTACAACCTAATACTAGACCAAAAAAAAAAAAATAGCATATCATGTAAGATTTTGGGAGAATGCAGGTATCTAATAAATTATTTTACTATTTTTGGGACTCTTTAAAGTTATTCGGTGCACCAAATACTACCTTATGAATTGTAAAATATAAAAAATAAAATAAAAACATGTAAAAAAAGGTGCATCTAAAAGAGAGCATTTATTCAAATGCAAGCATCCATGCAACTACGAGACATGGAGAAGAAAAAAAGTTCCTACCATAATCAAACTTAATAATAATATAAATGTATGTTACAAATAGGCTAATTTTTAAGTAACAACCCTTGGCAATAACCATACATGACACTGGTAGGAATTTGGTAGAATATGATAGGTTTTGGAATGACTTAAATCTCGCCTATCAACCTATTTTTGAAAAAATAATGGCGATACCCTTCAACTTTGGGCGAAAATATTTTCATCCCAAAACTTGTAATTTTTTTAATAGACCCCAATACTTAATTTTTTATTGCGATATAGCCCAGTTGTTTGTTCGAGCTCTAACACTACTAATTGCATGTATGAAATGACTAAGTTACCCTCGAGAGGTTGCTAATGGAAAAAAGCAAATTTGGAGAAAATCTCAGCTAGGCGTTTGACCAATCCCACTCAACTAAATTAAGTTAATAATGTATCTAGTTCTGCAAATCAAATAAGATTAATCAAGTATTCTGTAAACTGACACAATATAGATCAGAATGTGGCCCCATATTAGATCAATTAAATTCAGTTCAGATAGTTGCATGTAACTTGTAGTGAACTAAAATCATCCATCTCAATTAGATTTTGTTCAGCCACCTGACTAATGGGCTAATTGGTTAGAGGCCTACCGTATCAGATCTAAACTTATCCAGGTTTTTGGTTCGCCACCCAAAATCCGAACTCATCCTTTTATTCTTCCTTTGTCCTCCAATTATGAGTGGAGGAGACAGCCGAATCCATGGGTATAGTGGCTCTGCCATCGTCCCTCCTCTCTTCTTATCTATTTTCTTTTTCTTAATTTTATATTAGCCCTTTAAAAAATTAACAAGCTCTCTCCATTATGGACATGGAATCCGACAGGGGTCCAACTCCATAGATGGGGTTGGCTAGTCACCGACTACTAGCAATCGACTATGATGACGAATCGCCTGATCTACCTGATGAGGTGTTTATGGGCAAGATTTATTTTGATAATAAAATAAAGCCTTCAATCTTTATTTCAAGTTTCCCTCTCTCCCTCCACTCTCTCATTCTTTCAATGTTCACCAGCATCAACTAGATTAAGCAAAACCTTTGTTGAGAAAGAAAGAGAGAGAAATGAAGAGTCCCATGATGTCTGCATGATCTTCTTGCTTTTTCTCCAAAATAAGTAATTCCTCCTCTACTCAAAGCAAGGAGGGCATTAAATGAATAGGTCTATCCAGATATCATGTGACAAACTAGGAGGTCTATTCCTATATTAGGTGACAATTATGTGTTCATAAATTCTAACTGATATCACATGCACCACAATCGGCCCGTGATCGGTCTTCTTATAACTGTGTTGCAGTATCTCCTAGGCTACATTGGTTATAGGCCAAGTTCGCTCTGATACTATTTGTAACAATTCAGGACCTCATCCAAAAAAGCTAGCTGAAAGGTATTATTTGGATTTTTTGAATCTGTATAAGAATCTAAGATCGAATAACCAATATGAGGCCCAATAGTCCCACATCGGAAAGACTCGTTCTAGAGCCTGGGCATATGAGGCGGGTGTCTCCTAATCCTGCAGACGCGTTTTGGGTGGAAAACAAAATCGGGGAGGGGTGAAGGACGCTTGTGTGAAGCCCCAGAATCGGACAATATCTGGCAGGGGAGCCCCGCGGTCCCCCCTCATGTGGCCCCCACGTGGGCACTGGGTGCCTCACGTGCTCCGCACAGGCGGGGGCGTGACGTTTGGTATCAGAGCCGAGGACGGCTCTTGTCCGATGGTGGGAAGGGTGTGAGGCCCAATAGTCCGACATCGGAAAGACTCGTTCTAGAGCCTGGGCATATGAGGCGGGTGTCTCCTAATCCTGCAGACGCGTTTTGGGTGGAAAACAAAATCGGGGAGGGGTGAAGGACGCTTGCGTGAAGCCCTAGAACCGGACAATATCTGGCAGGGGAGCCCCGTGTTCCCCCCTCATGCGGCCCCCACGTGGGCACTAGGTACCTCACGTGTCTCGCAGAGGCGGGGGCGTGACAACCAATGTAGAACTAAATACACATCCATATAGGTCTTTGCAGAAAGGGTGGGACTGCACTTAGAAGTTTGGTTAGCATCGCTCAACAAGACGCCCACGTCGATGGCTGAATTTGGCGTCCGCTTGGCCGAAGCCGGGCCAAAAGGGATGGAAGCAGGGGAAAGGTGGGACCTTCGCCTCCCCGGGTCCCTGGAGAACTCTTTCGAAGGGGAAATGGTAGCTAGAAAAAGGACGGTGTCCCCCACGAAGGAGGGAAAAAAAAACAAAGGACCAAGGACCAACTGTTAATTTGTATGAAAAGAATCCTTATTGCGTGGACAGTAAATATATGAGAATATCTAACATGCGATCCCTGTAGATTACACCTACTTTTTCTTTTTTTGGTAAAGATTACACCTACTTCGTTATCTATACGCCTGATTGGCTGATTTCCCAAAAAGGGAATGCCATTAAGTGTTCATCTCTCATCTCCCGCCCGATTTGGCGACTCCCACACGCTGCCTTTTGATAGAGTTGAAAGGCGCGCGACATCCGTCCCATATCCATCTCCGAGATGGGCGTCATTCCCCGTTTCCTCGTCCTCACATCGCCGGGGAGTTAGAAAAGGAGACACCTTTTCCCCCAAAATTCTCTTCTTGTTCTCTTCGTTCCGTCTCTACGATCGAATCTTTCGGCTTTTCTTCTTCGTTGGGGATATCCTAGTACCATTCCGTCAGCTCAGGCTGCCCAGATTCGAACCTTGATCCGTTCTTGGTAGAGTTGGAGGAATCATAGGGTCCTCCGAGGTGGCCTTTCTTGGCCAAGGCTAGTTTGCGTATCCGGCTCTTGAATTCTTAGCGATCGAGCCTGCCTCTGGTTTGGAGAAATGAAATTTCTGGATTTTTTTTTTTCGATTTGTCCGCTGAGTTTGATTTTGTGGAGATAAAATAACTATTTTTTCCACTTCATTTGGGTGATATCTGAGTTCTTTTTCTTTTCTGGTTAGAAATTGAATGGGTTTCAGAGATTCAGATTCGGGAGTTTCTGAGATTTCTGAATTTTCGCTTTCTTTTTTAGTTACTTTTAAGTAGAATTGTGAATTTGATTCATACGCGACAAAGAAATATCTTTCACTTTATTTTGATTATATCTTAGTTTTCTGTGGTTAGAAATCAAATAGATTGCTGAGTTTTGAGTTGCTTTTGAGTATAATTCTGTATTTGATTAAAATGAGATAAAATGATCTTTTTCACGTTTTTAATGATATTTGAGCATTTTGTTTTGTTAGAAATCGAATAGATTACGGAGATTCCGATAGGGGTACTGGAATTTCGGGGATTTTTGAATTTTCTGCTTATTTTTTTATTTACTTTTGGGTGGAATTCTAAATTTGATTTAGATGAGATAAAATAAACTTCCACACTTAATTTTGTTGATCGCTGAGTTCTTTTCTGGGTCGAAATTGAGCAGAACACTGAATAGATTCGGGATTTTAATCAAAAAGTGGTGGTTTTTGATCTCGCGAGTTGATCATTTATGTTAAGCTTAACTGGGGGTATAGGGGTGATGGAACTTCTAGGATTTTTGAATTTTCTGCTGTTTTTTTTGGGTTAGTTCAAAATAACAATATCACTTGGTTTTTGTGCTCTTTGAGTGTTTTCTGAGTAGAAAATCAAATAGATAAGTGGTTGGATTAGAGATTTTAAATAAAAAATGTGGTTTTAAATCTCTTGAGATGATCATTGAGGTACAGCTTATTCCCATCTGCTACGTTATACATATATAATAATGAAGAAAAAGATAATGACCATTATAAAGGGTTATTTAGTGCCATGTAACAATATCCATTATTATAAAATAATATATACTGTACATTTTCCCTCTAAAAGTGTTTGTACCTGCCTTGTGAAAACAATTTTTATTAAATAAACAGTGAAGTGAAAAATAATGCTGTTATGTTTTCTTCAATGCCACTTATATTCCATGAGATGACAGTGCTATAGCAGCCATTACTTTAATACTAAAAAATTAAATCACATACTTTAGGAAAAGTAATGGTTATGAAACCTTCATATTTTTTAAAAATTTAATATAGATTTTGATTCTGAACTGAGAAATGAAAGAGAGGGTCAACAAAGATTAAAAAATTTTTTAAAGGAGGTAGAGATATTAGTTTTCAGTGAGACCAGTTAACTTGTTATCCGTTTCAACAATAAAAAGATACTTTTATAATTATAATTAATTTTTAATTTAAATAAATATGATTTTGGTTAATCATTTTAGCTGAATCACTATGCTAAAGGTATTCATGTAAAAATAGTATTTTGTGAGGGCATGCACGTAAATATTGATTTGGAGTGTATTTATGTAAATTTTAATATTTAGAAGGATATTTATGCAAAAATTTAAGAATTTTTTTGCATAATATTTCTTTTCACATGTTTATCTGTTAAGTATATTTTTATTATTTACATTTTAAACTGCTAAATTCTTAATGACATGATACATAAAAAAAAATAAAAAAAATAAAATAAGTATTTGATAACAATATTTATGTAAATATTAAATTTAAAAAATATTTATGTAAATTTTAATATTTAGGAGGACATGTAAAAAAGATACCCTTTCTTATATTGACTGCAGCTGGATTAGAAAGTTTCTGCGCGCCTACTGTTTCCAAGAAGATATTTTTTATAATGAGGATAAGGAAGAGACAATTTCCTATTAATTTAACGTGCAGGAGAGTTCGAAATTACAGCGAGATGGAGATGAGGCAAAGGAGTAACAGGGATAAGGAGGAGGCATTGCTCTTGGCAAGCTCTCGAAGAAAGGATGGCTGGCTTGAGCTAATAAAAATTGTTATGGGTATACCTGTTTTCATAGCAGGGGCAGTTCTAGGGCTGTCATTGGGTGTGTCTTTCACTCATCACACATCACAGATCCAGCCCTTCTCTCCGACGAAGTTATACCCAGAAAACTATGGGAAGGACGGCTTGAGGTTTAAGAACTTCATCAGGCCAAGCCATTCGATGCATGCGATGACAGATGAAGAGCTCGTTTGGAGGGCTTCAATGGTGTCCAAGAGAGAGGAGTATCCATTCAAGAGAGTGCCGAAGGTGGCCTTCCTGTTTCTGATAAAAGGGCCTTTGCCATTGTCGCCATTGTGGGATAGGTTTTTCAAAGGTGGTGAAGGGCACTTTACAGTTTATGTGCATTCATCTCCACGGTACCACCTTAATGTCTCCAAGACCTTTGCCTTCTATGGTCGCCAAATTCCAAGTCAGGTACAGATTCTGCATGATCTTGTTTATGTTTACTTTGTCTTATATCACACATTCTACTTGATCTGCTGTCTGGAAACATATTCCATGGTTTTGAATCCATTGTAAAGCATGTTCTGAAGATGAAAATGCTTCTTGTTGCTGAATATGTTACTCATGACAATAGTAGAGGGAAGTTATTATAAAAGTATCAGTTTTAGGATGTAGATCAAGCTTCATATGTCACCTTTATTTGACAAACAACATCTACATTCGGTCACGAAATCATAAAAATTAGCATAAAAATACAAGTTAGACTTTTACTTTTTTTCCAGCTGCATGGTAGTGTGTAGTATCTTGCTGCTCTGCAGTTTCATTCCTTGTTTGTTAGCATGATACAATACATCGAGAGTAGTTCTACTTGAGAAATAGATGAATATCATTGAACACAACCTGTTGTTGCTTGCACATGCAGAGTCCAATCAGACAGCACATCCGAGATAGATTTATTAGCTAATCAGACATGTAGAATTCAGCATGATCGAAGTCTTGGTTGGATTCGCCTGACTAATGCATCTATTTGCTGTTCATATGCAGGCGACCGAATGGGGATCGATGTCATTGGTAGATGCAGAAAGGCGTCTCTTGGCCAATGCTCTGCTAGACTTCTCCAACGAGCGCTTCGTTCTGCTATCAGATGGTTGCATTCCACTCTACGATTTCGTCACTATTTACAGGTATCTATTGCGCTCCGACCACAGCTTCGTGCATTCTTACGACGAAGACACAGAAAATGGCCGCGGACGTTATAGCCGCCATTTGGCTCCTGCAATCAAGCTTTCTCAATGGAGGAAAGGGGCTCAATGGTTTGAACTACACCGCTCGTTGGCAGTGAATATAGTTGCAGATGACAAGTACTACAACCTTTTCAGGAAATATGCTGGTTCTCTTAACTATCCTGACGAGCACTACATTCCCACCTTCTTGAGCATGTTCTATGGGGCCTCGATCGCCAACAGGACGCTGACTTGGGTAGACTGGTCAACGAGAGGTCCTCACCCTGCAACATTTGGCCGCAGAAACATCACAGAGGGCTTCATCCAGTCTATCAGAAATAATGCGACCACCTGTTCATGCAACTTCAGACCAACCTCAGTTTGTTTCCTTTTCGCCAGAAAGTTTTCTCCTGATGCATTAGAATTTAGAACCCCTGCTCAACATATCTCCAACAGTCATGAGATTTTAACTTCTTTTAACTTGATCCCCAAGGAATGCAGTCTTCTCACCCATACATTCCTGTCTTCTCTGATGTGTTTTATGGCACCAGGATGGCAAATAAATCACCAAATATGAGACATTTTCGGTTTCTAAATTTCTTTTTTCAAGCATTAGTTAAAATGGCTGTTATTTGGTTTGTGAGAAACAGATCTAGAAGTTATTGATGCATGGTTCCGAGGCCAGGTGATGGTACGTGCATGCATGCTTACCAGTCTGGGATTTCACCATTTCTAAATTCCGCTCCTCATCCCAGGCCTGATGTAAGCTGAAGCGCGGGCCTTGTGTGGTATTCCGGTGAGGATATCAGAAGCCAGTATAAATTTTATTCCTGCCCTTCAATTAAGATTTCCATTCAATGTCTGGTCCATGGTCTCGTATATATGTCTAACTGTGTGCAAAACTGAGATATCTGTGTACTATGTAATAAATAGACGATCTAATTTTATGCAGCACGAAATGTAAAAGAGCAAGTGTAGAGGGACTATATTTGAGGTGCAGTCAAACAAAGGACTGGATGTTAATTAATAATTTCATATAAGACGGACAATCAGGATTCAGGAGTATATCGGCAGAGAATCAGAAGTGATAAGATTTCGAATCTATCCCAGATGATACCATCCTGCCGCAGGTGATATCTTTAAATCTAAGAGTGTGGGAAAACTTGGGGTTATAATTTATAGCATGACTGAGATGGAGAGGGGGTAGAGCTCATGAAAACCTCTCCATGAAAGGACTGGCTCCAGCCAAGAAAAACTGTGGTTAGTGTACATTTTTTCAAAGCAGGGGCAGTTATAGGCTTGCAATTGGGTGTGCATTTCACGCAGGAAATATTTCAGACTCAGCTCTTCTTTCTGATCGACGAAGTTATACTCAGAAAACTGTGGAAAGGATAGCCTGGGCTCTAATAATTTCATTGAGCCAAGCCATATGATGCATGGGATGGCAGATGAAGAGCTGTTTTGGAGGGCCTCAATGGTATCCAAGGGGAAGAAGTATCCATTGAAGAGAGTGCCGAAGATAGCCTTCCCGTTTATGACGAAAGGACCTTCGTCACTCGCCATTGTGGGATGGGTTTTCCAAATTAAGGTCGTGAAGGGCTCTTCACAGTGTGTCTGCATGCATATTCAAAGCACAAGCTTAAGGTTTCCAAGACCTTAATTAGCCTTCTATGGTCGCCAAATTCCAAGTTTGTTACTATCTTTACATGATTTTGTTCATGTTTATAAGTCTCATTTATTGCACATTCTACTTGATCTACTGCTTGGAAACAAATTTAATATTTCTCAATTGATCGTAGAATGTGTTATCAAGATGTGAAAGTACGTACATCCTTTCACCTGAATATTGCTAAATATGCTACTTCTGGCAATAGTACAGTAGTTTCCATCAGTATTACAAGTATAAAAATGAAACTATATAAAATGAAAGAGTTCAGAAAAAAGAAAAGGGATGAGTGGGAGGATAAAGAGGATGAGGAAGCAAAGCAGAAGGTGGTCAGCAAAGCATCAAGGATGGGGACGGCAACAAGGGGGCCAGTACAAGAGAGAGAGAGAGAGAGAACGGAGAGAGCTTTGCCATGGGAAGTGAGGGTAAGCATGTCCTCAAGCCCCAACCATCATGGCAGGTGGAAGTGAAAAGGCTATGCTCACTGCTGCATTTTGCCTTATAGCCAATTTGACTGCAAGACGAAATGCAGCAAGTTCTTGTTGCATCTCAAAATACATGAGCCTTACCCACTTGCAGCAATCTGATTTGGTCTAGTTGGTTCACTTACAGTCAGTTGTAGATGACTAACAGTCCCTTAGTGAGGAAACTTACAACTAATTGAACTAACAAAATATTGGTGTAAATTGGAGTAAATTAATACTTTTACTTCAGTTCAACATATTTTATAATCAAAAGCAACCTTAGGGTTCGACGAGTTAGGCCAGGACAATAAGGGATCTTTATTTCATTTAAACCTTCTTTGACCTCGAACCAAAATGCAAGTTGAATAATTTGTTAATCTATTCCACTCGTGTACTCATATAATTTTATCTCATGCACATGCTTGCTTGCTCACATAGCAACAACTCACATTGTTTTGAAAAGCAGCAGATGGATGGTCCTACTTTTGCATGCAACTTATATATTAAAAATCACTAGAAAACTTAAGCATTGGAAGAAAAAAAAATTATTGCGAGAATCATTATAATAAATATATTTTTATGTATTCAAAATGACCCAAAAAATCCTTTAAGTTTAAAACCTCAGTTACATTCCTAGCTCTTTCCGGCCAAAAAAATGCAAAGGCAGTCAAGTGTTCTCGTTAAGTGGAACTTAAAGCTATACCAATGAAAAATTGAAGTGGAACTTATTTCTTTTTTTTTAAAGAAAAAGTGAACCTAAATTTATGTCATCAAATTGCTCCTTCGTCTTTATATATATTTTACAGGCCATGGTCAGTTCAAATTTCATGGGTAACATGTGTTAACCTAACCATCAGAACCAACTTATTTGAGCAAAAATCAACATAACATGGATCTATATATTAAATCTTTACTTAGCCCTAGCAGGCCAGTTTTAAGTTGAATACACAACCATATGAATTTTATTGGACAAGACTCTTTTGTTTTAATAAATATCTAGAGATGACGCACACTAGTCTATAGCAATGCAAAATTAGAAGATGATACAATGAGGTGTACTACATGGTAATCTTCAAGGGAAGCATTGATTTTTTTTCCCTTTTTTTTTTAAAGTTTTAGAGAATTTTGAGGTACTGGATTTCAAAGCAATGCAATAATGATTTCATACATTGCTTACCTAGCTAAATACCTCATTTCGGTTAGTGTCCTTACTCGATGGTAATTAGAAGGTCTTTGTTAGTGTTGCCCAGAGATGGTCACCCAAGAGGGGGGTGAATTGGGTGTTTTAAAAACTTTTTACCTAATTAAAAATAAAACACACAAATATATGAACTAAAATAAAGATAAAGAGATAAGAAGAGACAACCACAAACACACGGTTTTATAGTGGTTCGGAGCCTTCACCGCTCCTACATCCACTCCCCAAAGCGCCTTTGGGAATTTCCACTATAATCCAAGATTACAGAACGGTAGTTTTGCGAGTTCACTACCCAACTCGTTGTTTTACACCGGGCTCACAACAAACCCTAAAACCCCCAATTTCTCTTAGGCTTGGGACGCCTTTCCCTTGTTCCAAGTCCCTTGACTGGAACAAGCACCACAATAAAAGAGTTTACAAAAGGAAATAAAAGCTCTAAGAAGCAAATATAACAATTATGAATAATGTAACCCGGAAGAATCCTTTTGCCGTTGGAAGCGTGGGAAATGTTGATTCTTCCGAGGTGGAGCGTAGGGTTGAGTGTGAGCTTCGAATCCCGAGCGCACAAGAGTGGTTGAGCTTGAAATCGCTTGGGAGACTTGAGAATACTTGATTTCCTTCCTTGAATGCACTCACTCCCTTGAGCTTTTCTTTCTAACTTCTCTCTTGAATGATCTACCTTTTTGGTTGGTGAAGAGTTGTTGAGAACCACTTAAGAGGTCCCTTTTTATAGCCCAAAAAGCAAATATAGCCGTTAGAAACAAAAAGAGAAGGATTTGAAATTCAAACCAAACCTGAAAAGCTGTCAGTCGCGTCCCAGGCGCGCCGGGGACGTCTCCGCTACAACGAGGGACGTCTCGCCTACAGGATTTTACTTTTTATGTTGTCTGGGGTCGACTCGGCACTTTACGGGGACGTCTCGGCTTGTCTGCACTTTTTGAGTGGGGACGACTCCGCTGTCTCAGGGTCGACTCCGCTGCCTTATCACCGAAAAAACCATTCTCTGGAAAATCCTGAGAGAGCCGTCTCGGCTATCTTGGGGACGACTCGGAAACTCTCCTTTTTACCTGCGGGGACGACTCGGCGTACAGTGGGGACGTCTCGCGCATATCTCTTGAAAACTGCCTTTCTGCCGCCACTGAGAGAGTCGACTCCGCTACTGAGAGAGTCGACTCCGCTAACGCGGGGACGACTCGGCAGGTGCCGGGGACGTCTCCAAGTGTGCCAGTTCTTCCTGTTTGTGCCAGAGACGTCTCTGAAACTATCAGGAGACGTCTCGGCTGTCCCTGAACTTTTTCATTAACTCAAAATATTCTTCAATGAATTCATAAAAATTATGGAAACTTGCCTAGACATTTCTCAACAATATTCTAGATAAAACACATGAATTCCTTAATTAAATTGTTAAGATATAATGGAATTATGCTCTAGTGTTTTGTATTCATCAAAATCCATTAGGGGGTCAACAATCTCCCCCTTTTTGATGATGACAAAACACTGAGTATATGCAAAATTTGAAATTTAAACATATACACAGTATTTGATCGGATGTACAAGTATAATATTTTGGCCTAGATACAATGTGCATCACTCAATTCAGTTCTTTCCTTGTGCATAAGATTGATCTTTATAGTTCTTAAATGATTTTGGCATATGAACTGAGTTTGAATCAAGTTAAAATGAAATATTGATGCTGAAGATAATTGAAAGCTAGATTCTTTTTGACTCCCCCTTTCTTTTCCAGAAGGGCAATTATCTTAAAATCAATATTCTTCAATTTTATCTTTCCTAATTCAACTTTGGAGTATGATTAAAAAATTTTGCATTCCATATTCAATATCCATGTCTACTCCCCCTTTCAATATCTCCATATTCAATATCTATTATAAATTTTGCATTCCATATACTATCTACTCCCCCTTTTTGTCAGCAACATGAAGGGGACAAATTATCCTTAGGTGCTTAAGACTCAATTTATAGTGGAATTCAGCATTCATTTTACTCAAGGATATTCAAGTTGTGCTCCCCCTGTCCAAGTCATTTCTATTAATGTATTCATATCACTCCCCCTTTGTTTTGGAATTCATTTCAGACTTATCTTTTAGTTTAACATAGTTATCACAAGATGTGCTCCCCCTGTTTTATGTGCATTGTTTCTTTGTATCAAATTTGAACACTCAAGGTATGTGGTAAGATTTTTATGGCATATCATACAATCACATACACAATCACAAAAACACATACGCAGAATTGGCAATGTACACAAAGTGTTCAAAAGAGATTGTATTCATTCATATGTCATCATAAACCTTTGAAGTCAGTACATAGTCAAAAGAAGAAATCATTACAAGTATTGATTTCTAATACAAAAGGTGTTTCAAAATAGCCTAGGATTTACAAAAAGAAGATCCTACAAGATATCCATCATCGGCGACGTTGCTCATGGGGCCTACTAGATGTACTTTGTGCATAAGCCTTACAAGCTGCATCTATGAATGCATTGATGGAGTCCATGAGGGTCTTAAATTGATCTCCCTGTGACTTGTGGAAACCTGCCACAAGTGCTTCAAACTCTATGGTTGCCATTTCAATTCTCCCTCTGAGTTGGGCAACCAAGGTGCCCACGTTGCCATCTGGTTTTGTCAGCTCTTTGAGACTCTTGAAAATGCTCTTCAAGCTGTCCTTGAGCTCTAATGATCTGATGGTTTGGGTGGCACCCATACCAATTATCTCTTGTGTTGTAGCTTCAATCTGACTTCTAATATCCTTCATCTCTTGTAGAAGCCCTTCATGTGAAGCTCTGATGGGGGCCAACTCTATAGAGATCATGGATCTCATCTCCTCCCTTATCTGCTGGCAAATGGCAGATGTTAAGGTGTGCATCTGATCCTCTGATAGGAAGGAGGACCCACTGACTGGAGGAGGTGGTGGCATGGACGTGGATGGTCCAGCTGAGCTGGAGGGAATATCAGGGATGTTCATGTGGCTAGGTGGAGGAGAGTGATGGTCAGACTCATGATGTGGGATTTCAGGCTCTATGGTTTGTGCTTTTCTTTTTGGAACCTTGACCCACGACCCATCTATCTTATGAAACTCCATTCTTCTCATTGTGCCCTCATTATAGTAGTCGGTGTTTCTCAAGGCTTTTGCAGGTTCATTTGTTGGAATGGGAACCTTGAAGTGTTTAAAGATTAAGGTAAAGATCATGCCATAGGGTATACTAAATCTAGAATACCTATGACATAGGGCAATGTAATTTAGCATGAGTCTAGGAAGGTTTAGAGGGATCCCTTGTAGGATATGATGCATAATAGCTAAGTCTCGCTCCGAAACAAAATCGAAGCGACCGGTTTTGGGAAACAAGACCCGGTTGACAATACTTAAAAGTAATCTCATTTCGGCGTTTAGGTCTTGGGAGTTGATAACATCAAGAGGGCCGCAGTCCTCTTGTCCTAACAGCAGATTTAGGGCTAATTCCCTTTGGGGAAGTGAGGTTGGAGCCTCACCGTCCTTAGGGATTTGTAGGACAGTGGATAGGACATCTTCATTTACTTCCACTAATGTCCCCCGGACACATCCAGTGTACCCTTGGTCCCCTAATGCCATATTGCTAAAAAACTCTCTAACTAGGCCGGGATAGGTCGAGGTATTTAGTGTGCAAAGGTGCTCCCACCCTTGAGCTCGGAGTCTCTCTCCAATAGAGAACCCCTCATGATCTAAAAAGGAGAAATCGATGTACCTACCAGTCGTGACTGTGCGATTTGCACAGAAAATCGTCGTGGTCGGCGGAGCAACCGGAGGAGAAGGCGCGGAGGGTTCTTCCCGCCGTTCCTCACCGTCGGCCGCTACTCTAGGTCGCCTCCCACGGGTTGTCCTAGCTTTCTTTGGTGCCATGGATGCTAGGGTTCGTGATTTAGAGCAAACGGAGGCTGGGATTTGAGGTGGAGAGCAAATGGAGGCTAGGGTTTTCCGTTTTGGTCGGGAATGAGGGAGAAAGCTCGAGTCGGCTCGAGCGATTTCGACCTATTTAAAAAGCCCTCATTCGGTCCCCGAGACGTCTCCGCGACTAAGGCGAGACGTCTCCCCTTGGGGGGACGTCTCTGCGATTTGCCAGAGACGTCTCCGGCACTGAAAAATTTCAGACTATATTCTATCTTCTCCCAATTTTGTTTAATTACCCTAATCAATATGATCTCTTTTGATAAACTTAGAGTGAATTTGTTTGTGATCCTCCCCCTTAATGATACAACCTATAGTAATTTGATAATTTTTTTGAATTATTAATATTGAAATGAGGAATGTTTGACCAAATTTCGAATACCTATGAAATAGGTTCTGAAAATATCTCCATGAAGAGTCCAAGGGAGGATAACCATCCTCCGGAAAGTCAAACAGTTCGTCATTTAGCTTAGATGAATTCATGTTTTCACTTATGTCTACCTTGAGGTTGATTACTAGTTTGAGTAGCAAAGTAATCCAATACAAATTCAACTCATTTGCTAGGATCATACAAGCTCAAGGCATTCCTTAAGAAATTGAATCTTTCTTTACAAAGGGGCTTTGTAAAGATATCAGCTAATTGATTTTCTGTACATACATATTCAATCATCACATCATTTTTCAGCACATGATCCCTAATAAAATGATGCCTAATCTTTATATGCTTTGACTTAGAGTGTTGGACAGGATTTTTTGTTAAATTAATTGCACTTGTATTATCACATTTAATTGGTATATTATCCATTTTGATACCGAAGTCTTCAAGTTGTTGCTTAATCCAAAGAACTTGGGCACAACAGCTTCCAGCTGCAATGTACTCAGCCTCAGCTGTGGACAAAGCAACTGAATTTTGTTTCTTGCTAAACCAAGAAACCAAATTGGCACCCAAGAATTGACATGTGCCACTTGTGCTTTTTCTGTCGAGTTTGCACCCGGCAAAATCAGCATCGGAATAAGCAATTAAGTTTATGTCAGATTGTTTAGAATACCATAAGCCTACATTAGATGTCCCTACTAGATATCTAAAAATTCTCTTAACAGCTTGCAAGTGTGATTCCTTAGGACATGCTTGGTATCTAGCACACATACAAACACTGAATAATATATCTGGTCTACTAGCAGTAAGATAAAGTAGAGAGCCTATCATACCTCTGTATAATTTGCAGTCTATACTTTTACCTTTTTCATCTTTGTCTAGCTTGCAACTTGAGCCCATGGGTGTGCTGATTTCCTTTGCATCCTTCATCTTGAATTTTTTCAGCATTTCCTTGATGTATTTGGACTGACTGATGAAGATGCCTTCCTCTGATTGTTTTATTTGTAACCCAAGGAAGAAGTTGAGCTCACCCATCATGCTCATTTCAAATTCTCCCTGCATAAGCTTGGCAAACTCTTGACAAAGACTATCATTAGTAGCACCAAAAATTATATCATCCACATAAATTTGTACAAGCAATAAGTCATTTCCTTTTCTTTTAATAAAGAGGGTTTTGTCTACATTTCCTCTCTTGAATTTGTTCTCAATTAGGAAATTACTTAACCTTTCATACCATGCCCTAGGGGCTTGCTTAAGTCCATACAATGCTTTATGCAATTTATAAACATAATCTGGATGTAAGTGATTTTCAAAACCTGGAGGTTGTCCTACATAAACTTCCTCCATTATATAGCCATTTAAAAATGCACTTTTTACATCCATTTGATAAAGTTTAAAATCCATGAAGCATGCATATGCTAAAAGTAGTCTAATAGCCTCTAATCTAGCAACAGGAGCAAAAGTTTCGTCAAAATCTATTCCTTCCTCCTGATTATATCCTTTGGCCACTAGCCTAGCTTTGTTTCTTATTACTATTCCATCTTCATCTAGTTTATTTCTATACACCCACTTGGTACCTATAATTGAAACATTAGGGGGTCTTTTCATTAGAGTCCAAACTTCATTTCTTTCGAATTGATTTAATTCCTCTTGCATAGCATTCATCCAATTATCATCTTTTTCAGCTTCTTCTAGTGATTTAGGCTCTATTTGTGATACGAAAGCAAGGTAATTACTAGTGTTTCTTAAAGAGGATCTAGTTCTTATACCTTGTGAAGGATCACCAAGGATTAGATCCTTTGGATGACCATGTGCATACCTCCATTCTTTAGGAAAATCTTGAATTTTTGATGGAGGTTGACCTTCTTCATCTTGCTGATTTGTATCTTCCTTGACCTCATCCTCATGTTGTTTGTCTTGTACGGAGAATTCCTTTATTCGGTCTTCAAGTATACCTGCATCACCATCTTCTTCTTTTCTAGAAGAATCTCCATTAGTTTCATCAAAAACAACATGAATGGATTCTTCAACAACGAGAGTTCTCTTGTTGAAGACCCTGTATGCTCTACTAGATGAGGAATAACCTAAGAAGATCCCCTCATCTGATTTAGCACTAAATTTACTGAGATTGTCCTTTCCATTATTCAAAATAAAGCATCGACAACCGAAAACATGAAAATAACTTATATTTGGTTTCTTACCTTTTATCAATTCATACGGTGTTTTCTTTAAGATGGATCTAACTAAAGCACGATTTAAGATATAACATGAGGTATTTATTGCTTCAGCCCAGAAATACTTTGGTAGATCCGATTCGCACAACATGGTACGAGCCATATCTGCTAGTGTGCGATTCTTCCTTTCTACCACCCCATTTTGTTGGGGTGTCCTAGGTGCCGAGAAATTGTGATTGATACCATTTTCGTCACAAAACTTTTCAAAGTGTTGATTTTCAAACTCGGTACCATGATCACTCCTAATTGCTTTTAGTTTAAGATTGAGTTCATTCGAAACCTTATTATGAAACTTGACAAAAGCGAGAAAGGACTCATCTTTGTGTGCAAGAAATGAAACCCATGTAAAACGTGAAAAATCATCAACAATGACAAGACCAAATTTCTTACCCCCTAGACTAGCAGTTCTAGTGGGTCCAAACAAATCCATGTGAATTAGTTCTAAGGGTTTTGATGTTGAGACTATGTTCTTAGACTTGAAAGAACTTCTTGTTTGTTTCCCTAATTGACATGCCGCACAAATTTTATTCTTTTCAAAGTCTATTTTTGGTAGTCCTTTGACTAGATCCTTTGTGATCAATTTAGAGATTAAATCCATGCTAGCATGCCCTAACCTACGATGCCATAACCAACTAGTCTCATTGACTTTGGGATTCATGGCTACAAGACATTGGCCATCCCTCATGGTGAGATCATCAAGATCTACCATGTAAACGTTTCCATGCCTATGTCCTGTGAGTATGATCTCATTATCAATTGGACTATTAATTATGCATAGTGATGATTCAAATGACACTTTAAAGCCCTTGTCACAAAATTGACTTATACTTAATAAATTATGTTTTAGTCCATTAACTAACAATACATTATCTATAAATGAGGAGGGTGATATGGAGATTTTACCAACACCAATAATTCGACCTTTAGCATTGTCTCCAAATGTGACTACTCCTCCTTCTTTTGATTCCAAGGTGACAAAGAGACTCTTGTCACCGGTCATATGCCTTGAGCAACCACTATCAAGATACCACATTCTCTTTTTATTTCCGGCTGCAAGGCATATCTGCAAAATGATCATGTAAAGCTCTTGGTACCCAAGTTTTCTTGGGTCCTTCGTGGTTAGTGTAGTTGACTCCCTTAGGCACCCATACTTTAGTTATGTTTTTAGCTTTTACAAATGTACCATTGTTAGTTTGGATTTTTCTTTGAATACAAGAGTAGGCTTTGTGTCCGTTCTTTCCACAAAGAAAGCATGTTGGTTTTTCAGTTTTTACGTCTTTTGCTTTTACAAAGAAATTCTTTAGATACTTTTGTTGCTTATTAGTTTTATATTCTAATCCAGCTTTATTGAAAACAGCTCTTTGATTTGAAAGAATAAGATTTAATTTTTCAGAGCTTTGTGTGAATTTTTCAACAATTGGCTTGTACTTATGTACCTCATTCTTAAGATTCAAATTTTCTTTAACTAGTTCTTTCATATCTTTTTTAAGAGATTCAACAGTTTGCGCAAGTGAGGTATTACTATTGAGTAGGAAATTTACTTTTAGATTTAATTCCTTGATTAGTGTTTTTGCCTTTTCATTTTCAGTGCTAAGTCTTGAATTTTCGATTTTTAGGTTAGTAGTGTTCATATTTTTAACGCTCTCCTTTTCAATTAATAGGTTTTCAATATTTTTCTTTAGTTTTTGATTGGAGGCTTTTAATTCTTTATTCTTTGCTCCTAACATACTACAATCACCCATAAGTTCTTGAAAAGCCTCATATAATTCTTCTAAAGTAAAATTTATGGTTGGGTTTTGACATACCTCGTCGTCTTCGAACGCCATGAAGCATAGATTGGCGGTCTCTTCCTTCTCTTCCTCGGAGGATGATGTGTCACTATCATCCCACGTTGCCTTCAATGCCTTCTTCTTCTTCTTTCCAAAATACCTCTTTTGTTGAAGGCATTCGGAACGAATGTGTCCCGGTCTCTTGCAATCATAGCATACGATTGGGTCTCTTTCTTTTTCCTTTTCTTTTTCCCAATCATTTCTCCCTCCAAATTTCTTTCTTGGGAATGGTTTCTTTCTTCTCATGAACTTTTTAAATTTCCTTACTATCAAACCCAAGTCCTCATCTTGACTTTCTTCTTCACTCTCACTGCTCTCTTCTTCACATACACTTGAGGTAGCCTTGAGTGCGATTGTCTTTTTCTTTGGCAACTCTTCTTCATGCTGCTTCATCGTGAGCTCATGCATCATCAATGAGCCCAAGAGTTGTTCTAGCCCCAAGGTGTTGAGGTCTTTGGCTTCTACAATCGCCGTGACCTTTGCTTCCCATGCTTTTGGCAGTGACCTGAGAATTTTACTCACAAGTTCGGGGTTAGTGTAAGATTTGCCCAAGCTTTTTAGACCATTAATAATTTCGGTAAAACGTGTAAACATACATGTGATGGTTTCATTAGGTTCCATCTTAAACAATTCGTACTTGTGAACTAGAATGTTCACTTTGGACTCTTTGACTTGATTTGTACCCTCGTGGGTAACTTCAAGCCTATCCCATATTTCCTTAGCGGAACTGCATGTAGAGACTCTATTGAACTCATTTACATCTAGAGAACAAAATAATGAGTTCATGGCTCTAGAATTGAGTTGAGCCATCCTATCATCATTCTCATCCCAATCCTCCTCAGGTTTGGGAACTCGAATGCCATTCACCACGTGTGATGGTTCTTGTGGTCCCTTGACTATAACCCTCCACAAGGCATAGTCTTGTGCTTGAATGAAAATTCTCATTCTCGTCTTCCAATAGGTATAATTTGTCCCATTGAAGAGTGGAGGTCTATTGGTTGCTTGCCCCTCGGCAGGAACATTGTTAAAGGGTGTTGCCATCTAGATCTTTGGCTAAGACGGTTAGGTCTTTCAAGAAATACACAGAGCACCGGCTCTGATACCACTTGTTGCCCAGAGATGGTCACCCAAGAGGGGGGTGAATTGGGTGTTTTAAAAACTTTTTACCTAATTAAAAATAAAACACACAAATATATGAACTAAAATAAAGATAAAGAGATAAGAAGAGACAACCACAAATACACGGTTTTATAGTGGTTCGGAGCCTTCACCGCTCCTACATCCACTCCCCAAAGCGCCTTTGGGAATTTCCACTATAATCCAAGATTACAGTACGGTAGTTTTGCGAGTTCACTACCCAACTCGTTGTTTTACACCGGGCTCACAACAAACCCTAAAACCCCCAATTTCTCTTAGGCTTGGGGACGCCTTTCCCTTGTTCCAAGTCCCTTGACCGGAACAAGCACCACAATAAAAGAGTTTACAAAAGGAAATAAAAGCTCTAAGAAGCAAATATAACAATTATGAATAATGTAACCCGGAAGAATCCTTTTGCCGTTGGAAGCGTGGGAAATGTTGATTCTTCCGAGGTGGAGCGCATAGGGTTGAGTGTGAGCTTCGAATCCCGAGCGCACAAGAGTGGTTGAGCTTGAAATCGCTTGGGAGACTTGAGAATACTTGATTTCCTTCCTTGAATGCACTCACTCCCTTGAGCTTTTCTTTCTAACTTCTCTCTTGAATGATCTACCTTTTTGGTTGGTGAAGAGTTGTTGAGAACCACTTAAGAGGTCCCTTTTTATAGCCCAAAAAGCAAATATAGCCGTTAGAAACAAAAAGAGAAGGATTTGAAATTCAAACCAAACCTGAAAAGCTGTCAGTCGCGTCCCAGGCGCGCCGGGGACGTCTCCGCTACAACGAGGGACGTCTCGCCTACAGGATTTTACTTTTTATGTTGTCTGGGGTCGACTCGGCACTTTACGGGGACGTCTCGGCTTGTCTGCACTTTTTGAGTGGGGACGACTCCGCTGTCTCAGGGTCGACTCCGCTGCCTTATCACCGAAAAAACCATTCTCTGGAAAACCCTGAGAGAGCCGTCTCGGCTATCTTGGGGACGACTCGGGAACTCTCCTTTTTACCTGCGGGGACGACTCGGCGTACAGTGGGGACGTCTCGCGCATATCTCTTGAAAACTGCCTTTCTGCCGCCACTGAGAGAGTCGACTCCGCTACTGAGAGAGTCGACTCCGCTAACGCGGGGACGACTCGGCAGGTGCCGGGGACGTCTCCAAGTGTGCCAGTTCTTCCTGTTTGTGCCAGAGACGTCTCTGAAACTATCAGGAGACGTCTCGGCTGTCCCTGAACTTTTTCATTAACTCAAAATGTTCTTCAATGAATTCATAAAAATTATGGGAACTTGCCTAGACATTTCTCAACAATATTCTAGATAAAACACATGAATTCCTTAATTAAATTGTTAAGATATAATGGAATTATGCTCTAGTGTTTTGTATTCATCAAAATCCATTAGGAGGTCAACAGTTAGAAATAGTTCTTTACTCATCAAATCTTTAATAGGATATATATGTCATATTTAATAGGATTTACTTAATCAAGAGTAACCGCAACATCTTATTTCCTTAATTAGCTTTATGTTTTTTGGTAGGACTTTTGACAAGCTTTTAAGAGGGGTAGCAGAGAAGGCATGTCCAGAAGACTTAAGAAATAAAGAATGAGAGAAAGAGATTATAATAGAAAGCATGATATAAATATTTGTCAATTAGTATGAGATGCTTCTTGGATACTAATCCATTGATGAACTATAATGAGAGCATGCACATTGAAGTTGGGGTAAAATTGAAGCCATTTCTAAAAGGGATTATAAAGTGATTGAATATACTTGGGATCTTAACTATCCCATCTTAGTTTCTTATGATAATAGTGACATTTCATATCAGTGATGATCTGAATGTTCTGTCACCCATGCACCAAATGCAAATATGAGCTACCTCCGGAAGCTATTGGCCTAATTCTCCTTGCTTAACCTTCTAATTAAGCCCGACATTACATAACATTAGTTCCAATTGCATGACATCAACTCGAACCTAACCTGCTTGTAATAAAGATATGTCATTACTTTCAAAAAAGTGCACTGCTAGAAAATTTAGTCCATGAAATGCAAGTTATGACAAGAGTAGGACTAATCAAAAATATTATCTTAATTACATGAAGGAGATTTTGATGTTATTTAATTCAAATCCTAGGACTCGGGTTCAAAGCCAAGTATACACACTATCTTCTAAGCTAATCCACTCAAGACTTGTGTGACAGCTTATCACTCCAAAGGCCCACAAAGCATCATGCTAACCAAAATAAAATAAAAAAATCAGGAGGGCCTCACCAGCAAGGGAGCTACTATTTCTATATCATGCCATCCTGCAGAAATCATATGATAGGGAAATCTAGGTGAACCTTTTGAATTAAACGACATTTAGGTTTAACTCCTCATGAAAATTTCATACCCGTTTCATTTCCTCGACAGTGACCGTATATTTAATTGTTAGGCCCTGACTTTGTACACACTTGAACACAACTATACATGCAAAATACATTTACCTACATATAGATTTGGAGATAACTATGTATAAAAAAATAAACATAAAAACATTACATTGGCTTCATTATGTGCATCACTAAATATTATACCACAAATGCTAACACCAAACATAAAAGATCAATAGAATTTTAAGTTCTTTATCACGTACATATTACATATTACATATAAATATATATAGAAAAGATATGATTGTGCATAAAATTGCCATGATTATATTTGAAATTCTGGCCTAACTGCATGCAATATTGGACGTAGATTCCAAGTGTGCAAAGTACCAGTCAAACGACAGAGCATGTGGACAAATTTATAAAAGAAGAAGATGAATGTATGTTGGAATCTAGAAGAATGGCTGAATAGGCCTAAGTAGGCATACCGGTTGGCTATTGAATCGATTCGGTACTGGTTCAGATTGAACCAAACCTATATTATTAGTTTGATCTCGTTTACGCATTCAAAAGCTTAAAAAAATTTTGGAACCGATGCGAACTAGTCAGTTCCCATTAATTTCTAGTCGGTACAAGACCAGTACTATTTTTTAATGGTATCGACTGGTTCGCACCGGTTCGTACCGATTTTTATCCGGTATAGATTAGAACCATTTTTTAACTTATCAAACCAATTTGGTACGGATTAATTTGGCTAGTTGAGCCGGCTGCTATGGATCACTTCAGTTTTTGTTTTTTTTTTTGTTTTTTTTTTTTTGGTTAGAACCGCTCTGGCAAGATTGCCTGATTTCAGAAAAAAAAATCTTTTCGGTGATTAAAAAAAATAAAACTTTACCTTCCCATGCCTCCAGATGCGTGCACCGTTACCTCGTCCTTCCTCCTCTTTCTCCTCCACCCATCTCTCTCGATAAAACCCAGAAAACCTGTCCAGAACACCAAGGCTTCGATGGAGGAGAGGAGAGGAGGCGAGAAAAAAGAGCGACCTTTTTCCCCAAGAATTGTTTTTGCGTTGTCTTCTTCCCTTCTCTTCCGTCCAATCCCTTGGTTTCATCGTTCGTTTTCGAGGATTCCAGAGCAGTTTGATCAGTTTATACTACCCAAGTTCGGGCATCGATTCGTTGTCGCGGAGCTGGAGGAACCCTAGGGTCCTCCGCGGTAGTCGGGAAGAGGGAAAGTGATCGGATTTCTTGCGCGAGGTCAGCTTTTATATCCAGCTGTTGAGTTCTTAGTGCTTGAGATTCCGTTTTGGAGTATTGGAATTTTTAAGTGTTTTTCGAATTGTCTCATGATTTTTTTGGTTAGTTTTGAGTAGAATTCTGAACCTGTTTTTGATTAGATAAAATACTATTTCACCTTTTCTTTTGTCTCTCTTTGAGTGTTGTCTGCAAAGGATTCGAGTAGACTATTAACTAGATAATGGATTTCAACCTTATGTTGTTATTTTTCTTTTTATATGTAGTGAAATGATTATTGGGGCTAATTTTAACTGGAGCGTTGGAATTTGTTGGATTTTTGAATTTTCTGCTGATTTCTTGTTAGTTTTCAGCAGTATCCTGAATTTGATATAGAAGAGAAAATAACAATTTTCACTTAGTTTTGGTGATCTTTGAGTATTCTCTGGCTAGAATTGAAATAGATAAATGAACGTATTCAGGATTTTGAAGTAAAGGTGATGTTTTTTGAGGGTGGGCCCTGGCGTCATGGGTGTCATGAGTTTGGAAATGGCCTCCACACACGGAGTGAGGCTGTGTATATCTGACCCTTCCAGACCCTGCAGTGGCAGGAGCCTTATACACTGGGCGAATTTCTTTTTTTTTTTTCTTTTTAAAGCAAAGGCTAGTGAGCTGATAATGGAGGTTAAGCTTAACTTTAGTTTGATATATACTATATAGTTGTTCTAGAGGTAGATATTTAATGAGTAGCGTCATTGAATTTGGAATTGTAGCGCGATTAAGATGAAGCCCAGGAAGAAGGGGGATGAAGAGGAGGAAGGGCACTGGGCAAACTCTTCAAGAAAGGATTGTTCACTTAGGCTAATAAAGATTTTTTTCCGCATAGCTGTGTTCGTGGCAGGGTCAGTTCTAGGCTTGTCATGGGGCGTGCATCTCAATCAGCATGTATCACAGACTGATATCTTCTTTCCGGCAAAACTATACACAAACTGTGGGAAGCCTAGCTTGAACTTTAACAATTTCATTGAGCCGTGCAATTTGATGCATATGATGACAGATAAAGAGCTCTTTTGGAGGGCTTCAATGGTATCCAAGAGAAATGAGTATCCATTCAACAGAGTGCCAAAGGTGGCCTTCCTGTTTATGACAGAAGGATCTTTACCACTCTTACGGTTGTGGGATAGGTTTTTCAAAGGTCATGAAGGGCTCTTCACAGTTTATGTGCATGCATATCCAGGGTACACACTTGAGGTCCCCGAGAGCTCTTTCTTCTATGATCGCCAAATTCCAAGTGAGGTACAATTTGTTATCTAATTTTATCTGTGTTTATTGGTTTTATTTATCGCATATTTTGCTTGGTTGCTGTTTGGAAACAGCTGCTATGTTTTTCAATCATCATAGAGGGTGTTCTAAAGATATGATAGTGCATCGACATTGCTGAGAGTTGCAGAATATGTTACTAGTGACAATTCTATAGTGAAATATTTAAAAGTAATTTGAGTCAGTATTAGGATGGAAATCCAGCAACCAAGTATTTTTGTAATTGCAGAAGAAAGTTTCATGTGATCTGATTTTTCTGCGAATAGTTATTTACAACTAAGTTCCATATGATCTCCACCCCCCCACCCCAAAGATTATTGTTATTTTGAATTCTTATAGGAATTTATTATATGTGCTTATTTTGCAGCTTCCTTCCCTAAAAAATCGTTATAAATTATGTCTTGATGCATGTAAAATGCTAAAATTTTTAGATTGGAGATAATTTAACTTAAATATAAATTCTAAAAATATCTAAAATTAATTGTTTTATAAATAATTTTTTCTAATACAATATATCTCATCTTCGTCTTTTGGTTTAGAAGCACTCTTCTTCCTCCTCCCTTGAAAATTCTTAGGGTCCATATTCTTTTTCTGTTGCTAATAGGATTTTTCTCACATGGTGTTTCAAAAGTTAGTATTTTCTTGTACATCGTTATGGATTTGATCAGTCTTTCTGATAGGTATCCTTAAGTCCCTCATCTACTTGTATTTGCTTTGCTATTCTGCCCAAGCCTTGCTGAAGAAGAGTTATGGGGAGTAAAACACAAATATGCTGATTCTAGACTTGGTTGCTATAAAATGATCGAATCATTCCCAATAAGCAAAAATAAAAAGTAGGGTTATTCCATTTTGACAAAAGGCCATATTCAAGTTTAATAGCTTTGTGTCTGCTATCCCAGTCATGGTTTTTGTCTCTATTCCTAGATTTGTCTCAACTCTTTCTCTTATTCTCAAAATCCAAAATTGTTATATTTCCTTTGCCTATAGCATATTTTAATTCTATTAGAGAAATCTAACTATAGTTACTATAGGACTATTTTAAAACTTTAACAAGAGGCTTATTTTTGGAATTTAAAAATTGGGAAATTAAGCTGCTTTTATATTGTTTAAGGATTTTAAGGTATTGAATGCTACAGCTTGTCAGTATCATTTTATGAAATAAAATTCCCAAGTAAATTTTATTTCTTTTTTCTTATTTCTCTTCTTAAAATTCTTTGTTCTTAGAATTGATGTAATTAGCTAGACTGGCCTTCTTGGTGACAATTTTTATATGATTTGGTAACACACCAGAGTGTAGTGCTTGAATTGTGGAATTTGTAAGCCAAAATATGTATGCTTTCATGCAGTCAGCTTTTTTGATTCCCTCCAAGTTTATCTGTTATTTTGAAGGTTGTTAAAACTAGTAAACAAAACTGTGCACCCACTATATTCAAAAGGTACTATCAAACTTAAACCTCATTTCAAGTAATAACCATTGTGATACTTTCTTCTGGCTTGGAGGAAATGTGAGCAAGAACAATATGAATGTACTTTCTTTTACTTTCTTCCGACTGTCATTCTTTTCTTTAAGAAACGGCATCTACAATTTTGCTCAGAATCCTCAACCTTAATCAATCTTAGTTGTATAGGTGATCCATGATCTGTATCACTGAAGCAGGAATCATGATTTCTATCCTGATCCTAGGTTGTTTCCTCTTTCTCACTCCTATTCAAGTTGCCTTGTTGAACTATTAACAATGCAAAAATATCTACTGTATTCTTCCCTTGTTCCCATTCTTGGTCTTGGATTCCAAAATCTTGTCCTCGAGTGAAATTTATTTACATTAATATACTTCCATGGAGATTGGTTGCATCTTTTTTCTAGATAAGTAATGTGAGTTGATCTTTTAACAAGACATGCAATCATTTGATTTATTAAGAAGAAAGACTACCATATTCAGGTGAAGAACAGACAATACTCTAGTTAGAGGTCCTGATACCAAGAATTCTACCATATTTTCACAATTGAAATAAAACATTTATGCTACACAAGCAGTAGATGCACTTCCATAACTGTGAATCTAGTCAACGACTGAAGTATTAGTTTATGCTTTCCACATTGTATGGTACTTAAATAAAGTATTCGCCCTGCCTGGACTACTTTAGATTTATTACATCATAAATTGGTTACTGTTGTCACAAAAAAAGAGAGAAAGAGTTATGGTACCTATTTTGTTGGTGCAAGAGTCCTCAAGATATAAGGGGTGCAGATTTCATATGATATTACGGGCTCGTTTCGTATAATATTGGCTTGCAATCCAGACTATATTGTTTTTATGCTTTGGTTAGTAGGTTCTGATCTAATTTTATGTCTTCATGTTAGTTTCGTGTCAACTTCTTCAAGATAGAATGGGGGTATATGCCGAGGATCTATTTATCTCCAGCTAACATGGGCCTTTAGTATCATTTGGGATTCTGAATTCATTTAGATGGGTCATAATTTTGTTTTGAGTTTTGACTGTTTGCCCTGCCTTTCTTCCTGTAAACTTTTTTTAAATTAGTATGGAAGTAAAAGATGCAGTTTCTTTTCCTGGTGTATCTTAGCATTTGGCATGCTTATGAAAGTAAAAGATACTTATCTGTCACAGAGTTTCATTTGTTGGCTTTCAGCATGGTAAAACTCACGAAAAACAAGGTCTTGTTAATAAATTGATAATTTTGATTAGCACAACTTTTTATTATTGCATGGAAATAAATCAGCAGCACAATTAGCTATTCACGTGAATTTGTTTGCTTAGACAGCCTTCAGCTGCACTTGAGGTCCCTGACCAGTGTCATGAGCAGCAGAAGTAGGTTACTGAGATGTTTCTTCGATCAATTTCAGAAAATGTGATTTTTTTTAATGGGCGCTCCTCATAACTTAATTTTGTAGATTTCTGCAAATTTCTTGCTTTTTTGCCTTTTCCAAAGGATGTTTCCTCCTCCACAGATTTCAATCCAAAAGATCGAATAGATATCAGAAACTTGTAGAAATTAAGATGTTGCCAGTCAGATGTAAATAATTGTGAATTTAACATGACCACAGTCTTGGTTGAATTGAAGCATTTCCTTTGTGAAGACAACTCAGCTGACTTGTGTTTTTATCTGCTGTTCATATGCAGAAGACTAAACATGGCCTAATATCACAAGTAGATGCGGAAAAGCGTCTCTTGGCCAATGCTTTGCTGGACTTCTCCAACGAGCGCTTTGTTCTGCTCTCTGAGAGTTGCATTCCGGTTTTTAATTTCTCCACTGTCTATAAGTACCTCACTAAATCTGCCTACAGCTTTGTGCAGTCTTATGATGAAAACTCATTCCAAGGCCTCGGACATTATAACAGCCACCTGGCCCCTGAAATCAAGCTTCCTCAATGGAGAAAAGGGTCTCGGTTGTTTGAAATCCAGCGCTCGTTGGCAGTCAATATAGTTGCAGACAAGAAGTACTACTTTTTTTTCAGGGAATATTGTAAAACCAATTGCTACCCTGATGAGTTCTACATCCCTACCTACTTGAACATGTTCCATGGATTATCGAATGCGAACAGGACTGTGACTTGGGCTGGCTGGTCAATTGGAGGTCATCACCCTGCAACTTACGGCCGCGAAGACATCACGGAAAGCTTGATTCGATCTATCAGAAGTAATGGGACCATCTGTACATACAACTCCAAACCAAGTTCTCTCTGTTTCCTTTTTGCAATGAAGTTTTCTCCTGATGCATTGGAACCCCTACTCAACCTCACTTCAACGGTCATGAAATTTTAAATTCTTTTTCTAGACCTCTCCTTTTGCTTCCCCCTTGTTTCTTCCCCCCTCTCTGGTCAGCAGAAGGGAATCCATTTTCTTATCCATACATTCTTACCTTGTATATTTGGATTAGAAAGCTTTAGAGCATGTATTCTATGATGCTAAAAGCTCGAGTTGAAAGGTCAGTTCGTCCTATAATTAATCAGCTTCTAATTTTCTTTTCCCAAGTTTTATCTTGATGAGAAGAATGTGTTCGAAGTGGAATTTGGAATTCTGCAGCAGAATGTGGTTCTACACTCGTTTAGTGGATACAAACTCGTCTGTTAGGTCATTGTGCAGTCATTAATGTGAAGTAATTCCGATCTCTTTAGTTCTCGTAGTATATCTGTATAAGCTCGAATAGTTCTTCTTGAGAAAGAGATTAAGCTGTTGATGCATGGTTAGTAGTAGGCCAAATTATGAATATATAATTATTATATATGATATTAAATATATATTTATAATAAATTAAAATATACTTTATATTATATATATATATTTATTATTTTATATTACGTAAATTTTAAATGTCAGATATACCTATTTCAATTGTTATATACATTCTCTTTGAATTGTTATAATACTTATGTAACAAATTAAAAACCAAAGTTTGGTCTGGAATATTTTCTTCTGCATCAATCTTATGATGGGATTTCACTAAGCAGAGCAACACAAGCAAAATAGCAACTGTGATCTAGAATATCTAAACATTGGGATCTTCTTTGCCCCCAGCGAATCTGATAATCTGGAGAAAAGTCTTTCAATTCATTCTCTCAGTGAAATGAATTGATGGGGTCTTCGAGTCTTCCTCTTAAAAAAAAAAAAAAAAAAAATCTTGAGAGGTGCCTAATTAGAAGCCAGTGTTAAAAGCAAACTCGATTTATTCGGAATATCTTCTTGCTGAGTTTATGGTGGGGAATAAACCATATGTGCTTTTGCTTCAATAACTGCCAAAGACGAACGTGGGAGTCTTTATATACCATTACACTATACATTACTCCAAGACAACATAAAATAGATTAATCAATACGTAGCTTTAATTGATTCAAAATGGCTTTTATTTTACTAATAATTGATGGAAGGTGAAATGGATCGTCCTATTCCGGCATGGAGTCACCCAATTCCGGCAGAGTAAACCCCAGAGTTGAGCAGGCCGAAGAGGCAGACCTCGGCCCCGCTAAGAGCCTACCTCGGCCCTGCCAGGAGCTAGGTTGACCTTGGCTCCGCCCAAAGCCAAGCTGACCTTAGCTTGCCAAAGGCCAAGCCGACCTCCACCAGAGGCCAGGCCGATCTCAGCCCAGTAAAGGCCAGAGCCGACCTCGCCAAGCGCACGTCGCGGTCTCCAAGCCTGCCCGACCTTGCCCGCAGCCGTACCTGGCCACGTCATGGCGCACCAGCCAAGAGCCATACCCTGCCACGCCCGTTAAGGGCCATACCTGCTACGCCCGTCAAGGGCCACACCCTGCCACACCCGTTGACACGCTATCTCCAGCTATTGGCCCGCTGATCATATCTCAGTCCGAGATTTCAGATAACAGTCGTCACCCTCATCCTATAAAAAGGGAGTAGGAAAGACCCTCGGTAAGCTTTACAAGCCTTTACAAGCTTTTGCAGGCATTATTAAGTTTCTACAAACTACTACAAGATAGTTTTACGCTACCAAAAATAAAAAAAAAGGCACTTAGAAAGCTCTCCTCTCTACGAAAATGTCTGGCTAACTTAGCCATCGGAGAGCCTTCGCCGGAATTCCCGGCCAAGACTTTGTGCAAGTACCCTGGAGCGCAGGGAGGTGGCCATCTTCCTCCTTTCCTGCCAGCGCCTTCTCAGAAGTACCCAGAACACCGGAGGTAGCTCTCTTTCTCCATCCCCGGTCGGCGTCCCCTCGGCTCCCTTCCGGGGTGGTCGCCCTCAAGCCAGATTTCAACCATAACAATAATAATATAGTATGCGAGAAGAATTATAATTTTATTATTAACGTTAGCTATATGGAGAATGGAGTGTTTTATTCGGGCAAAATCTTTATTTTAGTATATATATATTAGGTTTCTTATGCAAATTGTGATATAATAAATTAACCAAATACTGCAATTGGCAAATAACTATTTTTGTCATTTTGTTTTGTATAATTTCAGTACCAACAACTTATAAGTTATAGCAGCCATTTTCCAGAAAAAGGAAAAAAAATGCTGAGTTCAAGGAAACCTCGAGGACGTCCGTGCCCGACCCTTTACCCCAGGGGCACCATGGCCGTGGCCTTTAGATTCGGTGGGGTGGTAAGAGATCAGAGACCGTTCAATCGTAATCGGACGGTTTCCATTGCAAGCTTAGTACTCGGGATCAGACGTTCAGGATTTAATCAGGAGGTTGGACATCGAAGAGATCAGCAAGATCAAGCTTTGCTCCCCTCCGGCGCATGTTAGGGTTTGGCCTTTCTCGAAATCCTTCTCCCTCTTCCACTCCGCGGATCTATAATCTCCTTCCCCTCCACCCTTCTCTACCTCCTTCTCTCCCTCACTAGGGCGCTATTTTGGCAATTCGAGGGGTGGATTGGAGAAATGTGGTGAATTTTTGGATCAAATTTGGTATGAGAAGTTCTATCTGAAATCCCAACGCTCAAATGTGGTGATTTTTGACTTTTGATCCTATCTTGAGTGTCTCTGGTTTAGAGTAGTGATCAAGAGACTATTTTATGGTTTTCTTTGACTAATTATTAGTATTCTTAATTTCAGCAGGGGATTTTGTTTCTTTTCTTGTATTTTAATCTTTCCTGCTACCCAAATCTGATCTTTTTTTTTTAATTTATTTTTTTCCCAATGGTGTCTTCTCTATCCGGACTTTTAATTGGGTTTGGTTTCTGCGTGCAATTTCCAGGCATTTTCTCAACAATTTAAACTAAAATACCTTTCCTTTATTTATTTTTTTTCACGTGATAGATCGTCCATAACGGTTGAATTCAGAGACTCCTCTCTTTAATGTCCATTTGGTTTATCTTTTTATACCGTAATTGATTTCCCTGTTCTTATTTATATGATAGAGTGCCGTGCTTTTGTTGAGTTGATCTTGAAAAAAAGGCTTCTTTCTTTAAAAAATTGATATTTCTCTCCTCTGAGCTGTTTAATATGCTGCATTTTTTCCTTGTGAATTTGATGTCGAATTTATATTCGAAAGAAAGTTTCAGCTTAAAAGAAGATGAATTGTTAATATTATTTTCGGATTTAATGGAGCATATCACTTATAGTCAAATTAGTTTTTGACCTTACATTGCAATTTATGAGCGTAATCACTGCTGTGATTACTGCTACTGATGTTTAAGAGTCAATTTCCTTCGAGTATTCACTCTACCTGATGACTGATTTTTCTCAATGTGTTGTATTTCCACTTTGTTTTACATCAATGTAATTGCAAAATGGCTAACAGGTATCGAGTATAAAATATGTATGATCAAAATTTACTTTTACAAAATTTACCTTATTGAAATAGACAGGATATGCTGCTCTTACTTCCAGATACGTTATACCAATTCCTCTTTGTGCTCTTCTCTGTTTTGTAGAAAGAACAGAATCTTTTCGTGTTGCTATCATGTTATTGTCTCCTCAGTTGGGCCTATTGATTTCATTTACTGTTACAAATGCTGAGTAGAGAATATCGTGTTGCAATTTGTAGAGTATTTGAGCTGGGCATCACTTGATTTTCATAACTTGGAATCTGCAGTAAATATCAGCAGCTTAGGTCTTCCAATGATCTCATGAGAGTATGTTCCCAAACTTTGTTGCACTATTCTCTATATGCTTGCTTTTGCTAACCTGGCTTGCAAGTGCTCATAATTTGTGTGTCATGTGGAGGAATTGTATCAATAGCTTGTCCAGTCCCATTGCTCAAAACGCCAGCTTGTAAGTGGGCTGTAACAGAATACTTGCTAGGCATTTATTATTTCTTAAGATATTTGTTAACAACAATGAGCCTTGACCTGTTGACTAGCAAATTCACATTACCTGGCGATTTGGTTCATTGGGAAGGGCAACATACCATGATTTTTATGACTTAACTGGAAAATGCTAACATATTCTGTTTTACTTGCTAAACAGTCTTGAATATTCATTTTAGATAAAGCCTCAATCAGCTAAAAATTTGAAATATTTTGCTCAGTATTGATTTATTTGGGTCAATTTCTTCTAGCTGTGGAATGAAAGGCTAATTATTTCTTTTGATATAATTCCCATAACTATTACTAATTGCTTATTTTGCAAACTTGTTCGGAAATTTAAAGTGAAATATCCTTTAGTTGTGCAGAATTACAATAGGAGTGTAGATATATTTCTGATGGAGGTTTCTTTTTAAGGTATCTGCAAGGATAAGATGCTTTGCATATTTTAAAGTAATATTCATGACCTATGATGCCTTGTTGGAGTTCCTAGGTATCCGGGCTGTTGCTTGAAATTTACCCTTTATCTGTAATAGAAATATTAAACTCGTTTTTCACTCATTAGCATAATTATATTTATATTTATTATATGGCATTTGAAGAAAACAATCGAATTCAAATTTGCACAAAAATTTGAAACAACTTTTAGTTTAAATGTCATTTAAGACCCATTTGGTGGATTCAAAGTTTTGTGCTTGGGTGCAATGGTAAGGTTGCTCCATTATGACTTGGGTGTTATGGGTTAGAAACATGAAAAAAGACTCTCCTCTATTTTTAGATGCCCTTTTTTTTGGTGGATTCTTTATAAAATGGTTCCAAGACTCTAAATTTCTGTTTTTTTCTTTTTATTTTTTTGCGTCTATATCTGTGCTTATGCATGTGATATTCTTTTTCTAAATAGAGGAAGAAGCGTGAGAGTCAAAAAGCTAAGTGAGAACCAGCTATGAAGATGAACTATGACGAAGAACAGCTGCGCATGGCCAGACCAGCTAATATAAGGCGTATGCGAGTCTAAGGATTGTGATGAATGTCTTGACCATTTGAATGACATAAATCCAAATTTGCACTATGAACTAATAAAGTTGCGCCGATACTTTTGGCACTGTTAACCACTAGACTCCAAAATCTTAAGTTGATAGGAGGATGGTCCATACATATTTAACGTCACCTAAAGTTTCTTGCTTATCTGGGACTATCCTGTTCTCCAACAGGTAGTAACATGATTAGGTCAAAATTTTAGATCTGAAGTTTTAATTTGCAAATGGTGGACTTATGAAGATTTGGAGGCTTTTGAAGCCTCGCTATGTGTACCTGCCATTAAAACTGCATGAGTTGATTTTGACCCATCAATTTAGCCTCCCATACTACAGCCATTAAAGCCTGCATGCATGGTCACCAACCGGATGAAATATTGCTTGTGCTAGCTATTGAATGTCCTGGTCGAGATATAGTTGGGAGTAGTACGTTGCTATGATATCAAATACACAGAGCAAGGGCAAATTTTGATACTCAATGTCCCAAAAGTTAAGAAAGTTTGGTGAAAATGGAGATTCTGAAGAGCTAAAAGCAGTAAAGAACATACAAGGATCATGTAAAGAGACATGGAAAGATGAAGAAACGATGGATGAGTTATAGAGATGGCCTCTTGGAAACAATGAATGAGTGGAAACACTATGGAAGGGGTAAATAGGCATCACCTTTTAACTGACAGAGGAGAAAAAACGATTAACACATTAATTACTGTTCAGAGGAAATACATGTCCAAATTAGGCATCTGCAGATACCCATGATAAAATGCTCTCATTATTCTGGGTGGAATTTAGGCTTTATTGTCGCCAAAGGAAGGCAGAAACTATTGTTTCTTTCAATTTCAGCCCACTGATGATGATCTTCTGCACACTACTTATTATGTCTGGGAAGCAGGCTATATTTGTTGGATTCTGTCGGTGTTCTAATGTTAAAAACATGGTGTTGGACTGGCTAGAAAGTAATAATTAGAACTTTCTGATAGTCAGCTATCAATAGGAGACTCTGTCATGCACTCATGCTCCAGTCTATCATCCGATGAAGGCACTAATGCAGATTGGTTAATGGTAGCTGAATCGAGTGATAGATATTGGCGACAGATGTACATATCTTGCATTCAAGACTCCAAGTTCTGGTTTTGGATGATGCTCACAGTGATGTGACACCACAGGAATTGTGGAGCAAATTTTGGAGTGACAGCTACTGCAATAATCTCTGCTGGAAGCAAACTGGCTTTGCATAGACATAAAGGGATCATAAGCGAAAGGAAAATTCATGACATGTTAATTATGGGCACATGATTTGCAAGCTCTATTTCTTAAATGTTACATGTGAACTTCGTCATTGTCTCACCGAGTATCATCTTAGTTTATATTTGCTCATATATGCCTGATGGCCTGATATGGTGGTTCTACAATGGTGTCATGCATGCAGTTCTGGTTCGGTCAACCATACCTATGTTGATTTATAACATGTAATAGATACATTCCTTGAAATATTGAAGTTTGTCCGGTATGATCATCCTAACCAGAAATAGAGATCTTTCTTCTCACTTAAATGCTATTTTCTCTTGAAAGAAAAAATAAATTCTCCTCTTGGATTTGTTCCTTCAAAGTTCTTGATATTGAGGAACTTGTTCTTCTTTTCTTTTCTTTCCTCTTTTATTTAAATTTTCAATTCTTGGTTTGCCTTTCTGTTCCTTTTTCTCCTGTCTAGTTTTGCATGGCATGATATGTGATAGAAGATGATACACTTTGTCATGTGCAGGGTTTTCTTCCCAGCTATTATTCTGATGCAAAAGTAATGTCAGCAGAAGCTAGAGCAATGTTAGATGTTTATGATGATCCCTCAGAACAGAGGTCCTTATCTTTGGATGACACTAGCAGCGCGGAAGAATCACCAGAGGACACAAGGCTTTCATTAGAAACCTCCATTGATGCAATTCCTTATATTGGCCAAAGATTTGTTACTCATGATGCTGCATATGAGTTTTACAGTGAATATGCAAAGCGATGTGGTTTCTCAATTCGTCGTCATCGAACAGAAGGAAAAGATGGAATAGGGAAGGGACTCACAAGGCGGTATTTTGTATGTCATCGTGCTGGCAATACTCCTACGAAAGCACCAAATGATAGTAAACCACAGAGAAATCGGAAGTCTTCTCGATGTGGGTGTCAAGCATACATGCGCATCAGCAAAAGCACAGACATGGGGGTAACTGAGTGGCGAGTTACAGGCTTTTCTAACCATCACAATCATGAACTCTTGGAGCCTAATCAAGTGCGCTTCCTTCCAGCCTATCGCACTATCTCAGATGCTGATAAAAACCGCATCTTGATGTTTGCAAAGAGCGGTATTTCCGTACAGCAAATGATGAGATTAATGGAGCTAGAGAAGTGTGTTGAACCTGGATATTTGCCTTTCACAGAAAAAGATGTGAGAAATCTCATACAATCATTTAAGAAGGTGGACCAAGATGAGGAGAGTATTGACCTTCTTAAAATGTGCAGGAACATAAAGGAAAAGGATCCCAATTTCAAATATGATTTCACTATAGATGCCGATAACAGGCTAGAGAATATTGCCTGGTCATATTCCTCATCGGTCCAGTCATATGAGATTTTTGGAGATGCAGTTGTATTTGATACAACACACAGGTTAACTGCTTTTGACATGCCACTAGGGATCTGGGTTGGCATGAATAACTATGGAATGCCATGTTTCCATGGCTGTGTTCTTTTGCGGGAGGAGAATGTACGGTCCTTTTCATGGGCATTGAAGGTGAAGCTTCAAAACGCCGTTGCTTAAACTTCTAAAAGCTCTAACTTTTCCTTTTTTTTTCCATACTCTAAATTTGTGGTGCATGACAGGTGTTTTTAAGCTTCATGAATGGAAAGGCTCCGCAAACAATTTTGACTGACCAAAATATGTGTCTCAAAGAAGCAATAGCTATCGAAATGCCAAGCACAAGACATGCACTCTGTATATGGCTCATTGTCGCAAAGTTCCCATCTTGGTTTAATGCAGTTCTTGGAGAACGGTATAATGACTGGAAAGCTGAGTTTTATAGACTCTATAATTTGGAAAGCATAGAGGACTTTGAGCTTGGATGGAGGGAGATGGTCAACTCATTTGGGCTTCATACAAATAGACACATTACCAATTTGTTTGTGTTTCGGTCGCTATGGGCACTGCCATATTTGAGAAATCATTTCTTTGGAGGAATGAGTACAACAGGCCTATCGAAGTCGATCAATGCTTTCATTCAGCGGTTCTTGAGTGCACAGACCCGTCTTGCTCATTTCATAGAGCAAGTATGTCATGGGGATTGTTTATTCAAATTCCTAGCTTGCATCAATAACAGTGATCACTCAAAATATTAGTTTCTTTCTCATGAACTTGCTTTTTATACATAGGCATAAGGCACTCCTAGATACAGCTCAAGAAGGCATTATTTGATAAATACGATCATGACTTAAGATTAATATCTGCAAAGGTCTAGAGATTTCTTTTCTTTCTTAAGTTCTTTTTCTTTTTGAACTTATATTTCCTCTATTTTAATCCTAAAACCAAGATTGTGAAAATGCTGAAATTTCATGTTTCTTTGGCAAGCAATTTGCTCAAATATAGTGAATGATTTTGTTGCCACTGTCTCCATAGGTTGCTGTAGCTGTTGATTTTAGAGACCAAGCTGGGGAGCATCAAACCATGCAACAAAATTTACAGAATATCTGCCTCAAAACAGGTGCTCCAATGGAAGCTCATGCAGCTGCTGTCCTCACGCCCTATGCATTCTGTAAGCTCCAAGATGAGCTTGTCATGGCTGCCCACTATGCCTCATTTCAGATGGAAGAAGGCTGTTTTCTTGTTAGACACCATACTAAGATGGATGGTGGCCGGAAAGTGATTTGGATACCACGGGAGGAACTTCTCTCTTGTAGCTGTCATATGTTTGAGTTTTCAGGAATTCTCTGTAGGCATGCTCTACGAGTGCTTTCCACACTCAATTGCTTTCAGATTCCAGATCGGTATCTGCCCATCCGTTGGCGTCGAGTTAATTCATTGCCTTCAAAGCTAGTGCAAGCGGCTGCTGCAAGTGAGCAGGCTGAGCAGGTGCAGGCTCTGCAATCTATGGTCTCAGCTCTTATATCAGAAGCAGCTAAATCAAAAGAGCGGATGGATATGGCATCCAAGGAGATCTCAATTCTATTATCCCGCATAAGAGAGCAACCCATTTCGCTGCATGGTTCAAGAGACTGTGTTCATAGGAGTTGATGAATTTACTCTTGCTAGAACTCATACTGGCTAAAAAATAATAAAAGCAGAGCAAGATGATATGTAAGATGGTTTGGCTTTTTTACAAGAACAGGGAATTGCAGGAGCTGAGAATACAGTCTGTTTTTGTTTGCTGATAAACACACCGGAGAGCTGGGCGTTCTGTCAATTATAATCAGCATCTTTCACCAATTGTGGAACATACATACTCAACATTGCTATGCAGTTTTGTGGTCTTTAAATTTGCAATGCAATGTTTTATCTTCCACAACACTTACAGAATATCAGTGTTTTATGCCATGAGTTGAATTATATACAAATTTACAGAATATCGGTGTTCTAGGCCATCAGTTGAATTATCGGTGTTCTAGGTCATATCCAATTCTTCATTGTTTTGTGCCACCAGTCATCTATTACCTCATGCTGTAAAATTGCGAGTAGAAATTTAGAATCAGCCAGCTTTCTTTGGAACATTTTCAGACGTTTCAGGTCGTATGCATTGACTGTTTTCATACTCTTATATTTTCAGTGGTGATCCCTCATATTAACTGGTAATGTTGCGTTATGTAAGATTTCCCTTTGTTGTAATGAGAGGCATTACATTTTTTGTCATCTTTTTATCAAGAGAAGGCTTGGAAGATGGTGTTTCAAGGTCATTGCAGGTACATGTTCCTATTTATCAGGTTGACTGACTTAGCAGATATTCCCTCTGCATGCTATGGGCAACAGCTTTGCTTCCAGATTGCCTGCAGTAAGATTTTATTCTGAGATGCCAGTATGGATCATCGAATATCAGATTACTAGATGGTGAGGCATTTGACGTTCGGATAAACCGAATGGGTCTCCAAAAAAATCTGTTACAGCATTGGTGGTTTGGTGTGATAATAGAGCAAGGCTAGACAGGAACATAGGCTCTACTGGAAATAAAGACAACGGATGTCAAAAGCTGCTCAACAGCATCTGAACAAGAAAAGCCAGCAAACATGTGGATAGCTCTGTAAGTTTACTATCATTGCATGACATGATATAATCAAAAGAATACGACTAACCGGATTATATGGGGTTCATGGGACAGTTGATGTGGCATCATCTTTTCGTCATGTGGAAAGAGGTTATAACATCGAAGAACTAATTCTTTTTGTGGCTCATGTAAATATCATGCTGATGAGAGATACATTTCAATGTTTTTTTTTTTTTAATGAAATCTGCTTATAAAGCAGTCCACCAAACATTTTCCTGTTACCTTAACAAATATCCTAGGGTTGTTCCATTGTCGCAGAGAAGTCCCACTAAGGCACCGTGATTTGGTTACATGTTCTTTTGTTTTCTATTTTTTCAGATTAGAAGGGGTAAATCCCCACCTTTTACCCTATATTCACTCCATCCCTCGAGCATTGACTCTAAGTAGAATCAAACCCTCAATTCTTTGCTCAAGAGGCATGATATTATCCGAGTAATATTCATTTAGACGATGATATAATGCATAAATTCATACCTACAGCGGCCGTCGTTGCTCAGCCGGTAGAGCACATGGCTTTTAACCATGCATAAGCATGGGTACACTGCAAACATTCTTGATACAATTTTTTTGATTTGCAAATTTCAGTTTTTGAATTTTTTATGATATTTTATTATCCAAATACTATGTTTTTTCAAGAAAAAAAGGTGCAGATGTTGATTTAACTATCATACCTATGGTTTCACATCCATGCTGGACGTAGAAAAAATGTGTATATCTAACATGTATGTCGTAGACTATCGAAATGACATGTATAACATATGGACATTGATATTACCATTTGCAAAACAATTAGATACATCATACATTATCGAAATGATATATATCATACGGACGTTGATATTACAATTTGAAAACTAATTAGATTACTAGAAATTATAAATTTATTGATTCGATGGAAGAGAAGGAATCAACAAAATCCTGTTAAGCCTTATATGTGTAACTTCTCTCTCTCAAAAAAGAAAAAAAGAAAGAAAGAAGAAGAAGAAGAAGGAGAAGCAAGCTATTATGCCCAAGCTTCATAATAAATCTCTTCATGAAATCACCTCAAGTACTTGTCACTAATGGAGGATCGACTTTATATCAATGTTGGATATACTTAGCTCCTAATGTTACATGGTTGCCATGCATTTAGTTGCACTTTGGGACCATCTTATTTGAAAACCAAGGAACTCAAGAGGTTCATCATTTCTAAATTCGATAAGAGGTGAGGACGGAGGCCAGCCAGCTATCCCATGCCCTTTGAATGACCATCATGTAGCGCTTCTTGATTAAGCTCACCTCCTAGGTTTAATCGAAGCACGCAGTTTATCCTCTCTAATCTTCAAAGATAGAACAATCGTAAGAAAGCATTAAAAATGTTAGTGTGCCTCTTGAAATGGATTGAGACAGGCATTTAGAGAGGAGGCAAAAAAAAATAAATAAAGTGAATGGATATTGAGGGAAACAGAGGACAAAAAAACAGCAGTGAGGCAGAACTAATATCTCTACAAAAAATTACACAAGACAGAGCAAACAGGGGAAGTGGGTAGCTGCAGCATCAGCACAGAATCACAAAGCAAAAGGCCAAAAATAAATGAAGCAGACGGGAAACGGGTAACTATATTACAGAAGCAGCCACAAGTCTTTGATACCTTTCCCTTATCTTTACATTCTTCTTAACAGCATATTCACCAGCTGCTTTACAGGTAAAACAATGCAGGCTCGAAAAATTAGAGATAAAAAAGAAATCAGGCAACAAGATCATGTTCATCAAGATTAGGAGGTACAACATCCAACCTCATCATACTTCTATATTGTTTAGGTACTGGTGCTCCAGCCTGCACACAAAGCTCCACAATGGCTGGAGCCTTCCCATAGTACCTCTTTAGCTCATTAACTAGTGGGGAGCCATGCAAGTCCCTCACGTGCCATACATAGTTTGGCCTAATCAAATCATAGATGGTGGCTTCTTGCCATCCATGCAAACCATCGCGGTGCTGGTGCTTTGAAGCTTTGCACATCCTCACTTTGTGTCCCTTAGGCCCCACCTGGACTTCAGGGCAATAACCACAGGTTACCACACTGTATTTCTTCAAAAGCTTCATAGCCCCTGATCTCATCTCCAACCAAGACTGCAATGTCCTGGCACTCAATTCACTCACCGTCATTTGCTCTTCGAATATGCTGTCCATGGAGCTGGCTCTTCGAGACTGATTCACTGATTCAAGAGTTTCCTCTACTGCCACAGCCTGTTCTTCTGGGTCGAAGTCTACAATCCTTCCATCAATTGAGTAAACAGGCTTAGTTCTTCTTTTTGTTGGGTAACCTTCAAGGTCTAGACCTGCTTGGATGCACAGCTCTACTACTGCTGGAAGCCTTTGGACTCCAAATCTTTCTTTGTGCCCAACTCTTGGCTTCCCAACTCTATCATACAGGTGGTAGCAATATGGGAAACCTACAACATCTCTAAGTCCTCCTCTCCTCCACACATGGATAGAGTTCCTTGAACCACACTTGGGGCCTTCACAACTCCTAATCTCGTGCCCAAAGTGGCCAATGTGCACTTCAGAACAAAACCTGGTCAATATAGGATCTTAGTCACCCTCAAATTATTTTTCTTGTTTATCGCTGCCAATGGGGTGCTCAAGGTGCCAAAAAATAGTGACAATTTCGTGAGCTGGATGGTGTGGATCAAGACTCTTACCTGCATCTTTTGACAGGGATAGCAGCATCACCATTGACAAGTTTGGAGAGACCATGAAGCAGTGATTCCCTGGCATTGTACACTTGATGGGCTACCTCAATGAGCTCAGGGACAAGGAGGCCATTCTCCGGGGCATGTTCAAGAAGGCGGCATGGGTTTTCCTGCCTAGCCCGCTTCTCTTCCTTGGCCCTTTGGATCAACACTTTCATGGGGGTTGGATACGGTTTCCTTTCCCACTTCTTCGCAGGCTTCGGAACATCAGCATATGGGAAATCCTCTCCTTCCTCATTCTCCTTTGTATCCCCTGTTTCTTTGTTATCACAAACTCTTTGGGTGCCAAATAGAGCTGAGAAGTTGATTTGAGTCTGTGGAATCTGCCTTTTCTTTATCCAAGAATAATGTTTCATCACAAGCCTTTGCAGTAGCATTCCCCTTTCCAAGCTGTTATTGTTCTTCCTTCGTTTTCTTATAAATTCTTCTGAAAAAGGGCAGCAAAACATTTCTTGATAGTGAATTTAGAGCAGTCATTTGCTGGTGCTTAAACGAAGTAGAATTTTAACTATAAAATAAACAAATACATCATCAACTAAAAAATTTGCAACTGAATAACCTATAAATGACAATTAATATACAAAATATAAACAGAATAATTACCAATTTAGGAGAAAAGTTTCCATGAAAAAGTGGTTCTTATTGTGAGAAATTTAAATTTTCAGTTTGTGAATTTCTTTTCATTTTCTCTAATGAGCCATATATATTGCCAATAGGTTAGTTATTTATCTTACAATTGATCAGACATTCTAGTCATATGAGTCAATACCTAAGGAAAAGAAAACATATGATAGTTTAGGTTCATCTAGTTATTTCAAAACTCGAAAAACCATCCCCTTGGTTTCTACTGGTTGAGTTCATATCACTCAAAAATAGAGGTTCATAAGTAAGGAAACAGATATATGGCAGAAGAAAGTCCTGATCCATTCCCGTAGATGATTAGCCAAAATTTCAGCAATAAAGATTAATTTGAGATGTTCTACGTAGGTCAGCAAAAGCAAAATCCAATTTGAAGCGCTAGCACCTAGGTTGTTGCGTGACCACTGCAATCTTGCAAATGATAAGATCTAGAAAGAGGCATGTAGAGACAACGACATATGTTTATCATGCAAAACTTTAACCACAAATAGAACAACAAAATGTAGAGGTATAACTTCTCTTGGTTCCCATTTGCTTCTATCTCTGTGCTTATAGCCCTCCTACCATTTTAACTTGTTCTCTGAGCTGATTCGAACTCAGATGGCAACAGAATTCATTCAATAACATGCTCAAAATTAATAAAAAAATGTACCAATAGTTATTTTCCATAATCTGAAAGCCTGAGTAGCAGCACTAGATAGGTCAACTAGTAGAACGGTGCAACACAGAGAATTCTGTTGCAATGAATATATATTTGATATACCTCTAGAACAAGCGATCGAAATATTAGCATCACTGAGTCATTTTGACAAACACATCAACGCAAATATGAATGATAAGAAACAATAACAGATATGCATGCTCCATCCAACTGATACAAATCCGAGAGATAATGCAGCAGCACGCAATTACAAATAAAGAATATCATAAAATCCGATGAAACAACGTGAAGCCATTCATAGAAAAGACATGCAATTCTTGTTTGGTTTCTTCAAACACGTATCTCCCATACAGTCCGAAGGAGATAACGGGGCGCCAGACGCTATAGCATATAGACAAACACTTGGAAGGAATGAATTATCCACAGACAAAAGACACGCTACAGCCGAAAGTAGGGAGAAATATTGCAGCCAACCTTCAGAGAGAAAGCTGTGATTCGAACAAAGAAGCAATCGACTACTTGGATTGCGGGCGAGGAGGAGGAGACAATCGTCACGGGTAGGGGGCTCCCCGACGGCTTGGAATCTTGGTTTTTGAGCAGAAACACAACCCGTAGGGGAAGTTATAGCCACCGTCCGCGCAAATTATATCCTACACCAGGTGTACCAGCTCATCGGTACACGGGGCTAATAAAACTCCGCCACGTGGATAACTGATCACCTCAGCGTAAGGAAAGAAAGGAAGCGGAGGAGCCGCTTCCCCTCCGCCGAAACCCCGAGTCGCCCTCCCCGCCGCCGGCCAAAGGAAACCCCTTCTCTTCTCCCCCAAAACTTCAAATCACTGAAACCCATCTATCTTCGTCCTCAAATCCAATCAAACTATCGTCCCCATCTCCATCTCAATCATCTCCCAATCTTCCAAGAAAAGAGCCTCTTTCCCTGGAATCGGAGCCGCCGCTGCCTCCTTGGATCCCGACCCCGCCCCCCATCTCCCCCGAACCCTCAAATCCCATCTCGCCGCTGGCGAGACCCTCTACGGCTTCTTCCTTCTGAGCTCCTCCCCGACCCACCTTTGCCAACATCGCCGGCCTCCCCTGTCTGCCCTTCCTTGCCGCCGCCCGCATCCCGGCCATCCTCCGCCTTCCGACCTGGGCCAAGAAGGTCCTCGACCTCGTCCCCCAGGGCCTCATGTTCCCCATGATCGAGTCCCCCACCCATCGCCACCATCCCCCTGTCAGTTGTCCACGTGGCTTCTTTTATTAGTCAGGTGTGCCTCTGAGCTGGTACACCTGGTGTAGGATAGAAATTTTTTTTTTTTGGGAAAGCATAAGATAGGAAAACGCGCCATCTCTAATTTTATAATATTTTTTTACATGAAATAACCCTTCTAAATATTAAATTTTATATAAATATCTTTCCAAATTTATATTTGCGTATATACCATCATAAATATTTATTTTGCTGTTCTATTCTTTTTTATTCTTATTTTTGCATATGTATCCACACCATCTAACACCGTTAAAAAATTAACAATTTCAAATTAAAATTATTAAAATATTCTTAATCCGTAGATATACAAAAAAAAAATGAAAAAATAATTTCAAAATTTTATTTTATTTTTAATTAAAATAATATAGTTTTTATTAATAGTGTTAGAGAAAGTGTTTGTGAAAAATAGTATTTTATAAGATATATAAATAAATACAAATTTTAAAAAAATATTTACATATATTTAAATTTTTAGAAGCATATTTATGTTAAAAAAAAATTTATAATAGAACATGAGCCCTGACTCAATAGTCGCAAAAAGTCCCAAGTTCCAAATCTCTAATCACCAAACATATGATAGTGTAGAAATCTCTTTTTAACATTAATAAAGGCAAAGCATCTATTCCTGGAATATCCCCTCTCTCTTTCTCTCCCTAGCCGGTCTCGCTCTTCTCGAACCAATCCTGGAAAAGTCTAAAACCAGATTCTCTCTCTCTCTCTCTCTTTCTGAACTCTTTTGGAAAGCCATGATCTTTTGGAAACAACTACGAATTTAGCAAGCCTCCAAAGCCCATCAAATCCCCCATTGCCTCCTTTTCCATAACCCCAGCACCTCCACGTAAAAAAAGATCCAATCTTTTTGATACATTCTCTTCTCCATTCCCACCATCCCATCCCACTCCGAGCCACCATGACCTTCTCCTCAAATTCCCACCTCCCAGCTGCTCCCACGTCCAGAACCCTTCTAGCGTTTCTCTTGCTCCTCTTCCTCTCCCTAGCCTTCGCCGAAACCAAGCTCTCGGACGCCCCCACCGCCTACGAGCTCCTCGAGAGATTCAATTTCCCCAGAGGAATCCTCCCACAGGGAGTACAGAGCTACCTAATGAGTAAAGATGGCACCTTTGAGGTCTATCTCAGCGGGGACTGCGAGTTTAAGGTCACCGGGAGCTATCTGTTGAGGTACAAGAGGAAGATAACCGGCACGGTGAAATCGGGCACGCTTAAGGACTTGAATGGGATCAGCGTGAAGGTGTTGTTCTTGTGGTTCGGCATCAATGAGGTCGTGAGGAGTGGCGATGAGCTCAACTTCTATGTTGGCCCGCTCTCGGCCTCCTTCCCCTTGTCCAACTTCGAGGAGTGCCCCCGGTGCCGGTGCGGCTTCGATTGCGCCACCCCCTTGGTTTCGGATGCTTAGAAGGACCCTGCTATCGTGGGTGATCAGCGAGATCTCTTTCTCTTTATGTATGTTTTGGTTTTAATTCTAGATCATGGATTTGGCAATGATAATCTTTTCTCTTCTTGTATTGGAATTTGGGAGTTGAATTAATAAGGATTATATACTTAGTGTGCTTGTGCAGGCTTGATCCATGCATTCGTGTAATTTAAATGCATTTAGTTTATTCTTAGTATAAAAAATTCTTGAATCAAGATTATATGTTTGTATAGCTATCTTTTTTTCTCTTCCTGATGTTATTTGGTGTTATTATACAGCATTGAATGTTGAACAGATATAGATTGGAAATATCGGAGCGTTATTTTCTTGATTATGGTAGTTGGATTATGAATTTGATATTCTTAAAGTTTTTCTATCTAATTGAATTCTTTCGTTGATTTGATGTATGATACAAGTGGTGACAGGAGTGGGGTCTTTTGTATTTCCCCTCACTTGTTGTGGTTCCCCCTGTCCAAGGGTGGGGAGTAGCTGCTGCCTATTTTTGGTTGCTGCACTATGTTTTTTTTTCTTCCCTCTCCCTTTCATCTTTGCTTTTCAGATTCTTTGGTTCTGTAAGATTTCTATCTTTAAACCTGTTTTCGTGTACAATTTTATGGGTGATACTTTGAATTTGATATTTCAATTTGGATGTCTGACGAATAAGATCATTTATTTCTTGTGCTTCTGTGAAATTGCTCTAGGTAGGTTTGATTGCTGACATGAATTCTTGAATTGGGAATTTGAATTCTTAATAGTTGAAATGCGTAATTTTGGATTTTGGGTAAGTATAACTTGAAAGGATCAAATGCTTGTGTTCTTCATATGCACAAAGTCAATGTCTTGACATATCATTGTGCAGAGGACCCCGAACTCTTTGTTTGGCAATTTCTTCCATCATAATTTCCTATGCTACATTTTAAACTACTTTCTGAAAATAGTGCTTTAGATAGTGAGCCTGGGAAGTTCTTTTAGTTTGGATACTCCAGGATCCAGTTTAATTGGATCTGCTCATCTTAACAGGTAGATACAGTGTGACTTATCTATATGCTTGATTATGGTGCACAGATAGCTTTAATATGGAATGACCAGATAGAGGAGACTCCATCTGATGTTAATCGAATATCACCTACAGGTACAGGAGTATAAGTAAGAATTTTTTTAAAGAAAAAGAGGTAGAAAGAGGATAAAATTTTCAGTTAATTTCATGTAGGTGGTTGTTGGATAATAAAGATTAGGAGCTCATAGCAGTTCTGAAACACATTGCTGATTATCCTTAATCATTTGGATCTGTTAATTCGAGCCATTTTTCTTAACAAGCTATTCAACTCTTTTTCTTAATCCCTATTTGTCTAGCTTTAAATTCTGTCTCTTTTTTCTGTTTTTTATTTTTATTTTTATTTTTTTTCCCTTGTAGGTGAGTGCCCTTTCTATCTATATAACATCATGCGGAGCTAAGTTTGATATAGACTCTGCAAAGCTAGGCATGAGCTTATAAACCTTTCGTTCAGAGTCCCAAGGTTCGCCATACCGGTACCGAACCCCGTACCGTTGCCGCACTAGTATAGACGTATCGAGTGTCAATACGGTACGGTATGTGGTACACCAGGCGTACCGACATTGGCGCACCGATACCGGTACCCATCGGTACGGATACGGTACGTCCGGTACCGACTGGTACCGATCGGTACAGTATACTATGGTTCAGACCAACTTGACTTTAATGTAAAAACATTCAACAAAATCAGAAAACAACAAGTCCCGAAAAGCCCTAGGCAGTTACTATCTTCAATTCACTAGAAATTTTATCCTTGTAGGTGAGCGCCCTTTCTATCTATATAACATCATATGGAGATAAGTTTGATATAGACTATGCACAACTAGGCATGAGCTTATAAACCTTTCGTTCAGACCAACTTGGCTCTGTTGGCTTCTCGTACTCTTAGGCTAGGCCTGTCTCAAGATTTTCCTTAAGACTAGTGATCCCCTACCTGTTTCAGTTCATTTCAACCTACTTAGGCCTATGTCTGTTTAACCAATATTTCCTATTCCATGAACATCCAATTTGATGGCATCAAACTTATCAGAAGTTTGACAAGATCTTAATCAGCAAAATCAATTTGCACTCCCAAACTTCGTGCCCGAACATTTAATTACACCTCCAAACTTTAGCATGCTAAGAAGTGCAGAGTGTTCCATCTGATACCCACCTATATCCTATCAGTTTATATGATGAGAAAAATTTGAAAAATAAATTGTAGAAAGCAACTATGAAAAAAATGAATCGTGGCCCGGTTCCTGCAGGAATATCCAAACAGGCGCTTCAAGTTCTGTCTAGGTAGAAACTTTCCTGAACACTGGCCCTCGAAGAAAACGAGGGACTTCGAAAGAGCATCCTCGTAGTCAGGGTGGCCCAAAATACCAATTACTGCAAAAAAGGCAACCAAAATCCCGAGAACCAGAGCCTTCTCCAGTCCCATTTTTCTCATCAAATTGCAATCATATGTTCTAATATTCCCCTTGGTAACTTAAAGCAAAAGGGAAAAGGTGATGAGGTTGCAAGTCAGTTATTTGCATGCGAAGTCCTGTTGGTCTCTAAGCTAGAAAAACCTAAACAGCAGCTAACCAGGAGAAAATGGGGTCCTGAGTCCTAACTGATGCTGCTAATTCTGGGATAACCATATATATATATATGGGTAGCAATGAGTGAACAGAGGTGCAGCTCATTATCGGAGGGGATTTATAGTTTCACCAAAAATGGCAAAACATAGATGCCTAACCAAGTACCAAAATTAAACTGGTCACATAACACAAATTTCAGATCCATTTCTTTATAATTTCAAGGAATATTAAAAGTGACAATTTATTCGAAGATTACATTTAAATTTATGAGCAAGCCCATAAACTTTGTTAATTTTAACATAGTGCAATCATCCATGCATAGAGTGCTACACCTTTTTTCTAACTATCATAGCTTCCAACCAAGAAAGCGAGAGAACCAATAAGAGGGGCATTTATGTATGTAGCCGGCTCCGAGTGGCTGTAGTCCGTTCGATCATCTGGAAAGGCATCATTTTGATCAGGACCGCCAACAACGGCACCTGTTAAGATGTTAGGGTTAGGGTTGCTGGACTTGTAGTACTGAAAACCAGCTTGGCATCCAATGGCACTGGGGTGGCTAGCCAAGGAGGGCAAAGAAGAGCCTCTGTGGTGTATCCTCTGTGGAAACCGTGTACCGAAGCCCACCATGTAGGACATATTTAGAGGGTTTTCACCCAGAATGTAGTCCACCTGAAATTGTAATTTGGTGGTATCTAGGTCAGAAATTTTATTATAGCAAAAAACCTCATAATCCTATAATCTAAACTTCACTAACAAACTAATATTATATAATATTAGAGTATTATTACTGATGGACATTTTAGCATGACTGAGGTTAAGCTCCTAATGGTAGAAAACCACAAAATGTGGGCTGCTCTTAAGATCTACGAGGCCTAATGACAAATTGACAGGGATGAAATTGTCGTTCATCCACCTCCTTCATCTATCACGAATATGAAAGCTTCAATTTATATTTATATCTTCCCTCCTTAAGCACTGCACTTTGAACCAATTATAAAGTGCAGAAGATATGAATTACCTGTCTTTTGGCCAGTGTTCTCAGGTTATTTGGTTTGACCAAAATGTTCCCACACTTAAAGGTGTGGTTGGAAGACATCATGTACTTGGCATAAGTATTCAGTAAGAAAGAAATGGAAGTGACATATTGGAGATTAGCAGAGCTCTGCTTGAATATAAGACCTCCTGCATCAAAGCCACCAATTTCAAGTTATAATAATTGTGTAAAACTTCAGTCCTTATGTAAAGATATAATTTGATATAATTTTCCTGACCTGGTGTGTACTGTGTTGTTGAGGAAGGGGAGTTGGGTAAAATCTTGCACATAAAATCCTCAGCCTGCAGTCTAAAGGGTTCAAAGGACTTGTCTCCGTCAACCAAAGTTTTCTGTGTAGGTAAGGGCGGAGAAAACTTCATGATGAGTATGTCTTACTTTCTTCTCAAGGAGAAGAACAAAGACCATAACTTAATTAAACGAGGCGGCAAAACAAATACAGTATTTAAATCATGCTCTGCTTATCAAATCACTTCTTTTGTAATTAATGTTACCCTGGATAGAAGTACACGGGCACCAGCCAATTTGTTATCCCAGCTAAAAATGTCGATGTTGTCGTTGGCTCCTAAAGATCTCAGGTAGCTGAGGTAAGAAATGTCATTTGATGCTCTAAATAGCCATGAAGCTCCCCATAGTAGCTCATCCTGTCACGAAATCAGCCGGCTAAGTCGCCATATAAAAATTTAGAAGATAAGTCCATCATCTGCTTTCCTTTACGGACAAGTGAGGCCTCAAGAAGGGGCATCAGGATGGCGACAATAGTGGGGAGATGATGTGTTCTAGAGAATGCTGTTATATTATGGAGTATGGATTTATAGCTAGAGATATTTAATTTGGTGCATGCATGATACCTTATAGCCAGAATATGAGCAGTAGTAAGGACATGCAGCACCTCCAAGCGAATCGCTGTACTTCCCCTGATACTTCACAGCAAAATCCATGACCTTCCTTGCCACTGACAGCAGTAGCTTTGAGTATTTCGGATCAGCCGACCGGAACACAATTGATGAAGCAGCCAATGCTGCGGCAGTCTCCGCCGCCACATCGGAGCCTGGGTTGGCTGCTGAAACCAAGTAGACGGTCCTCGGAGTGTCCATGTCCTCAGGCCGCTCCCAGCACTGGTGGTCGGCATTTGGGTCACCGACGCCGACGTAGAGCTTGCCTGGAGTCTGGGTGGCAGCCTTGAGGAGGTAGTCGGTGGCCCAACGGATGGCAGCCCTCGCATTGTTGACTTCAATCTTCATGCGCTTACCATTCTCAATTACACTCCATGATAGCATGGTGGTGGTGAAGGCCATGGGGAAGCCAAACTTGACATTGTCGCCAGCGTCGTAGTAGCCTCCGGTTAGATCCACCTACAAGAAGAGGGACTTGTTAGATTTGCAGTAATCTTATGTCGTGATGCCATGCAAGACTGCTAATTCCGAGACATGAAACACTTATTCACTTAGCAGTCTAAGCTGCCGTGCTATGGAACGATGGAACTTGATAATGGTTGTAGTCTTGTAGACGTGCAAAGATAGTGTTGTACATGATGCAAATGTTGTATATAGCTGTTCTTGTATATGCTTCAACCAAAGATACGGGTCCTTTGAATTATATATAGAGCTGCTAATCTCTGTATTGAATTACAGGGGGCATGCGGCGAGACTGATATTGCTCAAATTGGTTCTAGTTTACATAAGAATTACTGTATTTCATTGCTAAACTAGCTGCATATGATCAGTTCCCAAGTGATGATGGCATGTATTGTGTGTTTAGGTAACACATTCTCCTCAAGCATTTCTAATCTTATAGAAACTTCGGCGCATTCAATCCACTCTAGCATGGTATCAAGTATCATTAGTAATTGGATAGATATATAGGATGGGTTCCAGAACCACATGGATAACAAATAGGTCACTAGAACTGATACTTTCATGTGCTTATATTGGAGTTGAACCTGCTATACCATTAGGTCAAATGAAGTGGACTATCAAAGATTGGGAATGGAATAGTCTAGATATCTGGTTCTAGTGCCAGCTAAACTTTTAGCTCGGTGATTGGCGTATACCCCACTCTACAAGAAAGTGGTCTTTGGTTGGTGATCACACTAGAAACACATGTTATCGAGGTTTTCGACTGTGTGTTTGTGCATTACTTTTGCGGCCGAACCATCAGAAAGCCCGGAGTTTGATCGCCATGTGATCTTCTGGTCCTTGGGGAGACTCCCTGATCTTTGGCCTTGGAAGAACAAGATTGATTTGGCCAAGGCATCACTGTAATTAGGGTGTCCATGGACATGAATCCTAGACAAGAAAAAAGAGAGAAGAAGGAAAGAAATGGGAAGTTTGTTTGATGCCATTGGCCTTGGCAAGAGGGAATGGATGATCATCAAATGACTCAACTATGACTTATATAGTAAAATCCATGGATTGGAAGTCTATAGCCAAAGTTTTGTTTATATTTGTTAAGATCTTACTTTGTGGAAGAGATTTATGAGTCCATCCATTAAGCTAGGTGTCTGATTTATGCTATGCAAGACTACTCAATTGGTTAATATAATGAGGGGTCAAAGAAGGCATGTAGCTTCCTCTGGAATGCGCATTGGGATAAAGAATTCGATACAACTCTTGATTCGTGGGATCTTGTCTAGGGTTTTGTTCTTAGTGGACTTTTGCATTAATTTCTTCCTCTTAATTCTCACTATTGAATGTCATGAGGGGCAAACAATATTCCTTGCACATCATTTTGAAATCTAATATATGGAGGCAATAATATTACTGAAGACCTTCAGTCAAACAGGTTGACACCATGAAAAAAAAAATGAAAGATGGAGCAAGTATGCCAATCACTGAATAATTTGACACTTTAAATGTGTCACTTGCACATCATGCATCATGACATTTGAAATATATAGCCACATCTGCATCACATGGGCATTGCGTCGATGCACTACAAATCTCATGCATTCTGATGCATTATATTGTGAAAGATACTAACTTATTCGTTTACATGGCATGCTAAAGCTCCTTAATTTGATATGCCTACCCAAGTTTGTCTTCGATTCATCGATCAAAGAGATCAAACAAGTTAAGCTAAATATCCAAGTCAAAATGCCTATTCACAACATATTCACAAGTTATCAAGGAGCAGCCAAAAGCACACTCTTCCCTGGACAGTAGAAACCAAAGGAGGAGATCCAAGAGTCTCAAGTAGGGGTGTTGTGGGGTGTCTAGAGTGAAATTTTGAAAAATAAACTTGAAACTATTATTTCCTCTAAAAAGAAAAAAACATGAACATTATGTTTATATTTTTATTTCAAATGTAAAATAAATAGTTACTTACCAAAGGATCTAGTAAATGAAATCAATAAAGAACCCTGAAATATATAAAACCATGCATGTTTTTCCCCTTCTTGTTGTATAATAAGAAACACGTAAGACACAAGGGTTGAAGTTTAAAGATTGATATCTTTCTAAGCTAGACGGCGTATTGCTCCCTTTGATTATTATAAAAGCATATTTGAGTTATGACATTAAGCTTACATCTATTAATCTTGATGCATACATTGGTTGATGTATTAAAAGATAATATTAAATTAGTAAATTTAAGGTGAAATATACCTTCCCTAGCTTAGAAAATCATATATAATTGTAGAACTATTGTGACAAGATATTGGCACTACATGCTGGGTACTATCAATTGATAATATTAAATAACTATTGCTATAATATTAAATAACTCTTGGTATAACGGTAAATTACTCTTGGTATCAATAAAAACTTTATAGGTGAGCATTAGACTTTGTCTCTTTTCTAGGTGCGAAGTTTTGCTTCAAAGTTGGAATAAGATAACAGAACCAACGATTAAATTCTTACATTGACCTTGGGATCTGGAATTATGAAAACTAACGTTCATTGGAATTTGGTGAAGCATATAGTATATAGCATATAACGTTCATTTGCTTACTTCTAACTGTAAAAGCATATAGTATATAAAATGTCACGGAAATCCAATTGCTACCTGCTCCCTATTTTTTTATAGTCAAAACTTTGGTTCCATTTTGGTGGTGTAAGCAGTTATGTATGCTACAAAGAATAACTGCAAAAGAATCCTGCTGCTCGTGATTTACACAAGCTGATTGCTAGTATGTAACTCAACTTTTGTGATGACCCTCAAAGTAGGAAATGTGGCAACTTTATATCTTTGTAAAAAGTTTGATATCATAATGTTCTTGCGTACTTGGCTCAAAAAGATACTTGTTCTTGTGCTTCCAAGGGGGGCATGCGACTTTCTTTTATTCTTTTTTGAAAATAGGAGGATTTGCTACTTGAAACTGTTTCCCAAGCATCATGAAAAGATTTTTATTGGATTTTCTACTATCAAGAAGTCATCTAATATGCATCAAATTACAAGCAGGGATTCAGGGAAGTTTTCTTGCATGCTCATGTAGAGATTTCTTGAAAAGGTGATAGTGTGCAAGTCATAATATATATTTTTTTTCTTAACCCAAGGGAGGTTATAATGTTTCACAAGATAAGCGTAAACTTGACACTTTCTCTCATTGATTTTGTATTTGTAATGAAACTTATAATGTGTTGAGCAAGCAAAATTTATGATGGCCAGACACTTATTCCAAAATGGGAAGCTTATGATAGCATTCATCGTGCCATGTGTCATCGCAGACTTGATCTTGCTTTGTAAGGTAGAAAGTTGCAGCGTTTTATGAACATAGCACAAAGAAAGGCAAAGAAAGAACCTGGTCATGTAGAATAATCCTTCTCTCATTAACATTCACTTACAAGACATACAAGAAGCATGTTGAATGAGATCCACCAGGCATCAATGGCTTACCGCCCCTCCTGAGCTTTTTGCTTGGTTATGTAACCTTGGCACCATTAATGGAGAATACTTCCAAGTTCTAATCAATTATGTTGGAAATCTTAGTCTATCAGATTTGGTTCGAAAACCCGCCAAAACAATTTGGAGCCTGTTCCGGTGTGCAGTTTGCTTTTTTTTTTTCTCTCTCATTTTTTAGACAATTAGGAGGGAGTTTTAGATGACAAATCTCAGCAATTTTATTAATTGAAGTGATTGATATCCACCAGAAGTTGCTAAGCTATTTAAAACAGATAGAAATCAGTTTAAACAATTATTTCTAGCTTGGGAAATTCAAAGCTTAGAACCTTACCGGCTTCCTTTATCAAAAGAAAGAAAACTAGCTTCCTTTATCATTAATGAAAACTAGTATATGATCCACACGATGCGCAAGATATAATTTTTTTTTCTTTTTTTCAACTATTATGGAAAGAGTAGCGTAACAAATTATAATGGAGTCTTCAAGAGGCAAATTCCTATTACATATTACATATTTGCAAAGATTGGAATAAAAAGGAAAACATACAAACTTTTTAATCTCCATAGTCGTAAATTAGCTATAAGATAGAAGAAATGTGAGAAGATTGAATGGATCAGCAAATTGTGGTAGAAATGAAAACAATATCATCAAGTCCAAAAATCACTAGTTCAAATTAAATGTGGCATAACAAAACAAATACATCAACAACGAACCAATTTAAAAATCAATCTGAAGCAGAACCAAATGTAATCTTTCTTTAAAAACAAACCAACAGCCAAAAAAGATGAAGATAAGTGAAGTTCTAAATAATCATTAAATCAAACACAAACCTAAAAATGAATTCAATATGAGGTGGATTGAATTTGATGGGATGGACCAAGACTGAAATACTAAAAAGGAATAGCTCGTCAAATGTCAAGGTAACGGAGAAAGAAAAAGATACAATTCTTCTGGACTCAATACAAGAAGGATGGAATTTACTATAGGGAACCAAGACCTGGATACTTGAAAAGGTGAAGGCGTGACTTCTCGAATTCTAAACCAACTAATTAGAATAATCAGGAACAAAATTATTAAAATCTTTTATTTATTATAATTGGCTGTTAAAGCCTTCTAGCTCTTCTTAGCAAAAAAAAAAAAGAAGTATTCTATCCCTCATATTTTATTACATGGTTTTAAGAAATCCATGCGTGAATGGAACATGAGAAAGTCACCAACTTGAACATTGCTTCTTTAAAATTTGGTGGCCAGATTCTTCTGCTGCGAATAATACTAGTGAAATGATCAAAAACCCTGAGAACAAATGACAAAGTAGAGGCAGAAGCGTGCCAGTTGATTGAGATTAAGGTCCTCTTCTTTGCGAGAGCTCGGGACCTAACTGGTTTGACAGATATTTCTTTTCAATTGCCGGCTGGAAGCACTGCAATGGACCGTGCGAGTAGTTTTTTGACTAAGTTTCCGAAATTAGAGGAGATATATAACTCCATGGTTTTGGCACAGAATCAACAGTTTTGAGAAATACAGATGAGGTGGCAATTATTCCACCAATTAGTGGTGGCTAAATAGAATTAAAGAAATAGATCATTCATTTTGTTGTTGTACGAGAATCTTTTTGCAAATTATTGCTGATAAAAAAAAGGTTGTGTTCTTTACTTGAATATTATGATTATGTTATACTCTCATGGATAATGATCATTAGAAATTAGTGTTGTACTAATTTTTAACACCTTGCTTTCTAATGTATTAAAGACTTTAATATACAAGTAGATAAAATACTAGATGGCATGGTCCGCCGTCTCGGTATCGGATTCCGTATTGGTGCCATTAGTACAACATCGATACGGTACAATATAAAATTTTTTTTGACATGCGGAGTGTCGGTATATCACTTGTACCGGATATCAGTACTGAATCGATACAATACGCTACATACTATTCGATTCAAGTCGATACGGCACACTTTGCTTGATAATATTAATTTTATGTGATGCAAAGGCTACTAAACATAGTGCATACATTTGGCATTGCAATTTTGATGAGAAGTTTGTAACCTAAATATAAGAAAGCACTTTCTTCTCTTACCCTGCTTTAAATTAACTCATTACATTTTCCTATAATTAATGCAATTTAATTGGTCAACCCGGCAGATCGCATTTCTTGCCACTGTCCCATAACCTTTATATATATATATAATATATATATATATAATATATATATATATATATAATATATATATAATATATATATATATATATATATATATATATATATATATATATATATATATATATATATATATATATATATATTCTGATTTTATATTTCCACCACTATCAGCTTTGAAAACCAGATTTCCGTTATTACACCATTATATAGTTGGTACATCAAACTTATTGGTCATTATCATCTCTGGCTAACATGAACTAAGTCTGTCCAGACAAGGATGCAGTTAGTACCAGGACAGATTGCAGGAAAATGGACAGAATGTTGGTATGAAAGAAATTTTGAATTTTGAAAACAAATGAAGTTCATTAAAACAGAGTGCAATTGAAAAGGCATTATTAGCTATTAAATAATAATAATAATAATAATAATAATAATAATAATAATAATAACGGCATTATTTCCATGATAGCTGATTGTTATGTTGCTAGCTAATACAGTATAACCACCATTATCTTTCCCCCTTATTATAAATTGGAAGGCTGTTATAATGATAAATAACAACATTATAATGACCGTTATTCTAAACCTTGGCTTAGGATGGAGTAACAAGACTTTTGCAGCCAGAAGTGGGGGGTGCATTTTATCACTCATCAAGCAGAGGCTCGAGGCCTATCCACATGCTTTTCCCCCACCTGCATCTCGCTTACACAGTACTCCTCCTTAGTCAAAAAAAAAAAAAGAAGAAAAAAAAAGAAGATTTGTCCACAATGGTTAATTTTCAATTTTGAAATAATAATAAATTGCCTTTTACCAAAAAAAGATAATAATGAACTGGCTTGAATAATAATTCTCCTGAAAAATCTAACAAATTTTCCAGCAAAACTTGCATTGCTGGTTCTCCACATATTTCAGTCTGCAGCTAAGAGAGGATCAGAGGAATGCTGCATTTCCCCATCTTCCATCTAAGCAGAGAGAGGACACCTACCAAGTTCAAGCCCATGCCATGCCTGAGACCCAATAAGTTGAGAAGAAATAGGAAGAAAGTTACATATCTCTCCATTGCAATTGCTTCTCCTATTAATAAGCATCCATAACATAATATTGGAAGAGTTCCCTCGTCTTCTCATCTGCAGTATTGGTTCCAACCCAAATAGTCACCCAATTAATACGTCATACCGCTCGCCGTGTTCAGTCTTCATTGTAGCCCTTTGAAATTGGGGACATGCTTCTTAGTAAATTTCTGAATCAAAGACACCAATGCTGACCATTACAGTTGACACACCCATCAATCACATCTATATCCCATGCAATGGCTTATCTCCGGAAAGAAAATATTACACAATATGCATGCCAGTAGTGTTTAAAACATCACATTCATGGCTTCAACAGGAGGAAGGGGCCAATAGCCAGCATAGGAAGTAATTTCAACAGGTAACCAGGATATCTACAAAACATAAAAAGTTCTCAACAAAGTTTTTGCATGTCACTTTTTAATTCTATATATAAAGGATAGCTATCCATATTCCCAACATGGAGATGAAGCATATCTAGAGGGAAGGGGACAGAGAAGTACTGTCCACCAGCCACCTTTAGATTCCACCAGGATGGTATTAGCAGAAGAGCTCATCTCAAAGGCACCATAGACCATGCACTCACACCACCTGCTGGGAATGTTCTGATGATGGGCTCACGTCTCACCACCGAGAATGCATCATTGAGACGCGCAGCATGGACCTTTAACTGGGATGCCTTCTGCATAAGTTAACAACATCAGAAAAAGAATGCCTTAACCACAGCTGAAGAAGGATCAATCTTTCGTGCGGTGAACCATACATTCAGATATCCGTGGCTATGAATTTGAAAGAAACATTCAGTAAAGTATCATTTTCAGGTTAGATTTATGGTACTCGCATCATTGGGCAAAATCATTCCTCAGTCATCATAAATTTTCAGAAAAACTATGTGGTAGATCAACATGAGCCAACAAACAGTTGACAAATTAGTTAATTAGTAGCATCCAAGAATGCAAATCATCGAGGAGCAGCAGATTGCTGAGAGGAAAATTAGACTGAAACTGAAACCAATGCTTATAATAAATGCAGCAGTTAGCTGTTTAAGTCAGTATGGCTAAGGAATAACAAACATCAAGGAATTGCCCTCTAAATTTTAACTGCCTTCTATGATGCAGGCCATGTACAACAGTCGAAGAAATATAGATACCAAGAGTTGGATGGGTTGAATTGAACATTGAGTAGTAGCACTGAGAACCAAACATGCTACTAAATAGAAAGCAAAGCTTGGCTTCAAATTTTAAACAAAAGCCTAAGCAAAGTAATATCTAGGCAGGATCCAGAAAATCATATTGAACTTAACAACAACAATTCACGACAAGACAAAAAAGTCAGTCCATCCAAACTCATGAAATTTTCTTCTACTCGCCAAGTAATTTTGCACATCACAACAAGAAGATGCAACAAGATAATACAGCTGACATACAAGATGTTTTTAACAGTTCACATCTCAATCCCCAATTTATATTAAAAGGAATGATCCAATTAGATGTTGATCTGAAGTGACAGCACCTAATTTCTCCTGATTCATTTCTATCATTTCAATCTTTAATAGCTCACGTGTTTAACTGTTTCTTGTTGGACCTAAGAATAAGAAAAGCTTCAAACTACCCATCAGGGTGCTCGACTTCATGATTAGAACCACACAATTCAATGAACTATCATCAGCATTAGCCTCACTCCCTAGCACTATCTGCACGCATGACATGCGGCAAAGCATCGCAAACTACTTATCTTGTTCGCCAATTGCCATGGTTTGGCCCTCCCCTCCCATCTGAGCGCTGGGCCCTGCTGTTTCGACAAAAGTAACGATCCCTCGAATAATACAACCAACCGCCACCAACACTCTGTGTAGTGATTTGTGCATAATTTTCTCCTTTTGCTGGTCAAAATGAAGACTGGAGTAGCAAGCTATACATGCTTGAAGGAAAATATCACATAATGTATTGTATTGCCCCCGCTTGGCTGCACCATCCTTTGCCCTTTCCTTCTCACGACCACATAGAATCATGTAAGGATCAATTAAGTATAAAAATTCAGACAACTTAAGGTGAACCTTTTTTTTTTACTTTTAAAACAATGATTTATGAAAACTGCAGTAGTTTCAGGTTTACTTACCTTCATGCAGGGTCTTAAATCAAGTTCACTCTTTGATGAATCTCTGTTAGTGATGTCAAAGTCTTTGCCAAGAATCTCAAAGGTAACTGAACGGCGGTTCCTCCCTCCGGCTTTGATTTAGAGGGGCATGCACTAAAATTAGCTGCTAATGGACTTTGATTGTGAAAGATTGATCATGTTATTGAGAATATTTTGAAGGAGCTGCAGGAGGAGCTCTTGACAAAGGCAACCCCTGCTAGTGAGCATGGGGGAGGCTCTGAGGACCATCTCCTTCAAGGTGAGGACAGACTCTTGTCATGGGACCGCTTGTGTCAACTCATTTGGAGATGAACAGCTTGCTATGGACATGGTTGGCCACAAGCTACTCTTGGAGGTAAACAAGTATGAATAGCCTCCCTATATATGATCCTGATTTCTATTTTGTTTCTTTACATTACTTAGTTGTTCAGCTTCCGGCTAATTTCTTGATCCTTAGAGCTCACAATTGTTTAGCTAAATCGCTCCAATCACTCCAGGCAGCCATGTCCACAGCAAGCTAAGGCCCCATTTGGCAAAGTTGTTGATAGTAGAGCTTTCGAAAGTAGAGCTTTTTGAAGTAGCGCTTTTTGAAGTGGAGCTTTTATAAAAAGCTATTTGCTGTTTGATAACTACATTTCTAAAGTACTGTGAAACTTTAATATGTGTTTAGTACATAAGCTGAAAAAGTACTTTTGGTATGACAAAATGACTATAAAGGACACTGCATAGTATTATACAACAGAGCATAATAAAATATAATATGTATTAATGCATAAATATATGATATAGTATAATATTACTGTAATGTAATATAATATTATTATAATATAGTAATATAATATTGTATACTATAACATAATAATATAACATAATTTCATATTATATAACATAACATATCAATGTATTATGATATAATATTATCTTATATTATATTTATAGTATAATATAATAATAAAGGTATAAAATATTATAATTATTATCATTATATATTATTTTTTTATTAATATAATATTTTTAGGAACTCCTGCAGGTTTTTGTAATAAATATAAACATTTTTTGTAATTATAACATTTTATCATGGGTAATTTGGTCCAAAAAGAAAAATTTATAAATCAAAACAACTTTCCGATGCATGCTAAAAGTGTTTTTCCGAAAAAGCTTCATTTTGGAGCTTCTTCGAAGAAGCTGTTTTAGCTTTCTAGCAAAGCTACAACAACTTTTCGATTTTTTTACCAAACACTCCTATTCCATCCAAAAGTACTTTTGAAGGATCGGAGAGTATTTTCTGGCCACCAAAAGCTCTGCCAAACAAGGTCTAAATCCTTAATTGTTCAGAAAGTTGTGAGAGTGAAAAGTAAGCCACAAACACTTTTTTGCCATGTATACTATTCAAAAGAAACAAAGGCAAAAAAGAAGAAAAATGGTTCAAAAATTATTAACAGAACCGAGAGAAAAAAATTATTAAGAGAACTCACTAGAGTCCGCTCTCCCCTACTAGTATTAAGGGGGGAGAGCAGACATTAAATATCATAGAGAGAGCAGAAACTATCACTTGCTGACAAGAACTGCTGGAAAACAAACAAAAAGCATGACAAACAAAAACTCAAACATTCAAAGATACATTTTGCTTAAACTCGGTAGAGCAGACAGGGAGATAAGGAGTAGAATTGATAGGGGACAGATCTTAGACAGAATACAAAGGTGTTTCGAATACCTTTCCATTACAATCGCAAGCAAAGAACACCAAGATCAAGGACACCATTTTCATGTCAGGATCAAAAACAACAATGCAAGAAAAAGCAACGCCCCTTAGATCCTCAGAAAGGCATTCCCTGAATTCGACTTTTGCAAGTATACTTGCTCTGAGGAAGTCCCCGAGCTACAAGACATGGGTGGACCATTGGAAAGTAGTGAGTAGTAATGGATAGTTTCTTATTCATGATAAATTAAATCAAAGTTTTTCTGCCCTCCAAGAAATAGAGGTGGGTGCACCACCAATAATTTCAAATCGAGAACAAGAAAATTATCCAGAATTGTTGGATACACCTCTCAATGTATGAACCAAAACCTATTCCAATTGGATGAGTGATACAATTGTCGGGCTATTACATATATTGGTATAAAAGAGACATCCAGACCATCCAGTAAGTTTGAAAGACATAACTATTGATAAAAATGATGGATAGTTCTCTTCGATTTTCTCTATTTCCAAGAGACATTGGTACACTCTTTATTACTTCGCTATATGATTGGTGATTTAATACTTCACAGAGCTCCATTGATGTCAAGAAGATAATACAGCTGACAAAAACGATACATGTCTAATATTTCATGCCCCAATTTGCATTTTGCATTCAAAGGAATGATTCATTAAATATCATTGTGGCGACGTTGATCTGAGGTGACCGAACCTAATTTCTCCTGATACGTTTATAACATTTAGACATTTTGCTGAAAACTGCCTATGCACTAGTGCTAAACACATCTAAGCACGTACTAAAGCTAACAATGGATAGGACAGAAGATGGAGCACAGACGAAAACCAGTTAAGAAGCTGGCATACTGAAATATTGACTAGCATGAAGACATCCCATTGGATTAGTCAATTAACAGAATTCTCCCAAGTTGAATGGACAGATATTTTGTACCACATGACCAGAACTACAAATTCACAACCATTAACGTATAAAACTGTGACAGCATTAAGAGGCCTTTTAGAAATTTTTTACCATATTCACTCTCAGGAGGGTTCATGTTGAGTTAAAAATTTGAATCAAGTGGTGCATGCCCTTGCAATCATACAATTTAACAAAAGAAAATATGTTAAAAATTTGAATCAAGTGGCGCACTTCTCAATTAAGGAAACCTCATCCATCCCTTTCTCTTTCTCTTTCACTCAATGGATTCAGCGAATAGTATTAAGCAAGTTGGCATGGTTTCCCTCTGTTTCTAGTCCACTCAACCAAACAAGAATCCTCAGTAAAGCACCTTTAATCTTAACTGCAAATAATTAACCATCTTAATAGGTTGGCTACATTCTTATTGACTTTTAAACTTTCTTTCATATGCGCAGTTCTAGGTTTATCCTACAAGCTGCTCCACTTAAAGAGGCCCTCAACAAAGTTCTTCCGCAGCTAATTCAGTAATTTTCTCTCCAAGTGACAGATTATTCTCAAATTTCAAGCAAACCATATTATTCTCCATCTTAATGCACATAATGCCATGCATATCCCTAGCTAATTATCTTATACCATTGTTAGTTTGTGAACATATCTCTAACCTTCCCTTAGCAGAAGATTTTGTATATGTGACAAGATGTGGCACGTTTAACCATATTTATAAATATTGCATTATTTTAAAGAACATGAAATTCCATGGATTTTTATAATTAGATTCTCTGCTATTGCATTCACATAAAATCTTTAATACTCAAGGACACTACCACCTTTTCATACACATGCAGATAAATTCCATGCTTATTATATGCTCTGAATATAACTAGGCATATCAATTGATTTGAGCAGTTTGAGTTGTTGATCAGACTTGGTTTGAAGTTAACTGAACTAAGACTGAACTTGTTTCTCAGGCATAAATTTAATTTTGGGCGGAGCCTTAAAAAACCAGAGTTGACTAGGCATATCTCGATAAGACTTGAAATTGGGTACATAAAATATGTTTCACAGAGTGATGATGTGTAAAAGTTTGATTAATAGCCCAGTTAAAATATTATGTTTCATAGAGTGATAATTCATCCAATAGTATATTTAATGGGTTTTCCCTCTCAATTAATGATTCATGATCAGACCTTTGAGGGGAATCAAAAGTTAAACCTTAATTCAACCTAATTTTGGCTTGATTTAAGGTTACGAAGCAATCAAAATAGACTCATGTTTGGCTTGATAATAAATTAGGATCAGTTATGCTAATCAATAACGAACAACATCAGCTTGCTGATAAACTTCAGGCTTGCAGTTAATTTCAAGCTGATCTTGATCAGATATAGGCTAAACCAAGTTGGCTCTATTATGCCCTTACCTATAAATTACTCTCTTCATACATCATTTTGTTGCAGCTACTAAACATCATTAGCTCCCCCTGCCCCAGCTTCTCCACTCCCAATCAGTTCTTTTCATCTAGAGGCCAAAAAAAACCTTCCTCCTTTTTACTCCACCCTAATCTTAGAGATAGTGAGGCATAGTTCTTGTTAGACATATAATACTTCCCTTAAGGTGCTTCCCTTAATTGACTTTATCACTTTCATATGTATTTCCCTTTTAACCTGCTCTTGAGAATCCTAATCTCTCCTTGCAATATATAAAATTCTAATTAAAAAAGAACTTCGTTTTGATGTAAGATAAATTTTGTGAAAATCTAACTCAAGAATATCTAGTTCATAATGACAATACAATATGCATCAATATGCAATTTATGATTAGCCATGCATCTAGAAACAACAAAACTCGTACAACAGCTTTAGTCATGCTTCTGGACAATACCACAAGTAAAAGAGACAAGCTGTTCTTGTATTATTGTCGATAGGACAAAACATCTTTTGCATAAAGAGCACAGATGACAAGTGCATCGACATGTGCCTCGATGGGTCACCACCCACTCAACTTTATTAAGCAAGTGAAAAGCAGCTGATATCAACCGACCACCCTCATTCACATGCAATGCATGACTACCATATTTAATAAACTCAGAATTCAGGTATATGTTATGTTGCAAAGGAGAGGAAAAGAGAAAAAATATCTCAATCAATTACAACTACAAAATTTTATCTAACTGTCACCTCAAATTATCAAATTCAAGAAACCAAATTGCTATAAATTCCAAGCATGCATTATCCACAACAAGCAAAAAGTTTTATAAGTTAGAAAAGATATGAAACTTATTCAAAAATTATATGGATATGTTTTTTTCCCATTGTATACCTTTGCTATGACTTAAGATATGAAACTACTTTTCTTTCTTTTTTATTCCGGGTGTGGGGTTAGAATTATCATGCTTGTTTTGAAAGTCATGGCTTTTTTATTTGGCTTAACCAATTCATAAACCATAATTACTTTACTATTCAATTTGTAATAAATATCATCAAAGTAGTCAATTTGTCTACTTTCTTTGCTCTAAAAAAATGCGTTAATCAAGACACCATAAGATCAAAACAAGGACGAACAAAAACCTCACCTTGTCATCAAAAGCGATCTTAAGCTGAATTCTTTGGCTCTTGTGCTTCATCTTGTACAATTTCCTCCCAAGCATAACAAGCCCCATAATTGCAGCAGCTATGGAGATTGACCAAACCGGCCTCAACTTTAAAACGTAAAATTTAATGAACTCCAGCGTCATCTTCCACCAAACCACTCCCCTCTTCTTTCTTTCACTATTAGATACACTCTCCAACGAACCAGAGCCATCTCCCATCTTCACCAATTCCCCAGATTCTTCCGCCCCATGCTCCTCCAGCCCCGTCTGATTTTCCTCACTCTCCCTACTTCTTCCAAAATCCGAACTTTTTTCACTGTCATAATCACTAGAGTCCTGATACCCGGTCTTGATTCCTTCAACACCGAATTCCATAACCGAATCCCCTCTGTTACCAAGCTCCTCCCTTTCGCTATCAGCCGGCGAACTCCGGCAATCCGACGACCTATCAGACCAAAAACCGCCGGAATTCCTCACCGGAAACCCACTTCCTCTAAATTCCACCCTCCCCCTTGACCGCTCCAAGTCCCTGGGATCCGAATCGGGATCGACCCAACTAGGGTTATCGGAATCGACGCCGCCCCCTTCGCTCTCTTCCTCCGAGGACGCCCTCTCAGTACGGCGCTTCTCGGAGTCAAGGGCAAAGTAATCCGACTTGATGGCGCCTCCATAGGAGTCGCCCTCGCCATCGAGGCCCTCGAAGACCTTGGGATCGTCGGCGGAGTGGGGACTCAGCAATTCCCAGTCTTGGAGGTCGGCGGCCTCTTCCATGGCGGCCGGAGACCTCGAAGGTCGAAGGATGAGACAGATAAGTTATTCGGGGATTTATTCTTTGGGGTACCTTCGTCCTAAGGGGAAGTAGATTCTTAGAGCGAAGCGAGCAGGGCGAAGCGAAGAATGGAAGAGAGTGGCAATAAAAGGAGAATAAAAGGGGAGAGTGGGACAAGCAGGGAACGACAGGTGTCCAGGGATGGAGGAGGAGGTGGAGGAGGTGGAGTAGAGGCCTTTTTAATGCTTTTTATTTAGATTTTTATTTAATTTTTTTTTTATAAATACCCTCCTAAATACCAAATTTTGTATAAATATTCTTCTAAAATTAATATATATATATATATATATATCCACATAAAATATTTATTTTGCTATTCTATCCTTTTTATATTTTTGTTTTTACATATGTACCAACCATATCTAACGTAGTTAAAAAAAATAATGGTTTCAAATTAAAATGACAAAAATAAAGAAGGATATACATACAAATAGTAATTTTAAGAGGGTATTCATGCAATTTTGCATATTTAGAAAAGTACACATGCAAAAAAAATCCTTTTTGAATTTTTGGAATGGTACTGCCAATACCGAACCTAACCAACTTATCCATATCTTCAGGTACGGGATTGAGCAAGATTAGATTCAAATAGAGATGGCAATCAGATCAAATTGGATAAGATACAGATTGGATTGATTAAATGATAGATCAAAAATTTATCTATTTGAACTCAATCTATTAATTAAATAGATTACAACTTCATATTCAAATCTGATTATTTTAGTAAATAGATAATCTAGCTCGATCTACAGTAGGTTAAAATAAGTTAACCAGTTAAACAGTTAAGCATTGCGACCTCTAGATTCAAAGTTAGGCATGATTTTTAGATCTTCACTCCGTTTGCATGATTCTAGATTTGGATTCGTGTTTGGCACATGGTTTTTTCGAATTTGGAGGCTTGTATTTAGATGTCATTCAAGTAATGAGTTGTCTTGATATCTTATACCTGATTGTTTTTTGTGGACACAGCATGATAGCATTCCACATGCATGAATGCAGACATGCACATCCTTTTTGGCTGCTTGCTCTTATCAATAGCTATCGTCCACTAGCTTATGGACCGACAACGGCGATCACACGAAATAATGACACACAAGTTGATTAAAACCAGCTATAAAAGATAGATTTCATTTGTACGTCATATGTGTGTCCAATCAGACCAAACTCTCTCATTTTTTCCACCTTCCACTCGTTGATCCAGAGATTTTAAATTTTGCCTCAACCTCCATGCTATCTTGGCCTCTTTCGTGGTATGCCCTTACCCTCCCTCTATACTCTTCCACGTTGATAACTCTGTCAAACTATATTAAAGCCTGAATTATTTTCACTCATTATTAAAGATGGAGAAAATAAATAAAAATTGAGCAAATAGATAAAAGTTGCACATAAAGATAGTTAGCAACCATGCAAGCATGGTGTTCTCGTCATTTCTATCCATATTAATTTTGGATTTAACATGGTGTCAAGATATTTTGACAAATATCTTTTTAAAAAATATAATTGCAAGATTTTTTTTTTTCGAAAATAAGCAGGGTTCTAACACCACACACTACTATGTACTTACACCCCGTCTTCCCGTGGACCAAAACTCAGATCCTTGACGACGACTTTCAGAGTCAAATTTGTATCATCCGAGAGTTTTAACGTCTCATGTGAAACTTAGAACATTTCTAATTGGAAGCATTAATAGAAAAGGTGCCATTTGGTGGCCTAAAGCCTTGATGGCACACCATCTATAGTTAATTAAAAAGGCAATTTTTATAGCTTTAAGCTGTCTTTCATCAAAAATAAAAACGTCAAAACTTTAGCTTTCATCATGCTGGCACTCTATAAATGATGTGTGATGGAAGAGATATTTAGGACCACACATCTTCCCTAAACCTGAATCAAATGGGTTGGAGCGGGCCGGGTCGTAGAATTGGAAATCCAAAATTATTCAAAATTCAAATGGGTTGGATCAGGTTGAGTCTTAAATTTCAGTAAACCCAGATATGATCCAGAAAATGGAATGGATCCAATTTTAGAAGCCGACCCAGCCCCACAGACCCTCCAGAATAGATTAGGTCGGGTCTAAACGGAATGGGTTGGGTTATGTCACGGGTCAAACCGACCCATTTGCAGCCTTAACAACACATCTTTCCTAAGCCTAAATCATGAGTGTGGTCATGAGTGTCACTTTAGAGCTTTTAGTTTGAAATAATTGTTCAACCAACATCTTAGGCCATTATTTTTAAAAAATATTTTAGATCTTTCCCAAACCTTTATCCAATTGCTGTGGAAACGAAGGCTTGTCCTACGACTGACCTGATCCATGGCCTCATATTAATCTTCTCCCTCCTCCACTCTTAAAACTGAAATAATTATAAAAATTAATTATATTCCCATATTTATATGAAATTTTATCAAGCCAATTCAAGTAGCTAGAATTATGTTTGGAACTTCTTTAATTTCCAAACTTAGAGATGACTCATGAAACACAGAAATGAACCATCAAGATGGCATGATCATGTGAAGGGTGATCAACTTCAGTTTTCAGCGAATGTTTTAGGGTATATGTGAAGAATAAAAAACTCTTAAATTAATGATCTGCTTCCTGGAAGGAGATGAGGGGGGGAGGGGGGGGGGGAGAGAGAGAGAGAGGGAGGGAATTTAAGTTTAAAAATAAGATTGAAGTTTAATAAATTTCCAATCAAAAAAGTTTAATCAATCTAAGTTTACAAGTATTAGTCCCTCACACTCTTCTGAAAACCTAAGTTCCAGAATCTTTTTGCTAGCTACTGTAACAATCATCTCACTGTCCCAAAATTTTGATCCAATATCTGGTTCACTAGTTCTACTTTTCAAAGAGTTCGTTCTTCCATTGGTACATGTACCACAACATTTTCTTCTTTCAGAATATACAAAGATGAAACGCATCCACTGCAGTGTCTCCTTTGACCATTTTCTCCATATCATTTGCTCCTTCTCTTTCTCCAACGACAGAAGCTCTTTTTGAAGCTTTTTCTTCTTCCTTTTTTGCGAGCAATATGAAGTTTTCTAAGCTATAATAAGTTCTCTAACCACCTAACTGTACAAATCTTTGAAGATCCACCACCATGACCGTAGTGTCATCCCTATTGCCCCTACTGCAAGAGATGTCCACAAGATCTTTACAAGACTTCAAGGAGTTCTTACACCTTGTAACGACATCCACTGCCTCTTGTTCAGTTACCTAATCAATCCAAGTTCACCGAATTAGATATATTCATATACATTATCAAATCACTAATTAATAGCAGGCAAAAGTTAAACATACCTTGTCCCACAACCCATCGGAGGCCATTATTAGAAACTCGCAATCTGGAGTTAATCTGAGCTTATTGGTCTCGGGCTCGGAGATTATCCATTCCTTCATATTCGCATCTCCAATTGCTCTAGAGACAGCAAGTGAGTCCATAACTCTCCATACTCCATTACGACAACTCACATATCCCCCCTGCCATGAATTTAGACCGACAAAAATTAGATTGATCAAGCTAACAAAGTGATACCTTAAAATGACACCTTGTGTCATTACAGCGCGCATAACATCACTCTCTTGATTACAATGCAGACGTCAGAAAAGGAACTTACAGAGCTCTCAATTCGAATGCGCTCGTCTTCTCTTCCAGCACGATGGTCCCTTGTGAGGCCTTGTGCGACTCCTTGTTTACACATAACCACTCTGCAGTCACCAACATTGGCTACATGCAACTCTCCTTCCTTAATGAATGCAGTAGCTGCACATGCTCCACTGCTCACACCCTATCAAAGAAAATATCTATCAGATTATGTAATTTTCTCAGAAAGAATGTCATGCAGTTATATGAGCAGTTGCTGATTTGTAGTGAGATATAAATGTGATCATGCCCATGGCATCAATTCCTTGGAAGTAAATCTTCAAGCAAGGCCATCATGTATCATTGTTCACTATTTATGTTTGTAGAAGAAATTCTAGGAGCAGATACGTTAAAGAGTAATTCAGAATACTAAGAAGTTGAAAGATCAAATGGTCTTCTCATTTCATTTCTCGATGCAACATGTGGTGGATCAACCACTACATTGTTTTAAGCAATAAAGTGAAAGACCAGAAAGTCAAGATTGTTTGTTTTTCTTTGAACATTGATATTTCATGAACTATGAGGCCTACCATTGATGACTAGATCAATTCCTTGGAAGTAAATCTTGAAGCAAGGCCATCATGTATCATTGTTCACTATTTATTTTTGCAGAAGGCATTCTAGGAGCAGATACTTTAAAGAGTAATTCAGAATATTAAGAAGTTGAAAGATCAAATGGTCTTCTCATTTCATTTCTCGATGCACCATGTGGTGGATCAACCAGTACTTTGTTTTAAGAAATAAAGTGGAAGACCACATGGTCAAGATTGTTTGTTCTTCTTTAAACATTGCTATTTCATGAACTATATATGAGGCCTACCATTGATAACTAGATCAAGTTGGCACATGAAAGTAATGTTTAACATCACAATAAAATTAAACATTCGTCTTTGGAATTCAACTCAAGCTCTCAACTTAAGAGAAAAAAAATGAAGACTTAGGACGTGCTTTGGTGTTGGCAGATGGGCACTATACCTGACTAAGAAATTCCTTGTCTGTGGCCAAATAGCCTGATCTAATTGCTAGTTCTAGTTGGTTTTCTTCCTTGTCTAGCTCATCAAGTGCTGCTATAATATTCTTTCCCAATTTCTTGGAGACGAAGTCCACAGCTGCGCGCCCCCCATGCCCATCAAACACTCCAAAAAAGGCCTGGAAAAGATCCAACCAAAAGAGTAAGTTGCGTGATTATAGTGCAATTGATTCTTATATTCTGCATATATTTCATTAGAATTAGTTAATGATAAATGACTGTTCTGATATAGGTGACCTATGTGGGCTACTATATATTATATAGATAGTTAAACTTTGTTTCTCTTTAATTTCACTGTATAATAGATAACTTGAGTATCTGAGTTTTTATGGGCATACGCAAGGCTTGATAATTTGACATTGTGTTACAAGGTACCAATTAATAAAAGACTACAAGTCTACAAGGCCTGCAAGGAGGTAAAGTCAAGACGAGAACTCACGAAATATTGATGCTTCCAAAACCATCAAACTCATGCTGATATGTTTTTTTTTTTTTTTTTCGGTACAACAGCTGCTCATACCATCATAGCATAAGTGCAGCAAGCAGAATCAGTCTTATATGTTTCTTTTTAAGAGAGATAAACTATGCACAAATAGTCGAAACTCTAACATTAACAAATAGTATAGGTATTATGGCATCATAGTGTTTAGTATAATCACAAATGAAATACCTTAGAAAATGAAAGATTTTATGAGGTTTAAAAATTAGTAAATTTTGGAAAAATCAGTAGACTCCTGCATGGCAAAATCTGAAGGCATCTGAAAGGCAACTTAAGAACATCTAGAGCAATTTTAAATCCTAGTATTATATCTTACTCGTGGGAGTGCTTACACTCCTTCCGAGTTCTCGGGGTAAAAAAAAAAATTTACTTTTTTAACTGTGTCCTAATATATCTTTTGAAAAGAAATGGCATTCTAATAGCTTTACGTTATTTAAAAAAAGACAGAAGGGAAGAAAACAAAACACCCACGGGTTTACCTGTTTTGAGTCTCCATGAACGTTGGTTATAACCCCATAGCCATCTTCCATCACATGTCTCTGCCCTCTTCTACTAACCAAACAAAATCCACTTCCCTCGACCTCCAATTCTTTCTCAGCTGCATTCTTTTTCTTAGATGCCTCAGCAAACTCCGAGCTCACGCAAGTTTCAGGTATCACCAACTTTGCCGGTCTCTTTCTCGTCCTACGTGGTGCCTTCTCTTCATGCACCTTGCTTGGTGACAAGGCATCCAGTTCTGAAATCTTCACCATAGATTGGCCTTCTTCTCTACCCTCAAAATTCTCATGCTTGCGGCCTTCAATATGCATCAATATGGAAACCTTCGAATCAAAATCTCGGGGAGTAGAAAGTGAAACCTGTTCCCCGTTGAAACTTCCAGCCTTCAAAGTCGGCTCCTTCTTCTCCAATGCTAAATTCTGCTGCAGGCATCCTTTTGGCGCATAAACTGAGCTCTTTGATCCTGAAACAACCAATTGTTCGACTAGCACATCCTCCTCGGGGTGCAGCTTACGATCTGAAGCCTCCTTCAACCGCTTACTCGCGAGAGCATGCGGCTCCCTGAGCCGCTTCCAGGAGAGAGCAGGATGAGGAGGTGAAGGAGGAGGAGGAGAGGCATGCGTAGGAGAATTGGTGCAAAGAGCCATGGAGACGGCCTTTCTAACCACGTGGAATATATGTACAAGAAAGTAAATGAATAACAAGAACTCGACAGGATCTACCATGTCTGATGGCCTTCTTCCTCCTTTGCTTTCTCCTTTAGCTTCAGGTTCTTCAAGACACCTTGGGGGAGATTTTGTGGAATGGGATTTTCCAGCTTCTATCCTTGGGATGAAGATCAAAGACTCGTTTTCTATTCGAGGACGAGTCTTTTGGTCAGACAAGGAGAGGGGGGATGCTTTATAGAGGGTGGGGAAGGCGTGAAGGAGTGATTTGGGTATGGTGGTTGACTAGTCGACGAGATCCCAGAATTATACAGTTCGTAAGTCTTATTGGAAAGCAATGATAAAAGAGAGGGTGGAAGGCTTCAATGCTAAGGAAATGGTCGGCAAGGCAAGAGGACGTGGGATTGTGGGAACCGGTCGCGACTCGCGTGAGGGGAACTGCAAGTGATCGGCGATTATTTGCCCCAGGAGAGGGGCATATAACGTTAGAGCTAAGGAGTACAAGCCGGACTGGGTTATTGTATAATTTTGCGAATCGGTCATTTTGATGTGATACAAATGCTGTCGTCTTCTCCGGTTGCCGACTAAACTTGAAATCATCGAAAAAATTAAGACAGTCTTTGATTCGGGGATAAAGCAGGGTTAAGGGTTCCCAAATAGCTACCAACTATTAAACTGATAGAAATAGTTTCAATTGGAGGTTAACTATTGTAATAAAGCTTGCTTATGCCAAGCATAATTATTCAAAAGAGATAATTGTTATAACTTTTGTCTGTATGATAGCATAATTTATCCTACATTTTTTTTGTTCGATCAAGAAAAATTCTTTTAATCTATAGTTATTCCAAAAATTATAGTCGAATTAAAAATAACCTTTGAAAAAACTATTTTTAGTAGGCTTGACTATTTCTATTTTATTTTATATTATTCTCGAAGCAAACACAACTTACAACTTGACATTTATTTATAAAAGATTTTGAAGCATTTAACTAGGTAAACGATTAGCATAGCGGGAGAACTTATTCTTTACAAATGTAAAAAGGTTTTCTAGAAATCTCATGTAAGTTGACTTATAGTACTATGCTTGATTAGAATATGACAATGTAATTTTAGGTTAACGTAAATTGGATCTTAGTCTTGAGTGATTGAATGCTACTTAAGTCCAGCCTAAATTAGTGAAACAACATTGCCAACCCAATCGAACCTAAATATAACTTGTATATTTATGTGTACGTTCGTGTGACAGAGAGATAAGCTACAAATGAACCCAACATAAACAAACCTAGCCAGAAATAATTTGAAACATAAAATCAAAATCTAACTCAAAATGCAATTTAATTTGACCCAATCTAATCCAACTTATGTTTAAGATCGAGAACTTAGTAGTTAATTCATTTTAGGATTTAGACGATCAAATCACTTCTTAAGTCAAGCAGGTTTAGGATTAAATCATATACCAGCTGTATTAAGCCTATTTTTGGTTGTTATCCATTCCCGGTCTACCCAAGTTGTACCTAAGCTCAAAATTAACCTATTGTAAGAAGACAACTTGGACTCAAATCAAGCTCCATCCAACCATGGTCCAACTTGGCTAAACCAAGCTTCTCTCAATACCCCAAACAAAAAAAAAAAAAAGCAAAAAGATTAGCACTACATCCAGGAGACTAAGACCATTTCCATTTCCCATCACAAGTTGCTTCCAGAACCTTGCCTTCGCCTACCAAAGGATGTCACTGGTTGTTGAACATGGGAATAAATATCCATATGTTATTCATAAATTTTGTATTTTTATACTTGGTTTATACAAGCATAGGCTTTGGCCTGGGAACGGTTCGTAGTTGGCAACGGATCCCGTCGCGTGTCAATCGCCGAGGAATTGGCGTTCCAGAAGGATAAGGCCGAGAGGTGACGTCTTCGTCAGAGGCCGTTGATTTTATCCTCTCTCTCTCTAACGGCAAGATGCCGACGTCGTGTGCACAGCAGTCGGCGCCCGCACCCACATGCGTGTCCCAACGGCTAGTTTCGGGCCGCCCGTGTCGGTGACTCAGTCAACCCGCTTGACCCGTTCGCCAATTTGCAGTCATCGCCGTAGCCGTTGCGGGACCCGCAATGCTTGAAACGTTCTAATGGTCTTCCAACAAATGAATTCACGTGGAATCATGACTGCATCAAGCTAAATCCACGGGCCCCCTGGTTTCTTTCTGGTTCCTCTGTTTTGGACTTTTATGGATTGGTTTTCAGCAAAATCACACAGCCTTAGTTTTGAGTTTTTCTTTTTAAATAGCTTTGCGTTCTATCTTTCTAAAACAATTTACTAATCTCTGTTTTAATTTTATGGTGGTGTTGTAAGTCCTAGTAGAATGATTTAGCTTGTAAGTTCTTATGTAATGCTCATCGTTGCGCACTGCCATGACAGTGTGATGGATTAGATCTAATGATCATATATGAATCATGTCGGAGTTAGGATTACTGGATCATTATGTTGGCATTCATTTGAAGTTGCAAGTTAGGTATCAACCTTCCATCTTGTTCCGATTTATCTAGTGCAATTAGTAGCTAAATAATCTGACAATGAATTGTTTTTTAAGTATTTGATCATGTAATTATAATGCCAGACCCTGCTTGAACAAGATAGTTTCAAGCTCCTATTCATCTATTGTTAAGAGTATTAAGAAAATAATTGTCATAGAGAAAAGCTAAGGCAGTATTCATATTGTAAAAAAAAAAAACCGAAGCTTGTTGGTTCCACGTATATCTCATTCATATGAAACCAGCCATTTAGGATCTTCCAATCAGCTTGTCATATTGCTTTATTTACCTTTGAATAGCAAATAAGCTTCTGAAATTTGGATTAGCATATTGATAATATTCGAGACAAAAATATTGTTGCAAACTGAACCCATTTACTCGCAGTTGTATATATTACTAGAGTATTACACATAAATCCACAGCCTAAAAGCTTTAGAGCATAAAGAGAGAGAAAGGGGGGAGGGAGCTTTTTCCTGAATATGTTTCACTCCTGACTTTTGTACATCAAGCTTGGATGGAAGCTTATGTATTGGAGTTTCTCTATGAAACTTACAATAAATAAGCCACCCACTGACTCAATCTATTCATCCAACTCATAGCATTTAATTGCCAAGCCTTTTGACTTTTCAATTACCAAGCCAGGTGCTCCTTTTATGCTCGATATGCTAAAATGTGAAAGAGTTAGGTAGTCAAAAAGATACGAGCTTGCCCACTTTGAGTACTCTTGTATTAGGCATTAAATCCCAATGTTTAACATGTGGAAAAAAATTAAATAGGCTCGCGGTTTATTGAATTGGAAACGCCCAACGGGCGTTCTTTTTTTTTTTTTTTTTTGGATTAAATGGGCATGTGCCAGCGGGCGCCAACTGGCGTCTGCTGGCGCACGTTGCCCACGTTTCGACATCCGCCAAAAAGACCATTTTGCCCCGTTAAAATTTCCTATATAAACTCCTCTATTTCATCGCTTTTCTAATACGAAAAATTACTAAAAAATAGTAGAAAAATTCTGAAGAAATTCTTCCTCCTCTTAGCCATTTTTGATTTTTGTTTTTATTCAGTTTATTTTATTCTTTCATTTCGCTCTTTGCTGGATCTGCAAGTCCGATCGGATTCGCTTCGACTTCTTTCGAGACGTGCCGAAGAATAAGTTGTAGGGTCGTCGTATCTCAGAGGAGGATTGCCGGAAAATCCGTACATGGGGCCAAATACTTCTTTGAGACAGCGTCTACGCGCTTCGACCTGCCTTCAATCAGGCTAATTTCTTCTACTTTTATTTTTTAATTTAATATTAGTAGATCTGTAGGATTTGAAATTCTATAATATAAATTTATTAAATGCATAGATTTATTTTGGGCTAGTTTAGATTTATTTTGTATTAAAATAGAATTATTTGGATGTCGAATGATATACATGTATATTATTCCCTTTAAGATTTTTCATTAATTGAACTTATAAATTTATTTGTTTAGTTAGGTGATGTATTGCTAACAATCCAAAGAAGTATTTGTTTATTTTTTTGGTAATATATAATTCATTAAATCCTTTATTGCAATTGTGGCATATTAGATTTTAATTGCAATAATCATTTTTGCTTGTACATAATTAATAATAAATTATTTGAAAGAGGTAATAATTTGATTAACCTCCAAGAGGCTTATTATACCTCCATTTGGACTCCTCAAGGAGTAATTTTCAGATCTCATTCAAACGAAAAATTCGAAAATTGGCTAATACATAATAATTAATTTAAAGAATTGACTTATTAAATCTCAATCAATTATTCTAATAAAGGAATAAATCTTTTAATTCGTTGAATTGACATTTTAGATCTTAATTACAATAATTGATTTGCCATAAAATTAGTAATCAATTATTCTAAGAAGGCAATAAATCAATTCTAACATATAATTCATTAAATTTACATTTTAAATTTCAATTAAAATAATTGACTTGCTACTACTAAATTAGTAATCAATCATTGCTAATTCGGAAAATTCAAACGAAAAATTCTAAAATTAGTTAATCCACAATATCTAATTTAAGTTTGCACTTAGATTATTCTAAAAATTGAATTTGTGTGATTTCTGGTGACTATATCCACTAACTAATAGTGTCTAAGAAAGCTTGTTAAAAAGGTATACGTGCCTAAGAAAGGCTGGTACTTAGGTGAGCCTAGTGCTCCACCACCGATCTGGAGCTGATCTGGCTATTAGTTTTTTGGATATATCAATTAGACATCCATAGTTCAATATAAATATTAGTGCAAACTTTTGATATAGATTTTTTGCTTTCATTCAGATTTCTGTCTCTATTCTGTAACCTTGATCCTATGGCCTCAAACACTAGTGACCATCTTAGTACCAAACCTGAAAAATTTGATGGCCATAACTTTAGGAGGTGGCAGAACCAAATGCGGTTCTGGCTCACCATATTAGGGTTAATCTCAGCCATAGGTGAAACTACTACTAAAGTTGATAACGGGTCCAACCCAACTACCTCTTCCAACACTGAATATTCTGCCTCCACTAGCACGCCTTCTAGGATACCTGATGAGATAGATTATCATTGTATCCATAGAATCCTAGGTACTCTTTCTGAGAGGCTGTATGATATCTATTACACAGCCAAGAGTGCCAAAGAACTCTGAGACACCCTGGATAGCAAATATGGTCTTGATGATGCTGGGGTAAAGAGGTTCAAGGCCTCCGACTTCAATAATTTTAGGATGGTGGACTCAAATCCTATGAACGACCAAATCTATGATTTTGAAACCCTGATCCACCAGCTTAGGGCTAATTGAACCAATTTGGATGAATCATTCCAGGTAGCCTGTCTGATAGATAAACTACCTACTTCCTGGTCTGATTTTGCTAAGTTCCTTAGCCATACCCAAGAAATTCTCATTCTAACCCAAGTCTTGAACTCCATTAGGACTGAAGAGCAACACAGGCTCAGGAGTAATATCTTTACTGGACCCAAGAATAATGCATATAATGTAGAGGCCCCTCCTAAGAAAAATCAGAACTGACCCTTCTGTAAAAATTTCAAAAAAAAACCCTACAACCCTAGAAACCCTAACCACCACTATAATAGGAAACCTATTCAATTCCATAAGCAGAAGAAGAAGAAAGAGGAAGGTGGTGCTCGTTTCTGTTATGTGTGTGGTCGGACCAACCATTTGTCTCCCCAGTGCTTCTATAAGAAGGTTGCACCTCTTCAATATAAGAAAAAGGGTCCACACACAACCAGTGCTCAAGTCAATATAGTGACTTCCAGCGCTGGCTCCTCTGAGACAGCTTTCAGGTCTGTTTCCTTCACTCCTGAAGTTAACATGACTTTACAAGCACTTGATTAGTGGATTGATACCGGAGCTGGTATTCATATTTGTTCGGATCGCTCCTGGTTTTCTTCTTACCAGATCTCAAGTGGAGGAGCTGTGATCATGCAAACAGCTCGGAGGCGCATGTACTAGGAGTAGGACGTGCGGACTTAAAGCTTACCTCTGAAAAAATTTTGTTACTGCACGGCATCCATGATATTCCAGTTGTTAAGAGAAACCTCATTAGTGGTTTCTTGCTTGTCCAGCAAGGCTTTCGTCTTGTTTTTGAGTCTAATAAGGTTGTAATTTCTCATGGTATAATGTTTATTGGAAAAGAATTTCTTAGTGAAGGATTGTTCAAGTTGAATGTAATAGCTCTTTCAAAAAATGAAAATCCTTTGATTATGAATATAGAACCCCCTTCTATTTGGCATGGTAGATTAGGTCATGTAAATTATAATTCAATTAAGTAACTTATGAACCTAAATCTAATACCAAAAAGTGATCTTAAGAACCATGAGAAATGTCAAATTTGTGTAGAAGCCAAACTCCCTAGGAAGCCTTTTAAATCCGTTAATAGGGATTTATATCTATTAGAGTTGATCCATAGTGATGTTTGTGATTCTGGTAGAACTTCTAGGGGAGGTAACAGATATTTTGTGACCTTCATAGATGATTTATCCAAATTCTGTTATATCTATCTAATTAAAATCAAGGATGAGGTGCTCAGCAAATTTAAAATTTTTAAGATTGAAGCTGAGAACCAACAAGAAAAGAAAATTAAAATTGTTATATCAGATCGGGGAGGTGAATATACATCCAATGATATAACTCAATTTTGTGAAGATCATGGAATCATTCATGAAGTGACTACACCCTATTCTCCCCAATCAAATGGAGTAGCAGAAAGGAAGAATAGGACTTTAATGGATATGGTTAACTCTATGCTTATAAGCTCAGGAGTACCAGAGAATTTGTGGGGGGAAGCTTTAGTTTTAGCCTGTTATATCCTTAATAGAATTCCTTCTAAAAATAATGATCTTACCCCATATGAAGTTTGGAAACATAGAAAACCTAATCTTAGCTATTTAAGTGTGGGGGTGCTTGGCAAAAGTAAAAAATACCTGATTTTAAAAGAAAGAAACTAGGACCTAAAACAGTGGATGCTATATTCATAGGTTATGCAGCCAATAGTAATGCCAATAGATTTCTGATGATTAATTCAAAAGAAAGTGATATTAGTAACAACACCATCATAGAAGCCAAAGATGTAACATATTTATAGAAGGAGTAAAAGATTCAGGATAGAGAAAACATTTGGAGATGACTTCTATACTTTTCTTATAGAAGACTCTCCAACTACCTTTGAGGATGAAATGAAATCCGTAGATTCACCTTTTTGGAGAGAAGCTGTGGACAATGAGATGCAGTCAATCATCCAAAATCATATTTGAGAATTGACTGATCTTCTCCTGGCTGTAAAACTATAGGGTGCAAATGGATCTTTAAGAAAAAACTTAGGCCTGATGGCTCTGTAGATAAATTTAAGCTAGATTAGTTGCCAAGGGTTTTACTCAGAGACCTGGGGTAGATTTCTTTGATGTTTATGCACCTGTAGCTAAGATTACTACTATTAAGATCCTTATAGCATTAGCCTCCATTTATAGATCAGTGATTCATCATATGGATGTTAAGACAGCTTTTCTAAATGGAGACTTAAATGAAGAAATTTATATGGACCAACCAGAGGGATTTAAAACCCCAAGCCAAGAAAATAAAGTTTGCAGACTAGTCAGATTTTTTTATGGTCTCAAACAAGCACCCAAGCAATGGCACTTGAAATTTGATGAAACCATACTGACATTTATATTTGAAATCAATAGTAGAGACGAATGTATATACCACAAGAGAGTTGGACACAAATTTGTGATCTTGTGCCTCTATGTAGATGATTTACTGATCTTTGGGACAAATCTTCAGATAATTGATGAAGTAAAATAATTTTTAAGTCATAAGTTTGATATGAAAGACTTGGGACAAGCTGACTTAATTTTAAATACCAAAATAATTAGAAATCGAAATAGTATTGAGCTATCCCAAAGTCATTATGTTGATAAAATACTCAATAAATTCAATTATACCGATTGTCAGCCTGTCTCTACTCCATTTGATCCCTCTACTCATCTTAAGAAGAACTCAGGAACTCCTATCCTTCAAAGTCTATATGCTCAAATCATAGGCTCACTAGGATTCCTAACAAATTACACCAGGCCAGACATAGCATATGCTGTAAATAGACTTAGCAGATATACTGTTAATCCAAATAGAGATCACTGGACAGCATTAGAAAGGATCCTTAGGTATCTTAAGGGTACCAAGTCCTATAGTTTGCATTTTAGTGGATTTCCAGCTGTTCTAGAAGGCTATAGTGATGCCAACTGGATCAGTGACACCTTATATGTTAAATCCACCACAGGATATGTCTTTCTTCTAGGAGGAGCTGCTGTGTCTTGGAAATCTACCAAACAAACTTTGATATCTGGGAATACTATGGAGTCTGAACTGATAGCTTTAGACACTACTAGCACTGAGGCTGAGTGGCTCAGAGATCTACTAATAGATCTCTGTATAAATGAGTCACCTTTACTACCTGTCTCCTTACATTGTGACTGTAAATCTGCAATAGATAAATGCAACCAAGAAAATGCTAATGTAAAAATGAACAGGCACTTAAAAGTACGTCATAAATCATTAAGATATAAATTGAAAAATAATAGTATTGCATTGAATTTTGTAAAATCAGAAAATAATTTGGCTGATCAGCTTACAAAAGGTTTATCTAGAACAATGGTTCTAGAGTCGTCGAGGGGGATGGGGCTTAGCCTATAAAGATAGATCACCACAGTGGGAACCCAACCTTAAAAAGTTCAATGGGTAGAAACAAACCGGAGTGTGACTAAGAGGAGCACTATTTCATGTTTTCCTCATCCCTATGGCGTTAGTGCTCATAAAAGCAAGCGGTAGGATGAGTTCGTTTGTATAACTCTTAATGGGTCCGAGACCCAAGAGGCAGGAACCTCCTTACTAGCTTCCTTATTAGGACTCACCTATATGTGCAGTCATAAGGCCGCGATTATGGAAAAATGGCGATTTCCTAAAAAGCATATGATAGATACCTGCGCATGGCCATATTAGCGCAACCCGCTTAGAACCCAGATCGGGCTATATTATGTGTGCTATTGATTTATTCTAAGTAATGGACCGAGGTTCGAGGTTAAGACCACCTTGGCTCCACAGATGTAATCAATTGTCACTAAGTGAAGGTTCAAACCGAAAGGTACCTACACCTATTACATAATATAGGATATCCAGCATTTTGTTTTGATTTTAAAAATTATTATAAAAAAAATTAATTTTTGTGGAGGATTGTGGAAAAAAATTAAATGGGCATGCGGTTTATTGAACCGCGTGCTTGTTTGAATTGGAAACGCCCAACGGGCATTCTTTTTTTTTTTGGATTAAATGGGCATGCGCCAGCAGGCGCCCGCTGGCGCACGTTGCCCACGTTCGCGTGAAGAGCACGGACACGTCCGCCAAAATGACCATTTTGCCCCCATTAAAAATCCCTATATAAACCCCTCTATTTCATCTCTTTTCTAACACGAAAAATTACAGAAAAATTCTAAAGAAATTCTTTCTCCTCTTAGCCACTTTTGATTTTTATTTTTATTCAGTTTATTTTATTCAGTTTATTTTATTTTATTTTATTTTTATTTTTATTCAGTTTATTTTATTCTTTTTATTCCGCTCTTTGCTGGATCTGCAAGTCCGATCGGGTTCGCTCTGACTTCTTCCGAGACGTGCCGAAGAAGAAGTTGTAGGGTCGTCGTATCTCAAAGGAAGATTGTCGGAAGACCCGTACGTGGGGGCAAATACTTCTTTGGGACAGCGTCTACGCGCTTCGACCTGCCTTTAATCAGACTAATTTCTTCTACTTTTATTTTTTAATTTAATATTAGTAGATCTGTAGGATTTGAAATTCTATAATATAAATTTATTAAATGCATAAATTTATTTTGTGCTAGATTAGATTTATTTTGCATTAAAATAAAATTATTTGGATGCCGAATGATATGCATGTATATTATTCCCTTTAAGATTTTTCATTAATTGAACTTATAGATCTATTTGTTTAGTTAGGTGATATATTGCTAACATAACACACACACATAAACGTACATACATACAAATACACACATATATACGTATTTATGTATGTATATAGATAAATAGATGGATAGATAGTGAAACTATGGGAAAGAATTGGCATGGGTTGAGGTATGGATTTGTAATCGAGGACTAAAGAGGAGGAAGGATGTTGACAAGAATAAAGAGTTGGATTTAAAAATCTTGTGATTACGAGTGATGCAGACGTTCCTATTAATATGAATGATTAAAGGAATACAAATTTTACAAAGTCAGTAGTCCCAAATAGCTGGAGCAAGACTTAATGGTTATGATATGGATGTCGTGTTAGTTTATGCGTTTTGGCTGGGATGAAAAGTATATTCTGAAACACTTCAATGGAGGACGTAGCCAACGTCTACGCAAGTGGCGCTTTCTTGCGAGGCTTTAGCGTGCTGTGATTTGTTGCAGTGAGAGCCCACCTTATTTGGAAAGAGAGCCGTTAGTTTTTGGCACTTGGGTTCTAATTAATATTGTGTTCGCATACTATTAGATCCCCAAAGTTTAAACTGATAAAGAATGATCGAACAATATATATCAGACTTAACAAGAGGTATCAACTAGAAGTGAGAGTAAAACAAAGCTCTATAAGTTTCATGAACTTTGAGCAGCTTTCAAATGGTTCAGTCTAACCAAAAAGGAGCTTTTCTATCAAAACCAGCTAGTTTATAAGACTTGAAAATTAATTAACATCATCCACAGCATAACATTGTCAAGAGAATAGTACTGATTGCATTGTTCAAATTGGTTTCACAGACATTTATAAACCACCACTACTAATTTAAGGGATGATAAATTTCAAATACAAACTAAACATGAACCCAAGTACAGATATCAGATGCTACCGGGTAAGGCTTCTGCTTTTGTTGGCTTTGGCTGATCCACTTAGCCAATAGATTGACAGGACTATGTAGTGTTTATGCTACGACTAACAAGTCTAATCCACTCAGCTCCAATATACTAAATTGTGGTGGGTGCAGAACTTGATAAAAATATAAGATGGAAATGCCTTCTCGTTAGGTATGCAAAGCATGGCAATATGAGCAATCTCGCAGTCCATTAGGCATCTGTCAAGCAAGAAAGTCCTTGTGTCCCATGGAACCAATCATAATTTCTAGTAAACTGCTCCTGTCCCTTGTTTGTGACTTGCTAATTGTTTCTATGACCAACTGCCATCTCCAATGACCCCAACTTTTGATTGCTTGCAAGACCAACCAAGACTTTGGCGACATTGGCTTTTGCTTGTGAGAATAAAATGCTCAATTTGTCCACAGGACTTGTATATGACCTCCAGATGTGTGGCTTAGGCGACCGATAGGCGATGGCATCGAGCCAAGCAACCTCGAAAATTAGATAATTTTTTCAACTGTTTGAAGCCTTGGTTTGATGGCCATTACTACTCGATTTTTCAATTGATGAGTAGGAGAATACTTGAAATAGAGTTTGAATTAGATTATTTGGAAATTAATTATGCTATCTGATTATGGCATGACAAACATAGGATGATGCTCTCGGCAGTTGGATCATAGAGCTTGAAGGATGGCTTAACACCTTTGATGGACTTGGTCTTGAATGTTGAATATCTTTGGCATGATAAAAGTTCTTTCATGATTTTTAAAGTAAAAAAAAGTAATTTTTTTAAAAATAAGTGTTGGGTAGTGTTATCCAAAAAATGCTTCTACAAGAAGAAAGAAATCCAAAAAATATCTTTTAAAGAAACTAGAAATCAAAAGTTCTATCTCCTTATTTTTATGAAACAAAATGAACACCACCATATGACCCGTTCTACAAATCTTTATACCTAATCCACCAGCTTAATCAAGGCTTCACTTGTTAGCTGTGCTAAAAGACTAAAGTAGGATTAGGCATCTAAAAAATTTTGTGAGAGTAGGTGTCCCAGATATGTTAGGGTGGTTTTATTTGCATTCAAAAGCAGAATCTGATTGGTTACAGTTATTACTTTAAAAACTTGGTCGGAGTAGTTTGGATGTGGGTTAAGAGGGCAGGTAATTAGCACCCTAATTGACCCAATCCATGCAGAGACACACGTATATAATATATATATATATATATATATATACTTATATACACACACATGTACATGTTCAATTAACTTTTAGTAATATATTAATTATATATAATATAATATATATTTAATTTTCATAGATTCTTCACCCATGATCTTGTTTAATCATTGCTTTAATTATTTTTATTCTGTAATTTTTGTTTTGTTTAGTGTTATCATTAGCCAGCTGGTCACGAGTTGAGAACAATCAAGACATGAACATGGTTTTTTTTTTCTTATTTCTTTTTTGTTTTTTCTTTTGAGAAAACTATTGAGGTTCACGTTAGATATTTTGACAGGTTAGGGTGTATCTTTTACGTGCAAAAAGAGGATTCGTCTTTCTTTGCATGAATCCACAATTAGGTCACCAACTGCATAGATCTCAATGCAATCCGAATTTTACTTTTTTTGAATTTTGGTGGATAAATGATTGGGTGTTGAGTGCATTGAGATCTGTATGAGGGGTGAAGGAATGGTGATTCATGAGGAGGAAGTTGAATCCTTTTTTTCGAACACAATATATACCTCTGACCTTAATTTGACTGGACCTTTACTTGTTTATTGACCAAGAAGGAAAAAGTACTGGATATATTATAAGCCAAATTATGAGTATTTCATTGGTAGGAAATAAAATGAATTTTTGAAACCAAAAGAAAACACACCTAAGAAATCAGCTTATGACCATCCATATTAAATGAATTATATTGATTGATAAAACTTGGAGAGCCAAAATAGTCCTCACTCAACTACCATGCCATTTTAACTAGTAGCTACCTTTGACTGCCTTCTGAACCAAGTCAATTAAAAAGATCAATAACATGTAAAATATCATGCTAGGCATTGTCTACTTGGCTATTCGAATTCATAATAATAAGTCTGCTAATAGATTAACCTATTTGAATAGCATTTAGGACCAAATTGATTTAATATATATGTTCAGAGTATTCCTTAGAAAACTTGACAGAGAAACAAACTCCTCCAAAGCCATCAAAAAAAAAAATCAAGTCACCGGATGCTCTCTTTTTTTTCCCCTGAAGTTTGCGTGGCATGACTATAGAATAATAGTACTGCACTACATAATCTATACTTGGACATCCCGTTATAAACTATTCAGATAAAAAGGACATATCTAACCTGATGTACAATTAAGAAGCTTAATATATCATTACAACTTATAAATGTGTCTTGTAAAAGGTGATGACATTTCAGCTCAATTGAATTTTCTTCCCTATATTTTTCTTTCTGGGTAAAAGTTGATATAATTTGATTAATTGAAAATTGTATTATAATAACCTTACATGTGGGTGCAAAAGCAATGCATTACATTGCCGCAAGGATCAAAAAACATTTCAGACAAATGGACTTTGAAGGCCTATAATTCTCCCAAACCCATGGGTCCACAAAAGAGTCATCATTAAAGTTTGATTTGCAAAACCAGACTTCTTATGAAATTAGATTTTTATATATTTTTAATAAATAAAATTATATATTTCTAGAATGAAAATATCGTATAGTTTGGATTTGGTGCGGCTGTGTGATTCAATGGGTTCCACAAAAAAGTCATCATTTTTTGCTGCCCAACATTTAGGTGAAGGCTTTCAAAAGAATTTCGAGACTATTTTTTTTTTCTTTTCATCATTTTTTTTAAAATTTTATTAGCTATATTCATGCAAAATCAGTATAAGTCGCCATTGTATCAAAAACAAAAAAAAGCATGCTATTTTTAAAACCAATTTTACGTGAAATATAATTAAAGCTTAGTTTTGTATCACGATGAACTGAAAAGATTATAGCACCAAGCTGAACTCGATTCGTATACCTTTTCACGGCAACCATCTATATAGTCAAGGAACTCTTTCTTGTTTTTGGTATCGATTTTTTTTAATTAAAATTTTTACCTTACTACTTTGGAGAAAAAGTTCTATAATAAATGAGAATTCTTCAAGTCAGACCATCTCTCTTGACTTGAAGTATGATCAAGGATTTGGGACCTTGCTCTAAATACATGAAGGGAAAAAAACCATAAGCATATCATCTTGAATATATCTTTTTTTAATATATACATATATATATATATATATATATATATATATATATATATATATATATATCTATATATTTCTTGGCTTCTATCTTTTTTTTTTATAGATATTTTGATTTCTTTTCTTTTCTTTTGACATGGGGCACACAGACAACCAGCAGTACCAGCAGGGACACATCAGAGAGCTAAACAAAAAAAAAAAAACTACAAGCAATCATAACCATATGTACTTATGATATTTCCAAAATATGTACGTATAATATGGACATGCCCGGAACTACACTGCTCAAAAATCAATTAATCAAGCGCACATTGCATGACAAATGGGCCCAATGATAAACCTGAGTCCAGTGAGTTTCAATATTTGGCCCATATAGGTGAGAGACCCAGACCCCGACCCTACTATAAAAGCAACGCTTCGCCACCTCTCCCTCAATCCATCCAAAGGTCCCCCAAACCCTATCGCCACCGTCTCCCCCCTAAATCCTCCCCTTCTCCACCGAAAACCCACCTTTCTTGCCCTCGATCGAGCCCTCGAAGCTTCCCCCTATGGCGGATTCCGACGCACCGGCATCTCCGGCGGCGGCGGAGGCGATAGAAGAACTGGTGAAGGGAGCGGATGGTCTCCAGGACGACGCTGCGGCCACCGTGGAATCATCCAAGCCCAGCGAGATTGCGCCCGCCGCTCCGGATCACAAGAGGAAGCTGGGGGATCTCGAGCCCCATGATGACGAAGAGACCCCGCTCAAGAAGAAGGAGGTCTCAACCGACGCCCCGGCGCCAGACGCCGGTGAGTCGGGGCCGGAGGCGAAGGAGATCGCTGCCAGCGTCGGCGATGCGGAGCTGCCCCGCCCGGAGGGAGAGATCGACGGCTCAGGTATCGGTCATGTTGATTTCGTTACTTGATCACGTTATTTATGGGGCTTTTAATTCGTTGTTGATGAAGTTTTCTTGATTTCTGCTTTTCTTGGATATTAAGGTTGTTTCACGTCGGCAATTTAGGTTCTTGATTAGGGTTTTAGGTTTTCTATCTCTTCTTACGCGTTCTTTTTTCCTGACATTTAATTTTGTTTTGGAAGTCTTGAGATCTGTGCCTGTAGAGGTTAACTTATCTATCTCGTAGGAATGCTAACCATCGAGATTCCTGCTGCAGTGCCTAAAGAGGTGAATTCGGATGACATGCGGGACACTGAACCAAAGCCTGAGGAGATTGATGCCGATAAACTGCGCCCGGATGAAGGAACTAATGAATTGGGTATTTGTCTCCTCTTTTTTTCTTTTCTCTTCCTTATCTAGTCGGTTGCTTCATGGTGTTCCTGTTGTCTCTTTTTACTTCCTTTCTTTGAGCTTAGTGTTCTGCAATGTTTTTCTTGGGGGAAAAAAAAATCTCAAAATAGACAGCATTTTTAGGTCTAAGTTGTTATTACTAATGAAATATGTATGCTAAACTCTGTAGGAATAATACTTCTACTAGGCATTACATGTCAGCTAGGAAGCATTTTCATTTTAAGCAAGCCAGTCACTCAAGGATCGACCTTCATCAAAATGGGGTCTCCATTTGTTTTTCCCAAATCCATATTAAGAGGCTGACTAAAGCTGCCAACATTTGGAGACGAGCTAATATGTTGGGTGTACCCACACACCCAGCTGTTAAGATGTCTTGAGGATTGTTGGGTATCAGTTTGTTTCAAGCAATTTCATAGAAGAGGAATTCTACAGCTGCCCACACGTGTAGATTAGCTAATAGGCCAGCTGCACCGCACGGCCAGCTGCACATGTCGCAAGGATTGATCTTCATAAATGATGTTTCAGCTTGTTCAGAGCAAGTACATAAAAAGAGGCTTCATGCAGCTGCTCACACGTGTGGCCAAGCTGATATTGCAGGTGTATAGCATGCCCAGCTGCCTACATACACCTGGTGTAGCTCAAGCCAGTGCCTCTTTTGTTTGGAAGCTACATCAAGGGTTAGCAAGGTCTGCCAATCAAGGGAGTGGTAAACATAGGTTGTAGGTGGTTTCCATTGACATGCATGTAAATTTAGGCCCCTGGCGGTTCGTAGCTTCATGCAGTTTGTGGGCTGTAAATGATGTCCTGTTCTTTCCCCCTCCTTTTTTTAGAAGAAATATACAACTCTAATGAGTGAGTGGGAAGATCTTGATGTTTGAGCAGATTTTACTCAGACCACTGTGATGGTGCTGAAATTTGAAACATCATTTTCTTGTGTTTTACTATCGACCATGAAATGTAATAGTTATTGTTTTGTTTCTATTCTCAGCTGCTGATGGAGTGCAGAAAACAGAGGCTCCATCAGTGAATGGTCAACTTTCTTTGGCTCAAAATGTTCAGCAGGCTCCTGCAGAGAATTTTGAGAACCCTGCTTCTGAGGTTTCTCAGCAGGGTAGTCTTCCGTCAGCAGGACAGCAGCCTTCTGTTGAGCTGGAAACTACGTCTCGTACAATTCAAGTTCCTAACAGCAAGGTGATTTTTTTCATACATGATTCTCTGATAGCCATAATTTTCCTTAGTAATTGCATCATTTCTGGTGTACCATCAGTTGTGCATCAGATTGTTCTCATTAATTTATAAAAGTTGATTGTTTTGCCAGCCTTTTTATAGCAAACACTGCATGTAAAGGACCAAGCAACTATTTATTTGGAAACTTCTCTCATGGCTATAATGCTCGAAAGTTCCCTACTAGATTAATAGTGAAAACTATTCTTTCTTTTCACCACACTGTAGAAAAGATGAGCTTAATATCAACATGCATGTGCAGACAAAAACTGGCTACATAATTCATATACTGCATTAATGCCTTCTTAATCTGCAAGCTGAGTTACAACTTGACTTGGGCCCAAAATAAAATTTTGGACAGTGTGGTTCATGCAGTATTCGATAAATTGTCTACAACCAGTCGGATTGAGGTAATATTCTTCAAAAGTTCAATAAAACTTATGGTTTGCCATGATTTAGAGCTAATCATATTGATTCCTTCTGTAGTTAGTAAATTTTGGCTGTTTCCTGGACTGAGCCTTAATGACGACACATCAAGAGATTGAGGCAATGTTTTCTCTTTGATAACTAAAAGTATAAACAAGCATTGTTTTTGAATTTCTTGAACTTGTTCCCTTACCACAGTGCGCATCTGCCAATCACTGTAGTAAATTGACAAATCTATGCGCCTCTTGTAACTGTTTGCTGCTAGTTATTAATTACTCAAAGAAATATGATTCTTTTTATTTGGCATCGGTATCTTGACATCTTGCTTATATAATGATAATGTTGTGTTCAAATGATAAATATAAATGTTCAAATGAACATTGAAAATTATCTTAAATGACAAAAAAAACATTAAAAGTGTCTTCTGAGCTCCATAATATTTGTATGCACTGGCGTGTAGAGGATCTAATGAACATATACCACTAGGATTTGCTTTTAGAAAATTATCTATTTACCAGAAAGATAGAATGCTCTACTGCTTCAGGCATGGTTTTGGGGAGGAATAAACTATACAGATATGTCTTGTTGGTCTATTTTGTAAGATGGGCTAAACTGATTGTTTCTTTTGTTGTATAAAGCATCTACATTGGTAGTGCATTACAAAGCAGTATTTTTTTTTTCTCTTTTCATTCTTTTTTTCTTGAAATTTTTACTAACATGTCTCAGAATTTGTTTTAATACAATTTGTTCCTTATTTTTTCTTGATTGATTGTCCACATTTATATCATTAAAAATAAAAAATAAAACCTGGAGTCATCAAGTAGTATCTTGTTATTGATGCTGGCTCTCAGAAGTCAGAACTATTGATTGAAGTTGGGATATAAATGTTATGATGCTGTGCATTCCTAGAGATACCAAGCTGTGCTGCTATTGGGTTAGCGCTTGCGGGCGGACTTCACGTTGAGTTGGAATATTGGAATCAGTCTGGTGTAAATGTAGCATGTGCGCACTGTTTTTTCTCTTTCAGGAACATGGATGATCTTAGCCATTTTTTCAATATTTCAAGAAAAAACATCCCATTATTTTTTTCAATTTTTTCCAGAAAATAGCACATTTACATATTAGTTAATTGAAACAATTCCAGTTCATGTTACTTCATGCATTGTGTCTATATTTCTCTAACCAATTCAAACAAAAACCTTTCAATAAGTTGATTGTTGAGGTATTTTGTACAGGTTGGTGTTCTAATTGGTAAAGCTGGGGATACAATCAGGTACTTGCAAATTAATTCAGGGGCTAAAATTCAAATCACAAGAGATGCTGATGCCGATCCGCGCTTTTCTACTCGGCCTGTGGAACTGATAGGATCTCTTGAAAATATCAACAAGGCAGACCAACTAATTAAGGATGTCATAGCAGAGGTTAATTTATTTTGACATCATATGCTTCCTCATTCTCATTAATATCTTTTTCCTTATTATGGCGTTTGTATCTTTGACCGTATTTGTTTGCTTTTTTGGGTCCAACAGCTGCATTGAGGTAATTGCTTACTATATTTTTCTATCCCTCTCTCTTAGGCTGATGCGGGGGGTTCCCCATCACTTGTAGCTAGGGGTTTTAGTACTGTACAATCTGGCAGTGAACAAACTGAAATAAAAGTTCCAAATGAAAAGGTAACTCTCTTGCTTGATTTTTATAATGTTATTTTTGTTTTTGCTTTCTAAGCCTGTTTACATTTGTGCATTGGGTAGGTGGGATTGATCATAGGGAAGGGCGGTGAGACAATTAAGAACCTACAGACCAGATCTGGTGCTCGCATTCAGGTAGCATTGTTTACGACTCATTGAACACTGACCAGTATGGTGTTCACTGTGGTGTTCTCTTCCCTATTAAGATAATACCATAGTGCTGTTTTGGTTGCTAGCTCAATTATTAACCTTCTTCCTTTGTTTTTTAGTTGATCCCACAGCATCTACCTGAAGGGGATTCATCCAAGGAAAGGACTGTGCGTATAACTGGAAACAAAAAGCATATTGAATCTGCCAAAGAAATGATCAAGGAAGTTATGAATCAGGTCTGTTTGTGAAACTCAGATTATCAATATTGTGCATGAAATATATGTAGATTATTTGTTTTCATCCATCATATGTGTGATACAATTGCACTCTCGTATATGGGCTAATGTTATATAACAGGGGCATGGTAATATGATTTGCCAAATTTGTTGAGATGCAGTGTACTCATTTTTTATATATTTGATATTCTTATCACATTATTGATGTTTTGCTTCTATTTTCATAACTTCATATTTTCAGAAGGCTTTATTTTTGTTGGCTTACTTTCAGTAGCATAGCTTATAAATTGGTTTTAGGGATTTTTGCTGAACCAAATGTCATTCACCACTATTTCTTGTATGTCAATGTATTGTTCGGTTGGTACTGTTGGAGTGAGCATCGTGGAAAGTTCGATTGAGATGTTGCCAATGTAATATTAGGAGTTAAAGTAAAAGGATAATAAGAGAAAGAAGTTCGACCCAAGTTGCAGAATGCAGTTTGACTAAAGATGATTTTGCAAGAAATGAGATAAGACGCCTTTAAATAAGTGATAGTTGCACAACAAGCACATGCATGTAGTTGCAGTATGATCATGCTATAGGATTGCACTTGTATGGGCCATCTCTTGATTTTGTAAGGGTCTTCATAATTTTCAAACAAAAGGTAAAAGAGTTCATAACAAGATGTCATCTCAACTGCAACCTAGGTGAAAGATGTCATCTCAATTATGTCCCAACTCCTTCCATTTCTAATTTATCCTCTGTCTCTATCTTTCTCATTGACAAATGGGCCCTTGTGGTCTGGATACAATCCATCCACTACTTTGCTCATAAGGTCAAACTTTTTGGGCAAGTGAGTACAAGCAAGCCTGTTGGCAATGCCTCAACAAATTTCTATCTTGTTTACTTATATCTTTCACTTGAATGTATTATTACATTGTGTGATGTAAACTTACCATCATGATCCTTTTGACAATTTCCACCTTAGTTTTAACCTGTCTGAAGAGATCCTAATAGAGAAAGTGTCATATTGCAAGGTGCAGAATTGTCTCATCCTGTTCAAAAATTATATAAATTTTCTCCAACTTCATTATTCTTATTTGGATGTTGCCATGTATGAGAATCTTGAAGTCAAAAATCGATATAAAAACTTAATCTCCCAACTCGAAAGAAAGAAAACGAGTGCCACATGAAGTTTCTATAATATTTTGATATTTATTTTTTTATTTTTCCAATCATCTTACCAAAGAGGGTGAGTCTTGGCGTAACAGTAAAGTTGTTTAATAAGACATTGTCCAAATAAATAGCTGTGTGGTGATATTCTAAAACTTAGTGATATAGTTGTTCTATTCTTATATCAATTTGCTTGGTTCACGTGTAGCAAAGATGAATAGAATTTTCCAATAATTCTTTATACTCTGGAAATTGTAATTTTATTTTTTTCTCGTGGAAAGGATAAACATAAGTTTCATGTCGCATGACTACCTCTATCACAACATAGGTTCTTTTTTCTTTCAAAAAATTTTACCTGCCATCTTCTGGTCATAGCATGACACTTAAGATGATGATGTGTAGGAAAATAGATGCTTTTGTGGAGGTGTCACGTTTATTTGATATACTACTACATGGGTAATGTTGGTTATTTGAAAGTAACAATGCTTTTGTACCATTTCACTGCACATATACTCGTGGCTTATCATGATAATTTAGGAGGTTTAACTTTTATCAAGAACAAGTACTGTGGATGCTTTGATGGTCTCTAAGAAATAGGTATGTTGAAAACAATCTCTAAGTACTGCACATAAGTTTCAAGCTAGCGCTTCTTGTATAATGAGTTACTGCAATGGTCAACATGAACGCCTGCAAAAGAAAAGGCACGTTACACATTTTTGCAAATAAGCTTCCTTTTTGCTAACATTTGCACGTATGTTCCTTTTTTGAGCAAACTTACAATGAGATGTAGTGCTGGCTATCACTTTTACAGGTTTAGGTTTTGTAGGTCTTGTAAATGCCTGATTACTAGGAATGTAGTTAGATTTTTTTAATTTAAAGTCGCCATCCCTGTTGTTGCCTTGAGATATGTTCCTGGACTTGTATGTCAAAATTCTCTATATGCATATTAGTTGTCATTACAATATGGATCTTTTCATTTGAGTGTGACATGGGTACACCTTCTATTAGGAAAATGGCAAGATGGTATGCATGAAAGCGTCTAATGAGGTCTGCACGTTTACATGAATATCCTTTTTTTTTCATCAACTACATGAAGGACAAAAGCATGCAGATATTCCTTATTTCGAGATTGAGAGTTTTTTGTGTGGATAAGATATAACAACACTTTCCCTATTCATGCATGATCCATGTGAAAATCACTTGATGCCAATTGGGATGGTTTATTTATTCTGAAGGTGCCAATTTGTATATGGTTGGCTTTCATAATGCAGATATGGCTATACCTTTCACATCAGGTCAACATTGGTTTCTTGGTGTAGCAATAAACTTCCATTCATCACTCTACAGAAGTGGGATATGAGGCTTTAACCCTTGCCAATTGAAGAATTTTTATAGTTGGTAAGACTGCTTAAGACTTAAGAACCCAGTTCATAAATTTGTAAGAGTATCGTGATAGCCTTGGTGTTTTGTAGTGGCCAGAATGTTCCATGCTTGCACTGTGTTCAGATACTACATCATTCTAGAAAAGTCTTGATAGTTTAGTGCTTGCATGGGATCTATATTCCTGCATTTGAAGAATGTCACGCCAATGCCCTTGAACTTATACTACTGCTGTGGAGATTATGTGTGTGATTCGAGACATGCTGCTCTAGTACAACTTCCAAATTTTCACAGGCATTCATTATGTTTGTATGTTCGTCTTCTACCCTCTTTCACCTTCAAGTTCATTTTGAACGTCAATATTTTATTTTTGTGGCGATTACCGTTCAGTGAAGTATCGTGTATAATCAAAACAACATTGGTTCCTGTTAGTTGTGCTGAGTACATTACTTCTTCTTCCTATCCTAGTCCCATGACAAATTAGTTGCAAACATGTTTTCTGATTCATCCTTTGCTCGAGTCATATTAGCATTATCATACAAAGATTATCGAAGAACATATTGTTTTCTTATCTTTTCATACCAAATTATCTTTTTTAAAAAAATAATAAAAAAACTGAATGTTGTTTGAAATGATGCATTAACTAAAACAATTCCCATGACAGTACCTGAAGTTGCATTTTCACTGATAAAAATCATGTTCCGCATGACTTCCTAGCTTATGTATTTGTTTGCGGGTCATTGAGGACTATGGACAGGTTTGCAAGCTGTAACGCTGATCTTTCAGGACATTTTGACTTTTGTTGTCTTAAATTCCTTTCCTCTCGTGCAAATATTCTTGAGTTTATTCCAGACCAGACTATAATGGGCTCGCATTGGGGAAGAAAATCTCCACACTTCTGATTTCTCTTAGTTTACATCATAGGTACTAGTAACTGGCTCCTTGATTGCACTGGACCTTCTGCAAGATGGTTAATTTATATGTTCCGAGGACAGCAGCAACCTGATTCACCATGGCTTCTGTTCTTTCACATCTGCTGTCTTAGTCTGTCATACCCAACTTTTACTGAATATGATCTATCCCAAAAGGAAGGCATTAGAAAGATTGTGAATCCTTTTAATGGGTTATCACTAACTACAATTTTTATATTCTAGAAAAAATTCTTGTGACATTAGATCCACAATGCCTGTGAAAAAACACAAGTCACTGCATAAGGATAATTAAGGTTTCAAAGTTTGCAATTGCGGAATAACTTTAGTAGGATTTCTTCTCAAACTTTTTCAGAGGCCGTAGCCAATTTATTACAGCTTGGGTTCTAATGTTTGCTTCTGATTTTGCTTCTCTGAATTCCAAATAAAGGTTTAAAGCTTTGTCACCCGCATTCTGCATGTTGTGCCTTCTCCATAATCTCTTGTATGATGTCATGTTCCTTGGTTTGACTACGTACAAGGTCTTCGTCCTTCCAAATTGTCTCTGAAGTATACTTGGTATCTGTAATGATGCTTGGAATGCACCTTTCACCTTTGGATATCTCAAGTATGGCCATTCAGCACTGTACTCTGCCATTTGAGTTTCCTGATTGAGATGCATTGTTTTTGCTAGGAAATTTGAAATGACCTATTATTCTCTAGGTGATTCATTTCTCATTTGTCATTGATGTCTGAGTATGTATGCTGGAGACCCAAAATCTGCTGTGAAAACCTTGACTGGAAAACTTCCATCCCTTTTGACAGTTACTTAATAATATTGCTTTTGTAAAATTGTGTTTCATTCAGCCTTTTTTGATAATTGCATGCCATTGTATAGATTTTGTATCAAGCAATAAAAGCATAGACCTTCTATTTTAGAAAAGGTTGCCACTGGTTTGATCTTTTACCACATATACAACCTATTTCACATATATGTGCTTGATGGAAGTCTTCATGTATGTGCAACAATTATGCTGTAAAATCAAGTTGATGCTTTAATTTTGTCAGGGTTACTTGTTTTATGTTTTTGGTTCTGACTTCAAGAGAGCTGGGGTTACCAGTAGTTCTTTTTTTTTTATCTTTTTGGGACTGACGCTTATCTATTTCTGTCATCTTATTTCTTGATAATTACTGCTTATAGTTGAGGTGACTGCAAATTCACAGGTATGGGTTTCTTACAGTGATTTCTGGTAAGCATGGCCTCTCAAAAAATATAATTTTTCTTTCAACATAGTTAAGCTATGCTTTGGTGATAGAAGTTAACCTGCTTGTATACCTATGTTTGCACATATTACAGTTTTGAGCAGTATACAAATTGATATGGATTATTATTCTCATTTCAGACCATGTTTCTCTGCAAGTGGCTTATAATTCTGCTATTTGTTTCAAATATTGTTTGTTATATTAATTTTCATTATTCTTTATTTTGCTTAATATCATAGCTTGGTTATGGTTCTGGCTCAAATGCATTCTTTTCATAATATTTGTTTGATGGCTAGCATAATCAGCAATCGAAGAATATTTCCTGGTGCTTAAGATTCACATTGTGAAGATCAGACTGCACTGTTTTGACCATCCGAAAACTTGATTTGTGCAGGTTCCTACAAGGCCCTCACCTCTCTCAGGTGGTTACAGTCAGCAAGTTTTTCGTCCCCATGGGCCTGCAACAACACCCCAGTGGGGACACCAAGCAACAGTACCCACACAACGAACCACGGGATATGATTACCAGCAAAGAGGTACATATCCACCACCTCAGACAACACAATATCCTCAACCATATGGCAGCTATTCACGGCGGCCCCCTCCGAGAGGTGGCTATAGTGCAGGCTGGGATCAGAGGCCAGCAGCTCCTGCTCAGAGCACATATCCAAGTGGTGGCTATGACTACTACGGTCAAGGTGGCCAGGCAACTGAAAACCTGCCATCTAACCCAATGCCTAACCCCTCTCTGGTATCAACCCCAGTTCCTGTGAACTACAACTATGGACAGTCTCAAGCTCCAGCTTATGGACAACCAACACCTTATGCAGACTCTGCGCCTACACAGCAGAACTATGGCCATGGCTATAATGAGCCAAAGTATGATAACCAAGCACCTAGCCAGCAGTTTTATGGGCAACAGTCTCTGAGCTCCCAGGCAGGTGTCTATGGACAACAAGCAAGCGTAGCACAGCCAGGCTATGGTCAACAACAGACTTACAGCAAGCCATCTTACGGTGCTGCTGCACCACAAGAAATGCCTCCATCTTATGGGCCACCTAGAGCAAGTCAGCCGGGTGATCCGATGTATCAGGGTCCTGCTCCATCCTATGGGTCAGGTGCACCCGCTCAATCATATCCATATGGTTCGACTGCACCCCCTCAGCAGCCAGCACCTGGTTATAATCAGACTTACGGACCTGCATCATCAGCTGCTACGGATGGGTATGCGCAACCGCCGTCAGCTGGTTATCCTCAGCATGGTGGTTTGGCTGCTCCTGGCTATGGTGGACAGCCGGTGGCTGGGTACACCCAACCAGGTTCACAAACTGGTGGGTATGGGCAGTATCCATCATCCCAACAAGGCTACGGCGAGCCCATCTCCAGCAATATGAATTATGGGTATCATAGTGGGTCGGCGGATGCAGGTCATGGCAGTGCTGTCCTGAGTTCGGGATATGGTGCATCACTGCCGGCAAGCGGTCAGCCTGGGTATGCTCAGGCACCGCCAAATCCATTGGGCTACTATGAGCAGTCTGTTCCACCTCAGTCAGGTTTTGCCGGCCACCCGGGCACCGCACCGGTTGGTGGTTATGTGAAGAGTGTCTCTCCACAGCCTGGATATGGAGGTCAGTAAGATTCTGCTCGAGTGCACGGTCATCATCCATGACATCACTGTTAACGTTTTGAGAGCTTTAGATGCAGCTGTCTTATGGCATGGAAGGTGATAGCATGCTAGATTTTCATTTGAGGGTACATTTCAGAATTTGGGCTCTGCAACCAAGTCTATCAAACTGTTGTTTGATGCATGCGGTACTTTTAAATGGATCAGTTTAGTTATACATAATTTTAATCCTTAATTGTCCTAATATTGTTTTTTTTTTGTTTGTTTTAATGTTCTGTACTTAGGGTGTATGCTATATCCCTTTAGAGTGAGAGTAACGTGGCCCTTGAAATTGCCTTGCTGGGATTACCCTTTTTTTCGGGATATTCTATCAGCCTCTCGTCTTTTTTGTTTTTGTGTTTCCCGGGTACACATGCATTCTATTATTTTTCTGTCGGCATTGGCATTTCTGTTGGCAGCTGCTCATGATACGTCATCAAGTTCTAGTTCCTGTCATATAACATAGGGCTGGTTGGCTCCATATACCTGATCGTGCTGAAGAATATCAAGTCCTCGAAGGCTACAGGTAATTACTGCTGTGGAAAACCAGGATCCACACCTTCAATATAGATGAGCTTTTGCAGCCGTTTGTTGATGGTGTCCTGCTTAAGTTACGGATGATGTTTACATCCGTTTGGAGAAATGGAGCAACTGGATGAACTCGTAGAAAGTCCGCCATCAACTCCTGGATTTTGAGCTGGGTAAAGCAAAATATCATCGTGTTACTTTTCCTTCAAATCTTACGCTTAACCTGGACGAATGTGGCTGTCATGAGCTACCCTCTAATTGACGATCACCATCGGCACAGACACCCACGGGAGAAAAAAAATCTCGTCAAATCTGTAACCGTGGATCCTTGATATAGCCACCAATTTTATTTGGCGAGCTGTTTTAGGGCTTGTGGTGGTGGTACATATCTGACAATGCATCAATCTGCCTTCCATCGGGGAAAATGCCTGCCGTGTAGGGACTCGCCTTCCTCGTGGGAAGTGCGTATGGTGTGGATGCTCAACAGTCAATGGGAATGACGTGAAGACTTCTTTCTAGAGGTCCAATGGACGGCCGAAAGCCCAAATTCATTAGGAGAAAGAAAGCGTGAGGACTTCAATTAGTAAATCCATTAAGAGAATGAAAAATATGGAGACCCCCGATCAGAAGGGGAAGGGTCGCACAGCATCTGGGCATTATATCCGCAAAATTGGCCACCGTGTGGAGATTCTCGACACAATTTGTTTTTTACTGATAATTGATCAGGGCTCCATGACGAGGATTATTACGCCATGCGTAATTTTGAAGATGAATTGCTAGAGGCAAACCGGACGGAGTCTTAATTCCCTGCAACCCAAAAAGCACACAAACCGGACCTGGCTGGTGCAAGCAAGGAACACCTTTGTCAAGTCAAATTTGGGCCCCAACCAGAGGTCAGCATACATCCATCCTGATCTCTGATACAAAAGGAGTAGGTCTCAAACATACTTCTAGTAATTGACCTGGGAAGTTAACTTGTTAAAGCCAGAGGGTATGTACAGGGTGTGTTCAAAAGACATAAACATAACACTATTGTCATACAATAATTAGTAATGGCAATAACAAAAATGATAAATTTACATTCCTCGCGGAATACAGACCTACAAAAGAAATTCAGCAAACCTTGTAAATTGTCACATCAATCTCGCTCTCACTGTATCTCAAGATTGCAAAGAAAATTACAAAATCATTTTAACTTTGTTATCTTTTCCCTTGTAAGAACATTGGGGCATCATCAAGGCAAACTGCAAAAGTGCAAACGAGTAAATTTTGTGCTAATGTATGAGAAAGAAAGGACCTTCAGCTAGCTGGATCAAATCACCAGAGATTCATGCCACGTTTGTGCACCTGAACTGCAACCTCTGCAAAAACAGGAAAAAATTAATCGAGAATTGAGAAAAGAAAAGAAATGGGGAACATCAGCTGGGCCATGCTTAATCTACACGATCATGAAACCCACACCATCCTACTCAATGCCTGAAATGCGCCTGTATATGTTGATGTGGGGCCATATTAGAGAGGATGAAGTTGGTGATTCATGTTGCAGTAGGTGGTTTTTACCTAGATGAGCGTGTATATATAGCATGTCTCTTTCTCCAGAATATAAAGTTGGCATCCATTCCCGACCCAAACATTCGATGTCATGCCCAAAACCAGTGTTTTTTGTGTCATAAAATTGCTCACGGCTTTTATATTTTCTGATCAAATTTGTTCAATCTTATTGTTAGCTATTTATCAGCATCCCAAGATTAGAAATCCTACCTCAAAAAGCTAACTTTCTTCATCCACCAGAATGGTTGCCTCTCTGCCGATTCCAAGATCCATTAAAGGAGCCATATCATCATTAAGCAATAGGGGTAATGGGGAACCCTGCCACAAACTCCACAGAAAGCTCAGCCATGCCATGCTCAGCAGTCAGATGATTGATTTTAAGTATCGCTAGAAGTTCATTCATCATAACGAGGTGAAGTTTTACATGCATTTATAAGGTTTGCAATTTCACATCCAGAAGGTAAACATGGCAGTATCTCGCCAACTATCAGCTATAACAGAGAGAACAGCTATAGACTGTTCAGTGAGATGAAACAAGGTCTAGATCTGTAACTCCATAAGCACATCGATCATGACTTTGAAGTTTGGAAGCTAACTCGAACTAGAAAAATAGAAAGGCTCAACCACTTCAAAACAAAAAGCATTACAGACAACTAAGGTCGGCGGAACCGGTATCGGACACCGTACCGGTTATCCGGTGGGATGAGTCAGTACGGACCAGCGTCGTGCCTATACCAACATAGTAGAAGAGGCAGGGGAGATGGAGAACGAGAGAGGAAAAGAGAGAGAGGAGGGAGAGGCCAAGGGAGAGCCAGTAGAGGGCCGAGCAACCGCCGCGCGAAGGAGGCGGAGGCTGGAGAGCCGCCGCGCGAAGGAGGCGGAGGCCGGAGAGCCTCCATGTGGAGGAGGTGGAGGCCGGAGAGCCGCGGAAAAAGGCTCCCTTCGGCCAATGTTTCAAACGAAACAGGGAACCAGAGCGAACGTTCAAAACATGGGCCGAAGGGAGCCCCTCTTCCGTGGCTCCCTCCGCATGGTGGCTCCCCAGCCTTTGCTGGCCGACCTCGACCTTCCTCTCCCTCCCTCCCTCCCTGCCTCTCTCTCTCTCTCTCTCTTCCTCTTTCCTTCGTCTTCTCCCCCTCCAGCGCCGATCTTGTTTTCGCCGCTGGAACCGTCTCGGTCCGCGGCCGGTACGGCTCGGGACGCCCCAAACCAGACGGTTCGGGACGGTTCTGCCGACCTTGCAGACAACTATATTTTAATGAAGCAGTCCATGTGATAAATGCAGCAATAGCATAATAACATCAAGTTGTGATGATAACCTACAAATTTCACTAATCTACTTCCAACATATGCAACATGTGCAGCTCAGGAGAATCCGCCGAAAATGAAAAGAAATAGAAGGAAAGAGAAGAGAAGGAAACAAGCTATCTCTATCATAATAGTGCAAGCTAAACACTGTATATACAAACCTCTTCTTGAAGAAATAATCTCAACTGGATTCCTTTCAGTTTGAAGAAACTCTCACATAGAACCTTTAACTTGCCAACCTATGGAGATCATGGGAAAATAGTTTCAAAGTTAAAATCACAAAATAAAGCATTATATATTAATCAAGAACGATATATATAAACCAGTGTTGCTGCAAAATGTAATTGGATTTCAAAGAATAGAAAACCAAGTCTGAGTTGCAACTTTTCACTAGTTGTATTTTACTCTCTCAGTTCAATATAGATTTGAGTGAAAAATTTTGTGAGTTTCAAGCTATGACCAGACATGTTCATAGGCTAGGTCTGGCTCGGGCCAGGCTTTGCCCAAAGGTCAACACTGTTTACTTAGGCCCCGACCTAGCCTTTGGGCCTACCTTACCCTTACTCAGACCTCAAGCTTCATGACCCTTTTTTTTAATTTTTTAAAACATGTCTATGATCCCATCAAGTTTACATATCAATAACAATTGACAATTAAGTCTACAAATAAACAAATAATACTAGAAAATAAATAAAAAAAATTCAACACACCCAGACTTTAATCCCCAAGCCCAAGCCCAAGCCCAAGCCCAGCCAGTTCACTAAACAGACCTATTTTCCAGGCTCCACCCAGCCCGCAAGACCTAAAACCTTAGACCCAAGCCCGCCCAAAAGGCTTTGGACTCGAGCGGGCCAGGCGTCCCATGAACAGCTCTAACCATGACATATTAGTTCTTTGGGTCTCACTTATGTGGAGGGATAGCAGGGTAGATGAGATGGAATGTTGTTTGTGGAATGTTGCTCCACTCCTGCATGCGTCTCACACCAAGGAAGAACTAAACATAACAAGGCCACCAGCATTATATGGATCAAAAATGCCCGCAAAAAGGATCCAGGTTCATAGATGGAGTTAAGGCAGACTTGTGGTAAAAGAACTAGATATATACAAGGAATCTCTGGAGTTGCACTAAGGTTAAAGTGATGTTGGACCAATTTAAGTGACGGTAGCTATCTAGCCTGTGCAGCATCAAGACAGCCCACCAATAACCTTACAGGCTTAAATTTGCATCAGCGAATCCAAAAAGATATGAGACTTTATAAAGCTCTAAATAGAAGAGTTTTGAACAAGCTTACTTTGACAGAGGATACTTCCCTTAATATATAAATGCAGTGGAATAATTAAGTTGGCTTGGATGACTTAGGTAAGAATTATTCATTACAGTGATGATTATACACACACACACACACATCTTAGCAACTAGAGCTAAGTCAAATAACAAAAACATGAAATTAGACTCTTTTGGGATTTCAATTATTTAGGACAAGTCAAATCTCCATGTGTAGCAGGAATCCACACCATGAGACCATGAATTGCTAGATTTTAAGATTACTCAACAGCTTCTGTAACCAAAATACTACCATTTGTTGCTAATGAAGCAATTTTCGGTCCAAGAATGCGTATGCGAAATGAGAAAACCTTCTGGATGCTGATAACCATAAATTTAGGGTTGAGTTAGTCCTGGGAAACATTTTTGCATGCTCAAGGAGAGTCCAAGTAGTTGGGAAACATTAGATTTTAGTAGTTTAACAACCGAGTGGTTAGACAGGGACCATTAATGCAAAATAAGCTACAAGTCCATGATATAATCTTCTGTTTTGCCTTCAGAGTTGTTCTCCGTAGCTGATGACATCTTGATAGGAAAAGGCTTTCATCCTCCCTTCAGTAAAGAGTTGCTTGAACAGACTATGACTAGGATTTTCTTTTACAGATTAGGGGTTTTGGAGATATAAAGACACCCTGGCCAAGTTAAAGGAAGATAACCTAAACACATTTAACAAAGGGAGCAAAAGAGAGATTGGAGATATTATAAGAATTTAGGTGAATAAGTTTTCAAAAATATCTCTTGCAAATACTCTTAAGGGACAAACGAATCTACAGGCTGGTGTTTGAGGGCAGAAGAATCTAGAGAATTTTAAAGTCTTCTTCTGAAAAAACAGCCAATTTATATTTTGTGAAATAATACTTACAAAAGCAACATCTTACATAGTAAAAGAAATGAAAAGAATTAATAATCTTCTTGTTTACTGCATTATTGCAAAATGAATAAAAAAGATTATTAATATGAAGATTACAAGGAAAGAAGCGAGGGAAAGATCTAAAAGGTGTATAGAACTCACAGAAATAGGGTCCATGTAGAAAGCAAGGAGACAATCTTGAACAAGGAAAGCCTTATGCAGATAAAACTTCCTAATAAGTGAGCAAAAGAATAGGGAAAGGAAAAGAGCTCTACACAATAAAGTGCAGGAGAAGGCGCCGGGGCGGGGGGGGCGGGGGCATAAGCTGAACATACTATTTCACATGCTGGACTGAAAATCATTGGATTTCTCAGTTCCATGGAAGAGGGGAACATAGGAAGAAAGATCTGAATGACTTCGAGTCTTTGAGACATGATTCAGAATATTAATTATTTCATCTCAGGGCCAGTTTGGATAATCCTGCTGGATGCATGGGACTGGGAAAGGGATTTTCAGTGTTAAAGGTACCAAGCCCAGCCCTGTCTATATCAACTAGACCTCTCCGAGCCCAGAAAAATAAGAACTCAGCAGGTTTTTTTTATCTTCCTTCACTGTTCGAACCTCTCCCCCAGCCAACCCCTTGCCCACCCTCTCTCCTCCCCCCATCTCACTGCCCCTCTCTCCCTTCTCCCCTCTCTCTTTCACTCTGACTTGGTGTTTCATGTCCCACGAGTCCTGCTGGAGGGCACAAGATTTATCCAAACAGGCCCTTAATTGGAAAGCTTTCTGTTCTGATAAAAATTCTGAAAATTCTAAAGCAAAAGGAGGTATGCAGGTAAAGCTTCACAAGTAAATGAATCGGTAACTTTAATCTGTACATTATGCTCTTTTAAGTTGAGTTACCTTGTTTGCATATTACTTGCAAGGAAAAAATCATAACTGGAATCTAACTTCATAATTACTCTGAGTCAGTATGCCCCTTAAGTTTTAAAGAAAAAAGAAAAAGAAAATAAAAACAACAAACATTTAAATGCTCACAAGAATTTGAAGAGGCATACATACAGTAGTTGAAGGTGGTATTTTTTTTTTCAAGGGCTGCTTCTCTCCAATGGAAGCTCCCACACATTTCAAGGTGACACCTGCCAGAAACAAAAAAGGCTAATTGTATTAAAATAATAACAATGACTCAATATATAACTATAAGTAATGCTTGAAATCATACAAAGAAGTCCAGAAGCCATTTTCTGCAGGCCTGATATTCCACAAGAAGGCTTCTCATCTTCGATGCCATGTAGTGCCTTAAGCTCGGCAAACCTGCATCACGAATTATTTGGGAGTTAGAGAATGCAACTGTCTCATGGGTTCATTCAGTGTGACAGTTACCAGTACAATAAAAAACTGAGAACAAAAGAGGCAAATATAGCATGCTAAAACTAGCATGACCTGATAGTGCTTACAGATCTCTCCCATGCACAATCTCCCTCTCCCTCCCCAAACCTTTTTTTAGCCAATTATATTGACAACTAGTTAGCAGATATTCATGCAGGCAACCCTCTTTTGCACCTAATGAGGTCATTACATATTTAACTATCATATGGTAAGGAAATTTTCCACACTTTGATTCTTTCAAGTCACTTAGTTTCATGTCAATATGATATCTTATCATCTCCCGTTCCTTCTTTTGAAGAAAGAAGATATCTTATCAAAGTTGCATAATAACTCAGATGATTAATAATGCACTACACAAAAAATTTAGCACATGTTCCTAGTACATATTCAATGACGTCTTGACCTATTCTGGCTTCTCTTTTTATAAATTTCAAGCATCTATAATATGTTATGTCGAGATAGAACTTGTAAATATTTGAAGTGAGCACGAACAGGTAATAAATTACCTAGGGTGAAGTTGCTTAATCTCCTCTGAATCATCTGACTGCATCTTGGCCATAACAAGACGGACATATCTGCAACAGTTGCTAAATTAGAAACCACTCAAACTAAAATACTTCTTGAAAGAAATTTTCAAAAGAAAGGTAAACATGCCGTAAATCACAGAAGAAATTCTGTGGAAATGGAATCCAGTCTGGTTTTAGGTCTTAAAGGATTTATAGATATTAAAACTGTTGAAGTTTAAAGGGAAGCTTGACATTGAGACTGTCATAGTGGAGATCTCGCCAACACTTGATAGAATCAAAAAAATGTCCCAGTCCATTTTGTACCATGACATGATCATACTGCGAGGCTGCCAAGATGATAAATTGGAGCATATCATGTATCAGGCTGCACAGTATACAAGCCTAATACCATTCATATATCGTAGTGACGTACTAGGATATTGACCGTGAACCTCAGCTAACTGTAGATATAAAGAGATCTGACAGTGCTGTACATCATTTGGAGTTTGGTCCAGTATTATGGTTCAATAGACTTAATGAGTTAAAGAAAAACTTGGCACTAAGAAATGCAGTAGCCTGTAAGATAAGACCTTATCATCTAAGATGCATGATAGCACCAATGCTCTATGTATTGGAGCATGTCATATATCAGCATGCATTGGAGGGTATCATACATACACACATAAATTATATAATGTCAAACACAAGCCACACATTATGGTATTGGTCCACATAGAAATTTATCAACTGATCATAAGCATTTAGAACCCAACAGAACTTCGAATAATCAACTGAAGATCAACTCACCGAATTTCTGATTCCTTCCGTTCACGTGGGCTAACCTGCATGGTTGCACATATAGTTTACATGAATTGCATGATGTAAATCATAATAGGTATTATGATACAAAAATACTGGTTTACAAAATTCAGAGCATACCTCACTCCCATTTAATATCTTGGCTTTCGCAAGACGTGCAACCAAAACAAATCTTGGTACACCACCTTGAGCTGGATCAACTATAGGATTCTCAGAAAGCCTGATGTCCTTCAATAAATGCCCAAGTGTTATTATCACAACCTCAGGATGAGCATGTGGCATGATGCCTACAACCTCCAATAGCTAAATAGGATTAATACTGCTTTAACCATGCTCCACGGCACAAAATTTTTCCTTATTAGAATACATTTACTTGAGGGGCTCAATTCAGATTCATAATTTTAGTTGAAAGAGCATCCCGGTAAAAAAAAAGTATCGAGTCCAACATTTAGCATATACCAGATGCATATGTGTTATGTAAAATATTATGTAGCCTTCTTTGGCAGCTGGAAATATTTAATCATATCATGCCTGTTGCTTCGAACTCAACTTCATAATACCATAGAAATGTAGAATGCTTGTTATGTGTCAGACTGAAAGAAGTATGAGAGTTCTACTTAGGATTGTAGGCACACTACTTCTGGCATGTCATATATCCTACAAGGCTACGACAACCCAATCCCTGGTTCATTAAACACCAACCATACATGTATTCCTCTATTTCAAAAAACCTATAGAAAGTAACAATCTTGGCTAAATTGGTGGCAGGTCTCTCGCTGCCTGTTTAAACCGGTGGCGGACTCCTTGGCACTTGTTGACCTATACTTGGTAAACTTGTGGCAGGTTCCCTGCCACCCATTTAAACTGAAGGCAGGCTTTCTGCCACCTGCTACCAACAAGCCTTTCCCATTCCTCCCCTTTTTTCAAAATTTCAACTCTAACAATCCCCTTTACCAAACTCATGGCAGGACAGCACAATGGGCAAAGGACACTGGTGCCAAGGTCCCTGCCACTAGTTTAACTAGTGGCAAAGCCTTTGCCTCCAGTTTAACCTGAATTTGATTAGTGAAGTTATGTTGGATTTTGCTTGAAATTCAAATCCAATGACCTTATCCATGACTTTGGGCTACTACTATAAACACCCCACTAACCCCTTGCTCCTATGGATCCACCATCAACTCCAAAGAAGCTCAGAAAGATCAGGAGAATGTGTCAGTCATCCTGGAGTGCTAGTGAAGCACAGATGTGCCGAAGAGGATTTCGAGGTCACCCACCCATCAGAGACAAAGTCTAAGCCTAGGGCCAATGTGTGATAAATGACAACGATCCGAGGAGGGACTCTCTCTTCCCTTCTCCTTTTTCTTCTTGCCATTCACTTAGGATAGATTCTGCATCTAAATTAGTTTCATTTTACCACCCTATCTTGTTCCTTTTCTGGCGATTTTTAATAAGGGAGGTATAGTGGCAACACTATTTTCCTCCCTGACGTTCTCCCAAGTGTCACAAGAATCAGTTTGCGCATGCACAATCATTTCTTTTGTTTCATTTACTACATTGCAGTCCCAATTGAAGTTCCACCCTTTTAAAGGTCACAAGGAAATCCCTGGTAAAGCATACACTGGGATAGGAGAAAAATCCACATTTACATCTCTTGCAAACTAACAAGGAGGTTTCTAGGTAGCCAGCTCAATCAGGTGGCGATCACGAGTACTCAGGTGCATTGCTCAGATCAGGTGCACAGATTCAAGTACCATATTATACAGCAGAACCCCCTATAAGCTGGAGACAATGCGATTGATTCCCACAATGACGTATCCAACACAAGGTTTCATAAGTCCTAAACATAAGTTAAATATGTGCAGTATCAATTAAAAAGCAGGAATGGAAGTGGATTCAAGTGCAAAATCAGAAAATAGAGTCCTATAAAATGATATAAAGCAAAATCTACTAAATTGCTAAAAATACTCATATAAGCAGCAATTAAATTTAAAAATCAAACTGATTGGTACTTGTAACAATATTACTTACTATTAATTTTGGATATGGAGAAATTGCAAATAAGCATTTATTTTTATATGGAGCTATGCAGCAGAAGCTAGGGATAGAGGCATTTGTAAAGCTAGGGAACATCTGGAAGTAGTGGCAGGATGGTAACGAGCAAAGAAGCCATTTTTTGCAATTAAGAATAAACAATTAAATGGTTTTTCTAGCAACAGGAGTCAGCCAGGCCCATGATATTACCTACCCAAGGGGGCTGGATGTACAAACATGCATTCCACTGAGTTACATGGTAATATTGAGATAATGATGCACAACATGGACACGCATGTTCAGATGGTCAAATCCTTAATGTCCACTTAAAACATCTAACTGGTGAGTTTGAACGCTATCATTCACTGTTTTCATATGAAAGCACGGCAACCCAATTACCTCAGTCCATAAATGTGTATAGTAAATAGTAGCAAGCGTGGATTTTAACGCTGTACAAATTCCTTACCTGCTGGACATGACCAGCTATGCTGAAGTATTCTTACACATGCTGTTTTAGAACAAACTTCCTAAAACTAGTAAGATGCTCTTACATATGCTGTTTTAGAACAAACTTCCTAAAAAGGAAAATTAACTAGTAAGATGTCCAGCTGTTTATGGTACAAGCAGCCGAATGCATATCCCGCTAATATCAAGGCAACAAGAAATTCATACAATATAGAGCATTTCCCTGCATCATCTTTACATAGGCAATGAACGAAAGAATAAAAAAAAGCAGCAGCAGTAGTAGGTAATTACATCCAAGCTTCAATATAGAATTAACTGACAAAATAATAAAAACAGTTCTTTAAGAAGTTGGGCTCACCATCAAGCTAGGGAAAGAGTTTAGTGAATCTATAGATGCCAAGTCTTCGATCTCATTACATCCTGAAGTGTGTTGCATTGAAATGGTTAGTCAAGACAAAAACATATTAGCTGCTCATAAAGAATATCGTACAATTACCTAAACGAAGGCAGTATAAAGTTTCAAAGAGACTACAACAATTATCCAAAAATCCCTAAACTTATTACCTAAGTGGACCTTGAAATTTACCTAGAAGAAGGCACTGCAAATTCTCAAAAGGCCTCCAAGATGTATCTTGCATATAATAATTATTCGGTGTTCCTGGGCATGGATGATTAGCAGGGTAGTATATATGCTTCAGTTTATTCTTGTTCAAATGAAGCTGCTCCAAGCTGAAGCCAAAATCAAAACATTATGATTTCCTGAGGGCCCTAAAGAATCATATAGGCTGATATAACTAGATATGGGAATTTTTAACATGTCATTGTATATACCTTCTTAGGTAAGATAACTTCAGAATTTCATCCCATGAATCAATACAGTTGTCTTCCAAGTTTATAAGCCGCAAGTTATCAAATCCTTGAACAAAGGCAGTCACTGGTACAGAAGGTGCAGGCTGCATGACAAACATGACTCTAGTGAGTCTTTTCTGCATATAGCCAAGTAGCTTTCACATGGAAATGGCATCATGCACCAAAATGCAGCTAAGCATAATAGCGAATCACTTCATTGACTATTTAGGAAGAATGGAGGAAAATGCTTACATAATACATTTTCCTGTGCGCACAATCTGTGCACAATGATATGAACCTTTGAATCTTCTCATAGGGAATCAAAAGCCATCATTCTTCAAGGTTATGAAATCGCATTTGCAGTTAATTGAGATGACTTTTTTTAAAGCAATTAGAATTTAAATGAAAAGCCAATTTATACATGAATACTTGACTAAAGATGATTTATAACTTGACAGGTCACCTAATAATCCAGAGGAACTACTAATGAGGGAAAGAACTACTCCTAACCTTCTTATTTGACTAAGATATAACAGTGTAGAAGTACGAAAAAAAATATTTGGAAAGAACTCATTACTGAATAGATTGTAATTGTTAGTATCATCTCTGAAGTTCAAAACATTGAGTACTATTACAGCCAAAGAGGATCTCAGTGCTAACCATGATTGTCCTTAACTTATTTGCCATTAAATGGAGCTCTTCAACTGCAGGAAGTGACTCTTTAAGTATTTCAACCTGTTGCCAACCAAATCAAAAATAGTTTGCAATCTGGCAAGAAGAAAAACAGTTGCAAACATGAATAAGACAGATTATGAAGTATCACCTCTTTCCATGCCATGCCACAGTTATTGAGAACCAAAGTACGAATTATTTTAAGTAAAGGAAGTTCCTCTACATCATGCTCCATGAAATTGTTTGTTAAATTAAGGACTCCAAGTGCTGGTAAGGCATCACAAAGGGAACCAATGTCCTGCAAAATAGCAGAACCATAACATTAACATAATTGACAAGATGGTTACTGAACAAGTATATAATATATATTTCCATCTTAATTTTAAATGTATTAGCTACATGGAGTTATTTTTCTTTTCATGTCAAAAATATTATAGAAACACTGAGTAAATGATTCTTGTCAAGAAAAACATAATAGAAATACAGAGTAAATGATCCCATGATAATTCATCTTTCAATGTCATTCGAAATCATGATCCATGAATTAAAGAAAAGCAAGAATGTTGCATGCAATTTAATTAGTTCATGCATAATTACCGTGCCATGCATAATACCAGTTCATGCAAATTTAAAAGTTATCAAACAAAAGAAAGAACATATATACCCTCATGATTATACTTTACTGGTGCTTTTGTTTCTGATCTTTCAGTCAAACAAGAGGTCATTAACAGTTACTCTAGGATTTTTTTAGTATAAAACAGTATAGTTGTATGTGTTTATATTCCCTCATGCCATAAGCTTATATTCCCCAGCACTTCTCCTAAACTACAAAATAGATATTCTGACAAATTAGAGGCTACGATTAACAAAACCCAGTTTTGTTAGTGGAAAATTGAAATTTCTACTGGATTTCTTATCAACTAATTTATTTTTATTTATTGGACATACTTGGTTGGATCAAAATAATCAAAATTCTCCAGATATAATGATCAAACATCTGGTAGTAGAAAATGATCTAACTCTAAGTTTAGCTTCCTCAGAAGTTAGAATACTGTTGCAATTTAACTTCAGTCATGCTAGTGATTTGGATCACATTTAGGTGTCCAGCAATTATTTGGAATCATATAAAATAACTTAGTTTATTTTAGTAAAAGTTGTTCCATAAGCATTTCTTGCTAGCATGCTTGATTCATTGATGTTTTGCTACTACAAGATATAATTTTGCGGTACTTAATGACAGGAAAATACTGCAAGCATTTAACTTATAAAATTAAGTTGTCATGTTGTGATCCTTTGGTTCTTGGATCATCTAATTGCTCGTAACCATGATGCTTTTCATGGACGCAATTGTAAAAAATAATATAGTACAGCATTTTAGGATGACTTCAAAGCAAGAATTGGAAATGTCAGCTATACCAGCTAGTACTTAACACATAGGACGGGTGCTGGTGCTACTAAGACCAGTATGTCTTAGTTTGGTCAAAGCCCGAACTGCCCAATCAAGGTGGATTATACTTGAATCCAAGGTTCGTTGAACCGGTATCAAGATCCGTATGGGTTAGCGACCGGTACAGTTCGATACCGATTCGGATTGGACCGAACCAAACTGGGACCGAACCAAGAGTGCTGGTTCACGGACCGGTATGCCCTAATTTATACTTTTTTATAGTTATCTCTCTTTTCAAACTTTTTTATAAATTTAAGCCTAATTTGATGTTTTTTGTTGTTTTCTTGATGTCTTTTTGATGTTTTTTTTTATGTTTCTATGATCTCGGTATAAGCTAGATGATGCATTTTATTGCTTCAAAATTATACAAATCATAAAACGAACAACATAAAATATTCTCAAATCAAGATACAATCAATTACTAAAGTCCAACAAACATATAAAATGATATCTAAAATCAAGTCGAGTGGTGATGCCTTTCGTAGATATCCGAATCATCACCATAATTCAGTTACCCTTGGCTCTTCCTTCGGATAGCCTGAATCGGTGCTGTAGATTTTTTGAAAAAAAAAGGACGTCCTGAATCCACTCCTGAATCGGTTCCGATCGGGTCGGCTCGATTTGGGTTGAACCGGCCGGGTTGGCTCGATTCGGGCTAAACCGGCCGGTTCGGTTTGATTAGCAATCCTTGCTTGAATCCATGGTTTGCTGAACCTGTACTGGATGTCATACCAGCTGGTGATCAGTTTGAAATAGTACAAGTTCGTTCCATGCTGTTCCAGGACGTATCGAAAATAAGGAGAGGAAGGGGGAGGGAGAAAAGGAGAGAGAAAGAGGAGGGAGGAAGAGGGAGGGCGTACCAACTGTCACGATGATATCGGGGATGGGATCGATCCGTCTCTTGGAAGATAATTGACTCGAGATAATTGATTTGGATGGGGGGATGTGGGCGGCGGATTTCGCCATCAGCGAGTGGGTGATGAATTTGACGATGCAGAAGAGGGCTGGCAAGAAGCGAGGGGGTCAGAGACTTTGGAGGCATCACAAGGTGGGGTGCAGGGCAGGGGAGACCAATTGCGAAGTTTGAGGGGGCAGGGGAGACCCATTGCAAGGTGGGAGGGGTGTGGAGCGAACCATCGCGAGCGAATAACCAAGCAAGCCTTTTTTATGGCCGAATCGGGCCAATTTTATAAGGTTTTATAACTGAATCGGGTTGGTTTATAAGATTTTATAATTGAATCGAAGCAAACCATTCGAACTTGGCATCGGTTCGATTCAGTACAAGCCGAACAGCCCGATTCAAGTTGCTTCGGCAATCATTCCTTGTATTTATCCTAGACCTTCAAAACCCACTTTTTTTACATGTGTGTGTGTTTCCATCATTTAAAGTGGAAACAACCAGGGAGAGAGAGTTTGGAGGTAAGAAAAATGACGAACAACAAAGTTGGAGCTCAAAACACCTAATTTGGGACTGGAAGCAAGCTTCTAGGGGATCTTTGAATTACATTTCAATTGTTGATGCCTACACAGGTTTTTATTTTTTAGTGTATTTTTAGTCGCAAGTTATGTTATAAACTAGGAAGAAAAAATATTTCGCTGTAGATTGAATATGATGGCTAGGAGCTAGGGTATTTATAACAATACACTTATCATATTTCAGTAAAAAACGTAGAATTAAAACAATAATGCAAAAGAGAAAAAAAAATTGGAAGCCAAAATAAACCATGCAAGGGTGTCAGTCAATACCCTTTAACAATATAATGTGCAATATGGTGGTATACCATATTGGCAGGCCATTGTTATACCCCCATACCTTGATATTTGAATCCTTGCTTCAATGCTTCGAATACAGAAGCCTTGAATTATCTTTTATGAAGAGACACATCTAGACCTAGTCTAGGCACTTTAAATTATGGCGATTAACATTTACAAGGTTTTTAATGGTTGTAATTAGTAAACAAAGAATTAAAGTAAAGAATAGAACTTAATTTCCAATTGACACTACCTAGAACGAACAAAATGCCTTTTTCTGCCGCTATGGGTTTACTGATTTTGTATATTCAATTTTTAATTGTTCACAATCTTGAAAAATGAAGTTATTACGGTCTATAATTGTGGAAAAAAATTAAACACAGCTACTTATTTATGGCATAAAAAGAAACTAAAAGGAACATAAGAGGTCTTAGAAAGGAGAAAAACAAGTATTCATAAGACAAACTTATTTAAAGATGAAACTCTTTCATTGTCATCAAAGTCTGAGCTGGTGAAATTTCATGACAAGCAAGGTTAGGTGCTAAAAAGCAGTGATATTCAGTGTTCTCAAGAAAAACATACTTGCCATTTTGAAAGTAGGTTTCCTGTCAAATCGAGCTCTTCAAGATCTGAAACAAAAGCAAAATATTCATTAATGATAGCAAAGGTTTAACATAAACAACAAACTGCAAGATGCTATTGCAAAAGTTGTAGAGAAATGTGCAATACAAAATTTAGATGTACAGATGAATTGTGTCATGATAAAGCTATCTCAGGCAAAAAATCCAGTAGAATAATGACAGCAAATAAAAGAAAAATATTTGAGATTCCATCCCAAGGATATGGAAGGAGATGATACCGTCAGCTGTTTTATATAGATTTATAGAAGGATTTGAGGCGAAGAGATACATTTGACTCAAATATGATTTCTGCCTTAAGCTTCTTCAATAACTTAAAGTGCAATTGTCACCCTCAACCCTGAGAAACAACCAATCAATGTTTTGTAACTTTGAAATACTTTGCCATTGAAGTGAATTAACCAAGATAAGTTTTCTAGTTGACTTTCTGATAGTTTATGAATGTGTTGATTCACTGATAAATCAAGAGTATATTAACACTGAAATAGGGTGCCCATGTGATTTTATAAAACAAATTGGGTATGGAACAAGTGGATTAGTAAATGATAAAGATTAGAACATTTGCCAGGATATTGTCTTCCCTTTTCTTTTTAATCTTCAAGGTCTATGAAAAGTTTTATCATTTTATTTTGATGGAATTTTAAAATGATTGTGGGTGCCTTTTATCTGTCATGGTGCACAAATGGCTACTTTATTAGACACATAGAACAACTTTTTTAATAGTGTTTCAGAAAGGTTTAGCATTCACAGGCCGTATAATGTTTTGTCTCTGACATCCAAATTGATTAATTTCTGCATCTTTGGTTGGAAAAATATTCAATGTTTTGTCACTTAAAAAAAAAAAAAACATTTATTAGGATTTTGATTTCAAGCAAGGATAACTGTATGCATGTTTGCCACTTTTTGATCTTTCTTTCTTTGCATAAATAACAGGACTTTAGTGGTACAGTAGTTCTCAACTTCATTTAATTATCCCCCAATCATTTTAACCAGTCATTGGCATTTTACCAGCCTCACTGACCTGTACAACATGTTAACTGATCAAATTAGACACGCGGACAATGTGCACCCTTGTAAATCATTTAAGTACATACCACTTTGAACATGACAAGAATGTGGGTCAACCTGGATCATTGAATTTCATTACCCTTCATATGTCTTAGAAATGTTATAACATACCAAATAATTGTTGAGGGTTCAAAATTCTGATCTCTAAGTTCATATGTTGGATAAGCTATCTAGCATCCATACAAGTTTTTGCCTAACAAAAACAAAAGAGGCAACATGGAGCTAGTTATCTTGCTCATCAAAACAATGCATATTGACGAGATTTAAAACACTCTTGATCATCTTGAGATTTGTGAAATTTAACATTATATTAAAGTGATAAATAAAACCAGTCTTACAAGTATGTCCTGCAATTAAGAGTAGAAACCCAGTGGAACAGAAAATTTACTCGGGACTAGAGCATTGATCTCATGCGAAGGTTCAACAAAGCTGACTCCCAAATAAGAAACTGATGCCCCTCGCAACTCCTCGAAGTGTTTTAACTTCTCTTGAACTTTATTTTTTCCCACAAGTTGTATGGATACACGTTTGTTGCTAGTTGAAAGAACATACATTTCATCTGCATAATTAATCATATACATAATTACAATGTAAGTTCTGAAACAGGTAAGAGTTAATACATATCCAGAATATAAAGAAAAAAATAAACATCAAATAGAAAGTATAGGAAAAATGAAGTTTATAGACTAGGAAATTAGAATGAACAGTTTAAAGACATTTGAATTTGGATTCTTAAAATTCCAGACAATGCTGAATTTTTTCATACTCACAAAATTTTACCAACAAGACATAACATTAAGCAAACACTTTGTCAGCTCTTCTACAATCAAGCTAATGTTGCTATTTCTTTAGTCAACAGAAAGATTACAAGAAAGATTTTCTTGAAACCTAGTTATATTTGCATCAATTCAAGATCCTAGTATAAACTTTCTAGCATATTTAAAGAAATTAAAAATGCCGCTGGTAAGAACCTCCTTCTATACTACGAGGTGACACCTTCGCGACCAAATCCAACACTATTGATGACATCTCAGGAACCTATCGGTGCAAAAGATAGGCCCTAAACCCCATAGATAGCGTTTTTCCACGCGCATTGCGCGTTCCATCACTTTTCTAGAACTCAGAAATCTAGCCGAAAATCTTCAAAAATAAATTAGAAGAATTTTTTTTTATTTTCTTGTTTTGTTTACTCTAGTTCGATCTTACCCTCTTCTTCCTTGGTGGAATCTCCTCGGTACCGGAGATGGAGCGCCTCGATGAATGAGATCCCGGCGCTTAGGTTCTTGGGGCGGACGAACGAGGCCGACCTCTCGCCGGCGGCCGCGAAGTACCGGACCCCGTTGACGGAACCGTCGTGCTTCCCTTCGCCGTCATCCCAGTCGACGCCCACCCATTCCCCGACGTGCCCCTCCACTTCTCCCACGTACCGCACCGTCCCCGTCCGCCGGGGATTGCCGATGGCGTGGACCCTCTGGCCAACCCGAAACCCGGCATCCTCCGCCGCCGGCGAAGCCCCATCGTTCCCATTTGGACCGGAGGCCGGGAGCTTCTCGGAGGATTCGTCCATGCCGCGCGCGTCCTCAACTAGGGTTTTGCGAGATGAACGGAGAAGGCCGGCCAGTTCAATTTTTTTAACTAAGAAGAGAAAAGAAAAGGTTACAAAAAGCGGCCTTCTTGATGTCGGTAGTCAGTAGTCACTAGTCAGTATGCCTGCCTTTGTATATATGGTCGGTTCTAGGAATCAACCTCCATTACAACGCACATGCAAAACATTACGGCCCGCTTGGCATTGCCAAGCCAAAAAAAAAAAAACCCGTTTACGGTGAAATCCTTAGAGTTTGTTTTAAAATATTTATAATTTTTAGTGACGAATAATTTTATTGCTTAATACAAGTAATAAATTACATAAGTTTAGTGCAAATGTTGTCTTCAATATTAAAATTTATACAGTATTTTAGTAATTTAGGAGATAAAAACAAATTGTTTATTCTTAATTCAAATCTGCATGTCATTTAATGCAAATAATGCTAAGGAGTGCCTAATTTGTATAGGGTCATTTGGTTGAGATGGGTCGGATTAAGGTAATCCGATGATGGCTAAAAATTGTTTATCTAAAAAATAATTAAGAAGGAAAATAAATTTTATTATATTTGATTGGTGAAAAATTATTCGAAAAATAGCATCGAAAAAAGATTACTATATTTGGTTAGAAGTAATTTTATATGGAAATATTGTCAAATTTCTAAGAAGATCAATGAATAAACAATTCGGGTAATAATATTTTTTTCTTAGTCCATTTGTTAGCCATTTATGGCCCACTTATATAAACCCCATTAACATTAGCTATTTCAAATATTGAAATATATTTACATAAATTAATAAATATTAGTAAATTAACTATACATATATTAGAAAATATATTTCTTATTATAAATAAATTTTAGTATGTTTTGATATATAAATAAATATATTAATTATCAATAAATATTATGTTAGATCTACTGATAATTAATAAATGTTTGCTTAATTATTGATAATAATTAATATTTATTGATAAAACTATAATCAATGGATTAGTATATAATATTTATTAATATAATTAATTTAAATTATATTAATATAATTAATATAATATAAGTAAGGGTATTTTCGTTAAGAAATTATATTTTGAGTTACCTCCACTTGATAATCCAGTGTAGGAAAATAAATACCATTCCCTGGTGGTATTTGTTTTATTTTTTTATTAAGAAAATAGATATAGGATTTACCATTTATTTTATCATCTCTCCCGTTCACTTTTCGTACCAAACATGATAATCTGATATGGAATTTATTTTTTCATTTAGGATTATCCCTAACCAAATAGGTTCCTAATATAAGAAGATTAGTGTAACTTAGGAAAATTGATGGGCTGCAGGGATTTGTTAAATTTTGAGTTATTAGGTCAACCAAAAAACCTTTTCATGTGCGTTAGTAGTGACCTTAAGCATTTTCTTTAATATAATATTGATTTGTTCAAAAACAACGACATAAACAAAAAACACTCATATGAACCCATCATTATCAGTATCATATTTGATAATAGCTGTTCGTACAATAATTTTATTAGCAAAAAAAATCCTGGACTAGGAAAGAAATAGTTATTTTATTTTCTTCTTTTATAACCTATAATAGCATTAATGTTTTTGCAAGATGGACTTTATCTGTGCTTTTTAATGTTATTGACATTTTAAGCTGATTGATAATATTGGTTTGTCAAAATCAGTATAGAAAGCTAGAAGATTTTTAAATCACCAAAATGTACCAATATCTTAACTAATATATAAAAACTAAGATATGGAATCTGGCTTTAGGGTTCGTTTCATATATATATATATATATATATATATATATATATAGTACTACTAGTAGCATTAGTAGTAGAGGGACAAGAACATGAATCCAAAAACTTCCGCCCAAAATTTTCCAACTTTAATATTTCAACGCTTTTATAAAATTTTGACGCGCAGTTAAACACTCATGACCACAAAATAAATAAGACCTGACACTGTATCACTGAGTGCCCGATGTAAAAGACAATTGTCTCACTGTGGTAGTTATTTTCTCTTGTTTAGATTCCGCAGCCTTTCAGAGTTACAGTCCACCCCCACAACAACTTTTCCTTGATAAGATACAGTTTCAGAATAATGAATTCTTTGGACCCAAACATGACCCAGTTAAACAGTCTTTATATAGGCATCTAGCTTGATTGATCAATCTCGGGTCTTGCTAATGTGAGGTTGAAGAATAGATCCTACATATGCAGGGGAATAAATTCAAGCTAAAATGCTTTTACTCTATTACTATGGAACTCGTCGTATGGAAGGAATGAACTGCAATTCACATTTTCAGGCTTTTAACACCATCTCCAACTAGCAGTCATGAATAGATATTATCAAATATGCAAATCAACATCCCCAAGAACAGAAATATCCGTCCCACCCAATCAAGGAGCTTCCTCAAGGTACCTAGGACTCATAACTCATGACCTTAGCCTACTACAAGTGATTTCATAGATAACTCGGAGAAAACTCTTCGAGTGTTCTTCTTCAGGCAATTTAAGAAGCTTTGCAACTCTGGAGAATGATGCTTGGTGCTTTATGAGAGCATCTTCACTTGTCTCTGTCCATGGTTCCTTGTGGAGCTTTGGTGGTGATATTGCCCACTGCATTGCCCATATGGCCAGTGGGCGCATGTAGCACAAGGATCGGTATTGGTCATCATTGTTCCAAGCTTCAGGGGTCTGAAAAGAATACCTGTTGTTCAAATTAAACCATTAGATATTGGCAATGGGTAAAGTGCAGAGGTATTGCGACAATATTTGAAGTAACAATAGTTAAAAAATGAAACAGCAAGTTGAGATTGATATAAATAATTGCCTTTGCTTCATTTTTTCATGGAAGTCCCACTGGACAAACAGTTTATAGTATCATATAAGTCATCTGCCACGACTCTTATCAAAACATACATCCACCACCAATTCTAACTCTTGCAGCTTATATCCATGTTATCATATATAATCTTCGCATCCTTTTGCTATCCTTTTTTTCTTCGAAAAAAGAAAATTGAACCCTCCCATTATTAAGGCTCCTCTATCTTCAGTGCACCCATTTGTAACATCTTATATGGTTTCCACTTCCATGTCCTTGATTAATCCAAGTCCTCTATTTTTGCAATATATTCACCTTAGCTGCTTAGCACGTATCTTCTATGCCCAACATGTAAGACCAGCAGCAGTACGACCATATTTATGTCCTATTAAATTTTCCTTTGTTAGTGAATTCTATAGGATGTCTTTTGACTCTCTCTCTATATTGTTTTATGATTATCAAAATAATAGAAAGGATCAGACTATTCAGTATCTGACCCATTGGTTTTGAGTCTTTTGACAGCCTAGCTCATTTCTGGATCAAATAAAATTGCAATGCATATACTTTAACTTTATCCTTCTTTCTCAGCTCTTATCCTACTTCCTTCCATTATCCCAACCTAGCACTTAACCATGATTTCATCACTTCCGTTGACAGTCCAAGGTTCGCGGTACCGATGGTACCGACGTACCGGTCGGCTCCGGTAACGGTACGGTACCGGTGCCGAACCGATACCGTACCGATGGGGCACATTCGGCCTGGTTTCGACCCCATCGTCGTTTTTTTTTTTTGGAGTTCTTTCACTTTTGGATATTTTTTTGATGTTTTTATGTTTAGGTTTAAGGTTAAAAGTAGATGATGCAACTTATTACTTCCAAATGATTAAAATAATGAGATGAAGAACATAAAATATTTTCAAATTAAGATACAATCAATTACATACATTTAAAGCACTCTCGAATATCTAAAATCGGGTTGAGTGGCACTTTGAAAAGTGCCCCAGTGTGGCACTTTTGAAAGTGCCAGCCTCTGGCCAGCGTTGTGGCATTTTCAAAGTGCCACAGCGCTGGCACTATTTTTCAGAAGCGAACCGGCTCGGTTCGCACCGGTTCGAGCTCATACTGGTGCGAACCGAGCGGTTCGCACTGGTACGAGGCTCAAACCAAACGGTTCCGACCCATATTGGGTCGGAACCGTTTTATACCCCTGTACCGGACCGGTGCGGCCCGGTACCGGTCCGGTACGGGCTAAACCGACCGGTACAGGTCGGTTCAGCAGACCTTGGTTGACACTATACCAAGTACCCACAAAAAGACGTGCAACCAAATACCTCCGCCTATTCGGTAGTAATTTCACATATAACAAGGGTAAAGAGATGCTAAAAGGGCAAGAAACAATGAAGTCTAGAGCATCCAAAACAATGCAGGTGTTGCTAACCACTTAATTCAATGTAAAATTTGAAAAAAAAGCACCAATTCAAATTCAACTCCATAAATGACTTGAATCAGGGCAAGGATGCATGAGGGAACTAAATGATATATCTTTTTCAGTTGCCTGTCTATTCCTGATTTGGTGCATATGAGGCACACATCAGAAATAATGATCATCTGAGAAAGTTCTATTTGCTTTGACATGGAATATTGATCAGAAGTTCAGGCAACTGATCCAGGCTGGTAGGAACATCTGATCAATGGAATGTATTAGCTGCAGATGACATGTAACCTACTCATCGCATCCTTTTTACAATGCAAGTCATAAAAATTACAACTATTACTTTCGGAACTAGTAAAAGTAACAGATACTCACCCAAGTCCTTCCTGAGACCAAGCAGCATCATAGATCCCTTGTGCAGTTCTAAGTCCTGTTTCTACCATGCCTTCTTGTATCATAGCAGCTGCAATCGAATAAGTCACACCAGGCCATATCTCTCTCGATTGCATTGCAGACATGTCAACAGTGCCATCTGGCCTCATCCCATTAACTGCTCCTCTCTTTCCATCCTTGAACTTTAAAACATTGAAACTGAAAACTCTTTCAAGTGCACTTTGTGCTTTCTCTTTATCAACAATTGGCATAAGACCACATGCTTTAGCGTACCTGGAAAATGGTTTTGTCATTTTCTTAGGGAATCTTTTGCAACTTTTAACAATTAGAGACAGATTGAGTTTCCCTGTGCTAGCATGTAGTTTAAAGAGAGACACCTCACTAGCACTTCAAAAAGAAAAAAAAGGAAAAAGAATTGGAGAAAAGGAATCCATGTTGCAATAGGCTAGTTATATAATCCACAATTCCACATGTTCTACAGAAGATTTGAAGCTCGAATAGAAAAGAATGAAATGCAAGTAGAAAGATATTTGAGCAGGAATTCAGATTGAATTGTATAATGAGGATGATGAGATAATGATGCACATCCATTTTACAAGGGCACTGACTGGGAAAAGAAATCAGAGAACATCATAGAGAAAAATTGCCTTTCATAAATTAGCGCAAACAAATGTACTTTTATACACAAAAAGGAGTATCTCAGAGAAGCAACATCCATTTAAGAGCGAGGGTTTTGATATAAGTAGAATTAACTAAAAAAATTAATTCCTTGATGAAAGAACGAACTCCTTTTGCTGAATAAAGTAGCATGGTTGACTTAATATGTTAATACATACCATTGTCCAGCCAACTGATCTGCTTGGATAGATGAGCTTGTCTTGCCACCACTATTGTCATAATTGAAGTAAGAACCATTCCACAGCTTCTCATACACAGATTTTGCCTTTTGATATTTGTTCCAGAAAAGTTCTTCTGAGGATTTGTCACCAACTTCGCGTGCCATGGCTGATGCAGCCTGTAAAGCAGCCACCCAAAGTCCGCCACTGTAGGCACTCACACCAGTCACCGACCAAACATCATAAGTTTGATCAGGAAAGCCTTCATTTTCTATCATCCCATCTTTATCCTTATCAAACTGATCCATGTATGCCATTGCCATGTATACTGAAGGCCAGACAGCTTGTGCAAAGGACTTGTCACCAGTAGCTACTGTGTCTCTATAAACTTGTAACACAAATTTGGGGTTCAAGTCTTTCCACCTGTCTGTGTTATAAAGAGTGTAAGCATTCACTTTGAACCATGGGTCATATAGTCCAAGGTCATGAGGCACAGCACCTAGAACCTTTCTTGAAGCCCACTTGCCATCATGTAGAAGTTGGATCTTCTCGGGGTCATGCATCATTACTGCTGCAGCAAAGTCTCTTTGAATGCTGAGTTCAAGTCTTGGAAATAGCATGATCAAAGAAAAAGAGGAGTAGAAATGGACATCATATGTATTCCACATGTAATACTCTATCCCTTCAAGATAGAGAAACTGGCCAATATTTTCATCTCCCTGAAGCAATGATGTTCCAATAGCCGAATTTGATGCAATGGGTGCATGTATTTTTTCGAGTATTGATGCCATCCTATCAAGGATGTCCACTGCAGTATTGTTTTGTGAGATGATCCCAGTCATGTTCTCAAAATCTCCATTTAACATATCAAGGGAAAATTTCCTTCCTTCAATGCTTGCCAAGCTCTGGATTGGCGGTGACCCATCTGTGGCGGGAATAGTGAGCTTACATTCACCAAACAAACTGTAATGCTAATAAATAATATATGAATTTTGAAATAACAAACACCTGTCCAAATTGTTCCTCCAGAATTAAGATAGTATAGTTCATTGAAAAGAGTAATTTTGTACCTGTGGAAAACCTTTGATAAGTATTAAATTATTCTGTAATGTAATAGCTGGTAACTGTGATTGATTCTAAGATCATACCATTCTGGAAGCCTCTTGTCTTGCAATATAGGTCTTTGCCAATCTTCAATTTGGGACTCCCAAGAACCATGGTCTATTGTCTCAAAGGAAAAGAAAAGATTTAGCTAGGCAATAAACGACTAATTCTGAACCATTATAAATAACAAAAGATGCTTCTTCTGGAATTCAGTCAATAGCAAAGCAGACTGCATTATCAATACATAAGGTGTCAAATGTTTGTTTGAATGATATATAATAACAGCCGCCACAAGTCATACAGAGAACAAAGGCAGAGAGCATTTTAGACCAGCACACCTTTTACACCAAAACTGTGAACTATCAACAATAGCACCTAGAGGACATACAAATCCATATATAATAATATAGACTTTTTGTCAAGCGATGCCATTCATGGACATTCATCTGTGCTCTACAGATGAAAAGTAGCAATTAGCAGATATCCAAACTACATACAAATACATATGAGCTTATAAGGCAATCAGTAAGGATAGAGTTTTTCAACAATCTGTACAAATTTGATGGTTGATAGAACAACTCTCAAGATAGATAGCTATATACTGCACTCTGACTAAATAAAGCCAGGACTAGCAGCAGTCTTGGAGTTACAGTGAGTTATCTAAGATGTGTTTTTGATGAAAAAGAAGTACAGATATTTAGTTCTGGAAGATTATTAAGCTAGTCTATATCCTTTACATGATGGGGCACATGCATAATTACAGTTACAAGAACGTTTTTCACGTAAACACCGCATGCAGAAAAAGAGAAGATTATAGAAAAGCTTACAACATAAATATATAAATAAACCATCTTTTCCTTGATACCATGACATGAAAATCTTGCTTAACATAAGTCATAAAAAATCTGGTCTAAACTGCAAAAAGACAACTAGTTGAAGAGGGAGCAAAGCAATAATTAGGGAAGTTACTTTGAGAAATTTTATTACGCTCCAGAACTTGCTTTTATAGACAAAAGATGATTATCCAAAAGGTGAAGCATAAAACAACCAGATTCTGGCTGATTTTGGGCATGGCAAACCCGATAAAAACAAAAATAGTGATTCTGATAACTGCTCAGCAAAGGAGATGAACAACTTCTTCAACCCACCACAGTATGGAAATCCAACTATTCTGTAAGAATTATCTTGAGGTCCTTCGAACTAACCAGATTTTGGTGAACTCTGTGGCAGCTAGCCATGCCCAAATCACCAATTCTGGAGATGCTCTAACAGATATCTGGAGCTACAATAGAGATTATCAGACTGGTGCATACCTAATATCTAATGGTCAAGAAATGAACTGATCTCTTTGTTTTTGACATAATGATTCTGATAACTGATCAGCAAAGGAGATGAACAAAAGGTTCGCCGTATCGGTACCGAACCCCGTACCGGTGCCGCACTAGCATAAGCGTACCGAATGTCGGTACGGTACGGTACGCGGTACATCAGGCGTACCGACACTGGCGTACCGGTACCGGTATCCATCGGTACGGGTACGGTACGCCCGGTACCAGCCTGTACCGATCGGTACAGCATACCATGTGAACAACAAATTCAACCCACCACAGTATGGAAATCCAACTATTCTGTAAGAATTATCTTGAGGTCCTTCAAACTAACCAGATTTTGGCGAACTCTGTGGCAGCTAGCCATGCCCAAATCACCAATTCTGGAGATGCTCTAACAGATATCTAGAGCTACAATAGAGATTATTAGACTAGTGCATACCTAATATCTCATGGTCAAGAAATGAACTGATCTCTTTGTTTTTGACATAATGTGCATCCCAAATATCCTTAAAAAATATCGGCTCCGAAAATGTTCTTGCAGATTTTCTTCCTCATTATTAGAACATTACAAATTTACATATGTATGTATGAAGAAATGAACTGGTCACTGTATTTTTCTATATAACATACATCCTAAATATCTTTGAACTCTATGGCTTTGCAATATTTCATTTGGATTTTTTTCATCCTCATCATCAGAACATAAGAAATTTCTCTATCCGTCCATATATCTATATGCAAGTTTTTGAGAGAAAGGGAGGGGGACCCACCCACAGTTTACCTAGGCCCAAATATTTGGGGATGTACCACTTAATATTCGAAACTAGAACCTCTGTTTGCTAAGCTTAGGCCCCAATTCATGTATCTATACGCAAATTATGAAGTCAATGATGTTACAAGAAAATCCTGCATGCGATAGTGTTATGAAAGAAATAGTTCCAGTATGTGGGTAACAATAATGAATTTAATTACCATACCCATGATAGCATCATGTACAAGACTTGCTGCTGCATCACCATCAGTACCATAAAATTTGGTGTAGCGCCTGTGATCATAACTCAAGTCATACAGATGCTAGGCATAGCTCTGCTCCCAAATATTTTTGAATAAGGACTGATCAGCTAACCTGTGATAAATCTTTCCACAAGGAAACTTTACTTCAGGGCAAGCCCATGCCAAAGAAAATGTCACATTGTGGGTTGCTTGTGGAGAAAGCGTCACAGAAGCTGCAACAGCTGCTCCAATAGATGATCCTCGTTCAGAGCATGCTGATGTTGTGATTGAATCAAGGTGATCAAAGGATCCATGCTGTTAGAATAGAATATATGTCAAACTCCAAAATAACAATTATTAAGCAAATCAGATTATTTTTGTATAATAGAGGAACCCGTGTTCCTTATCACTTGTTCATTTAATTTACTGGTTAGAAATGAAAAAGAAGATGAAAAGGGAAATAAGCTTAGCACATGCATAAATATATCAATAAAGAAAAGTAATAGATCAATATTACTGCAGATGATTGCAGATTCTAGCTTATATGATATTTTGAATGTTATCAGTTTAGATCTGTAATATCACATACTTCTCGTCACCTTACATAGGGCATTAAGAATACCAGTGCTGGACATGCGGTGCACGTGAGAGGAAGCATGATGCCTGCTATCACATGAGAGGATGCAATGATGGCTGAAACCTTCCATTACTATATGCACTGCCCCTTTTAGTTGGTGCGCTTATCTCCTTTGTTAAGCAAGAGCTTGAACCAATATAACAAAGAAGACTTTTACCAAAAGGGTTACATATAAAGAATGGGACAGCTGGCCAAGTTTTGGCATGGGCACAGGCTCAAGAGCCAGGAAAGTGGCTTGGGAGTTGGGACAGTCTGCATTACAAATAGTAGAGATTTTGTCCTGTCTGACGCGGGATGTGAAGCATACGAGCTGGAATTTATCTGCCTAAGGTGCCATGCGCGCTGGATAATCCTTTTTATTCTCCTTACTTCCAGCCTCCAGGTGAGTTTTTTAGAATATCGTACTCACAGATAGAAGGTCCACTGTTAGATGTGCACTATATACTGTTGCATTTTGTGGATCGGTATTGTCGTTGTTGCACATGGACATCCATGCACTATATGAAAGAGATGTAATGCCCTAATGCAATTGCATTCTTTGTTTATATTCATATTCTATATCAAATATCCTGTCATATTAAAGTTGTATATAATGCCGCATTGTGCATACAAGCACGAATTCCTGTATTCTTTGCATCTCAATAACCTTAACATGATGCTGATCACATCACTGATATAATACATGTACAGCATTTTTCATTTTTTCCCTTGATTGGTCTTTGCATTATTTTTTAACATGGTATCGGAGCCTGTAACCAGGCCTTCTTAGGCATTTTGTAGTTATTTCAAAGAGTAATTGTATGAGATTAACTCATCATACCACATTATCATTGTTGGAAGGAAATGCCACATCATCTTCCAGGTATTAGTATCTTTGCTGCAATTTATTGATGGAACATTAACATAAGATGATCTGACTGCCTCTAGCTGCCAGAATTTCATCAAAATCTGGTTAACTGTTAAACTGTTGACTTTGATTCATGGGCATTTATCAGGTCCAGACCTATCATTTGACATACTTTAGACAAGTAAAGAATATTATATTTTATTGAAAATATTACTATAGTATAATGTTATATAATATGTACTTTATTATGTCCTCAAACTCCCCTTTCTAGACATCACCACCACTTCACAATCAGATTTTGCAACCACATCATTCTAAGGTGGAACAGCAGTTGACATCTAGCAAGCAATGATATGCCAATGCTCAATATAAACATTATGCACAGAATGTAGGAAAGTCAAAGGATCCATAATAGGTTTGTGTTCATCAATTTTTTTTTAAAACACTGGACCACAAATTTGATGGAGTGATTACTGTTAGTTCAGGAGGCATTGGGAGGCCAATGAAGTTAACCTGTGACATAAAATGAAGCAACTGACTTGACAGGGAGCAAAGTTTGCATGTGTAGATTGGATAAAAAATGATGCACATAAATTAAAAATAAAAAGGCACACAATTCCAAATAATTCAAAGGATGGAATGATTACAAAGTAAGAGTGTAAGACAAGAAACGACAGAGAATATTTGAGAAAATATGAAGAAATGCTCATCAAACAAACCAATGAGATGGAACAAATCAAACTAGTGAAAAATCAAGCTTTCCAACATAAAAAAAAAAATATCCTTATGGGATCCGATATATGTTTGCCCTTTGCAAAGCAGTTAGAGAGATAGAGATAGAGAGATAGATAGAGAGAGAGAGAGAGAGAGAGAGAGAGAGAGAGAGAGAGAGAAGGACCCTGCAATTGTTAGTATTTATTTAAGGGCCAAGAAATGTTTTCTTTAGTGATCCAAAAATTGGTTTTGTACACTGATAAGCCTGTTTTTCTGTTTAGTTCTCTAGTTGGTATGGTACAGGTTTAGGGAACAATTCCTCATAACCTAGCATGATGTAATTGACTGGGTTAAGTTTATTCAACTTGAAAAGTTGAAATTGAGACATCTTTTCTAGTGAAGATCAGACAGTTGGAAACCAAAGAAATAGGTTCTGCTTTTGACAGTGATCTTACCAAGCAATGCAGATATAGCTGACATGAATAAATCAGTCTCACTCTTTCATCCTATTCTCCTGCCAATATGAAACAGTTTCAGTAGTCTATCAATCAAATGTGTTCTTAATGCTATAATCTAGTTAATTTCTTTGAGAATGTTTCTGATATGCTATTTCTTAGTCCCATAGCTTCTCTTCCTCCCTTAAATGTATATAGTCATTCATTTCTTAATTATTATCCACCCCCTTTCCCTAACAAGGGTCCTCTTCAACAAAACTTCAATTTCTTCCAAGCGCAATATTTATTTTTGTGTTGTTCCCCTACCTCACATCACTCATTTCTATTATGAGCAACAGTCTCTAGCTAGGCAATTCATACCCTTCACTTATCCCTTCATGGCCCTAGCTGAGTCCTGTTACTCCAGCTAGTAGGGGTCTATACAGAATTATTTGCAACCAACAAGAGTAGAAGCAGACTATTGAAGGAGTATGAGCTACAATCAGGAATCAGCTAATATTTAAGATCATGCTTCCTTCCTTGCTGCAAATTTCCTCCCTCTATCTAGCAGGTTGCAAAATTAAAATTTGGTTGAACTCTTCAATTTGGCTACAAAAAACCTATTCAAGCCTCTTGACTTCAAACAAGTACAATATTGTTTATAAACAATTGTCTATGCTTTTTATCCTCTTAATGGTTCATAGATTATCATTTTATTAACTACACTTGAAGAATGCACTTCTTCACAGAGACTTCCATGAGGTCTGTAAACAGCCATTTTTTGGCCTTCTCCCCAGCCTAACATGCCTCCAGCACCTTTCGTGATTTTAGAAAACCAACTAGGCTCTTCATTCCTGATTTGAGAAATTCATTTAGATAATGGTTGTAGCTAGCTTCAACTTCAATGAATACGACCGTCTTAACGTTATTCTCGATCTTCAAAGGGCCACTATATATTATTTCTATATGTCGATGACAATCATCACTGCTGAAGATGCATCTCACCTTCAATCCATCAAGCAGTCTCTTGATTGCACCTATGGGACAAAGGACATTAAATTATTTCAATATTTTCTTGAATCTGAGGATGCTAAGCTGCCTGATCATATGATGTCCTAGAAAATTCTATACCACATCCTATCCCCATTCCCCAAAGCTTACCTCACAGATAATGGGAATGCTACTATCCAGTTTAGCTTCATCAGAAATTTTCCTTATCAGGAAGTCAATACCTCATCATCTCACAGAATGAAATTGCCAACACCATCCATGTTATTTATCTGTTTGAGCTGCATCCTATACTACTCTTCCAGTTGTACAGCATTGTCTTTGCTGCCTAACAACAATATGTGCATCTGTACTTCTCGTCACCTCCTCTTCAAATGAGAGTGTAAAGTTATGCAGATTAGAAAATAAAAGATCCCTTGCTCCATCACTGGCTGCCATGTGTTTCTCGCAGCATATCTCTTGAAAAAAGGGAAAAATGAAAATCCTAAGACTTCTTGAACCTGGAGCTTGGTATCACACAGTGTCAGCTAACACCGCTAAATCATTTGGCTTCAACATCTTATTGTAGATATTGACACCTTCCTCACCAAGCCACAACCTTGAGTCATGATAAGGTTATCGCTATCTCACTAGCAATCTAGGCTTCAGACAGCAAAACGAGAATATCGAGGTTAATCTCCACTTTCCCAATCATCTCTTTGCAGCTAATTGTCATATCTTCTGCTTGGGTTGCTGATTGCAGACTTCTTCACTGGGCCCAAACTTATTGAGCATTTTCTGAACTCAGCAAGCCCTATGTTTGACTGGCTTGATCTTGGGATTTTCCAGAAGTGGGTGTTAGATGTGTGCATATTCATGGTATATCTTTTTGTAATTTTAAAAAGTTTACTTTATAAATTTATGTACCATTCTCATTAAATTGTGAACCCACCTCATTTACACTTGTACATATATTTTCAAGAATTTTTCTAATGATACTTGCTTTGCATGTTTAGACAAATCCACCAAGCTATCAAGACCTAAGGTCCAGACAAGTTCTAGCAACTTTTCAAGCAATAGCCAGAAGATGAATTGCAATGAGCCTATCAACAAACGTATCATGATGAAGAAGGAAGCCGTAAAACATGGAAGGATTTAATCCAGGAACAGATGTTGTAAATGGTTGCAAAAAAATAAATCTTGTTTTATTACTTTAGAGCTTTTAAGTAGGTCCTGTGCAGGCAATCGCAGGTTCTGCACCATGTAACTTGAGCACCAATGAGCATGCGTAGAGTGAATCATAAGGGCATGTATATAGAATATAAAGCAATCAAACAGTATCAGGAAAAACCACAAAGGGAATGTGCATGAAATGCATATCCCAATAGACAGGCTCATACAAAAAATTTAAAAAAAGCTTACAGAGAACACTCTAAACATGCATCATGTATAGCATGCATGCACACATACAAATATAGAATAATGCACACAATTATACAGTACAACATTAACTTTGACTAAATCCTTCAAAAAGAATCTGAAGCTAAATATAAATTCTACATAGACACATTGTCTAGATCCACCAAAAAGAATCTGTAGCTCAACATAAATACTACTACATCTAAATCAGACTGTTATCCAGATCACGAACGAAAAAACAAGCAAGAAAATTATGTACTAGCACTACACAATAAATGCACCATGAAGTTGTAAAGATCATCCTAGACACATCTGATAATATGGAAGCAGAGAAATAGCAGCTGAGCATATCATACAAGCTACTAGATTCAGGTCTGCAGAATCAAGATGCACTGGAACAGCTTCAATATATAAGAATGACAAAAGATTATAGTGGGTCATTTCATATATAATGAAAATATAAACACTTCAACAAGCAATAAATCATTCAACCTCCTTAATTGCATGCCACATGTCTCTTGCTGTAAATGCATCACTGCTTCCAGATATCAAAAAGTATGGACATTCAGAGACATGAACATCAGCTGTCTGTTGTGCTGCTATTGCAAATGTTACTGGAGGTTTCCCATCTGCAGTTCTGTTTCCACATAAATATTGCTTTAGAAAAATATGTCCCTTTAAAAACTAACTTTTTCATCAGTACACAATTTGAAACTACTTTGCTGATATAAGACATGCTGTTTGGTTTCGGATAAAACTTGAGTTTACCTATGATGTAAAAGTACTCCATGCACACCATCTTTTTCTCTGGAGAAGAGGAAAATAAATATCAGTACATACCTTAACATCAAAAAAGGGGTTAGGTGGCTGCAAAGATGCTAGTCATCCACAGATTTTCAACAATTAAAGTTGGACGATCACATAGAAAATAAATTATCCCTTATTATTGAGTACTGTATTCTTACATCATTTTGGAATTGAAATGATATCCAGAAAACTCAGAGTTGCCACCCACAGAATTCTGTAGGAATAAAGGAAAAGAAATGAACGACTAAATACTTCCCTTCTGAAACTTGAAATGCAAAATATTGGAGCTCATATTATCAAATTTTGGGAATAGAATAGTAATCTTCCTTATCAGATCCAATGGAAACATAATTGACGATGATTCAAAATAGATAGACACAATGCCATAGAGAACAGTTTCAATATTTGAACTTACAGCCCATGAAAATAGCAAGGTTACTTTTGCAGCAGTCTTCCCCAAATTGATTAGCTGAAGAAATCATAAAACAGCTGCTTAAAAAAAAACAAGTAATTTATTTAAAGACAATCATAATCTATGCAAACAGAAGTTACCAGAAAATGCTTTTATTACCGTGAAAGTAAATACTGCAACAGGATAGCTGCTTTCCTGGTAATTGTGGGGAATAAATGGTGAAATCTGACGACATATTATTTTGAGATCCGGATCAGGTTCCCCTACAATGACAGAAATAATAATAAATTACATGCTATGATTGTGAGTCCATGACAGAAAGCAAGAATCAGCTCCTTTTTCACAACAACTACCATCAAATACAGTCCAGGCCCTTGGATAAAGAGCATGATAGGTAGACTTCTGTCCATTCAGGTTCCAGTCCCAAGATCCAGCTCCTGAAATGTTATTTCCTCTGCATATCATAAACTCCATTCTTGAATAATCTGAATCTTAAAGTAAAGCAACTGATAGTATCTAAACAGATGATTGACGTTAGCTTTGTTTATATTGTAAGAAACTACCAGGAGATTCCATGACTTAAAATCTGCTTACTTGAGCGCTTCTGGGTTCCCAGGGGACAGCACAGCAGAATATTTTTTACCATCTGACCGTGAAATAAATACCTGCCCAAAAAAATGTTATTTAATCATACCGAGAAACGTAGATATTATTCTAAGATAAAGAAATCTGACCATCATGACCTCATCAAACAAAAACAAGTGAAAAATCTCTTATATCTTCAGAGCATGGGTAACTAATGGGGACAACTGAAAATTGGAACAGTCCAATATGAACTAGATGTCATCATGTTTGAAAAACAAAAGCATCTGATAGGCATCACAGAGTGTTCAGGGTTTTCAGTAGATATCTTGAAACTTAGCATACATAGAGCTTTAGATTTTATTATGCTTGTACTTAGTATGCTTTCATTCTAATACTCGTATGTCGTAACATTGTGTGCATGCACCAAGCTGCAGTATCTTTGAGTAAATAAACTCTGATGTGTTCCATGCTTCTTCGGATTTCTTATTCTCCTTTTATATGCTATCAAAGCCCAGTCCTAGTGGTATCATCTAAGAGCTTTGCAGAACAAATTTGCAGATTGAAGCATCTATTGCTCAATCTCACAATTAAATAAGAACATGATCTTCTTCATGTCATTGCTGGACAGTTTACCAGACAAAATGATTGCAATTTCGGAACCTCCGCACGCGTGACTGCCTTAATGACTAATTTGTAATTTACTTCTAAAACAAACCTCTCAAAAGAATTAGTGGTTCTCACGAGAATTGTGTTGATTGATATCATATATGGAATGTTGTGCCTAGACAAGTAAGCATCAGACTTACAGAAAATTGATTTGCTAATACAGGTTTATCTTCACATATTCCAGGGAACAGCTGCCAACGTTGAAAATCACCCTTGTAGCTCCTTCCAATACTTCCTGCACTAAAGGTCAAAATTTCCAACAATAAGGAGAGGGCAAGAGATTTTTCCAGAAGCAACTAAAAATCATAGTAGTACAAATCCTTTCTAAGTAGAAAGTTTTAAAAGATTCTAGTTAATTAATAGAACATTCGGTGCAAAGTGAACAATCTGGTGGCAGAGCAGAGATGTTATGAGGAACATCTTATATTAATTATCACATTTAGAGGAGACACTAGCTCTTTTGTAATAACAGAACTGCTAAGACATCACTGATATTGAAATGCTTGTTCTAGTTAAAGATAAAGCTCTTGCAACATTTTCTCATTGGACAAAATATAAAATGAATAGCAGAAGGCAGTTGTAATAATGAAAATCTTTTGAAGGTCAAGGTCATGAAAGTAACATTACACTTCATTTATGATATATACTCGTGTCCAGCAGGCGCCAGCAAGCGGGCGCAGGCCGGACTGGGACTCTGCCAGCCAGGACGCACGACCTGGTCAACCAGGACACACTAAGAATGAAAAAACATCAAAACAGATAAAGCTTTATATGGTCAAATATGCGAAAATAAGTCAACTCCAATGCAGATCGGTGGCTTATCCAAGGATTTCCGAACCAGTTAGTTCGAGGCGTACGAAACCGGACGGATCGGTTAGCAGCACAGTTCAGCCCATATATTCAAGATGGTTCACGTTCAGTGGTTCAACAACTGATTTGAGAGAGCGATTGTGAGCGACACCCCCCTCCTGATGCTACCGATGGTTCAGACCACGCGCCTTCTCCCCCGGTGTTGCTCACGACACCTCTCTCTTTGCCATTCGAGGGCTTCAATGGTTAGATGCTGCTTGCTCTCTCTCACTGATAAGCCCTCAGCCCTCACCCTTCCTCCCTTCCACCCTTCCTCCCTCTCCCTCCCTCCATCTCTCTCACTTAGGACTAGGGTTTAGACTTTAGAGGGGCCCTCATCTATCCTGCCTCCTTCCCATCTCTCTCTCTTTCTCTCTCCCTCTCTTAGGGTTAGCATCAAGGTTCGGAGGGCCCCTCCCCTTTCCTTTCCCTCTCTCTTCCTCTCTCCTTTTTCTCGCTCTCCCCCTCATTCTCCCTGTTTTCAATATGCCCCAAAACACCACGGTACATACCTGTACCATATCAAACTAGTAGTTGACGAGTACGCCTTCTAGTACTGGTTTGGCAAATCTCGGGCTTATCATTTACCGCCTATTCGGAAATTAGTAGTAAGCATTCCTTAATATATTTTTTGCAATTAAGGCTGCAAATGGGCTGGGTTGACCAGTGACCCGACCCGACCTGTGGGGCCGAGTTGGTACTTAAACTTGGACTCGTTCCAATTTCTGGGTCGGGTCTGGGTTTACTAAATTCAAACCCGACCCGACCCATTTAAAATTTGGGTTTTCAATCTTACCATCCGCCCCGACCCGATCCGACCCAAATCTATAAAATTATTTGGGTCCACAAGCTGCAACCCGTGGGGTGCAAACAAGTTCTGAAGCCATGGATGGGTTGACCCGAACCGAACCCAACCCAGATCTGAATTTTTTGGGTTGAGTCCGGGTTATACATGGATCCGACCCGACCCAAATGATCCGTTGGGTTAAAAATTGTTGTAATGGACCCGACCCGATCCGATCTTCTATTGGGTTGGGTTTGGGTCCAAAATTATAACCCGAACAAGGAACCAAATTAAGTTGGGGTCACTCATGATCCGACTCGACCCATTTGCGCCCCTATTTACAATAGTCTAATAAATTGCATAGAATATATATATACATAGTAGGTCTGCCGTACCGATTGTACCGACGTACTGGTGGGCATCAGTACTGGTACGATACTGGTACAGTACCGAACCGATACTGTACCGGCGAAGATAAAAAAAATACCTCGCGAACATGCGCGCATCCGCATTAAATCCCACAGAGTGGCATTGAATATCCCGCGCGCGGCAATGCACGAGCGAGCTACCCCGCTCACCCATGAAGGCGCAAAGAACTGCTCACAGGCGCGGTTCCCCACACGCCCGCGTGCACCCACGAAGGCGTAGAGAACTGCTCGCGGGCGCGGTTTCTTGTGCAGGGAACCGCGCATGCATGCTTCCCCGCGTGTAGGGCGCACAGGGCGCTTGCGCTTGGGCCGGTGCGAACCGGCCTGATTTGCACCGGTACACGTACGGAACCATTCGATTCCGACCCCTTCTGGGTCGAAACCGAAATTATACCCGGCACCGGTTTAGTAACGGCAGAACCAACCGGTTTCGGTCGATTCAGCATACCATGATACATACATACATATACAAATATATAGAGAGAGATGTTTTTCCTGATTTTCCTGATTTCTTTTTGGGATGTCTATGTTCTTTAACTGATCAACATTCAGAACTTTCACTACTACATCAAATCATCATTGTTAAACATGAAGTTTGAAATTTAAAAAAAATAAAACAATTTTATGAAATCATCTTGATCAATGTTATGCCACACCGTGCCGAACTAACAGATTCGAGGCTTACTAAACCAGACCGGTTAATTACCAGCACGGTGTGAGGAGCTGATTGGGCATAAAAGGATTGAGGGCTTGCTTCATTTGAGGATTTTCTTCTTTCACTGCCCGCTTCATTCGCCCCTCCCCCTTCAAAAGCCTAATCCCCTTCGTCGTCATCTCCGGCCGGCCAGGTAAGCAAGCCTCTCCCGCCCTCCCTCTGTATCTCCCCCCTTGATGACAACGATGAGGGCTGTTCGAGAGAGGATCCCTCTCTCTCTCTATCTCCCTTTCTCTCTACCCTTCAACAATGACAAGGAGGGCTATTTGAGCCCTCTCTCTCTCTCAGAGTCTCTCTCCCCTCTCTCCCTCTTTTCCTCGCTCTCCTTCCTCTCCAACTCTCCCAATTTCCGTACACGCCAGAACAACACCGTAAGGACCCGTACCAATTCAACAAACCTTGGCAACAAGTAAAAATTGTGGTTAGATATACATTAAAGTTAACTTAGAACAACAATTAGCACCAGTACATTCATAATGTCATGCAACTACAGCAGCATGCATTAGTTCTTCAAATGCATTTGATATGGCACCCAATCCTTAACCTAATCAATGTGTTGGTGATGAATGTGTATTACACATTGGTATTGATAGTTCTAGAATTCTTTTGAACTTTTAAACAAGCCCAAATTTTACGAAAATCGATACTTTGTTGCTACTTGCCATGGTTCACCGTGCCGGCCCGAACCGAGTGATACGGGGCGTACCGTACCATACTGATTCGGTATCGGTACTCGGTATGGAGCGTATCGTACCATATTGGTTCGGTATCAGTACCCTATACAAATGACATACCAACATTCGGTACGCCGAAGAGATCTTCTGCCATACCGTACCAGCATAATGCTCGTATAGAACCGGTACGAAGTCCGGTCCTGAGATGGCGAACCTTGCTACTTGCAATCTACTAGATTACAAAAGAAAATATTAAAAAAATAATAAGAGAATAGATAAATAATCATATTTTACTTAAGATCTATAATAAGTTTTTTGATGGATCATACTAGCATGGCTCTTTTTCTGGTTTTAGCTATAACATCATATTTTGGCGTACTAGGTTATTGTTTATTTATAATATATGTGTGTTCTATCTCATGGTTTAACCACCATATTTTAATAAAGAACAAGCCAGCACTTAATTTTCTTAGACATTAGACAAACTCAAGTTATGAGTAATAAAAATTAATGTGCATTTAAAATATGTAGCCATGTTACCAGATGTTTGTAATATACAGAATCTGGCATCATACACTAGTATTTTCACAGATTTCAGTCCAGGATAGCAGTATGAAAGCAGCAAAGAAGTACATGCAACTAGGAAATAAGCACCATAGTCCTTTCTTTATTTAAAGACCACAATATGACTTGTCAATCAACAAAAGGCTTGGTCAGAATTCATGTCTTCATCGGATCTAATTAACCTCTTTCAATTTTTCAATAATAAACTGGGCTAATATGGACTGAATGTTTAACAAAGGATACACAAAATCTAGAGGTGACACCAGATTTAGCCCTGGATAGGAATTAAAACAAGAACAGAAGAAGGATTCATAAAGCCAACTATAAATTGCGAGAGCAAATATTAATGGTCAAGGTTACGGTGAGCCTTAATTAATACCAAACATCAAACTCCATAAAATTTAATTTGTATGTTGACTTCTACAAAAATATATGTTATGCGCATAAGATGAAAACCTACCCAATGCCACCTAAAGGAACACCCTGACAAGATGTAGCAATGCGCTTTTTCATGGGATCAACAAATGAAACCTATAAAAAGATGGTGGTCACAAAGGGGACATCAAACAAGAAAGATCATGAGAAGATAACACAATATAAAAGTTGTAACCATGCTGGAACCAATTCTATATCACATGTGATCTGCTTAGTATATGATTAAGCGCACCCGCCCTTTTGAGATTTCTTTGATGATGTGACGCCCCAATCTAATACCTAAAGAACTCTGCATAAATCAGAAAGACAATTAAAAACTAATTGAGAGAGAGTTATGCTGTGACAAGTACAATATAGTTTAGCAAATGGCCTGCACATGATAAAAATATTTAGGTTATGATTCATGACTAAATCAAAGACCTGCTAAATCTGATAGTTGGTTTGCTTTGGTTTTTGAAGCAGGAACCTATGTGTCTTCTTGCATGTAATGCATTGGTGTATATATAGCACATTGGTACACAAATTATCAATTCAAATGAAAAAAAAGAGTTTTTTTAAGCCTTGTTTGGAAGCCCAGATAAACTGTTCCTGGCAAGGTCTGCAGTTCAGATACCAAGTACCATACTGGTACCTGACCAGGATGGCACGATACCAAACTGTACTAATACCAACAATCAATATGTAAATGCATACTGGTTCAGTGCCCTAGAACATTTTTTGCCTTTTTTTTCAATCTTTTCATTTTTGAGGATTATTTTAAGATTTATGGATGTTTAAAGATACTTTAATGTACTTTTAGAGTACTCAATTAATCCTTGGTTGCTGTTTAAAGTACCCAATTAAGGTTTATGGAGCTTTAAAATACTTCTAAAGTACCCATCCACGTGCAGAAGAAATTAACAAGCACTCAGCTCTTTCTTTTTTCCAAGTACTAAGCTTGTTTTGGGGGATTGATGTGGGTTTGTTGAGGTTAACGGGCTAGAAATGCAGAATTCACTATTCACAGCACTATTCATTGTTATGTTTAATTAACTTCTATGTCTTCTGTTAACTTAATCTGTTGTTAGTTAACTTTGTAATGCTGTGTTCAGTTGTGCGGGTGAAAGTTGTCTATGTGTAAGCTTCCTACTGGATGTACTCGCATGTATAACAACTTGTCTGTAGTGCTAGAATGATTAAGAAGAAGAAAAGAAATTCAGGTTTGAATTCCTTTTGAAATATGTTTTTTTATTTCTTGTTAATTTCTCAAGTATATAAGTTGACCCTACAGCCAAGTGGGCGGAAGTTGTCTTTATTGTCCTTTTTTTCTATTCTGGTGAAATCAATAACCATAAAAGCCTTCAGATCAACTAATAGACGATTTAGCCTCTTAGTAACACTTACATCAACAAACTCATGCAAAAAAAAAAAGAGAAGGAACAACATCTGGTTAGCCCTTAATAATACAACCCCTTTTTTCTGTAATCGAATCCTTTAATGCCAGACTGACTATAGGAAAGAAGAAGAAAAAGGAAAGAAAGAAAGGAAAGAAGAAGAAAAAAAGAAAGAAAGGAAAGAAGAATAAAAAAAAGAAAAGAAAGAAAGGAAAGAAGCAGAAAAGGAAAGAAAGTAATGAAGGAAGGAAGAAAAAAGAAAAGAAAGTAATGAAGGGAGGAAGAAAAAAGAAAAGAAAGTAATGAAGGGAGGAAGAAAAAAGAAAAGAAAGTAATGAAGGAAGGAAGAAAAAAGGAAAGGAAAGAAGGAAAGAAGAAGAAAAGGGAAGAAAGAAAGGAAAGAAGAAGAAAAGGGAAGAAAGAAAGGAAAGAAGAAGAAAAGGGAAGAAAGAAAGGAAAGAAGAAGAAAAGGAAAAAAGAAAGGAATGGTGAAAGAAGAAAAGGAAAGAAATGAAGGAAGTAAGAAGAAAAGAAATAAGAAAAAAAAAGGAAAGAAATAAAGGAAGAGAGAACAAAAAGAAAGGAAGGAAAGAAGGAAAAAGGGAAAGAAAGAAGAAGGGAAAGAAAGAAGAAGGGAAAAAGGGAAAGAAGGGAAAGATAAAGGGAGAAAAAATGAGGGATTGTGAGCCCAAAATTGAAACCAATCAACCTGTCTTTTCTCACAATTACTCCTATATTGTATATTTTTTTAAGAGTTTATTTCAGAAACAAAGATATGGCAAGCATTGTCAAGTATTCAGATGGTACCAGTTGCAGCCTTTCTCGCATAGTGAGAGTGAACTCTGGCAGTTCATATGCATGATTGCTTAGCTTCCTATGCCATGTTAATGGTGCAGGTTGTCCAGGATCAGCCTTTACCTATATCAGACATTAAACAAAAAAAAGAACATTGGCTACAAGAATGAATATGAAAGTAACAGGATAATAAACTGACCCAAACTAAGAGACAAATAGACTTGAAATTTGAAAAGGAATAAAAAATTATCCATCAAATTCCTCTCATGTTGCCACAATAGAAATAAGTAAGACAGAATCCTTTTCCACTAAAAAGAGGTCATCTGTACAAATCTTTTTTTCATTTATTGTATTCTTGCCAAAACCTCATAACAAAATGGGTGACTTTAGATCCTAATGAAGCTCAAAGGCAGCAACAGCGGAAAGCATGGAGAAGATATATATATATATATAACAGAGAGAGAGAATATATATATATATATAGAAAGAGAGGGAGAGAGAGAATATAATATTATATATATATATATATATATATATAGAGAGAGAGAGAGAGAGAGAGAGAGAGAGAGAGATCGTATCCAAATGTGTCCATGCACCATAGTGCATATCCATTAGCTCAACCAAAACTAGGAAGCAAAAACTGGGGGCATGATTGACCATAATTGTAAGCATTCAAGATACTGATGGCATTTTATATCACCAAAAAATTTAAAAGGAATTTATTTTTTACATAATCTATATCCTGTTAGCTAGCATATTCAAAATGATGTCGTAAATTTCCAGTAGTCACACAAATATAACTTTTTCCTTTCTCTGGTTATGAAGCATGACGACCGTAGTTCAGGGGAAAAATATGTCCAAATTGTAGAAGGTTTAAAATGTATGTATATAATTTAGGGCAATGGAAGCAAATTGTGGCAATCTACTTTAAGGATTCCAACAACATATCTGAAACTTATACACATCTTATCATTTATAAATAGGAACAGATGCAGCATTTTGCACATTACATGAAAGTGGGGACAAAAAAGAAGAAAGAAGAACTAGAAAGGAAATTGATCTCATCAGTCAGTGTAGTATATTATTTGTTTTTGTAGGCTTATATTTAAGGATTCCCATGCTTCTTCATAAATAAAGCAAGAACAACAGAATTGCATACACTCTTTGTAGTGCAATTGATGTTACTGCCGTTACATCTTGATATCTTACTATGTGTACCTGTATGAAGAAATCAAGGTTTTTGCAACTGATTTTATAATGTTCTTTAAGCTATAATAGCACTCAGATTGCATCGTCAACATGCAAAAATACTAGTTTAGTAGCATTGGGTTCAAGTGTGATCAAGGTATTCCGAACCGGTACGGGTAGGCGTACCGGTGGCCTACCAGACCGGTTCATCATTCTCGGTACCGGGCCCATACTGAGAACCCCAGCCGGAGCCGGAGAAGACGAGGTGAAAGAGAGAGCGAGCGGGGGAGGGAGAGAGAAGGAGAGGCCTCCGCTGCCCGCGGAGGGCGCCGCGGGCCGGCAGAGGCTGCAGGGGGCAGCGGAGGCCATGGGGGCGCGGGAGTGCGGCGGAGGCCAAGGCCGCGGCTGCATCCCATGTCTCGAAACGCGGCTGCGGAAAAAAAATTGAAATTTTTTAAGTGAAGTCGGCAAATTGTTTGTCGACTTTACTTAAAAATTTTCAAATTAAAAAAACTGGGGACGCAACCTCGACCTCCGCCCCGGTGTCCGTCGCTGCCTCCCCCCCACCCACTCCCCGCAGCCCTCCACAGGCGGTGAAGGCCTCTCCTTCTTCCTCCCTCCCCCGCTCGTTCTCTCATTCTCTTCTTTTTCCCGGCTCTGGCTGGGTTCTCTTGATACGGGCCGATACCGTTTTCCACGGCTGAACCGTACCGGTCAGGGTCCGGACTGGTACGGTACGAGCTGAACCGGACGGTACGAGCCGGTTCAGCATACCATGAGTGTGATAAACATCTAAAGCAGAAATAATATAAACAGGTTGCTGGATTTGTGTGTAAACATGGCAAGGTAATAAGTAGAAGTCACCAATCGATCAAAGTTTGTTGCAAAAAGGACATGAGAGAATATAAATGTTATTGATTGCAAACCATATTTTTTTTACCATGTTGTACGAGGAGCCCAATAAATAACATGTAGAATTCATCATGAATATCTAATTTGCCCTAAATATTAACCAATTTGGACTGTTCGTATGGCTTACAAAAGAACCATTTGCATCCAAAAATCCGTGATCAAGGAAAGGCTCCTTCTCTTCTTTATCAATTCCATCATCAAACATCATGACCCAGCCAACCTGGACAAAATTGAAATAATTAACCGCTTGATATTTCCATTAAGTTAACTGCTACAGTCAGCACATGATGGAATCAATATAAATCAGACCAAAATATTTAATATGATTTATAAAGAAAAAAGAAAATAATTGTCCATGCTGCTTATTGAGGCTATGTGGCATCTTGGGTAGGTGGCCTTTTGGGTAGGTGGCAAACTTGATGCAAATAATATTGCAAGTGGAACTAAATGGTGCTCGTTATGTTGGTGTCTGTAAACCCACTAGTTTATGCTTTAACTACATAGAGTTATATTCCACATAAAGTGCAATTTACTGATAGAGGTCACAACATAAAGTGTAATTTACTACTAAACTTCATAACATAAAGTGTGGTTAGCCCTTATCACTAAAAAATTATTTCATAAAATTCTCTTTGAAGAGGACACTCAATATTGGGGAAAAAAGGACACTAAACCCAGGTATCTATTGTTTCGCCTGCAGACCTATTGACTCGTCCCATAAGAAATAACTATATAATTATTGGCGATTATTCATGAAATTGAGTCAGTGGCTCCAAATGCGACATAAATACAGATGGAAACTAGTTTCAGGAATGTCAATTTATAAAAACGAGGGAGTAGGTCTATTCTCTGACATTTTCATGAGATTCCATAGGAATTACTTCTCCAGGTGACCTATTTACCTCTACCACTCTCCACGAATAACCTATGAGATCAAAACATAGATAATCCAAAGAAAAACCAAATGCAGATATAACTGCAGATAAATAATAGAAAAAGAATTCCCTCAGATAAAATGGCTCAAATTGCGGAAATATTTAACGGAACGCCATGATCACATCAATCACATATTCCAAATATAATCATCCATAATTACCTTCTGAAACCGGGTCTTGTTTCGAGACTCGGATGGAAAAGAACGTAGAAAACAAACCTTTTTTCATCAATTTTAAACGGTTTTTTAAATAAACATTGGGGGCAAAAGAAACCCAATGCGCGCAGAAAATTTAACATGCATTGCAGTTTTCGATATTCTAATAGAATTCTTGAATCAAAGAAATGGCAAAGAAAGATTACACGAACATTACTACAGAAAAATCCGAAATCCATAAACAATATATGAAATTTATCATCAGACATGCATACCAGATCAGGTGAAAAGAACGAAGAGACGAGCAACGGCCTAGAACCCTAATCTCTGATCGCAGAGAGGAAGAAATAATTGGAGAGCCGAGATTTCTATCGCCTGGCCTCGCGTGCGTACTCCTTGATATTTTTAACGATGCATCTATATCTATATATATATATATATATATATATATATATATATATATATATATATATATATATATATATATATATATATATATATATATATATATTTCCTATATCTGGAAACCGGAGATTCTTGATTTTTTTTACGGAGTTTATCCATATATTTCGGGTAGTTCTATATACACCCCCCCTATTGCTCAGGACACCCCCCAAAAACCAAAAAAAAAATACCCAAACTAACCTTTAGTGTAATTACCATATTGCCCTTGAAATTTTCTCATACACCCCCCTTCCTCCTCCTCCGTTTCGTTTTGAAAAGAAAAAAAAAAAAACCCCTCAAACCCCCCTTAAACCCCTCCTCCCCCGTTCCCCCTTCTCCCTCTCGTCGCCGGCATTCTCCCGATCTCCGACCACCTCGCCGGCTTCTCCCGGAACCACCTCGCCGGCTTCTTCCGAAATTTTTTTTTTTCACGGTTCGTGCTCCGTTCGGCACTGGATCGCCGAACAAAAGGCTTCTGTTCGGCTGAACAGTGCCGAACAGAAGCCTTCTGTTCGGCAACCCTCACCCGAACAGATCTGTTCAGCTGCACAGTGCCGAACAGAAGGTTTCTGTCCGGCACTGTTCAGCCGAACAGAAGCCTTTTGTTCGGCGATCCAGTGCCGAACGGAGCACGAACCGTGAAAAAAAAAAATTTCGGAAGAAGCCGGCGAGGTGGTTCCGGAAGAAGCCGGCGAGGTGGTCGGAGATCGGGAGAATGCCGGCGACGAGAGGGAGAAGGGGGAACGGGGGGGTTTTGGGCGTTGGCGAGGTGTTTTGGAGGGGAAGAGCGGGGTGGGGGGGGGGGGTTTGGGGGGTGTAGAGAGCAATTTAGGTGAGGGGGTGGGGAGGGTGGGGGGTAATTTAGGAATTTTTAATTTTTTAGGGGTGTCCTTAGCAAATGGGGGGTGTAGAGAGTATTTAATTTTTTTTTAATTTTTGGGGGGTGTCCTGAGCAATAGGGGGGTGTATATAGAACCACCCATATATTTCCTATATTTAGAAAGCCGGACTCCACGGAGGCGCGGCGGATCTGGGCCGTTCATTTCGATGGGCCACGATATCGAAGTAGACTGATTCCGGGAATTCACTGGGACGGCATGTCAGTCTCTTTGGGCTCGTCGCCCGTTGGGGGTTCTTTGGTCGGCAGGAAGATATTTATTTTTAAACCCCATTTTCGATTTTAGATTAATATAGACCGTCTAATAGAGATCAGACGGCGTGATATCGACGCTCTCCAGTATTCTGTTCCAGGGCGGGCATCGATTTAAAAGGAAAAAAATAAAAATGTTGATACCAATTTGACGAATGAGAAAAGGACATGTCGGCGAAGGCTCAGGCGGAAGTTACTGAAAGATTTTGACCGGAGGAGGAGGTGAACGGTGAACGTGGAAAAATCATTGTGCGCGTGACGTGGCGTTTAAGCCAACACAAAAATTGTCACGGTGGTCCCCACTTGTTGGTCCGGGAAAGCTACAAGGCCCAGCGGATATTCCAAACGACTCCTGATCCAAAATGGCGTTTGGTATGGCACCCAGTGATTGGTTAACCCGAGTTGCACCATTAGCCTCTTGCCATGTAAGTTTTCGAATATGCTTTGTAACGGGGTAGCCACATGGATCATTCAAGTACGCCACATGGGCAAATATTTTATTCAATAGAATAGACCCATGTAGTGGCAATCAGAGTGTATCCAACGGTTGTGAGAAGACTTCCAATAAAAGAAAGATGCATTCATAGCGTATACTTCTGTGCTAATATTTTCTACGAGTAATGTTAGGGGATCTGATAAACCTCGAAGCTGATCTTCACTGATGGATCAAAACGGCCAATAAAAGATCGCTGCTTAGCCACGGGCTGACCGTTCAAAAGTTTACCACATGGCTGACCCAAAAGACCTACAAAAAGTTCTCTGTATTTCAATCTCTTTCCATAATTGGCAACAATTCAGCTTTGATCATTAACTGTTTGATAACAAATACGGTACCCAAACAAATTTCACGACTAAGAAGCGCAGACGAGATTCACAGGCAAGATAAGTAGTTTATTGCCTTATTAACCCATGTATAGGCCTAAACTACTCGACGATCAGCTCCAACCCTCATCTGTATATTGCATTCTTAGAAGCTCTCAAGATAAGTTCTCTTTCAACTCTCTTGCACAACCTTTCTACCCCTCGCAGACATCCTTCTGTTCCTTCAGAGTCATATCTGACTTACGCAATCAGAGGGTTCCATAACGAACACAGTCTGATAGGTGCATTTCTTTATTTTTGTTATTTCAGGTTGGAGCCGATGTCAGAGCGCCACCAAATAGAAGTTATCATGAAAGATATGTGGTGATGGAAGACATCAAGTGATATAGCATGTTGATATCCCAAAAAGTAATGCTTGGGAGTTCCAAGTCTACTGATGAAACCTATTATGCTAGTGGGAAGGGTGGTGGTATCGAGACCAAACATGCCATGTGATTGCATAAGAGTTTGGGGCTGTCTTTGAGCGCCTTGGTATATTCTAGACAATGATTGCATAAGAGGTGCTCCCTTTCTCCTTCGCTTAGGAGTTCATTCTTTCATGATAAAGATACGTTGTCACCCCGTGCTGAAACTTGAAAGCATGCTAAAAAGAGAGGGAAACGCGCCTAGAAAATTCTTCACATGAGATTCTTGCCTGCTTATAAAAGATCACGTCTAGCGACAAGCACAACTGCTCGAGATGTCATGGTGTCACACGCCTCACATGAGCTACACAACCATTAGGGTGGCAATTTACTCGATCCTATCTAGTATCCGGCCTACCCCGACTCTAATTGGATATATTTTATCCAATTTATAATAGATTCAAAACAAGTACAAGCAATAGTAAGACCTGCCCTATACTCGATCCCGATATATAATTCTTCTCAAGTCCTCTTCTTGAGGCAAAAAAAGAGAGATTTGTATGGAAAAAAAATATATTTTTGTAGCTTTATTGAATCCAATTTATCCAACTCGTCCCGTCTAACTCTATAAGCCCCGTCCCATCCCCGGTTCGAATCATACAAGCATAGCAAAATTCAAGATTGAGTCTTTTTAGATTGGTTGAAAGAACGAGCTTCTAAGCAAAACTAAGTAGTTCGACCATTAGATAGGAAATCATATGTTTTTTTTTATTTTCAATTTTGATTAAGCATGAACTAAATTTTCTAAATATGGAAAGCCTTGATCTAGAAGGATCACTTGACTCGATGTGGACTACTTTGGCTACTATGGATAGGGTTGGATAGTGTCCACGAGTAATATCCACCACATCAATTAACTAAATCGTATGCCAAATTTTGAAGGTCGTAACTTGACCATACGACATCCAATTAAGATAGAGATGATCTTCTTTTTCAAATTGATAACTTTTTGAGCTCTACGACATGATGCCACCCTTTTAGTGAGGGTGGTGCATGGAATGATCAAGCCTAAATTCTATCATTTGAGCCTTGAAATAGGATGATCAAACTATTTTTTTTTAAAAAAAAAAAAATTTGACCGAATATATATCCCAATCCAGAAGGACTTAGGCAAAGGGTCTGAAGGCAAAGCTGATGTAAGAGTCAATGTCTACCTCCTATAGGATTTTAGCATTTTTTCTATATCTATTTCTACTATTTATATTTATTTTAAAAAAGTGGAATCTTATTTGAACTAAAAGAGGAATCCAACCCAAACTGTGCAAGAGCAAACCTCACTAGCATAAATAGAGGCTATATAGTTTAGTTTTTTATTTATCAATGTACAAAAAGAAGATGTAAACTTTACTTTCACCATTTTTTTCTATTTTTTAATAATTTTTGTAAGATTTGAGTTAAATGGGTTGAGAAAATTTTTTCTTTTCTCCGATTGGATCAATGTTGCTCTCACATTTTTCTTAAGTGAGTGCTCATAGCTCACTTTTAGCCTTGTTTCTTCATGTTTCTCTTAAATCAATCTTACACCCTTGTTGTGTATGCACTTTTTTTGTTACTTTTTGAAAAAAGGGATAGGATCGATTACAGGGTGTTGATTGAGCAATTTCAAGATTTTTGAGATATTGCAGAGTACAAAGCCTACTGTACCGACCCATACTGATGTGTCGCACTATACCAATATAACTGTACAGACAATGATAATAATAGAATGCTTCAATAGTGTATATTGAACAAATAATAACCAACCAACGCCCAAATGATGAATGAAAAAACTCTGCATAATTCAAGCCTCCATTTTAAACATGTATTAATAAATAATCCTTGCAATGTGCAAGGCACCTTTTATTTCTCTTTTTTTCAAATATTTTTAAAATATAAAATAGCAATATAATAAATTATAATAAATAGAATGCTTCAATAGCCAAAATTTATATTGAATATTAAGCATTAAACTTTAAAAATGGTTGGGCAAAAGTTCTCATCATTAACATTGATGCCATTAATGCTGGCCCAAGAGATGCATAGGATATAGTTTTTTTTTTCTCCTCTTTCTAACTATTTTTAGAATATAATTTTATAATAATGTAACGTATTATAATAAATAGAAGGCTCTAATAGTCAAATTTCTGTTGCACATTGAGCAATAATTTTTAATGATGGTCAAGCAAAGCCCCCTATTATTAATACTAGTGTTATTAACACTAGCATCCACACCATAAGTAGAGAACTCTAGATAAGCTGAATTACATTAAGTAATGAACCTAAATAATGGATGAGTGTAACTGGCATTCATATGACAAATAAAGAACTCTACATAAAAACTTTCATATAGAAAATCCTGTCATTAATACTGATAATTAATACCGAACCCACACAATGCATATTTATAATATTTTTCTCCTTTTTTCCAACTATTCTTAAAATATAATATAGCAATGTAATAAATTATAAAAAATAGAAAGCTTCAATAGTAGCTTCTATTGTATATTAAGTAATGAACTTTAACTATGATCGAGCATAAACTTCCATCATTAATACATGCATCCATGTACCAAATGGATAATTATACATAAGCTAAGCCTCAATGCAGAAACTCCCATCATTAATACTGACATCACTAGTCCTATACAAGGGTATCTTTTTTGTCCTTTTTTCCCATTATTTTTGAATTCTAATATAGCAATATAACAAATTATAATAAATAGAAGACTTCAATAGTCAAATTTCTATTATACATTAAGCAATCGACTTTAATGATGATGGAGCATATTAATATCAACATCATTAATACTAGTGTCCACGTGATAAATGAAAAACTCCATGCAAATTGAGCCTTAATTTTGTATATACACATATATATTAGCATATAATCTATGCGATGCATGGGGTACCTTTTTTCTTTTTTTTTTTCAACTATTCTTAAAACGCAATATAGTAATATGATAAATTATAATAAATAGAATACTTTGATAGTCAAATTTTTGTTATATAGTAAGCAATGAACTTTAACAATGGACAAATAGAAACTTTCCTCATTAATATCAATATCACCAATACCAGCCCCACGTTATGCTTGGTATGTGGTATTTTCTCCTATTTCTAATTGTTTTTGAAATGCAATGCACATATTACAATAAATAGAATACTTCAACAATCAAATTTCTATGGCATATTGAGCAATAAATTTTAATGACGGTCGAGCAAAAACTCTCGTTAAGCCTCCATAGAGAAATTCTCCCATCATTAATATTAGTGTCACTAATATGGCATCCACATGGTTAATGTAGAACTTTGCACAAACCAAGCCACATTAAGCAATGAACTTAAATGATGCATGAGCAAAAGCTCCTGCTATTAATATTCATTTGTCCAACTTGAATGATAAAGCAGTGAATTTTAATGATGGCTGAGCACATTAACACTGACACCATTAAAACCGACATCCACATGGCCAATGGGGACTCTGCATCATCACCAATAGCATCTATTGCATATAAAGCAATTAACTTTAATGATAAATAAGCACATGAATGCTAATGCTATTAATACTGGCATCCATAAAACAAAAGGAGAAATCTGAAGATACATATAATAAATAGTAGAATGAGCGGGTCTATTTGGAGTTGTTATCGCCCATTCCCATTTTGTTCGGGGTGTGTCAGGGAAAGAGTGGTGACAAGTTAGAAGGAAAGGGGTATATAGGTGCACGACATGTCACCAATATTAGGGCACCCAAAAAAATGGTGATCGAAGGAGGATACAAAAGTAGTGTAAGTCAAAGTGCCTTAACCTTCAAAAATTTTCGTCACTATCATACTACCATTTAAAAAAATATGGATTTGGATAAAGATAAGAATGTAGCTTGGGCTATAATTGTAGAAATCTAAGTTAAATTAACACTACTCCAAAGGTAGAAAGCTATTGGTAAAGTAAGTTGGGATAATATAAAATGCATTCATAAGTTGGATTGTTGAAGGGTTCTTTACATAGTATAATTCCACTTTTTTTATACTAAATAACTGTCCACTTTGATGGTTACTACTTATATCCGACTTCCATTGCTGACGTTCTCATAACTGATGTCAACTGTTCTTGCACTACGCATGTTTATTAGCTCATTGCTTTGCACTAATTGTTAGATTGATAATTATATCTTATCGATCTTAGCTCATCCAACATACTCATGTTGGCCCTCTTCTTACTCAGCCTATAGTGCTGTTCTGAGCACTTAAGAATATTTTGAAGTTCGATTCAGTTATCTCGGGCTACTCCTGTTGGATATTCGACTTCATTGTATGACAATTTATCATGGCTAAGTCTTGATCCATCGACCTGCTCATCAATATCATGGCCGGGTTCTACAACTTTGGCATGTACTCTTGTAGGTGGGATTTTTTTGTAGCCAAACACTATCCAACTCAACAAACACCATGTGGATTCCATTTACCTTTATTTTATTTAATCTTGTACATGTGGTGCTTATCCATGACCTCCAACTAAGTTGTTGAGATGAGGTAAAAATAGAAATCTAATCTAGTCTGAAATATACCCCAGGTCAAGTTGAGCTTGAATTTGATATATTTAGGTGATTTGAGCTTGGCAGGAATATATCTCATGTTTCTTTTTTTTGGTACAATAACTCATGTTTCTTTAAAATCAATTTCATATACTTGCTTTTTACCATTCTTTATCATAAAAATGGGCACGACTATGGTGTACATATAACAATAGTAACTAGCATGCGGAGAGATAAATAAGGATATTTATATGCTTCAATAACTTATCCAATATCTATATGCAATTTGATGAAGAAATATACAAAATCTCTATTTTGTTCTAGGATATTGGAGAAAAAGGACTAATTGTGGGAGGCTTAACCGTGTAATTTTGAGAACTACAGACCGTCAAAGCGATTCAAATGTTTTTGCACAACAAAATGTAGATGATTGCAATGCCAACCTTATATCGATTGCTTTGAAGATGATCCTGTGAGATCCTTTTTCAATTTGTATACTAGTTAGGAGAGTCTAATTTAGCTCAAGAGATTGCACTTGCTATATTCTTTAACAACTTTGCTTACCATGGTATAAAATAATATTTAGTGCTTATTTGGATTTTCCTACAAGATTGCACTGAAAATTTTATAGGATTAGTAGATTGAGCCGGTATAACCAGCAAGATCACATGCTATATGCTAGGTTAGATTTATATCCATAAAATACCGAGTAGGCCGACTTGAATCCTATAAGACCTTTTTTTTTCTCTCTATAGAATTTGGATCAGCCTACTCCAAAGCAATTCTTGAATATTTTTTCTAGCTCAACATGTAGCCTGTGACCTTACTGGTTGTACTAGTCTAACTTATAAATTCTATAGGATTTTCAGTATAATTCTATAGGAAAATCTGGACAGGCTGTTTTTAGAATGCATACAAATGATGGCTTTTGGGTATAAAAAAAATGCTTTTTGCCACACTATATTGCATATCTGGCCGTTTGGGGTTAATAGGAAACAAAAGACAAAGATATTAAGGCTGTATCGGCATCGCTGTCATTTTTTTAAAAAGACTAACAACAGGAATTTTTTTCTTTCGGATTTCTGAAAACAGAAATATATTTATTGGTCTCTACCCCCCACCAAAAAAAAAAAAAAAAAAAAAAAAAAAAAAAAAAAAAAAAAAAACTCTCCAAATAAAAACCCACCAATTGACGGATCACATCCATCCACCAATTGAACCTCAGCTCATCTTAAAGAATCCATCCACCAACCCCTTGATGAGTCGAATACAAAATTCAAATCGATGCAGTCACACAGGGTCAGGCTAGCTTGTGGCCAAAAAAATCTATAAGCATGGTTCATCTTTTGGGCCCTGGCCAACCCCGGTCAATTAGCTCGAACCCTTGCACAATAAACACCAGGCGAGGGTTTGGGCTTGGTCGTCTCGAGTCTCGAGTGTGTATGCGTAAAAAATTCTATGCGCGCTGTCCTGACCTGTAACTTGGCCACAGCCCACGGATCCTCGGACACAAAGTCTACGAAGACCAACATGACAAACTGAGGCATACAAAGAAAGAAGCCCACGTGTTTGTGGCCTCCATCTGCCAGAACGTGAAGTTTCTTGAAATATTTTTTATAATGGTTGTCATCATAGAAGTGCTTCAGTTTAGACGGTTCTTCTCATGCTCATACTTCTCTTACCGCTTTTTCCCCAGCGGATCTCGCCGGCGTCTTCGACCAAAAAGAACCGAAGAACTCGGTGTCGGGCCACCAAGAAGGAAGCCATGGAGCCCTCGAACCTTTCTCCGCTTCAAGAAGAGGGATCCGAAGGACAATCTCCTTCGGCTTTCTCTCCAAATTCCATCCCTCCTCGTCCCGCATCTCAGTAAGAATAATTTCCTCATTCCTCATATTTGTGATAGCCTTTTCCCATTGATCGGAAATGGGGTTTTTGAGATCGAATCAAAGTTTATTTTCGTGCTGGAATTCTGGCATGCGCCGTTGGTTATGAAAAAGTAATCAAGAATTCATTCTGATCGGAATTGTACAAGAAATTACGTCCGGGTGGACGTTGATGTAATTTGTCTAAAGTATTTCTTGGTTTGGAGGTTTAGATAGACTCCCACGGTTGAATAGGGAAAGCAAAAGGGTTAAAAGATTTTCTTCGTGTATCTAGATCAACTGATTACACTAGCTTGAGAGGATTGTAAACTCGAGAACTGTAGATAGCCAGAGATCTCATAGTGATTGCACAAATTGGGAAAGAATAGCTCTTTTTTTTGGCAAACGAAAGAATAGCTCTGTTAACCAAAAAAAAAAGAAAAGAATAGCTCTTTTGATGTGGTCATAATTACTGATTAGAGGAACCTGTAATGTGTTGATTCCAATTAGAAATTATTGAGCTAGAGATGTGAACTAGGGTTTTGTTTTGGTGTCCCTTTTGATTCATTTAATAAAATGAAGAAAGAATTATGGGCTGGTTCAAGGCATGCAGACATGGTGCTATGATGTCGAATTTGGCTTTGAAAACTATCCCTACAAGAAAGCCCGCAAAACAACACTATGAGTTTATTGCCATAAAAAAAGATAAATATGATTTTAACAGTTTCAAGAACCACCTTCTTCCTTGTCTTCTTCTTCTTCTGGGACTGACAAGTTTTGAGTCAAATTAATTTTGGATGATAATTGAGAATATTGGATTGATTCATTGCTGACAGTCTTGAAACTTGCCTGGATTATTGACAAAACTCTGGGAGTTTTTTACCTGAGTATCTAGAGTTTGAGTCTTAGAATGGCTGACAAACACAAAAATAGTCAGAGTGGTATCTGTTAATTTTGTTTTGTGCCTTAGCCCTTAAGATGCATCTCTTTGTTGTTGTTGTTTTCTAAATGCTTTCCTTTTAGTGAGGTTCCAAAAGTATATCTTATTGTTGATATGCCATCTATCTCTTGATTAAAATTAGCGGGACTGTGAATACTTGACCAAGAAGGGACTTGCAATTTACCTATCCATAAATTGAAAGCTTTCGTAGGATGTACTCACTGCAAAATATGCTTTAGAGATAATTTTGAAATCAAGGAAGTTTCAGTCTTTTTTTTGGGTAATACCAATATCAGAGTTCTTTCAGAACATTTCTGTTTACTAAGGCCTAGGATAAATTAAATTGACGGTCAGATGTTGGACAAATAATGGATTGTGCACATAGACTAGCTTTGACAGATGACAATTTGCAGGTGGATTTGCAGTGTTATTACAAAAGTGGAGTTGGAAATGAGCACATTAGAAGAAGTATCTTTGCTGGGTCAATAGAGGAATGATTGATGAAGGACCAATAAAGATAGTATTGGAATGTGCAAAAGAGGCTGGAGGAGCCCTTGATAATGATCTTAAATTTTTGCGTGAAGGGTATGTAAGAGCAGGGAAACTTAAGAAAACCTGGATGAAAGTTGTGAGAGAATTTGATGAAATTTGTCTTGACAAAGCACATAGCCTTGTGAGTAGCAGTGCTTTATAATCATTCATGAAGTTCTATGTCAACAAGCTAATATATTAATTTTAGGAGGTAAGAGCACCTAGGATGCATCCATGCAACATAACAAAATCAAACAAACAAGAACTTACTTGTTTCGCTGTTGACTTTATAACAGATATATGTCATGAAATGTTAAATTTGATAAAAATGACATATTGAACCAACTAGGTCTTGTGGTAGTGCTTGTACATGCTTGAAGGAAGGTGGCTAATTAATAATGATACCACACATATAATTCTCCAAAAAAGTGAAAAGACTTCAGGTCATTGGCTTGACAGGGTTTGTCTTGCAAATGATTTGTTTACGTGTTGCAAAATGAGTTGTGACTTGGTCTCTTGAGTCATCATACAATTGTTATAACTACATCATTATGGGAAAAAGCTGATGCAGGCAAAACTTTTGGAAGTATCTGCCACAATAACTAAAAAGAGAATTACCTATTGATATGTAAAAGCACCAAGGATCGCCGAACCGGGCCGAACCACCTGGTTAGGCCTGTACCAAGCCGACCCGGCGTGGGACTAGGTTGGTTCGGATGTGGGGTTCGGTTCCGAATCGGCCGGTTCGTACCCGTTCGGACCATCTCAGGTTCAAGACAACTCATTCTCTTTTTCTTTTTAATGTGTTGAGTTGGGAAGGCCCGAGAACTTTTCCAACTCTTCCGTTGAAGTTTTCTTCAACCCTCCCCCCCTTTTGGCCAAACATGTGACAATTCAAGGCGATTCAAGAAAGATCCAACTCAAAATAAGGTATGCTTCTCCTCTCCTACCTCATTTGCTCCTATATTTTTCAAAGCTGAAAAAAATTGACATGCCGGTTCCGAGCCAGCGCGTCTTAGTGTACCATATGTCGATACACTACCAAACCAGTCCCCGACTGGTACATGTCCCAGTACCGGTTTGGCGATCCTTGAAAGGCACAATTGATACTGGTTGCAATTAACCTGCCAATTGGTTCGATCTATCTTATGATATCCTACTAGAAACTTCTGTTTAACAAATTAGAAATGTACACCAAACAATTGAAACCTCTTGGGATGTATTCAATGATCATTCATTTGCTGGGTAGAGCTCATAAAAAAATTGTTTATTGATGCACTTTGTCATGTATTACCATAATCAAATGTACGTGCAGGAGTTCACTTGAAAAGTACGCGCCTTTAGAATGGTCAAGTTATTTCGACAAAGAAGAATATGTAACAATTCCAGGAACAAATAATGTGAGTAGGCTTTATAATTTATGAATATTCTTATCGTTGTTGTTGGCATTGTGATTATTGTTTTTGTTTCTTTTTGCTCCTTAATTGCATGAAGATTTGAATAACAGTATTTTTTTTTCTCTTTTCACCATTTCATTGTTTAGGTCTTCCATATTTGGATGGCCGGATCAGAAGGGCCAGTTGTTTTTTGCCTACATGGAGGTGGCTATTCAGGGTATGCTTGACTTGTTTTTGGCTAAAGGATATCAGGTTTCTATGTTGCCCACGTAATGTTCTCTGTCTATTTGTTTGTCTGTCCGTCCGTCTATCCATCTCTTTCTCTCTGTGTGTGCATGGATAACTGATAATTACTGCTTGTATAGGACTGTTATATGGTAAATTGACTAGTTCATAGGCCACAATTATACACAAATCAAATTTAATTGATTACGAAGCTCCTGCTGCTTTAGATAGTTAAATAGGTCAAAGCATGGTAACTTGAAATTCAATTTAAGTAATTCAATGATTTACAACATTTAGGCAATGACAAACATTTAAACCACATTTCGTTGCTAGCTTTGCTCATCCACAGATATCAAGCATGCCTGCTGAAAAGGAGGAAGGGAAGGAGTCCAAAGAAGGAGTAAGTCGACCAATTGAGGGCAACCGTCGAATTTGTAATCCTTAAATTTTAGGGATAAAATGGTTTTTATCAGAATGTACTATCTCGAAATTGCAGGGCTTACATGCTTGCAATACCATGATCTCCTTCCTCTCCCGGCTTCCCCTTCTCAAACCTTTCCATCTGCATGAGAAGTATCATGCAGATGCTAGAATGTTTTTGCATCTAGACTGCACCTTAGTCAATGCACTAACCACTGGTCTTATTTTGAATGGTGATGTTCAGGGATGAGTCAAGATTAAAGGTCATAAGTGTTGACATATTTGATCTGATTTGTTCACTAATCTGATTATGCATCATCATGGGATCTGATTTGGTGCATCATGTTGTAATTGGGTCATTAGTCAAGCACGAATTAGACTAGATTGGCTTAATATTTATAATAGTTGACACTCGACAAGCTAGTATCACAGGCCTGCTTGTTAGAAGCCAGACCAGATCGTATATGTCAACATATAGGTCCAGAGAATATGTTTTGCCTCTACCTTTTTCCTTACTATTGGATGTACTGGATGGACATTACATTGTTTATTTATAGATCTCAACTTATTCAATTGATAAGTAGTTTCCTCTTTATCATGAAGCCTAAAATACGAAATGACTGTATAGATCTCAGTTCAGTTCTAGACAGCTAAGTTCAACTTCCAAAGCCACTGCCTCATGACATGGCTAAAGATGCATGTTTGGTGTTAACTATGGTCTTTGACAATTAACCTGGTCATATACTTCAAGAGTCTGGCACTGTGGGTTGTTCCATAAATCAGGCTGCAACAATACAACTAGGAATGACTGAAAATAACCTACCGTGGGGAAGTTGTGCTGTATTTTTTTAATGTAAAAGTTCATTGTCTTCTTTTCCCCTTCTACTTGATATTCATACAATGAATGAGAAACACACGTGTCTACTCATGTGAAAAAATAAATTGTGTGATGGATTCTTAATTTTTTCCATGTAGTGGACCAACAATATGTATTATGTTTTGACTTCATTGTTGCTATTACCTGAAGTTCTCCAAATTTGAGATTCTTGATGTGTCTACTCTAACACTAGATTCCACTCCTTAAGACCATACAGTGAAGTCATAATGGTACCACTTTTTTCTCGTCAATTCAAGCCAAGGGTGTCAAGTCCAACATCATTTCAAGTGTGTCTTTTTAGATAGAACGAACTTTGAAAAAGAGGGCAAATGGTCCAATGCATTGAATACCCATCCCTACATTACTTTAAAACACAAATGATGTATAGATTTCATATATGTATGGAGTATGGTTGTGTTGCTTTGACAGGCTTTCAGATTCTTTTGGACATTGTAATTTATGTCATTTGCCTAGATAAGCAAAAAAACTAACCATAACCACCAAAACTTAACCCATTAGTCGGCTTTGCTCTTGTCAATTCTTCTCTAGTAATCTTCTAAGGGTTAAATCTAATATCATTGCAAGCCTTTCAAATCCTTTCTTACAACAGCCTTTGATTTCAAAAAAAAAAAAACACTAAGTCTTGAAGCAACATTGTGTTAATGAGAATTAATCTGATCACAACATGGTCTAAAAAATTCTACTTTTGAGATACAAGTTTGGTTAAATAATATCGAGAATCAAAAGATAACTTTCTGGTATGAATATGATCAGTCAAGGTTCAACCTGATATCTTTTCATAGATAATCAATAGATATGCTCATTAAAATGTGTTTTTTTCTCTTATCTTTATAATTTTTCTATTCAAGTTTCTAAAAATCGGTATCAAGCCAAATGCCGGATTTTGGCCAAACTAGTACAGTACCGGGTCACCTTCTACCGACACATGATACTGGCTTTGTATTGGTCCCATATTATGATGGCCAAAAATGTATTCCTTTTATTATTAGTTTTCATGATTTTTTTTTGGATTTTTGTGCATGATGAAGATATTTAGGTGAAATTGTTTTTTTTTATTTTTAAAAATTTTAAGGGATGTTTTGTGATAATTGAATGTTGATATTAGTACTAACACTCAATGATCAATTAACTAGCAACTTATGAGTGAAGAATAGGAAATACAATATAGTATTGTAAAAAGAAAATCATGATAACTCTCTTTAATAATCTACTCCCATGTAGAATGTTAATGGCTATCCAGATCTTATTGATAGTCTGGATCTAGAACATTATACCTAGGGCTGGAAATGGGTTTGGGTCAGCCCGAGGCCCATTGGGCTGGGTCGACTTCCGGTCAGGCTACGTACGGGCTAGGCCTAAAAGAGTGTGGATCGAGTTTGGGCTTAAATATAGAGCCCATATATTTTTTAGGTTGGGCTCGGGTATATCTTTAGTCCAACCTGGCCCAGCCCGAGCCCAGACAAGGCCTGAATTGGAGCCCGAACTCAAGCTCGTTTCTTTTCCTATTCTCCACTAGAGTTTTTTCTCCCTTTTGAGAAAACCAAGATCCCCCATCCTTTCCCCCTTGTCGAACCTCCTCGATTGGAATGTTTCTCCTCCTTTGGCTCCTTTTCCTTGGTTGCAGGGGCGGCGACAAGGGTGGCTGAGGCAGCAGAGACAGTGATGACACCGCCTCCTTTAGATCCGAAGCTTAGAATGAGGTCATCAAAACTCCTCTTCTCAAGGAGCTGTGCGAAGAGGGGTGCCCATTAGAAGTCGATTTTCAAGTTTGTGGCTTTCACCAAGATGTTGATTCTTTACTGTGATGGGGATGCCATCATCATGGATGATGGGGGTAGCGTAGCTACAGGCGAGCTCACCGGGGGACATGGGCGGTGATTTGTGAGCAAGGAAGAGCTCTCCACATGATGGGGAACCCTTACCCTAGCCTTCGCCCGTCCCATAGCCTCCACCACCGATCCCTCTATCTCACCCCCTACTGAGCCCCCCCTACTCACAGGCCCTTCCCGGGGTCCTATGTCCTCCACGGTGATCTTGAGTCCGCTGCTGCTGCCGTGCCCTCGCTCTTCTTCCTCCATCTAGCAGCCCCGATCCCCTCTTTGGAGCCATTTTATCGCTTTCCTCCAGGCCGACCAAATTGGATTTGGGTCGACCCGAGCTTGGTCTCGAGTCGGACTTAGGCCTATATTTTCCAAAAGTTTTTAGGCCTAAGCCCAGCCCAAAGCTTGAACAAAAATAATTCAGGCTAGGCTGGTGTAGGAGCATGGCCTGGCCCATTTCTAGCTCTAATTATACCAACTTAGATAATTTCACCATCCTTACTAGTCATAAGTTGTTGGATAATGACCTGATGGCTTCTGATGTTACGGATGTATATATATTTCTTACTCATGCCCGGTCATCCCTGGTTAGGGTAGTACGAAGCAGCACTATACTTCGATTTTTGGCGATAAATGTGCATAGTCGAATCTAATAGGATATGTTGAGTGGAAGAAACCATATATCCACTTTAGCTGGTACACTAGGAGATCCACTTTTAGCATATGATGAGATTTGTGGTCCACTGTAGCTATTATGATTCATTGGCAAATGTTTCAGTTTGCTAGAATTTTATCATATTATTCATGATTTATAAATAATTTTTTATTTAGAAATAATTAAAAAATATGCTATTTTTAGTGATGAATAATATGCAAGATAAGTAGTTTAGAGTTCTTCTTATTAATTATCAAATGCATTTTCCATGTTTTTAACAATTGAATTATATGTATTTTTTTTTTAAATATTTTTTATTTTTAAATATTTTCCATGTTATTAATCAATAGAATTAAAAAATAACTTGAAAATTAGAAAATTATAAATAAAATACATGATGGGAATTTTAGAACTCATCTTGTTAATTATCAATGCGTGTTCCATGTTTATTACATTCAGCTAACCTTTTTTTAATTTTTTAAATATTTTCACTTAATAATAGTCCAAAAATCATGAAAAAATTCATAAATTACCAACATGCATGAGATACTTTAGGACATCTACCTGTATTTTTTTAGATTTTTGAGGAACTTAGAAATTTTTAGTTATTTTCTTGACAAGAAATTAATTAAATGATTATAAATATCTTGAAAAAGATATTAGCATGTGCATAATGAATGCATGCATGCTACAATTTTTTTAGTCTAGATTTCCATATATTTTTTCATTAATATTTAATACAGAAATATATAATTCATAAAAATAAAATATTGATTGAAAACATAAAAATCACAACGTCATAAAGCGATGTCTAGCCTACAACATATCCAAAATTGAAATAAAGGCAAAAAATTGGCAGATTTTTCCCATTTTTACAATTTTTGCTAACTTTGCACCAAAAAAAAAAAAAATAGAGATCTGAGGGCCTTACCCAAATGGAGTGCCTTCCCTTGTTTATCCACCGGTGACCCCTCTCTCACTTTCTTCCTCTCTTTGTCTCCTTCTCTCTCCTCTTTGTCTCTCACTCTCTTTCTCATTTTTTGGGGTTAAAAGGTCCTCACGAGATGCCTAAAGGCATCGGAATACCTAGTTGTTCCCTGGTACCCCCATCCTCTTTTAAAAAAGTTGTATTGAGTATCCTAGTCGGGGTGCCTTAGATCCAACAATACCAAGTGCAGTACCATTTGATATTGATCCGATTCAGCTGTGATGACCAGTATGAGCATTGTACCAGCCAATCCGAGGTCTATACCTGCTGGTATCGAGCCGTGTCAGCTGGGACACCTTGTTATGGTGAGCCGAGCCTTGTCTGGGTGATGGATCCCATTGCGACAGTATGGTACCTATGGTACCATCCTGTTCCACCTATCTATAAAACCATGTTTCTATTGAATTGCGAAGTTATGGTGGTAGATGCCCAGTCACCTCTATTGTACTGATACATGCAAAGTTCTATATGTGATAAAGAACAAGTATTTCTGGTTATCATGTAAATATTAATTTCATTATGTTGAAATTAAGCTTCCTTTTTGCCAGGCTTTCTTTTGCGTTGTCAGCTAGTATAATCAAGGAAAAGGCTCGGGTCGTTGCCATGGACCTGCGAGGGCATGGAAAGTCATCCACTGACAATGATCTGGACTTATCTATTGAAGTATGTCCATTTGAGTTTATTAAATTATTGCATGCAAACTAGTTTATAGATCTTGTTGAATGTTTTTTGGGTTTTTGTTGTCTTGTTCTATTTGTTAGTTCTAATAATAAATCTCATTGAATTCGCTTTATCTGAATTTTTAGTGAATGTATGTTATCAGAAAATGGAACTAATCAATCTGAATTTACAGACTCTACGCAATGATGTTTTGGCTGTTTTGAAGACAGCGTATGGAAATTCCCCTCCTGCGATTATACTTGTCGGCCACAGGTTTTCTTCTTCGAGTGTGTAATATCGTCTGATCTTTCTGAGTTGATCGCTGCATCATGCTTATCTCATTGATTGCCATGTGCCTTGATTTATGTGAATAGTATCTAAGTGTTCTCTCATAAAATGCATAAACTAGGTTTACTTGAAAACTAAAAAATAATAGTTTAGTTTGTTATTGGACATGCTTTTAGGAGTCTGTTTAGCAAGACTTATGTAGTCAATCTTACACATGAAGCTAGCTGTAAAATACTATGTAAAATTCCTTAGTGTTGGGCAGTCGATATCCAAAAATTGCGCAGCTAGGTGAATGTATACTGCTCCTTTGTCATTCTTACAGTCTAAACCCACTATACCATCAGATCTTCCCATTATAGTAAGAGTGCTGAATGTTTTCTTTTCAACATATATATTTCATACACTTGTCTCTCTGTCATTTTCTTCATGATACTTTTGAACAATTTCTAAAGATGGCTTGGCTTGGTCTGAAAAAAAGTAATCGATTTATTCAGCAACATCAACATAAGTTGTTTGAAAAATCATCAACCTTAGATTGATTCATTAAGCTTGTTTTTTATTGGCATGTTTCCATGTCATGAACGAGCAGTGGGTTGAGATTGCAGGATTAGTATTAGGAAAAGCACTACCATGAAATGATCACTGCATATGAAGTCTTGATATTGTCAACACTTTCCTCGATCATTTTATATTTTGAATATGTGTTGGTGGAGCCTTTGATAGCTGCTGAACCTGTTGGGCTTTTATAACTTCATTACATCATTTTCATTCCTAAAAGTGTGCATTGGATCTCTATCAGCATTTTTTGTTTATGCAACTTCAGCTTATTTTTAAATTTGTGTTATAATAAGAAGTCCATTCATGGACCAATTTTTTGAAGGAAGGTCATTTAAATAGGATATGATATGGATCTGGGTGTCTTAACAGTACCTGTGAAACTATAGGCACTTGATAATTTCATTTGGTTCAGAAAGATGTAATGCAATTTGCTGTTTTGTTACTTTTGTAAAAATGATTTGGATTTACTTTTTGGTGGATACTTGGATCTTGAAATATTTTGGGCACAAAATGCGAACACGCAACAGAATGACAGATAATGCAAGAATTACTGTGTACTTACGTGGGAGGTCTCAACAATGACAAATAATTGATACTGAATGCATGTCTCCTCTCATAACATGCACCATAGTCATAACATGAATGCATGCTTTGGGGTTCATGTTACGAACCGTTCTTCATTATTCATTTTAATGAAGATCTAGACTTTAGGTTGAGGAAAAGCCGTTTAAAACCTTTCTCCAAGCTTCAAATCTCATTTATAATACTCTGAAGAGCATCAATTTAACTGAATCTGTATCTTTCAAAACCTCCTCATACAGGCATAGAACTTAAGTACTCTTTCTGTGCTATTTTACATGAAATCAAACTCAGTTTTTCTATGGTAACAGCACCATCCTACTTTCATATGAATTTCGGTCTTTTTGCTTTTCATCACCGAAATTCGAGTCATCTTTTGAAGTTTCAGAGATGCAAGAACGTTAGAACTTAGAACACTAGAACTCAAGAGTTAAAGTTGGTTTTGACTCATGTTGTTTTTTTAGCACAAACTTAAGCAGGTAAGCCCCTATAACCATACAATTCCTAATTGTATCCAAATTGGTATTGCTGATATGATCTTCGTAACCTGCCTTTTTAAAGTTTTATGGGAAAGCTATGAATCAATATGAATTATGAAAGGTCCATAAATAAAACATATCCCCAAGGCTATCCACATAAGCTTGCATGTGCGAGACATTCAAATTCCAATTGAACCCTTTTTTTGTGGAAGCAGTAAATTTTAGTAAAACTCAAAAAAGAAAGAAGTACAAAAGTGGTCATCCAAGTTCCTTGGACCAAGAAATACTGAAAAATGAAAAGCTCAGAAAATCTTTCTAGAAAGGCTGTTCTGCTGGCAATCATAATGCCTTCTCAGACCAAAAGGTGCTGTGGAGTCTCCAGAGTTTGAATCTGATCTGTGCCTATTCTTTACTTCTGCAAAATGCTTGCTTTTGTCTTCAAAAGCTTCTTAAAAAATAAAATACACCCTATGCTTTGTTGAGCTGTCAGGTTAGCAAGCAGCGGGAATTGACTGACTCAAAAACCTCCAGGGGTAAAGATACCATGAAGTAGTAAATTAACCGGTGTTTTTCTGAATGACAGTGGAAATTCTCAACTTTTTTTATTTTTTATGATATTGTTGGCAATCAAATTTGCTCGTACAGTGAGTTTGATACTGTCCTTAAATAAATGTCTCTTTTCTTACATTCTTTTTGGCAGCATGGGAGGTTCTGTGGCTGTGCATGTAGCTGCAATGAAAGCGATGCCTAATGTGCATGGCCTTGTTGTTGTTGATGTCGTTGAGGTCTATTTCATGCTTAAAATATTTATATTATTGGATTTTAATTTCTTATCAGTTTTACATGAATCAAAAACTTCGAAAACAGGGAACAGCCATGGCATCATTGATCCATATGCAGAAAATCCTGTCAAATCGAATGCAATACTTCCTCACCATGGAGAAAGCAGTATGTACTATGCGTTAAAAGTTATCGAATCACATATGAAACTGTTTCCCATGAATTTTTTCTATGAACTTGTATGCTACTTTTTTGTTATTCCATATGTTCTTCATTATTATTGTGTTATGACAGTATGATACTTTGTTTATGGTTAGGCTCGATTTTGAAAGCACATTTAATTTCATAAAAAGCTATATTGCATGCTATCAACTAGGATATCTTTTCACTAGTTATTTCAATTTATATGTATTACTCTTTAAATTGTCCTATCATCAAATAGTTGGCTTGTAGAAGTACAAATATTAGTAAGTCAAGATACCCAGTCACTAGCTCAGAAGCATACTTTGATAGGACACCTATGTAGAGTGTCATATATTTGGGGATGATGTCATTGTGTTAAAACAAAACTCAGTTTCTTGTGCTGTTCCCCAAAGCTCAATACTATGAAATCTGTAGGGTACCATTGCCAGAGCTTATTTCTAATGCCTTCAATTGTATGAAATGAATTTCTAGGTCCAGAAATTTCTTAACATCAAGTTGGTAAGGCTTAGAATATCATAACAAGAAGGTTAAGGACAACACCAGCTTGCGATATGAATCCCTATTTCTACATTATGGTCATCGAACTACTATAATAATGTCTTGATATGTACTGTTATTTTTAGAGCATATTTGATTTGAAGAGGTTTAGGCGTTGGCGCATACCGTAACCAATAGTATGATATGCAGTAAGATAAGGCATCCTCATCAGCATGACATGCATCTCATACCCTTTTAGCTAAGCTAGTTAGCATCTTTTGGTAGCACTATGTGTTAGTGTTTTAAATAGTAAGAATACAAATTACAAAATGCATTTTGATAGTCAATTTACCATTTTTATGAATTTTCATATATTTGATTTCCTAATTAATGTTATTTTTTTCTTTTTGAGTTCTTAGTACTAAACTTCTCCAATCGAGCTTACTAGTTTTTTCCACAACAGCACAACTTTAACCTGATCGATCATCAATGCTTGTTTCACTATGCACTGTGAATACCACATCCAGTTAATGGTGGTTAGTTCCTAGAAGGACATCCTGTTTAACAGTTTTTTGGATGGCGGGTCATCTCATTTGCTAGGCCATTTCTTAGTGCTATATCAAGCATGTCATTGTAGAGGAGAGCCAGTTTGTTAGTTCTCACACAATAGTATTCCCATGTGACAGACTTCTGCATTCTGTGTGTTTTTTTCTTGATGGACCAATATATGTTCCCTTGTTTCCAGTTCCTTGCTGAAAACACAAAGCCTGTTTCAATTTTGTTTGTGTTAGTTTTCAAACCAATTGACATTCAGTAACTGGCTTTTGCATGTTCTATAGAGATCCACCATGTCCTAAAACAGCAGATTGTTGCACTCTCCATGAGTTTTCTCTCTCACATCACATATTATAGGAATATCAAGAAACAAGAGGAGTACAACTACCAAAATAGGTGTAACCCATCTAAATCTTAGTTCTCTACATTGTGCTATCCCAGCCTGGCACCCTCACACTCCCTCTTCATTCTGTCATTGCAACTCTCTAAGACCACAAATGAAAAATATATCCAACCAACCAGAAATGCAGAGTAGAATTCCAATTATTGCACTCCTGCAACTGAACAAAATTCTAACAGCAAACTTCATATATCTTGTTGTTACTCCATGACGTTAATTGCCCAAGTAACCAGACACAATAGACCTACCATGTTGTCTCTTCATGACCCAGAGTCACTTACTTTTTTAATCCATTTTTTTTTCTTCGTATTTTCAGATTCTTTCCAATTTCAATAAGATGCTTGAACATGCCAGAAGGCATATGTGGTAGACATATAGTACGATTACATTATTCATAATCATATGAAAGTCATGCATAATTATGCCATGATTGTATTTTTTCAAATTGTACACTGTAGAGATTGCTGGGCTAGTTTTTTCTTGCTGGAGGCTGAACTTAAGTCTAAAGTTTCCAAAAGAAATTTAAAATCACTTCTTTGATACTTGGAGTGATATTTATTCTCTTTCGTGAAATCTGATTAATCTTTTGCTTCCGATCTTATATGCCTTTTCCTCCTTGTGGATGTGTGTATAAGTGCGGACATATATGAACATGCATGTCTACCTATTTGTATATTATATTTCTGTATATATACCTGTATGTTACATATACATCATACTTATACAGCAGTCTAGATAAGGGTTGCCATAGCATTCTGAAGCCCATCTACTACCTAGGGGGTAGGCACCCAGGTGACCACTCCTTGGAACAGGATCACTTTGTCAGTTTTATTCTTTGCCAGTGGAGTTCACACTGTGCTGTGGAAAGAATACAAATAGTTAAATGACTTTCTGCTTCACTTATATGTGAAGATTGGCATGCATAAACATAACAGTAGAAAGTACTATATGCATTGTAACTTTGATGCATCGAAGTTCTAAAATTTTCACAGGTTGAGTGGAGTGTCAGAGCAGGCCCATTAAGAAATGTTGAATCTGCCTGTGTATCCGTTCCATCAACATTAAAGTATGATGATTCAAAGAAATGGTGAGCACAAGCATGTTTTACAACCAATGCTTGACTTGGTTTTTCTGTGTCTTTATCTTATGTGCGTTTACCTTGGGAACTTTGCAATGACAGTTATTACCTTGCAATTCATGCAGTCTGGTTTTGTATCTAAAGTTAATATTTCTGACAGTAAAAGTTTATTTGCAGTTTTACATACCGTACTCCTCTTGAAGAAACGGAGAAATACTGGAAAGGCTGGTAGGTCCAATATCATTTTTACTTGCTGTATAATTTGGTAATTTTTGGGTTCATATGATGTTGTTGTGCTTCCTTTATGCCTATGGGCATTTGAATTGTGACCCGGAAACCTGAATTTTGTAGCTTGATTTGAAAATATTACACTTGCACACACACATCAGCATATTAGTAAAGTAGGTAAGAAGCGCTAACTAATTGATATTAAACTGTGAAAACTGCATTATATGAACTTGTAAGTTGTAACTATAAGAGGCAAACCAATTATTCAATTTCTTCCATTTCTTTAGATAATAATGTTCTGATTTCTCACACTAAGAATCTTGCTCTTTTTGCTTTTAATCAGTTCCTTGCCTACATAGTTTGCTGTCATGATCCTTAATATTTTTAAATCTAATCATTATATGTTGCCAGGTATGAGGGCCTCTCAGAGAAGTTCTTATCATGTCCAGTACCAAAGCTATTACTATTAGCAGGAACGGACAGACTAGACAGGTTCTCTCCAATATACCTGCATGAACTGAACCATGTCAATAATTTTTTCTTTAATTCATAACTTATTTTATCGACAGGAAAACTTGTAAGTCCATTTTTTATGGCCTTTGTACAAATTTATGTTGCCTTTTGACTGGTAGTTCTGATTAGTTATTTGTCTGCCTACTTTTGAACACAATTATCAAAGCAGATCTTCTATTAACCAAGTTGTTGGAAATAGTGACAACTTGGTCACATAACAAATTTTAATAGGTCAAATGAAAATCTAGATAAGATTCTCTTCCATTGAAAACCAACCTACTGGTGTTGCATGCTGGCCCAATTTTTACAAATAGAAATCTGCCACAAAACCCGATTGTAGGAATTTCCTACAACTAGGGTTGCAGGATTTTCTCTCCATATTCTTTTTTTAATTTCCAACTTAGAAAAAGAATAAATACATAACTTAACTAATTGATACATGCACAAGTTCTAAAAACATGTATGAAATATCACGAGTTGGGATGTAAATCATTTGCTCTGTAAACGATTTAAGTGATCATGAAACCTAAAAAAATTATTTGGAACATTTTTCTAAAATAAGGGAAAATTTTAGAAACATGCCCTCTTCTTTGATCAATTTGCATTGACACCTCCTTACTTTAAAAATTTTTAATTGAGTCATTTGAGTTACTATATTGACCCAATGTGATCTTGCAGTCCATGCACCACCCAATGCCGTTAATATGCCACCCTAAAAGCTGAAATTACCCTTCTCCGTCTTAAGCCTTCTTCGAAGTCCTTTCCACTTCTTCAATCTACATCATTCCATCTCGATCTTCTGCTCACATCTTCCCTTATTCAGTGATCATCTAATATTTGGCAATGATATCTCGGTGTTTTTTGATCCTTGGATTTTTACTAAACTACTAGCTTGCTTACCTATTGAGACGAACTATGATTTAGTTCATGATAATCTAAGTCACTCAGTTGAACTAAATATAATTTTTCTTAGTTGATTGCACGCCAGAAGGTGTCCGAGACCTTATGTTTCTCCAACAGATCTTCTTGGAATCCATTTACATGAGGATTCTAACTATTCTAATTGCCGTGAAAGACTTGGCAAGATAAACTAAGCCAAGGTCCAAACGATTCACAATGAGTTATAGTTAGAGAGCTGTGTGATATTAAGAGGATGGATGTTATGGGTGTTGTGTAGGTAAGAGGATCCTCAATCCTGGATCTCACACTTCATTGGACAAGGTCTCCGCCTGATCCTGCTGATGTTAATGACCTTGAGGCCCTCATTGCCAAGTTAGAGACATATATGTGAGCAAGGATTGCCGAACCGGGCCGTACCGCTCGGTTCGGGCCAAACCGAGCCGACCCGGTCTATCAATGCTATTAATGCTCTCTCTAAATATTTTGGTCTGTGAAAAAATATTATTATAATATGTTAATAGTTGAAGATACTAGTTAACTTATGCATCTCACTTAAGTTAACTTACCTCTTCTAGACATAGGGTTGTGACTTCTAGATCAGGCTCCATCTTGTAAATTATATTACGTAGAGTGGCCAGAAGTTCGTTATCTATATCAATTTCAGGTACGGTATACTGAAACCTCGGATTCAGGTAGTATGCTGCAGATAGAGTTCATCATTGTTTTAGTAAAATTATATAAGTACAGAAGTTGTCTAATTTTTAATGTTCTTGCTTACCTACTATATGCAAAATTATATTTTTAAATTTAAAAAATTATGTATAATTTAAAAATTAAAATTTTTTATGTGATTGTCTAGATCATCCATAAATCTATAACATATCATGAAATCATGCCAAAATCAAAAATTTTGGCATAATTTTTTCTTATTTTGCAAATTTCAAGGTATTTTTTGGCATCCAAAAAAAGAGAAAATGAGATTGAAAAGAGGAAGCATACCTTATTTAGGGTTGGATCCTCCTTCAATCGTGCCGAATCAAAAACTTCTCAAGCCTTTGCAACTTAAGTTTAAAACAAAAGGAAGAGAGAAGAGAGGGGGGCTAGTTTGGAACCAGTCCGTCTCGATGCGAACCGAACGATTCGCACTGGTTTCGCACAATTTCAGCCAGTTCAGACCGAGTCTGTGTGGTTCGCGACCAGTTTCGGCCGGTTCGGAGCGCCAGTTCTGAAAAAACTAGATGAACCGACCCGATCCCTCATCAGGTCGGCTCGGTACGGGCCGAACTGGACCATTCGGCCCGGTTTGCCCGGTTCGGCCCAGTTCGGCAAACCATGCCCGGTTCGGCCTTGTTTGGCAAACCATGCTTCTAACTTTTAAATAAAAACTTGTTCTCTACCCTCCACCACAGCCACCGACAAAACACCCCCCGCCTCAGCGCAAATGCCATTCATGTGCTCCTCGCGCACAAATAATCCTAGGAAAATTCTCAAGAGCGCCCGGTTCGGTCGGGTTCGGCAAATCATACTTCCAACTTTGAAATAGGAACTCATTCTCTACCCCCCACCATAGCCACTGACAAAACGCCCCCCGCCCCTGCACAAATGCCATTCATGTGCTCCTCGCGCACAAATAATCCTAAGGAAATTTTCAGGAGACAAATCTCAAATCTATCTTCTCATACGATCTATTTCTCCCTAAACCGGATTGCATCAGCTTCCAACCTGAACTTCACTCCTGCAAACTGCATACGTTACAAAAATTCTTGAAAAATCGCAGCTGATTTAATTACCTCCATTTCCCATCACAAAGGCCATCTTTGTTCTCATTTCTTTGCTACGTTATCTGATGCTGGTAGCACTAGAATTGTTATGGCTACCAGGCTACCACTATATGACCTAAAACCTCCTGACAATTGTTTTTTCAAGAGGTCTTGAAAAATGTTAAAGTGGGGTATTTCTGGATACTCATTGTAAAACAAAGTGTGCTCATTTCACATAACATTTCCAACATTATTAGTTTGTTGAGTTCCTGAGTATGCAATGAAAATCTTATGCCTGAGAGCATCATAATGACCTACCAAAGGACATATTCCATTCATCAAAAATTTGGGTCAGATTTCAGAATAACTAATACAATGGTATAATATATTTTTCACCCATCTTGGAACTTGGTGGAATTACTCGAGTTCTTTAGAATGATTGAACATGTTTAGCATTTGTCATATACTTGATAATGCCTCGGCTCATCATGACAAGAATAAGTGTTTTTTTTTCTTTTTTTTCTTCCCCTCGGATGGCGTCAAGTATTGCATGTGAGACAGGAAAATGGTGTTTGTTTGTGGAATAAATTAACCTGGAGTAATGGGTTAATTTAAATCTAACCCACTTTACTTCGGGATAAACTAGTCCACATTATATGATGGAATAGTCTAGAGTGAGGTGGAAAAGTAGCTCTACTCAACCAACTTTTGAAAATGCTTATTTTACCCTTAGAATAAGTCAGCTATTTTTTCAGCGTTAGAAATTTAAAGTGGAATAAGTGGAGTAAAAGGAAACTTTATTTTCAGAATAAACTAGTCCACCTTACTTTGGAATAAACTAGTATGCCTTATATAATAGAATAGTCTAGAGTTAGGTGGAAAAAGTAGCTCTAGGCCTCTACTTACTTTCTAAAATGCTTATTTTACCCTTAGAATAAGTCGGCTACCTTTTTAGCATTTAGCAAGTTAAAGTGGAATAAGTGGAGGAAAGGAAACTTTATTGCATTTAATCCTCCTTTAACCTGCACCAAATATAGCCTTGATTGTTTACTTCACCAATCCTATAGCCTATATTCATTGCAAGGACACTTGATATGTTGATGTCAAGAAAAACATCTTCATGCAACCATGTAACTTTCACATAGCTCTGTACAGTCTTACAAATATTCTTTTCATTTAATAACAACATAATTCAAAATATTCTTAACAAAATTTGGTTGTCTTTATTGACTAAAAATAAATCATAAAATAAACGTCCATTAGATGAAATTCATGCTCACTATCACAATTGGATATTCGCATTCATATGGACATATGATTTCAAGGAAGGTTTCGTGTAATACATTTTTTTATATCTGCATATGTTTTTGGTTGAGGCAGCATGTTTGCATAAATATTTGCTATATCCATTCACACACTATAGCAATGAAGTTGGTTTAGAAAAATGGATATATTCTTTTAAAGACAATAGATTGCAATTGTATATCTAATTAAAGCTTAGGTAAGGTTTAAATATTTGAAACGAGAGATTCATTGGAGTATGTTGCAACAGGCCTCTTACAATTGGTCAAATGCAAGGCAAGTTTCAAATGGTGGTTGTCCGTCACACTGGACATGCTATACAGGTTATCCATTTCTTCCTCCATTTCAAGTTTCAAGTTTAACTTGATTAAGGGAAGCATTGAAACAAAGTGTTTTGGTGATCTGGAAATAAAAAAAATGCGGGTAAAATGAGGGAGAAAAAGGTATGAGCAGTTAAATGGGTATTTGTGCTCGGTAGAAGGATGAGGAGTTTGTGTTATCTAAAAAAAGGTTGTATGATCAGTAAAGATGTAAAAAGGGAGTGGGGAGTATGTTTGTGTATGTTCTGGGAAGGGGGTCTCCTCTGCTGGTGTTTAATGCTCCTAGTGTTTGGAGGAACTTGGGATGGTTACTTCCTTTACTGTTCATCAGTAGAGAGGAAAGCTTGACAGAAATAGTCATGTGGGTTTATGTGCTTCATTTCTTATATTAAACTGTTCATTTGAACTCAAGTGATCTCAAACTAGATCCCTATTCTTCTGGTAGGATATGTTAAGATTTTCAATGTTGTGGGAATTAGGTTAGTGGAATGTGATGATAGTGCATGGTCACATATTATAGGGAGATTGGCAAAGGATGAGCAATTCTCATAGTAGTTCTTGAAGTTATTATGAAGATTCCCAAGATGGTGCTTTGTGACTTTGATACCATGTAATCTTAGAGCAAAGTGTCAGAAGATAGCAATAATGTACTAGATACAGTAATGAGAGGTAGTGATCCAATAATGCACTCACAACAATCCATAGGCCCCATATGCAACAATTGATGCATGGAGTGTTCATAAGTGGAAGTACATAGTGTGCATGAGCATGTGTCATGCAAAGCTCACAGAATTTGCTCAGATCTTTGTTTCTCCTCTTCACTTAAACTTTGTTTATTGCAGGAAGATGTCCCCAAGGAATTTGCTTCACTTATATTGAATTTTATATCTCGCAATCGCATAGGCCCTCATGGTGTTGAGGTTAATATCTTTCCTCTTATTAAGTCGTTTGAGATTGATCTGTTTGTAAGATCACTTATTCATGATAACTGTGTTGAAGATATCTGGAAGTTTGTTTCATATGTTTGGTATGCCAACTCCTTTTTTTTAAGTAAAAAAGTGACATGTCATTGACCATATAAATTTTTTCTCTGGTTCATTTTATGCTTAACTATAATATGCACTTAAAATAATTTATTTACAGGAAAGTCGGTTGCTGTTTGGTTTTGAAAAAGAAAGGGGTTTGCCTATGATGACAGTTTAAAACCTTAATTAACTATGCTGTACTCATATTTGAAACTTGTTTTAAATGGCGATTATAAATCTTGCCAGATTCCATTCTTCCTGGCATTATCCTGTAACCCTGTTAAACATTTTTGTATTTTTGCCAGTACAGCTGTGAACCCATTTTTGAATACTTTTCTTGGGTCATTTAAAATTCATTTTAGGTGCTATATCTTTATTTAAGGTACTCCTAGCTGTAGGATGAAATGCTTCTGCCAAAGTTATATACTGCATTAGTGAAACCCTGTTCATTTTGAAGCGGAAATGGATTATAGAATTCTTTGGAAAATCATTTTAGTTTTGACACTTGGCTTGAGGACATGCCTCTGAACATAACAATTTCGGAGACCTTCTGAAGGAGGGCTTTCACATTGAAACTACAAGATCTTGGGGAACTATATGGGCGTCAAATACAACATAGCATGGGTTGCTTCTCTGAGTAGAAAAGTAGGAGAACAAGAGTAGAGGACTATGCCCTTGTTTGAGCACGGAATGTCATTCCAAGGTTAAATAAATACCATGCTACATTATGATGCAAGTCATTACTGACCCAAATTGTGGGGCTTTTCCATAGGGAATTGCAAAGATAGACCAACTTGGCATAATATGTTTGTAGCTTATCCCAGTTTCTATGTTCCATTCCTAGATTCTCCACAGCTCTTAAACCTGACATGATTTCAAAATATAACATTAGATTGTTACATATTTATTATTTTATCTCTCATTTTCACTATTCTTAACGTTCAACGACAAACCTTATATCTGTAAGGAGTTGATTCGACAATCAAGTTATGATTTTCAGAATTTTAAATTGTTTTGTGATGGTGCTCATCTTTTTTATCTCTACAATGAACCTTTGAATCAGTAGTTAGGATGTACATGCATATGCACATGTTAATACTAAAGTAATTGTTGATAATCTTTTTATCTTTATAAGAAGGAAATATTATGGCTGAATGTCCAAAATGATATCTAATTTAAAATTTAGAAATTCAGCGATACATTGATTTTTGCATTGAAGCCTAGTAGATATCACCAGTTTCATCATCATTCATGAAAAGTTGGTCTTGGTTGAGGCGATTGAAGTGGCTACTATGGAGACATGATGGTCACATTCCCATAATCCTAGTTATAATCCCTTCCAAGGACCATAGCTATAATCCCTGTTTTAATAAGATGGTCTGATTTTAACCTTGCTCTTGATTGCTTTCTGTGGCGACCAACATGTATGCGAGACCAGACAGTGCAATAACATGATGTATTGAACTATTGATTGCAAGGATTGGTACTAAACATATCTGTCATACAAATACATGGTGTTGTGGTTCAAATTTGGCCCGAGGGTGACCACACCGGGGGAGTCAAGGGAGCTGCCGGCTGGGGCGAAGAAAGGAGAGCCACCTCCTGCGCGACGGTGTACCTACACAAAGCCTCACCGGTGGTTCCGGTGAGGGCCCTCCGATGCTCAAGTTAGAATGAATCTTAGTTGGTCCAAAAGTCTCCGTAATGTTACCTGATGGAGCTATTTATAGTCCTCGTAAAGGTGTCCAGGTGGCGGAGGTATGACCCGTCCTTATCATGGGAGGAGATAGGTTTTAGATAGATGGCGCATAGCTGGAGCTTGCTTGAGGCGCACGGCGTAGGCCATTCCTGTGAATGGTAAGGCATCGATGAGTGTGACGGGGTATGGCTGGCGCAGCATAGCGTTGTCCTTGGCTGTCGTTGGTCAGCAAACAAAGCATGGCGCGGTAGCATTGTAATGTACGGCCACGTAGGTGGGCGTGGACTTGTACGTGGATGCGGCCATGGGCGAGGTCAAGCTCGATGAGAGATCGCATCATATATTTGGCGAGGTCGGCTTGGCGGATGTTGAGGTCGGCCTAACATTCATGATTTCAAGGTTTTCTCGGTAAGGTGCCCCAAGCTCAAGGATTGGGATGCGTTGTTAGATGGGGCGCTCCGAACTTGGCCGGAGTGTATCGTCGAATATAAGGGCGCCCAAGGCTCGGCCAGGGCACGTCGGCAAATATAAGGGGCGCCTCAAACTCGGTCGAGGCGCGTCGGCGAATATAAGGGGTGCCCTGAACTCGGTCGGGGCGCGTTGGCGAATATAAAGGGCGCCCCGAGCTCGGTCAGGGCGCGTCGGCGAATAGACCTGTGGTCGAAGGAGCTATTGGGCTTGCAGCTGATACAGCAGGGCGTTCCGAGCTCGGGCCCGGAACATCATTATAAGTGTCATAAGAGGTTGCCGCAAGTCGTAACAGTGAAGAGGTCCGGCCGAGGTTAATTGAACCCTCGGCGGAGTTCGAGATCGGGCTGGTTCCAAACGCGACCGAGGTCTTGCCTGGTCGGTGTTGTGGTCTGTCCAGCTGGGATGGGACTATCCCTTGCCCTGAGCAGGACGATCCATTTTGCCCCCCATCACATGGTATAAGGCAATTTTTCAAATGGTTGGTACAAAGAACATGTTGTTATATTCCTTTTTGCAAGCCCTTAAGAGTGGGAACCAATCAGGTGAGCTAACATCGTTTGGCAGAACATGCTGTTATATTCCAAGGTCCATAAATTTTTAAAATCGTTATAATTCGGGTAGTTGACAATTTTGTCGATTATGGTATAGTGCCTCCAGTATGAAATAGTGGCATTGTGGATGTCCAAGAAAATAATAAACACTTTAGTCGGTGAACTTGCACACTCTTGGCATGCAGGTAAGAGGTACTCTTTGCCATGCTTTGGTATGATATTTTGGGAAGCCATTACACAATATCTGTGAACTATATTATCCACAGATTTAACCTCTGTAATATGGATTCAACTTATCTGTTGCATCTGGGTCTCATTAGCAGAATCTGATTTGAGTTTCATAAAAATTTTCGAACCATGAATCCACTGACCAGTTGAACGGAATAATGTGACACATATGACATACGTACTTTTTTCTATAAAATCAACACTGATCAATCTATATAGACTTGGGGGTTTATATAAGTTTTCGAAGTTTGAACTATATCAACTTTGTATATCTATTTATTCATTTTTAATCTGTTTTTCCTTGGGTCCACACTTTTCAGCTTTATTTATACAAATTCAGAAGGTTTTATTGATATGCCATGATGACCTTGATTTATTTCTAGGGAAACATGTTATAAGTTCCTACAACTTTCACAGTTTCTCAGTATCGCTAAACAATATGAATCACTTTGTTGATCACTTCTTTGTACATTTAAAAGATTTCAATTGCTCAAAAATCTATGAAAATAACTTTAAAAAATCATGGGATTGCTTTACATGTAACCTCTTAAAATTTGCTTTTAAAAAAACAAATCTACAATTTAATATCCAAGAAACTTGGCTTGTCAATAAATGTTACTTGTTTTATGTTTACCCCATTTATAGACTCATATTGCGATCAACTTCTTTCCACCATATGCATGACTTGCTGAATTCTTATGAGATGTATTCAAAGAGCCATTACAATTAATATAAGTTAGCATTCAAAACCTCATAATTTGTGGGAAAGCCTCTAGAAACTTGTACAATAGCATGGTGTTCCTTGTCGAGGTTCGGAAAGGTGGTTTACTTTCTGGTCTTGGCAATTATGAGTGCAACTGGGGAATGGGATGCTGAATATTTCTTTCATATTGTTAAATTCTTACCTAATTCTATCCAAACATGTAGGGGCTACTATGATCTAGATGACCCCTAACTGCAAATAGGCAGATTGGCAAATTGTGAAAATCAAATTATATATATGTATGTGTGTGTGTGTGTGTGTATATGCATTCCTAAGGCATATGCCTCCAATTAGCAACTTTCTGCTTGTACCATGCACTTGGATCTGAAACCACAGAGCAGCTTTGGTCCATTTTGCTATCCTGCTCTGCACATCCCAGGATATAATGCTGCTTTGAATGTGGTGGTGGTATCAATTCTGTCGGTTCATTGGGCTAATGTTAGTTCTATTTGATTGATAATATACCTTATCATTTTAGCAGTGATTGCATGAATTGTTGACTTGATCATGATATTTCTTTGAATGTGACACTTTGTGCTCTTCTGCAGATACCAGGCCTCATCCGACGACCACAGTAGTAGAAGACGAGACTTAAGTTTTTCACCAGAGGTAACATCACTGAGTTACAAATTTTCACAGGGCAGTTGTTTGTGAACATCGTTCCATATAAAAAGCTTTATCAGAGATGTAAAATGCAACAAAAAGGCTTTAGCTTCAATTTCTTTACGCTCATGGTGCTGTGATTAAGCCCTGTAAAGAATCTGTCATTACTTACTGCCCCCGGCATTGGCTTCTGCTTGCAGAACTTATTAGGAGTTTTCTGAATTTATATATCATAAATCCCGGATTTGTAGGAAACACTTGCCTAATCCAGAGACTGAAAACTTGAAGAACCTATGAGAAGGTATATGTGTATTTTGACAGATCAATCACATCTTATGATGCTAAATATGCTAATAATGCATAACCACGGCAATTTGACGTCGCCAAGGTATGGTCACCAGACAGCCGGAGGATTGCGAGATCAATGGTTACCTATTTTCTCAATTATTTGGGTAGCAAAATTATAGTGTTCAACTCAGCTCCATCAACCTTTCCCTTGGACCAAATCATGCAGCCAGCCAACCAACTCGTATGAGGGTTAAAGTCCTGCAGCCACCTAATCCTAATTGGCCATCATCCACCATGAAAAAATGCACAAAAGTACACGACTGAGTATGTCCTCGGCTGGTCTCACCTTTGTCACTTGGGGCAAGAGGTCAGGAATTCGATTCCGGTTTAAATGTATTACACCTTTTCGCCCTTAAAAATGAAATCCAGACTGTTTTAAGATTCAACCGTCCGCATCTGTATCATCCTAGAGACAGCATAGCATGCCGCTACCAACTTAAAAGGAAAAAGTGCACCAGAAGAAGATCCATCCACAAATTCATGGGGCGACCAAAAAATTGTTTAAGATATTGCTGAGAATGTTATTACAAAGGTACTGCACGAGTACATCTTGCACAAAACAATGCCTCGGCAAGAGGCACAAATAATAGTAACCCCAAACAAAAATATACCATATCCCTGGCTTTCCCGCTCGGATTGGATATCAGATATTTTATTAGCCAATAGATTTCCCACCCAAACATGATTTATGATGATGTGGATTCCTTGAGATAAGCAATCAGATCTGCACGCTCTTGAGGCTTCTTCAGACCAGGGAAAACCATCTTTGTACCAGGAATATACTGCACATAAAAGGGGGAGTCCGTGAGTTGTATTTTAACCTTTTCGAAAAGCTCAGAGAGCTGGAAAGATAAGTCAGGCAAATGATTAAAAAATGTTAAACCAAAATTGAAGTAGGCAATCAGGGCTCCTTTCTAGTATTGAAAAAAGATCACCCTTCAAGAGAGCGCGGTTTAAAAAGACATGCCTTCTATGCCCCACAAACTGCTCCACCATGATCGTAGTGTTTGGTTATATACATCTCCAGGAAGATTGGGAGTGCATGCTTTTACAGTGTTAATTACATATAAAATTTTAATTGGCTTCCACTAAAAAATGTTGACATATCCCACACCATGTCTTCTGACTCTTACCAAGCAATGCAGCATTTAATTATGGCATTTATGTTCTTTAGGAATCGGACAAACCCTAAGCTTACTTGAATGTTTTGTTAGTGTTTTATACATAATATACTATGTGAAGCATTATATCTTTCATAACGAGCTCTCAAAGTAATCTTACCTTAGCTAGAAACATATGTAATTACTTCACAAATACAGGCACGTGTGCATACCATGTGAAGCGTTATATCTTTCATAACGAGCTCTCAAAGTAATCATACATTAGCTAGAAACATGTGTAATTACTTCATAAATACATGCACATGTGTGCAAAATCATCCACCAAAATGGCATGCCAATTTATGATGGCCCCGTTACCCTTTATATCTTTCCTTGAACAAACAATTACAAGGCCATGAAATCTATAACCCACCCAAATGTAGTAAATGACCCCTTGTTAATCCCGGCCATTTTGAGGGCCCACAAATATAATATGACTCAGATTTAGACAAAGTGAATCCCCCAACATGACATAAATATTCCCAGGCATGATCTTATATATACAGGCCACTTGCCTAACAATAAAAACACAAGAACAAAGATTTGCAGAATCATCAAGAAAAGGCACAGAAATGGCTGCCAATAGTAATTTATTCGCTGAATCAAATCAGCACACGAGATGCGTTGCAGACCATATTGAAGAATTAAATCAATTCAAACAACATACATGGATTTCAGAGCAAGAGAAAAAAGTTGGTAATGAAATGTTGAACGTAACTGGCAACGAACCACATTAAAAAAGAAAAGCTACACAATTATTATTAGTGGAAAAGTGGTATGTTGCACAAGGCACTGCATATCTAACCAAAAAAAAACACATTCAGGTTCCACTTTATCAGTACTATGAACCTAAACAACCAACCATCTCAATCATCTGACAAGCATAATTAAAAACTCAAATTAGCCACTCAATCTTAATCAAGTCTCCTAAATTTCATTTTGAGGTTAGGGACAAACCTCATAATAGTCAATCATACCCAGCAACATCATCACACCCTATAACTCTTCAGAAAAGCACTAAAAAAATTCGTGCCTACGCATTATATTACGTCATATGTATAGTTTTGATTTTAGGTTACTGACATACCTTCTTAGGATTAAGTAGGTAGTCATATAAAGTTGATTCCTCCCATATCACAGCCATGTTCTTGTTCGCAGTAGAGTAAGAATAACCGGGGGTGGTACCGGATTGCCTCCCAAAAAGACCATTCAAGTTAGGACCTACAAATATTGATGAACTTTGGTCAAATTTCTAAGCACATTTCTGATTTATTAGACGGTAAACATATTGGAAAAATAATTATAAGACAAAAGGATACAAATGGTACAATTAATGAAGAGATAAAATATTAAACAGAAATTATGCCATGCACTAAATTATTCATTTCCATCAAAGCAACAAAGATTTGTTGAACACAGCTATTATCAAGCATATGCACACTTATGACACTACTACAGGGAAACCTTCACGTGCAAAATTGAAGCACGAGCTTGTTCGACTATATACACAAGTAGACTAATATCTGCCGATTAGGGAACTCTCTAGCTACAGGCGCCATACAATATCCTGAGTGAAAAAAAAAATCTTTCCATCTCACTTGGTTTCCCCTTCTTCTGCTTCCTCAGTCAAATTTGCAGGCTTAATGGTATCTTTCACATCCACATACAAGACATCAGGTGGAAGTTGCCACTGAGATCCAAATAAGGAAATGATACCAGGAAACATCATTCTGGATATAAACTAAATCATGTATTACGGTTTACCTCTATACCACTACAAGCAAACCACATAATATCAACAGCATTAACAAACTCTATAGAGTGATATGCGATTCAGTTTTAAAAGAAAGCTCGTAAATAAATCAATACAACCATTACGTTTAAAGAAGCATCACCAGAATCGCCAAATCCATACACTATACAATGAAAATAATAGGACCAATGCAGTGAATAAAACAAAAAAAGATCGAATAGATCACAAGATGGTCGGACCACTACATAATCATAACCGAACCAGCATATTGCACATAGCTCCTGATCGCTTAGATTAGCTGAGGAAGAAAGCATCAATTCGGACAATCAAATGAGACAACGGAATATTTAAAAAAACAAACCAAAAAACATCGATCGATCCTATGAGTTTTACATTATCCAAAAACATAGAAGAAAATGGAATGACTCGAAAGAAGAGCGAACAGAATCTCGAAACAAACATGGATCAATATTGCAAGTTCATGAATTTTTCCCAAAACTCATGAAAATGATGTCAATCTCAAGAGTAATCAGTGGACATTGAAGCAGCAATATATCAATATATTACAACCGACAGCAACCATCAGAAACTACGAGTTCTCAATTAACCAAGAACCAAGGAAAACGATATGAATCTCAAGAGAATTCGACAAAACCTTGAAACAAAGGTAGATCAAAGAAAATCGAATATAAAAATAAAAAATAAAAGCATCGACATTGGAAAAAACAAACCCGAGAGAGACCCGAAAAAAAGAAACTATGCCTTCAAATAAAGAAGAGAACATATATCGGACAGGGAGATCTAACCTTGCTTGTGACCGGCTCCTTTCTCCACGGTGTGGCACTGAGCGCACTTCATCTTGAAGATCTTCTCCCCGGATTTCTGATTGCCGGGCGGAGCCTCCGCGAACGTCGCCATTTCTCTCAAGAATGCCTCGGATAAATCGATCTAGGGTTAGGGTTTCCTCTCCTCCCTAACAAAGACGGCGAGATGACCGATTCCGAAAGGAAGAAGCCCTCGATCCGGGGCCGGCGGCACGATTCCTTAAATAGCCACGCGTTATGAACCTAATGACTGAAATGCCCCTCGAGCTTTTGCTCCCGTTTTATGAGTAGAATGTAGGGAATTAGAAGATTTAGTTGGGGGTATTTTTCGAGATTGATGACGAGCCTAGAAGCCCTGGTGGAGAAGAGGGCCGTGTGGTTGGCAGATGCAAGGAGCTGGCTCTTATAGATGCAATATTGACCGTTTGATCCATGAAACCACATGATAAGCCTGCCTGATGCTTACAGGCGCGCTTGGTTTGCAGGAAAAGACGGAAAAAAAGTATGGCCAATGAAAAAGTAATGATATGCCTTTTGTTAGTTTGGAGTTTTCAAAGGAGAGAGATGAAAAAATTGTATTTCCATAAAAATATGATTTTCACATTTCATAGAAAAGTCTTTCCCATTAGGCCGGAATCACTCCATTTTTATTTTTTTCCAAAAAGCCCCTTCAGCATTAAAGAGGCATTAAAGACCTAATTTTTATTAAGGGTATAATAGGAATTACACATAATTTTTTCGGAAAGTGGATGGTCAACCAAACATAAGCACTCTGAAAATCCGTCACTTTCCCATGTTTAACCAAACATACCAAAAGTACATTCCCAAGCATTATCTTTCTACGAATCTTCTTCCCAGGAATCATATTCCTAGAAGGAAAAATGATTCCCACGAACCAAACGAGCCTGACGTGTTTGGTGCGATCGGGCTAGGACATGTCCAGTAAAGGAGCGCTAAGGCCGGAAAAACTTTTGAAAATAAAACTTTTAGAAGTAGAGCTTTCTTAAATATAGCTTTTATAAAAACTCATTTGATATTTGGTGACTATATTTTTAAAGTAACGTGGCACTTTAACATGCGTTAAACAAACTGAAAATGTACTTTTGGTATAACAAAATGATCATAAAGAACATTACATATTATTATACAACAGAGTATAATAAAATATAATATATATTAATACATAAATATATGATATAGTATAATATTACTATAATATAATATAATATTATTATAATATAGTAATATAATATTGTATACTATAGCATAATAATTTAATATAATATTAAATTATTTAATATAACATATCAATGTTGTTAGGATCCTATGCATGCTGCAGAAAATATCAGAAAAATTCAATGCACAGTAAAAAGGCATGCGCGAGATCCCATTCATCACATAAACGTATTTTAAAACCGTCGTTTGTAGATAGATTAGGATTAAATATTTTTAAACCATTTTATAAGAAGATCATATCTTCATCTTGTGCGGGTAGATGATTACCGTAAACTGATGATCGTGGTATTTGATGGAGGTTCGATTGAAGCCGCACACTCGTCCGGCCTCTACAGGTATCCACACGAGGCAGAAGATCGATCGAAACTTTCGTATCTCCTCGAGGTGCTAGCTCCCTTGCAGAGATGGTTTTTGATGGCTGAAATCCTCTTCTTTGAATCAACTCTTGATTGCCTTGAGAGGAGGAAGAAGAAGGAAGAGCCAAGGAAGAAGATCTAAAGGCCTTTTTGCAGCCTTTTCTTTTTCCTTGCTTTAGAACCAAAAGGAGGAAGGAGGAGGCCACGCCAAAGCTTCCTTTTCCCTTCTTTTCTTGCGGCAGAAAGGAGGAATGAGTGGGGAGGTGTGCTGCCGAAATGCCAAAGGAAAGCATGGAGAGGAGGGGCCAAAATCCCTCCTCCTTTTGAACTCCTAAGGGATAAAGATGAGCTCCTATTTTTTAGGAGCTCATCTTTATCCTCTTAGATGGCTAGCTAGGAGGGTGTACGCCCCTCCTTTTTCTTCCACGCAAAGCCCAAAGGGAGGGGCATACGCCCCTCCCTCTTATGCATTTAAATCAGCCCCCACTTAATCAAATTAAGTGGGGAGGATTGGGTCTAATGCATGGGTCCAATCCTATTCAAAATAGGATTAAGTGCACCTCTTTTCCTTTCCTTTCAAATCCTAATCTAATTAGGATTTAATTGAACCATGACTCAATTGAACTCTTCAATCCTAATCTAATTAGGAGTCATTAGATTAATTAGATTAAAATTAATTAGGACTTAAGAACTCCTAATCTAATTAGGACTACTCAAATTTCAATCCTAATCCAATTAGGACTTTAGAAATCCTACTCCAAGTAAGACTCTAATTTTAATTTGAAATCCTAATCCAATTAGAACTTTAAGAGTCCTACTCTAAGTAGGACTCGTGATCAAGCCCAATTAATTAAATTAAATTGCAATCCAATTGCAATTATTCCTTCTTCAACTCACTAACTAAACTTTTAGTGGGTTAACCAATTATCAATCAAATTGATTATTTGTGATTCCCAATCACAATTCAACCATCGAATCGGTCAATACCTCTAATGTGTGTGATCCCATAGGTTCTATTCTGTCTGGTACTGAGATATATTGCGATCTCTATCACAATATAATTGAAAACTCCTTTCAATGGGTTGAAACAATTCCAACTCAACTCACTAGGGATCATCGACCATCAAGATGGTACTTGTGAGTCCACCATCCACCAGTGACATCTAGCAGCATGTAGTGGCTACCCAGCAGAATGAAATGATGAACTTTTAGGTGCAGTTATCGTATGATACCGTCTTTCTATCGTGGATCCCTACAGATCGGAGGTCATGGATAACTCGTCAAACCCCGTCGTCTGTCATATGTCTAGATTTATTCGACTTAAGTTCGAGAGTGGAAAACTCTTTCTTTACTATACATACTGTCCTGGCCAAGGTCTTACGAACTCAGTCTTATAATTCACATAGGATCACTCCTCATTTATCAGGGTCGATAGATTACATATAGGTGCATACCCTACTCCTACAGTGAACCTACTGCAACCAATCTACACTGCAAGGACTCATATGACTAGAGACCATGTATATGTGTAGTCAAACTACAATAATCTCACTGTGAGTAGCCGAAGCACCGCAGCTCAAAGGATCAGTCACACTACTACAACATCAAACAAGTCACTGACGAGTGGATAGACATCCAAGTGACTTCTTGTCTTAGTCATGCTCAGTACCCTTATTCTCTAACAAGCACCTGCACTATTACTTCAATGTCCCTACACTGTGTACTCAAGTTTCGTCCATCCATAAGGAAAGCGATCTATGCACTGATCTCATCGGATCAATCACCGTCATCATGATGATCCATTGATCAGGAGCATTTAGAAATTAATCACCAATGATACATGGCTCAAATTCTCAACTCTTGAGAATATGTATTATCATCTTATTAATTTCTTGGACGATTCATAGACATATAAACAATATGAATGAAAAAGATGCCCATTTATTATTCAATAATAATAAAGTCAAGTACAAAATTATGTCCCAGACTTAATAATGTGTCAGCCAGATTGGCTTCTAGGGCATACATCTAACAAATATATTATGATATAATGTAATATAATGTTATATTTATAGTATAATATAATAAAAAAGATATAAAATATTATAATTATTAGTATAGATTAATTTTTATAATATAACATAATATTAAATTATTTAACATAACATATTAATGTATTATGATATAATGTAATATAATATTATATTTATAGTATAATACAATAATAAAGATATAAAATATTATAATTATTAATGTAAATTAATTTTTCGTCCACCTGCAGATTTTCAAAATTATAAAGGGATATTTTGTGTAATTGTTATATTTTATTACGGATATTTTGGTCAAAAAAATAGCTTTCCGAGAGGGCCCTAAAGAATTTTTTTCGAAAAGCTCCAAAATGGAGTTTTTCCCAAAAAACTGTTTTTAGCTTTTTGGAAAAGCTAAAACAGCTTTCCAAAATTTTTACCAAACACCCCTTTTTTAATCTTAAAGCACTTTTAGAGGGCGAGAAAACACTTTTTGGCCCTCCGAAAGCTCCTTTAAATGAGGCCTCAGTAATCTTTAGCACCGGCCAATCACACATGTTGTGCTTCCACGTATAGATTAAGATTTGCAAAATTTGTTTTGGTTGAGTTATATCATTTGTTTTAACTAATATTTGAATAGTATTTTGCTCTGTATTGAGTAAGATTTGGTAAGTTTTAAGTTAGTAGGTTTGGCTGCCACTTGGCGCTAGGCTGCAAAACTATCCTATATTAAGTCGCAACTTGCAACTAATTTTGCATGTATCCAAATTGCAAATAGATTCGCTGTTGCAACCTGGTGTCTAAATGTCGGTCCTATAAGAGGAGTTTGAATGCTGCCATATAAATTCTCAAGTGAGCTCACCAAGATTATACTTCCATTAATATGCATGTAAACCTACATCACAATTCAAATGTCCAGAGTTTGGACGCCCCAAAATCAAATGATCCGAGGAATCAAAAATGTCATCGCAGAAAACCTGAATTTGGATGTGGTTATTTTTCCACATATAACTCAATTCACCATGCCCCCCCAAAACCTAGCCCCTCAATCATTTGGAGATAAACTTCTTCAACCACAATCTTAATTGAAAATTTGGGTCTTAGATCATTCACCATATGATCCGCAGAGAGGGGAAGGGAAAGATAACTCTTTGCATCATCACATACAGAATGCCATTGGGCAAAATCCTGGTACCCAAATAAACTTCATGCTACATGACAAGGTGCAATTCACAGGAACGGTGCAACAAAGGATTGCAGTATGAAACACCAATCTGCATGTAATATTGGAAATGGAACATTTTTTTTAAAAAAAAAATGCCTCTCTTGGTACCAAGGTTGGGCCCAATGAAAATAGATATCAGAAACATGAATTTACCTTGTTAAATTTTGATCAAGCAACCACGAATATGGAAGTCAGAGCAGGACAAACCTCATCACCGTTTGAAGCCATTGGAAGAGTGAATTTTCTTGCAGCGTAGCCATCCCTTTGAAGCAATGTCTGGAGACTGAAGCAAACATGGGAGAGAACGGGTGATCAAAGTCTTGGATTCAAATGTATTTATCCCACTTGGGTATATAACTAGATTAGCATGGCAGAACTCTAGCGTGTTAGTCAGCTGGCATGAGACGCCTTTTCAGGCTAATTCCTTTTGTTTAAAAAGCCATTTTTTTCACACCTTCTATCTCACAATATCTAAGTGATTTTCTGTAACAATCCAGTATTATATCCAAAATGGCTGATCAGAAAGTATTATTTGAATTCTTTAATTTAAACATTCATCCAGCGAATAACCGATGTGAAATTAAACACACGAATCCTCACATACTTCCTTGTTTAAGCCTCCTCGTCAGACTAAGAATTCAAATCTAATCACAACACCACGATCGACCTGTGATCAACCTTAATAGATCAATGTTCCAATGCCCCCTAATTCACATAGATTATGGACTGAATCCACTCTGATACCATTTGTAACAACTCAGAACTTCATCCAAAATGACTAACAAAAAAATATTATTTGAATAACCAATATAGGATTAAACACACATCCGCTCCGCATGGATCTCCATCTAGCTCTGATATCATTTGTAACAACCTAAAACTTGAATATTATTTAAATTTTTTGATCATGTATAAGTACTCAAAATCTATTTTACAAATAATCGATGTAAAATTCAACATACATCCACAAGAATCCTTACATCTTCCCATGCCGTGAACATACAAAATCAGAGCAAATTTTCCACCATACATTGTACACGAGATAAAAAAAGGCATAATTGCACAACCAGCTGCATAATGAAGATTGAATGAACATCCAATAGTTTCCTGAGTACATCACTGAGAAAATAAAAAAGAATAAGATAATATGAATATGCATCAAGCTGGAGAATTTCATCATCAGGATAACCAGCATCATGCTCTGCTGGTAGCGAGGACTGAGGATTGGAATAAGTTGCAACTTGCGAGTCAATCATTTATGCCCAAAACAGCTCATTCAGAGAACAAGCTTTCACTAGATACAGCTCAGCGACATCCAGGCAGACCAAAGTTTCCACCGTAGCAAAACCTGCTTACAGCTCACAACCACCTGTACTGGACCTATCATCAGTCTAACATAGCTGCGGGGATTCCCCACCCACACAAGACTCAAGACTACAGTACAGCCCTGCACATTAGAGGAAATAACACAACAAAATTGAAAATATACCAATATGAACAATGAGCAAACCTTGTTTAAATGTTTGACTGCCAGAAACACCTTTACATTAGTACTTTCTTTACCACAAAACTGATATCATTTGAGAGAACAGAAAGAGATGAGTAAAAAAAAAAAAAACTTGCAGATCGTTCTTAGTTTGTCGGAACTTCTCTAAGTGGAACCATGGGCCTGCCAGGGAGCGGGGGGGACCCAGAAGGTGAACCAATGTAGAGGGAACCCCGACCAAAGAAGCGAACATCGCCTATGCCTTCTGTTTGTGGGGATTCATCCTTGATCATAGTGCGAAAAGATATGGAGCCAGGCTTGGTGGATGCATCAGAGTTCCTACCTGTGTCTTGATGGCTCTGGTTAGCAATGAGCGAAGCACCATCATAATAGTAGTCATCAAATGGCATTCCTTCAATTTCTATGTGCCCTGTGTCTCTCAGTGCCAGGGAATCGGCCACAGGGAAATATACTAGCATACACATCCCCACCATGGTGCAAAATAACAGCATGAGGAAGGCTAGGAACACAATGGCCTCATAGACCAAATTGCCTGGGCGGGGGAGGACAGAGAACCCAAGGAGGAGAACCCTAAATGGCAGGAAGAGGATAACTGAAGACATCAGCACATAAACTCTTCGTCGCAGTCCCTTGTTGATCACCAAGGACAACAACCGGGTTCCAACACATGTGACACAGCTGATCAGAAGGACATAAAAAATCCCAAGAACTATAGTGCTCAGTAAGGGATAAGTGCATACACTGCTGTCATTGGTTAAAGAATAGGTGCATGTGAAGAACTTTGACATCTTTGTTCTCTTGCTGCTCTTCTCATTATTAAACATGGGTCCAACTAAAATCAGGACAAATTGCATGATGAATATCGGAAGGCAAGAAAAGAGAACGTAGCTGATGGTCTTTCTGTTCCATCGTTGGCTCAGAGTGTCCGATTGCCTCTTCTGCAATGCGGCATGGAGAAGGAATGCAAGCATCAAAAACATACTTGGTTCTGCAAACCCTAAATTTGAGAGGACATAGAATTTGCAGACACTCTTCTGCCATGGTTGGCTGGAAAAGGGACTTCCTTTTTCTTTCAGAAAAGTTAGCCTAACAATCTCTCCAAAACCCCACCAAATTGCAACTAGAATCAGAGCAATGCGAGCAATCCAAGGCCCATTAAAGTAATTGAGCTGGGCAAAACCTCTTCGTCGGATCTGTAACTGGAAGTACAAAGAACGATATATGCAGACTAGGCCCAGAATAGCAGTTAGAGAGACGAGGGATATCGTCACCACACCGATTGCATCGGCAGCGATTCTGGTCAGGGGCATCACCCAAAACACAGATTCCACGCATGCTCTCTGCCAGCAAGGATACCAAAGTTGCCCGCAGGTACGGCTAAATCAGCCACCTCCTCAAGAGTATGGAATAGATTTGTTTTGTATCAAGCACCACTAGCCTTCTCATGTGCAACAATCATTATTTCCATCCTTGAGAGTATGCTTCAGTTGTCAAACCACCAATAACCATCTATAATCCAAAAGAATAATTGTCCCACCGCTTCATTCAATCCAAAACCTTGAAATAATACTTCTTGTTAATGGAGCTGCGTGCAGTAGATTTCTTGTGCATATGAAACTTAACAGAAACCCTATAGAATAGAAAGTGAAATGTCACAGAGGCTACAATTTAAAAGACACTAAATGATAAATGTTACTTCCAATAATAGAAAAATAGTTTAGATTGAAAAAGAAAAGAGCAATTGTTAGCAGATAGACAACTTCAATATACTTCAGGGGCTGCATTTTTCGCACTCATCTTCAATATAACATATATTCCAATGAGATTAATGTAAAAACTACCAAAAAGGAAAAACTACCAAAAAGGCAAAACCACTGGAACAACATTGTAACGGTCTTTGATTACATTATACTATCATAGAATCTCCTTTTTCTTTCTCTTTTTTGGTGATGAACAACACATGCATTTACAGTGTTAGAAACATCATACAAAAATGCACATTAAATATATCTATACAGGAATAAGAACCTAGGTTTTTTTATAACTAACCAGGAATATCAACTGCCTCATGAAAATTAAAGTCCACCTCAAGACTCAACTTGGCAATTAAGTAACTAACAAGTACAAAGTTATGCCTACAAACATTGCAATCACAATAATTGGCGCAAATTAAGCCAGTGAAAAGATTAGGAACAAGATTATACTTTTATTTGATTTCCTTACTACATCGCTGTTCCTAGTTTATACTTCCTCTAAGAAGTCACTAAAGCAGAGAACAATAAGAGTGCTGAAGCAATTTCAAATTCAGCAACTACATGTTATAAAAAGATTTTTAAAACCGATAACAAAGGACAATTCAGACATCGGTCACCTTTTGTAAAATATAAAAATAAGTAAGGAAGAAAATCCTATTTAGATAACACTTTGCATTAAAGAATCTGTTGAAACCTCAAAAACCCAAACTTTGGCTGCAGTTTTATACCATCCAGAATTTCAATACCATATATGAACTCTTTGAGGTCAAAGCAAACCACATTAAATCCAAGCACGAACTACTTCATTGACTCAAACGAAAAAGTATGAACTACAGCTTTAAACAAAAAGAAATCATTTTTACGTTTGAATATTAGCAAGAATAACTAAAAAAAGACCTTTTTCTTCAACCAAAAAAAATACCCCATTACATCAAAAACCATAGAATCATACAAATCTCTGCTGTATATCCACAAATCGCAAAAGATATCGCATCACAAGAACCAAAAAAAAAACCCAACAAATTAAGCTTACGTTCCACCATTTAACATGAACCAGATACCGAATTCACCCAAGAAAAAAATATAAAAATAGAAACAAAGGGACAAGCACGAGTACCTCCAGCAATATTACAAGCATTTCATCAAAAATCCGAGGCGAAGAGATCTTATCAGAAAGAACGCCCCGATCTCGACCATTTCAAGAGAGATACAGAACGAAATCCCGCGATGCCGGCCTCGGACGTGAGCTCTCGAAGCGGGAATCCGGATTCGAGGAGACTCGAAGGAGATCAGGTAGCTTTCGTCCTCGTAGATCGAAACCCTAGCTATGGAGATGAGAGACTGCGAGAGAGAGGGTGGAGGAGAGGTGAGGGGAGGAGAATGAAAGGAACAAAGAAAAAGCAAGGGGGTGGGGTGAGGGTGAAGCAGGGGAGAGAGGTTGGGTTGCTGACAGGCTGTCTCCAGCTGTCGTCGGGTTCGGTAACCAGGGCGGAGGTTCGGGAATCCAACCGAGCCTAGGTGGCCTCCCGGCCTTTTATTTCTGCAGGCGGAAAAGCCTATACTGCCGTCGAACCATGGTATAAACTAACGGTCGTTACGGCTGTCTCTTTTTTTTTAATTTGGGGTAGGTCATATAACAAAACCTTTTACATACCCACTGAAGGTTTTTTTTTTGTTTGAAGTCATATAACAAAACCTTTTGCAGTATTTACTACTTTGATATATATTTTTTCTTGCAATGTGGTTTGAATTTTTTTCATTTTGATTGTAATCTCTAAAAAAAATAATATGCTAGATGCAAAGTTTCTCGTGGAGAATAAATAAACTGTATAAAAAGTATTGAATCCAGCTAGCATCTCATATATGTCATAAGCTAAAAGGTTACAATTGTCGTATATGATGACTTAAATTACTTCCATGTTATGCCAATAATGCAATGTTGATTTATAAATAAAAATACTAATTTTATCATTAGCTGTTTTTAAAAGTTTGTGATTATAGTGTTTTTAGGAATATAACATATTTTAAAAAATTATGTTATTTCAAAATTTACGGAGAATAAGCATAATGAGGGCCATTGGAAGGTTGCAATCAAAATACATATGGTGACTCAAACTACTTCAATGATATATTGGGTTTTTAGATATTGATCTAAAACAACAAAAAAAAGCTACTTTTGTATTTAATAGTTTTGTAAATATTATATTCTAAAAAAAATCTTTTTTACGGTAATATAGCATATTTTACTTTCTTGAATGGCAGATTAGAAAGTACTTATCAAATCCAATATTCTTGTATATTGAACTAGTCTCCAACTACAGAAAACAAGTGGAAGATAAAATGTGTGGAATCATATTGCTTCTCTTGCAATGTCGTATGTTAGAGGGTTACGATCATTAATATTTGGTTTCTTGAACTATTTTCATGATATATAGGATATTTAGATGTTAAAATAAAATTAAAATTTATCTTTACTAATTAGCAAAATATTGTGCTTTCATAATCATTTTTTAAGAAATAGAATATTTTTAATAAAAATAATATATTGATATTTATAGAATAGATTTTATTTTTTAATATATCCAAATCTATTATTGCCATTCTAACTCTTTATATGACGGAAAGACTTCACCTTTTTTTGGAGTAAGAATATATATATATAATTAATTAAAATAATAATTAATAATATTTTGAAGGTAAACAAAATTGTTAATTTTTTATTATTGACTATTGTTTGTTACTTGTCCATATAAATCCGAAATGCCTTTTTTTTTAAGAAAATCAAAATAGCTGTTATCATTATGACGGTTGAAAGTCATAACGATCAGTAATGGTTCCTCCGTTATCAGGCGTTATTCGAAACCTTGGTTCGGATTTAGTTTGACAGATAGGCATACATATTGACGATTTTACCCTTGCATGGGTAAGGGATGCTTCGGTCTTCGTGAAACAAACGGAGGTCGGACGGCCGAGATCGGAAGGGCGGCTTCGTAAATACGATGAAGAATGTGGGCAGCCGAGTAATTTAAAGTCACTTTGGTCGTACGTGGGCCAACGATGGTGAGTTGTCGCCATCCGTGGAGACCGGGAAGTGGGGAATGACGCAGGAGATAATGCTATTTTCCCAGGTATCTACGTGGACTATAAAATGGAATTTGACAGCGTGAGGTGAAATCTCCCGGGGGTTGCATGGAATATTTGTATTTAAATTTCGTCATCGTCAGGATTTGGAGGAGTCTAAGAATATGTGTTGCATGTTTGGTGTTGCTTTCGTTTTTTTTTAAAAAAAAAATCTTGCAAAAAAAATGAACTTGGTTTTCAAATTTTTCTTACAAATATTAATTTTATTTTTTTAATAAAAAATAATTTTTAAATATTATTACCAACAATTGTGAGACGAACAGAATTACAGACTAGATCGCCTTCTTTACTGCACGGCATTCTGGCGAGGTCCTCTGGATACATCCGAAGTCTCTTCTCATTTGCTTTGCCATCTTTTGTTTCTTGATTATTTTTTAAGCAGTCGGTGTAACTTTTATATATATATATATATATATATATATAAAATTTTTACATTTTTAAAAAATAATTATTTTATTTTTAAACTGTAAAAATATAGCAAAAGATTTTATTTAAAATGGATATAAAAATACATAATTTGATGGATGAGTGATTTTTTTAAAAATGGACAGGGAACATTAATATGTATTTCTTTTCTCTCTCTTTTTTTTCCTCTGGTTTCGGCTTACGACTATAAGTTATGTTGCATTCCATCATTTTTTGCGACGTAGTGCTGTACATGTAATTAAATAACTATTACTATTATATTATATATTTTTAAACACCCCATTCATTAAACAAAAGAGAACTTAAAAAAAAAAATAGCCTCCAACTTTTTGGAGAGACGTGTCGTGCTAGGGTCATTTTCTTCTATAGCGGGGACTGCCAAATCTGAATCCGGAAAGAACCGTGGCCAGATCCTATTCATGTTCTCTAGTCTCATTCCTTCACCCCTCGCGCTTTTTTTTTTCCCTTCACCCCTCTCATTCCTTTTCACCCCTCTCGCTTTTTTTTTTCCCTTCACCCCTCTCATTCCTTCACCCCTCTCGCTTCAATCCATATTTCCTGCAGGAATATATTTCTGAAAACATCAGCATTCGAAGAGGATTCCTACAGGGACAATGACCATGATTTCTATCTCCTACTCAGTAGCATAAGTGTGGATGAGTAAGAAGATAGATGCAAATGGAAAGGGACAGACTCAGACTTCACATGAAGTCTTACTTTCAAAGAAGCTATGCGCGGACTTGGGTTATTTGGAAGTCGTTATTATTTTTTTCAAAAGCAAAAGAAGGGACCTACACTATAATTACCCAGGCCGAATAATAGGAGATCCATCGCCAATAGTCAAATCCAAAATCTGGACACTACATTTGCATTTGGTTTACTGGATTTGGTATGATGATAGATGATGGAATCACATTTTCTTTAGAAGCATAATTTTTTTTTTTGATTTGAAGGAATAGTAGTTCCACTCATGCATAGAAGGAATGGTCATTCAATTCTCATGAAAGTGGGAATGAAGATATTGTTGGTAAACTAATTGATAGCATTCGTATTATAAAATAGTAATAAATAATATACTTTCATATAAATTAATATTTACATAACTAAAAATAAGTAATTTAATAAATATATAATTTAAAATATTATTTCAAAAAATAGTGAAAAAATCAAATAGCATACATTGTAATATCATATCAACTATTATTTAGAAGTGTATTATGTATCATACATAACCAAATGAGCCTTAAACGATGCATATTTAGGAAAAAAATAAAAATAGAAATATAAATTGTTAAAAATATCATTGAATAAAGAAAAAGACATATAGTTAGATAGATATTAAAATAACAAAGAAAATAATTTATTTAATATATATATAATTATTTAATAAAAATATAATATTAGAAAATAATATTACTAATATCATGTTAAATAATAAAATCAAAATAAATTGAATGGAAAAAATAAAAATTACATTAGATAAATAATAGAAAAATAAACATAATAACACTGAAGTACATATATAATATAAAAAATAATAATTAACTAATGGTTATATAAAAATATGAAATAATACTATTGGTATATTTAAAAATAATATAAAATTGATTAATTCTAATGCGTAACTGGATAAGTTAAATATTAGAATTCAACTGCTATTTCTTTTTCCATGCATTATTTCATTTCTCATCTAATTAACGGAATGGGAATTGCGGTTCCAATTCCTTGCCTCCCATTATTATTTTGTTTTGATTCCCAACGTGACTTTTTTTTTTGGGGTCTTGGAAATTGATTGTAGCTCTTGTTGCTAAGCAAAAAGGTATAGCGGTCGGAATATGCCTCAATTCACCTCCAAGTTTATTATTATTACAAGGTATGCTATAAACAATCACATCCTCGTAGTACCAAATCTTCAAAAGAGCGGATAGACATCACTGCACATTGTTACGTAGTGTAGTACTTGAAACTACAATGATCCCCTCATCTTGTTTTCACAATTTACACACCTTATAGGACAATCTTAAGTTCTTATGGATAGACTAGGAGCACAATTTAGATTGGGCTCATACTAAACCTACCTACCCGACCTGCTCATTTTCTAGAATTATATTAAGATTTTATAAATATGAGTTGCGCCTTGGCTCAAAAATCTCAACCCAACATTAAGTAGGGTTGAGTTAGGATTGACCTACAATCCAACCTAAGCCCAACCTTAACCTTGCCTAGCTAAACCCCGTTATATGGACAAATAATAAATATTTTATATTCTTATAGAATATTTATATGCTTGTATAACTATATATTTAGTCCTGACCAAAGAAAAATGATCAATGGTTGAGATTTCTTTCCAACATATAATAGTATAATAAAAATGACTCAGACCTTTTCCATGTCTTAACATTGTCATTCAATCCAATCTATCCTGACCCAAATTTAGCTTAGAATGGGAATGGGTTGTATGATTATTTACAAGCTATCCTTTAACAATAACCTATTTCACTCTTGCTTTTTTCAACATTATTTCTTTTCCACTCCACTTTCCCCCCCGCCATGTATCTTGCTCTGATTTCAACTATTAAGACTATATATATATTTGTCTTTTTGGACCAAAAATAAAAACCATATTAGCATCAACTTATCACGGAAGCATGCGATCATCATATGGGAAAAAGAATACTTGATGCAAATATAAATCAGGACTTACCCTGCTTTATCCTGAAACTTCCCTCTCCCATATTCAAACCGGGCAGCGCAAATAGTCGCATTTGCAGGAGAAACAGCTGAAGTTTTGTCTGCTAATTTAACATTCACCGGAAATTAGAGTAGCAGCAGCCACCAGCCACCAGCCACCGACCATTCATTCCACTCTTCACCACCTTCCCTTTCCCTAGTTGTCAACTCCCAGTCCCAGGAGATATCTCATGATTAAAACTGCAACAAATGTCCAAACGAGTAAGTGATGCAGGGCAGCATTCCATCTCTTCTGCCACCCTGAAACTCCAAGTCCAAATTTCTAAACAATTTTAGTAAATTTTTAACCAAAACCATGCATGAACTTTCGTAACACATCTATTAGCACAGAATGGCAAAATTGGATAGCATCTAAACCTCTTTAGTGATTGCTGTCTATATCCTCTTCCTGCCAATGGATTAGTATCATAACACAATCAAACTATAGCTTACGTTGAACTGGGAAATGATCCATTATAATGCACCATCCCTAAAGATATATGTGGAACAACAGAGGTTACATCACTACCCATGTCTACCGCTTGAATGCAGCAACCTCAGAAATCCATGAGAACGTCACCGCAGAACTACTGTTCCCATGATACATATTTCCCATGGAACATTTAAATTCGCATCCTTTTGTACATGCTGCTTATTTTGTTGGGACACAAATGCCTTCGCGCAAATTGTCCTGAGACTGGGTTGCGCCTAAGTCATCGCCATTGGGGCATCATTTGCCTGTACAAAAACCAGAAGAGATCATTCCAAGTTGAAAATGCAGGACTTGATTTAGGAAGCTTCATACATGCAGATTTGAATACCTTGGCCTCCTCCCATCAAATGACAGATCACCAAATTGTGCCTTCCGTCCATTAACCAACAGGTTACCCGGCTGAGATGATTGAACCATCTGCAGAATTTAGCGTTGAGGTGATTTGGCCCTCTTCAAGCATGATGTGTTGTTAGAAAAGAAAACAGTAGAAATATAGGGGTACCATGAGCGAAGAGATACTTTGGTATGTTGGAGGCAATAGCAATGATTGTCAAGCCTCCAACAGTCATCATATACAGGATATCATAATCCACTAACAATTACTCTCAGTATCAAAGACTTGAGATTGAAGGATCAACCACTTCTGAATTCCTTGACTGAAAGAAGAGCAACAAATAAGGGGGCCCAAAACTCTGCACAGCTGGTTTCCCATGTCTTAAGGAGATTTGCACGACTAATGGAATTCATGCAATTCTTAAGACGGTTGTTGAATAAAGCACCAGCCACCTTGAACAATGTGGCAAATGAGCTGTGCAGAGAAAATTTTTGGAAATATATTGGAACATACAGCATTTTTCTTTCAAGTAATAGTTTCTAATGGTGTATGGAATAGTTCAGCATTCAAATAACAAAATAATTTTCTATAATGCATGGTGCAAAGAGAGATGCCTGGTCAACGTTAGGGTGCTCATCTGTGCAAGAATATCAGTGGAAGAATAGCATGCAGGTGAGTGAATGCATATCAGCCTCGCACCTGACGGTCATCTAATATCTACCGAGCAAACACACAAGGCAGTAGTGCCACAACGAAATCACACTGCCAACTAGAGATCCCTAAACATTAAAGGAATTAATTTGTTGTGAAAGAAGTAGACCTTTTTACTTTCTGTCCTCAGATTTCCAGTCAGATGAGGGGCAAAACTTTTTGTATTGACACCATGAACCTCTGGCATGCACCTTGCTACAAATTTCTCCTGCAGAATAAAATCCATAAGCATCACCGCAGATTGATAGAATCGGCTATATATAAACTAATAAGAGGTAATACATGATTGACCACAGAGATACATATTATCCGAATCGAGCAACCATTGGGAAGTTGCCAAAGAATGCACAAGAAAACATAAATACCACTGAACCAACCAAACAGCCTAAGCTAGCCAACTTTACCTCTTTCTTTTTATTTCGTCTGACAGCATCTATGGATCTGGAGACAGTTCCACCATTTGTATCAGACTTGTCTCGAGCAGGAAGGTTAATGGACCTGCTTTCCAGGTAACTTCATTTTTTTAGGTCCTACTAGCTATTCATATAAAAAATAAAGAGCAAAAAGGGCAGATGAATTTTCTCATCTGCAGCCTGTCAACCAAGTAGTTCCAGTAATCATCGGTTTCAAGATAAGACTAAATGGTGCTAGCACAAGATTCCATATCCATAACTCAAAGCTAATATAGCCAACTCCGGCAAGTCGAGATTTAAGCAGGTACCATACCTTGCCTTTGGTGGTCCAAGCATGGTAATACCTCCTCCCCTAAGAACGGTAGTTTTGCTGTCTGATGCTAAATGCATTCTTTTGATTTCTCCAGAGCCTCTAAAAATTCAAAATCAGAGGGCGCAGAACAATGGTGTGAGTATTAGCTGTAACCTACCCTTCAACAAGGTTGCTAAAATCATCAAAAAAATCAACCTTTTGTTTTCTGATCCTCTACTTTTCACACTAGTAGTTGTGGCTGATTTCTTTGAAGTAACCTGCAAAAACAACAGAAATGCAGATGAGGCAATATTATTATAATGCTTTAGATCAGAAGGACCAATAAGTGTGAAAATGGAGTGGCTATGAATGCAAAACTGGCACCAGTTTTGACATATAATTATGACATTCTAGAAAAAGAAACAATAATATATATAAAAGGCTTTTACAACAATGAAATATAACACAAAGTTCTTAAACTGGAGCCATTTGGACTTATCTAGCCCAAACAAGATAAGAACTTATGCTGTATGTACCTCTACCCATTATAGGTTTGCACCTTTTCACCTTTCTATCTACAACCCATGTTGAAATTAGAATCACTAAAGTACAAGATTCAACAAGCCAATAGGACATTCGCAACTTGCTACTAAAAAGAACTTTTTTTTTCTAACTTAATGAAAAGAGAGTACTGCAAAGCAATTTCTAGACAAATATAACATAGGCCATTTAGATGTTCTTAAAAATAATTTCACAACATGAAGTGTTAAGAATTTGTGTCTTGAGATGGCGTCAACAATACCAACAATACCTGAAGTGAAGCAAAAATTGGCAAGATTTCTTCAAACAAAAAACATCAAAGGAGGAAGCAGAATTATCGATTCCATTGCTCTGGAGCAGAACTATCAAAGGAAAGGTTACCTGAACATTTGAAACATCCTTTGCATGATTTAATGATGGTGCTGACTTGTTTAGGGTTTTGGGATCCAATCTCTGTGTACCTTCTCTAATGCCAGAAGGGACGGCAGCTCGCTTTTCAGTAGCAAAAGAAAAAGGGCGAGGTACAGTACCGCTAAAATGCAGTTCTGTACGTTGTCTATGGGAAACGACAGAGGTAGATCTGTAGTTGCTTGAGACTCTCTCAGCATGGGTCTTGCTTGAAACTATACTGTTATCTGTCCTTCTGATCGTCCCCTGAGATGGATATTTTGGTCTTTGAGTTGATTTCATTTCTGATTTGCTTTTGCAGTCCAACTTTAGGCCATTTCTCACCAAGGCAGCAGGCTCCTGACAACAGATTAGATGAAGAAATTACTTAATCATCCAATGGATGCTACAGTACGGTTTCTATCTGTGGATAGATTATCATTTTTTTCCATAAACTGATTCCTATTAAGAAAAAATGCACTGTAGCTTAGGAAAGCAAATAAGCTTGCAAGTAATTACACAAACAGAGGTAGATCTGTAGTTGCTTGAGACTCTATCAGCATGAGTCTTGCTTGAAACTATACTGTTATCTGTCCTGCTGATCGTCCCCTGAGATGGATATTTTGGTCTTTGAGTTGATTTCAGTTCTGATTTGCTTTTGCAGTCCAACTTTAGGCCATTTCTCACCAAGGCAGCAGGCTCCTGACAACAGATTAGACGAAGAAATTACTTAATCATCCAATGGACGCTACGATACGGTTTCTATCTGTGGATAGATTATCATCTTTTTCCATAAACTGATTCCTATTAAGAAAAATGCACGGTAGCTTAGGAAAGCAAATAAGCTTGCAAGTAATTACACAAACAGAGGAATTGCATGAAATCTGACTAGCCTTGCCCTAAATAATTACTAACTATATTTGAAAGAAGTATTTATGCAATCTAGAAGTATAACTTTAATTTGTTTGAGAAACAGATTTTATTAGCAACCTTGACATGCTTCATGTAAGAACTCTTCGTGAAGAAATTATTGACAAAATAACTGCATTAATTACTTTGATTAACAAACTACCTTGGAGAAGTATTATCACCAGCTATCAAATCAATTACTCCAATAAACTATACTCAAAATAATAGCTACCAAATTTGCTGAATTTTTGAAAAAATGTAAATTATTCTTGATTGATAGCCTTGCTGAATCACTCTGTGAATCATATATCATTTTGCGAATGCACCACAAATATAATAAATTTTGTAATCTCGTGAACAAATCATGAATCTTTATTCGATAACATAACGTCCTATCATTTTGAAAAAAAATACACAACCATCTCTTTCGTTCTATTCTTCTTCCTCTCCACCATTTTCCATTTTTCTTTCTTCTCATCCTCTATGGGCCACCGTCCATGGGCCACAACCACATCTCATCACACGTTTTATGTTCGGAGCAATCCTACAAAGACCAGAACCCTGATCAATCTTACAAAGGCCCTGCCACTGGCCAAACTCCACCATCAACAAAAACCGTAGCAGATTTCTTGCTCTCTCTAGGCATCTCTTAAAATTTTCACTTGTGGTTCTTTATTTTAGAAAAGATAAGGTTTATATCCTTATTTTATATGAACCATTAATTAACACTTTCGAATTTGTCAGATTATTTCCAAATCCTGAACTTCTTAACCTTGCCAAATTATTCCAGAATGCTGAATTTGTCAGTGCCCAAAATACATATTTATAAATTAATTAGATGATTATGTATAGTTTTTCTATTTTTAGTGATCTTTTCCTACCCAATTCTATAAAAGAACGAGATGAAATAATAGAACACAACACTTAATAAGGCCTCTTTCCTTTTTCTTTTTGGTTTTTTCCCGGTGGTACTGCAACAAGTTATGGAATGTCAAGATAAAGAAGGTAGAGATTGTCCATAAACTATATCTCCTCTAAACCCCATTATTGATGAAAAGATATTCTGAATCACTGGCACAACAGAAGACATGAACAAAGTTATGTCACTCATTCTTGTTGTTAGGTTTGCTAATATTGGCCAAAGCATGCAAAGTATGCAAATTTTTTTGGTCCTACTTATCTTCGAGCATCCAATTACCAGTGTTCTTTAAGGGACCTTCCACAACAAGAGTAAGCATAAAACAAGAAAGAACACGCACAAAAAAGGTGTGTTAGGAGACTACAATAAAAAAAGTTCTTTCCATATGAGAGGATCATCATCAAACAATAAAGCATATAAAAGCAAACCCTTTTTTTTTTTTCTCCAGCACACTTTTTTCTTTATTCAAAGTCATGATTAAGCTTGCAAACCTTTTAAAAGAACTTGTATCGGCCCACCTTTTTCTAAGACCCCTCAAGTAATTTAATAGAGGCCCCCATCATAGTCTCTTGGTCGCACCGAGTCGACCAGGTTCTGAACCAGGCCCTCTCCTCTTTTCTTTGTTTTCTGATAAAATGATGTTGGGAAGGCCCGAGAAGGCCTTCCTAGCATCATTTCTAAGTGGCGAAGGCTTTCCGCCTTTTTCCCTTCCCCTCACGATGAAAAGTCCACAGATTCAGCACTTCAGAAGGAAGATTGAAGCCTAAATAAGGTATGCTTCCTTTCTCCTATCTCAGTCCTTCAATTTTTTGGGAAGGGGGGCTTACAAAAATAGCTCAAAAATTACAAAATAAGGGGAGATCATACTAAAATTTTTGATTTAGATTTGATTTTATTATATGTTGTAGATCTATAAATGATCTACATGATGTTATAAAAAATTTTAATTGTCGGATTTTATATAATTTTTAAAAATTAAAACATATTTTTAGATTAAAAATAGAAATATATATAAAAAATAAAAATTTTACAAAGAAATTGTAAAATCAGAAACATATTTAGGGGCATGGAAGCTACTCTTCAGCAAAATTTGATTTCCATTTATTCAAGTTTTGATGCAATCATGCGCACAGTGGCCTAAGCCTAAATTTAAAAAAATTTGAAAAATATGTAGCCTATGATGCATGCCCACAGGCCTAGAAAAATATATGTAGCATCCATTATTGGGTTCTAGATGAATGTGAGCTAAAATTAATTTTTTAAATATTAATATTTAAAAATTATTTTTAAATTTAAAAAATAATTAAAAATAAATAATACCAAAAATTATAAAAATAGTAGTACATATTACATAATTCAGAAGTAATTTCTAAAGTAGAAAATATATTTTTCTGAAGTTATTATATTTAAACATATTTTTAAATTTAAAAATTATTAAAAATATATAAATAAAAAATATGAAAAATTAGTATTATGTTTAGATAAATAAGATATATTTTCTAACGTAAAAAAAAAAGATCTTCATCATAAATTTTTTTTGCTATTTTTAAATAATTGATAAGCTGATGTAGTTGATGAACATGCAGGAATGGAGTCATCGAGAGAAAAGAAGCCAGAGCATGACATTGGTTGGGATTATGGGCACATGCTCTCAGGTCGCACCATTGGAAGTGCAACTGGTGTAACACAGAGCTCAAGGAAAGAGGGATAATCAGATTGAAGCAGTATTTAGCTGGTGGCCCATAGAAGGTTTGGCAGTTGATGAAGAAGCACTTTACTGATTTCAGTGCAGTGAAGAAGAGGATTTCTAAGAAGACAGAGATGGACCGCCGAGTGGCAGAGCCACCTTCCTATCACTCTAGAAAGTCAAAGGAGATGTCTGCTCCAAATAATGAGGCACAAATTCAGATTGCTATGCAGGCGAGCCTGGATGATCAGTAGCAGTAGGATAAGGTGGCCAAGCATTGGGCTTGATTTGGACCCTCTTACTATGAATCAGGCTCCGGTTCTGCAAGTGGCAAGGCAGATCCAAAGTTAAGGAGGACCTCCTCAGTCAGGAAGGCCGTTAGCAAAGATGGTAAGAAGGGTAAGAATGCACTGAGGGGTACAAAGGATACGAAGGCAGCTGCCCAGCACACCAAAAAAGAAAAACAAAAGACACCTACAACTCCAATAGAGAGTGTCGAGGAGTCAGTTCACTCAGATTCAGAAATCAAGAGTAGCAATTCTGGTGGTTATGGATCTGCTGGCTAGAAAAGGAGTGGAGGACATGAGACCACTGTTTATGAGATATAGCCGCAAAGTGGTCTTCGATTCACCGACGAGTCCTAGTTTATGTATTACACAAAATAGAGACCATAGTGCATGATCTTGTGGAGTCTGTCCGGATCCAATTGCATATAGGAGACGGGCTCCTCGAAGTCATTCAGAAGGACATGATGCAACTATAGATAAACTCACACGTGGAGTAGGATCCATAAACGTATCAAGTTTCGAGTCGTATACTGGATCCTATTATCCGCAGCCACATGCAACCTATGACTCATATGGATATGGATACGGATATGGTGCATCTAAGGCATCTTCTGATGGCTACTACCCTACATAGTCTGGAGCATCTTATGAATCGAATTTTGCTGTCGGCTTATTCGGATGGACTCCTTCACAGCCAATTTATCAACCATAGGACACCTCTCAAAGTCAGAGCTTCAGTAAGAGATTCGAGAGTGCTTATAACCCCGAGCGTGTTCTTTATAGGATGAACTACAACGCCGCTTGATTAGAAGCGTAGGCTAATGTGCCTCCTGACTATATTGATGATCCGAATATCTACGAAAGGCATCGCCACTCGACGAGCTTTTAGATATCGGTATATATATTGTACTTTAAATATATGTAATTGATTGTATTATTTTATATTTTTTACCTCATTACTCGATTTGAGGATATTTCATGTTGCTTCTTGTACAATGTAACATCTCACTAATCATTTTATATTTTGTATCATTTTAAAATAATAAGCTGCATCATTTAGGTTAAACCGAAATCATAGAAACATAAAAGAAAATCAAAAAACCATAAAAAAATTATTAAAAAAGTTCAAAAAGATTGATTACCATTTAAATCAACTTGAAAAACTCCACTAAAAAAAATGGGTGTGTCGGTACGGAACCGGCACGCCCTACCGTACCGTATCGACCTATCCGCCGACTGGTACAGATCTCGGTACTGGTTCGGCGAACCTTGAGTACAACAAAATCATTTTACTTTCACTATATTACTGATAGATATTCCTAAAACAAGATTCGTCAGTACTGTACCGACCCGTCTGCCGACTTGTACAGGCTCCGGTATCAGTTCGGCGGTCCAACAAAATCATTTTAGTTTCACTACATCACTGATAGATATTCCTAAAACAAGATGCTCAGCGTATTTTGTTTAGCCATATATTGAAAACTGTCTTGTGCTTAATTAAGATGATCTATTCAAAAGGGTTTAGGTAATAGTATATAACTTCTCATTTTGTGATAATGTTTACTGTAAATATATCAGAAACTAAAATAAGAAAACCTGACTCCCTCATGCTCATACCCAAACCCCCACTCCTCACCTGACCAAAAAGATGATTTCTAGCTCCGCCCCTGGATCAAAATCACATGTCTGTGTGTGGTACATGCCAAAATCATCATAAAGTCTCATCCACAGCAATCATAGAGATCTATGGTGATCATGAAAGTCATTTGGATCACAAAAGGCATATGACTAAGATATGGATTTGGAATTAAATACTTGACATGGAATTTTCAATGGTTGCAGCGCAGTTGGCCATCTAAAGCACTTGAAATATTTTGATATTTTGATCTTCATGTTCATTCATTTTCCTTTTTTTTGGGTTCTTCCTGTTTTGTGAATGATTAACTTAGGAATGGTATATATTCAACTTAAATTTATTTTTTAGGTCTATTAACCAGCAAAAAATAATTTTAAAAAAATCCAATTGCAACTTTGGCATACCTTCTTGACCTTCGGAACTGATACACGTTTCTCTGTATGCCTCTTAGCACCCGACTTCATTTTCCCTACAGCAGTGTTGTCAACCAGCCAATGTTCTGAATTTTCTGGATTAGAATCTACAGAAAACAATGCAGTCCTTTGGGAAGCTTCCACAGTAGTGGCATCACATGCTGAATTTTCATATTTCCTTGAAATCCCTCCATCATCAAGTCCACCGAGCTCATGCTGATCAATTTCTTCTTTGCTTTTTACCAGTGATACATGCACCGATGATTCTGTATCCAAGGTCTCCATCTGATGAGCATAGCCAGAGTTCTTTTCCTCTTCAATCTCTTCCAAGCTTTTCTCTGATGGTGTCACAATCTCATCGTTCAAGTCCTTTATTTGAAGTGTTTCATTGAAGCTTTTCCCTTTTTCCGAGGCAACTCCAACTGCAGCTTTTTTTAAGCAAGCATTGCTAGCATTTGCTACTCCATTTCTGAGACTTTCAAGTTGTGTAGCTGTTTCATCCTCCTCTCCCATTTGGCTAGAAATACTATCATCACCACCATGATCCGATGGGAGCTCAGTTTGCTGATTCTCTTGCAAAGCCTTCATAGCTCGAATTCTTTGGTAATACTCTTCAAAGAATGCCTTCTTTTGGGCAACTAAACCGGGAGCTCTGAATTTCTCCAGCTCCTCTTGACGTCTATTGCAAGTAAACACCGACCTTCTTTCCCATGACAAGGACTCAACTGCAAATCTTCCAAAGGATATTGAACCATGATCAAGCATTTGGGACATGGAAACTTCCTGCAAACCCCAAAAAAAAAGAAGATAACAATGATAATATAGGATCTTACATAAAAGAAAAGAAAAAAAAAGAAAATGGAAACATACACAAGCTCATGTAATAATAATATTATCCATATAATCCTATTACAGAGTAGCGAAGGCACAAAGGAATTGTAGAAGATCAGGACCAAGTACAGCTTAAGCCCAAAGCACTGCAAGTTCAGGTTTACATCTAGAGCTTCATATGTATGCACCAAGTAACCAACAAACAGGAAATAAGGTGAGGATACTTCATTCAGGCAAGGCTTCTGTAACTTTTAAACCCTAAAAGTGTGTTAAAGATGGCATAATTTAGAGCAAAAAGTAATAATGCATATGTGGATGAAGTTTAGAGTCAGACCAGAAAGATAATATAAACAAGGGAATAACAATAAAAAACCAGGTAGAACTTGAGAGAGAAAAAATGAAAGAGATTATGTGTTCCAAAAATGCAAGAGAGAATAAGAACACTGGAAATAATAATTATCTAGAATTCCCCTCACTGGACCAAAGCAACAGCATTCAGTCAAGAAACTGTTTAACGATGTAGTAACAAAGTTTTATTCAGATTAGCAATGACACATAATAAGAGATAGCTTTAATATTTTAGTGACATATAAGTAATAGTAATTATATTGAAGATGTGGTGTTCAGTATCTAATGTAAATTTGGTGATTTATTAGGAATGCAATTCCTGTCTATTCCACAAATTGCAATTTTGACTAGTACCTTCTAGTAAAATTCTGAGAACTTGAGAAACTCTAGTGCTCAGATCCTTCTTGCAAGATAATTCTCATATTCAAGTTACACTTACGTAGATTGGCTAACTGTTGGTTGACATGCTAACAAAGTGTTTTGAGTTATTGACCTAGGGTATGAAGATTCAACAATATGTAGATTAATCAACTGAAGAATCTCCTGCAGTATTTTGTTGCTCCAGCCACAATATATCCTTTGCTAGCTGGCAACATTTAATCACTGATTCTCTATAGCAACATCTTTCACCATATCTTGCCATACATCTCAACAATCAACATCCTCTAATACTATATGTCCATGGTCAATTAAGCTCATGCATCACTTGCTTGATGACGTGTCCAATGTTCATTTAGAACACTGACAAATCGTTTGTGAAAATGACCACATAAAATATTTGATGGCGTGTTGGATCCATCATTCACTTGCCTATCAAGAAGAACTTCTGCCTAATCATGTAGTGTGTGGGAGAAAGGACACCATATAAGGATGGATGAATATATATCGCGCAAGCAACTGATCGGCAGAGGAATAGCAGGACAAGAAGCTTCAATGCAGGTAGTCATGCCAGAGATTCACTCCTCTAGCACAACCACATGCTCTGTATTGACTCTGCCTCCCCACCGTCCTACCAAGCTTTATGGACCATCTTCTTGCTGCTCGGTAGCATGGCTATGCTGTCAATACTTGCATGATGTTCCTTTCAAAAGTCGTCCCTCGCACATAAAGCAACAGATAAGTTATTCTCTGTTTGCCATATTGTCTGTCATGTCCTTTGTATTGAACCTTCCTGTCGTTAGCAACATCTATTCTTTCCATAATCCAATATAATCATCATATGGCTCTAGGCTTACCTGGTTTGATGCATTATACTTCTGTGAACTCTGCCGATGCTACTCTTCTGTAGGTTTCACAAACAAATTCAATTCCATGTAGTCGACTTTCTATCTTATGAGGCTTCTCTAAAAAGTCTGGTTTCTGTCTAAACTTAAAAGTTTTGGATAGCATTAAATGTTTATGTCACTGCTCAACTTATCATATTGGTAAACAAACCAGAGCTGAAGCACATCTTACAAATCCTCAAACATGTTGTATGCCATTCGTGTCTTCTAGCCTGGAAATATGTGGCGTAATGATCATGAGCTCTCTTGATCTCTTTTCCCCATCTAAATTAGCGATTGCTAATCCACACCATGATTGATCATGCTCAACATTATGACAGTAATTAAATTGGGGAACAAAATTCTCTTTCATTATAAAAGTGAGAAGAATTAAATATCAGAACAATGTGAATAGACTTGAGCCAAATTATGCCTTTGCTATTAATCAGTAGGTGATGAACTTTTGCCTAGCATTCCAGCCATTATATGCTATACTTAGAAAGTTCTGTGAAATAAGATCAATGAACATAACAATAAATCTTCTTGAAAATGAAGCTTGATGACCTTGTCATGTCGTCACATATGATGCGGACTTGTCAGACTTATTGGCAAACCTTCGATGTTTGATCTAACTTGAGTTGACATGGGGAAGCATTATAGCACATGTACTACTGTATAGCATATTATTCTGTTCCTTTTTTAACTGTGACAATATGCCCTTATAGATAGTGCATTTATATAATGAGCTAGCAGTCCTAATGGGATGATCTTGGACCCCAAAAACTAAATAAATTTCTTGACACTTTGTTGATTGATATGATGTACAAAAATATTAAAAGTTGAAAGGTCATGGATACAAGAACCTCAATCTTCAACATGGCCAAAAGTTTTGCACTAATGCTGCCACCAGATTAATATAGGAAATTGCTGGAGAATCCAAAGGTTACATACTTGCACTGCTATTGGTTTACATTAAGTTTTGCACAGAAAATGATCACTTAATAAGCAGGATATCTGCAGAAAAACATGATAAAGATCTGGATAATCTACAGCATAAAGCTTCTAGAGTGCAAATACATTAGAACATTGCATCAAGAGAAGACCTAAAATAATTGAGAAGGTGAGATTCCACAACAGTTCGATGTTACAACAAACCATAAGACACTATATAAATCAAGGTATTTAGAGCTAAGCTAAGAAAAATTTACTAAAGTTGCTCAGAAAAATTGGACTACTTTAAAGCCACAGTATATTGAAGGCACAGAAACAGTCTTTATAATGAAGGCATTTCCTATGTTGAGAATATCAAGAAATAAATAAAAAAGAGCTGCAGTTTACATGATAGCGCAATTATTATGTTGAAGAAAACAACTTTAAGAAGCCCAAACAATGGATAGACAAAATATTCAGAATTAGTAATTACTGGGTTACCTAATAAAAAAAGGAAGTACCTGAGAGTCATCATGGTCAGACAATTTATCATGCGACCATCCATTATAAGTTTGACCAATATCAGTTGCCATATCATATCAACCAGGTCTTACACAATGGTTTGCACTACAGAAACCCATAATAAGAAGCTTCCATCATGAAAAATCCTGAAGATGTCCTTCCTTTCTACCAGGATAAAGCCATAGGTGTAAGATGTATCAGCTGTTAACAAGGTAACATGAGCTAATTTCAGGAACAAGTTCTTACTCTGTTCTTGATAATTTCAGTAGAAAACTATCACAAATATATAAAAGGGGGAAGAGAGGGATTGAGGAAAAATATTGAAAGGTTTAGTCTCTTTTGGAGAACACAAATAGATCATCAATGACCGACAAAATTCACTTCTATGCTGGCAAGAGAAATGATGAGAAGTGCTGAAAATTAAATGAAAATCTTATGTGAAGAAACAAAAAGATATATTGGGTGCAGGTACAGTGAATAATTTTTTAAAGAGCAGAAAATTCATGAACAGTTCACTAACATGAACTTATGAAAATAATCAACAACTAAAGAATCAATCGTGATAATACGCAGAGAATCATCAGTAAGAAAGAGTTGAACAATAAACTGATAGGTATTTTAAGGCTAGATTAATTTTTCTAAATTAAGTTTTGCTCCAATTTCAAGTTTCAATGATTAACACTATGCATTCTTAGATTTCATCAAAAGTGGAATTCAAGTAAATATGGGAAACAACAACAAGAGAAAAAGGACAAGTCGTAGTTTCAGTCAAATCGAGTAGATAAATAAAGGAAAAGGATAAAAGAAGGATTCACATAGAATCTCAGTTCTCCATATGTAGTCTTCCAAGTTATTAAGGATTTCTTATGCAAAGCAAGAATCCTTGGATAAAAGAACCACTGTAAAGGGGCAAATTTCAAGAACAAGCTAAGAAAGTTGGTCAAGTCATTCCAACACATTCTGTAGTTAATATCAAAGTAGCATCTCAAGATGATTTAGATTGAGATCATTCACTGACTGCCGCATATTCTCGAGACAAATTCTGTCAAGCAAACTAAGTAATACTAGCATCACACACCAAATATCCAGTTTGGCAAAAGTCTAGGTGACTTATGTATTCTATTCTTGTTACCTGTCTCCTCATATCAAAATTCCATTACCCAGGTCTTGAAAGAGCAAAGCTTAAAAAGATCATATGACAGTGCAAACAACAGATTCCAGCTTCCAGAAACTAAAGCAGAATTTTAAACAGTGAATTTACCAAATATACAAAGGAAACAAGAAATTTCTTCAAGCACGACGATCAAATTTTTGAAGGTAATATTTCTGCATCCACACTAACAAGATCAAAATTTCCTCTATAAAAATGACAAGTAATGCCATAATCATTATATAAAAAAAAAAAGGAGAAAGGAACGAAACTAGTAGAGAAAACTTGCTGCTCAAAAGAAACATTCATGAAAATAGAAAAATCACAATTCTGGTCTCCAACTTCTCTTCACCATATATTAAAATTAAAGATTTTATCTTCTCCTCTGCATCATAACCCTTACCGAAGCAAGAAAAGGAAAACTATAGCAACAGTCGTATTATTCCGTCTTTTCGACACCAAGAAGATAACCAACAAAAAAAAAGGAAAAAAAGAGAGCAAGAAAGATCTCAGGAGCAAACTACGGTTGAAAACCTGAAACAAGAAGACCCAGAGGTTTGAAGCCCTTGTACCTGTGCTTCGAATACTAGGCTCCCATTTCCCTAACACCAGGATTTCAGCTCAAGAAGAGCTCTGAGATCACCAACTGCCGGAAAAGAAACGCAGTGCTTCAAGAACCGGGAGAAAGAATGAAGTTACTAATTTGGGCACCATTGTAACATTAATAAATGCACCTTTTCACACGTATTACGTTTGCCGGAAATCTAACGCCTGTAAAATAAATAAGAACAGAAAAGTAGTTGGATCGTGGGGAGATGGATGAATGGAGTTCGGCTCCACAGGCCTAACTTATATGGTCATTTTGTCCTTTTCTTGCGGGATGGGCATCTCAGAAGGTTCTTGCCTTCTTGGCTATCAAGTAGAGAGAGAGAGAGGGGTGACCGTTGCTTCCGCTGGGGTGAAAAGCGTCACTACAACGCACGTGAGACTCACACGAAGCCATATGGGACTATGGGAGAGGAGATGGGTCTTAGATCTAATCTAACCCAATGGTGGGCCAGTCTCTAGTTGGGTGGGCCCACTTCTGACAGCCACACAGATTCCGTCGATCAACTGATCTACGGTGTGCAAGTGAGTAGACGGCGGGATCCCAAAGCCCCAATGGGCCATCAGTTGGATCCTTCTCAACGGACGGCCGGTGTTTAATTGGACCGAAACAGATGAGCCTCAAAAGACTGATGGAACCCATACTTGACGCGTACTCTATTTGTTAGGTCAACCGGGACGACGCGTAGCCTGTTACTATCTATAACTTGATATTTCCGACAAGCACCAGCTACTTGACATTCGGGTTGCGTGTATTTTAAAACATTTTTGTAGAACTAACTTCTTGTCTACGTTCACCATTTGCGCAGAGACGGTCCCCTAAGATTCCGACTTAAAGAAGACTACAGCAGATAAGACCTCAAAGACAAAACAGAAAAAAAAATTATCTTTCTTAGTGAATTTGCGAAGGCCTCAAAGATAAAAGAGAAAAAAAAATCTCTTTTAGTGAACTCGTCTTAGGCTCCAAACGCATTAAGCCGCTCCCGTGCTCAGATGTTCCATGGTTGCTAGTGGACATTGACTGCTTCAGTTTAAATTAATGATACCAAATATAGCTATAGCTAGTATACATGATACGTATCTTGATGCAAGCAGACATCCAAGTACCGTACGTTCGGACATGCACTAGCGGCGTGTACCACCTCGGGGCATTTGAGCTATAGCTTGATGTTGCCAGCACCTAACATGTACAAATAGACAGCTACAGAAATGGCACCTTAGACTTGCTTATAGTGTAAGCACTGATAGCTCAACTCAATATGATAACGGCTAAACAGTTTCAAAAAGCTTGGTTGCAATGGTTGTTTAAATTTGAGTTGTGTTGGGTTGCGCATTGGATCTGATCCAACCCCCGCTTACCATCCTCCCCGCGCGAAAATTGTTTCGTCTGTTTGGGTTGGGCTGTTCGCCAAGGGTGGTTGCCACCCAAACCCTTTGTGAAATAGTGAGGAAGCGAGCTGCATCTTTAGAAACAACCTAAGCATGTCTTGCACATATTAAGCTCCCATTAGTGCACTTCTGCGGGTTCTACTACTGTGTTTTTTCATAATCTTTTTTTAATGGATGGAGAATAGATTTCCGCCGTTGGTTGATGGAGATACTATAGAAAGAATGACAGATAACCGATTGCCAACCGATTTCTAGCTCTAGTATTGGTCGCGTTATCAGATTCATCCTGCCCTGATTTCCGACAACATGGCCCAGCCGGCATCCTCTTCGTCGAGACTATTGCTATCTCCGACATCAATGTTACCTCATCGAGCCATCCAATGCCTTTTTATAATTTTTTTTAATGAATGGAGAAAATAGATCTCAACTATTGGTTGACAGACAACTGATTGCCAACCGTTTTTTGTAACTCTAATATTGGTGGCATAATCAGATTCACCTTGCCCTTATTTCCGACAACATGGCCCAGCCGACATCTTCGTCGTCAAGACTATTGCTATCTTCGACATCAGGATTTACCTCATCGAGCCATCCAATGCCTTTTCATAATTTTTTTAATAGATGGAGAGGATAGATCTCGACTGTTGGTTGATGGGGATACTATAGAAAGAATGGCAGACAACCGATTGCCAGTCTATTTTTCTAATTCTAGTATTGGTCGCGTTATCCGATTCATCCTGTCCTGATTTCCAACAACATGGCCCAATCGGCATCTTCGTCATCAAGACTATTGCTACCTCCGACATCAAGATTTACATCATCGAGCCATCCAATGCCTTTTCATAATTTTTTTTAATGGATGGAGAGAATAAATCTCAACCGTTGGTTGATGGGGATACTATAGGAAGAATGGCAGACAACCGATTGCCAATCTATTTTTCTAACCCTAGTATTGGTCGCATTATCCGATTCACCCTATCTTGATTTCTGATAGCATGGCCTAGTCAGCATCTTCGTCGTTGAGACTATTGCTATCTCCGACATCAAGATTTACCTTATCAAGCCATCCACCACACGACATCCTAAGAAGCATAGCATTTGCCATACTTTTGCTTAGCATGTTCCGATCATTAGTTCAAGAAGTACAAAATCTTATGTTTGGGATAAACTCACAAATAAGTCTAGCATCATCTCATTTCTCGGAAGTGTGCTAAAAGGATGCAGGACATGTTTCTAAAAGACCAAATGGCACACAATTTGAAATGAGATGCATGTAAATGACCAAAATGGATGGACATGCACAATCAACAATAGTAAATTTGATTTTGAAAATTCCGGTTAGTTTAGCATTTCAGCTTTGATCTTTAGAAGAAAAAAAATTGAAAAGAAAAGGCAGCTTTATGCACGTGCCCTGAGCATGACTCAGAAGTCAGAACCAGTAAAGTTTTGACGTGCTAATGAGCTCTACCTTTTTATCCCTAAAAAATCCCATCCCTTCAGAAAGTAACGTGGAAGGAGAGATGGACGCTCGAAGGACTCACGCACAAAGAGAAGACCCACATGAAGGCCATTGCTATTTCCAAGCAACGAATAACACGCACTTGTCAGAACTGATCACGTGCAAGAGCTCTTTTCTCTTATGTTCAATATATAAGCCTGGTAATCCTCGAGCTTATGTGCAAATTGCGAGATCCTGGCCTTTGACGGGTTTGATGGGACCACAGCGATACTCCTGGGACCCCCTTCTTTAGCCCAGTGAGGGCCTGACACATCAGCTGCGGGCCACCACTACCTAAAATGCAGACACGATAACAGATTCTAGGCCGACCAGTGGAACAAAAAGAGATCAGACTCTCTGGTCCCACCATCTGTTCAACTATACACCGTTGATTAATGGGTCTCACCTGAACGAACGGTAAGGATTTAGATGGACGGTATTGAAGTGAGAAGAGGATCCAAACTCGCTGAGAAGGAACAAGAAGGTATACTTCTCTCGGATTGTTTTCGAATCAAACATGGAAAGAAACTTTTACAGAACTCAGAAATCAGAGATCGAAACTTATAATTTTTACATCAAACTGTAGCTCAAATGCTTGGCACCATCAGTTTAAATCTCATTTTCCTCCTCCCATATAAATTTATTTTATCAGATTTGCTCATTAAACTGGAATTCTTGATCTAGATCAGCGTGAAACAAGAGACTGACATCAGATCCAAGTTTTGAGTTCAAAAAATAGAACAAAACGATCACTTTTCTCCCTAAAATTTTCCAACAACGGGACGTTTCTGCAAACTTAAAATTAGATCACAGGTTCGGATCGAAAAATTTAGGGAGAACACCGCAAAAAAAGAAAAGTTCGGGCAGAAAATTAGCTGAATTCGAGCTGTGACGCTTCAAATAACGACGAATTCTACTACATTTCCTGGAATCTTTAGATCTCAGATTCAACACTCACTCACCCGCACCAACATTCAAGAAAAAATCAAGAGAATTCGAGAAATTAAGGGCGATGGAGGCGCGCACCTTTTGATCGAGAAGAAGAAATCTCCGATGCATTGAAGTACGTGGATCCAAGATCACAGATGAGAGATCTCACAAATTCTAAAAATTTAGAAACGATTCAAGAAGACCTCCGATTCGATCAAAATCGAAATCTATACTGGAAATCTTTTCTCTCTCTCTCTCTCTCTCTCTCTCTCTCTCTCTCTCTCTCTGTTTCTCTCACTCTCTCTCTCTGGGCAAGCGAGAGACTGGGCCTTCTAAGCGGGAGATGCACAGTAGCCAAGTAGTTGCTTCATTCTCTTACAAAATTGCCCTTGGATATTCTTCAATTACGAGAAAGCCATCCCTTCGCGGTGCACTTCGAGCCGTTAGATCTCACCATCTGATCTACCGATGGACACCGGAAGAGGGACCACCGAACGAATGGTTCCTATCAAGTGATGGACTGATGGTCCGGCCGTCGGAGTTTAATAAGACGGTGACTTACTGGAGCTCGAGCTGAAATTTTCGACGGGCTTCGAAGGTTGCACACATGTACCGTTTGGTGGCTAAGAACCAATTCTTTCTCTTTCCTGTGACAGTACAAGCTATTGTTTAACCTTCCAGCTTTGAAAATTGCATGCAGGGCTCTTGGAACACATGACTCCACATGTAAGCTAGCTTTGTGCTTCTCTTTCTTGGGCCGTAACTTGATAATTCCATCATCTGAGACTTTTGTGTTTACTGCAATATATTGTTTAAGCCATGTTCGTAGAACTTTGAGAGAAATTGATCTTTTTTTACAACAAAGATAATTGATTGGTACCGATTTGTTGGATTAGATAGCATCCATGTGGGAAAGGAGATGCCATGTGGATCTTATCCTTTTATTTCTCTCTCAAACTATTTATACATATAAACCTCTTCCTTGAAAGTATATATAAGTTTATGCAAACAATATATCAAATATTGTTTTAATGGGTTTATCATATATACATTGATCCAGGAAAATTTGCTCTAAAACCAAAAAGTGGGAAAATAGATGGATTGCAGTTTTTAAGTATTTGTTATATAGGCCTAATAAGTCCATGAAATGGAGATAGTGGCCTCACTTCTTTCTTTTTTTAATTATAAAAAACAAACCCCTTTGCAACTTACACAAACCTCTCTGATCTCTAGTACAAGGCTTTGTATTAGAGTTCATTTTAATCCGAGTTAACTTACCCTTTGCAGAATCCAAGATCATCTTTTTGTTTTTGCTAGGATTCTAGTCGATATTTTGGTTTTTTTAGGATGGAGTCTTGTCTCCAGTATAGTTTGTCTATAAGTACATCAGCTCAACTTTTGATTCAAGAAGGTCTTGATTTGAAAATTAAACTCCTACATGCATCAATAATAGGCTCCCAAAACCCCATCTTGAATCAACTAAATAGTGTTTTGGTTTCTAAACTCCAAGGATACAATGATGCCATCCATATGCAATGGGATCATATGTTATATATCGAAAAGCTAAATTTCCTTATATGATCAAATAAATATCATTTGCTTGGGTATGAGTGGGCCCTTATGCTCAATTTGATCCACTCAATTTGCATTTCTCTAATTTTATTGTGCTTCTAAAACTTATATAATCCATCGAGTTGGGAAGATACTTTATAACCTAACTCAAACTATTTTTGGTTTGAAAAATACGGAGTTGGCCTAATTTGGCTTCATTTATTTAGGTTATGGAGCATGTTTCATTATCATTTGGTTGTCCACCGGCAGGCCTTTAAGCATAACTTGATCCATCCAAGTTGCATCCCTAAATTCATTGAATTGCCATTAAGTTATCAAGTCATTTTATTTAGGTACCTTTGTTAAATAGCCATTCATGTATTATCCTTGTTACTCAAATATACCATCCCTTTCCTTTTTCTTCAAAAAAGTAATCTCATCATTTATATTTATATATCCTCCATCCAAATTACATACCTAATTATCTTTGCACCACTAATAATGTAAATAGTGGCCAAGGAACATTGTTTTTGACAATTGGCAAAAAATTAGAGAAGAAAATAATGATATTAAATTTGTTGCTCTTTCGTTTTATGATACAAAGAAGATCCTCCTTACACCTTTATTTACTTCACTACTTGCATATATCGAATAACATTGCTTGGCTAACTCAAAACTATCTTAGGAACATTATAAAACTCAAATCTTTATCCTTTTTTTCATCAACATAATGTTAGCAAGCTTGCTAAAAAAGAATATCATACAAGAAGATCAAATAAATATTGATCAATGATTGAAGAGAAGAAATACTACTTTATATAGGGCTCTTTTTGATTGCTACCATATAAATGGATCATTAAGCATTTTCTTGTATCATACCAAAATTACATAATCTATCACATCCAATTAAGTTTGCCGACTAACGTAAATGTATATTCTAGTTAGAGAATATTAAATAGGAAGACTGTAACATATTTATCATCCATTCATTTCATATAGTCTCATATACCATACTTACATTCTTACTTTTACATTGAATCGCTCATGTTTTAACATAAGCCCAAGAAATATTTATAAAACTATCAATTTATTAAGGTGTAGAAAGGATACAATGTATCATCTAAATGTAATATTCTTTGATTTATGCTTAGCAAATAGATGACCAACTTATGAAGCAGTTACTTGTAAAACCCAACATCAACTACTCTTAGTAGACATATCTGAATTGGTTTACTTGAACCCAGTCCTCATCCAAAAAAACAAAAGTTTCTATTCGCACACGTGTCTACATAGCTAATAAAGAACACAATCAAGTCCACATCGACCCAGTTGTCAATGATTAATTATTCTTGTCAAGCCACCCCATGATCACCATGGTCTTGGTTGCTTTTCCAATCCCCAATGAGGTCGTATGATCATCGAGACCAGGCAAAAAGATAAGCTGTACCACCTCGAACACCATCTCAATTACGTTTCCGACATCTATCGTATGCAAGAACGGGACCACCGACAAATCGGACACATGGCAGGTAAAGCATGCGTCATGATTTTGTTTGATGCTCCGTTTGGACCAACCAATCCTTCTCCGACACCAAAGATCCGGTTCGGAAAAAAAAATCCCATCGCCATCAAAATGTTAAATAGTGGTTTTTTTTTTTTCTTTGGTTACAGAACTCTATTTCAATCTAAGAAACGGTCACAATCTGTCTCCTTTCACTCGGCTTGTTCCAGGGTCACATCTCCTCGTTGTCTCGCACTTGCCAAATTCGCATAACCATCACGTGCCCTTTTCCCGAACCGGACCGGTCCAGGTAAGAGAACATTCTGCGGCTTGTAACACATGATTATCAAGCCGTGTAAAGGCTCCGATCATTATTTTTTATACAAAAAATAAAAAAATTTACAAATCTAGTTTAAATTTCATGGCAGCATCAAAAAAAAAAAAAAATGAAGAAAATATTATAAAAGAGTCTCGACCAGACCTCTAGGCCCAAAATAGGCCAGAATTAACCCAACGGACGGGTCAAAAAAGGGACTCTAGGAATGTGGAACATGTCTAGAAACAGATAAGCATTGTTTTGGAGACAAATGGATTAAGCAAAGTGAATTGCATTTAAGAAATTTTTAAGACTTCCTACAATTGAATTTGATGACAAGCTATCGAATTATTTATTAGTTAAGTTGCATGCTTCTTAGTCATTAGCAGAGAACAATCTATCCATAGTCCAAACTTAAAGGATTTGATAATTGCTATAATCTTTTTCGATCTATGACTCCAAAATTGAAAGGCTAGTTAGACCTTCTTGTCTTCTAAAAGGAGGTTAAAGTCGTGCTTTATAACCAACCTGTAATTATTTTGAAAAGACTCAAATAACAATGATGATACTGGTGATGATGGAGGAAAGATTGAACATGTACATTGACATTTGTTGCTATGAACAAATATATAACACCACTTTTTGGCAACATCTACATGTTGACCTAGACTCTATGTGAAATATAGTGATCTCAATTTTGCCTCGTAGACTTTCAAGCAATGGCTATTTGGTATATTTTGCATAAGTACCCCTCAAAAGTTTTGATTTTGCATGTATAATATTGTAGTTTTTGTATTTTGTGTAAATGGTCTTTAATTTCTTTTCACCAATAACCTTACAATAACTACCTGCTAATACTAGTTGCTTTTACCAATTTAATGATATAAATATCCCTGTGCATTACATGGTCTGTAAGAAGGATGGTTTTATCATTTTCATTGAAAGTTAATTTTTTAATAGCACTGAAGGGCTAGTTTTTATCACACAGTACCATGTGACACTGTGACTGCATCTCACTTGCCATATTTGGAAATAAATAGTTGGAGCTCTAGGAAAAAAAATGTTGCACACTAGTCATTATAGGTGGCTTGGACTCCCTCTTTCTATAACACTTCCATAAATTAGGTAAAGGTGCTGGCTTGACTTTGAAAAATAAGGTTCTGCGTGGGCTTCTCCTAGTTGTTGGCATCAAGGCTCATCTAATCTCAGTCTACCACATGGTGCTTCTCTACTTGTGAGGTTTAGCACTTGACAAGGATGGAACTGTAACAAATCCAACTCACATTATATCTTTCTCTCCAAAACAAAAGAAAAGTTCCATAAAAGAAATATAGCTTGCTTTCAAAAAAAAAAAAAAGGAGAAGAGAAATCTCATAAAAAGAATTCGAGTAGTTTATTTTTTTGCTTTTTGTAATAAAACAGTACGACTATCTAGAATTTCTTAACCAACACATCAAACCAACCCCATCCCCAACACCAAATAAATAAATAAAATAATAAGAATTTCTTGCCTAATGCGTACAATAGTGAATGAATTAATTCTTTGGAAAATAGACCTCCTTTTATCATTTGTTTTTATTTTCTTTTCTTTTCTAAAGAATTTTTAGATATATTTTAGGTGCCATTCTGATCTATGAAGAAGGAAGTATACACATAATGTTTCTTTTTTCTTTTTTTTTTTTTAAGAAAGAAAGCATATTCTATGCTAGATCTATAATGTATATTATTTGCTCAGGTTTAATTTAATTGGGATGAGTTGGATAAGTTGTAATTTTTAGTATAAGTTAGCTCTTAAGCTTGACCCTCTTAGTTGCATAGTTACATAGATACATTGATCTACTGCTAATATTGTCTATTTTATGATGAATACTTGTTAGCTAGTAGCTAACTAAGCTCTAATCATCTTTTCAAAATGCACCATGCTTTTTTTTTTGTGAAAAATTATGTCATGACATATATTCTTAAAATTCTTCAACATGAATATTTGAGCTACAATCCTTAGATACATTGAATAACAATAATGTTATCAACCTGTATTATCTTAAATTCTTCTGGTTGAGCAGCCTTTTGTAGTATACTCCACTTGCTTGAAATACATTTTCATTATTCTGTGTAAAAGTTATGCCATCACTATTGTTCTTAAAGTTATCAACTTGAACTTTTATCAAGCAACTATTCAATTTTATTCTCAACATATATGGGTTGCATCTTTTGGTACATTGAATTGTAGGTGACATTATCGAGCCGTTTTATCCTGATACTTGTTCCTAAGCAGCGATTCATTCTTTCATACTGTTGTTATATTTTCTGTCAAAATTATGCCATCACCTAAAATTCAGATTTTGCCAAACATGCACTTGTTTTTACATAACTATACATATCCTTTGTCCAAAATTCTTTTAATAGTCATCATCTTACCAGTAGCATTGAAAAAATGATCGCCAAGCCCTCATTAATCTCCTAGTTCGCAAAAATAATTAAACATGACGAAAGCAAAGGAACATTTGCCGTTCTTTTATTTTAGAAAGAGTTCTAATCACAACTTAGTTTCTATTGTTATTGCACATGTTCAAAACCTTGCTCGTCAAACTCAATTGCAAGAAAAAAAAAAGCTGAACAGGTACTTGATATCAACCACAAAAGAAAGGATTTAGAAAATAACAAAATTGTAAAACTATTAATAGTAATGCTACACATGATTCTATACTTTGTATCCTAAAAACATGTCGGCAAATGTCTTCTTTTATTTAATATGTGTTTGTGATTAGCTTTCCTCATCCATATAAGGTTTACTAGACTGAATCTTCCATCTAACTAAAAGTTGAGTACATGGGATCCATTGTTCATTTTATATTGTGGTCCTTATCTCAATCTTATTCTTATTTTGCTGCATATATTGAGGACCATTGCCTACCATAGCTAAATAGAGTATGAAAATATTAGACAGCTAAATAGCATCACCTTTGCATCCGCATGATCTCGATGAAGATGCAAAAGAATTAAAATCTAAATATATAACTTTATTATAATAAGAAAAATGGAATATTTTACATAGGATTTCAAATATTTATGTTATGAATAGATAGATTAGGAAGCATTCCATGTATTAACCCAGGTATCATGTACTCTTCGGCATCCAAATAGACTTTTAAATTAAAGGATAAATCTATTTGCTTTCCTCAAATAGTCCAATCCCCAAGAGGCTTCACTCGTATAAGACCGGCAGACTAGGCCAAAGATCATCTGATCGACCTCAAACATCATACCATCACCACTACAATGAGTTCTCGCATCCAAGCGCGGGAACCATCAGAGTAGGACACATGGTAGGCATCCACAGCGATCATTACGCTGTTTCCTGCTCTGTGCGGACCAGCTGCTCTTTCTCCGACTCCAGATCGGGTTGCGAATCTTCCATCACCATCAAAGGTTCCGTAGGTTTGAATCATAAGACGAGGTCACGCTGCATGTCTACTTCCACTCTTTTTGACCAGCTAAAAGGCGACTAAAAGTCACACCGCCTCGTTGTGGTGCACTTGAGCTGTCCTCAAGTCTAACTCCAAAATCCCCATAACCATCACGTGTCGCATTTCTTGAACCGGATTGGACCGGTCCAAGTTGAGATCAAATCGAGCCGGTTCGAACCAATCAATCCGGTCTAAAATCCTCGGAACCACTGAATTGTTTCACATATATGTGGTTCCATATATGCTTGTAGTTTATCAGATAATTGATGGTGGGTTTTGGGAGATAGAGTGGCCTAGGTCTGAACCGGGCTCGAATGGATACTTGGAATTCAGAACATTTTTAGAAACATAGACAAGAGTTCCAACAAATATCTCAAGATACGTTTAATAATGATTAAATATTTTTATAATCGAAATGGCTATTGAAATCCTTAGATTAGTTGAATTAATTTGCACCGTCGTCATTAGTACACAATAATCCATCCCATAATCTTATGGATGTGACAACTTGTACGCGTTTTTCTATCTTAATCTCTAACACTTGAAAGACTTACCAGACCTTCTTGTCTCCCAAGAGGAGGCGGCTTGGTTACGTGTCTCTGTCCAATCATTTATTTTTTATTCGTTTGAAAGTTGGAGTATCTTCTAAGCATTCACATTTGCCCTTGTTTGGAATATAACATTCCTAGAATCCATGACATGTAAGGGTATGTTTGGATGTTCATACTTGTATTACAAATATTGAGAATAACACTAGAAGTGCCATCACTTACCTCTTAAAACTGATAGCAAACATAACTTGTGTCCTACCATTGCAAAATAACTCCAATCTAAAAGCTAATACATTTGGAGAAGACGAGCATTGTTTAATTTGAATTTCTCAAATAGATATTTTAGATAGGTAGTAGAGTTTTTCCCTTTAAAAAAAATAGAATGAGAGAAAGCCTGACTGAATTTAGGAGAGGGTATAATTTGCGCCTAGATCACCGGTGTCGATATCCAATTACTCTACCAAGTCAGCTAGCACCCTATCTGTGGAAATTAAGGGAGACTAGATGCATTTAGAATAATATGTAGAAAAAATAAGATGATACCCATTTTTATTGTGGTGGAGTTTTCAATCTCATCTGTGAAAAGTTGTATTAATGTAGTGCTCTCCAAAATGATTTGCATTATCTCATAATGAACCAAGGATTATCAAGTAATGGTCTTTGCATTTCCTCCTATATCACCCTTGCTATGCCTCATCTTCTCAATCAAGACAAGGGTTTCAATATTATGGATTCCCCACTCGCATAAATGATATCAGGCTAGTAGGGCAGCATGGCATTCAAAGGCTACCTAAATGCACGTAAGAAGCATTTGCCAGAAGGAAACAAAGCTCATAAAAACAGAGGATAAAAAAGACAACATATGATTCATGCAACTAAGTTTGGTGCTACTTCATCGATCATTGGCTTTGGTTCTGAGTGCATGGTGCTCAGATATATTAAGCTTTCACAAATATAGCCATCAATTAAGAACCTTAATAAATTCATATTGTCTTCTACTGCAATAAAAGAAACAAAGGAGGAGCTTGCCTCACATGAATACCAGAGTCTAGCATCCTCCCTTCGCTTTGTGCCACCTCTCCTTCAGCGAACCATCATGGGAGCTGATCATCTTGTAGGAGCTCTTTCAAAATAATTCATTTGCAAGGGAATATGCCCTTAACAATAAATTTTGCTAGATTGTTCAGGTACATGAAACATGAATGTAGACATGATTCTAAAGAGTGTTATTGTACGCTTAAGTTATGGATATGGTTAGACTAGAAAGTTCAGATCCTCTATGGCGGATGTTTCGCACCGAAAAGAGCTGTATACTATTTGGTGAAAGTCAGAGATGAACAATTGTCATGCCAAGATATTGCAGATCACATCAGATTACGTGTGCGTGTCGCTCTTAAATGTTTGATAGCTATCTGTCTTCGAGATTGAATAACGTGGCGGCCATCGAGAGGGGTACATATCTTTGCAGTAAAAAGCATACACCATAAAAGATCTCTTTTAGTGTAAATCTTTATCGTAATCGAACTATTACGTTCGGGAACATACCTAATTTCTTCTCTCTTCTATAATTTCTTCGCTAGTACTGCACCGGGAACATATATCTTAACATAAAAGTGTCATGGTAGAACATAAGTAAATATATAATGCCACACGATAATATTCACTTTGTTTGCTTTTCCAAACATAATAATACATTCACCTGTATTCACGTGAAATTTTTCTACATCGATATCTTTGATATCCCAAACACAAATCAACACCCAACCATCCCCTCTCTTAAAAATTAAAGGATGTTGCCCTTACAGTTTACAACAGCGGATCCCACAGCGATCCCTGCACCCAATCGTCCAGCTCACCGGTATCATTGGACCAGACTGGTGGGGCCAGCAGCATGGCCTCCGCCAGCTCCACCCACATCTTGGGCGAGTCGAGCCCGAGTTCGTCATTCCACGGCCACTCGGACGCCGTCGAGCCGGAGCTGACGGGGCTCGACCGGGCGAATTCCTGCCTCAACCGGACCCTGGCGGCGGCTTCGAGGGCTGCGGACCGGATGTCGCTCGGGTCGGAGCTGGCGGGCCGGGGGAGCTGGTCGACGGCCTCGGGGAAATTGAGGCGAGCGTCGCGGCCCTTGAGCCTCAGCGCGGCGACGTCGTGGGCGGCGGCAGCCATCTCGGCCGACTCGAAGCTTCCGAGCCAAATTCGTGTCTTCTTGCCAGGTTCTCGGATCTCGGAGACCCACTTGCCCCACTTCCTCTTGCGTACTCCCCGGTAGTTCGTCGCCGGCACGCCGGCATCCGCCGTGGCTACTTTGCTCTCATGTTCCATTTCCGTGCGCTTATGGAGACAGAGAGTGTAAGAATATCGTGGTGGCGTTGGGGGAGTAAGGCTGTAAGGGTGTGGAGAGTATATATAAGCGAGGTGACGGTGTTATTGGCCACATGCGAAGGTTGTTAGAGTGAGCGAGCTTCCGAGTAGCTACGTAAAGGAGCAATATAATAATTTGGGGTGAATTTTTATGAGGATCGCATGCATTGCACTTGAGAAATCGGATGGATACAAGGGGGGGAATGGATAAACGTTCGAGATGTCTTAAGTAAGAGGATATTGGGACAACGGAGCCGCTATTTTAAGCTGGGAGGAGACAGCTGGATCACCGAAGGAAGAGGGGGAGGGGGTGGCGTCGCGATCACATTCTGGCGTCCATTAACGAGGGTGTCAGCGTGAGCTTTGAATGTCGCGTGGGTCCCGATTTAAGGGGTCGGGGGAGGTGGGGATCGGCACGTGGCGGTTGACCGTAGCACGGATGGAGACGGGGAGAAGGCGTACGGATCAGATGGCTACAAAGGGAGATCAGGGCGGCCGGGCCAGGGTGGCGCTTTTCCACCGAAGGGCTGAGAGGCGTTTGTACTGGCGGACACCTGGTCTTTAACATTCGTGCCATCGCAAGATGCACGGGTTTGAATCTGTGGGCGGATGGGAGAGCGGTACGTGGCAGGACAGGCATGGGCCTACGAATCTGGGAAAGTGATGGGCTAAAGATTTGGACTCGTGTGGATGGGTCCAAACACGGGGGCTTGGGACTGGGTTCAATGTAGCCAGCTAGTAAAGCATCCATGGGGACCGGGTCCAGTTCAGTACGGACCTGATCCAGTTGCGTTTTGTTCCATCAGAATGGGGCATCGAACACTGTGGGCAATGCTTTGTGCATGATGGGTTTGATATTATCTGAGAGGTGGAGGCCAAGGAAGTGAGAGAAGTATATAGGAGGAATAGAAAGAGATGGATGGGGTATATCTTCAACTAGAACTATCATGAAGACAGAAAAAATAATGATAACAAATAGGGAGGCCTTTTTGGTCGCATGTCGAACTTAATCTCAATAATCATTGTTATTAAGCATGGGAACACCATAAGTTGTATCTTTTCTTAAGAAAAAAAAACTTAAATTGTGTCTCAAAGTTGTATTTGGCTCGATCAATCTAGTGTCTCTCAGAATTTGGTTAGGCCTACGCAAGCTTAAGTCACATGCTTACATATACTGGCATAATGCTAAGTAGAAACACATAGCTTTTTTATCCTTATTTTCAGTTTAGAACATTTCGACCTGAAATCAAGACAATCCAAGTTGTAGAATTTTTTTTTATCATGGTGGATGCTAAATGCCGTATCATCACTCAAATCGCATGAGATCCAAATCTCGCCCTATTACATCCACCGATTTTGAGGGATGTGGTTGGACCGTGTAAATAATTCTCCTAAGCATCAAACACGTTCACACATGACTTCCATACACTTTATCATCCTTTCTGCTTCACTATTTTTGCAACAATGATTGCACAACTTCTATCACAATTGTACTCTTATCTATCTTATCGATTTAACCTTTCAAAGGATGTGCAATCGAATGATTGAGGTGATACCAAATGAATCCACACTAAATTATTTTCCTTTTTCTATTCATTTAGTTGGAACAGTGATTGATGCGTTCTTTATCCTGCTACGACCAAATCACCACGCAAATGGCAGGCCGACCAATTCTAACAGTGCCGCCATATCTTACCATCAGAATTAGGAGCTATGCCATCAGAATCTGAAGCAAAGTAACAAAAACTGGGTGGTGACGATATTATATCCTATATAAAACTATGAGGGACCATAGTATTAGATATTATATTCTAATTGCAACTATGGGGACCATGGTGTGATGGCATCACTTTGCTGCTGGAGGAGAGAAAGAAGCTTCGTAGCTGCTGTGTTAAGGGAAAAGAAACACCTCCCCTCCGCCCCCACTCTTGCTGACGACTGTGAGGAACATAGATTAGAGGAGCTCATTTTATCTATTTTAGTGCAGCTTCCTCTGAATCTTTTTTTTTGGAGAATATCTATTGCATGATGAGATCAGAAAGATTTAAGGAATTTCAATTTATGGGCACCGTCGATGTAAAACGTAATGATCCCATAAGCATTATCTCATCCGTTTTTTAGATCATTGTCTGGAAACTTGGAAGCAGCACAAATTTTCTCTGATTCTTTACTAACTAAAACAGCTTACACTATGTCTACATATTAATAAAGATCAAAATTATGCTAGTTTGATGATAAAGTTGCCACATATTGCTCTTGTCATGGTGACACATTGCTCTAAAACTTGGTGTTCCAACTTGAAATAAGTCATATCCTTGCAGATCGGAATGCTTGTTCATCATTATAATTCTGCACGTATTGGCAGTTTGGCACGCTAATTTCTCGTTGACTGAGCGTGGGGAGTATGTTCAAAAGGTGGTCCTTTTCTTATCTATCCAGATGGAGCTTTCTTAAGATCTTTTGATAGCTGGAGCTTTCTCCTAATTGGTTGTGGAGCAAATGGGCAGCATTACGGCTGGATTTGCTGTCTCTTGTGTCTGGGATCTATTCGAGGCACCGCCAGAAAAACGTAATCATGCCGTAAGCCATGTCTCATCTGTGCGAGCTCATTCCCTGGGAGCTGGAACCGGCACAAGTTTTCTCCAATTCTCTACTATTCAATGCAGCTGCACTCCATTGAAGACCATGTAAAGCTGCTGTAATGGTGATGCAATGTTTTTAGGAGTGGACTCAGAGTTGGGACATATTCCTGGTTCAATCATCCGTAGAATCATCAGCTCTTGTAAGTGATCCAACTCAAACACTAAGTAATCTGGCTTGGAACCCAACCATGATTTTCTGATGATATATGTGATCTGATTGAGTTCTAGCCTTTTGATCTGATCTCTTTTTCATCCAATTGAGAATTTGATAATATGTTTATTTATTTATTACTATATATATATATATATATATATATATATATATATATATATTTGATCTAATTTATGTGTGAAAGTTTTCAAAAACTATTTTTGTAAGTGAGAATCTCCGTTCCGCTAGAATGGTTGATTTCCTCAGGAATCTTGACTTTCCTATAAAGTAGTTGGACTACAATGAAAAGGTCGGAAAGAAAGAAGGCCGCCCATTTTCCTTTTCGAAAAATTGTTATTAGGACGGTGCCATTTCCTTTCCCGAATAAGTAAGCTGATGTTGCAGTTACCTCTCTGTTACCTCTCCAAAAAAAAAATCTAATCAAAGGTGAACGAGCTAATTAATAATTCTATGAGGGAACCAAGGATTAGCCCAGAGCTCGGTGGTTTAGCCGAGCGTGATAAGTTTTTTTAACTAAACTTGTTATCGATGCCAGAATTGACTCGACTACTTTTCGATCGAAACTGGCACTCTATTTGATTGTTAAGGAGGAGAGCTTAGTATTTTGTTCTTTTTTGAAGATAAGTTAGATATTTTCAATGGAGCAGTACTCCTTTTAGCTTTTTCAACCATTATTTCTGTTTTATATAGATAGATAGATAGAAAGATAAATATAGATATAGATATAGATAAATAGATTTTAGACAATACTGTTACTGATTTGCCTGAGTCGTTCATCGACTTGGATTGGTCAGAGTATAAGCCACATTAGACTCTGAGGAAGCCCTGAGATAATTAGAAAATACTACACAAACACAAGGGCTGCGTTAGTGTTAGTATCTTTTTTACTTATTCACCAAAAAATAGATCCTTTTTCCTTTCTTCGCTTCTACTGTATTGATTCATATTTCTACTATTCATGCCTAAATTTATTATGTCATTTATGTCAATAGCACAATTAATTTATCTTCACAAGTTGAATTGTTATTGCAACATAAATATAAGCTGGATCATTTCCATATTAGCACTCTGAAACTTTCAGTTCTTGATGGATTGGTGTTTAAATTCCCTCAATCTTTCTTCATTACTTCTGTTCTTTAATTATTTAAAATTTCAACATATGAATAATTCTCATGAGTTTCAGATCTGCTCTGATATTTCTTTCAAAACTCTGGGATCTAACTCGGCATTTGGTCATGTTCATGGCCAGATTATCACTAGGAATATCATTAGCTCCTGTTCAACAGTTGAACTCAAATACTTGGTGGTCTCACTTGGAAACTTGATCCTAGTTAGCTGAATTGATGATCTAATTCTCATCAAGCTATTTAACAAAAAGTCATGATTCTTGCATCCATCTAGAAACTTTATATTCTATTATGATCGGTAGGACCAATAGTTGTCGATCAACCAATCCAATGAGATTAGACTTGATAACTTTGTTATTTAGCCTACATCTTGAACACAATGTCAACTGGGTTGTTGTTCTAGTGCCCTTCAAGTTATTCGACAATAAACTACAAATTCTTCTATTAATTTAGTATGTAATATTTTATCATGCATTTTTTTTTAATTCTTACATCGTTTTCTGATGTTAGGTGCTACTTTTTCTTTTTTAAAGGAATATTACCCAGTGTTCATTATTCTTGCAAGTTAGCAATCCTGAGATGTTGATCAACTGCGGGCATCTGAGTAACTTGAGTTTCTTGACTACTAATGCTGTGATGAAGCCTCATCCAATATGAGAGGTGCATAAATTTCTCTTCTTCCTTCTCTTTGTTCTACTGTTGACACATCTTGCTAATCTCCCTCTACTAGTTCCTTTGTTCATTTCTGTCAGTGGCATACTAAATTTCTGTTAACAGGTCAGGTGGCCGCTTTTGAACCTCACCAAACAAAGTTTTGTATGGGCACCAGACTACCAGCTGGAAAGCATGATGGTTAGTTGATTGCATGAAGGTGCAATTCAAATTATATATATATATATATATATATATATATATATATATATATATATATATATATATGTTTGTCAGGTTAACCAAAATCAACCATAGTACCAGTTTTCAGAAGTTAGAGGTTGTGAAATGAAGCATGCAAAGAGAAAAATGTCTGAAGAAAGTTCTGGATTAAATTCTTATTGCAGCTTAGGAAGTTGAAAAGTGCTAAAGATTGAGCATAATTAGTCATATCTTACATGATCAAGATTAACCTGCAATTCTGCTTGCAATTAAACAATCCATGTATAAAACCTTAAATCTTCAACCCGTAATTCTGCTTGCAATTAGTTAGATCTAATTATTTTGCTATCTTATATTTGAAATAATTCAAAATATCGCATTAACGATAAAATCAGTGCAAAAGATTCTGCAATTAACGAATTTCAGGCAACAACTCAAGTATCCTGACAAATTGACCATAAAATCCAGGGTGTTTCTTTTTACCATTCCAGTTCAGTGATCAGACCTACAAATATCAACTTCCTTTTTTAGATGAGAAATAACAAATAGAAACCATATCAAGAAAATTGATGCAACCAGTGAAAAGATTTAGTCCATTGTAGTTAACTTAAAATAGTGTTGACTTCAAATAGATAAACCTCTGTGCTTCTTGAAGACGACCTTCCCGTGTAAGAAGGCCAATCATGCAGTCAAAATGCTTTTCAGAGGCCTTTACATCATACTTCCGAACCATGGCGTCAAATATTCTGAGAGCTTCATCATGCCATCCTGCCTTGTCACAAATGCTTAAGGCCACATCAAAAGTGAAATGATTCGGAATGAAACCATTCGATAGCATCCAATCAAAGAGACTGAGTGCTTCTCTGTATCGATTGTTAGAACTATATGCTTCTATAATTGCAGTGCAAGTTAACGATCCCTTGGACTGGACCCCATCAAAGACCTTACGTGCCTTCTCAACATCCCCACACCTGCCATACATCTTCACTACTTCTGCTACAACCAAAGGGATTGACTCTGCCTTCATCTTTAATACTTGCCCATGTATCTCCCTTCCAAGTTTTAATGCTCCCAAGTCACCCGAAGTGCTCAAAACTCTAGCTAAGGTAATGCAATCGGGCCTAAAATTAGCTATCCGCATCGATCGGAAAACATTCAAAGCACAATGTGGGTTGCCATTCTTTAAGTATGAATCAATTAGGGCAGTCCAAGCTATGACAGTCTTTCTCTCCATTCCATCAAACACTCTGCAAGAATACTCCAAGTTTCCACATCCTGAGTACAGAGTCATCAGGGAAGTGGATATGGAGGCATTGGGCAAGAACCAATTTTTCAAAGCATAGCTATGTATCTCCTTTCCTGGTCTCAAAGCCTTCAGCTCGGCACAAACCGGAAGAGCTGTCGCAATCGAAACGACATCAGGCTTGACCCCTTCCTTCTGCATCCAGACAACAGATCTCAAAGCTTGCTCGAGCCTGCCGTTTGATGCATATCCCGACATGAGAGCAGTCCATGAGACTGCATTCCTTTCGGTCGAACCATAGAAGATGCGCCTCCCCGAGACCATATCCCCACATTTGCAGTACATATCAATCAATCCTGATTGAATAAAAATCATTTTCCCAAAATTCCTGAACCTCTTTAAGATATAACCATGAATCTCCTGTCCTAATTTTCGGTCAGAGAGCTCTCCAATTACCGGGAGTACCGATGTTACTATTACTGAATTGGGCTCAATCCGTTCTCTCTGCATCCACCTCAAGTACTCCAAAGCCTCTCTCCTCAACCCATTGTGTGCAAATCCCGCTATTACTGCTCCCCATAGAACAATGTCCCTCTCGGTAATTTCATCGAAGATCTTCATTGCCATCCGGATTCTGCCACATTTGAAGTACATATCAACCAAAGAAGTCTGCAAAAGCACTGAAGCACTAAGAAACCCATTCTTGATCAAAAGAGCATGGGCCTTCTTCCCCTGCGTGAAAGCCGGCGAGCCTGCGAAGCTTTTGATCAAGCAGGAGAAGGTGTACTCGTTCACATCCACTCCCTCGTCCCGCATCTCCTCGAACACCATAAGCGGCTCACGGCTCCAACGCGGGCTGCCGACGACATTTCCTTTGAGCAGTGCATTCCACGGATACACACTCTTCGGCGCAAGCTCGGCGAGCACCCTCTTGGCGTCGTTGGGGGCGCCGCAGGTGGCGTACATCTGGACAAGCTTGGTAAGAAGGAATTCATTGCGCTCAAGGCCGTTGATCCTTATATGGACATGAATCTGGCGGCCAAAGGTGAGACCTTTGAGCCTGGAGCAGGCCGATAGAAGGGAAGAGAATGTGGTGGCGTTGACAGGGATGCCCCGTTGCTCGACGTAGTCGAGGATGGTGAGGGCCTCTTGGAGCCTTCCGAGGCGGGCGAAACGTTGGATGTCTCTGTAGATGATGTGCGGGTTCTTGGAGTGGAGGGGGAGGGAGTTGGGGAACGCGGCGCGTTCGGAGAATTTGCGTGGTTGGAGGTGTTTGGTGGGGGGAGGTGCAGGGGATTTGGACTCGGTTGGGTTGGGGAGAGGATTTGGAGAGGTTTGGGATCGGAGGGAGGGCGATTTGGTGGGGGTTTTGGAGAAGAAGAGAGGCGTTGAGGAGTTGGTGAAGAGCAGAGCTCTGCAATCCATGGAGAAAACGAGTTGGGAACCGAGAGGGATCGAAGAAGCAACGGTCGGCTCAGCCCTTGGCTTGTGTTTTATGTGAGCCGTTGGGACCTGATTGCAGCTACTCCCAAGTTTTTATATTGATGTACCTCAGGTCCTCAGTTTCGCACAGAGAGAGAAGGAGATAGAGGAACGGGAGGAGTGCAGCAGACAAAAGACGGGAGTATGCTTATCGATCAAACGTTAAAATTTGCATAGAATCTGCAGTGTAAGAAAGCAGTATTTTTGTGGTGCCACTTTTGGAGTTGTCTCCAAAAATGGATGTTGTTTAGAAAAATTGGGAAATGATCTTTTCTACTCTCAAATAAATAAGAAAGCATCGTCCTCCAAACCAACAAGACAATGTGGTGGATGGAAAGATCGGTTTTGTCCATGCACAACGTAGGGCTAAATCTAAGTATTAGTCTCAAGTGGAAGAGAAAGGCAACAAACGTAGTTATATGTCAAGTGCTACTACTTTAATTGAGGGTGATGAGGTAAGTAGAGCTATCAATGCCTCATCTATCTCATCAGAACCAAAAGATGTTAATACACCGCTTGGTAAGGTAAAGAGCTAGTGTTTGATGATCATCCTCCATCCACCTCTTAAGCCAAAGTGGTATAGGAGTTTAGAAAGGCAATAGGAGTAGATTTCTTGCGTAGAATATCAATGGAAAACAAGACTGTTTGTCTTGCGTAGAAGAGAATCATAAGGTTTCTCAAAAATTTAATTAAAAATTATTTTAGATATCAAGGTTGGACATATAATTCAAAATAGAATATCTAGTGAATCTAATAAATTGATCCAAATAAATAAGACTAAAATGTTTGATATGGTTGGTAAAGAAATTTTAAGTTCAAGAACCCAATTTGATCTTGATGCAAGGTCAGACAATAATGTTCTACCTAGATGCATCAATAGAGAGAATCAAAATTTGATACACCACCATGATTCCCAATTATATGTCTACCAACAACATCCAAAATAGAAACCAATGAAACTCAAAACTTAATCCAAAATCAAATACTATGACATTACATTGCAGAAACAAAAAGAAAAGAAAAAAAGGAAAAATAAAATGACCTACCTTTCATACAAGATTTATTTATATGCATATATATTTTATTTATATACCCTTCAATTTCTAAACTAGCAGTACATGAAAATCTGTTCTATAATTTAGTGTGTAAAAAAAAATAAAAAAATAATCACATGGTAGAATATGTTTGGAAATTCCTGCTTTGTCCTTTTATAAGAAAATTTAAAAGTCCATTTTAAAAACGGACAACTATAAACATGCGATAATGCAAACTTTCATGAGGCACAAGGTGAAGAAGATGGTGTTGGTGCTGAGACTAGAAATAAAAAGAAGTGAATAACAGCAAAGAACAATACTATAAACCTTATATTTCTAAATATAGTTGCATTATATATTTCAGCACTAGATCGGGAGTATTTAAGTTGAAAACTTATATTTTCATGATGGACGGTCAAGCAAAAATAGAAAAGAATTATCTATTAAATAATTACTTTTTGACTAATATTCAAGATTTGAACTTTAAATTTTTTGGAAATAAGGTAATCACAAGTCTCACAGTGTGTTTGATACCGCTTTTTTTTTTTTTCCCTAAACACCAAAGCCTCCAGGTGTATTGGTTCCAAATGACATCTTAATGGAATATCTTTGGATTTTGCCAATCTTCTCCTTAAAACAACACCTCCTACACCGTTCAATCTGGTGTGGCCCGGTTGCATCTGTACTCTCTACCGTGGATTTCTTATTGAACGGCTGTAATTGCCACACATATCTGATAGCTGGACCTTTCCCTCCATATATATATATATATATATATATATATATATTGAAAACCCTTTTATAACGGTTAATAATTTTCACGGCGGGAATTCGTTAGAGATGCTGAGCTGCTGCACTTCTCTCCAGTTTCCCTTCCCCCCTCCTCTTTCACCCCCTTCCCCTAGGGTTTCCTCAATCCCGTTCCGGGATCTTGGAACCCTAAACCCCCTAAAAACCCGTGTTAGCTTTTCGGGGGACGGGAGGAGGAGGAGATCCTTCTCTTCTTCTCAGGCCTCGGTTCCTTCTCTTCTTCGCCCCTATTGGAGGGTTCCCTTTCTGAGGGCCCTTCGAGGCTTAGAAACCCCAGATGGAATAACTAGGGTTCGAGCAAGCCCGGCCGCGGCAGAATCTCAAGTTACTGCATCCCCTCCTTTGCAAATCTCAGCGGCCGCAGATGCCGTTAGAGCGTACTATGATGCGTTCAATCGCCATGATCTTGCATCTTTGGAGCTACTGATCAGCGAGGACTGCGTCTATGAGGATCTAGTCTTCGCGAAGCCTTTTGTTGGACGCAAGGTTAAACCAAAGATTCCTTATAAATTTCTTTTCCTCTGATAAGTTGTGATGAAAATTGCGAAACGAAAAAAAAAAAAATTGCTGTTTGGGTACTAGTACCCAAAGTTTGTTTCTTTCTATAATCATTTCCCTTTAATGTGATAAGATTTGGGTTGCAATTTTATCATCCAATTACTGTTACTCATCAAGTTCTTTGAAAACTTCTTTGTAGTCACACCTTCTCTAGCTAGCCTGTGTATTATATAGAGTCAACATTGTCTTAGAATATGTAAAGAGAGTACTATTAGGTTGTTTGGCAAGGTAAAACTAACTTGTTCAAAGTAGCTGCTATGAACAATTAAATATCCTAACAAATTTGATAACCTCTAGTTTTGATTCCTTGGTCAGTTATGTTGATTTTTAAATGGACAATGGGCAGCTGCGTAATTATGTTCAGGGAAAGGAATTTATCCTTGAGTGTCATTTATTAGGTTCTGATGGAGACTGCTTCCAAATTTCTTTAATCTCTGATAGAAATATTTATTCAAAATATGATGTTCAGAATTCGATTCTTCCAGGTTTTTTCATGATACTATTTCATTTTGTCCAACAATAACTAATATAAAGCTCTATGATCAAGTCTTAGGTGGACTATAAGTAAGGCTATTGACATAAACAAGGTTCAAAGGGTTATCAAATAGTCCATGGTTGCCAACATTAGTAAATGACCGCCTGTCTTTATCTTTTATTCAAAGCAGAGGGATTGCTCTTGGCTGTTGAATCCAATAATGTTGCAGCAAGAAGGTCTAAAGGGTTATCAGAGTAGCGCATGACTGCCGACAAAAGTAGATGAGTCCCTGTCTTTATCTTTAGTTCAAAACAAAGGTACCATTCGTGGCTGTTGAGCTGAATAATGTTGCACCAAGAAAATGCCTAGCGGAAAGTTTCAAAATTTCTTTGCCAACTGCAGATGCCAGCTTTGTTATACAATGATAAGCATGAATAAAAACCAGTTTCAGCTATTTTTACTTGTTTCAAAATTCTTGGCCAGCTGTTCTTAGCAAGGGCTACTTTCATTATCGATACCAACCTTTGTAGATCTATTTTACTTTCTGACCTATTTGTAGATGCTTTGGCACAAATCTAAGCCCCTAATTTTGCCCAAGTCTCCCAAATCTTCGTTGCATATTCTTACACTGTCAATTAGCGCAACTCTAATTCTTATACTCCTGTAGTCTTAGAGTTTAAGGTAGAAATCATCGTGCTCCACAATTTTTAACTATTCTAATGCTTAAATTGAAGAACTGTGAACTTTCTAGAATTTGGTGCACAGGACTAAGTAAATAATCAAAGCAAAACTTACACCATTAATAAATTATTTGGTTAGAGATTTCATGATCAAATCAGATGAGTATGTGCCTAAAATGATTTCATGTATCTTGCTGCTGTCTGCAGATTTAGTCGCCTGAAGTTAGTTATCAGCTAATCAATATTTGAACCATTTTTTTGGGATTCTCTCTGCCTATTTTAAATCAATTATGATGCAGGCTATCCTTGAGTTCTTCAAGAAGTTTACAGAATCTATCAGCAGTGACCTTCGATTTGTTATTGATGACATTTCTAGTGAAGATACATCAGCTGTTGGAGTTACATGGCACTTGGGTATGTTTAATAATTTCTCTTTCATAAAAATTAATTATATTATAATTTTTCGTTTCCATGTTGCAACTAATTAGTTACAATTACAGAGTGGCAGAGCAGGCCGTTCCCATTTAGCAAGGGATGCAGCTTTTATCGTACAGAAGTATTGGATGGCAAGAGACAAATAGTGTAAGTTGACTTTAGTACTCAGGATAACCTAACTAACTAGCTAATGATCCTTCAAGAAATCAGTGAATCTCCTGCCATCGTGCACACAGAATTATGCTATTTACATCACCCTATATAGTGTTTTCTCTGATTTGCAGTGCATCTTTCTCCGTAAATGTTATTATTTTTCACTTCTTTGATTTTTTTCCTTTTCTTTTTCCTATCCTATTAACAGAATTAAAGTAACAAAGTTTTGTGGTATGATCTTCATAACTTGTTATCCACGACATCAGAGTGATCTGCACAATTTATATTGATGTGTAGATTGAAGCAAGTAATTATTGAATTATGTTCTTATTGTTTGATGCTTCTGTCAAGTATATATTACACATTGAAGTACTCATTAGAATTATAAAGTCTGGCCTTATTAGTAAATCCTGTTTAGCAGCACTATTTTATTCTCAGAAAGTGATGTAATTTGTTTTTGGAAAGATTAGGTGCATATCTAGCTCAATAAAAACTGGCATGGTGATTAATCACACAGTTCTGTAACCTACAAGGACATGATAGTCTTCACTCTTGAAAGTGATCCCTGATAATTCACTAATGACTGGACCAGCATCTGAATTCAAGTCATTCTCTAATGGTTTGTAATTTAACAGCCATGAGTCACTGAAGCATCTAATCTTTCATGAGACTGCCATATCAATTAAGCCTTTACACATTATTATGTGCCATATAGATAATATTAAGTTCTCAAAATGCAGCTATGGACGTGACTGCGTGGAACCCGCAACAAAGCCTGGGGAGATGACATTGGTATGATATCATATCTTAACTACAACAACATACACTGCTATCGTCTCTTACATGCTTGAACACTAACTAAAGTTTAATACAATATGCATAGATCAAATGAATAAATCAATTACATTTTTGTCATGACTAATTGACTAGATATGTCAAACTGAGCTGCTGGATTTTAATCTATGTCATGTAACTTACAATTTGCACACCAGTCCTTAGAGGGCATTTCGACCTTACAACTAGCCTTCTCGGCCTCATGGGAGGTTCATCTTATATGAAAGCTTCACCAAATAGTAGTTTCGCTCTGAATCTTATAGGGTTGACGTTAAGTTTGTAGCAGTTGAAAATTAGCTTGATCCGCCAATTGAGCCATCCCAAGTTGCATATGATTCATATCGACTCCATTTTGGTGAGGAAAGGATTGGATGACGATGTTGATGTTGACCTTGCTCTGTACAAATCTACTAGGTCCAATTTTGCTTTTCCCCCTTTAGTTCATTCTGCCATTTCTCATAGAATTTTTTATATTGATTGTAACTAGAGAACTCTCTGCTTATATTTTAGGTTCATGGATAATGTTGCCGCTGGGAACCGGCTCGACCCGGGTGCCGAGTTGATGGGGTCATCGCTGATCGGCCGGCGCCACAACGCCAACTCGTGGGTCCTCAATGGGGCTATCCCTGATCGAGCACAGCGGCCACTGGACCATCATTGCGGGGTCATGCAGCGACCCCATCCGATCTCTTTGATCTGGATGGCAGACAAGCCGAGATCTCTAGCGACCCATCAACTCGGCGCTTGGATCAAGCCGGTTCCCAGTGGCAACATATATTATTCGTATTAAGCTAAATAAAATATTATTCTGTGTAGCCGTAGGATCTTTAAACATCCATATAACACTGGCATAAAAATCATCATTGATAACCAGTACTTTGATGTCCAATGAGCATCTTACAATCTTGATGCTTGTCTAACTAGGTAATTCTTCTGCATGAGCATACAGGTCATTATCAGGGGAGTCACTTGGATACTGCAACGATTTCCACAGCTGGCTGACCTATTGTGATGGAAGTCTCCTCCTTTGCTGGTTTATAGAACATTTTTGTAATATATCATACATCACAAATGCTGAGACTGTGATTTCATAGCTAAACTATCTCAAATAAAATTTCGATTATCTAAACCTTCTCATGATTGTGATTGCAAAGTGGGACTATTGAAAAACCTGCAACCCTTTCTGGACCATCCAGAAATCTGGAGGAATGTTTTTTAGTCCATCATTCTCTTAGCTATTGCGATCCATCCTTAATGGGTGGTAGCAGTTATACTTGATGAGTGATCTTATCTTCTGAAATTGAAAATACCCCAAATGCATATTCAATAAGTATGATGATCACCTAATTTGCTGATTGTTCACTGAGCAGTTCATGTGATTTTCTGTTAAGTGAGAGAAGCTCACACAGATGGCCTCTTGAAGAATAACAAAGGATTATGCTGCTTAAAAGCTGGAAGCAAATGGGGGAGCTTGGTGGAGTACATTTAACTGATAACACAATGTGATCTTGAATGAGAAAAAAATGTCCTCAATAGGAAAAAGAAAATCTGTCCATTCTCTCATTAAGTTTTATATCCTGAATGAGACAGAAAAATCTGTCCTCTCCTTTCCTTCCTGTCGTTTGACAAAAAGTGCGTCTGCCGGGAGTCGAACCCGGATCTATTGCTTGGAAGGCAATTATCCTAACCGTTGGACTACAAACGCTGACGTTGACAAGGGAACGAGTAGTAATCGTAATATAAATTACATTATTCCTTATTTATTTTTCGTAAATGCGTAGTACGCTGACTGCAAGTATGGACGCACATTATACTCAATTGAGTCTTAGACACCAAATATAGTGTATTTTAATATTACCTTTTTGGATTTTCATCCAAGGTTATTGGTGCGTGTTTTATAATATTTAGCATAAAAATATAAGAATACAAATGGAATATGAAGGTTAAGATTTCCTTTCTTCACCTCATCTAAAATTCTAAAATGCTACTGTTCCTGAGATTCTCCTCTACTCTCACAAACCCAACATTTCTACTCTCCACCATGTGTCATGTATATATGGAGGGCGTTATGCTGGTAATCCCTCCTAGCACTTGATTCAAGCATGAAAATAACAGTCGACAACATATCATATAATTATCAATCTCTCTCAAGTTTTATAATTTATTATAAAATTAATATGCTGATTATATGATTATAAGTTGTAGATTTACGGTCCTATGTGCCCACATATACAGATATCTCTATTTATGTTCTAAAAAGATTTATGGTTCTATATATGTGCTCCCGAGGAAAATATATAGTTTTTTTTTTACGGGAAAAAGATTATTTAATCTTTCTATCTGCATTGCATCACCCTTGTTCGATTAAAAAATGGTTGTGAACATAAACAAGATGCAAAATTTTCATTTACACAATTATATTTGCTGATCATCTATATTTACTGATCATCTATAGTTACAATCAATGCCTCTGAAGAGCCTTCTTCCCACACTCCTTGGGAGCACCTACGTGGTACACAACCTACCACTGCTATAATTAGTAGCAAAGTGAAGGTCAGCTTTGGAGATTGCAGCACAAACCGAATGCATAAATGGGCATTCCAGCTTCCCCTGATGAGACCAAAATGCCAGGGTCTTCTTGGTCTAAAGACAGCCTCTTATGAGGAGCAGACCATTTCTTCTGCACAAACTTCCTTCTCCTCCACGGGCCAATGTGGATGCCCTTCTCCTTCAGTGATCTTTTGCCTGCATCACATAAGATGTGCACAATTCTGTTGAGGTGCTTGGGCTTTCCGACAAATGTTTCAGGCAGGAGGTTTATTAGATCACGGTAGTTCTGACAAGCTTTTGCCATCTGGAAATCTGATTGGAAATCTACTTCAACCAACAAGCGCGATTCATTTCCTTCCTGCACTAAGACGTCTATGTATTCGTGGAAGCCTGCAAATCATTGTCAGATGTTTTTGCTCCAGCTAAAATACATCGAAAAAAAGCAGTTGAGATTGCAAGTTTCTGCTGAAAGGGGATGAAAACCTTATGGCTATTACTTGGTAAAATGATGTTATCTTTCCCCATCAATATTGTTCTAATGACAGGGAAGCAGAATGTTATCTCAACAAGGTGTTTGTCTTCACAACAAAATCTCCAACATTAATTGCTGACAAATTCTGGTGATAAACTTCTTACCTCCTGGCATACTTTGTGTTGGCTTCCATCTAGATATACACAGTGCTGCATCATATCCCATGGCACAAAGGCGGTCGACGACAGCCCAGCGTGTGCAGCTGCTGCATCCATCTGCCTCCTCTCGTGCCATGTTCGCAGCTCGAGTCGAGTCCAGGTGCAGCTTTGTTCTCACTATGCTACTATGAGCAAGAATGTCCTAAATTTAAAATGACTTAAGCATGTAATTTAAGGTAAGAAGGAAAATTTAAATCAGTACATCCATTGATTGTAGGAAAAGAAAAGGGGAGGAAGACTAGTATTTCTAGTGAAAGGTAGAACATTATGGATAAGTAGAACCTTGTGTCATATATCCTTTCATTTCTCAAAAAAAAGAAGAAGAAAAGAAACACTTCTTTAACATCCTCTCTTAAGACCTTCTATAATCTAGCAAAATTAAATTTTGACATAGGTGACATATCCAATTTCTACCAGGTTGTCTAATTCCACAGGGACGAATAAAATCAACACCGACAATACCAGTCCTTCGAACAAAATTTCTTTCAAGAGCAACAGAAGCAATGAGAGCTGATCCTTCTAATACCAAAACTCCAGTCATATCAAAATTCCATTATACAAAGAGATTAAAGACATCATAATTCCTAATAGAACAGAAGGCTTACCAAATGGAAATCATATCAGAGATAATCCAATCTTTAGAAAATTCTACATAACGATATAGAATGTGCTATGAATTATATATAGATAAGCAATAAAATCACCCGAAGCATGCACTCTTGCTCTCGCCAGAATTCAGCTCGCTCGAGGGAATGCAGCATGTCCTCATCATCAAAGCAACCATCATCTTCGCCACAATGGTCTAACTCATAGAAGTATTCTCCAAAGAAGACCGAAAGCTGGTCATCGAGGCTCCCTTGGCATTCATCACCAAGAGCCTTCTCTTCTACAAATTGACCCATTTTAGCTTTTTCTTTTTGGGTGGAGAGAAGAAGAGGCTCTCGGATGGAGAATTGCAGCCATGGGCAGGCACTATATATATGGCTAAGTGAGGAATGGATAAATCCGGAGTTAGTTTGAGGTATCTGGTCCGGATGGTGGTGGTGGTTCTTTTTTTTCTTGTGGGATAAGATGGTAGTTGGTCTTAATTAGATGGTCCAACTTTTTTATGCCGAGATCAGCTTAAATTATCCATCAGATAAGAATAAACATAAATATGTCCTATGAAAAGGACCGTTACCAGTCCACTGATATTCTTGGCCATGCAGAAATTAGATATTGATTTAATGTTAAAGGGGTTTGTTAATATTTGCAGTTCATGTCACATATAGAGGGTTAATAACATATGTAAATGTGTGTATGCCTCGCAACCTACATGGTCTTATGGTATCAACCAACATGGTTGCATCTTTTTATTTAGCAACTAAAAGTTCTAGATTCGAAAAGTAGAAAATGAAGATTATTTCCTAGTGTTACCCCGGCTAGTTGCAAAGTAGAAAATGGAAATCAAGTTTTCCCTATAAGCCCGTTGATACATGATGGATTTTGAGAACCACATGGTGGTCATTGGTAGCTTTTCTCAATACAGCATTGAGTATATAATGGTAAAAATATAGATACCAAATATTGCAGCATATTATTGTATTGTAAGTGTATTTATAGTGAATATTTAAAGTTTTTTTTACTCTAACCTAAATTATATATCTGAAATTTAAAGTGAAATCAACCGTGAATATTGTATAAGTAATTCTAGGTTTGCTTTACGAACACCAAAAATTTTCTTATCACACAATAAAAGTTTTTTTTGAAAACACGAGTATTTGTTGGATGTAGAAGGTTGTTAAACAGCAGACCGAGAGCTGCCAAGTCGGCAAAAAATTGATTATATTAACTTTTTGATGTGCAAAAATAAAATATTTATTTTATTGAATGCATTTTGAGCTAATTTATTTGGAACCAAAATGTGGCAAAGAGCAGGACCAAAATCACCGTAAATCCAGGGAAGCCAAATTGGTCCTCAAATTGCTGACTGGGACTCAAACCGGACAGAAACGTATATATGTGTCCACTTTGCTCCCCACACTGCCTCCTTTCTTTATCCTCATCTTATGGCTATGGAAGCCCGTCGATCCTCTCACTTTCTCTCTCTCCCTCTTCCTTAGGGTTAGGATTTCTCTCTCCTCCATGGCGACGGCATCCAAGGTGTCCTTCGTCGCCGCCGCCGTGCTCTTCTCGGCCTCCCCTCGTCCCCACCACCACCCGTCCATCAACCTCCAGAAGCTCCACCACTTCCCTCCTCGTCGGCCCATCGTAAGCACTCTCCAGAGGATCGCTTGCAAGGCAACAGAGGTCTCGAAGGTCGAGGAAGGAGAGCCGGAAGTGGTTCCGAAAGGAGGGGATGATGGGGAGACTTGGGTTCCAGTGGTCCCATTGGCGACGCTGCCCAAGGGGGAGCGGCGGGTGATCATACAGGATGGAGAAACTATCTTGCTTCTCTGGTACAAAGATGAGATCTTTGCGATCGAGAACCGGTCCCCTGCCGAGGGGGCTTACAGCGAAGGCCTTTTGAACGCCAAGCTCACTCAGGTATTTCGAGAACTTTGTTATGTATTTCTCTTGGAAAAAGAAAAGCTCTGTTTTTTTTTTCTCCTTTAAGATAGACTGGTAACTTAGTTAATATGGAAATCAAATGCATAAGGAGAGTTCTTTAACTTTGAAGTCTGAAGATGATGGTGTTGATTTAGTAGCATCTATTGATGTGGAGGTGTGCAAATGATTATCTTATTTAAAGCTTTTGTCAGATATTATTCCAGAGTTTACATGTATCGTTTGCCAGAATTAAGTGAATCATCTTACATACATGTCATTAACTTGGTCTATTTCTGGAAATGTTGATTTACTCAATTCTTTTCCAGGATGGTTGTATTGTTTGCCCAACGACAGATAGCATATTTGATCTTCGAACTGGAGTGATAAAGGATTGGTACCCGAAAAACCCTGTTCTGAGGGCTCTAACTCCAGCTTTGAGGACACTCCTTGTGTACCCTGCGAAAACAGATGGGGAGAACATATATATCAGCATGAAAGGTGTCCAAGCTGGAGGTTCGGCAGAAATTGTTTTCAGCGGCAAAGCTAATCCTGGTTTGACTGCATCTGATGTCAATGTGGAAGAGGTAACTTCCCTCATGGCTAAGATTTTTCTTATTTTCTTTGATGAATGGAATATGGAAGAAAATGTCATTGTCCAATGGGAAAGTAGAAGGATGAGATATTTATGATGTTCGTGCATTTACGAAGTCTTTAGTCTAGCATTGATTTGTTTCTAAACTATTAGGTGTCACAATTCCCTCCATTCCATATTATTTCGCGCATCAGCTTGTAGATTTGCAAAATTGTCATTTTCACTAAAAGAAGGAGATGAAGATGAAATCACATCCTCCACTTGTTTCTCTGCTCGATATATTTGGATTCATCATTTTCACTACTTCTTTAATACTTATGCTCTCACTCTTTCTCTATCTCTTGCTTTCTTCCTCTTGCTCCGACTTTCTCATTAAATAAATTATAGCTGGTGTCTTCCTTTAATCTCAATTATTACTTCAGCATGTTTTCTTAAGTTTTTACAAGCTCATAATCTGTTTCAAGAAGTACAACTGATTCTTCTAATATAATGAGTCACAGCATAGATATTAAAGTTAGAACATCCAGATTCTTTGTCTTATTGGATGCTGACATATGACTTGCAAAATGTGCATGATTCTAATTGCCGATTTTATCCATGTTTAGTTGCTAAAAGTTTTGATGGTTTGGTAGCAAGAATTATTTTTTTATTTTGACATGTGAAGTTCAATGTTTAGTGGAAGGTAATGCTAGTCTTGTCAATTAGAAAAACCTAATTAGTTATTGTTTGATGTTGTTGCTTTTGTTAGTTTTGATTGTTTAGGTCCCTTTACTGGGTTTGCAGTAACTATCTAGATAGTATGCAGAACTTTGGGACAGAACATTGGGCAAGGCTCTGCTTGACATGCTCATCTTGTTCGGTTTCATCATGAATCATGTAATTATCCTATGTACTTGAGCTTTCTAGAGTCATACGGCTCTAGCACAAACCACCTTGAAATTTGCTATGATTTTTTGAAAAATAATTAAAATGGATTGCACCACATAACTTAAATAAGAATAAAGTTGGTGGGTTTAAATTACTTTCTGCACTTGAGATTTTAAATTAGTTTCTGCACTCGACTGGACTAGCAATAGAAATATATTCAGCAACCACATTAAACATATGCTTCTGGAACTGGGTGTAACCTGAACCTCGGGTTCATACTCCTTATGCCACAAGAAGCCCAGACCTGTCTTGAAGGTCCTTGACATATACTTTTGCAACTCTAGGTTCTATATGTCTGAAATTGATCGATCATCAAGTGATAGTAATAAGAATAGCAAGACTGTTGCTCCACAAGTGTGCACATGCAACAAGTGTATGTTTTAATAGAGCTACTGAATCAATCAATGTTGTCTTTTTATCTGGTTCCCACAAATGCTTCATGTTTTTTCTTTTATTTTTACTTTTCTTGCCTGTTGCTTTGATGAATTTCAGGTGAGAATGGTAGTTGATGAGGATCTTGAAGGTTTTGGTTTCACAGGAAAGAATGAATTGATAAATGGGAAAGCAGCTACAATTGGCTTTCTACTATTAATAGATTTTGAGCTCTTAACTGGTAAAGGTCTCCTTAAGGGGACAGGTTTCTTGGACTTCATTTATGCAGCTTCAAGGGCTTTCAGCTCTTCATAAACATTCTTAATAATTCCTCCTGAAGGTGCTGCAAACTTAAGGTTTTTATGAGTTCAGAAGGTATATTTTCTGCATTAGGCTCATGAATGTTGATTTTTTTTTTCACTTGAAAGGGTTATATATTGGGCACCTTGATACCATTCAATAATATTTGCAGAACTAGTACTTTGATTGTATTGTTTAGGTCTAGTTTTAAAACTGCCTGCTTAGCAGAAAGTTTACAAATTACCACTTAATTATGTACAGGAATTAATGTTATGACCATATCTAGTCATAGTTGCATACTTGTCACATGCTAATGGGGCATGAGCTGAAATTCTTTGAGACAGCTATATGATTAAATTGATGCATGAATTTAAGTGTAGGCCAAAAGAATGCAAGAGAGATAGAGATGGATGTAGAGTGAGGGAATGCCTAGATATAGCCCTATAAGAACTGAGTAATGAAAAAATTGCTTGAGATTACTTGCTAATGTTTAACCGAAGCTCTAAAGGGCCCTGATGAGAAGGAGGTCCGTCTGCACAGAGATGGTGGGATGACCTGCAAAGGCATGAAAATGACAAAAAACTAAAGATATTGCTACGATGATTGATGAGTGACTATGCATGGTTCAAAGTACTTTTTATAAGGTCTGTTTGAGAATTTCACTTCTTGCTGAAAAAAACAAAGTTTACTGTTTCTAGTTGTCAGGAGGTCATGACTATATGTCAAGTTGGTCAACCACCAATTTTGTAATATTAGAGGAGTCTAATCAGGGCCTAAGTCTCTTTTAGTACTGTGCGAAGATAAATAGTGCCCATATATAAGAAAGGAATTTCTGTTTTCCTTCGATATGATCTGTATAAAATAGTCATCTGCGATTAAGTGTTCAGATTCATATTCTAGGATTTTCCTGGATGAAGACTGATGTCAAATTCCTTCTAGGTTGGGGCTACTCTGTGCTAATGACAGTTACTTGAAGTGAAATATAAATGCAGATTAAATTGCTTGCACTAATAGGCAATCTATCATAGGTCATTACAATATTGGCATGGTCAGGTGCTAAGGCCAAGTTCATGTTTGTGCTTTAGCTTGATGAGTTGAAGTTATCGACTTAACTACATACAGCTTGTTAACATGGTCCTGTAAGTAGTAGTTCTACGGGACTAATGATCATAAAATTTTAGGTACTTCCAAAATCTTATAAATGTGACATGTGCTGTACAGTTCAAATCAAATAAAACTATGCAAGCAAAAAAAAAAAAAAAAACTTAACAGATAACAGTTCAGCGTCTATTTGAGAAATGTTTATTTCTTTTTATTTTTGTTTTATTTTTTTTTAAGCTATCTTTGTTGTATCATATGGATGGGTTGTCATTTTTTTTCCTTTTTTCCTTCTTAACAGAGAAACATCAAGTATGAAAACAGATCAATCAAGGGACATGCATCTCTCAAAGCCCAGTCTGGCTTAAACTTCTTATCTCCAGTGTTCATGTAGAAGTAGGTCAGATTTTGATTTCTCTTTGTAAGATACCTGCCACATTCCTGTTACATCAATACAATATGCCGATTGTGCATTTCTTTGTAAGATTTCCTCGCAGAAGTTCCTGACAAGCAGTCCCTTTCCTAAGTCGCATGCATGGTGAGCCTAGCAATTAGAAGTTCAAGATAGTATCATATTTTTCAGGGATTTGCAAATGGACCTTGACTCTTGATCAACCTATCATTCTGCTGAGCTTCGTCTCCATCTGTTAATTATATTTAGCACAATTAAATGCATTTGACCTGTATAATTACGAGATTTGTAGGCATTCATGAAATTTATGCGCTTGCTCTTGGCTGATCGAGTGACCCAGTTGAGTGAATGCATATCACTTCTTTGTAAACAAATTATTTTTTGCGTATTCCAAATTCTTCTATAAGAAGATGGATACCTTGATTTTTAGGGCTGCAAAATCCAAGATAAATAACAGATACAACTACCGGTCGTGCATGACCCTCGTTAAAGCATCTAATGTCAATTGGCTGAGTGATTAGCTTGACTGGGACTAGATAAAATTTAATCATCATTAAAATTGCAATGAATGTAGCTGAGTGTCTGTAGGAGCCAATATCTCTTCCTCATTGCTCAATCTTGTAAATCTATCTAGGTTGTTGGGAGATGACATAAGATCAAGGCAGCACCATCTGTGTAGATGGCAAGGAGAGAAACTCTTGATGTCAATTTAACTTTATAATGTTTTATTCTGACGTGTGCTGCATAGGGGAAGAATGCAACAAGTATATTTCTTCAAGATAATTATAGTTGTATGTGAGCTTAATTGGGTTTCTCCTTCTCCATCTTGCAAATGATTAAATTTTCTTGGAATCAAGCTAACATGACTTGCAGTTCTACAATTTATCATAACTTATACTTGAAGACACTGTGGATAAATATTCAGTCCTAGCAATTTGTCATTTTAAAAAAAAAAGATATTGCTATAGAACTGTAGTTCACTAGAACCATATCTTATAGAAATACTTCTGGAGCGCATATGCCATTTTAATCTGAGTCACATTACTATGCATTTCATGTTCTGTCTTTTACTAAAGTCACATGCCTTGAATTCAACCTGAGATACCCTTTGAGGATTAATTCAGATAAGTTTGGATGGCCTTCATTTTCATATTATTATTTAGAGAATTCAATTACCAAATATTGTTAGCTTAGTTAGGTGTGATTCACTTCCTTTTTTCTTATTCTTATTTTTGATTTGCTCAATCAATTATTTTTGATTGGTGCAAAGATGTTGTGTGATCGAACTTGAGATTATTAACCGGATGCGATCCAAACCCATTCAAATTGGAACATTTCCTTGCTTGTCCATCACATCAAATTTAACAAGCATGTGTGGTAGATTTGAACCATCCGAAGTTTCAACCATGGCTTGTCAACCTAATGGCATCCCTGCTTTCTCTCCACTCATTCAGGTGTTCGGTTTCCCACAGCGTCCTTTCAGTCTCTTTTCCCCACTGCATTTTTTAGACCAGAAAACGGGTCAAATACTTCAAAATCTACATATCTTATATCAGCAGTTGACTGTTATTTATATTTTTCATTTAATATTTTCTAAATTTAAATCTACATATCTTATATCAGCAAAAAAAATATTTTTATATACAAATACTTCAAAATCTACATATCTATTTACCTATTGACTGTTATTTATATTTTTCATTTAATATTTTCTAAATTTAAATCTACATATCTTATATCAGCAAAAAAAATATTTTTATATGAAAAATATAAATTATTTAATATAAAGTGGTATGATCCAAAAAAAAAAAAACATGTTATATTTTGATGATTGTTTTTTGTTAATTTCCTGTTATAATGGCTAAAACAGTTATTGTAACGACTACTAATTTATTTGAAAAATAAATCCGACGCAGACGAAGCCTAAATGATCCATTTTGGAAGGAAAATAAGCATCTATCAACAACTGCCAAATAACTAATAACTATAGCTTCCAATTTGACTTGTGACAAGTAAAAACCCTCGTGCTTCAGAACCCGTGAATTCTCCTCCTCTCATCTTTGACAAATCCGTGCGAACATCCATGGCCATCCTTCCATCGTTGACGAGTTGACCCATCTTTTTTCCCCGTGCAAGCTACTATATAAGAAAATGTATAGATCCCAGTTCCAAGCATTCCTCCCACAAAACTGGGGGGTTTCCACGCTGAAAGACCGAAGACCGGCGTTTACCTGCTTGTCGGATTCCGGTCCCATGAGGCGGTCTGAAGGATACGCTAGCCCTGGTTCAACTGGCCGGGCTGCCGGGAAGGAGATAAAATACAAGGGAGCGCGCCGCCGGCGGTGGGGGAAGTGGGTGTCGGAGATTCGGATCCCGGGAAGCCGAAAGCGTCTCTGGCTGGGGTCCTACTCCACCCCTCAGGCCGCCGCAGCCGCCTATGACACCGCCATGTTCCTCCTACGTGGACCGTCCTCGTCGAGCAGTCTCAATTTCCCTGATCACGTCCCCTTCTCTGGTTGGGTTGTCATGTCGCCGGAGTCGATACAAAGAGCGGCGTCGGACTCCGGCAAAGCGGTTGATGCTCAGCTGATTTCAATGGAGGCCGCCGGGGAGCACGGTGGCTTGAGTTACGGAAAGTGAAGTTAGGGAGATCTCCATATTGCTTGCCTTAGTCGATTATTTATCTAAATTAACTCGTAATATTTGTGATGATGACTTGGTTTGTCTTAAGTTGTCTCCATTTAGGAAGGTGGCAAGTGGGAATTATAAAGAATTGCATTGTTATTTAGCAGGGGCTAAGAGTGAGATGAAATTTTTCTTATCGATTTTCTTCTTTTTTGGACACGATGGCGCAATAAGTTTGCCGCCGCCTTGCTTCTTCTTCTTCTTTTTCATCTTCTCCTCGTTCTTTTAATTTTTTAAATTTATAATCTGATGTATTTAAAATAAAACTTATATATTTTAGTAGTCTTTTATCTATATATTAACTGGTGAAGAAATAGACAATCCGGACGATGCCAAACACAGAACTGAAAATTATGTTCTAAAATTATGTTCAAACACAGAGAATTCCTATTTTACTCAAAGAAGTAAAGACAGTATTAGAATTGAATATCATGGCTTTCTCTAATATTAGTTTCCTTTCCCTTTTATAAAATCCCTGTCTGTGATCTTGAGTTTACTCATTATTGGTTATCATCTCAAGGTTTATTCTTCATGTATATATATATATTGGCTGGTGGATGGCGAGGGGTGTTAAGGCTCAACATATCAACCTCTTTGCTATAAATATGAAATTTTGAAACTTAATAATTAATTACCGATATACTACTGAATCTTGTACTATCTTTGCCACGCATAAGATATATGGTTTGATTTTGATCCCTCGATGTATAAATTCTTAATTCAATAAGCAATGGCTCGATATCCTTAGAACGTGGTCTCTAGCCGAGATGGGGATCAGATGGGTATAAATTATAGGATAAGAAATAGGCCCTCTATACTTAAGAGGTGACCATCCTTCCTGATCTCTAGTGTTCCTACCTTATCGAGTTATTTCTATAATTATAACAAAAAATTCTATCAAATTATCATTTAATTAGTATAAAAATAATTACTATAATAATTATATCAATATAAAAATAATTTGATATTATAATATCTAGACATATAATTATCATATGTATTATAAACTAATAATTTTATACATTATTTATTTATATAATTATAATTATTATAATAATTTATAGATTACAATACAATAATAATATTAAATATAATATATTTTACTAGTATTATAATAATAATATTATATCATAATAATACTATAATAATATTATTGTTACTAATAATATATATTATAATAATGTTATTTTACTTACAAGGATGCCGTGGAGTGGGAGAAGAACGATTGGAGTGGTGAGGGAATTTTTTATTAGAAAATTTTTTATGATTGAGATTGTGACAGATTGTGACTACAGTTGGAGTTCTAAGTTTTAGATTTTTAGAGTTAAATTGTAATTGGAAGCATCCAAATATTGGTTTTTGGTATCTATAATTTAATTGGGGTGGGGGGGGGGGGGGGGGGGGGGGGGGTGTAGTCCACTCCTATTGTGGGCCATAGAAATACTTGGTGCGCTGCACACCGTCCCGCTCAGCCCATGCTTTCCTTCTTTTTTTTTGCATTTTTTTTTAAAAAAATAGTGTGTTATTAAAGTTTGTGAGCAGTTATTAGCTCAAGATATAACTTAATTTAGTCAAGGCCTAGCCTAGCTTTTTTTTTTTCAGTTAAAAAATTATTTCTAGTCGATTAGGCTGCATAGATCACAGTAGGTGAACCCACTCTTTAAAACCACCACCTTTGCCATGGCTATTTGCTTCTGGCCTTCGCCTTGCCTTCTCTCTATCTTCTCGTCCTTCGCAAGGTTGCCTTTATTGGTCCAATTCTCATTGCTGAATGCGATCTCGACGCAATGAGAGAAGACGAAATTAATGAAGAGAAGGTTTCCATCTAGTTCTCATCCTCCACCTCAACCTCGCTCCAAGGGAAAGGTTCCAGTGCCTCGCTCCATGGGACTCGGCGCTCTTCAACCTCGCCATTGCCTCCGGTTTTTGCCCTCCACCCTTATCCTTGCGCCGCCCTGCTCTGTGGTGCCTTGTCTTGCTTTGAAATAGTTAACAAGAGGAGGAATCGTACTTAAGGATGGTAATCGGGTCGGATTGGACATAAACAAATCGGGTCGGATGCAGATCGGATCAGAAAATCATAAATTTAAATCCGATCTGTTTATTAAATACGTCAAGAATTATAATCTGAATCTGATATGTTTAATAATCATGTTCTAGAAGTGGCGGAAGCCTAACCACCTCATCCTTGCAAGTGAACCAGCTTCATCTCTGGATGAACCAGCCGGGCTATGGATCTTTGGCATGTATAGTATATAAAAATTCGGATTAGATTGGGTTTCAACGTCTAAAATCTACTTATTAAACGAACTTACATTTTAGATCTGATCCGGATTCATCTGAAAGTTTTCGAGCTTATCAGAGACAGGACTCTAGATTAATTATCACGAAGGGCGACGTACCTTCGAGATTTCAGTTTTTGGGGTGGAATTCAGGATAGTGTGGAAAAAACTCTCCTATAGGAGATGTGTGCTAGAGACTGGGTGCATCATCCTTGAGGGAGACCTAGCCATGGTGATTCAGTACGTATTAGAAGAGAGGCGGGGGCAGAGCACCTGCTGTTAGGCGACATTCAGCAGCTGCTGAGGAAGTGTAGTGCTTTATAGGCTATGCATGTGTATCATGAAGCGAATAGAGTTGTCGATTGGGGCGCCTCATTTGCTGCCTAATATTTTGTAGAGATTCTTTGCACTCGGCATAATTCTATTTCTTCGTCACTACTTCTCTGCACTCGGTATAATTCTATTTTTCGTCACTACGTTATTTTTTTTATTAATTTAACTAGCTGTGCTCATGCGAAATTAGAATGAGCAGCTGGTATACCAATAAAAAAAAAAAGAAAAAAAAAAAAGTAGTTGGCGCGCATGGATCGTACATGTTTGCGGGCACAAGTAATTCCGACAGCTTAAGTTTATGAGCTCATTTGGTTCGCGGGAAAAGAAGGGGGGAAAGTGTGGTCAACGGGAAAGTAATGAAATGCCTCTTGTTTGGTTGGAGTTTTCAAAGGAGAGAGAAGGAAAAGGTGTATTCCCATGGGAATGTGATTCCCACATTTCATGGGAAAGTCTTTCCCATGAGAAACATGGGAAAGTTACTTTTCCATGAGGCAGGAATCACTCCATTTTTACTTTTTCCCAAAAAGTCCCTTCAGCATTAAAGAAGCATTAAAAAGGCATTAAAAACCTAATTTTTATTAAGGGCATAATAGGAATTATATATAACTTTTCTAGAAAAGTGGATGGCCAACCAAACATAATCACCTTGGAAATTTGTCACTTTCCCATGGTCAACCAAAAATGCCAAAAGTACTTTCTTAGGCATCCTCTTCTTAGGAATTTGTTTCCCAGAAATCATATTCCTAAGAAGGAAAATGCTTTCCGCGAACCAAACGAGCCCATATGGCAGCACTAAATTTCTCCCGCAAAGCTGCTGCTCATTCGACCGTTACTCTCTTTGACAACAAAGTAGTTGGCGCGCACGTCAGTCGGTGACCTCGTTTCTTCCCGCTGTTACCTTAACACCTAGTAACTCTTTGCAGCCCAATTAAACTACTCGAAGGGTTCTCCATCCGTCGATGCAAGTAGGGCCTGCACGATTATGGTGTCAAGAACCTATTAGATACTGCCATGTAGAATGCCAACGGTGTGGAAGTGGATTGGTAATGGAATTGGGTCTCCCAGTTTTTTTATTAACTGATCCCGGTTTTCCTCCCTCCTCGGGATGGTCGTGCTCCACTCTTATTCCCCCGCGCCCGTCTCTTTGATTTTTATTTTAAGAATTTTTATGAAGAAATTCTTCTCCCTATTTCCCTGAAAATTCTCTCCCTCTCTCGAGATTCCAACTCATTTCATCTGTGGATTGGCTCTGCACATCTAACGGACAAGAATCCGTCGGCCGGGCGGGATTTTAGGGTTGTAGCTCCGACAAATCCTCTCTGCTTTCTTTTCCTTCTTTGCTGGAATGACTAATATTTTTTTTTTTTGGGAAAGAAGTTTATTTTCCTTTTAGTTATAATTTCGATTATCTCTCTGTCAGCAGTTGCTATCCAATTTATCGCCCTGTCCGTATTTTCCTCAATTTGTTTTGCGAAAAATAGAAAGAAGAACGGGGGGCGAGGGGGAGGAATTCGCCGTAAGAAAAATAATGAAAGTTGAGCCAAGAAATGCCGGTCGGAGCCCTTGTTTCGGGTTCCGGTCTCGGTCTTGAGAGCAATCTGGCCTTTGGATTGAGTTATTGATGCTCTTGTTGGTTCCTGTTCTTTGTTTTGACTCAAAGTTTGGTCTTTGATCCATATTTTGTGCTTGGTGATCTTGGTTCTTGAGATTTTGTGATTATTTTGGATTCAATTTGAAGGATTATGAGTAGGAGTGGCTGTTCTTCGAATCGAGTTTTTGAAGAATCTGGAAAAGATTTGAAATTTATGATACATCGGACGTAGCAACTTTCATTTTTTGAGGGGTTTTTAGAGCTTGTTCGTGTTGAATGTAAGGAATCCCTCTTTCTTTAAGAGGGATTTGGGTTGCGATCCAACAGAGTCGTTGTGTGTTCGAAGGTTTTGGGCATCAAGGAGTTCTCCGGGCGATGCAGTTCCATTGCCGCACTTAATGTGTCAAAGCTTCAGCACCAAAGGAAAAAGGTGGTGTTTAGTCGTGCTTATGGGCTGCATTTGCTCCAGAGGTATAAGCACAGATGAGGATGGTGAGACCCAGCAGAAAGATCGGAGCAAGTCCTTCAAGCGGTTCGTCACGCTTTCGAAGAAAGAGGAGGTTGTGGCAGCAGTTGCCGAAGTGGTTGTTGGAAATAATGGGGGTTCGACGAGGCCTAGACCAAAGCCACAGGACAATGAAGACAGCACAGCATCCCAGATGCTGGATGAGGGGGCGAAGAAAGCCACGGTGAATGTCGACAGGACGAGGAAAGCCATTGGGCACCAGAGACGGGCCACTGTGGATGTTGGGCCAGATGGCAGTTCAACAGCCGGTGGCGACAAGGCGGGGGAGGCGAATTTGGGGATCGTTGATGTGCCCAACGGGTTCTCGGGGGAGCATGCAGCAGCAGGTTGGCCTTCTTGGCTCACATCTGTGGCAGGGGAAGCAGTAAAGGGCTGGCTACCTCGGAGAGCAGATTCCTTTAAAAAGTTAGATAAGGTCTGTTGTGTTCCTCCTATTTTCATGATTTCTTTCTTTTTTTCTTAGTATGGATTAGAGAAAAAAGAAGCTATCCTTGTAAACTCCAACTTTGTTATTTTATGCTTTGATAACTTTGTTTTGACTCAGGTCATCTTGCTGAATATATATAGAAACATCTATGATATAGATTCGAATGCACCTAATATCATTATTGCGAAATTGATATAATTAATGTATATCTCTATACCAAGTCATAAGAAGTCATGATGTAATCAGTGACTGGTTAGAAATGCACTGCGATTCCTTAATATTGCTTCTGAAATATCTGTTAGGGAAACTTCACTTGGTGGCAATGGAATGAATAATGCAGGCAAAATTGTTGCAAACTGTCATTCTGTATTCTCGTCGGAGACATTGATAGAATTGTCATTCTGGGTTTCATTATTTCATCTTTTCAGACTTAAAGTTGTTATTTTAAAATAATTATTGTATGCTTATGGTATTAATGCTAATTTGGGTTCAATTATACAGTGATTTGAAATTCTTTTGCCACCATAGTTAAGGCTTGAGTTTAGTAGTGTTCAAGAATTAGTTGCCAATGACTATCTGAATTTAATCATGAATTATCTTTGCAGATTGGACAAGGAACTTACAGTCATGTGTATAGAGCCCGTGATCTTGAAACTGGCAAAATTGTTGCACTCAAGAAAGTGCGATTTGTTAATATGGATCCTGAAAGTGTCCGCTTTATGGCGAGGGAAATTCATATTTTGCGTAGACTTGATCACCCAAATGTTATAAAGCTCGAAGGTATAGTTACATCACGAATGTCATGCAACTTGTATCTTGTATTCGAATATATGGAGCATGATCTTGCTGGACTCACAGCGATGCCAGGGATCAAGTTCACAGAACCACAGGTGTTTTCTCCAATAAAATGTTTCATGAGTTATTGACCCTCGGCGATCCTTCTAACATAGTTTCCATGGTCTCGCATATTCATTTAAACCATCTTCCTTTGGATTTCAGGTAAAATGTTATATGCAACAGCTACTACGCGGGCTTGATCATTGCCATAGTCATGGGGTTTTGCATCGAGATATCAAGGGTTCAAATCTTCTAATTGACAACAATGGCCTCCTTAGAATAGGGGACTTTGGCCTGGCGACAATTTTCAATCCTGAGCACAAACAACCGCTAACAAGTCGTGTTGTAACACTGTGGTATCGGCCTCCCGAGCTTTTGCTGGGTGCAATAGAGTATGATGTTGCTGTTGATTTGTGGAGTGCTGGTTGCATCCTTGCAGAATTGCTTGCTGGGAAGCCAATCATGCCAGGAAGAACTGAGGTATACCCTCTTTCTGCAGATGCTTAGTTATTAGATCAGGAAGCTAGTTAAGATAAGATATTCTTCTGTTATTTCTTTCTGATATTCTTTTAAAAAATTTAATACAAGTAGATGGTAACAGTGAAACAAATGTTCATCTCTTTATCATAGAAGTTTTTCCCCCTCTATTACCGCTGGCTGTAGCAATAGTCATCCTCTTATAAACCTTGGTGGCTGAACCACTCTTAGGTGGAGCAACTGCACAAGATTTTCAAGCTGTGTGGATCACCATCTGATGAGTACTGGAAGAAATCCAAGTTGCCTCATGCAACTATTTTCAAACCTCAACACCAATATCGACGCTGTTTTGCTGAGACATTTAAGGATTTCCCTTCTTCAGCATTAGCACTATTGGATTCCCTACTTGCAATAGAACCAGAGAATCGGGGAACAGCAGCTTCTGCCCTTGACAGTGAAGTAAGTTCTGATTTTCTGTAACTTGCAATTTCAATCAGGGTTGTTTTCTTCAACTGTAGTTTGGAAGGCCTCTAGGCATTACTTTTTGGCTTCTTCCTGTAATTTTTTTGCAGAGTTTTGTAATGTGAACAAATATAATACCAATAATTCTTCTGTAAATATCATTCTGTAATATTGATTTGGCTGCCATTTATCTTTGTTTCTAATATTTTAATTTTCTTAATGTGGGAGTGATCTTTATACCATGTTATCTTATTCTTAACCTGAGAAGTTTGCTACATGCTATGGTAGAGCGAAAATTTTATCAGTCCTCTAAGACTGCCTGCATTTCTCTTTCAAAACATAAGCATCTATGATTTTGTATAAGAATGAATCTGTTTCAATTGTTTATGGTCTCCTTGATCCTAAATTTTCTCAAAGAATGGTTATATATAATTATATTATACATTTTTTCTTTTGCATATTGTCGTCGGATTATCTATTATTTTTTCATGTTTTGTTGTGTGTTGTTACTCCATTTCATACTTTTATGATCGCTTTTACTTTTCAGTTCTTCAGATCAAAGCCACTTGCTTGTGATCCCTCAAGCTTGCCCAAATATCCACCCAGTAAGGAGTATGATGCCAAACTTCGGAATGAAGAAGTTAGGAGGTACTGTATCTATGACAACACTAATTATGGAGAAAGCTTTATTGTTTGGGGGGAACTTATCTAACATCTCTTAATATGAACTAGAAATAATAAAATTGCTATATTTATGCCAGTTAAGTTGAGGTTGAAACCATTCACCTCTTATGCTATATCCCTTTACAGGCAAAGAGTAGCAGCCATCAGTGGCCGATCAGAATCTGTAAGGCCAGGAAGAGGAGAATCCAGAGGAATGCAAGTGCAATTGGAACATCAGGTATCATTGCATTTTTTTATTATGTAATTCTTCATCATCGTAACATCATCATGTAAATAAAAAAACTAAAATGTTACTTAGATTTAAAACCCCTTGAGAAATAACATCTGTCTATAATCATATTTAGCTTCCAGATTGGCTGCAGCTTCATGTTAATATGGAGAATCAATAAAAGAATTTGCATCTCTCTCTCTCTCTCTCTCTCTCTCTTTCTGTGTGTGTGCTTGTCTCTCTCATGCACATTACAGCAACCATTTCTCTTCCTGTTATCAATTAATAGGTTCATCCATAATGAGGAAGTTGGTTTTCAGGCTTAATTTGTTTTGTTCACAATTTATTTGTTCTTTCACTGGCACAGAAGCAACAATCACCGGCAAATCCGAAAAGCACCACTGAGAAGTACAGCCCACTGGAAGATGGTGTGGAAGGATTCCCACTTGACCCTGCCTCAGGAGTAGAGAATGGCTTCCCTCAATCTGGTCATCCTGGTGCATATGGAAACTCATGGACTAAAAAGGTCCATAAAGATGAGCACAGGATGGTTCCTGGTCGTTCTTATGGTTCTATGAGGGTTCCAAATGGTCCTCAGCTAAGGACACAGAGATCGTATGGGCCTCAGTCTGGTGCTGACCCCAACTTCCCAGCTTCAGTGGCGGCAAAAGGCAGTTCAAACGGATACAGTAGGCTTGATGTTACCGTGCCTTCTGAGAAGCAGATGCTTGATAGGCCTTATTCAACTCATAAGAAAGACTATGGAGTTGGGGGAAAGGACTCAATAGCAATGGTAAGTTCTGTTAGCACATAATTTCATGTTGAAATCTAAATGACAATTGCTAGACTTGGCAATTACTGAAGCTATAGACCTGAGAGCAAAGCTTTGACATGCTTAGATTATGAAATGTGAACCTTAGAAACTTATTGTCTCAGCCTATGTACCATCAGAGCCTATCCAAACCCAGTTGACCAGACATAAAGCTACAAACAATTCAGAATAAGTTTAAAGAATTACATGGTGCTGCAGAAGAACCATTGCCCTGAGTTACAGATTCATGTGACCACGTACCTGTGATTCTTAAAACATGATAAAGAACATTGTTCATTCATTATGGAACCAATAACATGTGCATTTCTGCTCTTGCAAATTGCATCACTGGCTACTTTGCCAGAGTCGGTCAGCAATACACTTGTCACAGATTCAACCTTTCAACATGTTAGAGCTTGGAGCTTTTAGGATAGCAAGCACATAGCCTTCATGATTTGAGTTCTAATGTTAAAATGCTTGACTGATTCAGGGTTATGGTACTAAGAACAAAAGAATTCACTACTCCGGGCCATTGATGCCACCAGGGGGAAACATTGAGGACATGCTCAAAGAGCATGAGAGGCAGATCCAACAAGCAGTTCGCAAAGCACGCCTCGATAAGGTCAAGACCAAGAAGAACTTTTAAGAAGATCACACTGAAGGCACTCTTTTGCAGCATGAATGGCAGTTCAGAAGATAAAAGAGCTGGTTTTGACTTACATTGCTGAAATGGAAATAATAGTAAAGCAGAGTAACTTGCACACGTCTGAATAATTCTACAACACAAAAGCCACAGTTTTCTTGATCAGCAAAGAGGGATGTTGAATGTCAAATTTGTATGATGGCACGATGAAGGAGATTTTACAGCTTTCGATGCAGAACTTGTAAACTTGATGCACTACTGCCAATTGTATATTTAATGGGTGCCTTGAGTTATGGGGAAACTGTCAAAGAGAATGATTCAAGGGCAGGGTCACTTGGAATTTTTTTGGCATGTGTATATCTCTGAGGCCAAGCAAATTGATTATGAAAGCTAAAAGAAGAGGGGTCTATTTTCAGTTGCATATCATCATGTAAACTACACTCATCTTCCCAAAAATTTAATGAATGTATCTTGGTAAAGTTCTCTATATTTTATATTTTCCTTGTTCTTAGCTGCACATAACTTGATGTTGTCATCTTATTGTTGTGTATTTACTATAACTGGTTGGCCTGTGAGTGGATAACAATACGATCTAACTCGAGATATTGCCATTTCAGATTTTGTTCTTGTTGGTCTTTTAAAGAGGTTTAAATTATCGACAGCATTATTAGGATCCAGTCAAGCTTCAGTTCGTTCTGGTAGCAAAATGTTGAGGTACTAAGCATCTAATGGTGCCTTCCACTATGGCCTCGTCGCGTGAACTGAAGCAACCTATTCCTCAAACAACGGCGCGTTAACTCCCATTTAGATGGCCAGTTTTAGAAATTAATAGCAGTAAAATTTTGATCGATGGAGTCTTTTGGCATGTCTTTAAGTTGATCGCTTTTTATTGATTCTCTACCTTCTTTACTCTTGCAGTAGAATTCTCTGCTTCAGGAGCAACCCATAACATAGTTGCATGAACACGTAATCTAATTCTGCTTGATTTACAACCCCACAAAACCCTGACCAGAATCCTTCATAACATGGGGATGTGCGCCCTCAGTAGGTATGTATCTGGGCTAAAGTTTTCAAAAGATTATTAGCTAATAAATAAACATTTGAGTGTTGATTAGCTGGTTTTGCCTGCAGCTTAACTGGAGTATCTTGTTCAAACCTCAGAACAACATTAGATCTCAGAAAATTATGCAAAAGAACAATTTCATTCTATTTAGGATGCAGAGGCAGGCAACAATGGCAAATATCTTGTGCAGGATCCTAGAAATAACAGGAAGCAACAATTTCATACTACTACTGTCAATTCTTGTTGCGTCGTCAATCTTGGAAAATCTCTTATTATCCATCAGCATGGCTTCACATTGCACTGGTAGTAGGCAAATAGCAAATACCTCCATATGACAAGTTCATTCTTCCATTGTCATAGTTTAAATGCTTCAGATTATAGAATGATTAAATTATTATCCTAGGAAAACTTTCCCAAACATCTCCTTTAAATTAAAATAAGTATACTTCACAGTTAACTTACAAATTGTCATTTGAGTTTTAAAACAGCCAAATGGAGCAAAAGTTTTCTTTTCAAATTTTTTTTTGATCGGCCACATCACTTAATTCAGAAGAATTAGACGGGACAGTTGAAGAAAATATAAATATAGTGGTCGAAATCTATCTTTTATAGAATTTTAATTTTTCTATGATTATTTTCATTAGTTATATCCATTTCAGAAAAAAATGTATTCTTTTTTAAATAAAAAAGAATCTGAATTGTGACAATCTAACTAGTATAAATAATGATTATGTATCTCAATTTGTTATTGGTTAATAAAAAAAATCTAAATCTTATTTTCATCAAAAAAAAATTAGTTTTTAATTTTTCTGAGAAATTTGTGTTTAACCGTAGAGGAAATTTCTTCCTTTCTCATGTGTTGGCGTTCATAGCATTTTTAACGAGTGTCGTCGGAATCGGGTGGAGCACCAACGCTAGATTGAGAGGGTTCGGGGCGCAGGGGCTCTGTCTCCAAGGAGGACCCAAAAGTGCGGGTGGTGTTGGGGCTCTCAGGGTGATTCTCTGGCCGGTGGATTGGTCGGAGTGGGGCGGAGCACCGACGGTGGATCCGGCGGAGGCGGCGGTGCCGGTGGGAGGAGAAGGCGAGGAGATTTGGGGCAAAATAGCGATCTTTCCCTTCTCTGAATATAGTCTTACATTTCTCTAGAATTGCAAGTAATGCCATTCTCGTTGACTGGTTAATCTGGAAAACAGGTAACCGTGGTGGACCGTTGATGCTCTTTTGGACGGTTAATGTTATTTTTTAGATTATTTTTTGATTTAAACAGAATAATAATGCAGGCAAAAGGGACGCGTTCATCCGGAAAGCAGAAAACTGGCGCTCCAAATTGGAGGAAGAAACGAAGTAGCATCATGTTATCTTTGGCCAGTCCCCATCCTCTTCACCGCCTAGAATTTTTCCATCACCAATCCAACAAGAAGATTTCGTTTCGGTGCGCCAAGATTTCCCATAACAAGCTAGATTCTCCATGTTGGTCCTCTAGATTCTCTGGGAGTTGGAACTTGCTGTCCTCCAGAAGAAGATTTCATGCACAGTCTCCAAGAACAGAGGGTGATTTGACAGAAAGTATCCAAGTTTCTGAGGAGAGAATTATTAGTTCCACGAAGGCTGAGAGCCCAGCTAACAGCTTCTTGTCTGTACTCTGCCCTCTCCTAAAATTATTTGGGGTAAGGAGTTCATTTGTTCTTTTATTTTGTTGTCTTGTGTTTGATTAAAATCCAATTATGACTCAATATCGTATCATTGGCTTCTGCTTCAATATGATATTGGCCTTGTTCATTTTTCTTTTACTTTCTGTGCTTGTAATTGGTGCACCAGGCGGTTCTTTGCTTTCATTACATGTGTGAGATTTATGGGTTTGCTGGTGGTTGGCTTTTTCTTTTCTTTTTGACTGAAGGGTTTCTTGTCATCTATTGTGCTGCTCTTGTCTGCATTTGGATGATTCTGAACGCACCCTGTTGTTTTGAAAAAAAAAAGAAGAAATTGATTAGTATTATCTTTAGAGCTTTTTTATAAAGTATATCTAATTGGTCTCTTATTGAAATTTATTTATATAAATATTAGATATGATGAGCTGCTTAGTTTTGTGCAAAATAGGTTCAACTAAATCTTTTAGTGTAAGAGCCTTCCACGTGGGTCTCTAGTGAAATTGTAACATTCATTCTCTTTCTATACGCTAATAAAATACAAAGTGCACACAAAGATACAAACATACAGCCAAAAGAAGATTTCAGAAAGCTAAAGGTAACTCTATCTAGAGTTTCCTTCACATATAACGATTGTTTTCGTCATTGTCCTAGAGTGTTCTATACTTCTAGCCAATTGGACTTGCTTTAATGATATGTGGCAAGCATATTAGTTTTTGTTTGAACCAAACATGTTATTTTGTGTGCATAAGTGTATGTGAAGAATGCAATCACACTTTCCCACATAGATTGAATATCTGAGTTGAAGCATTTTCATATGTGGTTTTCTTTTGTTGGTAGATATCTGCTTATGATATATAGCAGCTTAGTACATCTGCCTCCTGGCTTATGCCAGTATTTTTGCATATCCAGACATGACCAAGGTGCATCATATTGCATTGCGTGCTCTTTCTTATGTGCAATCTTGCATGAATGTTCTCGGCTTGCTTTAATGCTGAATATGGCCCTATTCAAGCTATGGGTACTGGTACCTGTACCAAAATGGCAAAACCTTAACTGTATGGTACCATATTGTGCTGACACAGTGCACATTGCTAGTGCTGGCATGGCAGAACTGAGATTCGTACTATGTATAGGTACATTATTTTACCAATCTTGTATGGTACAGCATGCCAATACAAACTGGTGTATGCCAGAATCCCAAAGATGGCCGCCTTACTTTATCTCCCTCTCAACAAGGTTTACCTACAGATTTGTGTCACCTTATGATTTTATTTTATTTGCTGTTGTGTTTCAGACCGAGGAACATGCATTCTTTTTGCTCCAATTTTATTGACAATTGCAGTTTCCAATGTGATAGCATGTCCATGAGTAAAGAGTACAATTCAGCCTGTAATGGCATCAGGCTAGCAAGATCATGGTGGTTGATTTATCTTGATGTCTAATGCTTGAACTTAAAAAAAGTTTCCATGTTTTGTGCTTGTGAGAATCTGTAAATGCCTTTAAAAAGTGAACATAATGTCATGTACTAAAAACAGGGGCGAGATCCTTCTCAAGAGCGGAATGAATATCTAGAGGTAAACTCCATTCCTTAATCATCATTATTTTATTAACTATCACCGTTCTTTTTCTCCATGCAAATCATATTATATTACTCATGATTTTAGATTAACATACATAAGCCCTAATTGACTTGCAGCTGTTCCAGATTGTGGTTTATTTTCTAATGGTTACAGTCCTTTCTTTTATCAGGTTGCAACGTCTTCACTATCTAGTCTGGCAAGATTTCCATGGGGGTCAAAAGCATTGAGTGGCATCTCTAGAACAAATCCACTACACTTGCAACTATATGAATTTGGTGATTTTCTTCTTTTGTACCTGATTAAAATTATGGCTGTACTGTGATTCTCATTTATAGGGACATAGTTTTATAGTTAAAACAATTTTTTTTTTTCAATTGTAGCCTACAGTTAAAACATGCTCTGACTTTAACTCTACACTCATAAAATGAAGCCAGTTTGATAGCTAAATGACATAATGATGTGCTACATGTTAGTTATTGTATCAAGAATGAAACATCCTAACAAAACATTACCTGAACTATTATTTGGCACATCTGATACATCCGACTGAATCAAAAGATAGGAATACTATATGGATGGCCGAAATCCCATGAAATATTTGTGACTTGGATTTCTTGCTTGCAGTTTTGCTTATGTGAATTAACAAATGCATTCCTAGACTTATTTGTGTATTGGAATTTAATAACATGTTATCTGGAAAAAAATTAAGAGGGTCAATCTACTAAGAAGGGAAGGCATCATAACCACAGTCAGCTTCATCCATGACTTTCACATTATATATCGTCCTGTTATCCTGAGCACCTGAACTAGGCTAGATATTGTTGACTTGATAGGGCGAAGATATATCTGACTTCAAATTATAAACTATCAATTCTAGTTCTAGGTTTTTGACAAAATGGTAGTTATGTCTGTATCCTTGAACATAAATTGGGTACCTTGGAAACCTTGAATGAGATATCCTTACAAGGGAAAATCTCAAATGACCTAGTACCACTTTACTAGAATAACAAAGAATATCTATTCACCTTGAGATGACATTTACTTGAAAGTTTACAGCTGACTAACCCAAAATTGTTCCATTATTTTTCTGGTTGGACATCTGAAACTTCTGATGTACTTACAGCTTGTTGGTTAGCTTTGTTTGGCAAGAGAGGCAGATCAGTCTAATCAGTCTATTAATATTTGGGGTACAGGTTCGACCTATTAATGGCTGGGTTTTCATTTTATATTCCCAGATGTCACTATTAATTAAACCATCTACATGTTATCCAGCTTCAACATGCTTACTTCAAACCATAACCTTGTCATAGGGCATAGGGTCGAGCATAGATTGAAGTACCACTAAGTACTGGTCATTACCAACTATATCATACCATAAATATAAAGGGTCAATACCGTATATGCCTAAGTATTGTACACTACCAACACATGGTACAGCATCTTGTTTCTTCTATTTTAGCACCAATAGGCAGGCAAAGCATGTGTCAATATGGAACCATGCTCTAAAGGTACCAATACTTTAAACTGATCGCGTTAGTTTCTATCAGTCAATCTGCCTATGATGGGAAAAAGAGATTTTATATGTTATTTGATGTCCGGTATCTACTTGACGTAAGGGGTTTTAGTTGTAGGGTTAAAATTAAGGGTATTTAACATTCTAGGACCAAGTATGTTGCTTCAAGCTCTTCATGAACTTCATCAGTCTTTTTGTTGGTTCAATATGCCATCTGGCACAGAATCACGTGTTATACAGAGTTTTTTTCTTGTTTCAATGTGTACATCCACTACTATTATTTTGTATTTTGTGGAAGAACCATAACCATAATGATAACCATCTAGCCTTTTCCCAACTAGTTGGGGTCAGCTTTATGGATCCTCATTTGCTTTTTGGAAGCACACCATCCTAATATATGTTTCAAGCCTTCATGCTTCCTTTTCTATTTATCGGGAGAAACAATTGATCTACTACATATGCTTCCATTTTTGGAAGTCATAAAATGTTTATTTGGATATGTTTTTATTGTTGCTAGATCATAGGCTGCTATTAAGTCAAGAATTAATTATCTTATCCAAGGTTCGTCATTTTGGTACCGGACCCTATATTGGTACCATCCTGGTATAGTATATGTATGGGGTTGGTTCTGCATACCGACACTTGGTACGCCCTTGTACTGCATACCGGAAGGTACCAGTATGGTATGGTATGGTTAATATGCACCGGTACCGATGGGACAGTATACCATGATCTCGTCCATCTCTCATCTATGGACAACCATCCATGTATCTGATCATGTCTTATTTGATTATACAATTAACTGCTGTTTATATATGTGTCCTTGTCGGAGATTTGAAGTTCTTAATTGCACTATCCATCTCATTCAATGGCTGCTGTTTTAGTCTTTTACAATCTTGCTTGTGGTAGAATATGCCTAAATAATAATTATTAACATTCTTTTTTGCTCTTAAAAGTTTATCTTTCTTACCTACAACCACCAATCTATTTACTCCTGTATTCATTCCAAGTTCTCAAATTATTGCTTGTTGGTCTAGATAATCTCCTTAGATTCTGTTCATCTCCATTTGGTCCTTTACAATGTATTCACAAAGGTTACGTGCAGCATTGCTAGATGATATGGATGTGGAGTTCTAACTTTAGGATTGCCTTATTTGATTGGATATCGTTGCCTTTAATCTAGAGACTGCTTCTTCTTTTAGGGATTTCAATGATTCACAAGTGGATGTTCTAAATATTATTTGTCAACAGAGGCATGCCCTTTTTGTAGGAGAGTCCGAGAGGCCATGACTGAGCTGGATCTCTCTGTAGAGGTACCAAAAGTTGATAATGAAGTTCATTTTTTTTTTCTTATTTCATACAAAGAGTAATTTAATCCTGTATTCTTGAAAAATGAATTAAAGACAAATGCATGCAATTTCTTAAACTCCATGGTTTACTTAAGAGCTCTTGTTATGTGATAGCAAAAGGAACGCTTATTTACTGGAGCAGCCTTTTTAATCAAGAATCTTGGATTAGCGGTGTTTGATGAAAGTGATTGTTGGAAAATAATATGTTTCTGTGTCCACATTTTTCTATATTTTCCTATATTATCTGATGGGGTTATTTGTGGAACTATATTCAGGTGTATCCTTGCCCAAAAGGATCATTAAGACATAGAGAAATTGTTCGAAAGATTGGTGGAAAGGAGCTGTATGTGTTCTTCTGTGGTTTGTCTATTCAATAAATTTTGAAATATGTTATTCGTGGAGATAAAACTCTGTGATGAAATTATACTACCATAATCTCTGATGTGAAAAAATACATATTCTTGTATCAGTTCTCAGATGAGTTTTATCCCTGCCGATTTTGGCATCAGTATTTAAATTATGCATGCCCGTCTGATCAATATGTATCTTCAATAGGTTTGACTGGTATAAACCACTAAATTTTGAAGTTGCCAGCTTACTAGTTTTGAGAAGTCTTCTTGCAGGTTTCCGTTTCTTGTTGACTTGAACACTGGTATCTCCATGTATGAAAGTGGTAAGCCATCAAGCTAGAACATCTTTTTGGGTCATGGTTGTAATTTAATGTAAAAATTTTTAGTCAAGCATTCCTGTTGAGCTTGTATGCATTTATTCCAACCACTCGGTGCTGCTAAAGGCTTTCCTCATCATACAGAAGGTTGTACTTCTGTATCCAATAATTCTTTTTTTTTTCGAAACAATTTTCAAAAAGTCCTAATTTAAATATATGGATGACACCAGAATTTGAATGCCATTTAGATATGGCTGTTCAAATGTTTTTCTCATGTAGAAGAAACTCTTGCAGCTTTTAAACTTGTAAGTGCCTGTCCTTGATAAGAGGTGGAAACTAAGGAGTGGGGTCCATAGACTTTCTTCCTCTAACATGTAACCATCTCCAAATAAAGTTCACTGATGAAATTTGTGTTGACATATATTACTTGTCAGATATTTTGTTCTTTAGCACAAGGTTCCTTAACTGAGTTTGTTTTTCATTTATGAGTAATACACAAGCATCTCTTGTTTGAGCAATTTTTGTAGCCAATGCCAGAATTTTTTAATTGATTTATGAGTGGCTTCATATATAATCCAAGAAAACCTTATTCAAAAATTTTTGCATTGGTTTTCTCTTTGCAATTCCGAATAACTTCATCCTGCCATTTTTTATCACCATGAGGTCGTTGTTATGGATTTAATTGCAAGAGTTATTGCTCTACAAGTGCTTTTTAAATGATATCTTATTTGTATAGGTGATATAGTTAAATACCTATTCCAACAATATGGTCAAGGAACAAACCCCACATTTGGGCTCCTAGAGAGGTATTACACTTTACAGTGCTTCTCAACGCTTATTGATTTTCCTTTTTCTTAATTGACCTTCATTTGGGATCTTTTTGGTTGATTTTTTTTTTATTCTGCATATGTTTCAAAATTGTAAGTTGTAGTTTTATATCAACTTGTGTTTGTTGTATAATAAAATTCAAAAAATCCATGAAATTATGAAGTTAGAAATGTGTAGTTTGAGTAAAATTTTACAAGCTCATGTTTTCTCCCTTCCTGCCATCTTATACTTTTCCAATTTTGGACTTTATCCTTTAGAAAACCAAATACTTCCTAAATCATTTTGATTCTCAAAATCAAAATGTTCTGATTTAAGGAAAAGATGGAAAATGACTTTGAAGTTACAATCTCCCAATATGCAGACTGAGGGATTGAAGCGAAAGTGTTTCATCGATGGCTGTGCGTATCATATGAAAGTTGATAAGCAAGAGCTGTAATGTCAAAATGTGCAGTGGCTTGCTAATTGAATGCTATGGCCTAAAGTATTCAATTACAATAGGCCTTGATTCTCCCATGTGGAAAGTGCATGCAGTATGAAAAGAAGAGAAGAAAAGAAGAAAAAGAAGAAAAGAAGAAGAAGAAAAGAAAAAAAAAGAAAAAGAAAAAGTATAGCAACAACTTAAACATCGTTCTTATACTCTTGGTGGCACATAAATTGTGAGTTTGCACGAGAGCTAATAACATTGTTGCTATGTGTGCTTTGTTAAGAAGTTTATGAATTTCTTCTAGATGAAAATAGAAAAACGAAAATCTTGGCAATAAGCTTGTAACTTGTAACAAAGTGACATCTTTCTCTTAAAGCTTCATCTGAATGTAATCATTTAGATTGCTGTCCAAGTAGCATATCACTTTTACAGTACAAGGATAGTATTTGGGAACGACATATTACTTTGAAAGATCAGACAACCTTTGCAAGGAGTCATGGATAACATGCAAGATCATTAGTTCAATCAATTGGAATATAGTCTTAGAGGTTGAGCATGGAGGCAAGGCAAAATTATAATAGCCTAGTGAGGGTCCTAGGAAGAGGCCAAAAAATGTGAACTAAAGTGGCACAGGGAATAAAGCAAGAGCTTTGACAAAGCTGGTACTAGTAATTTCATTTACAATGGTGGCCTATGAAAGTGTCAAGTAGACAAGTCACTGCCAGCTAAAAGTAGCAATTAGGATCTAGGAAAGGTTTTCCATCAGTGAGACATCATCAACACAGGAAGCTTCATCACTATTTTACCCGGGCATGAATCTGATGAGCATGCACTGTAAGTTTGGACAAACTATTGATAACAACAATTACCCATGGAGTAAAAAAAGGCAAACTAGAATTCTAGAGATAAGAGATAAGAAAAGGTCTAAAAATATAAAATTAACATTGGAGATGCAGAGGGGGAATCATCATTACTACTGATATGCATGTCATTGACATACGAGTAATAAACTCAAATGTTGGAAAAAGAAAAAGAAAGGCACTAACTGAAGACAGCATAGTTAAGATAATCCCTAGGAAAAAAAAACTTAATTTAAGAACGGAGTGGTAAAAATGCTCATTTTAAACATGAGGAGTTTATTTGAGAAAGTAAATATTTTAAAGCTGGAAATGGTATCAAAGGTGTTAGAAGCTGTGGTGGTATTGCTTATAGACTTCCTCAGCATGATGAAGAAAGATTTTTGAGGCCATAGGCTACTGAATCAACTTCCTAGCACTCCAGAAAACCAATGAACAGTCAAGACAATTATATAGATCTTGTTTGCAGCTTGTGAGGGGCATCCCATCTAGAAGAGAAAGGTTCTTAAGTGTGCATCGTTGAAAGACATAAAGGTCATGCCGTAATTACTTGTTATTCTATATGTTTAGATGCTGATACCTACAGAAGTACCCATATGCCCAGGCATGTTTGAAGAAACTGTTTAACAGGGCACCCTTACTGAATTTGTTTTTCTTTATATTCCTATTGGCCCTACAAAGCTGTCTGTGAGAGTGAGTTTTGCCTAAACTCGCTTGTTCTAACCTTTGTATTCAAGGAAAAATGTTGTGAGAGTTGAAGCAACAGTAATGCTTCTTCAATTACCTTATAATAAGCGGGGAAAGTCATCCAAATGGAAAATTGTGTTGCTTGGATTTTCACATGAATCAAAAGCATTCTTAGATTATAGATATCGAGAAACTTGTAAACAAAAATTTCTGTAAGTCAGCATGCAACTTAAGCAAGTTGCTAGTATACCACATCACTAAATTACTTCACATGTTTTAGTTTCAGTTGTTGTCATCACTATGAAAGCGCAGACAGAAATTGATGGTTCATTGCATTGCTCTAAGTACCATTGGCGATATAATACATTGAAATATATGGGGTTTGAATTTTCTACAGCTAAATTCGTTTTCTTTTGTGGTGGTGTAGCACATTGTTCACAGGATGGGTGCCTACTCTTCTTCGAGCCGGCAGAGGAATGACATTATGGCACAGAGCAGGATTAGAACCTTCAAAGAAGTTGAAGCTTTTCTCATATGAAAACAATGCGGTAAAGTTATGTTTGTTTTGTCTAATTTAAAACAACCATGACATGATTCTGCAATTTTTTTTTTAATCTTTTTAATGTTTTGCAGTATGCAAGGCTTGTACGTGAAGCACTGTGTGAATTGGAAATGCCTTACATTCTCCATAATGTGGGAGAGGGGTCATCAAATTCTGAGTTGCTCTTAAAGGCATCTGGTTCTAAAGAGGTGATCCTTTAAAAACTTCCCACAACCAAAAAATAGACAGAAATCCCTTTTAATTATCTCAATGAATTAGGCATGGCTTTTGCTCTTCCTTTCTTCTCAAAGGAAAAAGAAAATCTTGAAAAGGGAAAAAAGAGCTTTATTTAAAAGGGCCAAAATCACCATAAGATTAATCAACTAAAATATTGTTATGAATTGGGAAGTACACTATCAAAAACAAGGCATTAAAAGAGAGAGAAAAATAAGATTATTGATGACTGCCAAAATTTATAACCTTCTGCTGCAGTGTATTATACTTACTGCCAGGATTTTTTGTTTGGATAGGCAATCATCAGTAATAATAAAACAAAGTAATTCCCTCAAGGCAACCTGAGAATTCATAAGACCAGCATGCAGACCATTTGCTTTATTTTTAAGCCAATCACCCATTGCAATATCACTTCCGGAGAGCCAGAAAAATGCATCCATAAATGTAATTGGTATCACAAACTTTTTTTGGAGGAATTGGTATCACAAACTTTCTTGTGAGGAATTGGTTTCACAAACTAATCAAGCAGTTGTTACGATAGTAGTAAGTTGGATTGATTTGTAACATAAAGAGGCTAATGGAATCGATCGCTACAGTCAAACTGACCCAGGATAGTTGGGTTAAGGCTATAAAATTATGGTTTTAACAAATACTCCAGCTGATCCTGATATTACATATTTCTGTTTTCTAGGTACCTTATCTTATTGATCCTAACACTGGGTTTAGACTGGGTGACTACAAGAAGATCCTGTCTTACTTATTTCAGACATACTCCACCAGCAGCTAGCCTTTGTTTGTTCCATCAGTTCAGAAGAGCCATGTTGCGAGGCATCTTGATACATCTATTCACTTCTTCTAGGTAGCCTATGCCATTGAGCCCTTCACCGTCACTTAGATAGGCAATAGGATGAAATTTTGTAACATTTCAACTAGATACACTGTAAAGTGTAAACATTTCATCAACAATTTTATGTGTTATATTTTCCAGAAATTCTTCCTCTGTTCCTGTCAGAAACTTCATATTCCTATAAATCAAGCACTGCAATTGTGAAATTATCATGGTATTCAAAAGCTGTAGGGCAATCAGAAGGCATCTTGATTGGATGCTCTTCTGCAGTTTACATCGTTCATGCTGCGCTCAATTCTTCTATGATCCTACAAGCCGACATAGCCAGTATGAACCTATGGCTTGTGATATCGTGTGCTGCTGCATCGACCGATGGCTGGACACTTCCATACCCAAGGAAACAGCATAGTTTCAGTTTTCATTCAGTGCAAGAGGAACCTGTTGGAAAAGAAGAGCTGGTGGAAACTTTCGTTGTTTCCCTGCTATGATCTGATGGCTGTTGCATATGATGAACTGAATTGTTGAATGAGTTTTCTGCTGACTTGCTTGGTTGGCTGCATTTGGAGGCTTATCAGCAGCAAGGCAAATACCATCTGCTGCCTGAATCTAACTGCCGTTGAATTTGATTCTATGTATAAAGTGCAATTTTTTTTTGCTTTAATATCAAAAATAATGTTAGTAGCAAAAGATATCATACAGCATATATAAAATCATTCAAGCTGGAGGATGTTTCAAAACATCAAGAAAGCTAGAAAAAATAAAAATGATTGAAGAAGAAATGGTCTAAAAAACTCATGAATGATTAATGAGATTCACGGTTCATTGCATTTTCTGAAAATAAAATTATTTGGGAAAATTTCTGCAAATCACCTGCATAAGGAAGTTTATGAATAACTGAACAATAGTGGAATAATCCAAGCACTGTGTTACTGTGTATGGATACAAGGAACGGTCGCTAATAAAGTGTCACAGGAAAATGCAAGTTAGGTGCAAAATTTTATAAAGAAAGGCAACAATATATAAAAATTATCCTTTATTTTTTTCACATAAATCCCTGTTTAACAGCATTTAGTACCAACATATGTAATACTATACTGAACCGGACGGTATGGAACATACCGTACTGATTTGATATTGCCATGCGGTATGGAGGGTATATCGATTCTTGGTATGCCGAATTAGCTTCTGTACCAGGCATACCGATGTAGTAACAAGATAATACTGATATAGAGCTCGGTGTTGAAACGATTTTCAAAATGTGGAGGAAGCAACGCTGGTTTCATAACTGGGAAAGAGCATTTTATATTTCTAGTAAGATTCTGGCATCTGAAGCAGCTACACTTTTTGATGATTAGTTATCTGACTTCATTGTTAATTTCGGATTAGTAGGTCGGAAGGACACAGGTAGTGTTTATACATTACATTTGCTTTTGAAGTGTATGTCACATTAACAGGTAATTACGAGTCTAAAGGAGAAAAAAAGAAATAAAAAGGAAAAATATGATGGATGACAAATGGTTGCCGCTAAGAAAAAATCACTACCTTGATACACCCAAGAAACTTATGGGAATTAAATTATGAATTATAGGGAGATAAAGAGATAGCAAGAAATAACGAGATATATTTAATATTTGTTTGGCATCACTTTTATTTTTTATTTTTTTTATTTTATATAAATTCAGACAAAAAACACAATTGGTGCTATTATTTTTATTTTTTATTTTTAAAGATAAAAATTTTATTTCTTTTACTGCTATCATTGACGCCAATTTCATCACCATTATAACTATTACTGCTGCTGTCATTGCACCATCATTACGACTATCATCATTTCCATAACTACCGTCTCCACTAATACCACCGCCAAATGTGCTGCGCCACCACATCATTGTTGCCGCCATAACCTCTGCTACGTCCATGCTCCATCGCTGCCACAATGATTGTTGCCACCACTATCATATTATCAAAGCTCGTACCACCATTCTCGCGGTTGCCCCAAGCCCCGTGTTGCCACATCACTAGCACTCCGTTCACTGCTATCATTACTAGAACCTCTGCTGCAACCACCACCATTGTCGCCGTCTCAGTTGTATTCATGTTCATATTATTAAAAATAATTAATTATATCAATTAAATTTATATTCTTAAAAATAAACTGACTTTTTTAGTTTAGAAAATAAGAAAAATAAAAGCAACGTCAAACAGCCTCCTAGCTTTTCATCTCCTTATTTTCACGTTACTTGTTTCTGTTCATATTTTTTTTATGCACTTCCATAAATTTTGAAATGATTGATGATAATGTTGTAGGATACGGCACGGGTAACATCAAAAACAAAAAAGTGAAACCTATTTACGCTGATTTATCTAATAAAACAAAGTAGTGTGTCATAATTGGGAAAATAAGAATCATGTTGGCATCGAAAAGTACAAAATGTTGCCATGTTCTCCCAGCTGCACTTCAAGGCTTGAAGCATGCTTGCTACGTATGCTATAATGGACTATTTGTGTGGGCATATAGATTGAGTCATATAATCCGGTAATCAATCATTAGCTTGGGCTAATTGGGGATGTCAGTGCAAGCCTCATTTGTTTGAGTTGGGCTTATTCAAAACTTTTCATAGTCATCCCTAGGTTTCATAAGTATTTCTGATAGTCCAAGTGAGAGCCTGCGAAAATTTAGCATTTTGACACTTAGCTCCTTCTGATAGATTAAAAAAAAAAAATCTATCTCATGCAAAGTTCGTCATCTCAGTATCGAATCCCATACCGGTATTATATTAGTATTGTATCGGTACGATATGGTATGGAATCTTTTTGGCGTACCGAGTGTTGGTACGCCACTATTCATATCAGATACCAATGCCGAATCGGTACGGTATGGTACATTTTATATTATCTGATTCGGATCGGTACGACGAACTATGATTTCATGTTTTACCTTCATATGCATATATTTTGAGAATTTACGTATGAAAGATCACTGCCAGCAAGTTATTTTTCTATGCAATCATGGACTTTTTCTACCGGTTGACAATGGCCGTTTGCTGGCATATTTGGCTGGAAAGAAATTTTCAAGTCTTTCTTCAGAAACAATCTTCCATCAATGCGACCCTGCAAAAAGTCCTGCTCTCTTTTACTCAGTGGGAAAGCTTGTGCTGTGAGAAAACCAAAGACAGCAACCAATCTCTGCGGGGTCTTTTTGGCAACTTAATTGTTCTTGGTTATAACCTGTTGCTTTCAAATATTCACCTTGGTTGTTTTGAAACTCCGTAATCTTGTTCTTCTTGCTTTATAAATTCTGTTCCTTGGGGGAAGCACTTTGCTTCCTCCATTTCCTTCAAAAAAAAAAATGATGCTTAATTGTCTCCTAGCAGATGCAACCGCTTCAGTGCTACTACTCTATCATGCCATTAAAGAACCCTTAAGCCGTGCCATGTCATTGGCTTTGGATCCATCCTGAGTACTGGAAAAAAAAAAAAAAAAACTGGGCATAGATCACCAATACTTGTCAATATCACAGAATATTAGGTCATGTAAAATACTGGTTAAGGAAATCAACACAAAAGGATGGTTCTTATTTTAGATAAATTATGGAGCTTATTATTATTATTATATTTTGGTATTGTTTTTTTTTCAGGTTCCAGAGTAATGATTGATTTTTTAACTCGTTAAGATAAAATGATTATTAGTTATAATACACAGGAAAGTACGATACTCTGTTTTGCTCTCATTTATATGAAACTATCCTGCTAATGGCTGGAAGGCAGTCAACTAGACTCGCTGCCTTAGTGTTTGTTTTTTTTTTTTGGCTAAAGGCCTTAGTGTTTGTTGGCTCGGTTGGTGGAACGGCAATTTCCTCTACGTCTCTCTCACTCTCTCCTCAGTTGTTTTACCCACCGGCAGGCTTTTCCGGTTGTTCAAACATGGATGTTTTCTTCCTACCCGAAGAAAAAAATATTTTCGTGGAACGTTTGATTTGATGCTCCCCAAATGCACGAGTATACATCCCACAGGGAAGGTATTTGTAAATTTTATGTTATTACTTTAAGGCTCAGCCTATGCAATTCAAGTGCCAAGAAAATGGCCCAGAACTTTTGCATAGATTTTGAATACTTATAAAAGAACAACGAATCTAAATATGGCTTTCTGGTTAGTCTTTTAAGATGAAATCGTGAATTATTACAATTGTATTTGAGCGGATCTAGCTCTTGATCCACGTAAACTAAGGATATTGCAGTATGAGCCTATTTGACTATAGACTGATTGTGATGCTTGTGATTAGAATCTTTATGCTTATGATTAGATTTGAATGCATGTGGTACTAGGCTTGAATGTATACTTTTAATTTTGTTGGTGTATAGTTGGAAATCTGATATTTGCAAATGATGAATAGTTGGAGATTTTTGCAAGAGATATGGAAACAAAAGTTTCAAGAAAAAATTGAGAGATTATGAAAAATATTAGACGGAAGACATACAAAAAGTCCTTGGAGTTTGTGCAGGACATCTATAGGTACATGTTGCGACGTCATCCTCGTTATAATGGAAGTATTGTGCAAAACAAGTGTTGAAGCGTTATTAACTTACGAATTTCTAACCATCTAACGACTGCAATAATGCACCTGTTCTGATGTTATTGGAGGTTGATCTTTTTTAAGTCCTCCCCCATCTCTAGGCTAAAAAGTTGCATATCCCCTCTCGCCTCTAATTCTATTGTGCATTCCTTTTGCTAGTTCCAATGACAAACATTTCTGGTGACACCTCCGGTCTCTTCGTCCCTCCCCTAACAAAAAAAAGATGGATGCTCTTTAGCAATCATTTAATTAAAAAGTTTAAATGAAGAAAAAATAGGTCAACAATATATACAATACTCCTTACATACAGTCTAAATTAATCATGTATTTGGAGAGATTATTGAGTTCGAAACAGACAAAAATTGGAATAACAGGCGATAAATAAATAAGTAAACTGGTGGGATTTGAACTTATAACCTCCCGCAAATTTGAGCTCTAGTATCATGTTAAATAATATTTTTTTAAAAAAATAAGAAGATTAATCCTCGTCTTGTTATCCTTATTACCTCCACTTACTTGAGTGACTCCAATCGGAATTAGACCCTCGACCTCTTGCTCGAATGGTAAGAGACAATACCATCAAAGCTTAAGTTTAGTGATATGTTAATGATAAATTGATCCAAAAACTTGCAGACATGAGATAACAAATCAAGTCTTTTCCTAAAATTTCGAATTGCTATTCCGAATCAAGACTGAATTTTTGCTTTCCTTGATCAACAAGCCGTCAAGACTGAATCAAGACATGAGATAACAAAAAATGGGTTGACAATATATATTAGGTTTAACAAGCACAAGCATACGCTATTTGATAATTTTGTGAATTAAGCTAATAGCTAGCAAGTGGAACGTGGATGTTGCTCATTGAAATAATTACTAGTCCAGATTTCACATTAAATTGATATGGTGGTATTTTTGCTGCTATACGAGGGGTAGTAGATGCGATTGCAGCAGTTTTGATGGGACTCATTCGGAACTTATTCCTGGCAAAAAGTGAGAGAGAATGAGGGAGAGAGAAAGAGATCTTGAACACAAATGCAAGTTCTGTGATTATTGGTATGATAGCTGAAGTTTTCTTGAACACAAAAGATAGAAGGCAAAGAAAATTCACTACAAGATGTTATGTCATAATCGTAGTCATCAAATCCTTTTTCACTTAATAGAATTGGTTTCACGGATTCTCATTCGTCAAGTTTTTCTAGTTAAAATAATCTTTGATTATTTTTACGACTGGCTGTCAACCTGACTCTTCGTTTGGAACTGACCTAGATAGTCTTAATATATGATATTATATAATGCAATGTAAGCCATGCCTCAGCCCTATCTATGGTATGGGATTCACATGAGACTACCAGTTTGCTAGATACTCCATAAGAAAATGTGTTTTTTTCCGAAGAATAAAGAAACTCTCTAGCCAATTAGAACCATCAATGCGACTGCCCATTTTAAGGGGAGATACAATGTCATAATTCATTAATGTTCATTGTTTTGGCACGCTGTACATAAGAGAATCTACTTCAGTAGGGTTTAAGTTGTATCTTTCGTGCAAAAGAATGATTAATTTTTTTTTAAAAAAAAACATTTGTAACATGCACAGATTTTAAAGCACTTCAAATTTCTTCGTTCATCCATCTGCTTAGATCTTGAAGCGGCTATTGCACGATTGCACGATCTAATAGTGAATTCATGCGAAGGAAGACGAATTCTTCCATTTACACAATCATTCATAACCGCCGTCCTTTTACACAAAGTATACAACCCCTTGTCCTACCAGCAATTGAATAGTGAGCTATAGCATCATATTTCTCTTATATGATTATTTGTAACCCCACAAGCCATCACAGATGAGCTGTCTATGTCCGAGCTATTGGAACGTGATTCACTCGTATAATTAAAGAATAGACTATACAAAAGTAGAACTAAATATGCTACCTAAAATTTAATTTCCAGAGCTTGGCTAACAACCATCTTCAAGCCAGTGCATGTCTCTTAATTTTTTGCACATAGATTTATATAAATCCCAAACGACGACTATATTGTGCCATGTATCTTAATTTTTTCATCCATCTCTCATCATTTGGGAGAAAATCTTGGCAGAAGCACTAAAGTCTAATCTCCATAATGTCTCAACCAAACCCCTGCCAGATTCAATATGTAAAACTATACGATTGGAGATAGTATTGTCTTATTAAATTACAGATTACAACTACCAATGTACCACCATTTCATATATGAGATTCTTTTAAGCCCTGCAGTATCATGGCTTTAAAAATCTTGCAATTGTACCACCAAACATGTTGCTTCACCAAACGAGTGGGTCACCTGTCTTCATCAATTTCCTCATTTCCATTGCTGCATCTTTAAGAATCCGGAAAAGACCAACTCAGCCAACTTCCTTTTCCTCCTTGTTCATAAGCCACCCACCATCCTCCCCCAAGACACAAAGAAATATAACTCGTCATCCATAGCCAAAGCTTGCCAAATAGCATAGCCTTTGTCATCTTTTCATGTGCATCTCTTCCATTGCAATGATCAAGTGACTCCTCTCATCAACCCAAGCTTACTACATAGGCATCAGCACCAAAGCTTTATGTCACCTACCCAAATTTCCTGAACGAATTCAGCTTCTCATCATTTCTTCTCTTATTCCTTCCATTGAAACAAGGTACGCAGCCAATTTCCCATTCAATGGCAACCATGAAGGCCAAGGTCCCAAACTACCTCAACCTAAAGTTCCTCCTCCTAGGCTTCGTCCTACTCTTTCTCCTTCTCCTTTTACTGAGACCCAACTCATCTTCTCCAGCTCCACCAAGCACAACAGAAAGTAGCCAAATTAGCCCATCAAATGTAGTAACAGCAACTTCGTGCACAAAGCTTCCACAGTCCCTGGCAAACACCATCATCCACTATGCAACCTCAAACACCACTCCCCAGCAGACCTTCGAGGAGATATCTGTAACAGCCAGAGTCTTGGAAAAGAAGGCCCCGTGCAACCTCCTGGTCTTTGGCCTCGGCCATGACAGCGCCATGTGGAGCGCACTCAACCATGGAGGCCGCACAGTCTTCCTCGAGGAAGACGAGTCATGGATGGAGATCGTCCGACAGAAGTCCCCGATGTTGGAATCACACCATGTGACGTATGATACCAAGGTGACCCAGGCAGATGATCTCTTGGAGCTGAGGAGGAAGCCAGAGTGCACCGCGGTCGGCGACATGAAATTCTCCAAGTGTCATCTGGCATTGAAGAGGATGCCGAGCGTGTTCTTTGAGGTGGAGTGGGACCTGATCATGGTGGATGCACCCACCGGGTGGATCCCGGAGGCACCAGGGAGGATGGGAGCAATATACACTGCGGGGATGGCTGCGAGGGCGAGGAGCGAGGGGGAGACCGACGTCTTCGTGCATGATGTGGATCGAGTTGTGGAGGACAAATTCTCGAAGACCTTCTTGTGTGAGGGGTACCTGAAAGAGCAGCAAGGCAGGCTGAGGCATTTCATCATTCCCAGCCACAGGACTGGCTCGGACATGCCCTTCTGTCCCTGATGGAGGAAAGAAAGAGCTTGGGATGTAGGAAGAGATCTTTACTGCTACTGTTTTCTGGGTTATAATTCAGCATTGTTGTTGAAGGGCACGAGGCTATTTGGATCTTGATGCAAAGGGTTCACCATTTTGTTATGGATTTTATCACATTTATCTTGATGAGATTGGTGTAAACTAGAGGTTTATTTCGCTTATTATTTTCTTCCATTCCGTACCTCCATATGAATTTCTCTTTCTTCATTAAAAATTCACATGCCTTGCTGATTTTGTCTTCAATTATCTAGCTTAGAATAATTACCGCAAGTTAGAATTTATTTTTCTACCCAAGAAAGTTAGCTATTTATTACAAATTTATTGCTGCAGGTCATGATCTTTAAGATGTCTGAAAGATCCATCTTTTGCAGTCAACTGTTTGATGTAAAAATCCAGAATCATTTCATCAAACTATATAAATTTTCTTGTTTCTTCTAAGCTCTTTATTTTGTTTAAAATTCTTGGACCCTGTTGATTAAATGAAGATTGATAGACCCAAATCAGATGACCATGGAAATGTGCTAGCATAGTGACAAAGGAATTGCTGGAATACTAGAAGGGTCCAAGGAGGTGACACATTTATGATTGAACTTCTAGTTAAAGGGAGTATGGTCTCAGCTAATGGACTAGGACTGCTGAGATTAGCAAGTGAATATCATACAGAGTTAGACTTTGTAGAATGCCGGGGCAGAAAGATCACTCCAGGATTTCTGTCATACATCAAGGATAATTAGATCTGCATTCAGAGAACAGCCTTTTCTTTTCATGACCATAACCACAATGGGGTCATTACAGTGATCCTTAAATTGTTCCTTTTAAGACCTACTTCTGATGTTGCAATTAAAGAAAAGAGCTATTGTTTCTTCGAAAATTTCCTTCAACAACAAAGCAAAAGAACCAGCACGAAAGAATATCAAAGAAAATACATAGTCCAAGTGGAATTCAAAGCTGGCAGATACTAACTAAAGTTGGCAATTAGAATAAGAGAAATCCCAGCCAAAGTCCAGGATGAACCCTGGTACTTTGTACCAACACCTAAACACTTTACAAACTGCATTAGCTGGCACCCTTTAAATATATTTATGCTAAAATTGCTATTGTCTATTGCGAGATCTGTTTCTCTGGTCTGGTTGTTGGATTCTATCATCACCATATTATGAGTCTAATGCAGTGCATGAAAACAAACTTCATTTCTATGTGAATTTTAGAAGGGTCTCTCTCTCTAATTAAAATATTCAAGAATCAAAAAAAAAATCCTAATTTCAAAATTAACTAAGTCTTTGAGCATACATCTCAAAAGTGCTCAAACATAATTTAAATGTAACAATCCTAAACTCTTGTCATCTTTTTTTTTAGGACTAACATAATTATTCATTTATTCAACTATCAAATAGAATTGATAGCAACTATTTTGCCTTCATTGTGGTGAATTTTTGTATTGTACAATGTTTCAACATTAAGGTTAAAGTTTCCCTCCTCCAACAAAGTGATACAAATTGTAAACTGCATCGAAGAAAACAAACATTCAATTAATGCCGAAGACAAGTATTTATGACACAAAATATAAACACAAAGACGAAATCAAGTAAATAATTAGTTATTTTAAGACACTATGCGAAGCAACAGTAGTTTATATAACCACTAGACTTATCCATTAACATTCTTGTGCACCAGTTAATACACAAGATAGAGATAAGGGTTTGGAGGATAAAAGCATAGCCTTTTTTGAGCTATAGGGCATCTGAGTTAGAGTTATATTATGCATTTTTACTCTAAGACATTAGCTGTTACTGTTGCTAACAATCTCTGATATATTGCAGCAATTGGTCCATTGCTTGGTTAACCATAAAATGGCTAATAAATACTTATTACCATTTAATTACCAAGGTCATAAGCACTTGCTATCTCTCCTTTTGGATCGGATTAGACTTTAAAGTTTTTAATAGTTTCAACTTTCCTTCTTTATTATTGTTAGTATGTAACAACTCTAACCTAAATAGGATAATCCAGAAAATAATTTCCTTTAATGTAGTTGTCATCAAACCTTTTTTTTCCATATTATGAGTTTTATATATAAGCGTCCATAATTAAATGTAAGAAGATATAACCATTTAGACGTAACAGTCTTCCCCTCTTACATAACTATTTTTTAAAGGACAGTTTCCCTTACCTCCTTAACCATGTTCACATATTCCTCCTAACCTTCCAAAGAAACATTAGTAGCTGCACTACAATGACAATATGTAAACTCAAGCCAAAGGTCATGGAGAAAGCTTAAGAAACTAAATAAATTTTATCGATAAACAAATGGGGAAAGTTGAGATATTGAACAAAAACATCTGAACCTACATGTGGTTGCTGCGAACATGGATAAAATATGAAAGAACAAAAATAGATACAATAGTTTGGGCTGCGAAAGAGACCAAGAAGCAAGCCAAATTGATAAAAATCCAATCATATAGGTACATGTTGCAATATGAAACTAGAAACTCTGATGGGGTTTAGAATTTAAGATTGCATGTTCCACATGATCAGTGAAATATGTTACATAAATTTGTTTCTTGACATCCTGTCTGAACCTAAAATCTTGGAATACCTAACAAAATGATAGTTTGATAACTGTTGAATATGGAAATGGTTCTCAGCAAAGCTCAGAGGGTGTTTTCTTTAAGGGAAAGTACCAGATAAAAAGCCTTCTATTATTACCATTGCAAAAAGAAATCTGCCATGTTAATATACTCAATCACCAAAGACACAAGCATCAAACAATCATAGATAAGGATTAGAAACAAGCAAAATAACGAAAGCAAGCATTATATAGAATTAAATAACTAAAGACATAATCATCACCTTTTTTCAAGTCACACTCATAAGAACTAGAACTATTAATAACTCGGTGTTGGAAACTGAACAAGTCTATGAAGACAATTTGATTACATGTCTCAAAAGCAAAATCAAATTTTGTTGAATTCTAAATAAAGACAAAACCCAGTGGCTGGACATTTATGAGTTCTGTGATGAAGGCGAACCTATTATTAAAGCACAAGTCCTCAACTCACAGCAATGTGAGCAGCATGCGAAATTGATCAACCAGATGAAAAAAACATGCTCTGTATCAAACAGTGAGAGGATCATATATTCATGAGTGCTTCCATGACACATAAGGGACTAAAAACCAATTTCAAAGACCACATATTTTATGCTTTGTCTAATAAGAACAGAGAAAAAAAAAAAAGCAAATATTGCACTCTAGGGAAAAAGGATAGTTTCATAATCAGTTGTCTTCGATATAAACTGGAGGTACATGACTCAGCAATTATGATAATTGTAACAAAAAAGGTATTCCACACTATGTACAAGTTTCAGTCCTCTGTTCAACAATGCAACAACGGAAAGTGTTCGACAGAATAATACATTTTTAATTGACCATTAAAATTCCATGGTTCCATAATGCTATATAACCCAGAAGTCATGATCCAAAACAGATGAATAAGGACATCAATAAAAAGAAAATTAATAAACAAAAAAATCGTATGATGGACTGAGAGTGACACCAATGTTTCTGCATCGTAGCTTCATTGGAGTTGGGTGTGGATCTTAAAAGGAGTTATTGGGGGTTCCACAGACACTATAAGAGGATATTAATAATTGCTAGGCCTGATGCATGTAGTTAAAACAACTAATATGATCATATTAATTTGAAGGGAATTTCAGCATCACTAGTTCATTTTGGCTTTATCTGCAGAAATTTGCAAGTAAGTATATCAAAAAAACATCTTCTTTATGTTTAGAGATTCAAATTTATACAAGACGTTACGTTGCCAATAGCAACAAGTTTCAAAACGCCAAAGATTATATTTTTATCTCCAAGAAAGTAGAAAGGAGCATCAAGGAACGCCAATGATTGCATTTACCAACATCTACTTCAAAACTTTCAGATTAAGGAGGAATGTATCATCTTGTATGATTGATGTTTATAAAGGAAAAAAACGAAAAGGAACGGCTTGCAGACCTGGGGGTGGAAGATGGCTAACGGGCAGGATTTGGCCGCCGTTTCCGCATACTATTGGCCGCTAAAACTCTCTCCTGAGGCATGAATGGAGCTAATAGAGATCGCCCTCGTGGTCAGAGACGAGCCGCCACTTTTCGAGCCCGGGACCGGAGAGAGAGAGAGAGAGACGGGGAGGCCATTGGAGGCGGGACTGGATTCGGGGGGGAGAGCGGCGGTCGCCATGAATTCTAAAAGAAGGCCGAGGAGAAGCGAAGGAAGACGGGAAGGGAGAGATTATTTTGAAGTTACAAAGACAAAACCTGCGACTTCTCTGCAGTCTCCGGTGGGAATAGGCTGAGAAATAATTAATTTTAGATTTTTTTTTCTTTTACTAAAAACGGGAGTATCGTACAAAACATATACGAATACAATCAAAAAAGTCAAAATGCAGTACATTTCGGAGCACACTCGGAACTCTGCCTCGCCCACCCAAAGGTGTACCCCCAAGTGGTGAGCTACAAAGGAAGCCACCAAATCAGCAGCAGTGTTGGCCTCTCAAAAAATATGCCATGCCTGAATAGCCAACCCATCCTGAATTATGGCCTGAATATCCCAACTCCCTTTGAAACCTGCAGAATCCATTCGATAATCTTCGCGGAGTCGTCCTCTAGAAGGACCATCCTAGCCTGTAGCGCATGTCGCACAGAATACAGTCCAGCCCAAGCCGCTCTCAGCTCTGCCCCGGGCACCAAGGTATCAAATAACTGGGAGCCCCCAACAGCAATCATTCTGGAGTCTGGACCTCTAACCACGAAGCCGGCACCTCCCCTCACACCGCCCTGCAGGACACAATCATTGAAATTGACCTTGAGGAAACTTGGAGGTGAGGGTTCCCAGGTAAAAAACACTGTACCGAACGCTCTACGAGCAGATGTAGAGCCTCAGATGTCCCGAGCTGTCAAAGGTCTATATGAGTGGTCCGCCTGAAGGGCCTCCACTGCAAGCATCCTCGCTCTCACCACTATTTTCGGAGTGGGGCTCGACTCCTCAAACGTCCAAGCGTTCCTCGCAAGCCATATCTGGTAGGCAGTATAAGTCGCCCTCATCGCCTCTGGTCTGGTCTACGAGGCCCCACCAAACGTCCCAATACCTGCAAAAAGGACTCCGCATGACACCAAAGCTCCACAGGGAATCTCGCTCGTCTCCAGCTCCTCCTAGCTTGATGGCACTGGAATATAGCATGATCTAGCAACTCGTTTGTCTAGCCATCAGGGCACTAGGGGGCAACACCCATGCCCTTCTCGAATAATAGGAGCCTCATCGGAAGGCAGCCCCAAGCGACCTTCTAAAGAAATAAGGCCATCTTGGGGTGCAACCCAAATCGTCATATCTAGCCAAAGCTCACAGCTCGCTACTCACCATCCTGGACTGCATAGCTGACATCGGCCACCCTAACTGCAGAGCTGCAGGACTAGATTTCTATTCATGGGATAATAATCGTTTACTGGTACGCACGTGAGAGACACGTTCTCCTAAGTATTTTAGATTTAAAATATTTTAATAAAAAATATGTTAAAAATATTTTTTAAAAAATATAATTACCTTTTATGTATTAAATGAAGTATCTCTTTTTCATCCTTTCTCAAAATTTTTTAGGGTCCCACATATATTAAGATATCATTTTAAAAAATAATAATAATTTTTCTAATTAAACCTCACATAAAAATCTCAAAAAAAAAAAAGAAAACTGAAGCAAGAGACGCGCCATAAGGTTGAATTATTGGCCTGAGGTAAGAGGTAGTACTATCCAAGCTAAACTTGTTGCTTTTTCCCCTAAAAAAAGTATTTAAATTTTTTTTCTAGAAGTTTACCATGTACTAAACTTTTTTTAAAAAAATCTAATTATGGTTATTTTTTAAATTAAGAACTCATAAAGATAAAGTCATTTTTATATAGTTTAAGGACGTAAGGCAAGTAATTTAATTTTTGACGGATTTGAAGTTTGTGTTGCTTAAGTTTAAAACTTTCATAAATACATCAACCAATTTGCAGCCTCTACTTGTTGTGGAATAACTTTTCAAGATGCTCTAATGGAAGTTTAATTATTTAATGACACCTGACTCACAAGTTTATATACTTGCAATCACTTGCAACCTGTGGATGGAATGAGTTTGGTAAAATTTCTTCTTAGGAATCTTCAAAAGAAGTTCATTGTTTAATGGTCTTTCCAAAAATGAAGTATTTTTTGAAAAGAAAGTCATTTTTACGAATTTCTTTGGAATAAGATTTTGATCCCTTTATTATCAAAAATTTCTTGGTAGCTTGGAGGATCACAAACATGACTATTACTTTCCAATTAGTTATATTTGAATTAATTGCGACTTCATCAATCTTACTGATTAGTGTATCCGTTGTATTTTCTTCCCATCACTCTTGTATCTGGAAAAATTGAAACTTAGGTAAGTATTTTATCAACATATGTAACAAAAGAACATACCTAATTTAGCTCTTTCATGCCTACCCTCTTTTCGACTCTGACTCTCCCACTCCAGTCGTTGCTTCGATAATATATCAAAATCCATTACTTCTTGATTAAAAGAAATTCCTATTGATCCAACGAACAAAGTAAATAGTACCAATACAAGCACAGGAAATAGCATAGTATTGTCTGATTCATGAGGATACGTGGAAGTATATTTATTTCCGAAGTAAGTACTAAAGTATCGTATCTTATCATTATCAATAATTTTATATGTATAAACCAATGCTTCCATAGATTCGATCGTGGTTTACAATTATAGCTTCCACACCTATTCATTTGGGATCATTTACCATATAAAGAAAAGTAAAGAATCAAAGAATAAATGGTGATTCAAATCAAGATTTCTATCTCCCAAGTTCATATAAAGACTATGACCTTTTCTTTTTTTTTGAGTACATAAAGACTATGACTTCTAATGCTCACAAGTTGTAGCTTTTCACATATGGTATGAGGTAAGAACAGAAAATATCTAGATGACCCTTAAAGGCTATGAGAAGAGATAATTATTACCTTTTAAGCTCTTTCTCTGAACACTTTACCACCCATTAATGTTATGGAATTTGATAAATTAATCTTGATGACTTCATGTGACAATATACTATAAACTATGAAATGAATGCAGTGAAAAGAATATGATTTGCAATGGTCATTTCTAACAACTCCAAAGAAACAATAACTATAATTTATTGAGCAGACTTTTTTACTTAAGAAGCATGTCAAGCGACTAGTTCATTATTCATCTCCCATTTTTTTCTTGTCATTTATTGAACAATAGGACTGTAATTTGTTAGCCAAACCAATAGTCAAACAAAATGAATTTGCTAACCAAGGTTAGCCTACTTGAAAGTGACAATTCTTCAACTCATAGTGATGAGAGATTAGACATGCAAAATTGATCAAGGCTTAGAAAATGTCAAATGTCTAAGTTTGTGAGAATTAGACATTTAGTAGTGCCTCCATCACACATAAGTGACCAAAACAATTTTAAAAATCTAACATCAAGAGCTTCATTCTAATAGTTAAGAGCAAAAAGCAAAACACAAGCATTAAATTCTAGAGCAAAAGGCGTGGCAATTGGTACCAAATCAAGCATCATAATGATAAGAGATATATAATTCTTAGTTTACTAACATTATAAAAAAACGAGTGAGTCACACACTGCACATACAGAATTTTAGCCTTCTATTTAACTACGTAATAGTATAAGTTATCAAGGAAAAATTCAGACTACAAGTCTCTTTTATAGGAATTATGTAACTTATAAAAATCATTATAATTAAAGAAATGGTATATATAAGATGAAAATCTAATATAAAAGCATGATGGTCTAAGAGTGACATCTGAATTTCGGTCATGGCCATGTGAGTATGTTGATTTAGGACACAAAAAGAGTTGGTGGCGGTTTTGTGTAGACAAAGTTGGGTACATTGCATAGAAAAATACTAATAAAAATAATAATCTTCTTTAGGAGGAGATTGCAGCATTGCTTGTTGATGCTGGTTCTTTTTATTGGACAATATTATCATAGATATTGGTTGTTCATTTATGAAAAAAACATAGAGAAGGACATATTCAAAGATAATGAAGTATATAAGACTTCTTAGTTCATAACACTTCAATAATTTCCATAAAAGTTTCACCTCTTCTTCTCTCATGAATCCAAACGGATAGCACTACTTCCATAATGAGTATCATATGAATCTGTCTAGAATGCAATACCACAACCATCAAAAGGTTTTTATAGAAGAAAAGAAATTTTGGTTAAAAAACATAAAGGGAGAAAGAGAGAAAAATGTTTATTTTAGAAAAATTTTGGTAAATAAAAAAACATATAGAGAAGGAAACATTCAGAGCATGAAGTATATGTGACTTCTTAGTTTATAACACTAAAATAAATTTTGCAAAAGTTTCACCTTTTCTTTTTTTATGAATCCAAGATGATAGCATTATATCGATAACTGAGAATCTTATGAATTTATTTAGAATGCAATGCCACAACCATTAAAAAGGTTTTTATTGAAGAAAAGAAATTTTGGGTAAAAAGATAAAGGAAAAAGAGAGAAAAAAAAGTTAGTTTTAGAAAAAAATTTGTAAATAGAATTGAAAAAAAATATTTAAGATGGAGGGGTCTTGCAGGCCAAGCATGTTTTTCGTGAAGCTGACGGGGCTACGGACTGAGTGGCTACTTATATAGTCAGTCATTTCAGTAGTACCTATGGGCTGGAGATGGAGAGTTGCCCCTGACACTCTGAAGTATTTTTATTTTTTGATTTTATTGGGTGCATCCGTACTTGTCAGACATGATCCCGCTTTAGCAGCAAATATATATATGATGAAATATTCAAAGACAATAAGGTATATGCGACTTTTTAGTTTACAATACTTCAACAACTTCTATAAAAATTTCGCATCCTCTCACGAGAATCCTTTGAATTTGTGAAGAATGCGATGCCACAGCAGAAAAAAAAAAAGAGTAAAAAAAAACACACAAGAAGGAAGAAAAGAAAATAAAATTTTCAAAATTATAGAATTAAAAAAAATAAAAATACGGCTCATAGGACATACATGACCTATTATTTATAAAGTTTAATCTACCAAAGAAAGATAATCAAACTCTGCATAAATTTTCTAGAAATAAAAAAGGCTGAACATTTACCTGGCGGTCAACCGACTCGCATGGTTTGAGGATGTTTTGGGCCCTGTTTGGGGGAGCTTTTAGAGGGCCAAAAAGTACTTTCTGTCCCTCCAAAAGTACTTTTAGATAAAAAATAGTGTTTGATAAAATTTTCGAACTTTTCGAAAATACTATTTTCAGCTTTATCGAAAAGCTGTTTTTTGGACCAAAATACCCCCATTTAAATCACACTTTTTTCCTCCAAAACCCTCATCCCACCTCTTCCTCTCTCACCCATCCTCTCCCTCCCCCTCTCTATCTTCTTCTTCCTTTCAACGCCGCCGCCTCTGCCCACGGTGGCAGCCAGCATGCCGGCCACCACCCATGGCTGGCGATCCCTTTATATTTCAATAAAATAAAATAATAAATAAATAAATAAAAATAAAATATTAGTAATTAGTTAACTAATTTTATCACCTAGCTAGAAAATTTGCTAGAGAGATAAATAGTCATTGGAAGGATGAAAAATTAATTTACACTAATAATTATAATATTTTATATATTTATTATTGTATTATACTATAAATATAATATTATATTACATTATATCATAATACATTGGTATGTTATGTTAAATAATTTAATATTATATTAAATTATTATTCTATAATACATAATGTCATAATATTATATTATAATAATACTATATTACATTACACTAATATTATACTACATCATATATTTATGTATTAATATATATTATATTTTATTATGCTCTATTATATAATACTGGTAATTTTTTTTGTGATTATTTTGTTATATAAAAATATTTTCTTAATTTATTTATTAAATATATATTAAAGTATCATAATATTTTGGAAATATAGTTATCAAACAGCTTTTTTTTATATCTATTTTCAAACAGGCGTTGATGGTTTGCGGTATATACCGTTGGCTTGAGGGTGTACACCGGAGGAGCATGTGGAAAAGAGGGGAGAGCTTTTCCCCGACTTCTGCTTTCTCCCCTCCCTCTTTCCTATGCCAAAACCCTCGACCAAACCCTAAAAATCCATCCCAAACTTCAGGTGCACAGCTCTCGGAAGAGAAATCTTAATCTTTCCTTCGAATCCGTCGATATGAGCAATTACGAATAGTAAGATTGGCGATCAATTTCCGCTCGATTTCTCCCCTTTTTTTTTTGTCTTTTGGATATTTTCGGCTTTTGTTTTAATCCGATCGTTTCCAACTGTTTCTCCGCAGCGATTACCTCTTCAAGCTCCTCTTGATTGGAGACTCTTCTGTCGGGAAGTCGTGCCTCCTCCTCAGATTCGCTGTGAGTTGAAAGTTCTGCCCCCCAAAAGAATTCGCTTTTCAAAATCCTTCTTTCTTGTTGGAATTATAGGGTTTGATTAGGCTGTGGTTTTCTTTGATCGCGATCAGTTGCGCTGAATTCGGAAATTAGGGTTTCGATTTGGAGATTCATATCCCATTTTTATAACAGTAATGCTAATGGGGCATGCTAATCTGGGACTTGTTTTCAGGATGATTCATATGTTGATAGCTATATCAGCACGATAGGTGTGGATTTTGTAAGTTTTGTTGATTTATTTGCCTTTAGTAATGCAACATTTGCATTGGTTTATTCATTTGAAATTTGAATGATTTGTATTGCTATTTCATCTTAAATTGTTATAATGTGCAGAAAATTCGAACGGTGGAGCTGGATGGAAAAACGATCAAGTTGCAGATTGTGAGTGGTTTTCGGATTATTAGATAAATTGTGCTAAAAAAAATATTTCTTACGGTAAAAATATTAATAATATGCATCAGAAAGCAGTTTGGTGAGATGGTATATTGTTTAGGTCATTATGTCATTAAAATTGGGTGATTGCAAGGTGATAGGGGGTTGGGGAATGGGATTGAGGAGGTGAGAGTTTGGACCACTCTCAACAACAAAACTTGTGTTCGAAATCAACTATAATAAAAGGTGGGAGTCGCTGTCCAAAACCTGCTATTTTGGGTAGTAAGGTCATTTTCAAGAGTGCAACTGCATGATATCATACCTATGTTTCTTGCTTTGCAGCATCTTCCAGCAGCATTCACCTACTCGGACATGTCACGAGGCACTTCTGTGCTGCTATTGTCAGACATTAATCAATAGAAAAGTGATAATTCTGTGTCTGCTACTATTCTAGATCTATCACCATTCATCTATTTGCACAAGACCACCTAATTTACAATCTGTTCGTGGTTTTTCTGCTTTTACATGAGCCTGGGAAGTTTATGGCAATGTACATGTGTCTGTGACCCCATTCGTGATATCCATCAGCAATTTTGCATGACTTTATGATTGGTTTACAGAATTTTGGCTCTCACTGCACCATTTATGCCTATCTCAAAGCCTCAAGGCCTGTTAGATTTGATTGCGTTGTTGGGTTTGAGTGGGTCCTGTACTATCCAGCATTTGATGGTTAACAGTTTTATTCTCAACCACTATGCTATAAATCCAGTCTAGTAGAAGTTGGCATACAACTGCCTTTGATTACCTTGCCTTTCAATAATCTTTATAGATTCTCTGACACTACTACTTCTTATGTTATCTTAAAACCATAGATGTATATGGTAACCATAATTGGCTAGTCCTATCCCAAGTTTCTCAGCTGCGTAGAAATTACTTTCTAGCATAAAAAATGTGATAGATCAGCTTTGCATGAGAAACAACAACCTTGTCGTTTGAGTATTGTAAACATGTATAATCTTTCTCATGATTACATTGTTAGTTCTGTAGCTTAGTCAAGAAAGGCTCCTAACAACTGCATGCAAATGGATAAGATCTACTAGTCTCATGCATGTCCCTGCCGAACTTCATACCATGTTAGTTTAAAAACTTGGATAGGGCACATGATTTTTTTCTCACGAGATGACATACAGAATTGCTATGTATGTATATTTAGCTTCGTGGTCTGATTTAATATTACTATGGTAACAATCATTTTACTTGTCTAGTGGGATACGGCTGGACAGGAACGGTTCAGGACCATAACAAGCAGTTATTACCGAGGTGCACATGGGATCATCGTAAGAATTTCTTCTCAGTCTGGTCACCTTCTCATCAAACTTCATCTTTTTAAGGAAATCATCATGCTTCTTTGGGGTTTTTTTTTTTTTTGCCTTGGTAACAACCAATAGTAAGTGCAATTCCTTCTGTAAGACTTGATCTATGATGTTCAAATCTTTCTTAAGAGGCTTCATAATTTCAGCTTGGAATTGCAAAGCATTTATCATCATATTATAAGTGTTCCAACTTGTACTACATCAACCTGGAAGATGATGTTTGTGTAATCAAAATGTGCACATGGTCTCCATTCATGTAAGCCCTGCCAACACCAAAATTGGTGCAACTTGTACTTGTCTCTTTAGAATTTTTAAAAAGAAAAATGCTAGCAACTGCTGCAACTCTCATGGACAGCCTGAAAAATCAAGGTTAATGCCCAAATAATCAAAGTTTAGGGATAAAGCCACATGCCTTCTGGCAGGACATCCTATATGAGATTTTTGGGGTGCTAACCTTGATTTTTCAGGATTATCTGTAAGTGTTGTTGTTAGTCTAGTACTTTGCATTTCAACATAAGGAAACATGATATGTTTGCACAAATGATGGGCCAATATACTTCAAATTTCTTAGTTTAAGCAAAATCAAGAATTTCTTTTAATACATATATTTAATATGTGCCTTGGAGTCCATCAAATCATGAGTTTTTGTTACTAACTGCTTGGATCTGATGACGGTAAACTTTTTCAGATTGTTTATGATGTTACGGAGATGGAGAGCTTCAACAATGTCAAGCAATGGCTAAATGAGATTGATAGGTATGCAAATGACAGTGTATGCAAGCTTCTTGTTGGAAATAAATGCGATTTGGTTGAGAATAAAGTTGTGGAGACAGAGAAGGCGAAGGTAATATTGTTGCTTGATTTTGTAAATAAAGTCTGTTTTTTTTTTTTTTTTTGTTTAAATTCTGGTTTACCCTTGAATGATTGAATCACCACTCTTTGGCTGCATATTGGCATCAAGTATGGATGATTTGACATATGGTTTCCTTTTTGTGTGTCTGAGCAGTTGAATGTGATCATGGTTTTAATGAAAGTCATATTTGTTAGAAGGGCTGGAAGGAGTCAAAGAACATAATAGTAAAGGAAACAATAGGTACTTAGAGACATGCAGGAAATTGAATAAAGCAAATATGTGTCCAGCACGCTATTTTCCCCACAGCATCTAGTATAGGTCTATCATGGTTCTTTTTGATGGATTTAATGAGATACGAGCATCCATAATAATATTCAGATATTGATGAAATCCTTACAGCACCTTGTAATTATGAGAGCCGTTGTACCATTGGGTTATAAATGGAAGTCAGTGAGACAGAAGAATGCTGCCTGTTGACCAGGCCCTTTGGGACGACTCAATTGGTTCTATAATGCTGCCTTGCAGGCATTTGCAGATGAGCTTGGTATCCCTTTCCTTGAGACAAGTGCAAAGGACTCGATCAATGTGGAGCAAGCTTTCTTGACCATGTCTGCTGAAATTAAGAAAAGGTAATCTCATGAATCGTAAGCTCTGTCAGTGTGCTTCAGTCTTCATCCATATCCAAGAGTTCAGTGCTGTGAATATGTCATTTATATTGTAGAGAAATAATTCATTAAACAAGCGCCAGTCATTGGTTTTCATTTTTCCTTGAGAAATTCCCATGCTTATCTTGCTCATTTTGGTGCAGAATGGGAAATCAACATACCTCAAACACAAGTTCCACAAGCACAGTCCGGGTGAAGGGCCGACCTATTCAGCAGAAGAGCAACTGTTGCAGCTAGGCATTTATTGGAAAACTTATTCTGCGGTATAGGGCAGCCACATGCGGAAAGGCAAGCAATGTGCATGAAAAGGCGATGTATCATCACATTCTGCATCTTTGAAGACTTTGAATGGCCGGTGTCAAGATATTGTATGATCTGTCTACATCCAGTTTTTTAAGTAATGCAAAGGAGACCAAATCCGTGGCTAGTACACTCTTTCTTGGTACTTTTGGGTTACTATATGCCCTAGGGGAAGCCTTGGATCATCACCTGCAATATTTCTTTTCAGCTAATATTCATTATGGACCGAGTATGAGCCACATCATGTATGCTCGGTATTCGTCCCTTGCGAGGCCAGGTATTCTCCCCTTTCAGGTCCAGGTGTTTTGAGTGTTTACCTGGATGAAATTAGGTCCTTTATCCTTATAGGTTGGTTGGTCTTCATAGCCTAATATTTATATTCAACAAGTGAAGTCATTAGAAAGTGCTTGCAAGTTAACAGAGAAAAGATAATGAAGTATTTTTAAGATAAATAGGAGAGGCATTCTCGGTGTAAAAAACGACAGAGAATCTATTTCCTGATTCTGAAACCGTCGTAGACCAAAGAATCGGGAAATATGAGAGAAAATATGTGGATTGAATAAAAACAAGTGTCGATATTTTTGTTTGATCAATATTATATATTAAACATCTCCTTGTCCTTATTTATAAATTGATCGAGATCTCCCTACTCTGCCAAAGAACGAGCAACGGCTCGCCGCTATGAGAAGCCTCCCGGCGAGGACGACGCTGCCGTGCACCCACTTCTAGTGGAGGTGGGATTGGCCCAATCAGGCTTTCCTGGGCTGAGGGCCTCGGCTCGGCTGTTTTGAGCAGAGTGCGGAGAGAAAAATCTTCAGACTAGAGGTTACCTGGTTCGGGAAGTCTACGGATTTGGCAATGGCAATGGCACCGTAGATGGAGGCGGTGACTCCACCGAAAGGGATCGGGATGTATCCTTCGCCCGAAACCACCATCGGATCACCCTACCTCACGGCTCTCAAGGCGATCTGAAATCCGTCATTCCTCCATTGGCAGAAAACTGAAAGTGAGAAGCCGATGATCGAACGGTGGATTCATACGAAGGAAGATGATCCTTCCCTCGGCGCGAAAGATGCAGCCCTGGCCATCCCCGGCAAAATTGCTGGTGATCTGTCAGTCCACAGCATGTCGACGAACGGCAAGCGGGGCTCCCTAGTGCCATCGCTGCCGTTCTTGCCGGATGGAGCTCCGTGCACGAGGCTACCGGTGGCAACGTCGAAGTTAGCCGGGGTCGGGGAGCCAGGAAGGAGAGCATTTGATTGGGCTCCTCTCCCTCCGATCCAATGGCGGCAGGGATTAGGGCCGCAAGGATGGACGGCAGAGGGAAGACGAAGTTGGAGTCTTTGGAAGCTGCTTCCAGCCCCGCAACGCTCGTTGACCCGGAGGTAAGAGCTAGCTTGTGAACTGATTATTTGTTCGGCGCGGCAGGTCACGGTGGGGCCAGAGAGATTGGTTCTGATGAGAAACTGAAGGAGTTGTTACAGCCTTCGCAGGAGATTCTGGTGGAAGATTTTAGGGGAGCTGCAGGGGATGGTAAACCGCGACTCCTGGGTATATGTAGGAGATGCAAAAAGTGACCAAGAAAGATGCCGAGAGCGACGGAGATCGCGGATGGGGGTTGGGGACGAAGGCCCGTTTTGGAAATAAATAACAATTTTCTGGATCGATTTAAAAATATCAATAAAGAAAAGTTTAATACGCGACATATTAGAAGAAGGTTAGGTGCTGCATGCAAATAAAAAATAAAAATAGTCCGTTGTTTCTTGGGTGCCTCCACCTCTTGATTATCTCAAAATGAATTTTGATGGTAGTGTGGCGATAGATGGGAGGTCAGGAGAAGTTGGATTTATTATCAAAGGTTGATTGCAGCGGGTGGTTGGGGCATGATAGGTCTCACTATTGCTGGAGCAGAGCTATGGGCAGCTTGGGCCGGTATATCCTATGCGAGGCGGGTGCTCGGGGCTGAGCGGGTGCACCTTGAGGGGGATTTTTCTATTGTTATAGCTTGGATCCGAAGTGCGGATAGGTACGGAGATGGTTATCCACTTATTCGGGAGACTCGCAGGTTGGCTATGAAAATGGATGAGTTTCAGGCAGTACGCATTTTTCGGGAGGTGAACAGAGGGTCGCCTCCTATGTTGCACGGCATTCCGGAGAGTTCTGCTGGACATCCATAGTAAAGCTTCCACCCCATTTGTATTTTTTGCTTTCTTTTGATTTGGCAAAATATACTCACGTTAGAGCTATATGAATTGCCATTTTTATAAAAAAAAAAATAAAAATAAAAATAGCCCATGCCGCATATCTGTTAGAGAAATCACGTTACTTCACAACCAGAGGTATACGTTCTCGATTGCAGCAATGACTTTGTAACGTTTTACAAAGAAACTGGGCAACCTGGAAGGTAAGCAGGGGGAACATGCATCTATCTGCATGCAAGCTAGTTCTGGGCTTCAGGCAACAAACCAAATCCGTGGGCATTAGGGCGTATCTTTTCTGAATGGGAAAGCTAAATTAGCTTATCGCATCTCACTAAAATTTAGCAAGTATTCTTCCGTGCAAAAAATTTAACCAGACCAATAATCTTCAGAATAAATCGGTATTAAGTGCTCTAAGTAGCGAGCGTTTCCTTGATATCAAACAGTACCATGTAAAACAATCTCATAGTAAACCTTTCACACTTTACCGCTTTCAGGGAAGAATCTTTATCCATCAATGCTTCTAAGGAATAGAACAGAATACTGAAAGCAAAGTACAGCGAGATCCAACAAAAACAAAAGAAGGCAGCCTCAAGCAAGCACCTGACCCCAATGAAGCACAACAAACACAGTCCAGAAGCTTAAATCCCAAAATTTACATCCCATAAAGGCATAAGAATGGGTGGCGCTAATCACCATGCTATGTTGAGCAGCACTTCCTGGTACTGTTGGTCTCTGATGCCGAGACTGCGATGGTCTTCCCTTCTTTGATGCCTCCAGTAGGTCCTTGCCCAGGCTCGTCTGAAGAGATGTTTTTCTTGCTGATGCTTCGATAAATCTCAGCAAGAATCAATTGGAAGGCCTTCTCCACATTTATAGCCTCAAGGGCAGATGTCTCAATGAAGGATAGCCCCTCCCTTTCAGCAAAGCTCTGCGCATCTTCAGTGGCGACCGCACGGAGGTGACTGAGGTCACTTTTGTTACCAATGAGCATGATCACAATGTTGGAGTCAGCATGGTCGCGAAGCTCCTTGAGCCACCGACTGACATTCTCAAATGTTGTGGGCTTCGTCATGTCATAGACTAAGAGGGCACCAAGGGCTCCACGGTAATAGGCACTGGTTATTGCCCTGTATCGCTCCTGGCCTGCTGTGTCCCATATTTGTGCTTTTATTATCCTGCCCTCCACCTAGAGTAGGAAAGAATGAAGCATTAGGCAAGGAAAAGGGGGCAAAAGAACATATGTTCCAGTTCTGATGAAGAATACAAGAGATACTCAAAATATGCAAGGCATTCTCTTGAAATATGCAGACTAAAAACCTCAAGAAGGTATCTGAGAAGACAAGTAATCACAACAAAATCCATAGATGAATTGATGGGGTTGCAAAACAAGAAGATGATATAGTTTTGGTACAGGAAAAAAAAAACATTTAAGGCATACAGGTAACAAAGGCAGCAGAGACATGATTGTACAAATCTAGCTTCATCATAGGCTTCTGACATATCAATCCTCAAAATGATCATATGCATAATGACCACATGGCAAACTTGAGAGGATGAATATCAACAGCCTATATGCATCACTTTCACTTATTACCACCAAGACAGAATATAAAGAAGATGCGCACATAAAGTAGAACATAAAAAGTCTCGAATAACTCCAGATGAATTGAATCCTGGAGACAGGTCTGCTACTGCTCTCTGCATGCATGTTGAATGATAAAATAGAAGGCGTGAAAACTCAGAAGGAATTCTGATGCATAAAAATTGCTTTCTGAGTTTTTTACAAGCTATTTCAGCAAAATCAAATCCTGGAAGATAACGTGATCACTGTTGTTATCAAGGCATTAGCAGATCAAGGCACTTTTCAGACCACAAGGTTCCCAGGTTCCAACTATTGATTAAGTTACAAAATGAATTTATGGTGACTAATTTCTTCAAGATGTACTCTGCTAAAGCCATTGTTCTTTATTCTCATCATTTTACAATCAAAAGTCAAAAAAAAAAAAAAAAATTCACAAAGCATGGTTGATTTTCTGATGTGCTTTATTCAACGGAAGTCCTGAATGCCGTTCATATCTATAAAGGAAAAGAACAGAGAGGACATACATACTTTATTCCAATCGAGAAACTTAAAAATCTAGATAATGGTTAGTCCAAGATTTCTAGAACCTTCTTCAAAGATTAATGGCAGGGAATGGGGTCTGGGCCAGTTCCTTAGATCCTTGAAGCCTTGTCTTACGTAGATTAATGGATGTAGTCTAAGCAAGAATGTCAAACTTTTGAAGTCCAGATGAACAAGCTAAAGGACACCTGACAAATGGATACTCTGCCAAAGACATCACAATGAGAGCTTTGTAAGTGCTTATTTCAGCCTTTATGAAGTGCTGAGTTCTTAACTTCTTCCATCAGATAGAGAATTATTTTTATTTTATACGCACTTTGCACGCCTGGTTGTCTCTGGGATCAGAACAAACGGCCCAACATAAAAATTTGTGTAAAGAAAATGGCAATACAATATAAAGATTGACACGTGATTTTTTTTTAACCTTGCAACAGCAGCCATTTGTAGTAAACTAACTTCTTTCCTGGGTGTATGGTCTACTGATCATTAATGAGATCAAGCAGTCAATTTTCTTCTACAGGTGCATGCATGAAGACTCTGTCAGGATGGAAGGATAAACGAAAGTGTAGAGTGTTAGTTGGAGTTTAAATCGAGATAATGTAATTGTGAAACATCTCCAATTTACAGACTGTTGATGGAAAAAAGGATATTGGAGACTGACACATGATGGAGAAGCACATTAAATCACAGCAAAAAAGTATTAGCCCTCACATAGAACCTAACGCATTATCCGGAGAGAGCTATACTTGCATCCCAGACTCAAAGAAACTAATTCCGAAAAGCACAGGACACTGGTCACATCATATACATTATGATCAGAAGGAAGGGATCTTGCTGATCAAAAGGAAATATAGAAACAAAAACAGCCTGTCAACTAAAACTGACTTTCTTGATACTAACCTATCCATATTATCCTACTCCAGCAACAACCTTACCGCCCACAAAGGATATATTGTGAATTTCCTTCAGGAAATGTTAAACAAGGTCTTTGAGCTCATTAATTGTGATCGAGCGAAGAGACAGCCAAAATGAGATTTAAAAGACAATCAAAGGGCAGCACAACACCAATTCATAAGAAACTTGTGAGAGGCTAAAATTATAAGAGCAGGTAGAACACCACATTCATAATTATACTCAGACTGAAAGGCATCCTAGGAGGAATAGTAGCATTATGTAGTGCAGATGACATTAGCTTACAAGGAGAAATATATAAAACCTTCATCATTGCTTTTGATGTGCAAGACATAGAATTGTTCAATGTGTCACCTACTATATGGATTCCACTTTGCCAATAGCTCCTATCCAGATCCACATACTTCAAAACGAAAAAGAATTCAATATGGCTTACAGTTTCCATTATTGTAGCCAGCCAGCCATATGCCACACATCCAATGCTTTACGGATATTAACCTTAGCCTGTTAGCCACTATTGATATAATGGATCTCAATCCCATGGGGGCAAAAAAGCAAAATAAAAGAGGAGTGTCATTTATTCACGTGGTGTGCATGAGGCCTGTCGCCTAACCCATGCATGTACCTTGACACTGCTGATGCTGATCCCAAGCTCAGATGAAAAATGTAGAATATTGGTATTAAGTTGATAGCCGGTCATAAAAGTATGTCAAACTCTAAAACAAATCCAAATCCAAGTTTGGTGAATGAGGAATCATAAAGCCATCCCATACTATTGGGACAAAGCTTGGCAGTTATGATGTTATGACTCCACAATCCACATGCCCTTCTTTCTTTCTTTCTTACAATTGTACTACAGATATCTTTATCTTTTTCAGGTAAAAAAGGTCTTCCTCAATAACATGACAGCCCGCCCTAATTTCCATACTTTGAGTGGTCAATGCAATTTAAGCAATGGTCCATCATGAAAGTTCAGACCACCATGACTTAAATAATGATCCAAACTAAGTCCTTGTAGTTCACCATACTGTAAATCTTAATCCTGCTTTTCACAAAAAGAAATCTTGAGCAGAAAAATACCAAATCTGACCACTTAAAGAATTGACCTACAGTGTTTTACATTCTTTTACCCATACATTGCTTGTCATTTTAGTTGCATTCTGCAAAACACCACTTCGATTGACCAAGAATTTAAAGGTCACTTTGGTTACTTAAAGATTACATTGGTGCCACCTAGGGGTCGCAATCGGGTCGGGTCGGACATAAACGGGTCGGGTCGGATGCATGTCGGGTCAAAAAATCATAAATCTGAACCCGACCTGTTTATTAAACAGGTCAGGAATTATAACCTGAACCAGTCATGTTTAATAAACAGGTAACCCGACCCGATCCGACCCGTTTAACCTGTTTAATAAATAGGTAACCTGTTTAGGTCCCTCGCACTCATTCTATTAGACGCCCGGAAGTCCATATTCTAAAACCCTAGAGCAAACTCTTTCCCGACGAGACGATGGCTTCGAAGCCTCCTCCCTCTCCCTCCATGGCCACCAAGAAGTGCAAGGTCGACCAAGAGGAAGATCTCCTCTCCGCCCCAACCACGACATTGACCCCCAATCCCTTGACTCCTCCGCTACAGCCGTCGGCGCCAGTGGGACGACGGCACCGCCTCCGGATGCCGTGGAGGACGACGAGGCAGACGAAGAGGAGGACGTTGGGAAGCTCCTGGAGCCCCTCTCGAAGGAGCACCCTTGCCGAGATCCACCGCCTCGCTGACCTGGACCTGCCCACCGGAAGCTCTTCGTCCACGGCTTGGGCTGGGATACCACCTCTGACGGCCTCTAATAGAAAGTGGACTTCCGAGCGTCTAATAGAATTTGAAATCGCGATTCGCGATAGGCTCCGCTCTGCACTCGCGATGGGCCTTGCGGCCCTTATCCATCAGTCCTAAACAGGTTATACGGATAAATGGTTATCTGATATAACCCGACCCATATATTAAATGGGTTAAACAGGTCATACATCTAAAATATGTATCCGACCAAATTAATAAACAGGTTAAACGAGTCAACTTGTCTACGACCCGAACCTGTTTAGGCCAAACCCCAACCTGTTTATGACAGGTCGAACACGGGTCGATTTGGCGGGTTGGGTCATATTTTGCCACCCCTAGTGCCACCTTCAATATTTGGCTCTTAGACTCCATTAGGATTCCCTTTTCATTGTTATTAAATAAACTAATTGTCTCTGATATCTCCACCCACCTCTCACCCAAAAAATAATCTTTTTGTAGAGCCAAAGTTGTCTAAAATGCTAAATTGTTATCTTTTATACGCACAATCTATTACTTCCACATGAAATACATATTAAATTAATAATTATTGTGTATAAAAACATATATATGCCAATGTATGACTAGTGCATGCCTTGACATGCAAAATACTTTTATTCTTTATTATAATGCATTTTTGACTTTACTACCAATAAATCATAAGTACTGATACAAAATAATATTCTTTAGCACCCCCTCAAAAAATCACAGACACATACACACATTTTGTCGGCACTAAAGGAAGGTTCAACCCCTTCATTCCTCATCTTGTTCTTCCCTTTCCACAAGCAAATGCAGAACAGCTAACCTCTCCAACTCGCATCTTCTTCTCTTATAGATTAACACATTCATGATTACCACCATTCTTTTTTCCATTTCCCTTCTAACTGTCTTGTTGTCTCATCACCAAAGGCACAAATATCAAGTACTCTATTCTTTGAAAAACTACAAGGAATCACTCAACCAAAAGAAATGTATTTTTTTGACCAAGTCAGAATACATCTTAATCATCCAAGCTTTGTGATATATAAATAGATGGCTGGAAGGTCTTGAAATAGTTCAACTACAAACAACGTGATACTAAGTTAATCTGTCAGGAGACTGCAAGAAATTATGTAACAACTCCAATGAGCTTATTATTAGAACAATTGAGAAAATTTCAGATGCATCCACTGAATCTGCAGATGGTCGGTTACTGCAATTAAAATGCTATATAATATTTTGCTGCAGGCAAAAGAAAATTTATATCCCTTTATAAAATTGCTCTTGTATATTTCGCCGAACAGAGCTCATGACATGGAGCCACAGTCGTTAAAATATCACCACCTTAGGCAATTCCACCACCTTATAATAATACCAAACAATCATTCTAAAACCCCAGAGAAGATCAAGCAAACTAAATGGGACATTTAATTCGAAATCCAGATCTCCAATGAGATCAACTCATAATGTACTAATGGAATTAAGGGAGTGTCGATACCTACTTACTGAGTCTATTTACACTCTCCAATTTTACACTCCTTAGCCATGATTCAGGCACAAATCCAACAGAAACCGAGACAGATCTTGGAATTCCGTATCTTTATACAACAGCCCAGCATCAAACACAAACAGCCACCAGACATTAAACACATTTTAATTTACATTGGCATAACAACGGCCAACAAAAACCCATCCAGATCTGCAGCATCAGAGCAAGAAACTTAAGCCAGAATACTATGATCCAACAAAATACTAAACTAAAAGAAACCCACCAAGAACCTAAGAAAACCTTTTTTTAATATATAAAACTCCTAGAAAAAAGAAAATGCGGTATTCAACCCAAAAACATCATCCGCTCAAACCCTCCGAAAAAATCCAGATAATTGAAGAATCCTCAAAATTCAAAAAAAAAAAAAAGAAAACCAAGGATCAGACAGAACCAAAACCCATTCTTATTCAGAAAAATCAAAAACTAAAAGAACGAACATCACATCACGGAAAAAACACAGACGAAAAGAAAAAAGATCCAATCAAGAAAGAAATCGCAAAAGCAGCAGAAGATCTGAGAGAGAGAGTGTGTGCGCGCGCGCGTGTATTAGGGAGATACTTGGAGGGTGCGGGTGGCGAATTCGACGCCGATGGTGGACTTGGACTCAAGGCAGAACTCGTTGCGCGTGAATCGGGAGAGGAGGTTGGACTTCCCCACCCCGGAATCGCCGATCAATACCACCTTAAACAAGTAATCGTACTCCTCCTCCGCTCTCCTCGCCGCCATCTCTCTCCCCTCTCTCCCTCTCTCTCTCTCTCCCTCGCGCGCGCCTCTAGCCTCTTTCGAGCGCACACGTCTTTCGAGCGAGTGATGAGACTTGAGAGGAATGGTATCAAGAAGGAAACTAATTTGTTTTTCTATTCCCGAAACGCCCCTGGAAAACTCCCTCCCACATGAAGACAAAGCCAGCTATGTTTTGTATGCTTCACACGTGTCACCGCCGGGTGACAGTACGACGCCTGGAGCGCGTCGGTCTACGTCCATTTAATTAACCTGACCGGAACTAAATTTTAGACCGAAGTCCGGGAAAAGCGTCACGGTTTCCGCCGACGGTCCATTATTCTATTATTAATAACCGGTAATCAACTAATGACCATTATTAAATCATCGTACTTGCATTGACGACTCCATAACAAGGAATGCTCGAGTTGTAACCTTTACTCTACCTAAATATTTTTCTTTTAAATAAGTATGACCTATATGTATACTATAAATAAAGACAGCTAAAAATATCATCATTTCAATTTGAAAAACTGTTAAATTATAGTAAAATTCTTGACTTAAAAACCATAATTTTAGTTTGGAAAAATAATCTTGATGCGGACAAACTATAGCGGTTTAATCACCATTAGGGACTATAATGGATTATAATGGAATACCAACATCTGGGTTTAGTAATGTCCGGTCCGGTTCAGTTGGGTCTAGTCTGGGGAGGGTCATGTCAGATTTGAATTTAAATATGCAGTAATGGTTCGGCGGTCAAGTGGGCGGAAGGGCGGTGGCCAAAGATCCCGACGCCTCCGTGATCGGAGGCTGTCATGCCGTGAAGGGGATGGTGGGGCCCAGGAACAATTCATCCATGCAGCTGGCTATGGGTCGCTATGGAGTAAACTTTGTCTTTTTTTTTTTTTTTTTGGTTGGTACCATGTGCCGCTGCACATGATAAGGGCCAAAGACAGGGAGGTGGGTGTGCGTTGGTTGGAGAGCGTGCAAACCGATCCACTAAGAAGTTAGGATATAATAGTGGCTAGCTTAACACAAAATTAGCTGCACGGCTCATTTATCAACAGCGATTAGTTTAGCTAGTTTAGTGTACTCTCCACAAACTTAGCTGGGTCGCCTCTTCCGCAGCTCATCATTTCAGGATCTTTATATAGAATGGCAGTGGCCCCATCCCACAGGATTTCGATCGTGTTTTGGCTTTTGATTTCTCGTGGCGCACTCACATCTATGTGTAAGTGGGACGCCGGTTCGCCAAAAAATAATAATAATAAGAAAGGTCTTGGATTCAATTCTGGATTCAAAGACAGAGATTTGGGTGTGATGCATATGTTCATGTTAATAGGTACCTTCCACTCATACTTTGATACTTTTCTTCGGGTTGATAGATCGATGACATGCTATATGATGTGATGCATGCTCCCATGTAGATTCTATGCTAAAAGAAAAAAAAAAGGACAAGAGAAGTTTTAGAACAACTAGAAAACTCAAAATATCGGTCAACTTGAACATGACAAAGGGTCTTACCCACCGCAAAAGGGATTAGTTTGGTTAGACTGAACTATCTAACCTTCTGAATTGGTCGTGCAAGACTAGTAATTCTAGAGACATATCGACTTGCATCCTCTATAGAATTATCGCGTCTCTCGAGATGGTAAAACTAGCATAGATGATCATCGTCTATAGCCTAATGTTGGAGTGGATCTTGAAACACAAAGTAGGTAATAGTCAAAATTGGGACATTCCTTTGAATGATCTTTCTAAATTTATACTTTCTTGCAAGTAATGCCGACTCCTTTGTGGCTGAAAATTAGGACTATGGTTCCAACTGTTGTAGATCGATCTTCCCTGTATATAATAGATGTAGGACTAAATATAGGTCAGTACGGATTGTCATGACTCAGAACCTCATCTAAAAAGACTAATCGAAAAGTGTTATTTGAATTTTTTAAAATCTTATACAAGTATTCAAAATCTTTCTAGTACATAGTTTATTTTTTTTATCCTCATTGATTTATCAAAAAAATTCATTTTCTTCTGAAAAAGCACTTGTCTTCCTTAGAGATGGCTATAGCGAGGGACTTCCGTCCAGCTCATAAATCGATTGGATGGTTTCAAAGTAGGGGGTGAAGTCCTATCTTTTCTCTTCAATACTGTTAATGAATAGCTACGTCCCTGCCTAAACAATCAAGTTGTGTTTACATCAAAAAAATAAAAAAGAAAAAAAATGTTAGTTTTCTCCTTAACCATCAGATCAAGAGTTGAAAATCATTAAAATAGATTTTTTTTCTCCATGACTTTTGTATACATCCAAAAAAAATAGAACACGAGAGATTTTATACACTTATCCAGTAACTTTGGCTGTAGTTAGCTTGGCTGACAGGGTCATAATAGGAACTGAACATTATGGCAAGAAAAAGTTTGATTCAGAGGGAGAAGAAGCGGCAGAAATTGGAACAGAAATATCATTTGATTCGTCGATCTTCAAAAAAAAAAATAAGCGAAGTTCCATCGTTGAGTGAAAAATGGGAAATTCATGGAAAATTGCAATCCCCACCACGTAATAGCGCACCTATACGCGGTCCCGAGGCGGCTTCCTCTCCATTCCTTTTGTACTCGGCTAGACAGGAGGGGAGGGAATCACGGAGAAGCGTTCAAGCCACAGTAGGAGATGAAATCAACTCTTTGGTGTCGGGAGGGGGAAAGGAGATTAACAAAAGATACGGTAGAACTAGGACAGTTATTGTATGAGGTCTACCCAATGCTAGATGCAGAGGCGCATAATAGATCGATATGAACATCATGAGCTGTCCCGTAATAAAACCAGTTGTTGCTGATACCTCCTTCTCGGTTCCTTGATCAAATTCAACAAGAAGACCTTCCTCAATGCTCAGTCTTTCACCTTTTCTCGATTTCCTGTTGTTTTGCAAGACATATAAAAAATAAAAAAAAATCAATAAAACAATCTTTGTGACTCAAAGAATATCATGAGGGTCTACAGTAATTCAATGGGGTAGTTTGTGTAAGTCCATGCTACATGGGATCGATCAGATATTTTCTCCAGGGCAATGAACCATATGCCTTTGCTCATCATCTTTCTTCAAGCAATAACCGAACCAGGCACCATCAAATTAGCTCTCTCTCTTCTTCTATTTTATTTGGAGGGGGGGGGGGAAGATAATTATTCAATCAATAGTTCAGAGCATAGGCAGGTAGCCCCCATTAATGATGATTGAGATGCCTTAAAATGTTGCAAGAACTTTGTTTTGCAATTTAGTTATATTGTTAAGCCATAAAATCTTGAGTTTAATTACTTGCACCCCTTCTTTAATCTACACCAACTTACAAATAATGCTCACAGTACTTCCATTGCGGAAAACCTTTCTTCAGTGCGAAGTCCAAGCACCATGAACTGTTTGTTAAACTCCACTTCTTATTTCCACCACCTCCATTTATTACAACGTAAGGGAAATGCATGAACCACCCCTAGTCACTGCAAACATCCTCACGAGCTCTTTGCCTCTCCGAACCTGGGACCGACGCTCATCAAGATCCATGGCACGAGTGGGCCAGACGCCCCTCACCAATAAGATATATAAATGGTGCTCGCCCCTCACTTGTCCCTCACACAAGCCCAAGGCCAAAACATGGGAAACCTTGGCAAGCTAGTGTTATTTGTCACTCTAGTCTTCGTAGGAGCCACAAGTGCATGGTCGACAGACCCTCAGGTTCCTTGCTTCTTCATCTTTGGAGATTCCCTTGTGGACAATGGCAACAACAATGGCATACTGTCACTCGCCAGGGCTAACTACAGACCCTATGGCGTCGACTTCCCCCAGGGTGCATCTGGGAGGTTTACTAATGGCCGGACGATGGTCGATATTTTAGGTACAAACATGCATCAACTATAGTTTCACTAGCCACACGCATGCCCATGCATTACATAACAATGTTGGTCTTACTTCTGTTTGTTTTATATAATGTCAGCACAATTTCTAGGTTTCCGAAGCTTCATTCCACCATATGCAACAGCTCGGGGGGATGAAGTGCTCAGAGGCTTGAATTATGCATCCGGAGCTGCTGGCCTTAGATCTGAGACTGGGAGCAATTTGGTAATCCTCTGACAAATCACACACACTCTCTCTGTTGAGTCTATATGCTGTATAAATTATATATACTGCATTAGAGATGAGACTGGGGGACATTTGCTTTGGTTCTACAACACTGTCTGCATCTTATTAATGACCATAAATGCATAAGTTCTTTTCAGGTGGTGATTTAGTAATGCACAAAGGATCAGTTAATTACCTTTAACATCTCAGGCCTCATGCAGGAAATCTCATCTTATAATCCATATATAGCCATGCACAATTTTTTGTCAAGCCATGCCAACCTGAGAGTTCATCAGCGCAGTGATTATGTATCGAAGAAGTAATCAATTGGTTTTTCTGTGTGCTAACAGGGACAGCACTACCCTTTTGCCGAACAAATAAACCATTTCCGCAACACAGTGCAGTACATGAGGAGGACCTTCAAGGGGAACACCACTAAGCTGAGAGATCATCTAAGCAAATGCATCTACTTTGTGGGAATGGGAAGTAATGACTACCTTAATAACTATTTCATGCCTTTCTATTATCCTACTAGCTACGAGTACAGCCCCTCAACTTTTGCAACACTCCTCCTCCAAGCCTACTCGCAGCAATTAATGGTAGGTATCATCATCATCATCATCATCATCATCATCATCTTAACCATTCAGACCATTGATGATTCGGTTATTCGTTGGTTTCAGCAATTATATAACTTGGGTGCACGTAAGGTGGCGATAATTGGGATCGGGCAGGTTGGCTGCATACCTTACGAGCTAGCCCGAAACCGCAACAGCAACAACGGCAGAAATAATAGCCAATGCAATGAGACGATCAACAAAGACATCACAATTTTCAACAACGGCCTTGTTCAGATGGTTAATCGCTTCAACAAACAGAAATCTGGAGCGAAGTTTATCTATGTAAACACCTTTCAGACCTCGAAGGATATCGCTGCGAATGCAGCTTCTTATGGTAAGTTGCTGTTCCAAACATCACCAAGAAGCCAAAGTTATTGGATAATCATCTTCTAAAATAGTGTCATGGAGCAGGATTCAAAGTGGTCGACAGGGGATGCTGCGGTGTCGGGCGGAACAATGGGCAGATAACATGTCTACCATATCAAACACCATGCTCTGATCGGACCAAGTACTTGTTTTGGGACGCATTCCACCCTACAGAGGTCGCCAATGTTATCTATGCCCGGAAAGCATATTCTTCCAAGTCGAAATCCGACGCATACCCGATGAACATACAGCAACTTGCAAGGGCCTGAAGATGATGGAAGGGCTCTCAAGGGAACCGATCTTGCTTGTTGGAGCTAGAAGAATTTATGGATGCTTTCAGCTGTTAGTTATCATCAATTTCCTTTTAGTTTGGCCTTAGTTACTTGCAGTGTTGCTTCTGCCTTTTGAGGCATCTCTACTTAATTTGATGTATTGGACCTTGGTTACCGTAGTGCTTTTAAGTCAGTCTCCTTTCTTCTTACTTCTGAGAATCCTGACCTTTTCTCCCTGTATGCATGCTTCCCTAGTCTAGAGCATTGCATCAATAAATCCATGCAACGTATCTGGAACGACAGTTATATCGAATATCGAAGTGGCATGGACACAATTCTCATCAACTTTCAGTAGGCCTGATTGGGCAAATGGTACATCATGATCAAAGAGGAAATGAACAAATGTCTGCTTAGGAACTGGCTAATTTTTGCACAAGGATTACACAAATAATCACCTAGTATAGATATGGATACTGACTAGAAAACACCAAACAAGAATGCATACATATATAGAAAAAGCCTAGCACTAGTAATTTCTAATCGAATGCAGACAATCAGAAACCCCCTCTTCGCTGTTTCCTCTACCGATAGCATTGGCTACTTTAGTTTGAGGTTGCTCTTGCAAGCAGCATGTTCATTGTACACTCCATTAGTGTTTCCATTGAAAGCCTTCCTTGCCGAAGGCATCCCAGAAGACAGGCTGATCTCTGTTTGAGCATGGAGCCTGTAAGGGAAGGTAACTGATCCCCGAAGACATATCCAATACAAGACAAACTTTAGACGCTTTCTGGCATGATAGGACCTCGAATTTATAACTAAGCCAGCATTTTGATCTTTTTCTTTTAACAAGAAAGCACAAAAACTCTTTTGTAATAGCAAGAGTCACAACAAGCTGATGTCCACTAAATTTGGTTCGAAGTATACAAAAATTAAATTTGAGATACAAGATGAATTTGATATACCGAAGTTTCCTTTCATCTGATTTCTCAGACCTGAGCCTAGCTTATGAAAGTGGTGAGGATTCATGTAATCTAATACACTTAGTCTTAAAGATAATGCTACACAGGTAGAGGGACCACTAAATGGATTGGAACGCGTCTCATCGAGCAAGTTTTGATGACCATAAGCATACCTGACTAGTGAGCCATATTTGTATGACATTTACAATCAGTTGTACCACTATTTTTCAATTGAATATCACCTTATATGCTTCATCAATACCTAATGCTTGGAAAAACGAAGACGAAAAATTTGGTGTCTAACCTATACTTCTGGAGGTTGAAATAGTGAAAGAAACAAAGTAATCACTCAAGTGAAAGAACACTGCTACTCTTTTAGGCAAAACCTATTTTAAATTGCACACTACCCGTAGAAGAAAAATGACACAGAGATGAGGATGCTTAAATGGTTGTGGCAAAATAAATGGAGTTAGAAACAAGTAAATTAAAAGAAACCAAGAAGAATCAGCAAGGTAGAAAGTATGCCAAGTAGGAAAATCCGAACAAGCATTGAAGGATCTTGAATCTGAGCTGAAGGATTTGCGAAGGTAGATACCTAAGACAATCAAAGTGAGAACAAGCAGAAAGCAGACTTGTTAAGATTGTCAGAAATAGAGAGAAATATCTCTCATGTGGGACCAAGGCCAACAAGCAAGAGGAAATTAAATATTTAACGTTTTATATGAGTCATTGTCCATATGATCAGCAGCTATTACTACAATAGAGGATCTGGCGTTGGATATTTGAGCAAGTTACATGAAACAGACCAGAAATCAATATTCCATTTACTTGACAGTATGAAACAGATTATTTCACACAGGATATCCACAAACGCACAAACATACACAAAACAAAACAACAAAAAAAATAAAACAAAAGGAAAAACAAAAGAAAGAAAGAAGGAATTATATACTAGAAATTGATTGGGTAAAAAAGAGGCAGCCCTCTTTGCAATAACATAGAAGCCAAATGCAGAAGACAACAAGGGAACGGTTATGCTAGAAGGAGATGGCTGGTACATCATTATTATAGCATATAAGCAGAACTGCAACAAAATCCATAAGGACAAGCACAATGAAACAAAGAATGCTCAAGACAAATGATTTATTGTTATCATATCACCTAAATCAGTAACAAACATATGCTAATATATGTCATATTTGCTATTCTCCCTCACACCAAGTATTTAACCAAGAAATGGATAGTCTGTATATCCAACAACTGGATCAGGAATGTAAAAAGTGCTCCTGTTATATTTATTAAGTGGAGCATCCAACTCAAATCTTTGAGGAAGATCAGGATTAGCCAAGAACAGGCGTCCATATGCAACCAGATCAGCATAGCCACTAGAAACAACTTTATTGCCTTCTTCTCTATCATAGCCTCCAGCAACGATAAATGTTCCCTTGAATGCTTTCCTCATAGGAAGAAGAGACTGAGGAGTTTCAACCTTTTCTCCTACTTTAACCATCCTTGGTTCTATCATATGGCAATACGAGATCCCAAATTTGTTCAAAGAATTGACCATATAGAGACCAAGAGCAGCTGGATCAGAATCCCTTGATTCCATGTAGTCAGCATAGGGGGAAAGCCTTATTCCAACGCTGTCAGCTCCAATCTCATCAACCACAGCTTGTACTATTTCAAGTGCAAAGCGGCAACGATTCTCCAGGCTCCCACCATATTGGTCTGTCCGATCATTGACTTGGTCCTTCAGAAACTGATCAACCAAATATCCGTGGGCTCCATGGATCTCAACCCCATCGAAACCTATGAATCAAGGAATAACGATAATGATAAGTTGGAGAGAACTTTATGGATGAAGACCAATTTCTTTTTTTCTTTTTTTATCTGATAATATGAATGGTGGAATACCATCAGATTGATGCCTAATCAGTTTAACTATTTAAACTAGTCCAAAGACAGTGCAGCTACCATGTGAATGATGATCAATTGAAGGCTTATAGCATGCTGCATAAATTACCATGTTAGATAGGCAAAGAGACATCTAAAGCGTTCAGGAAATGTCCAGGGCAACACCAATACAGAGAACATAGATGGGAACAGTAAATTTATTAAGAAGCAATAAGATCCCAAAAAATCCCTGTAGGGCATGTACTAAAGTTGGCAAAAGGAATATAGAAAGATGTCATTATTTACTTGATCCAAAGAATAATTCTCTAAAGTAATTATTTCTTTATCAGGTGAAATAGTTAAATTTCGAATTAAGACTTTGTCTACTCCATTAATAACTCTTGAAGCACTTTAACCCCCCACACCCCCCTCCCCTCATCCCCCAAAAAAACAGAGAAAAAAAAATCTCTTCCACCAAATTTAGCCAATATGTGGTACACCACTTCAATATATGTGCAACTTCAAAATCATGATAAAGTGACAGTCACTATAGGGTTAGAAAGCTTGCATGGTTCTGAATTTTGATTACTGGGGCTCTCAGACATACTCAATGCAAGTGGAACAGAGAACTTTATATTTATTACTGGGGCTCTCAGACATACTAAATGCAAGCGCAGCAGAGAACTTTATGCTTAAATCATGTGTTGCAGTGAATTTGTAAACTGAATCTAACTTCTTATGGGGAACCTACATGAGATAATGATCCTTCATGGTCAACTGACTAGGGAAACTTAACAACACTTCTTATATGAACATTTGTATTTTAAATTCTTTTTAGTTTACACATATCAATTGTCAACAATTTTCTAGGTATCTCACGCTTCTCAGGTGCTGCTTCTGATATTCATGGAAAACTCCAGCTTTTTCTGTCATGCCCCAAATCTGTGACATAATACGGCCATGCTACCGAGCGGTACAACCCACGATAACACAGCCAAATATTTCATTTAACTTCCAAATTCATCTTAAACAAAATATAATTAATAAAAGTCCAATTTCATTATCCATTAAATGCAACCAATACTAAAATATTAGTTCAGAGCGTCTAAATCTAAACATAAATACCAACCCATAATTCTTAATATTCAGAAAATCATTAACCACAAATTCATAGTCAATTTAAAATACTAAAATTCTTCTACAAAATTGTTAAGCGTGCTAGCGCGAAGTCCAAGCCTAGAACATCCTTCGTTCCTATCAACTCTATTCGTCTGGTAAGAAAAAAATAAAAATAGAGATATATGAGCGACACAGCTCAGTAAGTAAATCTTACACTATCTTATCAGATCAAGCATAAGTTTTTCCATATTAATGCATCATTTAAGAAAAATAATGAATATTACAAAATAAAGTATTTCATAGTACAGTATATTAAAACAAATCATAAAGCCAATCATGCATACATAAATCATTCATATTTTATAAACATGGTTCTACGTTTATTTTGCAAATAAATTCATAAATCATCATTCTGTCATTTAATCATATCATAATTCAAAATATTGTTCACAGATATTCGTGCTACAGTCACTTTATATCCGTGATAAGGCCATATTTCGTAATCAACAAAGATACATGTTTCATATACCAACTTTATACCCGCTGGCAGGGTTGTGTTTTATAAGGATATAGCTCCGGATGTCGATTTTTTCAATTCTAGGAATCATACATAGCTATCTGAGAGCTTTTAGAAAACTTATATCTTTTTCTTAAAATATACACATAAATACATAAAAACACTAAATGGCATGATCAAATTTATATTTCATAGCAAAGCTATTTTCATTAAAACATTCATGAAACTATTTTTTATAATAAAGTATAATTTTCATAACACATATGATGTTCCATAATTTTAAGAAAATATAACATCTTTGTCGGCAATATCATATGCATGGAAAACATGATAATTTGAAAAAACAATAAAGACTGTAAGATCTACTTTCTTCTTTTGCCTTAGACTATCAAACTTTAATTAACCTTATTTAAAAATATTAATAGCAAAATTAATTACCGTTTGATGATTTTAATCGAATTAAAATAATAAAAAAAGGAGACAGTTGGTCGGATGACAGAGTACGACGACACCGCACGGATCTGGTTTAAGCAACTCGGTCAATAAATCATGAGGCACAAGCTCGATTAGGGCCAAGGACATTCGATAGGGTTCATCAATAATGGGTTTTATTGGCACTTAACAGGGCTAGGATGATCGGTACAGTAGGCGGCCTGGGCACCAGGGCAGATCAGAGCCTTTTGCAGTGTCAGTTCGGGTTCATAGATCAGGTCGACAAGACTCTGTACTGGAATCCATAGGTCTCTTGGAGAGAGAGAGATGGGCTCTCTCATCTCTCTCTCTCTCCTCTTACCTTCTTCTTCTCTTCTTTTTTTCTTTCTTTCTTTCATTCTTTCTTTCTTGGTAAACAAGGGAGAAAAGGAGTGGACCAGTGGTTGTGGTCATGGTGAGGGTTAATGCCGGAGTGTCAGCAATGCAGTCGGAGGTTCGATTGCAGGTGGTGGCAGGTAGCGGCGGCCACCGGTGGCTGAAAAGGGAGAGGATGATCAAAAATAGGAGCAGAATAGAGGCATTCTTGGATCGGTGGATTCGTATCCTAGCCCGCTCGCCGATGGCTGAGGCTACGGCATCGGCTAGAGGTCGATGCAGGGAAGAGGCCGAGAGCTTCAGTAATGAGTGCCGACGGCGGCGGTGGTCGGAAAAGGGGAAAGAAGGATCGGTAAAAATAGTAGGTCTGATTTCCGATCGATTTCGTAGTCGTCGGTCGTGTTCTGGGTCATGAGAAAAAGATCACAGTGTTACCTCGACTCTAGAGGCATCGACGACCCCGATTTTTGGCGAGCACACGGAAAACCATGAACTCAATGGAAAAAGAGAAAGAAGGAGAATTGATGACCATCGGTGGAGAGCTTAGAAGGGTGGGGAGGCATTTATATAGAGGAAAACCGGCTCAAACATGAAAGGATTTGGCCTCCTTTCGTCTCCTCCTCCCGATGGAATCGAGGAAGAAGAGGACCCTATTTGGAGTCCGATTCTTTCCACTCCCACGTGCACGGTTGTGTGAGCCATTTCTCACATGGGCTTGCAGCCCAAATCATGTGCAGGCCAACGTGGGCCGGGCCGATCAAATGGATCAGGTTCAGACGGGCCTTCACATTTTCCAATGTGCAGATGAAAGAGGAATTAGGTAGCTGCAAGGCATGCCATCCTGGTACTCGACCCCGTACCAGTGCCACCCTATTACCATATTGGTACATCCAGTACGGAGGCCGGCTCGACGTACCAAGTGTCGGTGTGCCCCTCCTATCATGTACCAGTACCAAACCGGTACGGTATGGTACGTTCTATACCGCACCAAATGTTCGGTACGGTATGGAGTACTATGGGTAGCCTTAAGAGGCAAAGGATTGACAGACTATAAATGCATATTTTACCTACGACAAGCTGTACTAATTTCTTGATCTGAGGGATGATTGCAAAGTTGGAACCTGGCTTAGGTTGGGCACAGTGGGTTTTGGCAAAAGACTCCATGTCCATTCACAATACTTGCTCTCCTATCTGACAGTAACTTGATCACCAATTTAAACTGAAAGGAGTACATGACTGTTACCAGCTTCTATCGCATTCTTAGCAGCATTTCTGAAATCATTGACAATCAAAGGGATCTCTTCTGTAGCCAACCGCCGAGGAGGTGAGAACTGTGTAATGTCAACACCATTAGCTCGCACTTGAGATGCTAGTGGTTTGTCAGTACATGAGATTGGAGCTTGCCCATTAGGCTGAAAACCTACAACAAAGCAAATGAGCGCATCAGATGAAAACTAAACTGGACCTTATCAAAAGTAACTTACAAAGAAGTACAGCAGAACAACTCCACCAAGACAATTTTCTCTGTATTTTTTCTGCATTCATATAACCTCTTGCAGATGCTTATGATTAATGTTTTGGGAGTGTTTGCAGCAGGGATACAACAAATTATTTATCATTCCAGGAAATATAAGGTACCAGTATGTTTCAATTTTCTGAATAGTGTAATACTTGAAGCAATCATAAAATGCCATGCATGGACATACACTTAATCAAGGTTTTAAAAGCCAGCACCAGTGTCAGTCCTGGTGACCAGTTGGCTCATTACTGCTGCACAGCCCCTGCATGCAATGACAGATGGCACATGACAACATGCACCTGGCATGGCATGGCACAACCAGCATGGACCAGCATGGAAGAATGAGGGAGGAAACAACAGCTTCCGGAGTTGGGAAGAGAACTAATAGGAGTATCCAGAGTATAAAGCATTGAATTTACTCATGGGAGGTATGCTTTGGCGATAAATATAAGAGGCTCTGTAGCTTGCATCTGGAGTTTATTTAACAATATTTTTTACAACAGAAGAGCTGATTAGAGGGCAAAGGAACTCATGAGTTCTGGCTGCATATCAAAAGAGATGATCATTTATTATTAAAGGGTATTGGCTGAGTTCCGACTTCACATCTTGTACTAGAAAGCGACATAGAAGCAATAACCACATTGTCGTCAACATATTTTTTGATTTTTTCAAACATTTGGAACTTGTTAGACAAAGTGATTGAATCAATAAGTATTTCATAATTACACAAACATATTACATAAGGTGTTCGAGATTAAGCCTATGAGTTTGCATCAACCCAATAGAAGATGTACAAGATAAATGATAAAGGTAGAAGGGTCAGATAGATATAATACCATAATTTGAAACTCTTCCCACATGCCAAATCTGGCAAAAGAAGATGCCGCCCTTCTCATGAACTGCATCCACAATAGGTCTCCATGCTTCCACCTGCTCTTTTGTCCAAATGCCGGGCGTTTGTGGGTACCTAATGTCGCAAAAAAGATTGTATCATCAGCCATTAAAACAAAAAAATCAAGAAGTATTATCTTCAATTAAAAGACATAGGTATAAAATTAACCGAGTTTGGGACTGAAGGATTTTACCCTTGAGCAGTGTCTGAAACTCCGGTGGCCTCGGCTATAAGAAGGCCACCTTTGGAGGCCCGCTGAGAGTAATATAAGATGGCATGAGGCTGGGGAACGTTGCCAAAGGACCTCTGCCTTGTCAATGGTGCCAAAACTATCCTAAATAGTTTCAAAACGAAAAAAATAAAAACATTAAAAAAATCATAGCAACCTGGGTTAAACAACTTATAGAGCAGACAAAGAAACCAACGTATAATGGATAGGATTATAATTTGGAGATGCTTTTAGCTGTAACAGCATTCCTGTGAGAAATTCATCATTTTTTAATCAAGTTCTTGATGGATTTTGTTGGCACTATTTTCATTTAGATAAATGCTTCTGAGAGAAGGTGAATCGACCTTTTTTCTCCTTCTTTCTTTTTTATTGTTTGGTGGAGATTTTGCTTATTTACAAGCGTTTTTAGCTTGAATTCGTGTTGCTTGGTCCAATTTTCTTTCTTCTTTTTTTCCTCAAGAAGAAAAGAGGATCAAAGCCTATCTAGAAGATAAAAAGCTAAAATTTGATTGTTGTTTTTTTTTGTACAAAAAAAATTAATTATTGTTGACACGAGAAAGGTGAACCCCTAACTAGAGATTCAAAATAGAGAACAAGAAGTCTTCCGACCTAACATGGATCGAAATGCCCAAAAATCCCAGATATCAAATGATGAAACTGCTCACTGACCTGTGGGAGAGATCGAATCTACCCATCTTGTAAGGAGTGAGAAGAGGAATTGCAGCCATCTCTCGTTCCCCAAGAAGAGAGACTAAAACAATAGCAGGAATGAGAAAATAAAGAAAGTTGGCCTTTCTTCGCCCTGCTTCCTTTCGTCTTCTCTTTTTTCGGTACAACCCTTTTGTCTTCTCCGGTCGTCGCACGGAAACCGTATCGCCATGGGCAACGTGCTGCAACGACCTCCACACCCGAGGGGTTGGTAGTTCAGACCGGGCCTGGGTATGGTATCAATGAAACTTTTCTGGGTCCTGTTCCGGCCCGGCCCGGCCCGGTTTTGGATCTGAAACCGTAGGTTAAATACTTAAATTAGAGAGGTCCTGCTCTAAATCATAGGTTGTCTTATATCTTCCATATACTTCGAAATAGATGGTTTTGCCTAATCATGGACAATTCAGTCTCTGATTTTGGACCGGATCTCTCCAATTCAACCTTAAAGTATTTTATGTTCCATTTCTGATGAAAATAAATGGTTTTGGTTAACCATGGAACTGTTCATTCTCTAATTAATTATAGAGGTGTTTGGGATGGAGCTAGTTTTATTTTGTTATAAAAAGTATAAGTTTAATTATTCGAGTTATATCCATATTTTTGATATCCGATTTGTATTCATATCTGTTTAAAACACATATGAATAGAAATTTTTGCATCCGACTAACATTTATATCTATATCTGTATTCGTCAAACAAAATAAATATGAATATTAAATTTAATAATTAAATTTAATCGATATAAAGCAGCGAACTACAGTGATTGTTGAGTATATTAGTATTAAGATTATTAACATCTATTACATATTAAATAATAAATTTTAATGATAGTTGAATACATTATTACCAATATTATTAATATATCGGCGGATAACTGACTACCATGTGACTATGCCCATAATTTATTATTGTGATGGTGTCAAAGCAATGAGCTTTGGTAATTATTGAGTATATTAATATTGAGATTATTAACATCTATTACATATTAAATAATAAATTTTAAAGATAGTTAAATATATTATTATTAATATTATTAATAGTAGCGGTTGTTTGGTGACCAACTTCCATGTGATTATGCCCATGACGCCATGATTGATTATTGTGATGGTGTCGAGCAACTTCCTTGGATGATTATTGAGTATATTAATATTAAAATTAGTAACATTTATTATATATTTAATAATAAATTTTAATAATAGTTGAATATATTATTATTAATATTATTAATAATAGCGTCCGTCCGACTTCCATGTGACTATGCTCATAATTTATTATTACTGTAATCCGGCTTCCATGTGACTTCTATTATAAATTATGGAAGCAATTTGAGAATACAGTAATATTAATACGGACTTGCATGAAATGAATTAACTTTGGGAATTTGAGAATTGTCGAGCAATGAGCCTCGATGACGGTTGAGTATATTAATATTGTAATTATTAACTTCTATTATATATTTAATAATAAATTTAAATGATAGATGAATATATTATTATTAATATTATTAATAGCAGTGGCCGTTCGGTAACCGAGCTTCATGTAAAAGGGCTGTCAACGAGCTGAGCCGAGCCGAGCTCGAGCCTGAGAGAGCTCGGCTCGGCTTGTTTCACAGAAGCTCGGGCTCGGTAACGAGCTCTATTTTGGGCTCGAGCTCGAACTTACTTGGCAAAGCAAAGGCTCGGGCTTGAGCTCGTAAAGTTCGTTTCAATTACGAACTCTAAAACGAGCCCGATCTCGGGCTCGAGCTCAAGCTCGGGCTCGATAACAAGCTATTTTTCTCTATGTGATTAGATTTTTATGAATTATGGTGCTGAAATAAGATTTTTCAGTAGAAAACTAGAGCTCGTTTGGGCTCGTGAGCTGCTCGGGCTCAAGTGTAAACGAGCCTCATATTGGGCTCGGGCTCGGGCTCGTTTGACTACCGAGCCGAGCTTTTACCGAGCCGAGCCCGAGCAGCTTGGCTCATTAACAGCCCTACATGTAGTGCCGATGAATTAAGTGCCGTTTGTCTCTCCGTTATGAATTCCTCCTTTCGCGGTTCGCGCACGTTGGCCGCCGTCTATTACTTCGACCCTTCCGTCATCGCAAACGTCATGAGGAAGTGACGGAGCAAAATCAACGGCCATAATTCAATCAAAGCAAGCGTCATTGACGGAGACGTTTTACCAAAAAAGAAAATAAAAACTACTGTTGCCAGACCAATGCAACGGTCACGCCCTCAGGGATGGATGGGTACGGTATAATATAAATAAATAACATCCGCAAAATGGTGAGACAGCATTGCATTGCCATAGACTCATAGTAGACAACCCAATGCCAATCTTTCGAACTCGGGGTGTCAAAGAATATGGGTATCTGAATATTTTACCATCCCCAAATTGAATGGAGGAGTTTTCACCAAATTTAAATATTGAAGATAGTTTTGATGATAAATTTAAAATTAAAAATGGTTCGATTTTAATTTTGGTTACAGTTTGAATGGTCTCGTGATTCGAATCGACTCCGACACCACCCTTAATATATTTTATATTTTGTATAAATCTAAAGTATTATGTGATAAATTAAAACTAATAAGGTGTTCTTTGATTTGCTGGAGGAAAACTTTTTTGGCATTATACTTCAAATAGAAATCTTGTTTTGATGTACAAGGAGTAGTTGTTAAAGGTTAATCAATGTTAGATACTTGTTCTCTTATTTTTCTTTTTTATTTCTTCAATTCTCTTCAATCCTCTTCACTCTTGTTTTCCAATTGTATGTGGAAGCATTTATATGTTCAATAAAGTTCGGAAGAGTTCTTTTGACCGTTGGAGGGCTAAAATTAGTCATTGGAGGCTATTAAATCACCTAGGGTTGACTTTTGATAGGCTAGGGTCGACTTATGCTTAGCTCGGGATGACTCCTGAAATGGTTGAAAATCACAATCTTCTATCTTTACCCTATAGCCATCCTGGGGCTAACTTTTGGCTTCCTGCAGTCAATTCTCGACTTTAGGGGTGAAAGTGGATCAATTAATATCAATTCAGTTCTATTTTTGTATCCAAAATATTTGGCTATTGATAACAATTTAGCATTCAACAAATATCCATATTCATATCCACAGTCGTCAAAGAAAAATGGATATGGATATGGACAAACAATTATCTTATCTATATCCGAATATCCGATTCTAATCGTACCTCTGTTTAATTTTTTATAGCACTCATAAACTTTTTAAAAAATAAATGATCATATTAATATTCTATTAACTTGATTTATCATTCACTTTGTAATATCTTTGAATTTATGATCATAAAGTTTAATTATCCGACTTATATCCGTATTTATATTCATATTTTCGGTATCGATTTGTATTCATATCTATTTAAAACAAATATGGATATAAAATTTTTGCATCTCACTAATATCTATATTCGTATCTATATTCACCAAACAAAATAAATATGGATATGAATATACTAGTATCTTATCCGATTTCAACTCTGCTTGACTTATAAGGGTCGACTTCTAAAGTGCCAAAATTTCAGCCTCTTCTATTTTACCTCGTGGTAGTTCTAAGATCGTATCCTGCTTGACTGAGTTTGACTCCTGGTTTGTGCTGGTCAACTCCTGATCTACATTGGGGTCAACTCCACTATGCTTGGGGTCAACTTCTAAGACTATGAATTTTATTACTTCACTACTTAAGCTTGTGGTCTTCTAGAGGTTGGCTCCACTCAACTCCGCATAACTCTACTAATCTTATAAAAACTCTTTCCAACCTAGAAAATTTAAATCTAATGTATCTCCAAGCATTCAAATCACTTCCAATTTATTTAGCTTCCTTGCAAAACAACTTAAGTATTCCAAGAACACACAATTATTAGTATCACACTCAATTTTTTTATACTCATCAAAATTGATCCATTTGGCCAAGATCTTTAAAGGAGATTCTTTAACAATTATTAGATGGTTATCTAGGTCGACGATTCCTTTTGAGATTTGTTCTCATCCACTGCGATAAGTTTGCTAGAAAATAAGGATAGCTTTACAATCTTTCAAAGTCGCACATATTTATAGAGAGACAAACATCACCGGCATCATACAAAGCTAATCATATTGGATCTACTCTATAGACGACTTTGTCAAACATTTCTACTGAATTTTGTAATATTTTATTTGCTGATTCCTATAGTTGTATTTATTCTAGATTAGTTTAATAAACTCGATTTACCAAAAAGAGAGTAAGGAGGATCTTGACTTAAATCTTGACAAGTACATCTAATTTTGACGTAGCTGGATTGAAGGGGTTTAGTTTAGTCAACCCGCTATATATGGGTCTTAGAATAGTGGAGGGTTGGGTAGAGAAAAATATGTAAGGTCATTATTAATACATAGACGCTAGATGATGTAGAATTAAACATATCTAATTTAAACACATGCAGGATGGGGGGCAACACCTAGAACCTATCCAATTTAAAAACAACTAGGATAGAAGCTAACATAGGAGAGAAATAAAAGAAGTGCATCAATCAACACAGGAAACTTAAAATATATCTATATATTAATTTCACTGGGCTTCAACATGTAATTTAATTAATGCATGTTATTGTAATGATATCTTCATCATGCCTTGGTATATGTGATGAGTAATTTTTCAAAATGCGTTTCTCACGTTTCTCTTTAACTATGAAAATAATTTTGAATGTTTCTCTCCTGGATTCTAGTTTAACAATTGGCGAGCCTCTCTCCCTCTCTCATCAGCAAAAGAAGTAAAAATACTACAGTAACCCAGAGTTGTTGCTCGAAAAATCACTCAGTTGATTTGGTTGAATGGCGTTGCATTTCTTCGAATTGGCATTGCGTGATAGGTGAAAGACTGCTGAGTGGTTATTTTGCAGTAAGATTTCTCAGTCACCGCAGCAATTCTCAAGTGCAATATATTAATTGTAAGAAAATAATAACATGCTAAGATTTAGAATCACATAATTACCGTATTCAAGTTTGAGAGATATACCTGCGGAAAACATATTGAATACGATCTTCAATCACCTGCAATAATAGCGGCTGGAACTTCCCTTCCTTATTCCTCACAAAAGATGGCCGTCAATGGGGCAAGCTATCAACCACATAGAGAGGAGAGGAGGACCTAGCCTATATATAGGAAACATAGAGGAGCCTTCTCATTAAAGGCTCCAAAACCCTAATTGGGTTTTCCGGCCTACATACCAAAAGTACCACAATACTGCTCTCAAACAACTACCATACTGCATTTTTTATTGCTAGAAATCGTGAGCACCACAGAAATAAACAATGGGAGAGATCATTACAGAGAACGTAGAGGTTCGAGATCTTTATGCAGTAGACTCGAGAAATGGGTAGTCCGTACACCCAACAACAGGATCTTGTGTGTAGAAAGTGGACCTGTCATACTTGTTCAGAGAAGCATTGAGCTCAAATCTTTTAGGCAAGTCAGGATTAGCCAAGAACCAGCGACCATAGGCCACCAAATTAGTGTAACCTTCAGCCACAGCTTTGTTCCCTTCCTCTGTGTCATACCCTCCGGCAGCAATAAAAGTTCCCTTGAAAGCCTTCCTCATTGGAAGCAGCCTGTGAGGTATTTCGCGCCTGCCGTCGACAATAGAGAGGGCTGAACAAAAATCTATTGCTTCATGTATCACAAACAACATTCTCAACTTACTGATATATTTTAGTCTCTAGTTTCTTCCTATGAAGTTATTACATTTGAAACAATGGCAACTCATTTCTTGTCCTCAATGGCAAAGGAATTTAATTTGAGGATTCCAGAAACGGGTAGTCTGTGCACCCAACAACAGGATCAGATGTAGAAAATGGACCTTTTATACTTGTCCATTGGCCCGTTAAGCTCAAGGACCAACGAATTTGATGCAGACCAATTTGACTGCTACAAATAAAATTGGATAGAGCCGCAAGATCTGCTATATTAAAAAGTTGGATTACATACCAAATTTGTGGAGACCAATATTTAGCTTACAACATCCAATTGATATATTTTTCTTTTAAAAAAAATGGTGACTCTTCATGCTATATTACAGGGCACCATCCTCTAAAGGGTGCGATGCACTGGGCGATCAAGCCTAAATTTCATTATTTGGGCTGTGAAATAGGCTGGCTAAATCAAAAAAAAATTAAAGAATTCAAATAAACATATCTCCAAACCTAGGAAGAATTAGGTGAATGACTGAAGGGAGAGTTGATGTAAAAATCAAGATCCTTCTCCCGTAGGATTTTAGGTTTTTTTTTTCTTTTTTTTTGCGTTTGTTTTTACTGGACATGTCTATTTTAGAAAACTGAGCCCTACTCGAATTAGAAAAGAAATCGGATCCAAGTTGTGTAAGTATAGATCTTACTATTATAAATAGAGGTCATGAATCTTAGTTTAAGATTATCAATTAAACAAGAGAGAACTTAGGTCTTACTTCTGCCAATTTTTTTTAAAATTGCCAATTTAGGTCCCTGTATGCATGCTTCCCTAGTCTAGAGCATTGCATCAATAAATCCATGCAACGTGTCTCGAATGGCAGTTATATCGAATATCGACGTGGCATAGACACAATTCTCATCAACTTTCAGTAGGCCTGATTGGGCAAATGGTACATCATGATCAAAGAGGAAATGAACAAATGTCTGCTTAGGAACGGGTTAATTTTTGCACAAGGATTACACAAATAATCACCTAGTATAGATATGGATACTGACTAGAAAACACCAAACAAGAATGCATACATAGAAAAAGCCTAGCACCACTAATTTCTAATCGAATGCAGACAATCGAAAACCCCCTCTTCCCTATTTCCTCTACCGATAGCATTGGCTACTTTAGTTTGAGGTTGCTCTTGCAGGTAGCATGTTCATTGTACACTCCATTAGTGTTTCCATTGAAAGCCTTCCTTGCCGAAGGAATCCCAGAAGACAGGCTGATCTCTGTTTGAGCATGGAGTCTGTAAGGGAAGGCAACTGATCCCCGAAGACATATCCAATACAAGACAAACTTAAGACGCTTTCTGGTATGATAGGACCCCGAATTTATAACTAAGCCCGCATTTTGATCTTTTTTTTTTAACAAGAAAGCACAAAAACTCTTTTGTAATAGCAAGAGTCACAACAAGCTGATGTCCACTAAATTTGGTTCGAAGTATACAAAAATTAAATTTGAGATACAAGATGAATTTGATATACCGAAGTTTCCTTTCATCTGATTTCTCAGACCTGAGCCTAGCTTATGAAAGTGGTGAGGATTCATGTAATCTAATACACTAAGTCTAAAAGATAATGCTTCACAGGTCGAGGGACTACTAAATGGATTGGAACGCGTCTCATCGAGCAAGTTTTGATGACTATAAGCATACCTGACTAATGAGCCATATTGTATGACATTTGCAATCAGTTGTACCGCTATTTTTCAGTTGAATATCTCCTTATACGCTTCATCAATACCTAATGCTTGGAAAAACGAAGACGAAAAATTTGGTGTCTAACCTATACTTCTGGAGGTTGAAATAGTGAAAGAAACAAAGTAATCACTCAAGTGAAAGAACACTGCTACTCTTCTAGGCAAAACCTATTTTAAATTGCACACTACCCGTAGAAGAAAAATGACACAGAGATGAGGATGCTTAAATGGTTGTGGCAAAATAAATGGAGTTAGAAACAAGTAAATTAAAAGAAACCAAGAAGAATCAGCAAGGTAGAAAGTATGCCAAGTAGAAAAATCCGAACAAGAATTGAAGGATCTTGAATCTGAGCTGAAGGATTTGCGAAGGTAGATACCCAAGACAACCAAAGTGAGAACGAGCAGAAAGCAGACTTGTTGAGATTGTCAGAAATAGAGAGAAATATCCCTCATGTAGGACCAGGCTAACAAGCAAGAGGAAATTAAATATTTAACGTTTTATATGAGTCATTGTCCATATGATCAGCAGCTATTACTACAATAGAGGATCTGGCGTTGGATATTTGAGCAAGTTACATGAAACAGACCAGAAATCAATATTCCATTTACTTGACGGTATGAAACAGATTATTTCACACAGGATATCCACAAACGCACAAACATAAACAAAACAAAACAACAAAAAAAATAAAACAAAAGAAAGAAAGAAGGAATTATATACTAGAAATTGATTGGAGGCAGCCCTCTTTGCAGTAACATAGAAGCCAAATGCAGAAGACAACAAGGGAACCGTTATGCTAGAAGGAGATGGGTGGTAAATCATTATTATAGCATATAAGCAGAACTGCAACAAAATCCATAAGGACAAGCACAATGAAACAAAGAGTGCTCAAGACAAATGATTTATTGTTATCATATCACCTTAATCAGTAACAAACATATGGTAATATATGTCATATTTGCTATTCTCCCTCACACCAAGTATTTAACCAAGAAATGGATAGTCTGTATATCCAACAACTGGATCAGGAATGTAGAAAGTGCTCCTGTTATATTTATTAAGTGGAGCATCCAACTCAAATCTTTGAGGAAGATCAGGATTAGCCAAGAACAGGCGTCCATATGCAACCAGATCAGCATAGCCACTAGAAACAACTTTATTGCCTTCTTCTCTATCATAGCCTCCAGCAACAATAAATGTTCCCTTGAATGCTTTCCTCATAGGAAGAAGAGAGTGAGGAGTTTCAACCTTTTCTCCTACTTTAACCATCCTTGGTTCTATCATATGGCAATACGAGATCCCAAATTTGTTCAAAGAATTGACCATATAGAGACCAAGAGCACCTGGATCAGAATCCCTTGATTCCATGTAGTCAGCATAGGGGGAAAGCCTTATTCCAACGCTGTCAGCTCCAATCTCATCAACCACAGCTTGTACTATTTCAAGTGCAAAGCGGCAACGATTCTCCAGGCTCCCACCATATTGGTCTGTCCGATCGTTGACTTGGTCCTTCAGAAACTGATCAACCAAATATCCGTGGGCTCCATGGATCTCAACCCCATCGAAACCTATGAATCAAGGAATAACGATAATGATAAGTTGGAGAGAACTTTATGGATGAAGACCAATTTCTTTTTTTCTTTTTTTATCTGATAATATGAATGGTGGAATACCATCAGATTGATGCCTAATCAGTTTAACTATTTAAACTAGTCCAAAGACAGTGCAGCTACCATGTGAATGATGATCAATTGAAGGCTTATAGCATGCTGCATAAATTACCATGTTAGATAGGCAAAGAGACATCTAAAGCGTTCAGGAAATGTCCAGGGCAACACCAATACAGAGAACATAGATGGGAACAGTAAATTTATTAAGAAGCAATAAGATCCCAAAAAATCCCTGTAGGGCATGTACTAAAGTTGGCAAAAGGAATATAGAAAGATGTCATTATTTACTTGATCCAAAGAATAATTCTCTAAAGCAATTATTTCTTTATCAGGTGAAATAGCTAAATTTCGAATTAAGACTTTGTCTACTCCATTAATAACTCTTCAAGCACTTTAACCCCCCACACCCCCTCCCCTCATCCCCCAAAAAAACAGAGAAAAAAAAATCTCTTCCACCAAATTTAGCCAATATGTGGTACACCACTTCAATATATGTGCAACTTAAAAATCATGATAAAGTGACAGTCACTATAGGGTTAGAAAGCTTGCATGGTTCTGAATTTTGATTACTGGGGCTCTCAGACATACTCAATGCAAGTGGGACAGAGAACTTTATATTTATTACTGGGGCTCTCAGACGTACTAAATGCAAGCGCAGCAGAGAACTTTATGCTTAAATCATGTGTTGCAGTGAATTTGTAAACTGAATCTAACTTCTTATGGGGAACCTACATGAGATGATGATCCTTCATGGTCAACTGACTAGGGAAACTTAACAACACTTCTTATATGAACATTTATGTGTTTTAAATTCTTTTTAGTTCACACATATCAATTGTCAACAATTTTCTAGGTATCTCACGCAACCTTCTAATATTCATGGAAAACTCCAGCTTTTTCTTTCATGCCCCAAATCCGTGACATAACACAACCATGCTACCGAGCGGTACAACCGACGATAACAAAGCCAAATATTTCATTTAACTTCCAAATTCATCTTAAACAAAATATAATAAATAAAAGTCCAATTTCATTATCCATTAAATGCAACCAATACTAGAATACTAGTTCAGAGCGTCTAAATCTAAACATAAATACTAAACCCATAATTCTCAATATTCAGAAAATCATTAACCCCAAATTCATAGTCAATTTAAAATACTAAAATTCTTCTACAAAATTGTTAAGCGTGCTAGCATGAAGTCCAAGCCTAGAACATTCTTCGTTCCTATCAACTCTATTCGTATGGCAAGAAAAAAAATAAAAATAGAGATATATGAACGACACAGCTCAGTAAGTAAATCTTACACTATTTTATCGGATCAAGCATAAGTTTTTCCATATCAATGCATCATTTAAGAAAAATGACGAATATTACAACATAAAGTATTTCATAGTACAATATATTAAAACAAATCATAAAACCAATCATGCATACATAAATCATTTATATTTCATAAATATGGTTCTAAGTTTATTTTGCAAATAAATTCATAAATCATCATTCTGTCATTTAGTCATATCATAGTTCAAAATATTATTCATAGATATTCATGCTACGGTCACTTTATACCCGTGACAGGGCCATGTTTCATAATCGACAAAGATACATGTTTCATATACCAACTTTATACTCACTAACAGGGTTGTGTTTTGTATGGATATAGCTCCGGATGTCGATTTTTTCAATTCTAGGGATTATACATAGCTATCTGAGAGCTTTTAGAAAACTTACCAGCTTCGATCGCATTCCTCGCGGCGAGTCTAAAATCCTTGACGATGCAAGGGATCTCATCAGTTCTTAATCTGCGGGGAGGAAAGTACTCTTGGACACTGCCGTCGAGATGGGTAACAGGTCCAAACCCCTTGTTTGTGCTAGAGACCGGTGCTTGCCCATTAGGTTGAAAACCTATGCAACCCACAAATATATTAGGAGCATATAGCTAGTATATCTGTATCTATATCTATATCTATATATCTCTCTCTGTCTCTCTATATATATATTCTCTTTTCTCAAAGAATACCATAAAAATACATCATAGGTGGTAAAAGAACAATACCAGAACTAGAAACTCTCCCCACATGCCAAATTTGGCAAAAGAAGACCCCACCCTTGGCGTGGACGGCATCCACAATTGGCTTCCAAGCTTCCACCTGCTCCTTTGTCCATATCCCAGGAGTGGCCGGGTATCTAACAAATAATTTAGGGGGAAAAGGTGGAGAAATAATGAGAACTAGACTTTTGAGAGTTTTGTTTGCCTTCAAACATAGAAGATCAAGAGAAGAATTTTAAACCATTCAATCATAGAAATTAGAATTTTTAATAGGATCTCATACCCTTGGGCTGTATCCGAGACCCCAGTGGCTTCGCTTATGAGAAGGCCTCCTTTAGTTGTCCTCTGAGAGTAGTACAAGATAGCATGTTGTTGTGGAACGTTGCCATAGGATCTTGATCTCGTCAATGGTGCCAAAACAACCCTGAGCAATGAAAACAAAAATAATATTTTATTATAAAATATTTGAAAATAAGCTAAAGTTTAGTTTATATGATAAGAGCTCAACAAATCTTTTATACTTCTGAATATTCTATATACATAGAATTTCTCACCAACGTTACCCTAAAAAAATTTCTCACCAGTATAACTGTGAGGATCCGTGCGGGCGTGTGTTTAGTCCCACATCGATTATTCACTGGGTAGATCTTAGGTACTTATATACAAGATCAAGGAATCCAAATAATAACTTCCGGCTAGCCATTTTGGGTGAGATCCTGGGTTGTTACAAATGGTATCAGAGCGAATCCGGTTTATAACCTATGTGGACTAGAGGACACTGCAGCACGGATCTGCTGGAGCTGATCACAGGCTGATCGTGGTGTTTGTGATTATATTCGAATGGATTTGAAACCTTAGCATAACGAGGACGTCAAGGCTTAAACGGGGGAAGTATGTGAGGATTCGTGCGGGTGTGTGTTTAGTCCCACATCGATTATTCGCTAGGTAGATCTTGGGTACTTATACAAGATCAAGGAACCCATATAATAACTTTCGGTTAGCTATTTTAGGTGAGATTCTGGGTTGTTACAATAATAACACTGATGAGAAGAGAAATGAAGGAGGTGCATGCTGACCTGTGAGAAAGATCAAATTTTCCCATCTTGTGTGGAGTCAGAAGAGGGATGGCTGCCATCTTAAGGTAAAAAAATATGTAGACAAGACTCTCGGAATTTGTCGATGGTTGGTGGAATCTCTTCTTTTGCTTTCCTCGCTCTCTCTTTCTTTTGCCTCCCACGAGTGCTGTGTGGTATTTATAGAGAAGCACGGTGGATGCTAAGCGATATTCGAACAACATCGCAAAGGCAAAGTTCTCTTCCGTCACTCGAGCAAGACTGACCATATTGAATTAGGTGCCGTTTGTCTCTCCGTTATCAATTCCTCGTTTCGTAGATCCGCGCACGATGGCCGCCGTCTATTACTTCGACCCTTCCGTCATCGCATACGTCATGGGGAAGTGACGGAGCAAAATCAACGACCATAATTCAAAGCAAGCGTCATTGACGTTTTACCAAAAAAGAAAATAAAAATTACAGTTTCGGAACCATTGCAACGGTCACGCCCGCATGGGATGGATGGGTATCCACCAAGATAACAGCTGGGTGGTAAGGAAGCTTGAACTCCATCTGAATTGTCCGGTTCGAAACGCACATGCGTCGATTAATTTAAGGAACCACATGCCCCACGCCCGGATGGCTCTATGTGGATATGTTTTCCTTCCATCAGTACTGAGGTGGCGCTGGGGTGACGTATTCATACGTGGATGACTCAGTGGGATTTCCCATGGGTTAGAAAGGACACGCGAAAACTTGCGACCCGCAGTGAAGGTTGGCCTAGTGAAAGCAGCAACGCGGGTGGGATTCTGCCCCTCCCCCTCCCCTCCTATTTTTAACCAAAAAAAATGGATGGGTACGGTATAATATAAATAAATAACATCCGCATGGTGAAACAGCATTGCCGTGCCACGGTGGACAACCCCATGCCAATCTTTCGAACCGGAGGTGTCAAAAAATATAGGTATCTGAATATTTTACCATCCCTAAATTGATTGGAGTGGTTTTCACCAAATTTAAAAATTAAAAATAGTTTTATTGATAAATTTTAAAATTAATTTTTGTTACAGTTTGAATAATTTTCCCATTCGTATCGTATCCGACGCCACCGTAATATCTTTTATATTTTCTATAAATTTAAAATATTTGTCACGCCCCGAACCCGGGGGCCCGGGGCGCGAGCAGACGCCGCGCACCTGCAGGGCGGACCCCGCAGGCACGTAAGGAAGATAAATCAGATCAACTATCAATAACTAATTAAAGATAAATTCCAGTTTTCATATCAAATGTCCATATATATACATAAGTCAAAAGAAAGTCCATATCTACTAGCTAAATACATCATGATCACTCTATCCCGTAATCCCCATAATCATATGTCATCACCTGTAAAAATGTAAATAATAGGAGTGAGCTAACAGCTCAGTAGGCAACATCATGCAATAAAGTCGTCATATAACATGTCGTGATGCATATAAAAAGCAACTAAACTCATAAATCCAAAAATTCACACGATAATCCGTAAACCCGATCCGAGACTCAAATAACTCAACCGCATGACTACGGCCACATCACCCAGTGGCATGGTTACACCGAAGTGCCAATACAACTCTCCGAAGAGCCGCTCCACTGAGCCAACGCACCACTGTGCCGCACCCCCTGGTGCCAAACTCACGCTCCACCGAGCCGCTCCGAAGAGCAAAACGCACCCCTGTGCCGCCACTATTCTATCACCGGTGGTCGCGGTGTCGGAACTAGTTCCTCAGTACAAGTCGACAGGGCCAACGTATCATCCCATTGGCGGGGCCTAGACTATAGTCACGCGGATTTTAAAAATCAATAAATCAACTTTCCACATAGTAAATTTCCAAATCAAAATCATGATCATACTCCCAATAAGAAAATACATAACAGTTTATGAAATTAAATATTTAATTCTAATTCTAATACATATTGCCAATAATAAAACATAACATCGACATATGCAAGATACATGTTAAAATTCTACTTTAAAACTCGACAGGGCCAACGTATCATCCCATTGGCGGGGCCTAGACTATAGTCACGCGGATTTTAAAAATCAATAAATCAACTTTTCACATAGTAAATTTCCAAATCAAAATCATGATCATACTCCCAATAAGAAAATACATAACAGTTTATGAAATTAAATATTTAATTCTAATTCTAATACATATTGCCAATAATAAAACATAACATCGACATATGCAAGATACATGTTAAAATTCTACTTTAAAGCAATAGGTCACCTACCTGGGCTCGCTTAAAAATTTCTGCCACAGATATCACGAACCCCTGATTAAAACACAAACTTTAATTATTTAATTAACTAAGAAATATAATTTAAACTATTTCTAATCCCTTAAACTCTTAAGTTCATAGATCCAAGAATGGGCCCCTAAGATCAGACATAGACCCTAAGAACAGGTAAACCAAAACCCCAAAATCAGAACCCTTTAAACCCACAGCCAATTGTGGCCCAAAACAGATTGGGCCCAATTGAACCAAACCAGATTACAGGTCCAGATCAGATCTCAGGCCCAAACTAAACTAGCCCACAGATCCAATCGGATTCAACTCAAACTCAATCCATCCTACTGATCACTGGTTCAATCAGACCATAACAAAACCCATTCATTCAACTCGGATCAAACCTCATTCACGGCATAGATGAAACCGGTTCACAGTTTGAACCCGGTCCAAGTCCGGTTCACAATTCAGGCACGGAATTCGATGCAAGGGGAAACACCCAAAGTTCATTTGTTTCTGGTTTGAGACAACAACAGGGCACGAAAAACGATGCAAGGAAAGCACCCAGCCGGAAGAAGAAGAAGAAGAAGAAGAAGAAAAAGAAGGAGAAGAGGAAGAAGAAGGAGAAGAAGAAGAAGAAAGGAAGAAGAGGGGGGGGGATGGCTGGTGGCTCCGGTCGGCCCTCGGCGGCGGCGCTCGGCCAGCCGCCGTCGGTCACCCCACGGTCACAGGCGACGGAAGGGAAGAAGAAGAGAAGAAGGAGAGAGAGAGAGAGGAAGAAAAGGGAGGAAAGAGAGGGAGACCGGGGCTGGAAGCCCGGCCCCCGTTCACCCACCTCCGGCCGAACCCATTTCGGCCGGATTGACCCCGGCCGGCCACCGTCGGCCGGCCGAATCCCACAAAATAAATTTCCCAAAAACAGGGAAATAAAGCCGGTTGACATCCCTCTTTCTTTTCCCTTTTAAATCCATAAAAAAAAGATAGATGGTTGTCTTCCTCACCTCCGGTCGTCGACGATGGATCCCCGGCGGCGTTGGCGGCTCCGGCGGCGACGGGGCTCCGGCGATCTTCTCAAAAGAGGGGAAAAAGAAGAGGAAGGGATGGGCTCTCAGAGAAAAGAGAAAGGGAGGGAGGAAGGGAGGGAGAGAGAGAGAGAGAGAGGGAGAGGGAGAGAGGGGAAGAGGGAAGAGGGGGGGTGTGCGGAGATCCCGCTGGCCGTTCGGCCGGCGTGGTCTTCGTGGGAGACCACGATGACCCAACTGAAGTCGGCACTCCTTGCCGACTTCAGTCGGATCTTCACACTCTAACCAACTAAAAAGAAATTTCGTCCTCGAAATTAAAACATACCTCAATCCGAGAACAAGGCAGGAAACTTCTCTCTCATCTCCTCTTCCAGCTCCCAGGTAGCTTCTCTCTCACTATGATTGCTCCACTGCACTTTTACATAAGGAATCGTGCGCCTCCTCAAAACTTGGTCCTTCCTATCCACTATACGGATAGGCTGCTCAACATAAGAAAGATCTGCACGGAGCTGTAAATGTGCCACTTCAATCACATGACTGGGATCAGAAATATACCTCCTCAACATAGAGACATGAAAAACAGAATGAACCCCCAATAAGGCAGGTGGAAGTGCCAGCTTATAAGCAACAGCTCCAACTCTCTCGAGAATCTCGAATGGTCCCACATATCTCGGGCTGAGCTTACCCCGAACTCCAAATCGCATTATCCCTTTAGAAGGGGACACTCTGAGAAAAACATGATCTCCGATTTGGAATTCCAGATCCCGCCTCCTGATATCAGCATAACTCTTCTGTCTGCTTTGAGCTGCCCGAAGTCGTTCTCTGATCAGCTGAACCTTCTCCACTGTCTGCTGAATAATCTCTGGACCCAGAATTTTTCTCTCCCCCACATCATCCCAACAGATAGGTGATCTACACTTCCTACCATACAACGCCTCATAAGGAGCCATCTGAATACTTGCCTGGTAGCTATTGTTATATGCAAACTCTACCAACGACAAATGATGATCCCAAGAACCCTTCATATCAATAGAACAGGCTCTCAGCATATCCTCTAGAATCTGAATGGTCCTCTCGGACTGCCCATCTGTCTATGGATGAAAAGCTGTACTGAAGCTAAGAGTGGTTCCCAAAGCTTTGTGCAAACTGCCCCAAAAATGAGCCATAAATCGGGAGTCTCTGTCAGACACTATAGACACTGGAACTCCATGCAGCCGCACGATCTGCTCAATGTACAACTCTGCAAATCTCTCTAGTGTCATCCCAGTCTTAAATGCTAGGAAATGTGCTGATTTGGTCAATCTGTCTACAATCACCCAGACTGAATCATTACCTCTGAGGGTACGAGGTAACCCTGACACAAAATCCATAGTAATATGCTCCCACTTCCACTCTGGGATCGGCAGGGGCTGAAGCATACCAGCTGGTCTCTGATGCTCAATCTTAACTTGCTGACAAGTTAAGCATTGAGATACAAACTGGGCAATCTCTCTCTTCATATTGTTCCACCAGAACACAACTTTCAGATCCCTATACATTTTTGTACTACCAGGATGCACTGTATATCCCGTACTGTGAGCCTCCTCCATAATTTCCTTCTTCAGACTAGGATCATCTGGAACACAAACTCTGCCAATGAACCTCAATGAGCCATCCTCATGTATATGAAAATCTGGCTGAGATCCAGACTCAACATCTTTCTTGATCTTCTGGAGCCGAGAGTCATCCACTTGCGCTGCCTTAATTCTGTCAATGAGTGTAGGCTGGACTCGCAAGTTTGCCAACTTCAAGGTAGTATCCTGCAGATATACCTCTATTTCTGCCCTCCTCAGATCCTCCAGGATATTTCTCTGAGTAGTAATCAAGGCTGCAACATTTCCTGAAGATTTTCTACTTAGAGCATCTGCTACCACATTTGCCTTCCCAGGGTGATAATGTATGGATAAATCATAATCCTTCAGCAATTCCAGCCACCTTCTCTGTCTCATGTTCAGCTCCTTCTGAGTGAAGAGATATTTCAGACTTTTGTGATCAGTGAATACCTGGCATGTCTCTCCATACAAATAATGTCTCCAGATCTTTAAGGCAAACACCACAGCTGCAAGCTCAAGATCATGAGTGGGATAATTCTCTTCATAGGGCTTGAGCTGTCGGGAGGCATAAGCAATAACTTTTCCATTCTGCATTAGTACACAACCCAAACCCTTCTTGGAAGCATCACTGTAAATGGTAAAATCAGTACCGGTAACTGGTAGGGTCAGAATAGGTGCTGATACTAGACGGTGTTTCAATTCCGTGAAGCTCTTCTCACACTGATCCGACCATTCAAACTTCACTCCTTTGCGAGTGAGTCGAGTCAGGGGTCCGGCAATACTAGAGAAGCCCTCCACAAACCTTCTGTAATAACCGGCTAGTCCAAGGAAGCTGCGAATCTCAGACACATTACTCGGTCTGCTCCAATCAACCACAGCTTCAATCTTCTTTGGGTCAACCATAATTCCTTCCTTAGAGATAACATGCCCCAAAAACATCACCCAGTCCAACCAAAATTTACATTTCTTTAATTTACCATACAACTGATTCTGCCTCAGAGTCTCCAAAACAATCTTCAAGTGATGCTCATGCTCTGCCTGACTCCTTGAATATATCAAAATATCATCAATAAATATTATCACAAATTTATCCAGAAAAGGCTTAAACACTCTGTTCATCAGGTCCATAAATGCTGCTGGTGCATTAGTCAAACCAAAAGGCATCACAAGGAACTCATAGTGTCCATATCTGGTACGGAAGACAGTCTTGGCTATGTCAAACTCCTTTATTCTCAGCTGATGATATCCAGATCGAAGATCAATTTTGGAAAATACCTGAGCACCTTGAAGCTGGTCAAATAAATCATCAATCCGGGGTAGAAGGTACCTATTCTTAATAGTCACTTTATTGATTTCCCGGTAATCAATACACAGTCTCATGCTATCATCTTTCTTCCTTACAAATAATACTGGGGCACCCCAAGGAGAGACACTAGGTCGAATGAAACCCAGATCCAATAGCTCCTGTAATTGGTCCTTCAGCTCTTTTAGTTCAGCAGGGGCCATTCTATAAGGAGCTTTAGACAAAGGTGCAGTACCAGGGATTATATTAATAGCAAACTAGACATCTCTATCAGGAGGTAAGCCAGGCAGATCATCAGGAAAGACATCAGGGTATTCACTGACTACTGGTATATCCTCAATTTTCTGTTCAGACTGTCCAGAATCTGCAATTGCGGCCATAAAGATGGGAAACTCCTTTCTAAGAGATCTTATGCCCTGCATAGCAGACACTACCTGAAAAGAGACACCCCAGTCATCACCCATAAAACTGAACTCATCAATACCCGGGATCCGAAAGGTCACCCTCTTCAGAAAACAGTCTATGGTAGCGTGGTATGCAGCCAACCAATCCATACCCAAGATTACATCAAAATCATGCAGATTCATAACAATCAAATTTGCTCTCAAATCTCTACCCTCAACTAGTACTGGACAGGAAATGCAGATCTGACTAACTGTCATCGTACCCCCAGCTGGAGTACTAATGCATAATTCCCTCTCTAAGGAAGAGTAGTGTAAATCGCACTTATGCACATATGAAGATGAGATAAAAGAATGCATAGCACCAGAATCAAATAACACATAAGCATAAGTGGAAGATACCGGCAGTGTACCTGTCACTACAGTGTTGGATGCCTGAGCATCTTGCTGAGTCAACGCATACACTCGTCCCTGGGTACGAGATCCTCCTCCCCTTTGCTGCCTGGGGACAGCTGACTGGGTAGCCTGTACTGGAGTGAAGGAAGTCTGTCATTGAGGAGCTACAGAACTCGGTGGCCTCTGCGCAGATCTAGTACGAGGACAACTAGAAATCCTGTGACCCGGCTGACCACACCCGAAATAAACTCCAGAAACAGTCTGAGTCTGAGGGCACTTAGCTATCCGGTGGCCCTGCTGACCACACCTGAAACATGCTCCAATACCAGGCCATGTCTGACGACACTCAACAGCTCTATGTCCAGTCTGGCCACACCTGAAGCACACTCCTGATATCCCCCTGTGATCTGGTGTAGTCCTCCCATATGGAACTCGCTGCCCTGCTCCTGGACGGAACTGCATAGGTCGGCACAGATGCCGCTCACCGTCAGAATCAAAGTCCCTGGTCCTCTTCGACTTTCCTTTCTGAGCATCCTGTGTCTCCTTCCAGATAATTTCCATATTTTTAGCTCTGTCAACTAGGTCATCATAATCAGTCGAGTGAACAGCAGCTAAACCCTGACGCAGGCGAGGCCTCAGTCCTTCCTCAAATCTACTCATCCTAGATTTAGGGTCTTGGACAAGAGATGGTGCAAAACGGGACAACCGATCAAACTCAGCCTCATAGTCCTCCACAGTCATACTCCCCTGAGAGAGGCTCAGAAACTCCCTCTCCAGCTCCCTGATACGACTGGAAGGGAAATACTTGGAGTAGAAGGCCATGCGGAATCCCGGCCAGGTCACAGATCCTGCATCCTGCATCATGGTCCTCTCTACAGACTCCCACCAATGGTGAGCCCGGTCCTGAAGCATATAGGTGGCAAATCTGATCTTCTCCTCCTCAGTACAACCCATGGCCCTAAAGGCCTTCTCCATCTCATCTATCCACCATTCGGCCTCTTGGGGATCGGTAGTTCCCTTGAAGGCCGGAGGAGCTAACTTCCTGAACTCTGCTATACTCCTCCCCTGATCTGAAGAACTAGCAGAGGGAAATAGCTGCTGTGGTCCCCTCTGCTGTCGAACTAACCCAACCACCTCTCTGATTAGCTCCATCACCTGGGTCGATCCCCCCATCCTGCTCTCCTGGCCATGATCTGGTCCATCCAGTACTGTCTGATCAGTCTCGTCCCCCTGGACTCTCTCAGTCGGATGAGAAGTGGCTGGATCACTCCCGATAGTCTCGATCAGGCGGCGAGGTGCTACACGTGCACGGCGGGGCGGCATGCTGATACATACACAAATAACACAACATCAGGGTTAGATCCATCCACTGTAAAATCTTCTACCCCACTATCATTTCTTCACATGTGTCCCTATATTCCTAAGTTTTTTTTTTTTTTTTGAATAACACATCATTAGTGTTGGATCCAACCACCCATAAGATTTTCTACCCCACTCTCATTTCTTCACATGTGTCCCTATATTCCTAAGTTTTTTTTATTATTTTTAATTATTATTATTTATTATTATATTTATTATGATTCTGTTATAATGTCCCTAGTGATCTTTAACCTATGCTCTGATACCAATAAATCTGTCACGCCCCGAACCCGGGGGCCCGGGGCGCGAGCAGACGCCGCGCACCTGCAGGGCGGACCCCGCAGGCACGCAAGGCAAATAAATCAGATCAACCATCAATAACTAATTAAAGATAAATTCCAGTTTTCATATCAAATGTCCATATATATACATAAGTCAAAAGAAAGTCCATATCTACTAGCTAAATATATCATGATCACTCTATCCCGTAATCCCCATAATCATATGTCATCACCTGTAAAAATGTAAATAATATGAGTGAGCTAACAGCTCAGTAGGCAACATCATGCAATAAAGTCGTCATATAACATGTCGTGATGCATATAAAAAGCAACTAAACTCATAAATCCAAAAATCCACACGATAATCTGTAAACCCGATCCGAGACTCAAATAACTCAACCGCATGACTACGGCCACATCACCCAGTGGCATGGTTACACCGAAGTGCCAATACAACTCTCCGAAGAGCCGCTCCACTGAGCCAACGCACCACTGTGCCGCACCCCCTGGTGCCAAACTCACGCTCCACCGAGCCGCTCCGAAGAGCAAAACGCACCCCTGTGCCGCCACTATTCTATCACCGGTGGTCGCGGTGTCGGAACTAGTTTCTCAGTACAAGTCGACAGGGCCAACGTATCATCCCATTGGCGGGGCCTAGACTATAGTCATGCGGATTTTAAAAATCAATAAATCAACTTTTCACATAGTAAATTTCCAAATCAAAATCATGATCATACTCCCAATAAGAAAATACATAACAGTTTATGAAATTAAATATTTAATTCTAATTCTAATACATATTGCCAATAATAAAATATAACATCGACATATGCAAGATACATGTTAAAATTCTACTTTAAAACTCGACAGGGCCAACGTATCATCCCATTGGCGGGGCCTAGACTATAGTCACGCGGATTTTAAAAATCAATAAATCAACTTTTTACATAGTAAATTTCCAAATCAAAATCATGATCATACTCCCAATAAGAAAATACATAACAATTTATGAAATTAAATATTTAATTCTAATTCTAATACATATTGCCAATAATAAAACATAACATCGACATATGCAAGATACATGTTAAAATTCTACTTTAAAGCAATAGGTCACCTACCTGGGCTTGCTTAAAAATTTCTGCCACAGATATCACGAACCCCTGATTAAAACACAAACTTTAATTATTTAATTAACTAAGAAATATAATTTAAACTATTTCTAATCCCTTAAACCCTTAAGTTCATAGATCCAAGAATGGGCCCCTAAGATCAGACATAGACCTTAAGAACAGGTAAACCAAAACCCCAAAATCAGAACCCTTTAAATCCACAGCCAATTGTGGCCCAAAACAGATTGGGCCCAATTGAACCAAACCAGATTACAGGTCCAGATCAGATCTCAGGCCCAAACCAAACTAGCCCACAGATCCAATCGGATTCAACTCAAACTCAATCCATCCTAATGATCACTGGTTCAATCAGACCATAACAAAACCCATTCATTCAACTCGGATCAAACCTCATTCACGGCATAGATGAAACCGGTTCACAGTTTGAACCCGGTCCAAGTCCGGTTCACAATTCAGGCACGGAATTCGATGCAAGGGGAAACACCCAAAGTTCATTTGTTTCTGGTTTGAGACAACAACAGGGCACGAAAAACGATGCAAGGAAAGCACCCAGCCGGAAGAAGAAGAAGAAGAAGAAGAAGAAGAAGAAGAAAAAGAAGGAGAAGAGGAAGAAGAAGGAGAAGAAGAAGAAGAAAGGAAGAAGAGGGGGGGGATGGCTGGTGGCTCCGGTCGGCCCTCGGCGGCCGACCGTGGCCCTCGGCGGCGGCGCTCGGCCAGCCGCCGTCGGTCACCCCACGGTCACAGGCGACGGAAGGGAAGAAGAAGAGAAGAAGGAGAGAGAGAGAGGAAGAAAAGGGAGGAAAGAGAGGGAGACCGGGGCTGGAAGCCCGGCCCCCGTTCACCCACCTCCAGCCGAACCCATTTCGGCCGGATTGACCCCGGCCGGCCACCGTCGGCCGGCCGAATCCCACAAAATAAATTTCCCAAAAACAGGGAAATAAAGCCGGTTGACATCCCTCTTTCTTTTCCCTTTTAAATCCATAAAAAAAAGATAGATGGTTGTCTTCCTCACCTCCGGTCGTCGACGATGGATCCCTGGCGGCGTTGGCGGCTTCGGCGGCGACGGGGCTCCGGCGATCTTCTCAAAAGAGGGGAAAAAGAAGAGGAAGGGATGGGCTCTCAGAGAAAAGAGAAAGGGAGGGAGAGAGAGAGAGAGAGAGAGAGAGGGGGGGAGAGGGAGAGAGGGGAAGAGGGAAGAGGGGGGGTGTGCGGAGATCCCGCTGGCCATTCGGCCGGCGTGGTCTTCGTGGGGAGACCACGATGACCCAACTGAAGTCGGCACTCCTTGCCGACTTCAGTCGGATCTTCACAATATTATACAACAAATTTAGTTAGATTATGAATTGTATTATAAAAATTATGGATAATATTTTTAATCTAGTTATATATATTTAAAATTTTAAAATGAATAAAAAAATTAATGGCTTTCAGTTTTTTTTTAATGTTGGTTTTGGTTTTGTGATTTTTTTCGGTGACAATTATAATTTTTTATTTTAAAAAATTATTTAATTTTGATTGTACTTTTAATTTCAGTTTTGATTTTTTTATTAATCGTACCGAATCTGCTCCGCAACATCCTTATTTTGAGTTGTGATACCTACCATCCTCTTCACGGGATCCAAAGAAATTTCACTGGGCCTTGAGAACCCTTTTTTTTTTTTTTTTTTTTTTTGCTAGAGGCCTTTTACTTTAGAAGAATGTATGATAAGTTAACCATGACGATATGATGTATCTAAGAAGAGATGCTCGGCCATTTTTCTTTGATATCTCACCCAAAATACAAGGATGTCTAGTACCCGGTCTCCTCTAAAGAAATTTGAGCATTCAAGCATTAGCTACCTCTTGTTTACATTTGCCTATCTTCTTTGTAGGCCATTGAAGTAGGGCGAGTTGATTTCTCATCTGCTTCATTATCTCCATGCACTATTAATTCCATTCCTTTTATAAAACTTGTTAAGCTAGAAGTTATTCACCAAAAAAAAAAAAAAAAAAAAGCTAGAAGTTATAATTAACCTCTAATATTTTTGTGAGGACCCGTGCGGGCGTGTGTTTAATCCCACATCGATTATTCGCTGGGTAAATCTTGGGTACTTATGCAGGATCAAGGAACCCAAATAATACCTTCTGGCTAATCATTTTTCAGTGAAGTCCTGGGTTGTGACAAATGGTATCAGAGCGGACCCGATCCATAATCTATGTGGACTAGAGGACACTGCAGCACGCATCCATTGGGGCTGACCACGAGCCGATCGTGGTATTTGTGATTAGATTTGAACCCTTAGCCTGACGAGGACGTCAGGGCTTGAACGAGGGGAGTATGTGAGGACACGTGCGGGCGTGTGTTTAGTCCCACATCGATTATTTGCTGGGTAGATCTTGAGTATTTATACAGGATCAAGGAACCCAAATAATACCTTCTAGCTAGCCATGGGTGAGATCCTGGTTGTTACAAATGATATCAGAGCGAACCCGGCCCATAACTTATGTACAGCATTCTTTCTCCTTCGTGATCAGATCATGACACCTACAAACGAGATGCTGGGCATCTAATTATTATACAAAAAAAAAAAGGAGATAGCCTATCCCACGATATATCTGTTTCCAAGTTTGAGCTATGTTCAAGTTGAGATGACATGCTGATTATGTGAGGCTTAAATTGAATAAGAATAATTGAAGTAAAATAAAATTTGAGCTATTGCTCCCAAGATAATTCGCAGTGTTGCCAGCACATTTATGAGCACTTGTATTTGTAAACTGTTCTTGTGGAACTGGTACCACAAACACTGTCATCCAATTGATTTATTTGATTCTCTGTTTCTTTCTTGGAAATTAGAAAGGAAAACTATGGGGTCTCCATCCAATTCACTAAATAAGAAAAATGAACACTACTTCAAGGATTCAAGGAATGGGTAGTCTACATACCCAACAACAGGGTCTGATGTGTAAAATGCAGACCTATCATACTTGTTAAGAGGAGCATTGAGTTCAAATCTCCTGGGCAGGTCAGGATTAGCTATGAACCAGCGGCCATATGCGACTAGATCAGCATAACCTTCTTTGATCACCTTGTCACCTTCTTCTCTATCGAATCCCCCGGCAAGGATGAACGTACCATTGAAAGCCTTTCTCATGGGAAGATGCAGATGTGGTATTTGCTGCTTTCCATCCACAACTTCCATGTTTGGTTCGATAACATGGCAGTAGAGAATGCCAAACTTGTTGAGCGACTCAGCCATGTAGAGTGCAAGACCCTCAGGGTCTGAGTCTCCACTCTCCATGAAGTCTCCAAAGGGAGATAATCTCATGCCAACTCTACTGGCTCCAATTTCATCTACCACTGCCTCAACTACTTCCAAGGCGAAGCGGCAGCGGTTCTGCAAGCTTCCACCGTATTCATCGGTTCGGTCGTTGATGCCGTCTTTCATGAACTGCTCGAGTAGATGACCGAATGCCGCATGGATCTCAACTCCATCAAAGCCTAAGATTGTATAGAGAGAACAGTCTAAGCATGGTATTATAGGGCTACTTTCACATATTAGGAGATGGAGCATGTTACCAAATGGACTTAACAGAGAATGATTGAGTTAAGGATGTGCATTGTTCTCAAACAATGATGCAGAGTGACCAAAATGAAGACTCACCAGCTTCAATGGCATTCCTTGCAGCAACTCTGAAATCATTGACTATAAGAGGAATTTCATCGGTCCTCAAGCGTCGAGGAGGGGAGAAATCATCTTCTGGAGTCTGAGGAGTGAGTGGCTTATCAGTGCTTGAGATAGGTGCTTGTCCATTAGGCTGGAAACCTATACATGAGACAGAATGTCTTAATTGAAGGATTCATCAAATTATAGTCATTTTAGTTTTTAGGCATTGGCAGAAAGCAATAAATTTTGTTTGAGAAATATAATGAATGGAGAAGAGATGTGGTAGGATTAATGGATGGGAGAAGATGTAGGAGGATATATATACCATAATTTGAGATCCTTCCCATATGCCCAATCTGTAAAAAGAAAATACCACCCTTCTCATGTACAGCATTCACTATTGGTTTCCATGCTTCCACCTGCTCTCCAGTCCAAATACCAGGGATATCTTTATACCTTCAAAACATAAGGGAGATTAAGGAAAAATGAATTGGAGCCAATCACATGATCAGGACTCAGGAACAAATTTTGAGACAGCATTGTGAGGTCTCTAAATCTTACCCTATGCCTGTGTTTGATACCACAGTGCCTTCGGATATCAAAAAGGCCCCTTTGGAAGTTCTCTGGGAGTAGTACAAAATAGCATGTGGTTGTGGAATATATCCATAGGATCTCTGCCTTGTCAATGGTGCCAAAACTACCCTGAAGATTAATAAATTCGAAGTTTCAGTTCAAACAAGTCCCAAGTTTCGGCTCTTGAGAAGATTTTAATTCATTAAACACAATTACAAACTATTATACAATAAGACTTATTCCAGATTACAACTTTTGAGCAGTCAGGACAACAAAACCATGAAAAACTAAGACAGTCTCATCAAATCTACCGAAGTAATCTTCAATCCATTCCAAGAACCCTCCATTGGCATTATTTTTCCTAGCTGAACCCATCCCAGCTCATCATGCATCCACCTCAACATATTCATGGATGCTAGATATGAGCAGTCTAATTAATTCTGCAGTCTCTAATCTCAGTATCCAAAGCATAACATCAAACTAGAGAGATTCTTTTGGGGTTCACTGCAACTCCTTTTCTAGTATATCTACATGGTCATCAGGTAGTCTAATCATATCAACTCCAACTCCTCAAAAAGAAATAAAAATAAAACAGGAATCCTAGTAATCAAGCAAGTGCTCTGGGGTTACTGACCTGTGCGAAAGCAGGAATCCTCCCATCTGGTATGGAGTGAGAAGAGGGATATCTTCTGCTGTCTCTCTTCCCCCCCTCTCCTCCGCCTTTTCTCCCCTCTCTCCTGTTTTGTTGCAACCCATTTTTTATGTTCTTGTGTTCTAAGTGTCTAATTCATAAGTTTTATTGCACTTTATAGAACTGGGTTTGCAGTCAACCGTCAGTCAATTATAACCTATAAGTTTATATATATATATATTTAATGAAGTGGAGATCAAACAAGAAACATATAAACAAATAGAAGATGGCAGCAGGGCCCAAGTAGTTGGTCTGAAAAATTAAATCCTGGATTCTAATTTGACGGCCGAAATGGAGTAGTTGGTATGAAGACAGAGAGGAAGGGAAATTGGAACAGCATTTACTTCCAAGAATCTAAGACTCTTCCATTGTGGTCGTTGGTTGTTTGTCTGATACTGACGTCAATCCACACGTCACAGGAGGCTTGAAAGCTTCCAGAAGGCTTGCGTCCAAGACGGTAACGGCGACTCTTAACAACCACCGCCACGAGGTCCCAGTCTTCTCTTTTAATAATACTTCTCCTTCCTTTCTCTCGTATTCACATTTCGAAAATTAGAAATCCTCAATTTAAATCTAAATACATGACAGAGTCGTCTATTGATACAGTGGCGATATATAAAAAAAAAAATCTCTTGTTTAACATTTTTTGATTGAAAACCTAATCAAATGTAGGATTGCTTGTACTTCTGATGTTGTTTCATGGCTGCGTAAGTTTTCTACTTGAGGATCCCAAATATGCAATTTAATAAAAAAAATGCCACCAAGATTCGTCGTTTCGGTATTAAACTCCGTATTACTGCCACACTAGCACAATATCGGTATGGTACGAAATTTTTTTTTGGTATATCGAGTACAGTATGCCACCTATACTGAGTACTGACAACAAATCAATATGGTGCGATAAGTGTCATACTTCACGCAAAAGTGATATATTTATTATTGGATCTCCTTAGATTATTGAATGGATCTATCAACAGATTTTGTCCTTCTACTAGTTACAACAATCACATAGAGGCTTCAAATAGTTCAGCTGAAAAGAAAATGGCTGCTAAAATAGGAATCATCTTTTAATGAAGATAATATTTGTTAACATTGAAAGAATGGTCCCAAGGACAACAAGATCAAGAGTACGAAAGGCGGATCATCCACAAGAAAGCGCATCTTTCATACCTGTAAGAAGACAGCAAAACAAGAAGGAAGAAGAAAAAAAGAAAGAAAAGAAAAGAAAAGAAAAGGTGCTAGGAGAGGTGACAGTGATAGGAGGAAGAAATCCTGGGTTGGCTGTGATTCCACAATACCAGAAATCACATTCTCAGATAGAGTCTGAAATGAAAAGAAAATGTGCTTGGTGCCATCTTAAATCAGCATCTCCCATAGTCCTATAGTCCCATGTTCACAAAGGAAGGGTGCACGAGAGATTACCATCTCTTGCAGAGGTACACATATATAAAAGCTCCTTGTTTAGTTAGGTACACCAAGTAGGGATCCCCCCCTCCATTCACATCTCAAACACATGACACAAGAATCTCTCCATTTTATCTTTCTCCAGAGCTATCCACACATTTACACCACCCCTTCTTCCCATGTCATTACCACTGGAGAGCAGAAGCACGAATTCACCCATCCCACCAACCACAGGCCCACCGTACAGAGGCTTCCCATACCCAAAGTCCAGCTCGTGGAAGGGAAGTTTCCACCAAGCAGAAAGAAAGAAGTTTCCATTCACAGTGGAAGGCACCCCTCTGTAAACCTCCAGCCAGTCTATTACAGACCTGACATACTCGTCTGTGACCCTCTCTATGGCCTCCTTCACCATCCCCACGCAGAAGGAGAAGGGCTTCTCACCCAAGTCCGCCACCTTAGCACTTGCTGAGGCTGTGATCACAGCATTGCCGCCGAACCCATGCGGCAAAGGTGGCGACACCCTTGACCTTATGTCCACTGCAAACAGAACAGAGGAGATCCCATCTGGGTCATCGAAGACAGCCTTCGTTCTTGCCCTCCATATGTGAGCCACAATGGCCTCAAAGCTAGAGCACTTGGTCGCGGACTTCTCCTTGAGACATCTGATCATGTCGGGGCTGAAAGAGAGCATTCTGAAGTCATGGTCCTGTTGGAGGCTTGGGAGAGGAGTGGATGTCGAGGGTTGGATTGGCGAAGTAAAGGAGGATGCGAGGGAGGTGGCTTCTGCTAGCTTGGTGTATTCTGTATGCTGGAACTTGATCTGAGGTGGGTCTCTTGCTCTGATGCATGACCTATCAATGTTAAGCAAATGGGTCTTCATGCCTTCTCCCCTGCAGATAGATGCAAGATTCTCGAACATCTCTGCTGCTGATCTGCCATCAAGTATGCTGTGGTTTGTAACAAAACCAATCGAGAATCCTCCACATTTGAATCTCGTGACCTGCGCATGCAAAAAATAAATTAAAAAAAAACGAGAGAGAGAGAGAGAGAGAGAGAGAACCAATAAATGCCAGTCTTAACGAGGCTAATTTTATCTAAGATAGAAGGACTTATAACCTGAATTGTGAAAATGGGAGTCTCGGGGAGGCTCTCGAACCCCTCTGTTTGAAGAACAAGATGCCGAAATGAAGGGTTTGGTAGAGACAGATTCCCAAGCTCATTCAAGCTAAGACTCGATGTTGCACCAGCAAACAAGACCCCGGCATTGTTGCAGACAAGCTCCAGCCTCTTTGTTTGGAGATTGAAGTTGAGCCTCCCAGCCATAAAATAGTAAGGGATCAAAAGAACCTCAGATACTGATCTCCTCACTCTCTCAGTTGCATCAAATCTTGGGGTTCCACCACCTGGTGGGACTTCATAGAAGAATACTGTCTGAACAGGAAAGGCCACTGTCTGGTCTATATTTGAAAGATACAGAGTCTTTATAGGTGTTGGATTCCTTGGAGAAACCAGGCTTACTATTCCTCCTCTTCTAACATCATTATCTGTTATGGAAACAGAGAACTCCATGGAACCAAAGAAACCAAGCCAATTTGTTTGAAGAAAGAGGTGAAGGAATTGCATGCAGTGTATCGACTATTTAACAAAGATTTGTAATTTACCTATAGGAGTAGAACCTCTTCAGAAAGAAGTAAGAAAAGCATGATGTCTGGTGGATAGCATCCTCGTAGCCATGCATGCATTTTTTTTTAATTGTTTCCTATATGCAGGTATAGGGTACCCATTCCCAATTCATGTATCCTCAGAAGTCGGCATGAAAATGGCATTTCTTTCATAATGATGGGGGCTTTTGCACCATCCAAGAGCATGCCCAAGAGGGGGGAATGGATAAAAGTAGTTTGATACAAGTCGGATCCTTCCAAATTCAAAGCTAAGCAACCTCAAAAAAAACCCATGAGAAAGCATAGGAGCCGATCTAGACTACTCAAAGATGTTGTACCAAGTTTGATTGGCCAAAATTGTCATCAAGTTTATTTAGAAAATATAAAGATATGAAATGATTATAGACTTGTGGGAGATTTCTGGTTGCTCTTGAGATTAATTTCCCAGGAGAGCTATTGGATTAGGTTCCGGATTAAGTTCACGGGTCAGTGGAGAGTTTGATTTTTTTTTTTTTTCGAGTCATAAATTCATCATCAGGACAATTTCTTAAGTACTGAGTTCACCAAATATTAATTGTCTGAATAGCATCAAAGGTCATGCCAATTTGATGCTCAGAGCCAAACTAAATCTTCTATAGAAACAAAAAAAATCCTTCAAGATCCAAACAAACCACCCATTGATAAATAAATTGTGGATCGAGAAGGTAGTTATATTTATATGTGCATGATTTGCAGGAGCATCACTGTATATAGGTTCATGTCGAAGGTGATTATGTTTCAGAAGCCTAATTTTCAATTGGTAGGTTCAGGATTTAACATTTTTTATAATTAAAGCCTAAGAATTGGAGAAGCTGTTGGTTAGATGTATTTTTCTGGGCGCAAACTTATATGTCTTCACTACATATTCAATACAATAAGCAGAACTATGTCACAAAGCAGTGAAAAGAAATTGGTGATATAGATTTGTTATCCCTTTTTGGCCTTTCTTTCTAAAATCCCATGCCATATGATTTGGCTTATGGCAAGAAGAAGTTTAGACAGAATACCGATAAATGTTCTAGTTCTAATAATCTCCAAGAAATAAAAAAAAAAGGGTAGAATTAGACATGCAACATTGGTAGATATTCTACTTTTAATAATCTCCACGAAATGAATAAAAGTAATATTCTCAAATCTATTATATATTATATATATCTGAATTTGTTCTTCCTTTTTGGCTTTTCTTTCTGAAATTCCAGCAAATGATTTGGCTTATGGTCAAGTAGAAGTTTAGACGTAGAACATTGGTCGATGTTTAGTTCCAATAATCTACAAGAAATGAATAAAAAATAATATGTAGAAGTAGACATGCAACATTGTGTAATAGTCTACAAAAAATGTATAAAAAATATTCTCAAATTTGATATCTATTATGTTCCAAAAAATGTAATAGTCTCAAATTTCTCTCTCTCTCTCTTTACCTCTCTCCCTCTCCCTCTCCCTTTCTCTTCTATGGGTGATCGAGGGCTCCGACCTGACTCCCCCAAACATATGAACAATGGTGCTTCCTCTTTAAAATCAACATACAATAATGCAAATAATCAATGGTTTAAATCATAAATCTCCATGTGATCCCACTACAATCTTCCTTAGTAGTCTTACCATCACCAAATCTAACAACATTACCTCTAATACAAGTTTTTGCTCAAAACATCTAAGCAAAATTTGCTGTCTCGATACTAAACCCTATGTCGGTGCCACGCTAGCTAGTAAGGTATCAATACGACATGGTACAGATTTTTTTTTGACATATCATATATTGGTACGCCACTTATATTAGATACCGGTACGGTACGATACACTTCGTACAGCCTAGTTCGAACCAGTACGACATACCATGGATCTAAACATAAAATTCTAACCATTTCTTCTTAGTCAAAATTCAAAAAGCTTAACTCAAGAAAAATCTAGTTTGATGAATATATACTAAAGTATGTATACCGAAATATTTGAAGTTAAAAAGTCCTTGTTCATATGATAAATATTATACTCTAGCCTTTTTCAAGTCAAAGATTCAAAAAGCTTGATCCAAACCTGACTCAAATAAAAAAAGGAATAAACTAATGAAATCCAGTCAAATGCTCACAATAATACCAAACCAAAACCACTAAACAAGTCTATATTTAAGAGTCAAAGTTGAATCCACCAAGAATGAGACAATAAAATCAAAACCAAGAAAGTTTATAGATTATTCGGTTGGTGAGGCATACCATAGATCAAGAATGATAATACCCACCGATTTGGGAAGGCGATTAGATTTCGGTGAGAAATGGGAAAAGCAATGCGGCGGACGAAGGAGAGGTCAAAAGTTCTGCTCGCTTCTTCTATAGTTACTCTGATTTTTTTCATAAATGCGTCTCGCTGGGTTCATTTCTCCTACTACACAAAAATATGTATAGATATAAAAAAAGCGAGCCAGATAAAACTAGAGCGCGTTTATCAAATTAAACGACGACTTCGAAGTTGACTCCCACAAACTGTCCACGTTAATCATACTCTTGACTTTCGAAAAATATAGTTTTATTGTTATTATTATTATTATTAATTAAAACTTTCCTATGTATTTCCCAAGTTCTCAATCCTTGCTCCTGACGCGGCTTCTTTCGAGATATTACTTTGAAGAGCTGGCTCCGCTTTTGATACGTTTTGGGGGAATTTTGAATTTTCGATTGTTTTTTCGTATGGAAAGCTAACATTTTTGGTGGTGATTTTAGATCCGAAAGCAAAGAGGAGGGGACGTAACAATGGCGTTGGCTTGTTCCTCGGCTCTTTCCTCACTCTTCTTCTCTTTTATTTCTGATGTTGCTTTATGTTGCGGCTGAAAATTCTATGTTTTTTGAGAGTAACGGAAGCGCCTATTACCTGCTTGAAGTAAAGAAGTTGATTGATTTTTCTTTTTTTTTGGTTTTTTAAACGAAAATTTATCGAATTCAGTTGGTACTGTTATTTCTGGTACTTAAATTGTGTAATTATTAGATAAAAATGCAGTCTTGGTCCTTCATCATGCCGAATCTATTTGAAAGGCTGATTATTTTTTCGTTTTTTCGACTATCTAATTTGGTGCTGTGGGTGACCTAGAAGACATATTGGGCTTATTCTTTATAGTATGTATTTGAGGGCTTTATGTGGCTTGGGGCTTTTTTCGTTAAAAGTAGGAAATATGTAATATAGTGGTGCGCCGTGCCTAAATGCATATTGTTGCCCCTTGCATGTTCTGAATTGAAGAATGTGGTGTTGATATGGCATTCTCGTCAAGATCCCTGGCTCAGAAAATGTGCTAAATGATATAAACCCTAGTTCTAAACGCTGATGAGGTCATTGTTACTGGTCATGTAGTGTTTAATTTAACTAGGGTCCCTGTTTGTTGAAGACATGCCAACTGGCTCGGTTTTATATGATAACATGAGGAAATCAAGAGAATAAGAGGTTGATTATTTGTGAAGTTGGTAGGGTTTCAGCAAATCAGAGTGGCTAGATAGTTTTATGTCAATTTATCTTTTTCTTATTATCATAGTTATTTGGGTATGATGTTTTGGGTTTAGGTCTTATGATAGTGTAAGGCTAAAGAATTTACCCATTTGGTGCGATTGGTGGTTTTAGTAACAGCTCTGTGTTCACATAAGTTGTAAAATATAGAGGCAACAAAATCTATTTTGTTAACAAAATAGAAAGACCTTCTGGCAAGTTCTTTGTATAAATGGAGTCTGGCTATGATGTTTGGGTTTTCCATCATTCAATCAATTGGATGGTGCCATCCCAGCTAGAGTTTCTAAAGAAATCTTTCTCAGTGATTAGACCCACATGATCAAATGCAAATGTCAAGTTTCTTCGTAGAAAAGAATGGGAGATACTTGTTCTAGTTTCAGTTTGAAGATAGCATGTTTGAATGTTTCTTAAAGTTAGGGAGCAGGAGGCTATTGGCAAAAGAATATGTTACTTATTTATTGTTTAATTTTGAGTTTACTTTGTTCCTATTATTCTTGGCAGTGTATAGAGAGATTGTGGTGCAAATTTTCCTTGTAGGTCACTGATTTATTTTGTTTCTTCTAGATTTAAAGTTTGACTGCACATTTTTTATTATATTTAATCAAACAATCAAATATAAATTGCTCATCTTTTTGGCAAAATGCAATGCAATATCTACTCTACTTGTTAGCCTTTAAAAGCCATGACACTTGAAAATCTTATATCTTAAGATCAACAACAAACTGCTATAGGGGCAAGAATTCCTTCTAACCTTATTTCCCCTAGAAGAGCCTTTTGAGGTTGAAGCCTTGTTAGATGCCAAGTGCTTCAAGTGATTGGCATTGGGGACAATATAGTTTCGTAAGATAAACCTGAAGTACCATCTTGAGTTTCAAAATTACCTATCTAATGGTCAAGATAAGTTGATACAGTCCTTATTATCTTGTTTACATCATTTAAATATATGCATCAATTGCTGCACTCTATTGGGTGATTGATGCAGTTTTGTATGTGGGAGGATGTGGTGTTGGACCTAGTGCTGGTAGTGCCATTTGTTTGATTGTTATGGCGTTTCTCAAAAAGAGAAGGTGATATTTGTTCCCTCCCTTTGCCAAATATCCATACTCTAGTACATGATTTTATTGTGATTGATTCAAGAGTATTTGATGAATGATTATAATTCGCTTAGTTGATGAATTGCTGTTATACACTTATATAAATTATTGTGGTTTTTGGACAACTTACTTTGCAAGGGAACTGGGTTTTGTCTAAGGCAGAGTTATGACAATTCATAAAGAACATAGGGGTGATGATCTGAGTATGTGGTGCATATGGCTCAATAAGTGATAGTAAAATGCCATTTCTATAGCCCAATACTTTGCATCTATCTTTTTGTCATGGTTCTTTGTTTTTAAGGTTTTCAACCTCGTGGGCTATAGAAAGCAGTAAACTCTATTTACTGTCGATAAATTGATGGAGGTACCATGGAGGTGCTAGTTAAGCAGAGCAGTAGCTGCCCTGTGAACTGGCTCTCTGCAGGTGCTGTGTTCTCCTTTTTCATCAAATATTTTGATTAGGAAGCTCAAACCAGCATTCAGCCACTTTGATGCTGCCTTGGAAGATGGAATAACCTTAGTTTAGATCACATTGTGAGGCCTTCTGTTTTGGCTCATGATGATCTCTGTTGTGCTTCTATAGCATTCAATAATTGCAATCAGTTCTAAAGGAATTTCTGCTCATTGAGGGAAAAAAAATACTGGCACACTGATGATTGTCAAAGATGTCGTCATTTACAGTGTTTTCAAAGATAAAAACTGGGCTGATTAGTGATGAACAGAGGTAAAGGACTAGCATGTTGTTCAAAATGTTTTATATGGTTTGAGTAGGTATATTTCAGACACAGAATCTTGGTTGTTTTAGTTCACCATTGGTGGTTTTTTATTGGAATATTGATACATTTTGTTCAATGTTTTAATTGCATAAATATTCTATGTTTTTTTTAGTATTGCTTTATGCAATACAACTTTTCTCAAGTTTGTTGCTCGGTTCTAGCATGGTATAAGAGCAGCTTCACTATCTGCAATTTGATGAACCTAATACCCTTGTTGGTTGGTTTAATTTCTGCTTCCACATTATTTTTGTTATTTTCTATACTTTTGTCTCATATCAGCTCCTTTAAATTTTAGTCTATTTGGAACCACAATTAGATATTTTCTTGTTGGTCGTTGCAGCAGCTCACTCATTACCATGTTTGATATGGATTGCACTAGCCTTCAGTCCTTGAAACCACAGTGGGTAACATTCTTCGTGACTAGGATTCTTGCATTTTTTCCTGTACAAACCTGGTTTGACAAAGGTTTTGCTTTCCTTACAAACTGCAGTCACTTAAGGTTTTGCTTTCCTAAAGAGAGATGTTTTACCTTTTAGCATAGTGGAACTGCCTTCAGAAGGGAGAAGATATGGATCCCAAGCATTGTTCATTTTGTCATACAAAATTATTTTGGCCTTTGGCCTTTGATGGATGCTCTATGAAGATGCTGCAACCATGTCAAGTGCGCAGGCCTCTATTTTGAATGATTTTGGATCTTGTTTTCCTAATTTTTAATTATTTTAGGTTTTAGGGACTGCTAGTGAACCTAGGGTAGTGTTTGGTTGCGGGATATCCTGGGGTTAGAAGTGGATTATCCTGATAACCCCCAAAAAAATCTTTTTGGATAGAATAAAATTGCCAAGTCAATGGTCAAAAGCGAGTTAACTGGGTTCATATTATTTCACCCTGGTGGGGTGAAATCTCACTTGTCCTCTACTCCCATGAGGCCATGCCCCTTCATTTCTCCCTTTTTTTTTCACATTTTTTCCCAACTTATACCACTAATCCCCAAACTTCAACCAAGGGTTTTTATGACTCCAAGATAAGAAAATATTGAAAGGTTCCTCTAAAAAAAAAAAGAAAAAAACTATGGAAGTGTTAGTCAGGAGTTCGCATTGGTTAACCTGGGATTTGCTATCCTGCAACCTAGCATGGCCTAGAAATGTTATTCTATAAGTCATTATGCTTCAATTTAATGGATTTTTCGACCAAGGAAGGCGTCAGAGACACCATTAATTTATGTCCGCTCACCTTTATGCCTTTCCACAGTGCTCTCTTTGTTGTCATACATGATGAAATTCTGCTCCCTTACATTCTATCCACCAGTGGTTGCATTGCTGACACAGATTGCAGTTCTTTGCAAATAACCACCTCGTTGATGTACGATGTGACATTGTGATGGATCCCATAGTGGATTTCTGCAATTCCATGCTGATTTTGTTCCAAAAAATGTCTGCCCCCAAAGCCATATGCCTAGAATAAATTCTGTTTGGATATATCAATGCCTCCTTTGAATTCTAGCTATCTGAATAACTTTCTTATGCCAGCTGAGGGCTAGTGCCAGCATTCAGCATATGCCCAACCAATGGACCTCCTGAATCAAGCTTGGTAGGAAAGATCTGCATTGATCAGCTGTTGTTGGTCATCTTATGTACAAGTGATGTGAAATGTTGGCTGCTATTCTGGTCCTACTGCCTCTATTGTGTAGTCTTGTAGTCTTTGCAACTTTAGGCTTCAGTAGGAATTATTTTATCGATATCGGGAATTTATGCTGTGGATAGTTTTGGAATTGTAGAGTCCTATAGACCATGCCTCAATTGTCAATAGAGAAGACTGCAAAGTGGCCTTCTTTGAAATCCATCCTTTCCAAGAATCTGTAAATTATAAAGCCACAGTTGCTCTGAATTGTTATGGATGGACTTCAGGAATATTACATATAAATATCTCATATTCAAATTGTTTTTGATTTATCGCTTATGTTCTTATTCTGTTAGTTATAACACTGAAAAATGAAGATTAACTGAATTGGAATAAAAACAGGAGAGAAGTGGTGAAGCTACATTGTGTAATAGTTGCCAGAGTATATCGGAGGCGTGATAAAGAGGAGGAACTTTCATCTGCAGTGAAAAGAATTGCATCCTAAAAGGATGTTAAAGGTAAATGGATGGGAAATGCTATGAAGGTTTTAGATGCTGTCAACCTACTTTCCTGTGATTATTGCATTCAAATAGCATGACATGCCAAAGGTTTGGAAATCGAAGTCTGCTTGGTTAAGTTGGCATTTTTGAGGAACTCAAACATCAAACAAGTTGTTTACTTTGTGGAGCAAGCAATAAATTAATCCAGTTTTATGAGAAGCACAAAAAATGATAAATGTTGTACTAAGCAAATTCCTGTATTGACTTAGTTTCTGTTTGCCTGTAACATATAAATCGAACTTTTATTTCTCAGCTGCAGTTACCAAATGGGAAAAATGTAAGCTATAGTATCAGCAGCAGATGCATCCATTCAAATAGAACAAATCCAGCCAGTTTAAAACAGTATCACATTTAGCCGTATGCAACTCAAGCTGCAATGCACTCTTGGTCGGTCTCGATGAACCTTTAGTGCAGAAGAAAGTGTCATCCATGGCTTGACAGGGATAGATCCGAGGAATAAGCAGATACCGATGGATTTTGAACATTCATGTTGATCTATATGTGGATACCTCAGATAGTTTATTTCATACATCGAGCGATCTTGGTGATGTTTGCTCTCTAGAAGTATGCCAGATTTTCTCAAACCAGACGATCATAAAACCTGATTCTTTCTAAAACAAATCTTATGAAAAAATAGGAGTTAGAATTGTTCTTTTGTCTATCTCTTACGATTTATCGGTAGTTGACAAAACTACTGAGAAAGCCGGAGGATCAAATCTTGTGTCTGCCAAAAAGCTTTTGAAGGGCAAAAAGGAATAAGAAAAAAGAAAGTGGTTATTTTGGTCAATCTTCCCTGTGCGAGCTTAGCAAGTTCAAGAAAAAAATGCTGCAATAAGCTATTTTTTAGCATAAAACCTTGTTCATGTTACCTACCATTCTTTTTCTTTTCTTTTTCTTTTTTTTTCTTTCTTTCTTCTTTTTTTTTTTTTTTTGCTTGCTTGCTAAGAGAAAGGAAAGAGGGGGGAGAGGAAGACCTCACCTGCGTAGCAATCTCCACTGGGTCTCCTTTTCGCTGGAGAATGTTCGATGCGGGTAGACAAGTTGTACTCATACCTTCTCCCATCCGTGGGTTGCTCTACGTGTGAATACGTCATATCAGCACCATCTAAGTACCGGCGGATCGGATGGCGACTCAACGAGGCAAACCACAAATTAATTATAATTTTTGTGATTAAATTCAATTAGATTTATAATTGGATTTGGATCCTTAATCATCCGGCGAGGCTACCAAACCTTAAATTAGAGAAATATATGCATGTAAGAATCCATGTGAGTATATATCTAATTTTATATCAATTATGTACTAGAAAAATTTTGGATATTTATGCAGGAATAAAAAATTTAAATAATCCATTTTGTCTAATTTTTTTAGATGAGATGATGGATTGTTGTAGGGTGCTCCACTTGTGTGCAATTTTGCAACCCCCTTTTCAATTTTTAATTATTTAATCATGGAAAGAGATCCTTAGTAGAGTTTTGATGCCAAATGAAATTATAAAAAATAAAAAATAAATAAAGAGATAATGCCGGAGGCCTGTTCCCCACTATATATTTATTTTTATTTCATCATCAGATGGTGGACCTGGTCAAACCATAAACCAGCATGCACAAACGTACCTATCCCTTTTTCCTCATATTTTTTCTTTATTCATATTTGTGCGTGTTGGTTTATGGTTGGACCGGTCCACCACTGAGTTGGTGGGCCTGGTCCAACCAATAATGTCCACGTGGAGGCCCCCCCATGAAACTAGTGTAATGGACACCATATATGGAGCTTTTTATGTGGAGGGTGCCTTATCATTGTATAGAACTATACAAACAGTTCTAAATGTATCGCACCATAAAGTTGCTTGGATGATCACCACAAAGAGAAGGTAGAACATAAAAAGAGGCCAAGATTAAGTCATGCCGCTTTCTCAACTTCACCTTGTTCTTTGTGTTCCTCGTTCCGTCTATCCTGCATGTATGGTGAGGAACTGATAGCGTCATGCATGTCTCCTAACATATCGGGAAATGACCACATTGCTCTAGCTTTTACTCATTTCCACATGGTTATGGCAACCCATGCCATAACCAATGGCCTCATGCATGAACCCTATTCCAAGGTTAGGGATCCATCGCTTTCTCTTCCAGTATTTATATTATATTATATATATAAAAGAAAATCCATCGCTTTCTCTTCCATAGCACCCCTCGTTGCGATCTCTCATGTTCCTCTAGATAAAATTTTCTTCTCTAAACGAAAATCTTTATTTTGCACCGATGGTTGCATAGTTATATTTATGCAGCTCATTTGTTCTAAAGGACGCCATAAAAATATTAGGCAACAAAGGAAGCAATCCAATCAGCAACTCTATTCGTTTCGCAGTATGCATGTGTGGCCCGAATGGCACCACATCAACTTGCGGATGTCCTACAGTAAGAATAAAATGCTCTTAGGATAATGCAGAAGGAAGTCATCTTCTGGTGTCCCAGATTAGGAATAAGACTTTATGTCCGGATAAATTTTGGAGCCTCACCGACTCTAATTTGGGATTCAATTCTACATTTGGATTATTTATTTCCAGGAGAGAGATTCTCGCCGTCCTATAGCATAGTTTTTAACACAGGGGCCTGATAGAGTAGTTGAAAGAGAAGACCTGCTGACCTCCAAGAAAGCAGCGGTCCTTACTCCTAACTTTGACAAGGATGGAGCAACTATACTTTGAAATCTTAATTTGTTGAGCTGTTCCTCGCTTTGGCCGGAGCCTCACGCAACAGTTAGCCCACATTAAGCTAGCAAAAAAAAAGAACTGCGTTCCTCCCGAGGTATTGTCCGCTTTGGGCGCTCCGGCCCGCGCGTCCAGCGCTGACGGAGGAAGACTGGTGCCCTCACGGTTTTGTCCCACAAAAGGGCCCTTGAGAGGAAAGGATTTCCACCCCCCATTTAAGGCACAGAACATTTCCGCTACTAGCCGATGTGGGACTAAATTCGGATGTACCCCCCACAACATAGCCCTCCTAGCAGGAAGGTTCGGTGCGCCTCCCAGTCCTAGGGGGTAGTCTGCGGCAAGGGGCGCGGCCCTCTTTCTAGCGCTAACCTGTTGCGGGAACGGACGCTTTGATCGGAGCGTCACGTAACAGTTAGCCCACATTAAGCTAGCAGAGAAAGAGTACTGCGTTCCTTCCGAGGTATTGTCCGCTTTGGACGCTTCAGCCCGCGCGTCCAGCACAGACAGGGGGAGACTGGTGCCCTCACGGTTTTGTCCCACAAAAGGGCCCTCGAAAGGAAAGGATTTCCACCCTCTATTTAAGGCACAGAACATTTCCGCTACTAGCCGATGTGGGACTACCCCCCACATATGGCATCTCATGATGCCACCACCGGGACACAATCAAGAATGATTCATGTCGTAAGAGTCCGAACTTTAGCCCAATGCATGCAAAGATTTGCGTGCCTTTGGAATGCCAACTTGTGAGCATAATGTAGAGAATGGGATCGATGACTGAAAAGCTTCACGAAATTATTTATCTTCAATACAAACCACATATGTGCATAAAAATACAGATCACAAGGAGGAGAAACAAAGAGTTCCTATGTTTAATTTTATTCCTTTTATCTTATACACACACAACATCCCCACCCACCCATGCAAAGAAGATCGAAATGGGAGGAAGAAAGCAACATCCAATACTTAGAAGGGTTTCTAAAAGCACTTCCTCCCTCTTTATCCCATACCACAACTATTAAAGGTTTACGCCTAAGTACATACATATCTAAGATTTAAGCAGGCGTGTATACGACATGTGTCATCATAGAGCACTTGTTTAGGGGTTCGGGTTGTATCTTTCGCATAAAAGAACAATTGATCTTCTTTCGCGATGCCAACCATTAGATGGCACCTTGCATAAATCTCAAAGCAATTCGAACTTTTTCATTCATGGCCCATAAAGATCTCAAAGAGGCCACTGCACGATCTGATGGAGGATTCATGCGAAGAAAGATGATTAATATTACCCACGCCTCTTGGATAACGAAGCGGGGGTTCAATTCTAGTAGAAGCTAGCCTGCTGAGGGTGGGGACGGTATAGGATAGAAATAGATGGGGATTAGCCCCTCTGGATCTCAAAAAATGTATAGGACATTTCTACCAAAAAAAAAAAAAATCCAACTTCAACTATCATCAAAATTAGGAGCATCTCCCCTCCCTTTTTGGTGTGGCAATGATTGCAGGTTTTTAATTCCAAGGCATGGATTCGCCTAATGCAGGTGAATGGGATAATTGTCTCAAGCCCGGTCAAAAGACTCAAAATATGAATTCAACAGACTCTTTAGCCCCACGCATGAGATACTACTAGGCCAACTGAATTGTTCAGTGTTTTAGATATCAACAGTCAAACTAAACTCCGAATTGTGTATTCACATATGTGTATTATTGTTTGCATGGGTACTTGTGGGGATAATCAATTACTACTTCACTTTGTATATATCTACATAAGTGTATGGACAGTAGGTGTTCTTTCAAATTACTTTCATGAACAATGTCAATGTCATCAATGCATCATCATTGCATTATGGATATACGAAGGATATAAATCAATTCATATAATAACTGAACATCTCCTAGACATTCTAATATTTCCAAAACTTATATAATGCCATAATATTGATGTATAGTGAGAATTCCCAACATATTCTATGATCTCATGAGACCTAATAGTTGAATAGGGAAAAGAGAAAACTGTAAAGCATCAAGATCTTCTCCAGTGATATTGGATGTCTTAGATGTTCCCTAATTAAGTTGAGGATGGATAATAGGAGCATTGCTATGAAGAGTTACAAATCAGCTGCAAATGTCAATGATGGAAATCTTAGGTAGCAGAAAGATCAAACAAAACCTCTAGACCCTTTCTTGAACCATTTCTTTTTACTTTTCATCAAGAACTTTTGAATTCTGTAATTTTTGGATAAGATGTTGCTACGCTTGTTGTTTTCTGCAGTTGTATTGGTGTGGACATTTTTTGCATAGAATCCCTTTTATTAGAAAAGTTGAAAGTTTTTTGTTTTTAATGCAAATGGAACACTACTAAGTTATTGATGGATAGTTCGCAAGTATATCAGAGGGAGACTTTGCTACTCAATTCTTGTTAGATTTTTGACAAACCTATCAAACTAATAGGATTAATAAGGGAGAAGAACAGGAATCAATTAGAAAAAACAAAAAACAAAAATAAGGCTAAAAGAAGATCGCTACCACAAGTATAACTAACAAATTTTGCTGCAATTATTTGGTATTTGCTTTATTTCGTTTGCCAAGCATTTTTTTTAAAGATTTTATGTCAAGCTTTTCCACATTTCTTGTTATTTCTTCATCTATCAACAAATATAAGAATGCCTTTTTTCAATTGATTCTCCTTTATTTTTTTACTTTGCAAGTCACACATATATAGACACGCGCGCACACGCACTCAAGTTTCATTGATGGCTCCAATGTTTCTATCCGTGCAGTATGTTTTTGACTTTCACATCAACATTATTTTTGGTCGTATCATCAAATTCTCCGCGGATTAGAATTTATGGCTTCTCAAAATTTTAGTACTTGACTGTGTCCGAAATGTGAAGGATTTTGTTTCCAAAACTTGCTCAGACCTGCCTGGTATTGTAAACTAGATGATCCTCCTAGATACAAAGCATCTTTGGAAATTCTATGATCCTAATAAAGTGTCATTTAAAGATTCAAGCTAGATATGTATTTTGAAAGATTTCACATCGGTTAGACTTGTTTTAGAGCCTAAATGTGTGAGACGAATGTCTCCAAATCCTGTAGACGCATTTTGGGTGAAAAACAAAACGGAAGAGGGGTCGGAGCAGCGTGTGTGCGGGCTCCGGAACCGGACAATATCTGGCAAGGGAGCCTTGTATTCCTCCCTCTTGTGGCCCCCACGTGGGCACTGAGTACTTCATGTGCCCCATGCAGGCGGAGACGTGACATTTGGTATCAAAGCCGACAACATCTCTAGTCCGATGGTGGGTGAATGAAAAATCCCACATCGGCTAGACTTGTTTCAAAGCCTGGGCATATGAGGCGTGTAACAACCCAGGACCTCACCCAAAATGGCTAGCCGAAAGTTATTATTTGGGTTCCTTGATCCTGTATAAGTATCCAAGATCTACTCAGCGAATAACCGATGTGAGACTAAACACACGCCCGCACGGGTCCTCACAAGGCGGGTGCTTCCAAATCCTGTAGACGCATTTTGGATGGAAAACAAAACTAAGGAGAGGTCTGAGCGGCGCGTGTCCGTGCGTACGGGCCCCAGAATCGGACAGTATCTAGCAGGAGAGCATCGTGTTCCCTCTTATGTAGCTTCTATATGGGCAGTGGGTGCCTCACGTGCCTACGCAGGAGGGGCGTGACATATTTAGTAACTAATTGAACTAATCCATAAATCAATTAAGAACTTGTGGTGCAGGCATGGGAACATTGATGCAACCCCCCGCTCCCACCCACTTCCAGCTACTCATTCAACGGAAAGCCAGCACGAGTACCGGGCGCGTGTGATCTCGGAGGTGACACGAACGAGCCAATCCAGACCGTCAGTTGTACGGCGCTGATGCACCCCAAACGGCCGTCAAACTTTGATCAGCTTCGGTCAAGCCTAATATGCTCCTGAGGAACACCAGAGCACGATATGGCACGTGCGAAGCGCGCGAAGGGGGTGGGTCTCCGCGGTCGTTTTCCACCTCCGCGCTTCCGGATTCCGTGTTCCGTAGGAACTATTTAATTTAACATGCTAGTCGAAAAAAGACAAAATATGACACGATGGAACTTTTTGTTATTCTCCGTAATTGGGGGCCACGGGTTAAGTAAAAGGGTGATGGAAGGGATAGGAGAACTGTGGGGGCTCATTGAAAAGAGGAGACCGGCCCATCTGGTCTGATAGCAGCAGCCATGCAGTGGCTTTTCCTCCATCACTTCCTCCCCTCGGAATTCACGGAAATGGACTTCCTCTGAAAGTTAGAGGGAAACCAGAAGAAAAAAAGGGTGAGAAACTCGATTTGGAAGTGGATTTCCGGGGAACTGGAGGTCATTCCTCCCCTTCCTTTCTTCCTACATCTTTCTCTTTTGGTCTAGAGAAGTCTCAGTTTCTCAAGCATGATAACATTTTAGATGTAATTTTCAGTTACATCAGCTATTTTTCCAACAAAAATCTTTGTCTGATCTTCTTGGTTTTCTTGAATGGCTTTTTTTTTAAATTCATAAATCATGCAGATTTTGTTTCTTGGTTCTTTTTTCTTTTTTTTTTTTTCCAGTTTTGGCATCAGTTTTCTTGAAAAGATTCGACTTGGTAGTTTGGATTTCTTTCTGAGAGAAGGTTAGCAGATTTCAAGAAGTCGATTTCGTTTTCTTGAATCGGTTTTTTGAACAGATCCAAATGGTTCTTGGGCATTTTCCTTCACTATGATCTTTATTCCATCTTCATTATTTTCTCAATCTTCAGTAGGTTTTTTTGCTTCTCCTTGCTGTTTTCATTTGATCTCACTCAGTGTATTTGGAAAGGAAAAGTGTAGGAAATAATTTTTTTTTACCTAATTTAAATCCATTTATTTATTTTTATTGGTTTATGGAAGTTCCTGGATGTAGAATGTTTTATAGGAGACCAGATGATCACAATTATCGTCATCATATTTACCATCAAACTTATAAAAGTAGGATTTTTTTTTTGAGCAAGATCATAAGTAGGAATTCTACAAAGCGGTTTTACAAGATAAACTCTTACCATTTCCCATTTCTTGCATAATGTTAAACGTATTTTTTTCCCATCTATTTAAAAAATGCAATTACTGCAGTTATTTTTGTAACAAATCTTGTACCATAAGCATATCAAAAGGAAACAATTCAGTAATTTTGTAAATAATTCAACAGAATCGCTGCTTTATCCTTACTTGAAAAGAAAAAAATCAGTCAGTTAATTAATCTTTTCATGCGCACTGTATTCTGTATTACAGATTATCTCCTATATTTTTTGAGAGAAAATCCAATCAATTAATTAATTTCGACAGATGATCCCCTCCATTTGATTATCAATATGGTATTGTAATCTAGTACGGGTTCAGACGTTGGTTTTCTCTTCTTGTTTTCTTATCTGAATTTTTTTCTTCTTTTTTTTCTTCATGTTTTCTGTCATGGGATTTAGATAAAAATGGCTGGGTAAAGATCCATACATACTAACATTAGGTTCTGGATGAGTTATAAGGGAGTTCAGATTACTTGTATTTTCTTGTTTTCGCTTGAGTTTTGAAGTGGTTATCTAGATGTGAGAAATCTTATTTCTTCATAAACCTAATTTCTTCATCTTCTTCTCATCCTAAACACAGTAAAGAGTAAGGAGATCATGGGGAGGGGGAAGATTGAGATCAAGAGAATTGAGAAAACTACAAACCGCCAAGTGACCTTCTGCAAGAGGAGGAATGGTTTGCTGAAGAAAGCCTATGAATTGTCGGTTCTTTGTGATGTGGAGGTCGCCCTCATTATCTTCTCAAGTCGAGGCCGCCTTTATGAGTACTCCAATAACAGGTGTGCATATGTGGATGTGAGGTGATTTGTATCAATTTCCATCTTTCATGTTCCCTTTTTCCAAAGAAAAATCTTATGGTCTATGTTAAGGAGTGAGGCAAATAAAATTAAAGAAAGTAATTTAGGGTCACAGTAGCAACTTGAACTACCTTATTTATTATATTCAGGGTGTTCATTTTGTTGCTTAATATAAAATGCGAAAGTTTTGGCAAGAAATGCCAACTCCAAGATTACTTGATCGCTCTTTTCCATAAATAATGTTTCAGTGAAAATTCTTCTGGGAGATAATTTTAGCCCGTTGACACCATTTTCTTATTCATCGTGTGGTAAAAAAAAATGAAATAGAATATGAATCTGAAGTAGAGAAATCTGTCTAAGGATTTTACTTTGTCAGTTAGTCTTGAGTTAGTTCCAACCATGTGCATAATATTTGCTTTTTGTCTTTCTTGAGGAGAAGAGGAAACGAAAGCGAGTCACAAATCTTGATAGATAATTTTTTTTCTTTTACTTCTGCTGGGTTTTCGCTCATGATATTATTTTGCATCATTTCTTGAATTGTTAGACAAAGAAGACATGACATACGTGAAGTTGAAGTAGTTTGTATTCTTGTTTGTTCCTCCTAAAGTAGAAAATATTTGTTCTTTTTTTTTAATCCTATGGTCTTCCTAGACATATTGCCCAGTTTATGCTTGTTTTGGCTTGGGAATTTTCTGTATCTTCTGATGAGTAGAACTATTGATTGGTGTTTGCAGTGAAGGATTTTTCCTAGTCTTTTACTTTTAACAATTGCAGCGTCTTCTGGATTGAGCTTGCTCCTTACATGCCATTTCTAAACTGTGCTTCAGCTGACCATTTTAAGATCTTGAAAAAAATCATACCGTTGGCAGTGTCTTAAAGAAACTCCTTCTTAACATATGAAGAGAAAACCTAGCTCACCACCATTCAGGTCGGCCCAAAGTAACACGTTTAGGGCTTATCTTCTTCGCTTTCCTTCCTCTTTGCCCTTTCTTCTCTTGTATAACTGGTTTAAACCTGTCCTGGCCCACTCTCCCCACTCCCCCTGCCTATCTTGCGTAACTTTGTGTTGGGTTGCAGTGGGTTTACTCATTTACTCGATTTCCTCTTTTAGAAGTTGAATAATTCGATCCTTCTGATAGAATGGAAAGTAAAAGTGGTCTTATTTTTTCTATTACAGCAGGAAGTGATTAATTAGTTGTGATGCTTGGACTACAATTGCTGCAAAAGGGCCTTCAATAGCTAGCTAGATCACCCTTTGAATGGATCAAATACTACTTGCAATATCAATGAGCCCTAAGATAGCTCCTAAACCAGAAACTTCTTTTGTACCCATCATTTATTTACCAACAGGGGTTAGCTCACTTTACATATATAGCTTATACACTGGACCCTTTCTCTCCCCTTCCTTCTTCTTTTCTTTTTTTTTGATACAGACTCTCCTTCCTTCGGATGGCTATATATCTCTAATGTTGTTCTCCCTTCCCTGCATCATCATCGTCTCATCAAAGCCTTCAGCAGTTCAGTCCCTCTCTGAAAACCACGTTCAGTTTCCCCTAAAATCTCCTGCAACTTTGCTCCAAGACCCACCTTTCCAATATCTCCTCCCCCTCTTCTTTGAAAATTCCAAAACCCTAGATAATTTTCTCCGAACATAAGCACTTTATTTTCTTAGAGTTTCGCCCCGCTTGCACCAAGATGGAAACTGTGGCCACCTCCTGCCAGGTTTCTTTTACGGTGCTGGAGGGTGAAAACCTTTCCCCATATCTGTCTCTTCCCCTCCGCATCCACATGTCCTTTCCCTCAGAGCGCTTTTAATTGAAAAGCTACGGTGCAGTTCATTCCTAGTGAGACATCTGTACTGTACTAAGTGATGATGATTACTTTTGAACGGAGGGGGAGGCTTTTGGCTTCGTGGTTGGGCAACTCACTGGTGCGTGGGGTTATTTCCTGCCGGGCCCTACATCCATTCACGTCACTTCCGAACTCGTGGTGTCGTCTGCTTATTCGTATTCTCCCAAGGCTGTCTCTTATCTTGTTCCTCTTTTGACAAAACCTTAGCATTGTCGCTGGGTTTTATGATAGAATTATTGTTAAATAAGAAGTTTCGAATTTTCTTCCACAATGGAAGGTGCGCTTTAAATTGTTTATTCTTTTCTTGGTTTTAAGCATGTCAAGGTTTTATTTCTCTATAAAATATATATCTACATATTTAGACGGTAGTTGTTTTTTCTGGCTAACAATCTTAAATTTATCTGCTATCCAAGTGTTTCCCTGCAGGCAAACGTAAGCAATAGATTCTTTTCGCCCTTTGTTTGATGCTTTTCAATATATTCTTCATCTCTTTCCGAAGATATATCTGTTTATTTGGATGGTGGACATAATTTGGCTAACAGCCTTGTCTTCATCTGCTATCTAGTCCATCGCTACTCTTCAAAAGTTACCTCAACCTTATCTTCAAATTTTTAACCTTTACCAAATGAAAGTTGTGGAATCTATTTACTCAAATTATTTATGGAAGTTAAATTTTATGTGCATGTGTCTAAGAGCTTTTTCTGCTTGAGGAACGTTATCTGAAGAAACTTTAGCAAAATGCTGCAAGTCAGAGGCATCTGACCTTAGATGGGAGATCGAGTAACACAGCATTGCCACAGTTTGAAAGAGAGGATCTGATAAAAGTAGAACTGATATCGGAGGATCTTAAAACTTATACCATGGATCAATATGTGAAGTTATTCTGTGAGAGGAGACAGTTTGGAGAGCCAAGGCTTGTTAAAATATAAAGATGTGGAGATATCCTAGAAAGATGTGGAGATTAATATATATGGATTTTCTAAAATGCTGGGGTACGAGTTACTGATTAGTTAGTCCTATATTTTCCTTCAACGACCGCGACCTAAGGTTTCGGAGTCACACCTTCGGTTCTTTCTAGGGTTTCCTTTAACCTGGGTGCTCCCTCTAGCCTCTGCATGCTCCTGAGTGTAGGTTGCAAATATGATGTGGCATCGTTGCAGTAGCTTTGTAGGTGAATAAGCTTCGAAGGGGAAGATTTGCCGGTTTCGTTCTTTCCACAGACTCCGGCAGGCCGTCGAAACTAGGCAGCACCGCACAGGCTTCAGAACAGATCTAGGTAGCTGCTTCCGCCATTGTGTCCGTAGCTCTTCCACGGACAATGGAAGAGTAGGAAAAGGTTTCTCTACTCTTCCACGGACAATGGAAGAGTAGGCTCTTGATCATAGATTATCTCGGAAAAGGTTTCTCTACTGCCCAGAGAATCAGCCACTGTGACGCTAGGTTCGGACGTTAGTAGAAACTGGCTTAGGAATGCTAGTTTCAGAGGTTCCTCTGCTATCCATTGGTCGTGCCAAAATGCCACTTGTTTGCCATCCCCTATCTTGGAAGGTTACGCAGAAGTTACATAAGGAATGGACCTTTAATTAGGACGCTCTTCCAGGCCTGCAAGGCACCTCTGAGATTGCTCGAAGGTGTTTTGAGTTGGAGGTTTGTTCCTCATCCTTGGAAGTCAGCCCCACTGCCATTTTCCAACAGCAGAATATTGACCTCATCTATTCCTTATATTAACCATCCTCCACTTCACCGATGACAAGCTATGACATGGTTGAGATGAACACTAGCCAGTGTCACACAGTAGCATGGATTTAGAGGTGGTGGAAATAACAGATTTGTATTTTTTCATATCACCTGAGAAACAGCGTGTGTATTTAACTATCAGTATTTTTCTGAGAAGATCAATTATTAACACTTCGTTATGAAACAATCTTAATATTTGTAGCTGAGAGTGTGGCAAGATCAAGACATATGCTTTTTATTAAGCTTCATTATCATTATGTTAGGATTTGATTATTGTAGAGAACTACGTGTTATTTCTATTAACTCTGAAACCACATGGAATTTCTTTTAGCATCCCCTTATTTGACCTACGTAGACTAACTCTTTTTTTTAATATATTATATATTCGATGTACCCTATTGATATGCTATCTTAATCCTGTCTTCTAGTGATAACTTCATAATGTATGTCAGACAATTTGAAATGCTGACATGAACTGTGATACCGATTCTTGTCCTATAGTGTCCTCAACCTCATACATCCACATGAAAATTTAAAACCAAAATAATGCATCTCGGTGAAGCCCGTATATTGATGCTAACCAGTAGCAGATACAAGGTATTCGGTCCTTCTCCTTTCTCAAGAACATGTCCTATCAGAAGTCATTTATATGATATTCTAATCACATTGAAAAATATTGAAACATCGATATACATCCTTTTCTTTTCCACTTCCTACCTCCTATCTTAGAATATACCGATTTCTACAGAAATGAAGATATCAGATGGAAGAGATGCCTAATTTGTTGCACATTTTCATTATAATTTTATCTACTTTAAAGAATATTCAAACACCAGTCCTAATATTACCTTGTCTCTACGCCTGTGTGGTTGTGCAAGTGGATTGAGAGTGACTTTCAGGCACTTTCTGAAAGTGGCATTTCAAAAAGCTATCTTTTCTGAAAGTGAGCACTTCTACTATTTAGTTTGCTGCGAAAAATAAAAAATACACTTTGATGGCTTTAGGTGTTTGATTGAATGGTGTAGAAAGTCACTTCCAACGACTTGGTTAGTTTGGATGGTGAGATTACCCCGTGTTAGTGAATTAATCTCCCTTTTACTAATAACATGAATAAAGTATTTTATACAACATATATTGATATATCAAAATATTATTATATTATAAAAATATTCATGATATTTAGATAATATTATATATTTCTTAATATATAATAATAGTATGAGAATGTGTTGAATGAATTAATTATTATTATCATATTATTTTTTATTCTATCAATACTTAAATAATATTACTAATCATATGCAATGTGAACTCAGCCATGCTCTGGTTAATTAAAATAATAATTTGGAAACTAATTATTTTGTTGATCTCTAAGTATTACAAATTAATATCTAATATAAATTTATAAAATAATCAAGTATTTCTTATTAAAATAATACTATTTTATTATGGCTTATATTGGTTTTCACTGTTGAAAACACTAGTCAATTTCAATAATAATAAGGAATTTAAACATTCTTATTTATTGTACTAATTATTAATTATTGAGTAAAATTTATTAATTTATTGGTAATTATTTTATGTTTTTTATGTTTTTCCAAGTTGGCATCCATGAAGTCATGAGCAAACATTTTAATTGTCAAAGTTACATGAATGAAGAGCTAGATTAAAAGAGGTGATGATTAACCAAATACACATATAAATTTCTACATATTATTAAAGATGTAACACATTACAAGGAGGAGGAACTCCAAAACCCCAATGCCCAATGCATGCCTCATTTAACATCTTCAGACATTTAAAACCCATATATAGCAATAAAATTGATTTACAGCACATCATGTACAAAGTTTATAGCTTCGTAGTGAAGCATCCATATAGTCTTTTTTTTTCATTTCTTATGTAAACCTAAAAACAAGTAAAAATAAAATACAAGCAATAAGATATGTTCAATAAAAAAGCAATAAGATATGGGGTTCATATGGATTGGACGAGCTATGATTGTGAGGGCTTCTGAACATCAATAATGCTGAAAAAATATCTAAGCTTTTTCTGTCAACTCTATCCATGCCACTCTATTGATTATTGCCCTATAGATGGTGGCTTCAATGGCTACCACATATTTATCATCAAAGTGAACGGCTATATTTGTACCCATATTTTTTAATGAATACAAATACGAATACGAATATTAAATGGATATCAAAATTAATATCCATATTTATTCTAAATAGATATGGATACAAATCAAATATTAAGCATATCCATATTTGTTATAAACATATATGGATACGGATTGGATATTAAACATATCTATATTTTTTTATCTAAATACGGATATAAATCAAATACTTTTGTGGATATTAATCAAATTTAAGCAAAATTCAATGATGAAAACTAGCAATAAAGATATGATTGTAAAAGAAAGATTCAAGTAAAAATATAATTTTAATAAGCATTTATCAATATTAAAAACTAACAATTTCATAAAAAATATATTGTTAAGGGTTGCTCATCACCGAAGTAAACGAGATCTATAGTGCCTCAAAAGCATCTCACGGTTGTCGCTTGTTGCAATCGCCAGATGAAAACTAGAAAGTGGATAGAATCTTCGAAACCTTTGTTGCTTAAAGACGATGAAGAGGAAAGACGGACAAAATAAATGGACAAGAGGTTTGAAACTTTCAAGTGTGCGAGATGTTTCGAAGAATTTTATTCGAATCAGGTATTTTGTATTCGGATAACTGTCTTAAGTGACGGTCATCCGATATCTTGATTTCTTTTGGTTTGGGTTTGTTTAATCACTTAATTGGTTTTTTTATTTAATTTAACTTAAAATTCTTTTCACTTATCCTTGTTATGCAGATATTCTAATCTGGATCCAAATCCAGAAAAATTAGGTGTATCTGCATTTGTATCCATATTTGAGAAATTTTTGAACTTACTATTCGGATTCGTATCCGACTCCGACTGAACTAAAAGAATAGCATCTGAATCTGACCTAAATCAAATACAAAAACAGATATGGTCGGATATAATCCGACTTGCTATCAACCCTATAAATAAGATCAGCCCAAGTTTTAGCATGACAACAGCCTGTAAACAATTGCCACCATCCACATATCTTCTCAGCCATCAACTAGTATCCAAACAAGAAGATATACAATCAGCTGGCGACAATTTGCCAACCTATCAAGATATAGATATAATTTCATGACAACAAAGTAGAAGGCTACTTCACTTCTGTTTCAACACATACCACTAATAAAGTCCCCATAAAACAATGTATCCCACAGCATAACCAAATCTATGAAAAGGCTAAAAACAAGGCCTCATGTTCAAACTAATAAGTAGCAAAACAAATAATAAATATGAGAATAAGGCAACAAACCAAGTATGTAGATCCATGTGTATATAAGAAGATCATTGACTTAGAGTTTAAGAGTCCGTGCCATTGAAATCCATTGAAAAAGAACCCCTTACGTAGTTCCTCCAAGGGGCTAACTCCTTAAGCTCCTCCCATCATCATTGGCTCATATGCAATTTGGTGGTTGCAATGATGCCACATATATCCCCCTCCAAGTTGCAACCATGTAGAGGTGACCAACAAACTTATAAAGAAGGTATTGAAGATCATATACACAACTGTCATCATAACCCATGAACAAATAAAAAAAAAAACAAACCATATTTAAACCATATAATCCATCACAAAAAAAAAAACATGATATTAATCTTCCAATGAACCTGTCAACAATTATAGAAGCCAAATAGTGACCAACAAGTAAACATAAAAAAATCATCGTAGAGGAAAAAATGTTTGGTAAACAAAATTAAAATATTGCAACAGCAAAATTTTGCTCTATAATATGGTATGTTCATCAAAGTCATTGCTGAATGAATGCATGATGGAAAAAATTAGCAAAACTCACTTTACAAAAGCAATATAAAGAAGGCAACTTAAGTTTTAGATAGACCTTGAAGTGTGGATTATGAAATGGTGTCATGCACCTCTCTTTTCCACTTGATGTTTTTTGTTTCTAAAAATTGTGAGATATGAGGTAGGATGTTTAGTATCCTTTAGATCCATTTAGTAGGCATCCATAAAGTGTTTTAAGGTTAAATTTATCACTTGCAAATTACAATTGTTTATTCAAGAAAAAAAAGAGTAAGAATGTTGCAAGCAAGGATATGCTTAAGTAATTGCATGCCACTTCTAAAGGGGAAAGTTCTAATTTTGAACCTTGATAGGTTTGCCAAAGTGGTTGACATGGATAATTATTCCATCGTTTCTTCAACATTATTATTTTCCAAGAAAAGAAAGAAGCCGGTGTCTTTGTTTTAGGACTTCTCGTGATTATATATTTGTGAATCATTTTAAATCAAGTTTACTATGTGGTCAATAGTCAACCATTTATTTCTATGGACAGCAAGGGCCTAGTACTCTACTTTTAGAAGTGCTCCGGCTTCTTACTTCTCAAATTAAATGTAGTCATGTATATTAACATTTAAAGTGATACTTAAAGATTTGTGCACGGAATTAAGCCTCCTGGATTTCAAACATGTATCTGATGGAGTATGCTATTTGTATCTGAAGAATAATATTAATGATAATAGATATCTCGTCTAAGATCATCTTAACTAAAATCCTAATAATCCTGTCTATGACTTGTTGAAGATGTTGAATCACGTGATTCTAAATTCAACAGCATCAAGAACTCCCAGTGCTGCTCAAGATTCAATAAAAGTAGATTTTTCTTTTTAAATTGTGTAATGAAATTTTTTGAGATAGGGCCATGGAGACCTTTTACTTATTACTTCAAGATAAAGTCTTCAGGCAATTTCAATAACAAATATTAAACATAGCCATTCCTTTCTATAGCTCTGGGCATATGCAACTTTTGTACAAATAGATTCTTTTGGTGTTATGCGAAGGCATAATATACAATCGTTTTGAGGTTTCTTTTTTCCTTCTAGTGTGACATGCATATGAAAAATGTTCCATGTTTCGGTCATTTATATATACAAATTTGGTTACATCAAAAGAAGAAGTTTTGTTCCAAAAAAAAGAAGAAAATTAATGTTGTGGTATACATTTATGATTAGAGCAACATTATGAAATTGTATACTGATTTTGTTGCATAGAATCTTAATCCATGTAATAGTAACCTCTATACACCATTTACTTCTTGTTAAGAAAGTGGTGCCATTTGAGCTATATTTCCGTAAGTAGAAGTTAAACTAATTTGAAAAGTTTGAGCGCCCACAAAAATTATATTTAATCATTATTACGGTTTATTTGTCTCTCTCCTCTAGGCTTCTTCGGTTCACCTCTAATTTCATCTTTTGATACTTATTAAAAGCATTGGCTAGATACAATTAAGTGTGATCGATCTTTCTTATTCTCAGTTGATTTATGTTACACAGAAATAAATATTACATAACGTGTGCATATGAATTTTTTCAGCATCAAATCAACTATTGAGAGATACAAGAAGGCAAGTGCTGATAGTTCAAATTCAGGTTCTATTATAGAAGTTAATTCTCAAGTAAGTGAATTTTTCCCCTTCTGCTTACATTTTATCAATTCCTGCTACACCATTCCAGGTTAGCAGCTTCATAGAATTGATAAAAGGGTTTGTCCATCTTTTGCATCAAGAAGCAGCTCTCATTATTAATAGACATTAATGATAATAATTTTTTATTATTATCATCTTTGCATATCTTCCTCAAATATCTTGAAATGGTATGTTCAATTTCTGTCTCTCTTTGATAGGGTCTATCATCTTTAACTAAAATTATTTAAATAGAATCAAAATACTTATCATCCTACATATTTGATTTTAATGTTTTTAGAGAACAAATGATAAAGCTTGCCATAGTTTAACAAAGTGTAAGATGGCTTTGATGGTTCACAAAAAATTACAAGCAATGTTTATGTGTTACTGTGAGTTACTACGAACAGAGTCTAGTTCAGTTTGCATTCTTTTCATTTGAAAATTAGAAATCACTGCTTTCTAGATTTATACCTGATGTTTGATTTGAGAGCAAGTGGATGATATATCATAGATATGACCTTAGATGCAAATATGCTAGATAGCCATTTAACTGTGGTATGTATATAACTTGAATTGAAAGTTTGTGTTCAAGTACGTAGAGGTTTGATTTTTTGGTGGAGTTGTTATAAAGATCATAGTTTATAAGAATATGGAAAGCTTAGTACCTTGTGCAAATACTTCGATCAAGCATAGACAAGAAAAACCAGTGTAAAATAATATTATGATTTTGCACTTCAATGATTCTTTGTGGCATGACTTCAGGAATAATTGCTTTCATGTGCTATTAACATGTAATCATTGTAACCATGGAATGTGGCGAATCCTAACTAGGTAGATGGGGATTGAGGGCTAGGGGATCTAAGGCTAGTCAGGTTTAAATTCGGTTAGGATACAGGCATGAGCTTACTAGGGTTTTGATATGTCCTGAAAGGATGAGGTTTCTAGGATGTAGGAATCCTTGCTTCTTGGAGGGTGCCTGAGCATGTCTACAGCCTGCTATGAATGTATCACCATGAAATGCAAATTAGAGAAGGTAAAAATATTACAGTCATCCCTGAGAAATAGAATTTGAGGAAAAAAATCTTGAGGTCACAACCCAGTATGGAAAAGATGGTAGGACAGTCAAAATTTCAGTTTGCAGAAAGCTATTTTTCATCTTGCAGTTCTGTTGTTCTCAAAGCAATCAACTACTAAACTGCACGGCCTAATGATAAGCATGCTTCATTAAAAGAAAAGGGAGCTATGAAAGTTGATGTCGAACCCTTCCGATAATGGTTGTGTTATTAACTAATTGAAAACAAATTATATTGAACTATCAAAGAAAAACCACTACTAGAAGGTGTCATAATGCCCATCAGGTTAATTCATCATTAACAAGGCAGCAAGATGAATTCCTAAGTCATTACCTGGGGCCAACAACAGTCTAAAATCCATTGATTTCAATAAAACTGTTGTTATCATTTGGTCATCCAAGTTCTCCATTTATGGCTTCATAATCAGTTCTTGTTTTTTAATTTTTGCAATTACAGAGGATATGCGTGAGAACCCATGCAGAGGTGTGTTTTCCTGGGTTGTTCCAATATACTTCCAAGGTTTGAATCTGAGATCTTGGGTGACATCGACGTTATGAATGCAAGAAGTGCAACCACCTGTTAGCAGATACCAATAATATATCCGTATTACTGGTTGGAAGTCATGCCCCAGGTTTTTATTGGCATTAGTGTGTCCCTTTCAGCTTAATAACTTATGGCAAGTTTGATGATATTCTTGGCATTGCATCCATCTGTTTTTGAAACAAAGATTGTGATATTAAGTAGTTGATAGTCCTTTCTTTTCTCAGATAAGAAAGTAGATAGCTAGATATAAAATAGTGAATTGCAACATCGGAATATCAAAGTTAGCTCACCAGGATGCCTATTGCTAAATTACAGAGAAATGGCAATATTAAACAGCAGGAAAATTTAGAGACCAACTAGGTGGAATACTGATTCCTGGTTCTTCCACTTTCCTCTCACAATACACCTTCAATAGTTTTGAGGAATGTTTTCATTATCTTACATCCTAAATACCCGTTCCATAGTTTTGCTAAATATTTTCATTATCTTACATCCTCACAGAAGAAACTAAACAAGGCATGGCTAGAGGTTTGCATGCCTATTATTTCTATGACCTCTATTTTCACTCCATAACAAATGACCGAAAAGAGAATCGAGCACATAAACATGAGCAATCCTTCTTCCTGAACACTGATAGCAGCTTTTAGAAAAAGAAAGAAAGAAAATTAAGATCCATCTGACTGTCTTTCCATCTTGCTGATGTGAATGCAGCAATATTATCAGCAAGAATCAGCAAAATTGCGCCGCCAGATTCAGATATTACAAAATGCAAATCGGTACACCCATTATCTTATAACTAATATGAGTTAGATATAATGGGAAAAACTCCCGTATTTTCAGAGGGAAGAAAAAAGTCTCTATCTAAAGAATGAATAATTTAAGGTTACTTCTGCTGCTAATTGTATCGCCAGTTTTTTTTCCCAGGCACTTGATGGGTGATGCTCTGAGTTCTTTGAGTGTGAAGGAACTTAGGCAACTTGAAAACCGACTTGAAAGAGGCATCACAAGGATCAGATCAAAGAAGGTACTCTACATAAGATCGTCGCCCTACCATTTGATTTGCTAGATATGTTGGACCTTTCTATTCAGAGAGTATAAGATTATGTAGAAAAAATCTATTTGATCAGCTGAGCAAGCACAATGATATTAAACTTTCGGTCTTTATTCTTAGTCATGTAAAGCTTGGAGTCATTTTGGAAAGAAATTTTTAATCACACAACTTTTAATAGGTTTAGAAAGATTACATGTATATGAGTGTCCTTTTGCATTTTGGTCCCAACTAACCTAGTTCGTTTTTTCTTAACAGCATGAGTTGTTGTTTGCAGAGATTGAGAACATGCAGAGAAGGGTAACATCACTTCCCCATAATCAATGGTTCTTCTCTTTTGTTTTTATCTGTTCCCTCCTGAGTTATGTTCTTTTGTAACTTCAGGAAGTGGAGCTTCAAAATGATAATATGTACCTCAGAGCTAAGGTAAGAGCAACAGGGAAGCCTCTTCTAAACTGAAGAACTTGATTCTACTTAATCATTTGCTTTATCTTAATAATTAAATAAATCAAGGACTTTAATAAGCCTGAGACCAATAATCTTTTCTCATAGACATAGTATGGAATACAATACATCATTTTCTTGTTTGATTCAATCCTGACAGAAAATGGCACATGAATTTGAATATTGTAATCAATTGGCATATTCTCTGTGCTGTAACCTCAACTGAGCTGCCAAAAACAATAAAGGAAATAAAGCAGTTCAAAGACTAAAAGTTGTAAATGAGACAGCAGAGGATTCTATAGTTTTGCTCAGATGAATTCAAGTCATTCCAGTCATAGTTATTGCGCCACCAGCTGCAATGACCAACATTGATGCTAGACAAAGGCATCAAGTATCATGATAGGTGCAAGAACGGATTTCACTACTTGCAGATCTTCAGCATGAAGTCATTACCGAAAAACTGGAACCTCATAAAAGTGCCTGTTTTCCCTTCAATTAGTTCCAAAGTTCTACAGAGAGTTTATCCTTTTGCAGTTTTCAGGTCGTGGAGGTTATTTGAAAATAATTCCCAACATGAAGTATATAGAAAGCTTAAGTTGAAAATAATTCCTCAATCTGAGCTTTTTGCTCTTTTATTAACAAAAGCCCAAACAAAGTCTCTGAATTTTGACTAAAACACTAAATTAGAAGAATTTGTCAGACTATATTCTACCTCTCATAATCCTTTAATGTATTCAGATTGCAGAGAATGAGCATGCAACACAGCAAGTAAGCATGGTACAAGCAGGACCTGAGTTTGATGCTCTTCCAGCATTTGATTCTAGGAACTACTATCATGTCAATATGTTGGAGGCTGCAACCCACTACTTGCACCAACAAGATCAAACAGCTCTTCATCTTGGGTATGAAGCAAAAGCTGATCCTGCTGCTTAGAGAATTAATCCAAATGTGTTAGTTTCCTGGCTGACGGTGTGTGTTTTGATCATGTGATCTTCACATAAGACTACCTAAGGGGGTGTATCTGAATAGTCTTTTGGTAAACTGTCTTTTGCTAAAATCTTGTTGTGTCGTTGCTGAAATCTTGTTGCATCTTCATGGGCTTTTACTTTGATCATATAGTTGATTGTAAATGACCATTATTAACTATACTAAATGGTTTTCTTCTTGCTAAGCCACCAAGCCTTGGCGACAGTAAGGCATTCTTGGCATGCATGCCCTGGACTGCTTCCATGAACGAACCAGATGAACAATATGAAACACCCCAAACAGTAGATAGAAGAGTTTATGCCTGAAGAGGAATGAAATGAGAAAATGCAACAAGTAAATTAATGAACAGACATGGAAATCAATGTTGTTCTGCAATTTTAGATAAATTGGATGTCTAGATAATACATACTCTATAGCTGGAAATATATCTGCAGGCTTAACTATACGCACACACAAACCCGCAGAAGAGGTGATGGATCGAAGGATGTAAACTTCAAAGTAGAAAAACATATATATAGAATGTGAATGCATGGTTATGCTCTCCATCAAAGATGACCAAATAGGGCATCTAAAGATGATCAAAGCTTCAATATAACAAATGGAAAACAGGGGAAAAAATACATGGAACCAGAAATTGTCATCAACATATGTCTTGTATAAATGAGGGATTGCTTTATAGAATGAACAAGCCTGCAATGAAGCGAATGTCTCCAGTGCGTCCAATCAAGCATATGCTTTTGACTTGTGGAAAAGCTTTAGGTAGCATCAAGATTACTCATATTCATATTACTGGTTCATGAAAAATTTTAGCAAACATATTGCTGTGGTTCAAAGGTGCCAGCTTACCGAGCTGGTAAAAACTCTTAGTGGTGGTGCTAGAGACATGGGTCAAAATCCTGCCTTCACTAAGGTTTCAAGGGTTAGGTGTATCCAGTGAAGAGCTTATCCCCTACAGGCTAGCCCATTGCCTATGGGCCTCTTCTGTCCTGACCTGTCCCTGCCAGCCACAGCCCCCACCCCACACCAACCCAAACACACACACACACACACACGGAGAGAGAGAGAGAAAGAAACCAAATAAAAAAATAAAATAAAGAAGAGGAGTTACTGTGGGTCAGATCGTTGACAAGTAAGCAGGATTACCTGGTTTACATGGAATATAGCAGAGCTGAGATGCGGAGATCTATCCTCAGCAGCACTACGAATAAATAATGTGAATTAAGAGTGTCAAAAAAATTGTTAAGTAATTTTAAGCGACATTAATAGGAAAGAGACTAAGGATTTGTTCACATGCAATAAAAGCTAAAGAGAGGCTCAATTATGAGTACCAATTGGTGTAGAGCTTATTTGCTATAAATATGCATAAAACTATCATAAATTGTTAGCAATAGTAACAGCATAATAGCAGTTGCAAAAAATGGCTCCATTCATGGTGGGTTTGATGATCTGTTGCCGGTCCATCATATTAATAAAAGAAGAAAAAGGAAAACGAAAACTCAAAACTACAAAACTACAAAGAATCATTTGAAAACAACTGAAAATGAACGAGCGTACATAACTTCATCAAAGCAGATTACTTAGAGTCAGGAAGCATCATCTACTTCTATCTTCACCAGTAATCCTTGCAAGAACAGGTTCCATCTCTAAAATGGTGGAACCGGTTTCGATCCCTGACAATTATCTCCCTCTGAAATAACTTAGCTATAAATTTTGTTGCTTCATGGCAATCATGACAAACTCTAAGGTTCTTCACCACTCGAATCGGTTCTTTTCCCCTCATACTCATAAGCCCAAAAGCAATCGCAATCTTCTCACTATGATACATAACTGCATTCTCCTTCTCCTCATCCTCTATGTCATGAAGCACAGAATCTGTACTTGGACTATACCCAAGTTTCCTCAATTCCCTTTCAATCTCAACCAGAAAAGTATTGATCTGTTCAAATTGCGGGTGTGAGGTATCACCAACCACAAACTCATGAACCATATTATTCACCTCGATAGAACTACATCCAGGTACTTTTCGCACTCCTCTTTCAATCATAATCTGCCTACATCTCTCCACATCATCCCAACGCTTTGATGATGCATACACATTCGATAGAAACACATAATTAGCACCATCATTAGGATCTAACTCTAGTAGGCGTTGCGTCACCCGTTCACTTAGTTTAGCGTCCTTGTGTCTCCGGCATGCACGAAGCAAACCCCCCCAGACCACGGAGTTAGGCTGAATAGGCATTGTTTCTATGAGATCTAAAGCTTCCTCAAGAAACCCGGCCCGGCCTAGAAGGTCAACCATACAACCATAGTGTTCAATCGTGGGCTGTATTCCATAAACACCAAGCATTTGAGAGAAATATTTCTTGCCTTCGGACACTAACCCCGAATGACTACATCCTGACAAGAGCCCAACAAATGTGACTCCATCTGGCCTAATTCCTCCTCTCCTATCCATCTCAAGAAAAACTTCTATGGCTTGTTCTCCATAACCATTCATTCCTAATCCTGCAATGACCGAGTTCCAACAGAACACATTTTTCATAGGCATCCCACGGAAGACTTGAAGTGCAGCCTCAGCAATCCCACACTTGAAGTACATATCTATAAGGGCATTACCCAAGATGACATCAATCCTGAGTCGGTGATTCCGGATAAAAGCATGAAGCCATCGACCCATATTTAAGGCACCCAAGTGAGCACAAGCAGATAGCAAGCTCACCATGGTGACCTCAGTAGGCCTCACATTCTCCACTTGCATCACCTGAAACAACGAAAGCACCATACTAAACTCCCTATGATGAAGATACCCCGAGATCATCGTATTCCATGTCACTGAATTCTTTGCCGAACCCATCCTATCAAACAACTGCCGTGCCATCTCCAGCTGCCCCATCTTACAATACCCATCAACAATTGCATTCCACGAAACAACATCCTTAACTGGATTCCGGTCAAATATCTCACGAGCAGCAGAAACATCATTCTCCTTGCAATAGCAAGTGATCATCGAGTTCCAAGAAGCCGAGCTCTTCTCCGGAATTGACTCAAACAGTCTCCGCGCCTCGGTGGTGCGCCCGTGACTACTCAACGCAGCAATCATTGCGTTGTTGGCGATAACATCCCTCTCGGGCATTTCCTCAAACAGTTGCTCCGCGGCGTTCAAGCAGCCAACTTTAGAATATAAATTCAACAAACCAGTAAGTAAGAATCGGTCGAAAGCGTGGCCGAGCTTGATGATTTGGCAATGGAGGGTTGTGGCAGCATCGGAGGCGTTGGGGAGAGCAGGAAAGTGGCGGAGGAGGGTGGTGAAGGTGGCTCGGTCGGGGGGGATGTTTTCTTGGAGCATTGCGCGGTAGAGGGAGAGGAACTCTGGGGGCGGAGAGGACTCGGCCGAGGAGCGGAAGAGGTGGTTCCATAGAGAGGGTTGGTGGTAGGGGTTGGGGAGGTGGCGGAGGAAAAGGGAGGAGTTGGAGAGATCGTAGATTTGGATGCAGCGAGAGATGAAGTGGGAGAGGAGGTTTGGATTGGATTGGAGGTGGGGGTTGGTGATGATTTGGGCTTGGATTTGCTGGAGCTTCTTGAGGCTCGGAGGTGGAGAGCTTCGGAGATGGGAGAGGAGGTAGTCAGGAGAGAGAAAAGAATGGAGATTTCTGGCACAAGAGTTCATGAAAAGGTACCTCTGCGCAAGCAATGAGATGAAACAAAAACCCCCGCACTTTGAATTTTTTCTTTTGTTTTGTTTTTTATATTTAAAGATGGTCGAGCAACGCAATCTAGTATATATGTGCGGGGTATCTTAGTTCGGGAGGAAAAAAGCATACTTGGTCCTCCATCGTTCCAATTATCTCATCTCGGTAATTAATTTTATAAAAAAATTAAGTTTATTGATGAATACAGGTTAGCCACTGAAATCAAGTACATCACGATTTCTTTACCTTAATTTTGGATGGCAATATATGTTTGATCTATAATTTTTATAATTATTACAATGTTAAGATATTACTTAGTATCATTTAGAAATTTTCAGTTTAAATAAAAATTTATTATATTTTTTAGACAAATAAAAATTTTAAATTTATTTTGTAGCCACTTAACTATATTTTTTAACAATAATGTAGAATGGCACTGGTAGTAGTGAAGGCAGCCATAGTATAAATGGGATATCCGATGGCAGTAAAGAAATTAATAGTAGTGGTGGCAACAATAATAACGAAAACAACAGTAACAATTATACAAAATTTTGGTTTTAAAACGGTAAAAATTAAAAATTTTTAGTTTTCCCCTAATTTTTAGAAATAAGAAAAAATTGAAAAACTAAAAATAGAGACAGATTGGACACGTCCCCATCTCAATTTTCTTGGACTCACGCATGACCGACAAACATATAGGCTTGGATCAAGTACAATCTTACAAATTTGTTGCTCTAATATATCATACACATAAAAAATATATATATTTTGGCGTCCTTTTAGGATACACATCGGGGAAGCATAGCATTACTAAAAGAAATTATAAATTATATTTGAATGTGAAGAGAAATTTTAAGAATATAAATTTTTTGAAATAGTTTGCTGAAACTCCTCCAAATTTGAAGTTGGTTATGAAATCATTGGAGCAAACTTCACCTAATTTTATTTCTCCATAGTCATTAACCCAATGGATTAAATTAAAATAGCAACAGGGAAGACATCAAAAGGAGCTCCTTATGCTCATGCCAACGAACAACATTTGGCCCATATTCCAACAAACAATATAATTGTATACACTTATATTTATAAGTCTAGGTTTACATCCAGGCTGCCAGTAAAACCAACAATACATCCAGTCCAAACCACCCTTCCTACTTCCCATATCCCCACAACTCCATCTCACCACCACGTTGGCCGGAAATCTGATTCATCTGCTGCACCGCCGCACCTCCGGCGCCCCCGAACCTCCCATCTATTCCGTCGAGCACCGCCCAAGCATTCGGGCTCCGATCCCTTCCGTCACCACCGACATGCCGCATCCCCTCGCAGGCGGCGCCGACCTCGAGCCCTCCTTCACATGGCTTCACCATCGCCGACGACTCGGTCGGGAGCACCGAGAAGTCGTAGCCCGTCGGCCTATGGTTGGTGAGCAGGTCCTGCACCTGGACATGAGCGTAGGACTGTGGAGGCAATTGAGAGTAGTATAAGTTAGAGACCGAGTGGTGGTGGTGGTTGTGGTGGTGGAGGAGGCTATGGTGCGGGTGGATGTATTGAGAGCTCAGTGGCCTAGGCTGGTGGTCATGGCTCGCCGGGCCGCCGATGTGGTTCTCGAAGCCTTGGCTCGTGCCGCCTCCGGTCCCGACCTTAAAGAAGCACTTCTTCTTGAACACCCGGCACACCACCCATCCATCCTCCTGCTAGAAGGCAATCATATGAGCATGTTCTCTAATAGTGCATGTGGCCATGCAATTAGTACTGGGGAGGAGCTAGGAGCTTACAGCGCCGCTGCTGTTGGCGTCGCCGTCGCCGTCGCCGGCGCCGGAGTCTTCCAGGCGGTACTCATGCATGATCCAGTCCGTCTTCAGGCCATGGGGGGCGCGGCCGCGGTAGAACACAAGGGTCTTCCGCATGCCAATCTTCTTGTAGGTCGTCCTGATGCACTTGTCCCGGCCGGTGGCCTTCCAGAAGCCGGCGTTCGTGGCGCGGTTGGTCCTCGAGCCGGTGGGGTACTTGCGGTCCTTGTGGCTGAAGAAGTACCACTCGCTTTGAGGCGTCGATCCTATTCTGCATCTCTCTGAAGCAAGGAAAAACCAAGAGCACGTCACAAATCGCATTAAGTACTGCACTAGAACTATATGATCTACTTCTTCAACACTTTAGTCCCACACGTGAGGTGATCATGTTACGTGCCTATGAGGGCGTGGCACTCACGTGCACGTGTAAAGTTCTCTCTCTTTCAACATGCTATGATCTAAAGAAGTTACTGCTGGTAATTATAAGTCGTTTTGGCAGCAATGTCATGACCTTCAATGAGAACGGTAAATATTTTATAGAGAATAACCATCAAGAGTTGGAAATGGTAACATTATCTTTGGGCTTCATCATTGCCCTAAACCCGGAAAAAAATGTACAAATTAATAAATAGAACTGTTTTGGAGAAATACAAAGAAATAAAACATTACTCCTGACTTCTATTTTACCAGTCCATTGCTCCTAGGGAGTAATGATGTGCAAGAAGAACTATAAAATTTAACTACAAACAAAGTAATGAATATCTTTCTTTTATACTTTATTTACTAATACTAATCAATTAATTAAATGTAATGGCAGAAATTGATTCACCAAGGGATGATACATTTTAGCTAAATGAGTCCATGACTCTCACTGCATGATAAAATTTAGCTGTACATAGTAGTGAGTGGGAGATTACATCAAAAGGCACAAAGTATTCCATATATAAGATTCCATAAATAAGAATTGCTTCTATGCTGTATGTAAAGAGTATATGAAATACGTACATGACCTGCAATTTAAACCATAAAGTAGAAAATACAGCAAAAAATGATGTGGAAGAGGATATTACTAGAAACAGTAGAATGAAAACATCATCTACGAAAACTTATCATGGTTACAGAATATTACATATATACTTCCCTCAGAAAAAAGCCATAATACGTGTGCTTTTTGAGGTGGCGCTTTACAATTATTATAATTTAACTTATTTAACCAAACCTGGTTCAGATCATCCGAATTCAAATAAGCTTAAACAGCAGGGGTGGGGGGAATGTTTCTTCTAAATATTTTGTTGCAACTTGTATAAAACAGATCATCTGAAATATTTGAATCAAATGCATGCTTCATAATTCAGATAAAATATTACATGATGCAATTTTAACTATTGTGGGAGGAAAGCATAGATATTCGGTGACTGAAAAAAATTTCACATCATCTTTTCTTTCAAAGAAAAGAAAATTTACATCACTTCGCCGGTGCAGCTATAAAGCTAGACTTTCAGCATTACCTTGCAAGTCCCACGGCTCAACCTTATTCAAATCAATCTCTCTAATCACCTCCAAATCGAACTTCTCGAACGAGATCTTCTTCTTTAGATAGAAAAGGAGGAGCTCTTCGTCGGTCGGGTGGAACCGAAACCCTGGCGGAACTCCGGAGTTTGATGACGAAGATGCCGCCATTCTCTGGCCAAGCCCTCAGAAACCTTAGAACAAGATTTTAGACGTGGGGTGGCGCCAGTGCAGTTATATATATATGTGTGATGGGTGTCAAAAAGTTGACGCCGGCAGCTACGCCGGTGGGTTGGGATAAAGCTAGTATCGTAGAAAAGAAGTCAAGAGCACGAGACTTGAGGGAATTTAAGGTTATTATACTAGCTGCTTATTATTCTAGTATGTTAACGATCCCGAGGAATACAATAGTAATTCAATTATGGGATTCTTTGATTGTTCCCAAAGCAAGTGTAGTTTGGACTTCAGAGCTATTATCCCTTGAGTTTAGCGTAGGAACGTTGAAAAATATAAAGGAGTTACGTGATTGGCTTGGGAGTTGAGAACAGGTACTGGACTGCTGGTAGTATAAGAATGAAATAATCAAAGCTCTAATGCTCAATCCGGGCATCGAAAAAAGCTCTACACCTGTGGCTTGCCACATGGTGGAAGAAGATTGTTATGATTCATAAGTCAGTAGAATATACAGTGAGAATGTGATATAAAGCACCAATTTTCTTGTAATACATGGCAGGCCAGTAGAGAAAAGCTTTTTTTTTTCAGCAGATTTTTTTTTGAGAGAGAAAAGGAGGACAATGTATCGGTACTATAATTACCAAGATTGCAATACTTTGTCATGCACTATCCAATATTAGATTCAAAATCTCTGGTCGTTAGGTAGGAGGTATAACTACTGGGACAAGCCCCAAGTCATTAGAGTCTCTTTTAAGCTCTAGCTGAATTGAGAGCGTGATGGTAAGGATATTATGCTATCTTAGAGACAAGTTGTGCGTATTATATAAAATTCTCTGTTTCTAGTATTCTCATTTTAGCCATAAATTTTGTACATATCCATAATATGTAAATTCATATATTTTCTATAGCATTCCCTCAAAGGCATACTTCCATGATCGAACAGATGAAAATGTAAATTCCATGATCCTCATCATGGTCATAACTATATCATTGTGATTGTTATTGTTTATCATTACAATCTAACTACTGTTGAAGGAGCAAATGTCTAGTTGAGTTTGGATCCTCTCCAGCTAGAGACCTGCCCTGTTCAATCCACCACACTTCAATTTATATGGGGCTCACATTATTCAAGGACTTCCATGCATCCAACCATGAAAAATAATTGGAAAAGACCAAGAATCTCATATATTCTTCAAGCATTTACAGGGATAGCATATCAAGCGTCAGATTTCAAGTCACTTTGAAGTTGTGCTAAATGGTGCAATAATTAACAAAATAAATATTATATATATATATATATAGAGAGAGAGAGAGAGAGAGACTGACAGAAGTTTATGGCAGGCATGGTGAGATTGAACATCCCACAATCCTTATAATTCAAGTCGCTTATAAATGAGTGTGGTTTAGATATGTTACATGATGGAATGCAGATCCAAGGTGCCGTTTATTCTGTGCAAGTGTCTTTTTGCTTTTCTTGAAGAACAATGATTTTGCTGCCATAAGATAAGGTATAAATAATGTGTAGAATGATGAATTGGACAGTGATCGTTGGGCCATGCATGAATCCTTGAGTCTCTCATGCACTGCACTTTGGCAAAAGCAACTAAAGATGAGATTGGAAAATTACAATCCAAATAGAAATTGATTGCAGTCCCTGTAGGCATATCCTGAGATAGCATTACCATCCTTTTATGCATGCAAGAGGGCATCAATCCCTCCTCCTCACAACTTTTATCAGGCTTCATTTGATAAATGTCAGAAACCAACCACATCTGGCAAAGTTTTCCTCCAACATCAGTTTAGCTTTTTCTTGAGCCAACCAATTGCCTGTTTATATCCTCTCCAACGTATAGTTGTTTGGTAATTTCTGCAACCAATTCCTATCACTGCAGATCGACCACTCTTATCTGCCATTACAGTTAGCAGCTGGTACACAGATGGGAGTGGTGAGAACCAAGACATCACCACTCTTATCTGGATTGTATTATTTGAACAAAGAGATGCAAACATTGCCCCATGAAGAAGTGCTTATTAATGGTGTTACATATATAGATCTTATCTTCCCTGAATGAGAATGAATTCCTGCACAAATATTAGACTGGAGTACTGTGAATAGTTTGAGACGAAGCCGCCATAACTTAGGGTATAGCATGTGCAGTAGACTCCTGGGAAATTTATGGAGCACAGCCTCCTTGATTGAAATGCACTCTTCCAAAGCTTCTGTGACGTCCATTTTTCGTTAAGCGAGTGCGTGCACGCTTGTGCATGTCCGATTATATATTAGTTACTGATTCCGGGTTCGGCGCAGATCGATGAGGGTTTGAGTGAAAACCATATGCAGCAAATGATTAGGGGTGGAAATTTAGGTTTACAGAAACGAATCAGTGATTCTTAGCGCAGTCACTTGTGACATTCCTTGCAGCTTCTTGGGGTTATTCCAACACTCTGAGGCCACTGAGCTGGAGTTCTTAGTTACAGTAAATGTGAATGCTTCAGGGATGAGATTGCAGGAGAATTGGAATGAACACCTAAGCAACCACCTAAGCTTGGTTCAGTCATTGAAAACCTACTGAAAAAATCCTAATGAAATATATATATATATATATATATATATATATATATATGCAAACCCAAAACAATGATTTTTTTTCTTTTTCTCAGTTATATATGGGTAATTTTTCATGAGACTACCATATCCAGTGCAATAGCAGTTCACTGACTCGTTTCTCGGTTCACATGCTGTACTTCATGTCGTACTTTTGGGAGTTCAGGCAGTCTGCTAAAAGGCGGATCTGCTGCTGCTTGAGCTGTAGACAAAAATGTTACAAGTTTGGAATGTGGCCAAATTTGATAGACCAAAAAACTCAAAGTGCTGGATTGATGGTGCAAAGAGGAAAAAAAAGTACTTTATTAAAAACAGAAAATATTGAAACTAAGAAGAGTATACAAAATTAAGAAGAAAGGAAAAGAGGACATTGAAAAGATTTTACAATCTTTACCACAAAAAAAGATTTTACAACCACCACAGTTCCTCAGACTTTTCAATTACAGAGGTTAGCTGGTGCTTCTTGACTAAAATAGAGCAGCCTTTAAGCAAAGATTTAAGATCTTCCAACTGTTTTGATCCCAGAGTGCTTCTCATCTCTGAATATCCTTCAATTCCTTTCATCGAGGTTCTCCAGAAAATGGTGATGGCTAGCATTTTTATCAGCCTTCAAAATATTCTCTTTTGCATTTACATCAGACTGTTTCAATATACCAACCAGACTAAAGGCTCAATGTTATGGAGCCAATGTGTAGAACTCCACCACATGCCTCACTTGTAGGAATTCCTTACAAGTAGAGTTGTAATGGATTTGAACTTGGTTTGCTCTTTCAATCCAACTCTTGGAAAAACTAACGCCAAACATACGTTAAGTTTACAAATTTTGTAGAGTCGTTATTAAACTTCAAGGCTCGACGACATAGAGCCAATAAAACTTTGCCACATAACTCGCTTGTAGGAACTTTTTGCAACTGGAGTTGTAAAGGATTTGCACTCAGTTTGCTCTTATTCCAATCATGTTCACTGCCAATCTCTGTGAAAATTTATTGGTCATGTCGTATTCAGCTTGCCACAAATTTTTGTGCTGCCAGGCCACCACTTGATGACTTGTTAATAACGTGGTTTAGAATTTAGGGTGGAAAGTGATCATTCATTGTCATCACTATCTTAATTTGCAAGTTTCTTAGCCTGGCCTTGGTTAAAAAAAAATGAGACAGTTATCTAATAAATCTCGGGAAAGTCAATCATGGAAAGGTCAAAGGGGAAAATATAATGGTGCTTCATTATACTAAACCTACCTCTAACCCCTTGGAAAAGGAGGGGAAACCCCACCAAGAATAAAATATATAAGGGAGTGGAAATGGAAGGGAGAAACGAAATGGCCTATGTCACAAATGTTGATTAATTTTCACGAATACATTTTCTATAATAAAGTTATAGGCATACTACAGTGGTGAATAAGAGAAGGTACGTTAATCTCATAATCTCAACCTCTAGTAAATTTCAACTTTGATTTTTTTAAATATAAATATATATATATATATATATACATATATATATATATATATATATATATATATATATATATATATATACACACTAAATGACTTCCTCAACTTTGACCTTGTGGCATCTTGAACCCCTTCTTTAGACATTATCAGCTAGAGCCATGAACTTCAAAATTGAATGGTGTGAGCTTTCCCCTAGTTCGCGGCGTTAGGAATCAAGCCTATTGGCCTACCAACTTATTGGAGACCAATCTACAATTCCAGTAGGAAATCTGCATAAAGAGGGAAGCAATTACAGTTTCGCCTGGTTTTAAAGCCTGAGATATAAGTCAACGAGAGCTTGTATCGTGACCAAAATAAATCTGAGTTTCCAATATAGAGTATATGGGCTCAATCCAGCTCCAATTCGCCAAGCCTCGAGTTGGATATGGCCCATCAAAAGGCTAACAACTATGTGTAGACTCCTAAACAAGAGATGTGCCTCCAAAGGGTCTTTGTCACGCCCTCGCTTGCAGCCCCCACATGAGGGCTACATGAGGGAAAGAAATACGTAGCTCTTCTGTCAGATATTGTCCGGTTTCGGAGCTCGCACGCTCGTACACATGCCGCTCAGACTCCTCTCCTATTTTGTTTTCCAACCAAAACACGTCTACAGGATTTGGAGACACTCGCCTCATATACCCAGGCTCTAAAACGAATCTAGCCAATATGGGATCTTTTATTCACCCATTTTCGGATTAGAACCGTCCTCGGCTCTGATATCAAATGTCATGCCCCCGCCTGCGCGGGCCACGTGAGGCACTCAGTGCCCATTTGGGGGCCGCATGAGGGGAGAAAACATGGGGCTCTCCTACTAGATCCGGTTTCGGGGCCCTCACGTGTGCACATGCACCGCTTAGACCCCTCTCCAATTTTGTTTTCCACCCAAAACATGTTTACAGGATTTGGAGATACCCACTTTATATGCCTAGGCTCTGAAACGAGTCTAGCCGATGTGGAATCTTTCACTATTAATCTAGTAGGTTTGGAAAGGAAGAACCCCTCTCTTTCTGCAGCTGATGTCAATAAAACAGATTAAAATTTCCAAATATATTTGGGACGAATCCATACTTGAATCAAACTTACACTCATTTAGAACTGATTGGGTCCAAAGATAGGACCCATATGGTAAATTTTAGTAGCCAAATACCGACTGGAATCCTCAAAATGACATCTTCTGAAAATAAACCAAGTGAATTTAATAAGACCCGACAGTATAGAAATTGATCAAGTTGTACCATGGAGTCCAACCTTCATACTGTGAGAGAGAGAGAGAGAGAGAGAGAGAGAGAGAGGACTAAGAGCATGGCGTCAATCACCAAAATAGTTCACTCTCACGTGGCTTGGCAACCATACAATGTATTACACCGACACTGTAAGTTGCATCAATCTTGAGTTTTCTTTGTACCGTGATTGGTCCCCTTACTATTTCTCTTTCAAAATGACCAAACCCAAATAGAACCCCACTAAATCCTATAGTTGGCACTAGATCCAAAACCATTAAATAATGAGTGTAAGTGCACCCCCTAAATTAGAGAAAACCCAGGTCACCTACATTCAGGTCAATAAAACGTGCTAAGTGAAGCTCAGCTGTCCACATTCCATACAATAAACCATGGGCTTGAAACAAATCCAAGAAGCAAGATCAAAATCTATGGTTACTTTTTAACGATGTCATGACCAATGAGCTCCATGTGATATTCATGCACTATAGTATGTAACTCAGTACAGTGACCAGCCCCAAATGAGCCCATGTTGCAGTGTGTTCTTATCCTCTAGTGATATAGATCGTGAATCAAGTCTGGTCTGATACCATTTATAATAATTTAAGTTTTTACTTAAAAATATCTAAAAAAGATTATTTGAGTTTTTTAATAGGTTTTTTCTGCATGAATTTTGCATGAACACCCTCCTAAATTGATATTTACATGTATACCCTCGTAAAACACTTGTTTTAATATTTTATCCTTTTTTATTCTTATTTTTGTATACATACCTACACCATCTGACACCGTTTAAAAATTAACGATTTTAAATTAAAATGACTAAAATACCTTTAATAGATAGATGTGCAAAAAAAAATTATTTATAAGGCGATCGCAATGGAAAACAAAAAAATAATTTTAAAATTTTATTTTGTTTTTAATTGAAATAAATATAGTTTTTATTAACAGTATTAGAAGGACAATTATATTATGGGTATTTATGAAAAAAATAGTGTTTTATAAAGGTACGGAAATAAATATAATTTTAAGAGAGTCTCCACGTGGCAAGACTAAATCTTTTGATTTATTAAAAAAATTAAATTAATTTACAGGTCTCTTTCTCTCTTGCTGTACTGAGAGGTGTGTTGAACAGTAAGCCACCCCAGGCTTCAGCTGGGTCCCACACACCTCCTCCCCCCCTAATCTATGCTTCTTCCCTGGATTTCCATCTCAGCCGACTCTTCCCTTCCGCCGCTTCCTTCTTTGCTTCCAACCGGCTGCTGAAAAGCCATAGCCATAGGAGAGGCATGGATGACAGGATCCCTCCCAGCAACACTTACTTCCACTACTTCCCTTCAGGGATCCCTCCCAACTCCTCTCCCCACCACCACCCCATCCGCCCTCCCCCTCCCCCAACCCCTCTGGATAGAGAAAGGTCTCCATGTCAGCTGTCTTTAGACTTGTGATCTTCTATTAAACTTGGTTTGCGTGTGCAAGTTCTTGTTGTCTTTATGCTTGTATCAGCTTCTTGATTGAGTTTTCTTATTGTTTTTGAGTGAATTTTGAGCTGTTCATGGAAAGGTCATGGTTAGATTTATTCGGATGTTCATGTTTTCTTTAATAATTTGTTGCTTTTATGGCATGGATGCTTGGATGTCTGGGGTTTTTGTTGGATGCAATATCTTATATATCTTACATATACCTGCCTTTTCGTAGTCATCACTGTCAATGTTTCCCTGTTTTGATTGGTTTATGTTAGTTGATGTTTCTAGAGGGACTGCGTTTGCTGCAACTAATCATAGCTTCTTCAATTCTTGGTAGTATTTCATCATAAGAAAAATCAGAAAGTCTCTATAATTCACTTGATGTATGCATATGCTTGCAGTTGTGCTGTGTTTGAAGATAAGCGAACACTTACTGTTTGATGGCTTGTAGGAGTTTTTTTTTTTTTTTTTTTCCTGTTTTAATATATGCAGAAGTTCGAAGGTATATTGATTAGTAACCATCTCTCTGTCGAGTGTTTAATCTTGGTTCACTTTTTTTGTTAGCCCTTCATTGAGTACTAGCTGTGATGAGAGAATTACTGTTGACTTGGCAGATATTTAGCTGAGCTGATGGCTGAGAGACAGAAATTGGTACCTTTCATGCGAGTACTTCCCTTTTGTAGCAGGATTCTAAACCAAGGCAAGTTGTAATTGTTTTCGGCTATCATATGTAATCAACTTGTTCAATTTGACAAACCTTGAATTTGGCATCGTACTTGGGAATGGCTGACATACAGTCATTGAAGAGTTTATACAACATCACCTAATTGGTTGAGTTTAAATGTAATATTAATATTTTGAGCATCTTACCATGTTCTATTTAAGCACACTGATGGACATTTAGGATGCACATCAACTTCAGTTGCAGAAGCAGCATTAACATTTTGTACCATCAACCATATTAAAATCAGAGACTAAAAAAGAAAGAGCCAATAAGTTTGCTTCTTCATTAGGATATATGCAATGTAAGGCAAGTTTTGCATTGCATAGCCAAATAAATGTATAGCTGATTTCATTATCAAATTCCTATGAGACTGCATATGGGCCATTTGATTCACATTAGGTTTCAGTACCTTGAGATTGTGAAGATGGCTTACCACACAGCAATAAGAAAATATCTCTCCAACACCTTTGTTTTATAGGCCCAAACATGGCAAATAGACAAGAAATCATATAAACCCCAGCTTATTGGATAAGTGGATTGTTGGAAAATAATGACTAGAAATTGCTATATTGTTATTATAGATAGTGTTATAAAAGAATAATCCACTAAAAAATAAATTTAGAAGATTGAAAAAAGCTTATCTGGATCGAGGCGTGTGATGTACACTGCCCTAAGAACGTTATTCGCTCTCTATGTGCGGGTCTGTGGCGATTTCATCTCCAAAGTACAACAATCTGACTCAGCCCGATCCTTCTCTGATGAGCACGATCACTAGAGGCTTGACCCGACCGACTTCTTCGAATGCCTAAAAAAATAAAAAAGATAGAAAGCAGAAAGTTGAAGGGTGGAAAACACTTTGTCTGTGGAAGAAACTCTTCGGAGAAAGAGTACCAGTAAGAGAGAGAGAGAACAGATTTTTTATTAGATTAATCCCGAAGGAGTTTGTTTATAGACTTTATCCAAAAGACCAAAAAGATGCGATAGTTCCGTAGATACGTAAAGTTTCTGAAATACCGTATTTTTTCATAAACCAACGTTCTCACTTGAAGAGTCAACTCTTCTGAAAGAGGCACCTGACAAAAAGGTATTTTAAAGCATTTAAAACAACTAAAATTTAGGGGATAAGAAAATTTAAATTTTTTAATCAAAACTCCAACAATCCTCCACAAAAGATTTAAGTTTTTGAAAATCATAAAGTAGAATATCTGGGCAACTTATATTGTGCAATAGGTGAGGTGTCCTGTAGACTTGAACCTCACTTAGTATTGATAATATCTATCTAAAGGAACCATAGTAGATTAGACCTCGAACTAGGTTCTTTGACTCAAACTTCTACTTATCACACACACAATTTAGATAAATTGGGTCTTTATGCGGTCAGCGCCATTTAAAGGCCTTGCGCTTAGTATCTTGATTTTTAATAAGAATTTTGTTAGGGTTAGCCTAAATCCCTAGTCGCGGCCTATACGACAATTCTCACATAGATAAGTCCTCCAAGAATATTTGTGACCTGTTATCCTGCAGATTTTCTGTCTTGAACTCATGAAAAGTATTAGTCAACCTTTCCAATATATTTTTGTCACTGATAAGAGCACTCATCATAGGGATGGAAAAAGATATACTCCGAAAAATGTGCTCTAACACGATCACTTAATCAACTTCGTTAGTAGCACATTGAACCTCTTTCATGGGATCTCTAATCACAGAGGTTGGGTATCCACTGTCGATGACCAAATAGTGGGCTTAAGCCCCATCCCTTCAATGAATCTAGGACTCCACTCCTAGACAAACCCTTGGTTAATTCATCTACTAAATTTTTCTCATACTTGACAAATTTCAAGAAAATGGCATTACTCCTTTTGAATTGTCTTATAAATTTATGACGAATCCAGTATGTCGGTTCATCTTTTATTAGTACTCTTTTGATTTGTCAGATTTTGAGTTAGATTCTAGATTTTGAATAAATGCAATAAAGAGTAATAGTATCAATAAAATTAAATAATCACACTAAAAAATATAACAAGTGATTTTACTTTGTAATTTCTGTACGTTTTTCAAAGCAGCAGTATGTATTTTGAAAATAGCTAATAATATGCACAGTTTTTAAAAGCAACAGTAATTTCTGCACAGCTTTTAAAAATGCAGGAGTTTTTTACACAGATTCTAAAGATGCAGTAAATTCTGCACAGAAATTAAAGATCGCAGAAAATAGTTTGCACAGAATTGAAAGCCATAGAAAATATGCACAGAAGTTAAAGTTGCAGTAATTTTCAACACGGATTTTTTAATCTACGGAAAATTTCTGTACTGTTTTTAAAGATGAAGAAAATTCTGCTAAGATTTTAAATTTGCAGACAATTTCTGTACAGGTTTTAAAGTTGAAAAAAATCTGTTTGCAATAATTTCATAGCAATATGGCTTTCTTAAAAGACTGGTTTTTGTAAAGAAAATAACTTTTAAATGATAAAGTTAAAGCATTCCAATTGTATACAAATAAACCAAATTAGTTCTATGCGATCAAATTAAATTGATAAATAATCAACTAGCAATTTCGAATATGATTAAGATCACATTCTTAGACTGTTGGAAAATAAGCCTAGAAAATAAAAAAGATAGAAAACAGAAAGTTGAAGAGTGGAAAAATGCTGGAGTTTTCTGCAAATAAATTTTAAAAAAGGGTTTTTTAAAGCATTTAAAACAACTAAAATTTAGGAGTTAAGAAAATTTAAATCTTTTTTTAATTAAAACTCCAATATGGATAACTGAAGAACACACGAAAAACCTACTTTCTTTGATATTTTGCATTTTATAGATTAGAAACCCTGTGAAATTATGCATATAGCTTTTGTTAATTGAACAATTAGTTTACTTTATATGCATAGGTGTACTGTTAACAAAGTCTTTTTCTTCCTCTTGTAACATCATTATTATTAATAGGCTGCAGGTCAAGAAGCCAACATTACCTTGTATTCTGTAAAGTAACTTTATGGTCTACAGTAGTATGAAACATGGGCTTTTGATTATTATCAGATTCTTTGTTTGTATGGCTATAGCCTCTAGTAATAAATTCAACTCTTTGGGCTAAAGTGTTCATGGTTCACAATCATCCACTTGATTCTCCTTATTCATATCATACTGGAATACATTTTCCAGATTTATTGTGCTTACTAACATATCTTGATATTGGATATAGACTCATCCATATTGGTTCTTGTGGTCTGTTAAATGTGGTTGTTGTTGCTGCATCGTTTCTCTTGCATCACCAATTTCGATAATTAAGAACTGACTACAAAGAAGATGATTAATCTTTGCTTTCATAATTCTTGCTTGGATTAGCAGATTACTTTCGTTAATTGAAACTAACTGGTCACATTCAAGTTCATGGCAATGACATTACATAGATTCATTCTTGTAACAAATATAGTGATTTTCATATGCAATGCAGAAATTTTTAGAGCATCAGTTTTGGCACCTAACCAAAACTTCGTTACTGAGAGAATGGAGCATGGCAGTCCATTGAGGATAGCTGGCCACACTACCAAAGGTGGATCAATGGATCTGGACGGATGGTCAGCAATGCAAGTAGAGGTAATGTTGCTACCTATCACCCTTGTTCAGATACTCAGATTGTTGATTTTCTCTGTGATTAGATTTTTATAGACCTATATCTATTTTTTCTAGTTTTTATTATTCATGATTTTCATCCATGATTCCTTCTTCTGAAGTGGGTGGGATTTGATTCTTTGTGGCGGCGACTTATAGGTCTCTCACATTTTTCATTGACGTATTTTATGATTGAAAAGTCCTTTGTGAAGCACCCTTTTTTCACTTTATTAACATTCTTGCATTTCTGTGTTAGCGCAAAATAGGTCGGTTTATTATAATAAATTCTTACTCCTGGCTTACTCCTGTGTGTAGTTTTTTCCCATAAATAAATTCCAGCTTCATCTGCATATGCTTCAGATCTTAGACACCTGGATTAGGATATGATTACTATAAATCCCAAAGTTTGATGGCAAGAGCTGGACTTGCATGAATGATGACGGTTAGATCTGATTTATCAATGCAAATTGAAAGTAGAAATTTGAAAGTGAGGCACAATCTTGTGAATTTGATGCATGATTTTCATGATTACTTGCCTAGCTTTGGGTGGTGTGCTGTGGGAGATAATAGCTCTCTTATCCAAAATGTGAGTAAACATGGTAGGATATAACTGTTGATATTTAAAATCTTGGCTTTAAAGCATGTCCAAGTGCAGGCTTTAAAGTTATTTAAGCCTCAAGGCACACCAAGGAACCCGGGTGTCTTGGAGCCTAGGCAAGACCTTGGCGCAAGGTGCAAAGCGACAAATGTGCGCCTTAACAGAATAAACGATCTTGGACCAAATACAGATTCATCATCATATTTTCTGCTTAGCATGATGAGTTCAGAGTACCTTGACACATGCCTCTCTCAATGAGCATGATGAGGATATTTCTGGTTGCTGGATATATATAGTTAGATCTTGTGGGGTAGTATGGAGCACCTTGACATATGTCTCTGCTCATAGGTCTAGATGTTTCCTGGCATTCCTATTGCTGGCAGTGATATATTTCTGGTTTCCTGATATATATAATTTGACCTTGTGGGGGTGGCATGGAGCACCTTGATACCTACCCAACCAAATATCATGCCGGTTTGGGTAGGAACACCCTGAACTGAGTGTTTGGGACAGTTTGGTGTATCTTGGTTTTAGGTGTCCTGCATAGTCAAAGCTTTGGATCAAGAATTGTATAGCTACTAGAAGTTCCATGAATGAAAAGCATTCATTGTTGGATGTGTCTGGTTCTTTTACCTGATTGGCAACTTCTTTCCATACGATTAAATGGTGTTTGGATGTATCTTATCTGCTTTTTTAATGCAGTTTCTTTACTTGATTGATAAATAACAAGGTATGATCCTCTAATTTTTAAAAGCTTGTGCTGTTACTATCTCTTATTTCCGCCTCCACCTATAACATGTATTGACAAAGTAAACGTGCTTCCTGTTAATCCTGTTTACAGGAAAACGGTTGGAATGGGGCCTTTCATGCATCAGCGGTGGGTTGGAATGGGGCTCCTGGAGTTGCTACCAGCCCTGTTGTAAAGAAAGTTGTGAGATTAGATGTTCCTGTTAACAAGTTTCCTAATGTATGCAAATTGTTCTATAGTGTTAGTTGACTCAAAAGGAAGTTAAAATTTGATTTTATAGTGACTGATCTACTGCTTGTTTCAGTACAACTTTGTTGGCCGTTTGTTGGGACCACGTGGTAACTCTTTGAAAAGGGTTGAAGCTACGACGCAATGCAGAGTTTACATAAGAGGTCAAGGTTCAGTCAAAGATACTCTCAAGGTATTATGATATCTTGTGACTCACATTATTTGAAAATGTTTTGGCTCTTCACGTAATGCCGTTACTAATTTGGCCCTCATTCTACATGTTCAGTATTTTTCACTCTCCAAGGATTCAACTATTAAACACTAATCAGGGAATTCAATTTCAGAGGCCCTCAGGTCTGGCTTGATCTCTATAGCAAAGACAACAGGCACTCATCAAAATTCGCATAGCGGTAGAATTGGTTACCTAGGCACAGAAGGTCTAGCATTACAAAGGCTCATGAATAAGCCTATGTTTCTAAGGGTTAATTTGATAGGATGGGCCTCTCATATTTATTCATATATGCACGAGCATTTTATATTGTAAACAAAAATATGAAAGACTTATACAGTGGTTTTTCTATCATACAAACTTGTTTATTGTAACTTGCAAACTCAGTTTCTGTTTTTTGGATATCATACTATTTTATTGTCAAACACATGTTTTCTCTAAAGTTATTAGTTGATTTTAATAGCAATTTTCTGATATACCACGGATCTGTTAGCTCTCAGTATGTTTTTCTACTGGGGAGAAACTTCTCACTTACCATGCCTATGTCAAATAGGGGCTGACAGAATACTTGGATTGTATGAAGTTCTGACATATACTAGCATGTAAATATAGGAGACATTGCCAGAAACAGTAGAACATTTTCTTTTACTCTAGGCTACTCATGTTGGCTTTCTAGTGGCAAATAGATATGTTTTCCGCATTTAAACAAGAATTTTGACTTTATAGACAAACCTTACTTCGTAAGTCATAATGAAGAAATAATATTTTGTTGTTGAGAAAGTGTTATATACTTACATAATCCACTTTCTTTTGGAATCAAAGGTCTAATTTCCAATTGCAACTGTATTAGCAAGTTATAGTTGCTCTAGTCATAAACTTTATTTTGCTAATGTAAACTGTCTTTGAAATTTCCAATTGCAAGCTTCAATCTTTTTGAAAGGTTGCCCTTGTATTCATGAATCTTCTAGTTGAATAATTTAAAAGTTTTCAAGCTTCAATCTTTTTGAAAGATTGCCCTTCCATTCATGAATTTTCTAGTTTAATGTTTTAAAAGTTTTAGCATCTTGCCATCCAATTGTAGTATGCTCATTATGATTTCTGGATCTATTATACAAATTTAGTCGACATCCATCTACCTGCTGAGAATTGAGCAAGATGTAATCAAAGAAACATGACGCTTAGAGTGACACAAATCCTTGCTCTTTTCTTAAATGGTAGCAGAGCGATGAACTGGTTCACATGACATTTATTTCTTGTATATTCTTCCATAGTCCTGGGTTTTTGTCACAAAGACATACATTTAGCTAAACAATTTTGCCAAATACAGGGAGTTTTTGCTTGTGTAAGTCCAGCTGGTTTCTCCTGCCAATATATTGAGATTGCATGAACTAAGCTCCTTAATTTTCATTATTTGAGAGGGTTGACCTATTTCCACCAAAAAAGAGAGGGCTGACCTATAACATGTGCAGCGTGTTTCCCCAAATATCTGGTTCACCCTAATATCTTAGTTAAATGCCAAGGGAAAAGCTGGAATTTTAGCCTTAAATTAACATCCCAATCCTACTTTTGAATCAGACCACCCCAAGCCTCTGTGAATCGTACCAAACACTGGGTTTGCACCCTTTCTGGAGACATTTTGGTTTGACATAGCAACATTAGTATACATACATCCATGCATGCATACACCGACGTGATGTGGACACATCCATATGAATGTAATCTGGAACATTTTTGTGTGTATCAAATGATTATCCATTTATATGCATGTTCCATGCAATTCTAATTTAGGAAATGTGTAAGCCTCAACTAATTGCTACTTAACTTCTGCTGAAATCCATCCTTCTTTGTAGGAAGAGAAGCTAAGGGATACACCTGGATATGACCACCTTAGTGAGCCATTGCATGTGCTTGTGGAGGCCGAGTTTCCAGCAGATGTGGTTGATGCCCGATTGAGCCAAGCTGTGGGGATTTTGGAAGATCTTTTGAAGCCAGTGGTACATAAAAGGAACTCCAACAGCCTGCTCTCTCTCTCTCTCTCTCTCTCTCTCTCTCTCTCTATATATATATATATATATATATATATATATATGTATACACACACGCACACACATATATATACACATTTAAATGCATACATACATACATACATACATATATATATATGTGTACATATATACATTCATCCACACACACACACACACACACACACACACACATATATATATATACGTATATGTACATATATTTACATATATGTGTGTACATATGTATGTACATCTATATATATATATATGTGTGTATACATGTATATACCTATACATATATACAATATATGTATATATATGTATGTATGTGTGTATGTATCACTTGAGCACATGCATGCACTGCAACTGCTAATGAGATTTTTTTTCAGGATGAGTCCAAAGATTACTACAAGAAGCAACAGTTGAGGGAATTGGCCCTGCTGAATGGTACCCTAAGAGAAGAGAGCCCTCAGATGAGCCCCAGTGTGTCGCCATTTAACAGCACAGGAATGAAACGAGCAAAAACACGACAATAGACCAAAGTCATAGGAGTTGATTCTTAACCTCTAAACTAGCTCAGTTTTACCTAATGGGAGAGTGCCAGTCTCACCTTTGCATAATCTACATTATTCTTAATGATGAATATCGGGACATTGTGAGAAAGGAATGCATCTATCATTGGTACACCAAGATGTGTCCTTTGATCTCGATGTTTCTTGCTTCCTTGTTATAAATACCTGAATGTCACTCCTAGTTTGCTCATCGTCTGTGTATTGTGTAACCTTATCATAATGTTCTGTGTGATATCATGTGCATGGGACTGCATTATACGAATTTCACATGATAAGATGTTAGATAATATGACCTCTGTAGTTAGCCTAAGTTATGTACTTGACACAGCTTTTACCTTGTGATCCATATTCTCTTTAACTTTGGTGTGGTTGTCACTCAAGCACCATAATGCATTAGAATTTTTGCCCTATCTTTTTTTTACAGACCATCATATTTACCCACACTTCCAATTCTCTATATGATTGTTTCTAAACCCAGGAAATTGGATTTGAGAGGCCATCGGCTTTGCATATTATCTTTAGAGGGAGTTGAAGGGCAAGATACTTCTTCTGATGATGTATTTGTTGGATTTGCCTTTTGTAAAGCGCAAAAAAAAAGGACTGTCAGAATAAGTTCAAGATTTTGCTGTTTTAATAATATATACTGTTCATCAAAAAATGGAAGGAAAAGCAGCACTTAGAAATCAGAACTCTAGCACTTTGTAATCATGGGATCTTGCTTATTTTGTCTCCCTGCTTCTTTTAATCCATTTGGATTGTCTTTCATAGGTAAAATGTTATTTTGCTCATGAGATGAAGATACTTGTTTAGTGGAAATGATGAAGGCAATCCTTCGCAAGAGTTCTGCTTAAATAACTACAGCAACATATTTTGGAGACTCGGTTCAGATGTGATTTGTTTTCATCTGATAGCACCACAAAGTGCAGCTTCTAGTTTTGCAACAAGTTTCTGACACTTCTTTTGAAAAAAACATCGAGTAATGCTTTTGAATTAATCAGTTGTTTATTAAAAGGATATATAGATTGTTTAAATTAATTATACAAACTAATGGCTTTGTATCGAGGTTTTAAATACTGGTGCCGGATCTCGTAGTGGTTGTTTGCCAGAATGGTATGGCGCCGTTTATACATGGTAAAAGGCTACCCAAATAATGTGTATCAGTGCCAAAAAATTGCTGGAACTATAAAGAGTATCATTCATACTCTCTGTTCCGGCAAAATTTCAAACCTTGTTTTGAACAAATGGGGAGAGATCTAAATCACAAGTATATGAAAGTAAGATTGGATTGACAAAATATTTATTTTTTGTTCGTTCCAAATTATTATTGTTAAAAATATAGATTAAGAAGTGTGATGTGAGTTTTTTTTTTTTTGTTTTCATTTGGGTGCTAAATCATGTGTTAAAAGGGTAACCAAGGTCAGACACCCCATAAAAAAAAGGTCTGGTTGCTGGCTTCCCTTACAGGCTTACCTCCAGTTAAAGAGATATCTCGATGGAGAAGAATGATCGAAGGAGGTCTTACATTAATTGAATACTTAAGATAAATTTTCTTTCAGCATTGTGAATAAATTAGGTTTGCATTCTGTAACTTTGAAAGAATAAGTTTTCTTTGCACATTAGTAATTCTGGTTTATGGGTGACGGGGAGATTTATATTCCGGAAAACCCGATCCATATCCTCCATGTCCTAAAACCTGCATCTAGGACTTCTGGTGTTGGATTTAGATCTTAGAAAATCACTGGCACTTTATCAGGTCTGGTGTAATTTGCCCAAAGATAACGTATATTTGTGGAGAGAGCATTTGCTTCACTTGTTAGTCATCCATTCACAAAAATAAGTAATTTAAGGTCCATGCTAATAAGTTCTCTTGAGACCCTAACTCTTCTATTTAACCAATGAAAAATGAGGTCTACATGACAATATTGGAATTTTGTATGAGACACTCGGTGTTTATTATTTAACTGCGATCGATGGAATTATCTCCTTCAAACACCATGAACTTTCATCACTCTCAAGATCTATGGAGAATTTATAAGATCATGATGCTTAAGTCCCACCATGACTAAGTAATCAAGCTTTAAACATCAATACATCTGATCAGATAAACTGTTTAACATGTGACAAACATGCATAGTACTAGTATATTCTTGCAAATGGCATACTCTGCACTCCCTATGCTATCTCTATGTGAAGTTAGAACAGTTGTACTGCTCTGCTAGCCTTTTTGGTTTAAAATTAGAGGGGAAAGAAAGAGAAAAAAGTAGAGAGGATCAAAAAGATGACACCCATGGGAGAGGGCAGAATATGGTCAGTTATCCCACAATATTTTTCTTCAAGAGTAAACATATAACAAATGAAACCTACCGCAGAATTATTTATTTTCTGTTATTTACAAAGAGAATGAGTTTTTTTACCTTATAAATGGACATTAAGATGCAAGAGCGCGTATTTCATCATATATGTTCCAGATGTAACTTTGGAGGCCATTAATGGTGAGTTTTAGGCAGTTGAAGTACCTCAATCATTTATATACACCTACCTCAACAAACATTGCAAACTGCAATCCACTCAATAGATTCACAGATTTCTGACTTGTACTCATCAAATAGTCCCAAAACATTTTGGCAACCTTCATGAGCACTGAAAATAGGTAGTGCCCCAAACAACTGCAGATCGTTCTCTTGCTCAAAACAATATTTAGTTTTGCCATCAGATGAAGACTAAAATCCTAAGCAGCAAAAATGCAAAGCAATAGAGAACACCCTCAACCCACAATAAGTTAATAAGTTAACTTGTACATTAGGCATCTCTCATCTACAATAGATATTACATCGAGCACGACTCATAATCCTGTACAAACACAGAGAATGCATGTGCCAAACAAGTTGGCTGGAACATTTGTATCCAATAACCAAGTACACAAGTTGGCGAGAAATAGAAGAGAGTCAAAAGTTTTATTTATCAAAAACAGAGAAATGTTTCTGGACAATTGAGTTAAGTAATTTACAGAACAGTATCATATCTGCAGGTGAGTCATTCTCCCATACATAACATCAATCCATGTTTCGGAGATTCTTCGCTTTGTTTTTTATGTAGAGATTCTTTGCTTTCAGTAATCCTTAGCTGCCTGATATATGCCCTGAGAAAGAAAAGAAATGTTCATTTCCAAGGATTAGACAAGTGGAAGCAGTGGCATGACAAAAAGAACTAATTTTTCTAAGGGGAAGAAATGTCTTACCACCAATATATAACTCCTAATTATAGGCATGCATATTTCTCACTGTTTTCATCTGTATATCAAAAAGCAGAATTTTAAGATCAGATAGAAACTTTGAAAAGCATTAATATCTCAGTTGTGTACTTATGTTGGTGAATATACTGTGTGAGTAGAAAAGCTGTTGTTTAATTGGCATTTGTTAATCCAAAAAACAATGCATATATAAATATGGTAAGAGGACTCTGCATGCTTTCCAGAAGCTTCACCTATATAAACGGAACTACAGAACTATGTCATAACCATCCAGCCTTATCCCAACAATTTGGCATTGGCTCCATGAATCCCATTTGCCAAAACTGAGAATAGGACTATAACATAAAAACAGAGTAAGGACTATAGTCTATACTCTATACTATATAATACTCACTGCTCTGAAGGACCTGTGATTGGGAGTACATAATACAAGCAGACTCGTTCTGATATGCTTGATTAGTAATGCAAAATGGTGGTTGTGGTGAACTCGAAACCAATGGTTCCTGCAAAAGCAAAATGCGAACATTAATGTCCAATAAATGATATATAGATTAAAGGCTTATTCTTATTTAGCAAGGTATAGAGTAATTAAAAGCCAACTGGACCATCACCAGCAGTTAACAGCCTTCTCTCCCCTTGAAAGAGGTTCATGGTCTGAATCTCGAGGGGACTTCAAATGCCTTTACCAAGAAGTGTGGTGCATGCAATATGGAGATTGCAGAGCACACGGGTTCGAAGTGGGAACAAAGATGTAAGCCTAAATAAATATTCAATACATGACCTTGGTTCCCTGGCCCCTTGTAACTAACCCACAAGAAAAACTATAAAGTGATTAAAAATCTGACTGAACGTTAGTATGCCATGAGATCTTGATAGGTGCACAGACATGGTGGAGCATGCATGGAGTCCAAAAGATCAGAGTGATACATATTTGAACTATTAGCCAGTAAGAAATAACACATTTACCATACCAACAATATTCAGAAACTATTCACTTTTCAATATCTACACATTTTTAGAAATTAATTTATATCAATGCAATCACTTCTCTATTCAATAGGTGACCAAACTTATACTTCAATCAACCTCAACCATATAAATTTTGGAGTTTGAGCACACATAAGCCCTGTCTAATCCACAGAAAAAAATTGCCAAAATGTACAAAATATTCTGGTTTCTTCATCTGTCATTGTCAGGACTCATCCCATCCTCCCTGTCATGAAGCTTTTAGTCTGTTCTTCCATGGAATGGACTCTACAGCCCTGAAGGCAATAGCACTAGTCCTTTCTAAAGGTCATCAGCCATGAATGATCCCCTCTCAGCAAAAGCATCAAAGGCTTAATTTCTGATTCCTACTTGCGAATTTACATGTCAGATTTTATCATCTTGGGATTAGGTTTTACTTTTGTTTCAAATCAGCAGAACTATAAAAGTCATAGTGACAGTCCTGATGATTTTGCCATACCTTCATGATGCTATGAACATATACATGGGCATGAGTTGCAGCTGTTTTCTATTTTCAGAGACTGTTATAGCCGCATCATTATATGACATTCATTGATGAAGCTTGTTCGCATAATTATTGTTCTAAACTAAGGTTTTAATGCCTGTACTCATCTTCCAGAAAACAACATTCATCTTAACAGTAGAGTATAATTTCAATTATTCATTGTATTTTGAAAGGTCAGTAGTCCAAACTGTCTAGGTATAAGAAAGCAATGAAATGTTTGCTCAAAACAACTATATTCATTGTAAGAATCACTAATTTGGTAAATTTAAATCATTATCTATATTTCTGTTCATAATAAAGGCTTTACATGCCTTAAAACAACTATAATTGATTGGCATAGAATTACTCTCCATGGTGCCTTCCAGTTACATACTTAAAATTATTCTTCAGACGAATAAAAAAGATGTTAAATATATGATCAGACATCTACTGTATCACCATCTAATTTCTATTTGATCTAAACAATTATGTCCACTTTCAAGGTCTTTATTTGGCACTTGAAAAACACTTGGTACACCAATATGTGTGCACATTACTAAATTGCTACCTGACCACCCATTGTAGGAAATTGCAGTGATAAGTATCTAGCAGGAGGCCATTGTTGATACTGATTGCTAGAGGCTGCCAACTGGGAGTCAATTGTTATCGGTGCACCAGTTCCAGATGCAACTGCTGCATCAGTAGACAGACCTGTAACCAATCAACATAAATAATTTTTAAAAAAATGGCTAGTATCTAGTACCATGCATGCACGCACACGTAAGAATTTCACAAACCTTTTCTTGCTTTCTTCTCTGTACTCCTGTCTAGTGCACTTCTAACCCTACAACGACGGCGTTCTTTATCCTTCTTAAAGCTAGTTGCCTTCTGATTCACAAACGTTCTAATTTCTTTGTTTCCCACAATGATATTCTCAACTTGATCATCAGATGACTCTGATGATAGCGTATCATGAGCTCTATTCTGCAAAGCAAGATCCAATTTTTTCATAAGTTTTTCAGCTTCCTCTATGGCAACAGCATATGCTTCTTGGCACTTTGAGCCCTTTGCCATAATCTGCCCATAAACATGTCCTAGAGAGGTATATCGGCTAGCAATAGCAACTGTAGGATCAATTTCAGATGAACCATCATAATAGTTTATTGATAACCCAACCTTCACATCCTTCCTCCACCTCTTCAGGATGTACTTTTCTGGAATTTCCTTGATATTCTTATGGTCAAGAACTTTCAGTGCATGTGAACAGAGTATACCAACAAATTCAAACTTCTTGCAACTACACGAAACTGTGTCATTTGATAGGTCATACCTAACATAGGTTGTCCTTTGTTTCTCCACATTGGTAACCTCATATACAGAAGCTGTCCCTTCATCTCCACAATTTTTTATGACACAATCCACATACAGCTGGAACTCCTTCATAAACATCTCATAGATCTTAGGTGTATAAATGGATGCTGCTTGCTTCAACAACCGTGAAAGAGGCACCTCAGGGGTTGACTGAATAGCATGAAAGTCAGCTTCTAACTCATTGTAATGCCGATCCTCAACTAGCCTCTCATAGCGCTTGAAAAAAGAGAGAAGGTCCTTGTCAGGATTTAAGCATGTTTTTATGACACCATTTATGTGTTCAGTTCTCTGGGTACTTTTCATGTCAGCACAAAATATTTCCCTTCCATACACCACTGCCCATTTTTTCCTGTCTTCATACATTTTGGACAACCATGCATTTTCTGTGAGATTGTATTCTTCTAACATTTTTTGCCATGCTGATATGAACTCATCTTCATACTCACAGTCATAAACACATCTGCTGAAGTCAGTTTCAAAACTTGGGGAGGATTGGAAAACATGATTTAGATTCTTAACTGCATTTTGGTACACAAGCCACACACACAGACGATATGTTGTGTTTGGCCAGACTTCTTGTATGGCTTTTATGAATGCTGCATCTTCATCTGTTAAGATTACCCGTGGAGCTTGTCCATTCATTGCCTCTTGAAAAGCTGTGAATAACCATCTGAAAGTTTCCATAGTATCATCATACAATAATGCTGCACCAAAAATGACAATTTGCTTATGATTGTTCACCCCTGTGAACTGTGCAAATGGTCTACCATAATCATTTATCTTATAGGATGTGTCAAAACATACTACATCACCAAAGTGTTCATAGTCGATCTTCGATCTAGCATCTGTCCAGAATACATTTGTTATTTGATCTTTCATATCAAGTTGTATGGCGGAGTAAAACTGTTGATCCTCGGCAGCCTTCTTTTGTAAGTAGTGTGTTATTGCTCCAGCATCACCCAACTTCATTTCATGTTGACGAAGCCCATGCAAATAATTTTGGAAACCACTGGGAGTACAAGGAAGCATCTTATGGCCTTCACTAGTATTGAAAAGTAAGTCGGATGTTGATTTAGAATTTACCCCTGCTGTCGTTGCATGTGCTCGTGATCTTTGGGAGTCGTTCCACTCCCTTTGTGATCTTAATAAATGCACCTTCTTTGATGATGCAAGTTTATGATTGTGCTCTGGCTGGAATCGATGCACACAAAATTTACCATTTTTTAAGCGTTTAATGCCTATGTGAGCATTGCAACCAGTTCTCACATCTGTCCGTAAAAACTTTGCATCCTTATCAAATGGACTACCTTTATAATAACCTTCCTTGTAACAAACAAATCTTCTTAATTTAATCTCCCCGGATTTGCTTCGAGTCATATTCTGCTTTCTTATACTGAAGCCAATTCTCCTTGCATATTCATTGTAGAACTGATACGCTTGCTCATCACTGTCGAACAACATTCCAACTTTTGGCTCGAAATCCTCTTTCGGAATGTCATTTGGCGACTGCTCCTTTTCCTTTCCATTCCCATCATGTGGGGCATCAGCATTTTCCACTTGATTCTGATCATCAACCTTTCCACCAACGTCTCTGCGATGCTCATTTTCAGTGTCTTTTGCTTCTCCAGCATCGCCAGCCTGCTCTGTATTATCCATGCTTCAAAAGCAACCCAATTATGTCAAAGCCAGCCTCTCTGTACAATAAACAACTGAGGATTAAAAGATAAAGCATAAATGGAGAACAGATAGAATAATTTACAAGATGTTGCTACCCGAAATTACAATGAGAACATGGCAATAATTCAGAAAGGTTGAATTTTTCAACTATCATTCCGTACTTTACCAAGCAATAACTTGCTTCATTTGTCAAAATGCATTATTTTCAACACAGAGGTCATGACAAAGACTAAATTTCAAAAAAATCCTAAGTAACTGAAATAAAAGAAAGGCTACAGTTAAAACACTACCACTCCCATTCTCCCAATGCGTTAAAAAAATAAAAAAAAATAAAAAGGAATGCTTAATACAAGCAATCATAGTCGCAAAACTTCCAGAAAATAATTAAAAACCAGACTTTTTGGGTGTTTTAACTTCATTTTTCTAGGCCGGTAAACGACGCTCGCATCCAAGAATTATAGTATTTCAGTTCCTGAGGATCGGGGGAGAAAAATATTATTTCGAGAAGAGACTGGAGACCTTAAAATAATCTCTTAGATTTTACTCACCTCCGAACGCAAAGAAGAAAGTCGGCCTCGCGGAAGCGAACGTTGGAGCGCGGGAGCAGAGAAGTCGATTAGAAAACGCGAATGCCAAGGCCGGGAGACAAAGTGGGGAACGGCGACCGCCGCTGCGACCGCAGCCGCCTGCGATCGCCTCCGCCGCCAGCAGCGCCCTGGATGCGGCGGAGAGGGTGTAGTTTTCTGCCGTTCCTAGAGGAGGATCGGCGGGGAAATATTATTTCGAGAAGAGACTGAAGATCTTCAAATAAAATCTTAGATTTTTCTCACCTCCGAACGCAAAGAAGAAAGTCGGCCTCGCGGAATCGAAGGGTGGAGCGCGGGAGCAGAGAAGTCGATTAGAAAAACGCGGATGCCAAGGCCGGGAAGGGGAAGTGGAAAACGGCGACCGCCGCTGCCACCGCAGGCGCCTGCGATCGCCTCCGCCGTCCAGCAGCGCCCTAGATGCGGCGGAGAGGGTGGCGTTTACCGGCGTTCCTAGCGGAGGATCGGCGGGGAGGCGGCGAGGAGAGGAAGGGGAAAACGGGTGGTGATGGGAGAACGGTGAGGACCCAGTTCGCAACGGGAGAAGGAACGGGATGGGAGTTCCTGAATTTTTCGCTCATCGCGCTTTGACGCGATCCCGCCACGTGCTGGGGAAAGCAAAAGACAAAAAAAGGGGGCTCGTTCGTGTGACAGCTGGGCACGCTAGTTTCACGGGTTCGATAACATGCGGCTATCGCAGTTAGGCGCCTGGCCTCTCGACCAAATGCGACCGCAGGTGCCTGCGGATTAATCCACACCCTTCATTCCTTCTTTGGACGCTGTTTAAGCTGCGGCCGCCTACATTTCCTCTCCCCACAACCTGTTTATCTTTATGGGTGGATTTTGTTGAGCTCAGACATAGCTAAAGCCCTGCTAATGCTCACAAAATTTAACCAAGGAAAGCCCGGTGTTGCTCAGAAATTTAACTAAGTGTACATCTAAACCGTCATTGTGATAATTACTGAATTTAATAGTTGTATAAAATGAGTCCACCGCATATACATGAGAGAACTTGAAATTAGCTATACTCCATTGAGTTGGGGTGGCAACATATTTATTCTTTTTCTTCTTTGTCGTGAGTATTTCCGAAGGAGTCGACCTTTTACGCCGCCCAATTTGTAATGTTGCATGAGTCCCAGCTTGTGGGTCTGTTGGTAGAAATAATAAGAATCCACAAAGATTTTTCTCGTGCTCTCCATCCCATGGGATTCGAGCTCGGAGTGTTGGATTAATATGTGTCATGCTTAATTATGCAGATTCAATAAAAAATTCAGTCTGAACCTGCTAGATCATCCGAACAAGTGCTAGATTTGCTTGGTAAAAATTAAAAGCATAGGATAACAAAAAAAAAATAAATATAGTATTGGCCATAGAGCTAATCTTTTTTGGGCAAACTTTTTCTTTATAAACAACAAACTTTTTAAGTTTAGCCATATAGGCAAAAAGAATCTATACAAGAAGGGTATTGATGTTGTTTGCTCCAACTTTAAAAATTAAGAATTTGATTGGATAAAAATACCTAGAGTCTAATTAACTCTTAGTGCATGGTATCAACCTGAACTAGCTTATACTCAAATCACCAAAATGAAAAGAAAAGAAAAACTAGCTTGTATTTAAGTATAGTTATCCACTTATTCTATTATTGGGGCTAGAGCTTATGGACTTCATTATATAGTGGAAAATGAGCTTTCGATTTATTGAAAGTATTGTTCATATAAATCAGTATGCATGCATGCAAATTTGTAGTAAGGATATAGATACTTACTCAACCGGCTTGTGAAATCCTATATAAAAAAAAATGACAAAGGGTTTGAAATCATACATGTATGGTCAAATTGGGTCATGTGCAATTAGATGGATTGTGTTAGATGGGACCAACTCAAAGAGGTTTTTCATAAGTGATATAAACAATTTTGTGTCCTAGTGAACATTAGACTTAGCTGTACACAAGGCTACAATAGGGGATGCATGATGCACATAAATATGAAAGGAAAAAATCAGTGAAAAGAGAGATATGTGGCAATTTGATAATTACGAGTTTTTGTTATAGCAATGATGTAGATGATTGATTTTTATCGCTCAACAAAATCTATTGCAAGTCAAGTGCTTTTGCATTTGATTGGTAGATGAATTGGTACTTTATTAGTAATAATTTGTTCAAGGCTAAAACATGCAAGTGATTTAAGCCTTTATCAGTAACTATTTTCTCATATGCAATATACAATTTTTCCCTAATAGCATTTACATGCCTTTTAATTTTCTTTTATTTTTTTGGTTGAGCCGAGGCATGAGATAAATATGTCAAACATAAATGTTTGAACTAAGTTTTTGAGATATTATGGATTTATTCAGGTTATAGTGTACACTTATACAATATGGACATTTAATATAGTTAAAAATTTGACTTTTGTGTTATATCCATATTCAAGCCATGTCTATAAACTTTCATACAATGGAAGGGGATCGAATTTACTTTTATATATGATTTAAAATATTAGACACTATAATGCTGTAACACCAATTATAACAATTTTGAAGAAGGTCTACTATATCATATACACCAATTAAACATATTTAAATAATAATAATTATTCAACAACTATTATAAATGGGAATAAACGCTATCATTCATCATTTGAAGTGTTCACTAAAATATATAATAATTTAGAAATCAAAAAATATTTTCAATTGGAAAAATAGTAATTGATTTTTTTTTTTGAGTTTACACATCGATATTGTAGTACTTTAGGGCAACTAACAGTCATTGTGGCAAAAGAAACTTGGCCAAAAAGAGTACAAACACGAGATCAAATCTAGGTCCTAATATCCAACCCCAATAATTTTACCAACTTAACTAGTTACCCTCTAACTTGCAATAAATATATAAACTTATTTACATAACACGATTGCAATACTATCAGACGAACATAAGTTGTTGTATGGTATATAAATCTCAAATGCAAAGATTTTGCTGATATACATTAGTAATTATACTACTCCTTAATCATGTTTTTAGACAAATATGTTAAGCAAGAAGTTTAAAACATCCACATTGTTAACTATTTGTTGATTATGACGGTATTAAGATAAATCTCATTCAGACTATTTGGAATAAACACAAAATAAAATAGGGTTAATTATGCTAAAAATTATTCTTGTTTCACAAATAGGGCCTTATTTGAAAATAATAAAATGACTCTAGTACTCTTCTAAAATAACAATTCATTGCTTATTTGAAAACCATAAACCCCTTACGTGTCCCAACTGACCAAGTAACTTCCTAACAAATAGAGAAAGTGGAGAGTTTTTTATTTCACTATAAAGTACAACCTGATTTTTTATTACATATATCAGGTAGTGACTTAAAAATCATTATGCTGAAAGTATGAAAATATACTTAAATTTAATAAAAATATAAATTCTAAGAAAATTCATGCCCTTTTTTATGTGTCATTTTTGTGTGAGGGCTCGTTTGGTTCGCAGGAAAAAAAAGAAAAAAATTGTGGTCAACCAAAAAATAATGAGATTCTTCTTATTTGGTTGGAATTTTCAAAAAAAAATAATAAAAAAAGTTGTATTTTGGTTTTCATATTTTATGAAATTTTTTTTTCTATGAGAAATATGAGAAAGTTACTTTTTTCATGAGCCGAAAATTACTCTATTTTTATTTTTTCTCAAAAAACTCTGAGACATTAAAGATTTAATTTTTATTAAAAATATAATAAAAATTATACATAATTTTCTAAAAAAATATATAGCCAATCAAACATAAATACTCTGAAAATTTATAACTTTTCTATTATCAATCTATCAAAATTATATTTCTAGGAGCAAAAAAAAGCTTCCCGCGAAAATACCTATCCTCTTCTAAATGAAGAAGATAAAAATTCTCTCGAAGATCGTAATTAATTAGATCGCCTCTTCCTCCTTAATTAGATCGTCTCTGCCTCCTTCCCTACCTCCCGGTTGCGGCGGAGGAACCTCTAGAGAAGACCCTATTCGGCTGTCTGCGCGCCCGCGAGTCTCTTCGGCGTCCCAAGGTATAATGTCCCTCCTCCGGATTATTTTTTAGCATAGGCCGGGAGGGCTTGTCTGGTAAGAGGGCAACGAGGCCGGACTTGAGGGAGAGGGAGAGGGAGAGGTGGGGGTCGTCGGGGGTAGTCGGGAGATTTGGAGGAGGGGCGGGAGAAGAAGAAACCGCGGAGGGCTTCTTCTCCTTTGCCAAATCCTTTCCGGTCGGGCGGCAGGGAGAGAGAGCAAGGAGGCGAAGGGGATTTGGGGCGAGGGCCTTTTCTTGGGCCGGGACCTTAGGCGACCGCCTCAGCCGCCCAAGGACCAAGGATTCTTGTGCGGAAATTTGTGGTGCGATCTCATGGCGTCGGAAATCGAGTCGGATAAATCTTTTCTTTGATTTTAGTCGTCATCCAAAGCGATCGGAAATCGACCTCTCTTGTCCTTTAAATTCCTGTTCCCCTGCGTCCGGCTTTTTCTAGTTCGAAAAGGAGAATCCCTCCGACATCCAATGGAAGACGACGCTGCGACCACAGCTAGGGTTTCAGTCGAAGCACCGGCTTCGTCTCCGGCCGACGGAGAAGGAGGAGGGGAAGGGAGAGGAAGAGAAAAGGAAGAATGGGAGGAGGCCGATGAGGGGGAGGAAGGGGACGTGGAGGAGGAGGGCTACAGGCTAGGGTTAGATGATGAGACGGACCTTCAGGACTTCGTCGGGGAGGACACCCATGGGGTTGAGCTCTACCAGCAACTTGAGCGGCTGGAGTACGAAGCCCTCGCCCCGAAGAAGCGCAAGGCCCTCCACGAGCAAGAGAACTGGTAAAGAACCCCTTTTTTTTTTTATCTTTCTCACTTTTTTTTCGGTTTTTTTCCATAACTTTACGATATAAAAAACAAATCTTTTTTTTTTCCTTGTATCTTTGTGTTTTTGCGTTAAAGAACCGATGTTTTTTTGTTGTTTTCTCACTTTTTTGGTCATATTCTTGTATTTCAGTGGTAAAGTTTGAATATTTTCTTATCTCTATTCACCTTGTCATTCGTATCTTTCTGTTCTCATTCTAAAGGGTCTCTCTAATTGTTTTCCTTCTTCGTATATCCTGTTTATTCTAGTAGTGGCGAGACCACCAAGAAGCCAAAACGGGGGGAGGAGGATAAGGATAGGGAGAGGATTTTAGAAAGGGGGTCGGCTTCCGGTCTGGAAGACAGAGGAGTTGTAGAGATGGAGGAAGATGAAGGAAGGGAAGGAGGAAGAGAGGTAGAAGAGGAGGAAGAATGGGAGGAGGAAGAGGAAGGAGAGGAAGGGGAAGAAGAGGAGGGATACAGGTTACAATTTGATGGAGAGATGGATCCTCTGGACTTCGTTCAGGAGGATGCCAATGGGGTCGAGCTTTACCAGCAATTTGAGCGGCTTGAGTATGAAGCCCTCGCTGAAAGGAAGCGCAAAACCCTCCACGAACAACAGAGCCGGTAAAAGACCAGTCTTTTCTGCATCCTTTGTTCTTCATGTTAGTTCAGTCGTATTAAGAAACTAATCTTCTTTTTTAGGAATCTTTGTTTCCTGTAATGACTGTTTTTGATTGAGAATTTTCTGTTCTATTTATGTTTCTAAGACTTCTTAGTTATTCTAGCAGTGGCGAGTCCACAAAGAAGCCAAGGCAGGAGGAGTTTTTGGGTGTGACAATGGAAGAGATCAATGAAATGATGAATTTTGGTTCCCGGAGAAGATCAAAAACTGTATGGCATGTCGGTTAATACTCTCTCTCAGTAACCATTGTTTTTTTTTGATATATGTGGTACGTAGGATGAGAAAACCGAAGAAAGATTAAGTAGATCTGACACGTGGTAGTAAAAAATGATTTGTCATTGGTGACCGTCTTTGTTATAATGCATCAAATTTGTGGGATTAGGTGATGATATAGGGAGAGACATGATGTTAGTCTGAAGTATATGCTGTACCTAGACCAAAAACAAGCATCATAGCAACTAGTTTGTATGGCATGTCCTTGTTGCATGGTTTTAGTTTCAGAAACCTGTATGTGCATTTGTGATGATATTGTTGTTCCAAATAATTTCACTGGCAACTGACTAATTTTGTTCCTTTGAGCAGCCTAAGAAAAGGGGAAGAAAGAAGGGGTCGAAGAATAAGCTTAGCCCTGAAGTCAGTAGAAAAATTGGAGATGCTACTCTTCATTATGCATCTGGAGATTATGATGAGGTGAGAATTTTTCTTGACCATTACACTCATGGATTTTCATTAGAACAAGCTTCAAAGATTATAGCTTACTCTAGTGAAATTGTCTGTAGTCTGTGACTCTGTACTATGCTTTGCTTCATCATTGCTGGGGCGAAAAAGTCTGTGCCAATTGTAACAGAAAACAAAACGGAAAGAAAGAGGAAAAACATATAAAAAGTCTTCTTTTTATTGTGATACAGAATTAAGAAAATATAAGGAAGAAGAGAAAGAGGAGACGACAAAGGAAGATTGGAATGAAAAAAATTGAGGAAGGGATAAGCACAGAGAAAACAAGAATAACAAGAAAAGATGGAGAGAATAAAGCTTGATAAAAAAATTGATATATAGATAATGCAATATGATAATAAACAAAGGAAGAAGAAAAAGATAAGGGGAAGGAATGAGGAAGAAATGGGGAAAAAGATGAGGAAGAAGAGGAGACGACAAAGGAAGATTGGAACGAAAAAAATTGAGGAAGGGATAAGCACAGAAAAAACAAGAATAACAAGAAAAGATTGGGAGAATAAAGCTTGATAAACAAATTGATATATAGATAATGCAATATGATAATAAACAAAGGAAAGAAGAAAAAGATAAGGGGAAGGAATGAGGAAGAAAAGGGGAAAAAGATGAGGAAGAAGAAGAAGAGAAAGAAAATAGAGGGAAAATAGGGGATAAAAGAAGACAAGAGGGACTGCTTGGCAACAAGTATGGGCTAGTTGAATTAGTAAGACACATAGATGCCTTGTTGTGCATGCGCACATGTGGGCATATAGAGACACCGCCTGTAAAGGGGTTTACAGAAGTGAGAAGTGATATTACTTGGATCTTTAGACATAAGCTATTAGGTATCATAATTGGAAAATGTTATTATTATTAATAACTCCATGTAACTCATTAATAATAAGTTTAAGACACACACACACATACACACACACACACACAACTTAAACAGACCACTTAAACATACAAATATTAATAACATATGCCAAAGCATTTATATTTTCATAAAATAATGGACTAAACAACTTCCTTATCTATCATTTCTTAGTCAACTAGGTGGCTGCCAATGAGTATGACGATATTCTAGATCCATTATCTTATTTCTCAATCTCTATCAATTGCATACACATGAAAATAATGTCGGTGGTTGCACTTCAATTCTAATGGATTCTAGAGGCATTGATGAAGTAGTTTCCACTATAACCTTAACATGTTCATGAATTATTTCTTTTCAGCCTTTCAAAATAAAATCCTTTCATGGGGACTGGACCTGGATAACCCAGATAAGGTGTAGGAATAAGTCTGTTCGGAAATCATTGATTATTGATGGCGAATTTATTTTATATGAATGTAATGACCATTTTCAAATAGTTTAATGATTCTTTTTCTTTTCTTTACTTTACTTTTATGGCCTTGAAGAATTCTCCATGGTTATTCCTTCTGTAAGTTGTAAATTATTTACTTCCGGAATGGAACCAAAGTAAAATAGTGCATGGCTTGTTGCATCAAGGATTATTATATGGATAATCTATGTAGTTTTGCAACAACATATTTGTCCATTATGTCACAATAAAAGAATCTGTGTTTGATGTTCATTTTTGATATTTGAATACAGGCGATTCCTTTACTGGAAGAGGTTGTCAGGCTTGCACCAAATTTGCCTGATGCATACTATGTACTTGGTCTAATCTATGACGCTAAAGGTGACAAGAAAAAAGCTTTAAACTTTCACATGATTGCTGCACATTTGACACCCAAGGACCCATCTCTGTGGAAAAAGCTTGTAGCCTGGTCAATGTGAGCTCTCTTTATGATCTTATCCCTTGCAATTTCAGGTCAATGGAAGCATTTCCAAATCTTTTTTCTAGATTTTTCCCCCCAGTTCATAGTTTTTCTTTCATCTTACTAGTTATATTACTATCAGAGACTTAAACCATTACCGTTTAAACTAAACTCAATCAACTGAATTTTGTTCATTTTAAATTTCAATTTTAATTCATACATGGCATGAAAATCTCTTTCCTCCCTACTTGGCTTTTGATTTACTGATTGGCGTCTTTACTGTGAGGCTATTATGTCCCTTTTTTTTTCAAAAAAAAAAGGTTTCTGTAATTGGCTTCTGTTTTACAATGACGTCTCTAGTGAATGATTTTTTTTAACTAGGATCTATTACCAAAAAGTACCAAAGAGATAAATGAAGAGACGTAAGTGAATAAGAGGTGGTTAGATGAAGCAAAGAGGTGCTTTTAGGGTGTTGTGTGGTCAACATATTATCTCGCTGATCCAAATGAAAGATTTGTAGAATGACCAGAAGGGCAGCACTGTTGTATGACTTGGAATGTTGGATGATAAATAGAGGTTCAGAGGCCAAGTTAAATATAGAAGAAATGGAATGTTGAGATCGGCGTCGTTAAACTAGTTAGGATAGCGTGAGAAATCACTATACTAAAAGAGTTGTTGGACTTGCTCATGTTTATGATAAAGTGATAGAGAATTGATTAAGATGGTATAGGCATATAACATGAAGATCTGGTGGGCTCCACTAAGGAGTGCTTCAATCTTTTGTTAAAATATAGAAAAAGAGGAGAGTAATACCTAAAATAACATGGATGAAAGTTGTCAATTGTGGTAAAGGATGTGAGGAAGCTTGAAATAGTACTAGAGGTAGCCCAAAATAATAATTTCTTGCAGAATGAGGTTTTGCATAGCCAAGAGCAAATAGTTAGGACTAGGCTTGATGGTTATGGTTCTGGTTATCCCTTGTGACTGTGTAATGATCAAATAAATTTAACACCTTGAACCATATTGACTGATCTAGTTGGTTATTACTAGTTATATATGATTATGTGAGGGAACTAGTCACTATTCCACCGTGGAAATCTTCTTCCATACTGAATTTCTATTTTCTTTAAACTCTTTCCCTCGTTACTTCAACTAACACTTTCTGCTTTTAATTGTTGTTGACTTACTCATTTTTGAACCTCAATATTGCAATTACCTATGTAATGACTCATTATGAAAACTGAAGGGATGTCAATGGGTGCTTTTGCATTATACTCGCTGTTGTTTTGTCATCTAAATTGGGGTTCATTGGTCTATTTTAATGACTATATAATACACATTTGAAGCAAATTCTGATGCTCAGAATGGTATCACATAGAAAATTTGACTCTCTGACCATATTTGATTTATTCACCTTTCAGCTCACTCTCTCAGCAATACAAGTGATATGCCTTTTCCAAATATGGGCATTTTTTCAATTCCTTGTGCTGCCTTCATAACCTTCAAGTTCTATAGTTGCTCTTGGCCCAAGATATAGAACTTGCCTGGTCATTTTCGAAAAACTGCAGCCTGTGGTCTCTTTTTTTAAGTAAAGTGTACCCTAGTATGTGGTTCTCAGCCTATTTATTGCAAGTATTTCACCTTCTAATTTCTTTGTCCACCCTTGGCCCTTACTAGTTTTGAGATTGCAGGGCGTATTTTTTGTAAGTTACGGATTCTGATAACTAGATAATTTGCTTATCACCTATATTAGTAGTACGCGGCTTGGGACTCTGTTTAAAGCTATGATATTGTTGAACATTTACTAGGATGGGATGGAGGCACATATGCACATATGCTGTATGTGTGGTAGCAACATTAACCAATTTTATGAACTTTAGCTGGAAACAACATAACATTATTTTTTTAGAGGTGGAAAAATAATCACCTCTAGATTTATTTGATCATATGTTGTAGTATGGGACACACCATGAACAGCACTTCATTGCGACCAGTAGTAAATATCAATATCCTTGGCTTTGCATAAAAATATACCAAGTCTGCACCTCCTTAACTACCATGTTTCCATGCTCTGCAATAATTGCATGTATTGCCACCCGATGATCATCTATAATTGGGTATGCCCACTCGCTTATTTAGATGTCTTTCTATCTTCTCTGCATATCAAATATGGGCAGTAGCGCCCGCCAGATCAGAAATTTCTTTGTTACTACTTAATTATTTTGTTGATGTTCTGCATTACAATTCCCGTCAGGTGTTGTAGTGAGTTGAGAAATATTATCCGGTAGTTATACTTATATGTCCACTATTTAGACACTCTCATCTCATTTGGTCTCGACCATAGTCTGCCGTACCGGTCCGGCTTGGGACCGGTACCGAATCAGCGTGGAATCTGGTACCGATAGCTTATCGTTGGAGAACCGATATGGGACCAATACAGACCGTTACGTACCGGTTCGGCCGCCACCGGTACGCTGACCGGTACCGATACGCCGATCGGTACCTGTACGGCGGACCTTACTCTCGACTATAGAATAATTTCTGCATTTTAAATTTTGTATTTTCCAAATTATGACTCATTCGGGTAATGTCAGACTGGTTGGATTACCTCTAACTAGTTTTTACTTTCTTTAATGCAGTGAACAGAAAAATATTGGTCAGGTTAGATATTGCCTTTCAAAGGCAATAACTGCTGATCCAAAAGATGTAGGCCTGAGATTTGACCGCGCATTACTACATGTTGAACTTGGGGAGTACCAGAAAGCTGCTGAATCATATGCTCAGATAGTTGCAATCTATCCTGCCAGTATCGAGGCATGCAAAATGGCTGCAAAGGTTGTACTTCTTTCAGTATATGTCCATTTAGACTTTTGAAAACCAGATAACTTAATTTTGATCACAGTTTTAAGTAATTTTATAAGCTTGAATTTTGAATCTATATAACCACATGAATCTCATGTTGGTGCACTGCACCATTTGCTTCCATTATTGATGAATTTTGTTTTTTCTGAGAACTGAAGCTGGGTCACATGAGGCTGAATCTACCCATTGTGTTTTCACTTATTTGACAAGGATGTTTCTTTTAACAATTCAAGAATAACCTTGATTTTGAAATAGTCAGAACAGACCTGTATTATATTGTAGTTTTGTTTTCGGATCTCTTGGCATCTCTCCTATTTGATATCTAAGAGTTGGGGGTTATACAATTATTACGGTATTGAAGTGTGATGCAATGATTTTATGAATTCTTCAATCCAGTTTTTCTGATGCAGGTGCATAGCCCTGAAACCTCATCCCTCCATTGGTCGAAGTTCATTATTATCATTGTCTTATAAATGCCAGATGTTGACAGTGGGAACTTTTGGGCATCTGACTGTATTCTTCTTGTTTGTACAGGTCTTTATTTTGTCATTTGATGTACATGAGTCTCTTATGTATTTGACTCTTCATGCATGTGTTTACCTTCAGCAGATACTGTGCTGCCTGCAGATCAATACTATTTGCAAGCATTTTGTATAATTTGTGGATTTAAAAATTGGACAAGTGATTTTGGAGCAGCATTCTAAGTAATTTGTTGAGGTAGGTTTAATTCTGAATCTTGATTTCTGAATTTTTTCTGTCATTTTTCAGATGTACAGAAAGTGTGGTCAAGTTCAAAGGGCTATCAGTATTCTGGAGGACTGTGTCAATGGTCATGCGTCTGAAACTGATCTGGGTGCTGTTAACCTGCTGATTTCTTTGTACATGGAGAATAATTCACATAACAAGGCACTTAGGCAGATTGAGCATGCACACACAGCATATTGTTTGGAAAAGGGATTGCCGTTACATCTAAAAACAAAGGAAGTAATCTGCCATGCTCATCTTGGAAACATGGAACATGCTGAGGTGTGCTGTCATCCTTTCATTTTGCAACATGTTTGTTTGCTAGTTAATAAGTCCTTGCACGAAATAAATTTCTACTTTTTCAATCATCTGCGCTTCTTGTTTGCTGCCAAGATGATCCAATACTTGGCTGCCTCTACTTGCTAACTATAATTTGATTACATAATAGATTTGCAATTTTGCATTCACATTGCTGAACATTATAAATGTAAAACATGTGTATTAGATATCGTCTGTTTTCTGCAGAAATTCATATTTGACATCATTTCACAGTGAATATAAGCAATATTTCTTTATCACGCCTAGTTCTCCTTTTTCTTTTAACATTGTTTATCCCAAGTCCTCCATTTTGTTGCAGGTTCTCCTTCAGGACATGCAAATGGAGCATGCTGCAGACAAAGGAGACTTGATTACTGAAGTGGCTGACTCGCTTGCAGATCTTAAGAGATATGATTATGCATTGAAGTTTTACCTTATGCTGGAGGGAATTGCAGGTCATGGCAATGTAAGGTAACCTCTGATGTTTTGTACAGACATTTATGTACCTATGAATGGAAGAATGCATGTATATGTACACATATACGCACTTTGGTTGCATTTAAAAGGGGAAGTGTATATATGCACACTATGTACATATATGTACATATGCATATACATTCACACTTTGGTTGCATTTTTTAAAAAAGAATGGTCTTCAAAGGAATTTTGAATTTGTACTTTGTAGTTGTCGCTAGAGGGCGAGCTTTGGTGCAATGGTAGGTTTGCTCCGTTGTGACCTTCATGTCACGGGTTCAAGGTTGCTCAGTTGTGACCTTCATGTCATAGGTTCGAAACATGGAGATAGCCTCTCCATTGGTAGGGGTAAGGCTGCATGCATCTTAACCTCCCCAGACCCCGTAATGGCGGGAACCTCGTGCACTGGGCCTCTTTTAGTTGTTAGTGATTTTCTTTTTGATACTATTTGATGATCGAATTATTACATTCTCTTATGTTTATGGAATCTTGTTTCAGTAGAGATTTCTCTTTAGGAAAGTAGTAATCATAGGGTGTACCACAAAACAGAAAAATCTTTCACACATAGGTAAACATGAATACAGGCAGAAGCAATGACATGTGGAGATGGGTTGATGCAGGACATTCCTTTTAAAATTTTTCTTAAGGACAATTCCCCATATGATGCTTCAAGTTTGTTCATAATTTCTGACTCTATTTATGCAAAGTCAGGATTAGTGATAAACCATTTTCCATACCATTTCAAATTTGACTCATTCTGTATTATTGCATTGGTTGTACCTCCTCATGCGGAAAATGGTCCTGCCAATCTTTTCTGCCAATTGCCAATTGTAAGCCTGATATATGTTATTAACTACTCATTCCCTGTCAATTTCAGCTTTTAGGGTTAAAGTGGCGACTTAACATGATATCAAAGCTCAGATTGTTGGAGGGCATGAGTTCAGATCCCATCCATTCCGGTTATTTATTTAACTATCCCAGTTGTTTGTTATCCCGATTCTTGCATGTTATCTTGACTTGCATCTGTCTCAAGTTGGTTATCCTCCATGTGAATGGTTGAGGCCGCATGCGGGTGGAGCTGTTAAACGTGATTTACATTGTTGACCCATTCTCTGTCAGCTTAAGCTTTAGGGTCAAGTGGTAAATTAACAGTCTAGTGATGGTCTTCCATTTAGTGTTGGAAATCTTAGTTCATTATCTTGATCACAAAGCTGCTAATATCAGTCTCGAATTATTGAGCTGTTGATGCATTTCTGTGTTGTATTTCATCCGTTTATTCATCTACAACAATTTTGGTCTATGTTTTGGAAATATTCTGGAAAACCCAAAATTTATGTTGAATCATGCTTGTTGCCTTTCGACCACACTTGTTTTTGGCACTAAATACATCACCTGATTGATTATGTGTTTTGCTCTTTAACACCTAATTATTTCTTTTTTTTAAAGTAATTACAAGTATAGTTGACCCTAAGTGACAAAATTTCTTTTAAAGAAAAAAATAGATTTTTTTAGGAAATTTATTTACAATATTATTTTTAAAGGAATTTTCTTAATATGTTACTATTTCCTTCTGATAATCAACCAGAATTGTTGATACAAGAGTGCTGAGTGGAAGAGTAAGTGCTTGTGGAGAGTGCCTCGAGAGTTAGTACTTGTATGGGGATTTAACTTTTGCTTCCTTTGCGCAATACAGATTAGTTTGGTGATATTCAAGATGGGGGCTTTTTGTGTAGCTTATTTACAGATGGTCTGTTAATTTAATATTTAGGACTGTTTAGTAGGTTAAGGGATTCAAAATAGTGATTTAAGGAAAATACAACATGTGATCTGCAAAGTAAATGTGGTTATCAGGGATGAAGGGGCAATTAATAAATTATTGGCCATGGGATAGCAAAAAGCAATTTATTTTTTAGTCAGAGACATAATAGCAGATGAAAATGAAATGTCGAGTAACAATGTTCATGGTAGTGTCGGGGGGAAGTTCTAAATGTGCAAAGACACTTTTAAATACTCTGATTGTGGGGCGCCTCTGAGACCAAGGGAAACTATTATGTGCTATTTATGAAGCATGGAGGTGGACATGGTAAATGGTTACACAAACAACGGTATTACCAATACTACAAATCTTTTAAAATAATAAGGTGTACCAAATGGGGATACAACAATAAATAAATTTTATCTTTTTACATATACATAAAAAGAATTCATAAGGCAAAAAAGGCTGTGTCATAATGACATAGTGTCTACTCAATGCAAGAACATTAGCATGCAAAAACCCCATCTTTAAGTCATCACCCAAATCCTAGGCCATGGTTCATATTCCTTACAATTGCATGAATATCACAAATTTTAAGAGGCTATTTGGTTCCTTGCAATTCAATTCCACTTGCCCACTATAGTACTTGCAGTTGCAAGTAGAAATACTGCAATTCTATCTGTAATTGTCTTTGGTTTGCTTGCAATTACAATTGCAAGAAATACTGTTATGTTTAGGCAATTGTAAGTAACAATTGCAAGTGTAGCTAAGTAGGGTTACCTCCTTTAGGAATAGTGAATATAATATCATATAGAAATTATCTTATTATTATTAATTATTTTATACAATTTTATGTTGCAATAATATTTTTATATAGTACTATTGTATTTATTATGCTATTATATGATACGTATTAATATAATATGTTGATATGCCTAATTATATATGCTAGACTACTGTAGTATGCAATAAGCATAACCTTAACCATCCAGCATTTTCTCTATGGGGTCGGCAATATTTATGCTAATTCACCATGTATTCCTATAAATACCTGGTGAATGAAGATCCATAAAGCCGATTCCAAGATAGTTGGGAAAAGGCCAGATGGTTACAGATATAGTTTTTACTATTTCTATAATAATGTAACACCTTATTAGTATAATAATATCAATATGTTATATTTTTTGTACAAGGAATATATATATAAAATAATAAAATTTCATAGGAATATTTATATAATTTCCAAGTGTAATGATATTAGTGGCATGATAATGTGATAAAATATGTTAATAACTTATTAAGCATTTTATAATATGGTATATTGATTCTTATAGTATAACGATAATGGTACAATTGTAATTTTGGTATAATATTATACTAATACTATCATAGGATTGCTGATAATGACATTGCATAATTTTACATAATGGTCATTGTATAACATTATAGTGCTTTACAGATTATGGTGGCGTAATAATAGTATCTATACTCCTATTTTTATACTAATTGTTATATTATGTGAATATAGAATAATATCTTTTTCAGCAAAAAATATAGAATAATATTGTAAATTATGTAGTGCCATAATTGTTCCATTATATACTAATATAATAAAACAATAGCAAAATATCCCATTTATCATTATTTTATATTCAATTATGAATACATGATAGTATCATGATATCATATAATAAAACAATACTATTACACAGTACTATATTATTATATTATAGGCATGCTCAAAGAGGATGAGATTACTGGGAAGTATGATTGCAAGGATGCCATGAGTTAGTTCCAGGACAAGTTGCACCTAATGGCTACAACTTATGTGCAATCAAATGTGGCTGTGAACCCTTTTGCAACAAAAGGGTCAAAAGTAGCTAGTTGCAACTCAATTGCCTGCAGCTGAAGTGGCTTGTGTGAAACCAAATGCCTGCGAGTGCCTGTCTGCAAGTCACCTGCAGCAGTCTAACTTGCTGCTTGCTACTAAGTTTGGTACTCCTTAAAAAAATAAAAGGGTGTGAGTCTTGATGTGGCACCTACACAAGCAAGTCTTATAAGGTATCAAAGGAGGAACTAGCTAGTGGAGGGAATTTTAATTCACATAAAATTGAATTTACCTTGGATAGAAACACTAAATCACTAACATTCCCCTAAAAATTCAAATTTGCAATAAAGTAAAAACTTAAATAATGTAAATATATTCAATAAAACTAAGTAATAATATAAAATTCAGCATCAAAGTTTTACGATCAGGAAAAACAAATTGTGCATCAGTTCTTTTCATAACTTGAATCTTTACCTAGTGTACATGTGGCAGTTAATACAAGGCAAAACCGACCAATGTCTTGAGCATTGGACCAAAATTACAAATTCAATATACACTACAGATCACAGGGAACATGTTTGCACATTAAAGCCTTTGTGCCTATCTCAGACTTATTGGTGATCTATGAAACAGCCTAAATTCCCCTAGGAAGCAACCCCCTTCCATATCTGTATAGGTGAGTCCTTTCAAGGCATCCTGCAATCCCTACATAATAGTTATGAACTCATTCAGAGCTTAATGTCTTGCCTCTTCATATTGCAAGTTAGCATTGATTCATCATAGGCAAGTGCTAAAGCTAATTCTTCTCTTGTATACGTATGCTTTTCCAAATCGCTCATCAACTTGTTCTTACATTTTGAACCTTTTCTTGTTATACCCAGTCATAAGGTAGGATTGACACTGAAGGTGCTTGACATTGTAGGCTTCAACCGCATTCTCCCCAATTTCTATTAGTCTTCTTGGTATACCATTAGATAGAGGATTAGCCATCTTATTTTTTGATTTGACATGTTCAAAGCAATCATTCCATTTTTCCATAATTCCTTTACTCTATTTTGCCTCAGATGTATATATCTGGATATGTATTACATTTTTTATGCTTAGCCTTAGCAATGACTGCTTTTTGATTACAATTGATAGGAATGGCAAGGACTGCCTTGCTCCACAGAGGAAAGTCTGGAAGTGGCTGCTGAGTCAATCTGCCTCCTCACCTTTTTTTTTGGTAAAAGCGGCTACTCATCTCATATAACTCTAACGTGAGTACAACCTGCTAAATCGCAGGAAAGTAAAAGTTGCAAATCAGGATGAACGTCTGCTACAGACGTCCAACAAAAATCCCTGGAATGCCGGGCAACAAAAGAGGCGACCCAGTCTGCAGCCCTGTTCGCCTTCCTGAACACGTGTCCTATCTGGACATCGCCCATCACCCGCGCCACCCTACGAGTCTCCCGAATGAGAGGGTGACCATCCCCAAATCGATCCGTCCCTCGTAGCCAGTCGATAACCACAGATGAGCTTCCTCACCTTTAAGGCCAAGAGCAATGAACTCTTCCTCCCTAGTGGATCTAGAGTTCAAAGTCTATTTGGTAGACCTCTAAGAAACTATAGCGCCTCCTAGATCGTGTGTGTGTGTGTGTGTGTGTATCCACAAATTTCTTTGGCCTCTTTTGTTGCAGAGAGACAATAATATAGTTGGGTGCCCTTCATAGAATAATCCATGGGATATTGTAACCTTAATACCTCATTATTCTCTTTAGGGCAATCTAATAAAATTTATTGGATCAACTAGTGTATTGACTAAACCTTCATATTGCATAGGAGATATAAGGTTTCTTTTGGATTGTGAAGTTATCTATATAGTCATGTTTTATTAGGCATAATATATTCTGCTTACTCCTTGAATTTATTTTTCACTTCTAAAAAGATGTATCTTCTTTTTCTTAAATATGCTTTATAACTCAGATGCATATATGTTCGCCTTAAGTTCACTTCCGACAAATGCTGCCGGCAAGTCTCCCTGTTAACTTGTTTGTGTTGTTTTGTATTCTTTGAACCTCTCTTTTACCCCTCCCCCTATATGAATTTAGTTTGCCCCCAATTATCTGCTTCTTTCAAAAATTCAAAGCTTAGGGTGCGCTTTTCCTTCTTAATGCTTGTTTTTTTTGCCACTTTGTTTTATTTTTGTTATACTAAAATTTACTTGGTTTACCATGCACTGCTTTTATTGTAATAGTTGTATTCATTCAGTTTTTATTTGGCCTTGTAAGAGTGAAGTTTTAATTCTACATTGTTGTGGTCCTTATTTCTTTTCACAGAGCAGCTTTTGTCTTTTTTTGTACTATGTCAGCAAAAATTTATAGCAAAAATCATAGTACAAGAAGTATCAGATAGTGAAATTTAGAATTTTCTTAATTAGAATATGTGTAAAGTGGTTTTTAGGACATAACTTTTGTCAGTTAGTGTGGCATGGATATCTTTGTTTTTTCCCTGAGTGTTGAATGTGAAGTAGGTTAAATGCTTTTACACAAAAATTATCTCAATGTTGCTATTATTTCTCAGCCATATCCTTCTTCATGGTTTAATTTATTTGCTCTTCTGTAAAGTTTATTATTGAATATTTCTCCAATTCCTTAAATCTGCAGGGTGGTTTGCATCTTAAAATTGCTCAATGTTACATAGCCCTGAAGGAAAGAGGAAAAGCTATTCCATTCTTCTACAAAGGTTCTTAAGATCTTTCTCTGTTAGAGCATTATTAGAAAATCAGACAGGGTGATTGCTGGAAATATGTTCTATTGTAACTCACATGGTTTATTCACTTATTATAATTATTTTGCATGTTCGTGTTTTCTTTTGATTAAACGTTGCGCTACCTTGTCTTCAAGCAACAACTATGCTTTTGTTGCTATCAAGTATCAAGATTTATTCGCTAAAAAACATGTCGAAATAAATTTATATCTGTTAGCATTTGCCATACTGTTGCATGGACATGAATGCAGTAATTAATCTTGAATATGTATCCAAGCATCTCGTTTGGCAAGAGGAAAAATGATGATGATGCATGGATAAGTAGGGAAGAAAGAAATTCATTAAACCCCCCCCCCCCCCCCCCCCCGCGTCTTCTCTCTCACACGCACATATATATTTGTTGTACATCAATAGATACCATATTTTGAGCTCTCTAATGTACACATCCAAACTCTCAACTTTGATAAAGGATATAAGAAATATTAGACCACACACAGTTATTTTAACACCTACATCCTTGACTAATCTCTAAAAAAAATTAAAATTTCATTTTGAATGTCATTATGATGGGTTGATTGAACTTTTGGAAGAAGCCAACTCTCCAATGTTTTCTATAAGTTGCAAGTTGCAACCAAGGGATTTGATAAGTATCTAATTAATATGACATATATTCGATGTGGATTCTTCGTATTGGACATGAGTGCCTTGGTAATACAGATTCCTACTTTTGAGCACAACTTAAGAATGTAAACAGCTTAGTTTTTAAGTCAGTTATCTATTGTGTGTGCACATGAAATGTACATGATTGCAGTCATACTTCTGCCTCCAACTATATCAAAACATCTTCTTGGAAGTTGAAGACATAATCACCATGTAAGCATTTTAGAGAGACACTCCTTTATTATGAAGCTTTACAAATTGAGTACTATAATCCATGTCTTTACCATTTGTCGGAAATCTTTGGGTTTCACAAAACATCATCACTCTTCAAATTGTTTTAAAGAACAGCAGAATTATAGTTTACCATTATTACTTTAGTTTTTTACATTCTTCAAGCTTTTGAACACAATTCTAACTTTAGGTGGTTGTTTGGCTTTCTGTCTGTTTTAAAAATGAATAATCATAACACATGGTTTTGTAAAAACAATGTTTTATAAAAATAAAGGGAGAGGGACCTTTGGTAATAAAATTAAGTTTTTTTGAACTATCAGTCTTTTGAAAACATGTATAAATCTGCTTCAATATGGGAACTAATAGAACTCAGTCCTTCTAGGTTTTGTGTAAACTTTGACAGCCAAACATCCCTTGGTGCTGATCTAGTTGATTTTGGGAATTGTAGTCTTACTTGAGCAATACAAGTTTCCTTTCTACACTTTAGTTGGCAAGAACCAATAGAAACTCTTTTTTATCAAAAATCGTAGGCAATGTTTTGTGAATATGGTGTGGGAATTGCTTCTTGACATTTAAGGTCAAACTTGGGAAGAGAAAATGTTAAGTTCTTTTGACTTTCCTATGTGAGAGATATTGCATGAATGGTTACATATATAATATGAACAACATTCATCTAAAACAATTAGCATAAGTTTTATAGTTGTTATACCCTATAAAGCAACAAATACAATGTTTCCTTGTCTCTGTTATCGAGCTTTTCTCTCTAGTTGAAAGACAAATAATTTAGCATTGATTGTAATTATAAGAGTCATGCCTTAAATGCTAGGTGTAAGCTTCTTGTTTATTTTTGGTGTGTTAAAAGTATGGTTAGCACTTAGCACTAGTTCATAATGCTGGTGGTTAGGAAGTTCGAGGCCTCTACATTATGCTTGATAAGATTGGATAGCTGGAAATAATAATTGAATATTTTCTACTTACACCAAGTTGATTTTTAATGGACAGATTTTTGCATTTATATTGTCGACCATTATTGCTGGTACCTTTAAAACATGAGATGGTTGAACTCTTATATGAAATCTAAACTAATGTTTCAAAAATATCATATGGTTTTAAAATTCATATTCTCTTTTATGTCCTGTACATGCGCTTGATAACAGATGACGAAATTTCAGTAATTATTTTATTTTGTCTGAGGCATGCTACCTTTAACAAGTTGCAATGATGTCTGCACATCGATTGCTTCCAAAGTTTTGCTGTTCAATGTCCCTGTCCATGTTGACTGAGAGGCAGGTCTCATTCCTAGGTTATAAATATTCTTACATTATATAGATACAAGAGACTATACCGCATTTGTATCTTCATCTATATCTCTTGCCCATTTTAGACAAGTAAGATCTGTAGCCAACCGTACAAGCAAGCCCCCTCTCCTTCGGTGTGGCATAACAGCGGCAGAGTCCTTGTCTCAAAACAAAACGGGGGTTCCGTCCCCTTTATTTTTTTTTTGAAATTTTTTTAAGTGAAATTGATAGCGATTGCCCTCTCCCTATCCCTCTCTCGGCCTTCCTTCCTTCCTCTCTCCTTTCCTCTTTTCCTCTCTTTCGTTACGCCATGGCTAGAGTAGAGGGGGCTCGAACACCTATCCCTCTCCCTCTCCCACTCTCTCTCTCCCCCTTTCTCTCGCCTTCTCTCTCCCTCTCCCTCCCTCTCTCTTTCTTTCCCTCTCTTTCCTTCTCTCTCTCCCTTTTCCTTGCCCATGTCTCAAATGTGGGGTGGAACCATGCCAGTTCACCCTTGGTACAGCTCGGTATGCCTTGAACCGTATGGTTCGGGGCGGTACAATGAACCATGTAAATGATGGTTGTAGTCTTGTTGTTCTCGAGTGGGGAGATTGTGGAATTTGATATTTGATGTTCAAGTGTTCATGAGGTCAATCATCTAGTGTAGGATTTCTGTCGGTGATTTTTAGTGAAAAAAAGATGTCAAAGCAGAGGGCAAGTTGAGTTTGTGTTAGGAGAAAGAGATTGTTCCTTATTGTATTTGTCAAGATATTTGATACATTATTCAGTATTGTCCTTGATGGCAAGGTTTTAAATATTGTGGGACGAGGGAGTCTTGGTTTCCCCATGGAGCAAGATGCCCTGCATCCTGTCCCCTCCTATCCTTTGGCTATCACCCCCCGCCCCCTAAAAAAAAGTGTGCTGGCTGGGGCATTAGCATTAGTGAGCACCTGTCCCAGTTCAAAAGAGGCAGAGGCCCCACTAAGAAAAAGAAAAGAAGGCTGAGGGGACACGCTTTCACGAACCTAGCACCAAGAGCAGGTTACTAAACCGAGGGGATGTGCTTTTGCAAATCTAGCAATGAGACCCAACGATTGAACCGAGAGAGAGAGAGTGGGTTGGGGGGGGGGGGCATGCCATACGTTGCCTTTGCTGTGCGCAAGAATTGATGGTCTTTGAAGGCCCATTTGAGGGGATTGACAAGAGGAGAAGGGGGGGGGGGGGGGTGAGGGGAAGGGCCTTGCTGTCATGAGCAAGGATAACCAAACTAGCGCTGCCACCATGGCTGGAGGAAGAGTGGTGGAGGATGTGCTTTCTTCTCAGATCAAAGTCCCAGCTGGTGTTTCCATGGGACCAGGAGCCTGTGTAAGAGGGATCGAGGATCTTACGGTCCCACCCTTGTCCCAATTCTTGTTTTTCATAGGAACGGGACATGATATGGCTGGGGTGCCCCCTCTCCCACAGATTCTTGAAACTTTGCTTGTGGTATATATGTCATATAGGCATGAAGATATGCATACTTGAATCCCCAAGCTAAATTTACTTTATCCGTTCATCAGCTTGATTTTGTAAATCGGTGGGCCTTATCATGAGATAAGGGGAGGATAAAAAAATAATATATGCAGTTTCTGTAAGGTTTTATCATATAACAGTGGATGGTATCCACTATATATGGGAGAGAAGAATTTTTAGTATTAACTCGGATGATCCAAGCCTTCACTACCTTGTCATCTTGGATAGGATCCTTAGTGAACTGTAATCCAATAAAGAATAGCATTAAGGTGAATGACAATTTTAATTTTTGTTCAAAGTTAAAGTTATTCTTTTTCGTACCTTCAATCATGACTTAGTTAAAATGTTAAATTAGTTCTGTTCTAATTGGTTGTGAGAAAAATCTTTAATGCATTGCACTACTTTCTATGGCGGGGAATGGTCACAAGAGAGTAGTTGCAAAATATTATAAGCCAATAAGAGGGAATTGTGTAGGCTTTGAAATTCATTATGTAGTCATCTTGTAAACATGCTAATACTTGAATGAGGCCACCTTGGCAAGATGGTGTAATACTTTGCACTCTCTCACTCGCAGAGGTGCATGAGCACATCCGCATGCTCGCACTATGTATATGCCTTTCACCTTTTTTGGGCACCTTTGGATCTATAAATCTTGTTACGTGCTCTTCTTTGTCTATTTTTGTTCCTCCAAGCACGAAGTCTTGGCTGCTATTTTTGCATGTAACTTTTGCATCCATTCATCTTGAATTTTTTTTTAGTTTCCAAATGGCTTACGAGACTTGGTCATTCTACCATTCATGCTGTCTTATTGTAGCTTTGCTACCTGATCTAACTATAATCTTAAAGCCTTTAAATCCATCTCGACTGAGATTCCTTATAGCTGAATCTCATAATTTTCTAATGCCCGGCAGTTGCACAATTCATGCATTGATTTTTTTAGTTTTATTTATTTATTTATTATTTTTGTCTGAGTGTGTTTTTGGAAGGGGGCTAAGTTTTTCAGAAGTTTCTTAACAATTTGCAGTTTGATATGTGATAATGTTTTTCAGCTCTATCTGCAATGGAGGATAATATTGATGCCCGTTTAAACCTATCCTCCATTCTTCTTGAGGAAGGAAAAGATGATGAAGCTATTATTTTGCTTTCCCCTCCTAAAAGTTCAGGTAATTTGATTCTGAGGCATCAGTTTTTCCTCTGGTTACTAAAATGTTTATAGAAATTGTTGGTATCTTTTGTTTCCTAAAAGTTGTCTTGCATTTTATCTTACAGAGCCAGTCTTTGATTTATGTTCCATGAACTCCAAACCCTGGTGGTTTAGTGGAAAAATCAAAATGCAGCTTGCTAAAATTTATCATGCGAAAGGGATGCTTGAGGATTTTGCTGAGACAATCTTTTCATGCATTCGTGAAACGCTACTTGTTGAATCCATGAACCGAAAGGTAAATTTATGAATCATTCCATTCCAGTACATGCACACACACAGATAGACCACATTCTCTTTCCTGATCTGTTTGTTGCAGGATAAGATGAGCATTTTAAAGTGAAGTTTTTCTTTCTATTACTTTTGTGTTTGGCAGATAAATTTGTAATAGTTGAATTTTGCTATTCTGGTGATCCCTCTTCAAGTGCATCTCGTTAAATGTGAAATTTAAGTTAAATGTGAAGTTTAAGTTAAATGTGTTCCTTGTAATAGTATCTTAAGTTGGTGTTTGAATGCAATGACTACTGGACCAGAGGTTCATGGTAAGCTAGAAATTGATAGTGACATACTCCATAGATTCTTAGGCACTTGATCCCTTCGTCCATCAAGTAGGAAATTATTTTGATGATGACAAGAAGGTCAAGGAAGTGAATAAAATCCTTCCTGCTGAATCAAGATTCATCATAATCGTTGGTCATGAATAGACCTTCCAACACCTTCTTGATCAGCATGACTGAAAGCAACTGCATTAAATTGATACCAGCTTATTGAAGGCTTGATCTAATGGACTTATTTCTCTCAAAAAATCTAATGGACTTATTTGGTAACATTGGAGTAGGGAGAAAGCTGTAAACGATTCAATGAAGATTCAGTCGTTCAACCTTCTAATTTTGCAAGAAGGATTTGCATGTTCAGATAACCTCCATGAGAGTTTGTTGCATGGTTTGCCGTACCGGCCTGAATCGGGCGGTATGAAGTGTATTGTACTATACCAACGCTCAGTACATCAAAAAATTTCATGCCGTACCATACCGATTTTGTGCTAGTGTGGCACCAGTACGGGGTCCAGTATTGAGACGGCTTGGTTGTTGCAATAAAAGGGCTTCCTGTGAGGTGTGATCCATGAACATTATGCAATTATGTCCCGTCTAATGAGTTAGGCTTGATCCAATGGAATAATTTTTCTCTCAAAAGTCTAACGGACTTATTTGGCAGTTGGCAACATTGGAGTAGGGAGAAAGCTGTATGCCCCACGATAAGGATTCAATTGTTCAGACTTCCAGTCTCTTTGTAAGAAGGATTTGCATGTTGAGCAAACCTATATGAGAGTTTGTTGCGATAAAGGGGCTTCCTGTAGGCTGCCAACCACAAACATTATGCAGTTATATTTCTTCAGATGAGTTAGGCAATTCTTGTATGATGCTCAAAATCTTTTCCCTAGGAATTTACCTATTTCAAGTTTGTGGGATGCTCTTCGACATGGGGTATATTGGAAATAAAGGGCAGCACAGTGCATGAGGCTCCCGCCATTGTAGGTCTAGGAAGGGTCAAATATATGAAGCCTTACACCTGCATGCAGAGGGGCTGTCTCCGTATTTCGAAACCATAACACCCAGGTTACAATCCAGTAACTCTACCGTTGCACCGAGGCTCACCTTCACTTGGGATATGGTAATCCTAACCAGAAAGCAAATGGAACATGCCCGTTTCTTTTCCCTTTTTTCGATTTGGAGAATATATACAATGTCAAAGACGAACATCTTGTTATCTGTTTCATACAGTGGGTAGTTCAGTTACTGCTACAAAACATGGGCAGGAGGAACATTTCAAAAAGCACAATTTTGCATTTTACAGTGTGCACCATGTCTAAGAAGACAAAATCAGCTCCATACTTTGTGTAGTTCCGAGCTGACTATGTAGAACAATGTTTGAAAAGGTGGATCCTTGAGGTGAAATGTTCAGATTCTTAATGAGGCAAGGCATAAGCCTTGAGGCATAAGACACAAGTCTCAATGGTTGCTATAAAACTTAGATAGGTAGCAAGGTTCATGTGAAAATCACTTGGTAAAGGAATGAGTTTGGTGTTTGTAAACTATGTCATAAATCACATAATATCGAGCAAAACTTTTACTCAGTATTTAGTTAAAACATCTTTATCATCCTATACTTAAGTTTGGTATTCAAGTAGCATTGCCATGCATGAGTAAGGAAAAAGGTCCATTCCCTCCCACCAGTTTGAAAATAGTCAATAGTATACCTACCCTATAGAGCATAATATAATCCCAATCAAGGTTCGCTGTACCGGTCGGTACCGAGCGTACCATACCCATACCGATGGGTACCGGTATCGGTACACCAATGTCGGTACGGTCGGTACCGAGCATACCGTACCGTACCGACACTCGGTACGTCTATACTAGTGCGGCACCGGTACGGGGTTCGGTACCGGTACGGCGAACCTTGATCCCAATAATGTCCACCTCACGAGTCTCATCATGTGATATGCATGCCTTCCTCTTTAGATGAAGAAGACAGTTAATGAAAAGATGGTGAAGGATCCAATTCCCATTTCTAACTTAAAGACTGTAACTTGTCCGCCAAGCGTATGTTAAGTTTAATGCTCTAGCCAAAGAAGTCATGGCATTATCATGTCAAGCCATTGATCAGCTAAATAAATGTACATATGCTGTTTACAGCTATTTCTTGTTTGGTGAGTAGTGTGAGTAATAGTGTAAGTATCCAGAATTCACATTTCCTTTGAAGCAGTGGGCCTTGTTTAACCTCCTAATATGACTCCTCAATGTATCATGTCCGGATCTACTTTACCCAGAAGTTATCTTGTTGTATGTCCCCCTGTGGTTAGTATTGTTTTGTCAGGGTGCATATTAGGTTGCACTTGAATTTCGACTAATGTGTAGGAGTACCAAATAGTTCTATGGTCTTGATTAAGGTTATTTACTTTCTTACCCTGGCATTCTTAAGTATTTGCATATCAAACATAAATTAATTGCTTGACTTAATGTTTTTTGCAATGTTATTATATTCTAATAGGTGCGACGTGCAAAAAGACTTCCAAAAAGTGTTCTATTTGAAAGGGTCAAGTTGTTGGGTGATCAACATGCTGACAATGTATTTCATGGGTTTAAACCAATTGCAACAACATCAGAATTGTGAGTTCTCATATCCCATTTCAACATATTTACCACTCTGTGTCGTCTACCTTTGCATGTCTAATGTTAGTAAACTTATTTTTTATAAAACTTAATGTAAGAGGTCTTTAAGTTATGCTGGTTTTGTTTAACAGTGTTTGATGTGTGCTAATTAAATATTCTCGATAAAAAGAGCTCACATTGTTGATCTTGTATTTGGTTACTACATCAATAAACTTGCATCTCTCCCATATATGTGTATGTGTGTGTGATCCGCTTGGTAGATATAATCTTTGTTATCACCTGTTCACTTGTTCATACTTTCCTGTTTTAAGCTGGTTTAGTATTTTGTATGTGATATATTCTTTGTTTATTCTTTATTTCAGGACCAAAGCAGCTAGAGCAAAGAAGTTGCTTCAAAAGAAGCAAGCTTTAAGGGAAGAAAAGAAAGCAGCATTATTAGCAGCTGGAGTGGATTGGCAAAGTGAAGACTCAGAGAATGAAGTTCCGGTAGTAATTGTATCATTGCAATTTTGCTGCTTTGATCTTGATGGTATTCTTTTTACCTCTTACATCTTGACTTGTTTCGTATGATTTGTGATATTTTCAGCGGAAGGAAATACAAGAACCTCCTCTGCCTGGACTCCTAACCAATGAGGAAAATTATGAACTTGTATTAGATGTTAGTATTTCCTTCTAGCACTTGTTTACTTTATGATTTGTTTGATTTTTATGTTTTCTTGTGCTTGTTAGACATATTCAGAAAAGCTACTTGAATTGGAGATGTGCAGGCCTGGTGACACAAGTAGAGGTCCAACTGTCTAGTTCACCATATTACGGATAGTTCTTTATAACAGACACAATTTACCACTTTTAATTTTCACGAACTTATCAGCAGTGTAACCTTTTGTGTTGTATAGCTAATCATTATATTTGTTAATTCAGAATGTCCAGTTCTAGATATCTGAAATGCATCTCAAGGTTTGGAGTCTATTTAACTGACAGTTTGGTACAAGGTTTGCTATCTCGGTACCGGATCCCGTACCGGTGCCACAGTAGCACAGTATCGGTACAATACGGTACCGAATTTTTTTTTAGTACAATATGGTATGGCCCGTACCATCATATTCCAGCTGGTATGGCCTTGTTCTGGTGCATGATTATGCTCTCAAAAGGAATTGGCAGCATAATGCTCCTTCATATATTAAATCATTTAAAGTCAAATTTTAACTGGGCCAGTACGACATACCTTGGTCTGGTGCATGATTTTGCCCTCAAAAGGAAAAGGCAGCGTAATGTTCCTTCATATATTAAATCATTTAAAGTCGGATTTTATTGAATGGAACAAAAATTACATCATATGAGGTCGTACAAAAGCAAGGCCATAACAAAGGTTTTTCCTCACAGGACTTTTTTTGTGGTTGGGGGTGGTGGAATCATTTCCAAATACAAACCTTGTTACAAGTAATAATATTTACGTCTCATCGTGAAAAATCTTCTTACAAAACTCAGATATATGTCTGGTATCAATTTAAAAGGTTATTCCAGTTTCTTCCTCATTGTGGTCACCATCGATGGCCAGCATGTGGCATGCAAGATTTTAAATAGGAGCATTGCATTTTTCTGATAATCTGTGCTTGACCAAGCAAATCTTGGTGATTTTTCAAATTGCTGATGAACAGATAATCTCCAACTAATGGAAAGTTTATATGTCTATTGGTTTTTAACTCTTTAATGATAACTCTTTAAATCTTACTTTTTGCACTCATTCTATGGAAGTCAATGTACCCTTTTATATAATTATTGGCCAGCATAACCCCATGCTGTTCTCTTCTTTTGCTTTCACATTTGCAGCTCTGCAAAGCATTGGCGTCCTTGCAGCGATATTGCGAAGCATTAGAGATTATCAACCATACTCTGAGATTAGCATACAACACAATATCTATGGAGAAAAAGGAGGTCCTTCGATCATTGGGCGCTCGTAAGAATAATTTGTTATTTTATGTTAATGTTGAATTTGACAATCCATTAGGAATTACTTTCCTCGATATGTTTGAGAGTTTTATGTTATTGTTTACAAGAATTTCTAATGTTAAAGGTTTTGTATTTTAAGCCATGCTGTTTTGTATGTTAACATCTTAATCTTTTCTCTACCTACAGAAATAGCATATAACACCAGTGATCCACAACATGGATACAATTATGTAAGATACATGGTTCAACAACATCCTTACAGCATAGCTGCCTGGAATTGCTATTACAAGGTTGTTACAAGGTAATTGATATCACTGATTTACTGGGGATAAGCATTGGATATGGTTGTCACATTTGATTGTATTCACGGTCATATGATGCGATGGAGAGGTTGAGCTCTAGAGGAAGTAATGTGATGTGCTGTTGCACCCAGTTTGTGATTTTATTGCCTACTTCCAGCTTTTTTATGCTTTCTTCTCGAGTTACATGCTAGCAACTAAGCAAAGTAACCTTCTTACCAAGCTCTTATCTGTAATGTGGTATCCTTTTACATTTATTCTCCACCATATAATTGACCACATAATTCCCACTTCATGCTCTTCAATTCATCATTCCTACCATTTTAACGGAGTACCAGACTTTTGAATTTGTTCACTGTCCAGCCTCAAGAAGTTCAGCAAAATTAGTCAGCACCACGTCTTTGGTTCACCATTTAGAGTATTCGAATGTTGATCTCAGATTGCTCATCACACACCAGGAAGCATATGTTCTGGCAATCACAGTGAAGCAAGGTTTCAAATACTATTAGAATGGGATGGTACCACTGGTACCATACCATTCTGATGAAAAATCAGCACTAGTATGAGCCTCAGGATGCAGAAACCAGTTAGACTAGTATGTACCGACTGTAATGGTCCATACCACTTGGTACCAGATCAGTATTGATGGTACCATGTAGACTATATTGGCCAGTACCGGTTACTTTTCATTCATTGTCCTCTCGGTCTCAATACACATACGAACCATACCGGTAAAAATTTCGTATTTAAAACCTTGCTTTCAAGTGTAATGACTAGTGGATGGATAAAAATTTCTACTTGTCTTCATGATTGGACCACTTCAATGCCTGAAGGTGTTGTAAGCAATCTAACAGACGTTCAAATCGAAGATTGACTGAACTTATCTAAGCATGGTTTGCATTGATATATTAGTTAGGTTGTTACTTAATAGAACTGATTGGATGCAGTTCAGCACTCAGTCCTTTCATCTTCATTTTTCAGTAAAATCCTTTAGAACCCTATTCGATGTGATTTAATTATCTCCAATCTTGGATCATTCATCTTGTGGTCGCTATGTCCCGTTTGGATACGTATGTTGGAATCAGATTGCTTTGAGTTTGTAATTTTGTATGACATGTTAAACACTCCCATATCCTGTCCAATCTATAGTGTTTTTTCTCATTTTTTGGAAACTTGAACATCTTGGCTGGCTAATCTGTAAGGTTTTCAGATTTTTGGGTGATGTTTATTGGACAATCTTATGTCATAATGTTTTTCATCATCCTTGATGGTTGGATCCATGGTACGCCATAAGGGGCGTATTGTACCTATCGGTTCCGCACCAGTACATGGTACGGAGGGCATACGGATACTCGGTACGCCGAATCGGCCTTGTACCTTACTGTACTAACACAGTGATAGGGTGGCACCGATACAGGACCTGGTATCGAGACGACATACTTTGGTTGGACCGTTATCACTTTATTACTTGTCTTTGACCTCTTTGGACTGCTTGAATCTTAGATTTTTTTTTTTTGAATTAGTTACTGCTCACCAATTGGTCTCTCTTGGTGATTTATCTTTTTACTGAAATATTGTGTCATGCTATCAACTAAGTAATTGCCAACTAAAGTTACTTAGTTGATAGACCTTGGTAACTTTCATGATGATGGGCTCTTATATTCTAGAACTTTCTCGGTATAAGACTTTAAAGTAAAGTTCACCGTCTCGGTACCGGACTTCATATTGGTGTCGTACTAGCATAGTATCGGTACGGTACGGTACACAGTTTTTTTAGCGTACCGGATGTCGGTATGCCACTGATATCGGTACGGTATGTTCAGTTTGGTACGGTACAACATACCATGTTTAAAGCATGGTATGCTGTACTGCTTCAAATCTTATAATTTGGGGCATATTGAGCCGTACCGATATGATTCCGCCCCTCGATTCGAGAAATTGGTGAGGGGGTGGGAGGGAGAAGGAAATAGAGGAAAAGAGAGGAAGAGGAAGGGAGGGAGAGGGAGGGGGAGTGAAAGATAGGCAGAGGGAGGGAGAGGGAGGTTCGTTTATATTTTTTGAGTTTTCTAAGTGAAGTCGGCGAGCCCCATTGACTTCACTTAATACTTTATAAAGTAAAAGGGGCCCCTCGCCCCTATTTCGTTCGAAACATAGGAGCTAGAGGGCTCCCTCCACCTCCCTCCGCCTATCTCTCTCTCCCCCTCCCTCTCCCTCTCTCCCTCCTTTCCTCCCTCTCTCTCTCTCTCCCCCCTCTTTTCTTCCTCTCTTTCCTTCTACCTCTGCCTTTATTTCAGAGCAGCCGGAGGACAGGGGGCTCAAAAGCCCTCTCTGGCCTCTCTTCCCCTCCCTCTCCTGCTCTCTCCCTCCGTTCCTCACTCTCCCTCTCTCTTGTCCTCTCTTTCCTTCTCCCTCTCTGGCTCTCCTTTGTCGGTTCGGCGCAAGTTGGCACGGCATGGTACCGTCCCATATCGTACTGATGGGCAACCGGTATGGGTCTTGGTATTGCTATGATGGGCAACCGGTATGGGTCTTGGTATTGCTACCACCGACCTTGCTTTAAATGTATCTTCCCTACATAGTAATGAACCTCTAGGTTGCTTGGCATGCCCCTTCAAAAACTGAGTGCTAATTTTTGGACATTTCTTTTTTTTTTTTAGATGATGGTATGCGTTTGCCTAATCTTTTATTAAAACTTTTTCAACTTCCGTGGCTCTCCTTATAGCTTTCTTGATTTATAGGATAACATTACATACTGGTGGAAGGTGCCATGTTTAAAATACTGGTACTGACCATGATACATGTTTTTTAATGGTCTAGTACAGTACCAGTTCATACTGTACTGACTCAGTACAGTGTTGTGTACTAGTATCATACAAAAAAGCCATATTTGATTTTGTACTTTTAGATTTTTTTAAAAATCTTTTTGATGCCTAAAATGAATGTTAACTGGATTTTTTTTCCATGTTCAGGTGGTTTTTGATGGGGTGGTTGATGCTGGATTGCCGGTGTTGGTACTGATACGGCAGGTTTCTATAGGTTTTTTTTTTTTAATTTTTGACAATTAGTGGCCGAAGATAAGGATTGGTGGGAAGAAAACTTACCAGATCTTGGTTGAATCTAGTGTCTAGGAGGCGGGAAGTGGGTGGAAGAACCACAAGTCCCTCCTTCCCTTTTCTTCTCCCTCCCTCTCCCTCTCCCTCTCCCTGTTTGTCTCTCACCCCTCTCTCTTCCTTGGTCAAAAGACTCTTGGGGGTACAAATGACTGCTAGAATAGAAGAGAGAATCTGAAGATGGCTCTTCTCTCTATTTTTTTTTTGAAAACATGACGAACTAATAGTTCAGGCTGGGTACTAGCAGAATTGGCCATGGTGCTGGCCCTTACTAGCCTTTGCAGATTGATATGTCTAGTATGTACCAGTTGGAACTGGTTTCAGAGTCCTGACCCTGGTACCACTACCGGAAAATCATTGAGATGGTATGGCACTGGTGGTACCTTTCTGAATAGCCGCTAGTTAAAATCCTAAAATTTATACACCTACGAAACGGAGTGTTTACATCCCTCACAAGACAAATTGTTAGGTGAAATAATAATGAGCCAATATTGTCTGCAAGATATTAACGTTCTTAGTTCATTTGTTCATTGTCTAAACTGAAGATGCTTGGTGTCTCACCATAGAGTCAATAGAATATGTTTTATCTTGTTGAAGTGAAGAAATGGCAAAATTCTAAGCAGAATGTATCTTGTGATTTATCACCTTCCGTCTGATCTTGTTGTGTTAATGGCATATCCATGGCCTTGAAATCTCATAAGAGTAGAACTGTTGTTGTATAAAGCTTCATTCTAGGTCTTGCTGCTTGATGTTTTATTGTTATTTTTTGGTTTCTTCCTGCTTGTTATCTTTCTTAAATAAATCACTTGTATACATATCATATAAGCTTTATTTTATCACTCCTATATACTGTAAGTGTTTAAAATTGCTTAGATTTGTTGATAGAAAGTTACCATAAGGTTCCTTAACTTATTGACAGGACAATGTTGCACATGTCGTATAATGTCTGCTAGTATAGATTTTCAAGTAGCGCTAATATATATTTTGTTTCCATCTGATGTCTAGATTTGACACTCGCTTTTCAAGACATTTTAAATTCCTACATTATGTGCTGGTTTCTCGGAGAGATTGTGTACCTGCTTTGCTCATAAATGGCCATCAATTTACTATGATTAGTCAGCATCAAACAGCTGCTCGGGAGTACTTGGAAGCTTATAAACTACAGCCAGAGAATACACTTATAAATCTTTGTGTTGGTATGTTATTCTTAAAGTTGGTTGATTTTCTCTTTTCTGGCAATTGCTATAGAAAGCTATTTTATTGCAGGCACTGCTTTGATTAACTTAGCCCTTGGGTTTAGGCTTAAGAATAAGCACAAATGTGTGGCACAAGGTCTGGCATTCCTCTACAACTATCTACGCATTTGCAATAATAGCCAGGTTTGAAAACTTGAATTCTTTGTTACGTTTTTGGTACATTCATTGCTTCCACTAACATGCCATGATCTATACCTTGTTCTTTGCTACATGAACATCTTGTAGCTAATTGTCTATATTTTTGCAACATGTATATGCACTAGACTGGGCATTCACCCAGTCACGCTGAGTGCTGAGACCCTGGCCCTAGCCTGTGCTGAAGGCCTAAAATGTTCAATTGGGTAGACCTACCCTTTAAAATTTAGGCTTAAGACTGACTCAGCCCAACCTGACAACCTAACAAAAGTGCTCATCTTGTCCCTTTCTAGACGGTTGGTCGCATTGTAAGAGAGCCAATAATGGTTGAAAGACAAGGGAGCGGACAGAGCTTAGTAGCTGGAATCTTCTACCTACAGTAACATACCTGCTTTAGAATTTTCTTGGAATCTCGAACTTGCACTTATTTCCTAAGCAATTCCTTATGTGTTTCAGAAATATCTGCTTCCCCGCATGGACACTGACACTGCACCTGCTCTCGAAATCTGGCAGCCAAGGGACTTGGGTGGATTACAATGAGATATTGAGATCATAGGCTATGTTCATGGATGTATGGGCTAGTGGCAATCACAGATGAGGTGCCCTCTGTGTTTTTTTTTTTTTTTGTGGGGGGGGGGGGTGTCGGGTTTGGTGAAGAAGAGATAGAGGTGGCAAACCTAACTGATGATGTTCCTGCCTGTTCTTGGGGAAGAGGAAGAGAGGAGGCAGCGACAGCAACATTCTAATGTGGTTATTCCTTGAGCTCAAGCAGGAGGGAGGGAGAGGGAGCGAGAGAGGGAGGTGGGGGAGGTTGCTGTCGGGAATTGTGATGGAGGCGAGGGAAGGTAGGATTACACAGGATAGTTGGAAAGGTTCATGAGAATTGATAATAGGTTTTGAGAATTTATTAGATATGAGATTAAAATATAAAGGATTTGCCTATATTTCATTTTTATTAACAAAGCAAAAAGAGAGTAGGGTGCACTGGTGCAGTGGCAGAGTGATGATTGCAGGTGATGATGTCAAGTAAGGTGGTTAGCAGGTAGTTGAATTTCAGTATTGAAAAGAAAGAAGAGCGAGGAAGGATATGAAAGGGAATGCAGCATTTTGCTTAAGTTCAAAGGGCCAATTCTTATGATTGGGTCCATACAGTTCAATATTCATCTACCCGGTTGTCTGCATTAAAATATATGACAAAGATCAGGTCTTTCCACAATGGCGAAGTGCTCACTATAAAATATAATATAATACATGTATAAATATATAAATCATAAAATATAGTATATACGGCTTCCAACCGGGTCAGGTTGGGCCAATATATTTTGATGCTAGCCTGAGCTTGGCTAGAAATGCAATCAGACCAGATAGCTCAGGCTTGGCCTGACGGTGAGGCAAAAACCTCAATGCATGCCTGCCAATATTGACTGGTTGGGTCAAGCTAGGCCTGATTTCTTATGTCTAATTGGAGAGGACTTGACCTCATATAAAAATGCTGTCCTATGGGCACCAATTTTTATACACACAAATGGTCATAAAAATGGTCAATATTGACATGTATATCTGACTAGCCAATAACTAATCAACTTTTTAGTCTTGTTATGATGCTACAAGTCATGTAATCCATGTGGTCATATATTTGCGGCCTACTCATAGTGATCCATCTAATTTGATCCATAGCAGCAGCGTTGTTAAAGTAGTAAACATTATCTTCTAAATCATGAAATGAACCCACTTCTTGAGGTTATCTTGTATGCTAGGTCTCATTGTTGAATCTTGGAAATCTTTGGTTGTCTTGTAGGAAGCCTTATACAATGTAGCCCGTGCATGCCAGCATGTTGGCCTCGTTACTTTGGCAGCTTCATATTATGAAAAGGTACTCACGATTCAACAGAAGGATTACCCCATACCAAAGCTACCTTATGAGGCTTCAAGTATTCCACAACATCGTAAGCCAGGTTATTGTAACCTTCAAAGGGAGGCTGCTTATAATTTACACTTGATTTACAAGAAAAGTGGAGCTATCGATCTTGCAAGGCAGATTTTGAAAGATTATTGTACTTTCTGATGTTGTCAACTGTTTAATTGTCAATCTTTTGAGCGCATATAACAATAATATCATTAGCAGGTGAAGAAATATTATCAGATTTCTTCATGCCTTGTGCCCATCTTAGCCTAAATTCCTATATCCTTTTCTATAAATGTCAAGAATTACCAGTATGCATGCTAGCCTCATCATATTGGAGGTGGCTCTGGGTAACAAATTGAGTCATATTTGGGCAGGTACATGCAGTGATGAATCCTAGGCTACAAACTAATTTGGTTCAATTTGAGCCCCATGTTATTGGACGTGGAGATGTTTTTTCCTTTTTTTTTTTTCTGGTTTCCTAAGCAAGTTTTGGCTTGGATTAGGAGGTCTTCAGCACTTAAATTGTTGGTTCCTATCATAGAACTTTTAATATTATGGTTTGGTTTATTAGTTTCTTTTCAACATCTTGAGTACAAGTTATTTGCTTTAAAGCTACATTATTAGGATTGGAATCATGCATGTTTCACATTCGTTGGCTATTATTAACATGTATAGAATTTCACTTCTTGAGTAAATAAATATATCCTCATCTATCTGTAGCTGTTGATCTGTGTCCTTCGTGTATGCAAGAGAACAAGCCTGATGGCTTTCTAATCTACAGTAGGGATTGGACATGGCCATAACTGCGTCCTGCACAACATTAACCTCGCCTGATGAGCTGCTGAGTTCCTCTTTAAGATCAAACCCACATGTATTCCATAGTGTTTCATGTTGTGGACTGGCTAGCATTCATAGTGTTTCATCCATGGCATAATCTTCTTGGGTTTCCTTTTGCAAACCATCCATCGACCACCAACTGCTGATGGAGCTTGGCAAGCTTGGGTTCGGCACACCAGTTTTGAGTTCCATGCCATGCCATTTAGCCTGCAACCCGAGTAACAGCATCTATATCCATAAGAAGATGATGTAGATATAGCATATGAAAATGGTATGTTAGACGGCAGCGATAACCTTGAGGCGACGAGTGAAAGCTATCATTTTGAGGGAGGCTCAAGGTAATGATTGTTGCAAGCCTCAGAATTCCCAGCCTCCACTCCTTCACATGTTTGAGGGTGGCTGCTACTTTTTTCTGCACCACGGAGTTGCCAACCTCTCATTCCATGACCTTGTCCATTTCTCGTGTCGAGTATGTGGCAAGCAAAAGCTCCTGACGAAGGAACTGGCCATGTGTCCATGGCTGTCCATGGCTTTCCAGGTGGTTTTGGCACCAGGTTTTGGCACGTTTGTGAGGTTCTACGGCTGAGGTTGCAATGCTTCACCATCTCAGTAACTTCGGCAGGAGAGTTCTTAATTAAGCAATACATTGTACTCTGATGAGTTAAAAATATGCATGCATTTCATCACCTGCACCTGTCATTGCTGGAATTTCTCGAAAGGCGAGTGCTATGGAGGTGTTGAATGTGCAGGTGGCTTAACTAGTCTAGATCACACTGCTTCACCATTTTAATCACCTCCAGCTCTTTCGATGCTTCAAATTTTAGTAGTTCTTTAATATCTTGAGGATCTCATCGAACACTTAGGTCTGGGGAAACTTTTCAAAGATGTTAGCTCCCTTCTGTATGGACTGATGATAATGTCGCATTAGACATGCATGCCTATTTGAAATTTTGTTCACTCTTCTGAAATATGGAGGACTTCGCCTCAGCTGAAATGGAGTTAGGCCTATTCTAGTTTGTCGACTCTATTATGATTCCCTTCCATTCGTATGTGCAAGAGTTGATGCTAGTGCTTATGGAGAAAAATATTGAGAAAAGGATTTAATGATGATCGGTGGTATCTAATGCTTAAACTAGTTTGACTCTAGTGCTTAGTTGTACCAGGAATCCACTATCTGGATTCTATTTATTCTGATTGTCATAGTTGGGTTGGGGGGCACAATTCTTCTAACTGCACTAGAGATGGTGATCTCAAGTTCCTTGATGGTTCTAATTCTTGAACAATTGTTCAATCGGAGAAAGGTGGTGGCTTGTCTCCCTTTTCCCTTGGCCATCTTCAGCAAAAAGGCTGAGATTGTCTTCCTGTCTTCCTCGGTTATAAGTGTGATGAGCAATTGGAGCGAAGCATTCAGTACCTGAGTCCACTTCGGTGCTGTTCGCAAAATCTTGCGCTCCTCCTGCTAAGAATAATGTTATTCCAGCCCTTCCCTGGAATCTTATTCTAGGAATCAGCATGTTTGATTAGTTTAGGATAACTATTTCTCCCTTGGTCCTAATATTCTAGATCATGTCTAGCAAACGAGAGTAAATCCTGTTCCAAACGAGAATAATGTTATTCCAGCCCTTCCCTGGAACTTATTCTAGGAATCAGCATGTTTGATTAGTGTAGGATAACTATTTCTCCTTTAGTCCTAGTATTCTAGATCATGTCTAGCAAACGAGAGTAAATCCTGTTCCAAGCCTATTCCAACCTTATTTCTCAACCAAAAACAGTTCGACAATGCATTTGGTTCAGATGAAATCAAGATTAAGTCCTGGAATCAGTCATATTCCTTCCAGACAGGTTTTGGAAAACAGGAATAAAGGAGGAATAGTTATTCGAGTCGAATCTGCTTATTCCTGGAATAACTATTCCAAGGTGGCAGGCATAACATTATTCATGGAATGATGTCCTCATTGATTCCTGTTTCTTTGTTTTAGATGGACATAAATATCCTCAGCCAACAAATTATTTCAGCTAAGAAAAAAAAAACTGTTCGAGGATGAATTATTTCAGCTAGGAAAAAAAAACTGTTTGAGAGCAATAACTGTCAATATTTCACCTTTTCTTTCTGATGTTCTGCACCACCAGCATACTATCTAGCACCATCAAAAACATCTGATTTGTAAAGAGAAATTGATTACTTTTTAGCACTCAAAGGCTTTAATAGTCCATATCATTTATGTACGACTATCATTGACCATCAAAGATATCACTAAATTCACCTCAAATCTAACTTTAATTGACTTCAATTTCATAGCACTATGTTTTCTGAACATTGCTCAGATGAGACAAGCACACAAACATTTATCCTAAAGAGAGCCACAATCATAATTAGTGTGGCTAAGCGGGCCACCTCTGAGGAAAACAACCAAAATGGCAAGACATACCAGCTTCTTTATCCATGATGATGCCGTCATCACCAATGCTGTAAGGTAAGTCTGTGTCGATAACCTCATTACCCTCAGCCTCCTTTCATTCACGTATTTACTCAATGCTCTTCCGATTCTCCTGCGCAGCTCTCGATCACTGATTGCACCCTTCGGACCCATTGGCATCTCTTGCGATAAGCATCTAGCAAGCACAATTGCGTCTTCTAAGCCGGCACTGCCTCCTTGGCCGAGGACTGGGGCCATAACATGCATTGCATCCCCTGCGACTGTCATGGTGCCTTGCCAGAAGTTTGCAAAGAGCAAGTGCCATGGAGCTCGATACCAAATATGTGTCAGGCTCAATGAACTGCTGTCGCAATGCTTCACCATTTCAATCACCTCGGGGGGAAATTCTCTTATTGTCTCCAACGTAAATTCTTTGATCAGCTCAGGAACCTTCCGTACATCTGAATCTGATGGAAACTCTCAAGAAGTTAGCTCACCTCTAGATTGAGCAATGACAAAGTTCACAACATATGTATCTTTAGTGAGGCTAGTATTACCTTGAGAAGGACACAGCCGAGCCGCAGCCCAATAAACTAACTTTTCATCAATTGGGAGCCTTCCCAGCATGACACCATCACCTATCAGCCGGATAAAATGGCTGCCAAACTGTGACCATCTGAATAGCTAGTAAAACCTCGCACAGCAGATAACGAAAGAACCTTTGGGGCCTGTAATCCTAATGATTTTGCAACGACTGAATTTGATCCATCACATCCAATTAGAACCTGAAGCAGCATGTTCCAGTAAAATTCACAGGGATAATGATCAGTTTGTTTTTTCCACGAAGGTGTTACACTTCTAAATTTGCTGTGATATCATAAGCTCGAATGGTTACTAACATGACAACTAAATTGTGTGCTGGGATCAATTAGAGCACCCGGCCAGTAAGATGTGAGTTAATGTAATGGTTTCATAAACATTGGATCAAACCTCTTTCAGATTTGATTTTCATGTATGATAATTCATTATTATCTATACTATTTTTTAATGCCATCTTTGGAGTTGGATTATGAAAAATTGTGCAGATAACTACTCTTCTTTTAATATTTATGATTTGCTAGTTTAAAAATACTTAAAAAAAAATAAAAGTTAAAGGGAAATATTGACATCAAAGGCGTGAAAAATTGTGCAGATAACTACTCTTCTTTTAATATTTATGATTTGCTAGTTTAAAAATACTTTTAAAAAAATAAAAGTTAAAGGGAAATATTGACATCAAAGGCGTCCCTAGCTGATTCAAGAGAATTATCAAACCCATTGTGGACCAGCTCAACTCCTTGGGTAAGTTAGGCAGGGTTTTAGAGTTAGTTTTGCCACATCCAAGCTAATTATGTATTAAAATTTCTAAAGGCTATAGCCCATTGGGTAAGTTTCGCCACATCCAGGCTGAGTAAGATTTGTCACATCCGAGCTAATTATGTATCAAAATTTCTAAAGGCTATAACTTCCTCGTACGACGTCTGATTTTTCCTTTTCTTTTATTGAAATTGGAAAACTTTTCGATATTTACGAGGATGCAATTACCCTCGAGGGGCTTGTCACACCGCGTTAATGTGCCAGTATGACGATGTTCAGGCCTCAGAAATAGATTAATCAAAGTGAAACTTTTCTATCGAGCAAGACTTTGACTAGGCGTAATCCTCCAATTTGGCAGAAATTAGATAACATGATAGGAGACAAAGTTGACATAGAAGAAACCAGACAATATTTTAGAAAACTTTTAACCTCTTTCAACTAGAAGAGAAATCTGATTCGAATTTAGGGTCTCGAATCTCATGAGTATAATAGAAACATTGCAATTCATTTTTTATCATATTAATGAAAGCAAAAAGGTCTAGAACCCTAATATTGGCACCTTATTATTTTATTATTATTTTTGCTGCAAAATCCAAGTTGAGTGGATTGAAGTCGATTCCTTCTCTCTCCAATCAAATCACTTTCTCTGGCCTTAAGTAGTAATTTGGTGGAGAAATTCTTAGATTTCAATTCATTGATATAGGTGCAATGACTAGGTAGACGAAACCAATACTTTGTAGTTGTTCAAAACAAATGGAATTAGATACTACAGAGTGGTAACAAATTGGTAAAAATACATCATTCAGAATTTTTTTTCTTCTTTTTTTGGGGGATTTTTTTTGCATGGATACCCTTCTAAATATCAAATTTTGCGTGAATACCTTTTCAAAATTGATATTTGCATGTATGTCCTCGTAAAACTCTGTTATTGTACAAATATTCCTAATATAACAATTGTTCTAAGGATGTTTAAAAAAATCATATTTATATTAATTAAAAATAAAATAAAAATTTGAAATAACGTTATTATCCTTACTCTTCCCTCTCCATCCCCACCCTCACGCCTACCCCCCCGCCTCCCCGGTGCTCGACTTCAGCACCCCCCCGGTGGCCCTTACTCTTCCCTTCCCTCTCCTCCCCTCCCCACCCACCCCCGGTGCCCCTTACTCTTCCCCACCCCACCCCACACCCCCCGGTGCCTTACTCTTCCCTCCCCTCCCCTCCCTGGCTTCCCCCCCGCCCCCCGCGTATCGGGATCCCGATCGCGGGCGTTCCACACAGCTGTTCTTGTGCCAGAAGAAGAAGAAGAAGAAGAAGACAGGAGCTCCACACAGCTGTGCTCTGCTTCAGAATCTCTTGGCCCCAGAAGAGAGAGAGAGAGAGAGAGAGAGAGAGAGAGAGAGAGAGAGAGAGAGAGAGAGGACTGCTGGTTTGAGTTGGAAAGAAGGCGGCTTGTCTAAGGACCAGAAATGATGCTAAGTAGGTGGCTTTAACAGCACTGAGTTGGTGGTAATGGAAACAGAAAAAGAGAAACAAAATCAGGATAAAGGCGGGTTTTCAAGGCAGACAGGAAGGAGATATGGGTTTCTTAGGAGCTTGTTACCTTGCTCCCATGGCCTTATTATTCTCTAAAGGGATGGGAAATGCCAGCCAATGAGGAGGAAAAGCCCTAAGGGGAGTAGGGTTCAAGTGTGGAAGGATAGCAACAAGCATAGGTTCACAGAATCCAAAGGAACCTCGGCCCCTCAGGATTCTCTCTCGATCGATTACACTGTTGATACCTCTGTGTCTCGGTAGCTGGTTTTTTTTTTTTTTTCTTCTGTTTTTCGATTTTTGTTTCTTTTAACTTTTGAAGGGAGAAAGTGAGGGAACACTCAACTAAATATGGGTCATGTGCCAGTTTTTTGCAATAGAATTGCAAGTCTTTCAAGTCATGGGTCGCCCGGCACCTCATAATTACGATACGACTAATTAGATTTGTCCAAATTCTTATCCAAATATGTGGTAAAGTTTCTCTTTACTTGTATATCCTTATAAAAAAATTTATTTGCTCACCTATCCATTAAGGATATTTTAGTCATTTTAATTTAAAACCGTTAATTTTTTAACGGCGTTAGATGGTATGGGTACATATGCAAAAATAAAAATAAAAAAGGATAGAATAGCAAAATAAATATTTTACGAGGGTATACATGCAAATATCAATTTTGGAAGGGTATTCACGCAAAATCCTATATTTAGAAGGGTATCTATGCAAAAAATTCTTTTTTTTTTTAGAAAAGCTCATCGAAAAAGTAGGAGAGATTTGTTGATTAGTGTTATTGTACATACCACCAATAACAAAACCAAGCATTGAATAGCAAAATTATAGGAGTGTAGGAAAAATGGTCTTTGAGTTAGAAAGAAATGAAGGGGAAATAATTTTATTTCATAGAATTAAGTAATTATGAAATAAATGAAATAGAAAACAAGAAAAATAGAAAACTTGTTGTGGATGTAATATCACCTTAGCTTTAATGGTAGCACCATCATTAGTATATAGAATAGGGAAGGAAGTGATGGGATCTGATTCAACTGCTACAATTTGGCGCCCAAAACGAACCGATTGCGTAGGCAAATTCTTAGCCAAGGTTTCAATCAGGTCGCCCCTTTTCAAGCATCTCAGTTCTTCTTTCCTAGTAACAAAAGAAATCAAAATGTGTGATTAGAGGCAGCTTGTGTGCCACTCTCACTAGATTATTGATGTCTGAGAATATGAACAAGAATTTCATCATTCTCTGGGTAACTTGCAAGATAATTAAGAACAATAGTATGATTTGCCACTTCTTAGTACATCCATCAAAACTACCGTTACGCCCCAAATCTGCCACATAATACGCATGTGGCAAGACCATAGTTCTGCGAAATATGCAAGGCCTCAAACCTATTCAAAAACCCAATAATAATGGATAAAAACTAAACACTACTTTTTAAAAAGTAAAATTTATTGTGGCTCTAATATAAAAACAATTCAGTCATCTAATATAAATTAACATATCAATCATAAAGTCAAAATGTACAATGTCTAACATCAAATCCACATCTAACCATATAACAAAATTTTAGTTGAATCACTAAGGTTCCACATTTCAAGATAACTAATGAAATCTATAAACTTTACTAATCCATCATGCAGGTAACCTGCAGCCCATAATTTCTCTAATTGTCCACTCCTCTAAAATACATTAAAGGAAAGGATGTGAGCTCAATATCTCAGCAAGTACCCCACTACACACATATACACTAGATATCCAGAATGAGATAATTAAACAAATATAGCTACCATACACATAAAGAGGCATAGAAAATTCACTGACCGTAAAGTTGGTTGTATATAATATTCATAATAAATGAATATAATGTGAATTCATCCAGCTGTCCATACAAAACTCACAATTTGAGACATGGATCCAAAGCAACAAAAATATCAAATTTTACAATAGGAGAATAAATAAATTTCTAAGTTTGGACTAAACCATGGTCACACTTACACCCTGTGACTAGGTATCAAAAGTATCATCCTTACACCCTGTGATGATGGGGTATCGATAGTGTTATACTTAAGCCCTATGACGGGGTATCGATAGTGTCATGCTTAAGCCCCATGACTGGGTATCAAATGTGTCACGGTTACGCTCCATGAGATGTCATGCTTATGCCCCATGATTAGGTATCAGTAGTGTCATGCTTATGCTCTATGATTGGGTATCGATAAAACATGGTTTGTCCTATTCTTGATTTCAATACATTCACATAATTACAACTATATCTAGAACCACAACCAAGCATAATCTAGGCACATGTACAACCAAGTTTCATAAATTTATGGAAGACAATATTCTGGTTCAATAGTCACTCTCTTTCACAAATACAATCAATCTATGACCATATCATATGCAATTCTCATTTAAAGTAAGCATTTTTATCGACATACAGAGATGACTATATTTAATTTCTGTACCTCACAAGACTGAATTCATGGTTCAATGACAAGGAGCACAATTTCCAATATACATGCAACACAAAGTTTCATATAAAGCAAGTAGGAAAGCATGTGAGTGGAATACTTTGCTATATGCTACACACCACTCTATTAAGTTGAGCAAATCAACTCAATAACATACCATAATTAGAAGCCCAAGCAAATATCAAGACCCCAAACTAGCCTTCTCCTTGCCAAATGGTTGCTTACCTCTGTGAAAGAGAAGGGGAAGCAAGGGTCTTCATGCACTCGGATAGAAGAAGAAAAGAAAGAGATCAGGGGAAATGCTTCTCCACCACGTACAAGAGTGGAAGGGATTTTCCATGAGGTGAGTTCATGCAAGGGTTAGAAAAGGGGCATGCTTGACTTCGAGAAGGAAAAGGAGAACAGGGAAGGTGGAAGTCATGGTTACCCCTTTATTAGCTTTTTGGGTCATCTTCTTTGGAGGCTACTTGTGTGGATTTTTGTTTTGAAGTATCGGTAATCAACTTTATTGTATCTATGATATGACTGATCACGGAAGTTTGAAAGGGAGTTTAAGACATACGAAGTATATAAGCTTCTAGTTTTCTTGTGATAGATTGATATAGCATTAACTAACAACTCCTTAGCACTTTAAGATTACTAAAGATGAGGAACTGTTTTGTTACAGTTTTATATAACTATCATTTTTCATCTCAAAACTGATGGTAGTTACCAAAATCATTTATGTACTAGAGTGGCGGGTGAGGACCATAGCTAAATTACAACAACAACAACAAAAAAATGAAACTTGCATTATATACTTTACCGCATTTTCTCCTTTTAGTTTCAGGCTGCTTAAAGTTTACTACCATAAAACCATAGCGAAACTCTTTTTTACTTCCTTCTCTTTTATTTGGTCAATAGACCGATAAACTTGGAGCTCATATATAATACCATTTTTTATTCCCCTCGAAGACGAGAGGCCAGGCCTAATTTCTACAAGACTACATCCACAAACCATCAGTAATTAAAAAAGTCATCAAACTTTTCTAAGTAAAACCTATGCAAACTTGAACATTTATCAAGTGTTAATAAGGTATTTTTACATGGTAACATGCCAAACATATTTGCAGACCCATTCAAAGTCATCGTAAACATGGACACTATTTGAAGTCCATGTTGACAGGCTTATTTTTGCAAGAATGTGTGGAGAACTCTGATTATTCTTTTCTCTATTCTCACAAAATTATAACATCAACCACAATACTACTTCAAGCATTAGGTGTTAAACAAAAACTTCTAGGATATACCTGCATGAAGTTACTTGCATCTTGTTCTTGTGGAGCCACATATCTCGTATCCTGAATAAAGATTGCAAAATAAGACTTAATGCTATCAGTATTTTGATGTTATATGCAAAAAAAAAAAAAAAAAAAAAACTGAAAAAGGAACCTATGTCTAATATGTTGATGATCATACTATATTAAGAAAAGTGTTTGTGGGTCTTTTGGGTGTGCCATATTTGCCCAGAGATGAAATTTATTTGATTCATAATGGAAACTTTATTATATAACAATCATCAATATGAGTTGTCATGGAAAGAAAATATGCATATAACTGATCTCAATCTTCTCTTCTTCATCCAAATCCCATATCCAATGAGATCTTCTAGCTCCCCAAATTCTTTCTCTCACCATCCTAACTATCCACTCTCTATCAACCAAAATTATTTCTCCTTTATCTTCATCTCCCTCTCTAATGACCTTATCAACTCGAATCTGTATCTCTGATTCTAAACCTTCTATTTCATATTATACTTATTTAATATTATTGATTATCTTTGTTGTGCATTCCAACCTTTACTTGAAATCATAATACTTATTTGTTTGTTTTATCTAATTTTGTTTACCACACATGCATTCTGCCGTTTGCTAGTTACAATAAAAGTGTATGCAATATAATGTCCTTCTCGTGTGATGAGCAGTCAGTCGACACAAAGAAATAAAACTTAAAAAGAACTTAGTCTCCAGAAAACACAGATACATACTCTGTTATAGGGATAGCTTTTGTCCGTAGCTCCGTACCAAGCCCAAGTTGGTCAAGTGCACGCCAACCATTGATGTAAATACCGATTGCTGCTCCTGCAGCCCGCAGGGTGTCAGATTTCTCTAGAACAAGACTATTTATTCCTTTCCTGCATAGTTTTGCATAAAAAAATAGATATTAATTTGATTCTAACCAGTTAAATTAACAAAACCCTAGGAATGCCATTATCAGTGCAGAAAATGTATCTAGAGATGATGAACATGGGTCATTATATATTTTTTGGCCCCTTTCTTTCTTCTCATGTGAGAACCTGTGCAGGCGTGTGTTTAGTCCCACATCGGTTATTCGCCGAGGAGATCTTAGGTACTTATATGAGACTAAGGAACCCAAATAACACCTTCCGACTAGCCTTTTTGCGTGAGGTCTTAGGTTGTGAGAAATGATATCAGAGCGAATTCGGCCCATAGCCTATATGAACTAGGAAACACTATAGCACAGGTTAATGGAGGCTGAACACAGGTCCATCGTGGTGCTTATGATTAGATTTGAATGGATTTGAACTCTTAGCCTAACGAGTACGTCAGAGCTTGGTTGTGACATCTCATATATCAGATCAATGAAGGGAGTTGTTCCTAGTATTCTAAAGGGAAAATCAGATTCTTAAGGTATATATAGCATGAAATGGGTGAGTGCTCATTTTTGATAGTACCACAACCATAATTTTACACAAGCAATGCAATTATCGGATAGACATGAACGAGGTGAGCATTTAAGGTACCAGGATAAATAACACCAATAAGTCTACCTGCTAATCAACAAAATAAACTACAGATTGAGAGAACTAGCAGCAATCTCTTCTCTTAGAGAAAAAGGTAGGACCCAACCCATATCTCACAAAGCAAATTGATATCCATGTCTGATTTTAGGGAAGTAATTAAAGGAGAGCAAGTCCTTCGAGATGGATCAAGGTCTGATGCGGATCCCAAAATTATGAGATAAGCATCGGATCAAAAGAAGAGGAGTCACCAAAAATTGTCAATATGTGGAGGTGCTTGCATACTCTCAAAACTAAGATGCAGTACTATATCAATGAATCTTCAAGAGAGTGAAACGCTGCAGCGAGAATCTTTTGGTTTTCAGAAATAGGGCTTAATACATCATGTGGGACTTCTATTCCGTGCAAAGATCACGGTAAGCGATTAGAAATAAGGAGGAATAATCTTTAAAAACGAGGCCTTTAGAGTTTAGAACAAGGAACTTGTACCTGTGAAGAGCCAAGGCAGTGGCAAGACCACAGATTCCTCCACCCACTATAACAATGTCATGATGCTCCTCCTTTGAGCCCATCTTCCCTTCTATTTCTCTTCACCCTCCTCCGTGTAATGGTAAGCTGGAAGCATATATATGGCTTCCACCGCCACCCTTGGAGTTCCGTCCAGGTGCTGCTCGCTGATCTCTTTGATTCAATGTTCCGTCCATCAGTCGGATAGAATGGAAGGCCTTTGTTGTTTTTTTTTTCGGTGAAACATCGTGGTTTACAATTATAGCTTCCACACCTATTCATTTGGGATCATTTACCGTATAAAGAAAAGTAAAGAGTCAAAGAATAAAAGATGATTCAAATCAAAATTTCTCCGATACCTTATGTCAAATCAAAAAAATAGAGGCGAAAGATGCCAAAGCAATGTTGCATCAGACTACTTGTCTTCTTGTAGTTGGAGCTTCAAATTTTTGAAATGTTCAAAATTTCACTTGAGCATCCAAATCTGGATCAATACCAGCAAAAACATCTCTGAACAAGATTCTAGTACCATGCCAAATATGTCCGAAGAAGGAACACTAGAAAATATTCCATACGGATAGAAAGTTTTTTATATTCTTTCCGACCTGTGGGATGCCCCACATGTGAGTAAGTCACTTCATCACCATCCCAATATTAGAGGATTAATAGCGCTTCCGACGAGCAAGCCAGGGAGAGGCATTCAGTTTCCACAATTAATCAACGCCAAAGCGTGGGAGCTTTTTTTTTTTTTTTTTCAGCCAAAAACATGGAAGCATCAGAGAAAGAGGCTTGTCCATTTGCGTCAGCGTCAGCGTGTCGCGTTGGAACTTTGACCAGAGAAAGAGGCTTGTCCATTTGCGTCGGCGTCAGCGTGTCGTGTTTGGACTTTGTTGGCTCGCAGAATCTGAATTGAAAAATATTATTTTAGTTCGTTCTTGGCCGAAGTCGCGGCTCTTACGCAACGTCATCAATGACGTTATAACAGCCGCGGGATTTGTCATTAGATGTGCTTGGAGATTCTCATTCTTAGAGACACGCGTCATGTAGCAGAGGGTCTTCTATTTCGGCTCCGAGGGTAATTTTGTCTCGGACGGAAAGCGCACGAGTTTTTACCAAAGGCATTCATAGAGTGGCAACATACGGAGTCGCGCATAAATTTCTTATGCGGAAAAAATCCGCACAAAACAATTTATGCGGATATTTGCGCATAAGTTGTCTCTGAGAGCAACGTTTTTGTCAACGACTAACTTGCACGTGTCCGCACAGAAATTTTACATGGGGCTGCTTCGAGTATACGTTCTGTACATATAGAAACTTTCAGGCTGAGGACGCACAGAACGCACACCAGTGATTGATCACCAATTGAGGGATATCTGCATATATTTTTTATGCGGCAGAGAACCTACATAAAAAATATCTGCGGACTTCCGTACATATTCACATTATAGAAGGGCTTCCTTCATTAAAACATAAGCATAAAATTTTTATATGGGCGTAAATCCGCATAGAAACATCTGTGCATACTTCCGTACATTAGAATCTCATAAAATATTGGTATGGGCGGAGGTTGCATTCCTTAGCAAATTTCGTTCGCCTCCTTAGCAAAAAAAAAAAAAAAATAAAAAAAATAAAATAAAATTGGTTCACCAACATAGGGAAGTCCGCATTCCCTTTGCTGAACAAGCTCATGCCAAGGACAAGTGCTGAAATGAAGCATAAGTGCAGCTAGGTAAGACCAGGTTTTGGCACGTATGTGAGGTTCTCCGGCTGAGGTTGCAATGCTTCACCATCTCAGTAACTTCAGCAGGAGAGTTCTTAATTAAGAAGTTACATTGTACTCTGATGAGTTAAAAATATGCATGCATTTCGTCACCTGCACCTGTCATTGCTGGAATTTCTCGAAAGGCAAGTGCTATGGAGGTGTTGAATGTGCAAGAGGCTCAACTAGTCTAGATCACACTGCTTCACTATTTTAATCACCTCCAGCAACTTCGATGCTTCAAATTTTATAGTTCTTTAATATCTCGAGGATCTCATCGAACACTTAGGTCTGGTGAAACTTTTCAAAGAAGTTAGCTCCCTTCTGTATGGACTAATGATAATGTCGCATTAGACATGCATGCCTATTTGAAATTTTGTTCACTCTTCTGAAATATGGAGGACTTCGCCTCAGCTGAAATGGAGTTAGGCCTACTCTAGTTTGTCGACTCTATTATGATTCCCTTCCATTCGTATGTGCAAGAGTTGATGCTAGTGCTTATGGAGAAAAATATTGAGAAAAGGATTTAATGATGATCGGTGGTATCTAATGCTTAAACTAGTTTGACTCTAGTGCTTAGTTGTACCAGGAATCCACTATCTGGATTCTATTTATTCTGATTGTCATAGTTGGGTTGGGGGGCACAATTCTTCTAACTGCACTAGAGATGGTGATCTCAAGTTCCTTGATGGTTCTAATTCTTGAACAATTGTTCAATCGGAGAAAGGTGGTGGCTTGTCTCCCTTTTCCCTTGGCCATCTTCAGCAAAAAGGCTGAGATTGTCTTCCTCGGTTATAAGTGTGATGAGCATTTGGAGGCGAAGCATTCAGTGCCTGAGTCCACTTCAGTGCTGTTCACAAAATCTTGCGCTCCTCCTGCTAAGAATAATGTTATTCCAGCCAGCATGTTTGATTAGTTTAGGATAACTATTCCTCCCTTGGTCCTAGTATTCTAGATCATGTCTAGCAAAAGCGAGTAAATCCTGTTCCAAGCCTTATTCCAACCTTATTTCTCAACCAAAAACGGTTCGACAATGCATTTGGTTCAGATGAAATCAAGCTTAAGTCCTGGAATAAGTCATATTCGTTCCAGACAGGTTTTGGAAAACAGGAATCAAGGAGGAATGGTTATTCCAGTCGAATCTGCTTATTCCTGGAATAACTATTCTAAGGTGGCAGGCATAACATTATTCATGGAATGATGTCCTCATTAATTCCTGCTTCTTTGTTTTAGATGGACATAAATATCCTCAGCCAACAAATTATTTCAGCTAAGAAACAAAAAAACTGTTCGAGGATGAATTATTTCAGCTAGGAAAAAAGAAACTGTTTGAGAGCAATAACTGTCAATATTCCACCTCTGAGACAAGCACACAACATTTATCCTAAAGAGAGCCACAATCATAATTAGTGTGGCTAAGCAGGCCACCTCTGAAGAAAACAACCAGAATGGCAAGATATACCAGCTTCTTTACCCATGACGATGCCGTCATCACCGATGCTGTAAGATAAGTCTGTGTTGATAACCTCATTACCCTCAGCCTCCTTTCATTCACGTATTTACTCAATGCTCTTCCGATTCTCCTGCGCAGCTCTCGATCACTGATTGCACCCTCCGGATCCATTCGCATCTCTTGCGACAAGCATCTAGCGAGCACAATTGCGTCTTCCAAGCCAGAACTGCCACCTTGGCCGAGGAATGGGGCCATAACATGCATTGCATCCCCTGCGACTGTCATGGTGCCTTGCCAGAAGTTTGCAAAGATCAAGTGCCATGGAGCTCGATACCAAATATGCGTCAGGCTCAGTGAACTGCTGTCGCAATGCTTCACCATTTCAATCACCTCTGGGGGAAATTCTCTTAATGTCTCCAACGTAAATTCTTTGATGAGCACAGGAACCTTCCGTACATCTGAATCTGATGGAAACTCTCAAGAAGTTAGCTCACCTCTAGACTGAGCAATGACAAGGTTCACAATATACGTATCTTTAGTGAGACTAGTATTACCTTGAGAAGGACACAGCCGAGCCACAGCCCAATAAACTAACTTTTCATCAACTGGAACCCTTCCCAACAAGACACCATCATCACCTCTTAGCCGGATAAAATGGCTGTCAAAGCTGTGACCATCTGAATAGCTAGTAAAACCTCGCACAACAGATATTGGAAAAACCTTTGGGGCCTGTAATCCTAATGATTTTGCAACGATTGAATTTGATCCATCACAACCAATTAGAACCTGAAGCAGCATGTTCGAGTAAAATTGATAGGGATAATTATCAGTTTGCTTTTTCCATGAAAATGTTACATTTCTAAATTTGCTGTGATATCATAAGCTCGAATGGTTTCTACCATGACAACTAAATTGTGTGCTGGGATCAATTAGAGCACCCTGCCAGTAGATGTGAGTTAATGTAATGGTTTCATAAACATTGGATCAAACCTTTTTCAGATTTGATTTTCATGTATGATAATTCATTATTATCTATACTGTTTTTGAATGCCATCTTTGGAATTGGATTATGAAAAATTGTGCAGATAACTACTCTTCTTTTAATATTTATGATTTGCTAGTTTAAAAATACTTAAGAAAAAAATTAAAAGTTAAAAGGAAATATTGACATCAAAGGTGTCCCTAGCTGATTCAAGAGAATTACCAAACCCATTATGGACAAGCTCAACTATTTGGGTAAGTTAGGACAGGGTTTTAGAGTTAGTTTCGCTACATTCAAGCTAATTATGTATTAAAATTTCTAAAGGCTATAGCCCATTGGGTAAGTTTCGCCACATCCAAACTGAGTAAGACTCGCCACATCCGAGCTAATTATGTATCAAAATTTCTAAAAGCTATAACTTTCTTATACGATGTCTGATTTTTCCTTTTCTTTTATTGAAATTGGAAAACTTTTAGATATTTACGAGGATGCAATTACCCTTGAGGGGCTTGTCACACAGCGCTAATGTGCGGTATGACGATGTTTAGGCCTCAGAAACAGATTAATCAAAGTGAAACTTTTCTTTCGAGCAAGACTTTGACTAGGCGTAATCCTCCATTTTGGCAGGAATCAGATAACACGATAGGAGACAAAGTTAACATAGAAGTAGATATCTAACTCCAGGAAGATTTTAGTTTCTATGTGATTTTTCTACCAGAAAATATTTTAGAAAACTTTTAACCTCTTTCAACTAGAAGAGAAATCTGATCCGAATTTAGGGTCTCGAACCTTATGAGTATAATAGAAACATTGCAACTCATTTTTTATCATATTAATGAAAGCAAAAAGGTCTAGAACCCTAATATTGGCATCCTATTATTTTATTATTATTTTTGTTGCAAAATCCGAGTTGAGTGGATTGAAGTTGATTTCTTCTCTCTCAAATCAATTCACCTTCTCTGGCCTTAAGTAGTAATTTGGTGGAGATATTCTTAGATTTCAATTCATTAATATAGGTGCAAGGACTAGGTAGGGGAAACCAATCCTTTGTAGTTGTTCAGAACAAATGGAATTGGATGCTCTAGAGTAGTAACAAAATGGTATTTAAGTTAGAAAGAAATGAAGGGGAAATAATTTTATTTCATAGAATTAAGTAATCATGAAATAAATAAAATAGGAAACAAGAAAAATAGAAAACTTGTTGTGGATGTAACATCACCTTAGCTTTAATGGTAGCACCATCATTAGTATATAGAACAGGAAAGGAAGTGATGGGATCTGATTCAACTGCTACAATTTGGCACCCAAAATGAACTGATTGCGTAGGCAAATTCTTAGCCAAGGTTTCAATCAGATCGCTCCTTTTCAAGCATCTTAGTTCTTCTTTCCTAGTAACAAAAGGAACCAAAGTGTGTGATTAGAGGCAGCTTGTGTGCGACTCTCATTAGATTATTGATGTCTGAGAGTATGAACAAGAATTTCATCATTCTCTGGGTAACTTGCAAGATAATTAAGAGCAATAGTATGATTTGCTACTTCTTAGTACATCCATCAAAGCTACCATTACGCCCCAAACCTGCCACATGCTAGGCACGTGACATAACCATGGTTCTGTGACATATACAAGGCCTCAAACCTATTCAAAAACCCAATAATAATGGATAAAACCTAAACATTATTTTAAAAAAGTAAAATTTATTGTGGCTCTAATATAAAAACAATTCGGTCCTCTAATATAAATTAAACATATTAGCCATAAAGTCAAAATGTACAATTTCCAACATCAAATCCACATCTAACCATGAAACAAAATTTAAGTTGAATCACTAAGGTTCCACATTTCAAGACAACTAATGAAATCTAAAAACTTTACTAATCCATCATGCAGGCAACCTGCAGCCCATAATTTCTCTAATTGTCCACTCCTCTAAAATACATTAAAGAAAAGTATGTGAGCTCAATATCTCAGCAAGTATCCCACTACACACATACACATCAGATATCCAGAATGAGATAATAAAACAAATATAGCTACCATACACATAAAGAGGCATAGATAATTCACTGACCGTAAAGTTGGTTGTATATAATATTCATAATAAATGAATGCAATGTGAATTCATCCAGCTGTAAACTATACAAACTCACAATTTGAGACATGGATCCAAAGAAACAAAAATATCAAATTTTACAATAGGAGAATAAATAAATTTCTAGGTTTGGACTAAACCATGGTCACACTTACACCCCGTGACTAGGTATCAAAAGTATCATCCTTACACCCTATGATGATGGGATATCGATAGTGTCATACTTAAGCCCTATGATGGGGTATCGATAGTGTTATGCTTAAGCCTCGTGACTGCGTATCAAATGTGTCACGGTTACGCTCCATGAGATGTCATGCTTATGCCTCATGACTGGGTATCAGTAGTGTCATGCTTATGCCCTATGATTGGGTATCGATAAAACATAGTTAGTCCTATTCTTGATTTCAATACATTCACATAATTACAACCATATCTAGGACCACAGCCAAGCATAATCTAGGCACATGTACAACCAAATTTCATAAATTTATGGAAGACAATATTCTGGTTCAATAGTCACTCTCTTTCACAAATACAATCAATCTATGACCATATATATTATATGCAATTCTCATTTAAAGTAAGCATTTTTATCCATATACAGAGATGACTATATTTAAATTCTATACCTCACAAGACTGAATTCATGGTTCAATGACAAGGAGCACATTTATCAAACTTCAAGCAAACTTGAACATTTATCTAGTGTTAATAAGGTGTTTTTACATGGTAACATGCCAAACATATTTGCAGACCCATTCAAAGTCATCGTAAACATGGACATTATTTGAAGTCCATGTTGACAGGCTTATTTTTGCAAGAATGTGTGGAGAACTCTGATTATTCTTTTCTCTATTCTCACAAAATTATAACATCAACCACAATACTACTTCAAGCATTAGGTGTTAAACAAAAACTTCTAGGATATACCTGCATGAAGTTACTTGCATCTTGTTCTTGTGGAGCCACATATCTCGTATCCTGAATAAAGATTGCAAAATAAGACTTAATGCTATCAGTATTTTGATGTTATATGCAAAAAAAAAAAAAAAAAAACTGAAAAAGGAACCTATGTCTAATATGTTGATGATCATACTATATTAAGAAAAGTGTTTGTGGGTCTTTTGGGTGTGCCATATTTGCCCAGAGATGAAATTTATTTGATTCATAATGGAAACTTTATTATATAACAATCATCAATATGAGTTGTCATGGAAAGAAAATATGCATATAACTGATCTCAATCTTCTCTTCTTCATCCAAATCCCATATCCAATGAGATCTTCTAGCTCCCCAAATTCTTTCTCTCACCATCCTAACTATCCACTCTCTATCAACCAAAATTATTTCTCCTTTATCTTCATCTCCCTCTCTAATGACCTTATCAACTCGAATCTGTATCTCTGATTCTAAACCTTCTATTTCATATTATACTTATTTAATATTATTGATTATCTTTGTTGTGCATTCCAACCTTTACTTGAAATCATAATACTTATTTGTTATTGTCTTATCTAATTTTGTTTACCACACATGCATTCTGCCGTTTGCTAGTTACAATAAAAGTGTATGCAATATAATGCCCTTCTCGTGTGATGAGCAGTCAGTCGACACAAAGAAATAAAACTTAAAAAGAACTTAGTCTCCAGAAAACACAGATACATACTCTGTTATAGGGATAGCTTTTGTCCGTAGTTCCGTACCAAGTCCAAGTTGGTCAAGTGCACGCCAACCATTGATGTAAATACCGATTGCTGCTCCTGCAGCCCGCAGGGTGTCAGATTTCTCTAGAACAAGACTATTTATTCCTTTCCTGCATAGTTTTGCATAAAAAAATAGATATTAATTTTGATTCTAACCAGTTAAATTAACAAAACCCTAGGAATGCCATTATCAGTGCAGAAAATGTATCTAGAGATGATGAACATGGGTCATTATATATTTTTTGGCCCCTTTCTTTCTTCTCATGTGAGAATCTGTGCAGGCGTGTGTTTAGTCCCACATCGGTTATCCGCCGAGGAGATCTTAGGTACTTATATGAGACTAAGGAACCCAAATAATACCTTCCGACTAGCCTTTTTGCGTGAGGTCTTAGGTTGTGAGAAATGATATCAGAGCGAATTCGGCCCATAGCCTATATGAACTAGGAAACACTATAGCACAGGTTAATGGAGGCTGAACACAGGTCCATCGTGGTGCTTATGATTAGATTTGAATGGATTTGAACTCTTAGCCTAACGAGGACGTCAGAGCTTGGTTGTGACATCTCATATATCAGATCAATGAAGGGAGTTGTTCCTAGTATTCTAAAGGGAAAATCAGATTCTTAAGGTATATATAGCATGAAATGGGTGAGTGCTCATTTTTGATAGTACCACAACCATAATTTTACACAAGCAATGCAATTATCGGATAGACATGAACGAGGTGAGCATTTAAGGTACCAGGATAAATAACACCATTCAGTCTACCTGCTAATCAACAAAATAAACTAGTGATTGGGAGAACTAGCAGCAATCTTCAAGAGAAGTCACCAGAAATTGTCAATATGTGGAGGTGCTTGCATACTCTCAAAACTAAGATGCAGTACTATATCAATGAATCTTCAAGAGAGTGAAACGCTGCAGCGAGATTAATCTTTTGGTTTTCAGAAGGAGGGCTTAATACATGATGTGGGACTTCTATTCCGTGCAAAGATCACGGTAAGCGATTAGAAATAAGGAGGAATAATCTTTAAAAACGAGGCCTTTAGAGTTTAGAACAAGGAACTTGTACCTGTGAAGAGCCAAGGCAGTGGCAAGACCACAGATTCCTCCACCCACTATAACAATGTCATGATGCTCCTCCTTTGAGCCCATCTTCCCTTCTATTTCTCTTCACCCTCCTCCGTGTAATGGTAAGCTGGAAGCATATATATGGCTTCCACCGCCACCCTTGGAGTTCCGTCCAGGTGCTGCTCGCTGATCTCTTTGATTCAATGTTCTTGGCTGAAGGCGCCGCTCTTACGCAACGTCATCAATGACGTTATAACAGCCGCGGAGCATGCCACGGAATTTGTCATTAGGGACACGGAACATACCTGCCCTGTAGACTTTTGATGCCATAGTTCCTGAATCCTGCATAGAATTTACATTGAAAGGAAGTAAAGAGGTATACAAGTCTTTTGAGAGAAAGATATACAGAATGTTGGTTCTTTTAAATTCATTAGCAGATTAAAAGTAAACATATTATGTCAAGTGCGTGGACTATGTTCTGAATGCTGTTACCAGTTGAGATGGTCATAAAGGTGGTATTGTTTATCATGTAATTGAAGCATTGCTATGTGCCCTAAGATGAACTTGAAGAAAAGGTCCACAAGTATTCTTGTTGCGTATCGCAGAAGGTTGGGGTGTTTCTTGAGGCCAAGCTGCTAATCTTGCCTTCACTGGTTAAGCGAAAAATTCGGTTCATACTCACATTCAGGTTCCGTTTGCGATATGTGTAGCATTTTCCTTGCATCAAATATCATATCCTACCCAGTATATTACCCAAAATATATTTCTGAAAGAGAACTTAATTTTAAAAGGCAGTGAAAGTATACTCTGGAAAAGTAGATATTTTGGAAAAAAGGATTTGACCTTAAAAGGCTATGAAAACGTACACTGGAATAGGCATACTTTTATCCCTAAGCACAACACCTACACCAAGTCTATCAAGTGCACACCAACCATTCATGAAGACACCAATTGCTGCCCCAGTAGCTCGTAGTCTCTCAGATCTCTCTAATACAAGACTTTTTACTCCTTTCCTGCACAAACAATGAGCAAAATGTAATGCAATGAAGATAACTTTTTATCATAATATAAAAAATTATATCCAAATCTACATTTCAGAATTAGGTCCTATTAATCAATTAAGGTTTTCATCTACTACCAGATATCAGTTTGTATCAAAATGGGGAACCCACTTATACAATTTATCTAAACCTTGCCTCTTATTATCTCGGCTTATATAACCCAGTTTTTCTCAAGATATCCGCTGAGACAAAAATCAATATATCAGACAAGAGTTTTAATCTTCCTTTCTTCATCTTGATTTATAAGTTGATAAATAAATATCCAAAGTGAAAGCATAAAGACAATTGTAGCCTCTATTATGTACACCAAGAAATCAATATCTTGGTTCCTATATATCAGCTAAGTTGCGATGAACTGAGATCTTCATTCATCTTGGTACCCATCACTCACCAATATGGTTGATATCTTAGCTTTTCAAACATAGCCAGGGCTTTAAAGCTACATAATTTGGATTGGAATCGTGCATGTTTCACATTCATTGGCTATTATAAACATGTATAGAATTTCACCTCTTGAGTAAATAAATATATCCACATCTATCTGTAGGCTGTTGATCTGTGTCCTTGGTGTATGCAAGAGAACAGGTCTGATGGCTTTCTAATCTACAGTAGGATTGGACATGGCCATAGCTGCATCTTGCACAACATTAAACCTCGCCTGATATGCTGCTGAGTTCCTCTTTAAAATCAAACCCACCTGTATTCAATTTTTTTCATGTTGTGGACTGGCTAGCATTCATAGCGTCTCATCCATGGCAATCTTCTTGGGTTTCCTTTTGCAAACCATCCATCGACCACCTGCTGCTGATGGAGCTTAGCAAGCTTTGGTTCGGTACACCAGTTTTGAGTTCCATGCCATTCAGCCTGCAACCCGAGTAACAGCATCTATTTCCATATGAAGATAAAGTAGATATCGCATATGAAAATGGTGGGGTGGACGGCGGCGATAACCTTGAGGCGACGAGTGAAAGCTATCATTTTGAGGGAGGACCAATCACCAACGTAATGATTATTGCAAGCCTCAGAATTCCCAGCCTCCATTCCTTCACATGTTTGAGGGTGGCTGCTACTCTTTTCTGCGCCTCCGAGTTGCCGACCTCTCATTCCATGACCTTGTCCATTTCTCATGTCGGCATGTGGCAAGCAAAAGCTCCTGACGAAGGAACTGGCCATGTGTCTATGGCTGTCCATGGCTTTCCAGGTGGCTTTGGCACCAGGTTTTGGCACGTATGTGAGGTTCTCCGGCTGAGGTTGCAATGCTTCACCATCTCAGTAACTTCAGCAGGAGAGTTCCTAATTAAGAAGTTACATTGTACTCTGATGAGTTAAAAATATGCATGCATTTCATCACCTGCACCTGCCATTGCTGGAATTTCTCGAAAGGCAAGTGCTATGGAGGTGTTGAATGTGCAAGAGGCTTAACTAGTCTAGATCACACTGCTTCACCATTTTAATCACCTCCAGCTCTTTCGACGCTTCAAATTTTAGTGGTTCTTTAATATCCCGAGGATCTCATCGAACACTTGGGTCTGGTTGAAACTCTTCAAAGAAGTTAGCTCCCTTCCATAGGGACTGATGATAATGTCACATTAGACATGCATGCCTATTTGAAATTTTATTCACTCTTCTGAAATATAGAGGACTTCGCCTCAGCTAAAATGGAGTTAGGTCTATTCTAGTTCGTCGACTCTATTATTATTCCCTTCCATTTGTATGTGGAGGAGTTGATGCTAGTGCTTATGGAGAAAAATATTGAGACAAGGATTTAATGATGATCAGTAGTGGTATCTAATGCTTAAACTGGTCTGACTCTGGTGCTTAGTTGTACCAGGAATCCATTATCTGGATTCTATTTATTCTGATTGTCATAGTTAGGGGGCACATTCTTCTCACCGTACCAGAGGTGGTGATCTCAAGTTCCTTGATGCTTCTAAGTCTTGAACAATTGTTCAATCGGAGAAAGGTGGGGGCTTGTCTCCCTTTTCCCGTGGCCATCTTCAGCAAAAGGGCTGAGATTGTCTTCCTCGGTTAATGAGCATTTGGAGGCGAAGAATTCCGTGCCTTATTCCTCCCTTTGTCCTAGTATTCTAGATCTTGTCTAGCAAACAAGAGTAAGTCCTGTTCCAACCCTTATTCCAACCTTATTTCTCAACCAAAAACAGTTCGACAATGCATTTGGTTCGGATGAAATCAAGATTAAGTCCTGGAGTAAGTCATATTCCTTCCAGACAGGTTTTGGAAAACAGGAATAAAGGAGAAATAGTTATTCGAGTCGAATCTGCTTATTCCTGGAATAACTATTCCAAGGTGGCAGGCATAACATTATTCATGGAATAATGTCCTCATTAATCCCTGCTTCTTTGTTTTAGATGGACATATATATCCTCAGCCAACAAATTATTTCAGCTAAGAAAAAAAAAACTGTTTGAGGATGAATCATTTCAGCTAGATAAAAAAAAACTGTCAATATTCCACCCTTTCTTTCTGATGTTCTGAATCACGAGCACACTGTCTAGCACATTCAAAAACATCTGATTGGTAAATGGAAATTGATTACTTTTTAGAACTAAAAGGCTTTAATAATCCATATCATTTATGTACCACTATCAGTGACCGTCAAAGATATCACTAAATTCACCTCAAATCTAACTCTTAATTGACTTCAATTTCGCAGCACTATGTTTTCTGAACATTGGTCATAGGAGACAAGCACACAACATTTATCCTAAAGAGAGCCACAATCATAATTAGTGTGGCTAAGCGGGCCACCTCTGAGGAAAACAACCAGAATGGCAAGATATACCAGCTTCTTTACCCATGACGATGCCGCGATCACCGATCCTGTAAGATAAGACTGTGCCGATAACCTCATTACCCTCAGCCTCCTTTCATTCACATATTTACTCATTGCTCTTCCGATTCTCCTGCGCAGCTCTCGATCACGGATTGCACCCTCCGGACCCATTGGCATCTCTTGCGACAAGCATCTAGCAAGCACAATTGCATCTTCCAAACCAGAACTGCCACCTTGGCCGAGGAATGGGCCCATAACATGCATTGCATCCCCTGCGACTGTCATGGTGCCTTGCCAGAAGTTTGCAAAGATCAAGTGCCATGGAGCTCGATACCAAATATGCGTCAGGCTCAATGAACTGCTGTCGCAATGCTTCACCATTTCAATCACCTCGGGGGGGAATTCTCTTAATGTCTCCAACGTAAATTCTTTGATGAGCTCAGGAACCTTCCGTACATCTGAATCTGATGGAAACTCTCAAGAAGTTAGCTCACCCCTAGATTGAGCAATGACAGGGTTCACAACATATTTATCTTTAGTGAGACTAGTATTACCTTGAGAAGGGGACAGCCGACCGACAAACCAATAGACTAACTTTTCATCAACTGGGAGCCTTCCCAACAAGACACCATCACCTCTTAGCCGGATAAAATGGCTGTCAAAGCTGTGACCATCTGAATAGCTAGTAAAACCTCGCACAACAGATATTGGAAAAACCTTTGGGGCCTGTAATCCTAATGATTTTGCAACGATTGAATTTGATCCATCACAACCAATTAGAACCTGAAGCAGCATGTTCGAGTAAAATTGATAGGGATAATTATCAGTTTGCTTTTTCCATGAAAATGTTACATTTCTAAATTTGCTGTGATATCATAAGCTCGAATGGTTTCTACCATGACAACTAAATTGTGTGCTGGGATCAATTAGAGCACCCTGCCAGTAGATGTGAGTTAATGTAATGGTTTCATAAACATTGGATCAAACCTTTTTCAGATTTGATTTTCATGTATGATAATTCATTATTATCTATACTGTTTTTGAATGCCATCTTTGGAATTGGATTATGAAAAATTGTGCAGATAACTACTCTTCTTTTAATATTTATGATTTGCTAGTTTAAAAATACTTAAGAAAAAAATTAAAAGTTAAAAGGAAATATTGACATCAAAGGTGTCCCTAGCTGATTCAAGAGAATTACCAAACCCATTATGGACAAGCTCAACTCTTTGGGTAAGTTAGGACAGGGTTTTAGAGTTAGTTTCGCTACATCCAAGCTAATTATGTATTAAAATTTCTAAAGGCTATAGCCCATTGGGTAAGTTTCGCCACATCCAAACTGAGTAAGATTCGCCACATCCGAGCTAATTATGTATCAAAATTTCTAAAAGCTATAACTTTCTTATACGATGTCTGATTTTTCCTTTTCTTTTATTGAAATTGGAAAACTTTTAGACATTTACGAGGATGCAAGTACCCTTGAGGGGCTTGTCACACAGCGATAATGTGCCAGTATGACGATGTTTAGGCCTCAGAAATAGATTAATCAAAGTGAAACTTTTCTTTCGAGCAAGACTTTGACTAGGCGTAATCCTCCATTTTGGCAGGAATCAGATAACATGATAGGAGACAAAGTTAACATAGAAGTAGATATCTAACTCCAGGAAGATTTTAGTTTCTATGTGATTTTTCTACCAGAAAATATTTTAGAAAACTTTTAACCTCTTTCAACTAGAAGAGAAATCTGATCCGAATTTAGGGTCTCGAATCTTATGAGTATAATAGAAACATTGCAACTCATTTTTTATCATATTAATGAAAGCAAAAAGGTCTAGAACCCTAATATTGGCACCCTATTATTTTATTATTATTTTTGTTGCAAAATCCGAGTTGAGTGGATTGAAGTTGATTTCTTCTCTCTCAAATCAATTCACCTTCTCTGGCCTTAAGTAGTAATTTGGTGGAGATATTCTTAGATTTCAATTCATTAATATAGGTGCAAGGACTAGGTAGGGGAAACCAATCCTTTGTAGTTGTTCAAAACAAATGGAATTGGATGCTCTAGAGTAGTAACAAATTGATAAAAATACATCATTCAGAATTTTCTTTTTGTTCTTTTTTTGTTGAGAAAAGTTCATAAAAAAAGTAGGAGAGATTTGTCGATCAGTGTTATTGCACAGACCACCAATAACGAAACCAAGCATTGAATAGCAAAATTATAGGAGTGTAGGAAAAATGGTATTTAAGTTAGAAAGAAATGAAGGGGAAATAATTTTATTTCATAGAATTAAGTAATCATGAAATAAATAAAATAGGAAACAAGAAAAATAGAAAACTTGTTGTGGATGTAACATCACCTTAGCTTTAATGGTAGCACCATCATTAGTATATAGAACATGAAGGGAAGTGATGGGATCTGATTCAACTGCTACAATTTGGCACCCAAAATGAATTGATTGCGTAGGCAAATTCTTAGCCAAGGTTTCAATCAGATCGCTCCTTTTCAAGCATCTTAGTTCTTCTTTCCTAGTAACAAAAGGAACCAAAATGTGTGATTAGAGGCAGCTTGTGGGCGACTCTCATTAGATTATTGATGTCTGAGAGTATGAACAAGAATTTCATCATTCTCTGGGTAACTTGCAAGATAATTAAGAGCAATAGTATGATTTGCTACTTCTTAGTACATCCATCAAAGCTACCATTACACCCCAAACCTGCCACATGCTAGGCACGTGACATAACCATGGTTCTGTGACATATACAAGGCCTCAAACCTATTCAAAAACCCAATAATAATGGATAAAACCTAAACATTATTTTAAAAAAGTAAAATTTATTGTGGCTCTAATATAAAAACAATTCGGTCCTCTAATATAAATTAAACATATTAGCCATAAAGTCAAAATGTACAATTTCCAACATCAAATCCACATCTAACCATGAAACAAAATTTAAGTTGAATCACTAAGGTTCCACATTTCAAGACAACTAATGAAATCTAAAAACTTTACTAATCCATCATGCAGGCAACCTGCGTTCCTCTAATTGTCCTGCTCCTCTAAAATACAGTAAAGGAAATGATGTGAGCTCAATATCTCAGCAAGTATCCCACTACACATACGCACCAGATATCCAGAATGAAATAATAAATACAAATATAGCTACCATACACATAAAGAGGCATAGAAAATTTATTGGCCGTAAAGTTGGTTGTATATATTATTCATAATAAATGAACACAATGTGAATTCATCTAGTTGTAAACTATACAAAACTCACAATTTGAGACATGGATCCAAAGCAACAAAAATATCAAATTTTACAATACGAGAATAAATAAATTTCTAGGTTTGGACTAATCCATGGTCACACTTACACCCCGTGACTGGGTATCAAAAGTATCATCCTTACACCCTATGATGATGGGGTATCCATAGTGTCATACTTAAGCCTTGTGACGGGGTATCAATAGTGTCATGCTTAAGCCCCATGACTGGGTATCAAATGTGTCATGACTACGCTCCATGAGATGTCATGCTTATGCCCCATGATTGGGTATCAGCAGTATGCCCTGTGATTGGGTATCAATAAAACATGGTCAGTCCTATTCTTGATTTCAATCCATTCACATAATTACAACCATATCTAGAACCACAACCGAGCATAATCTAGGCACATGTACAACCAAGTGTCATAAATTTATGGAAGACAATATTCTGGTTCAATAGTCACTCTCTTTCACAAATACAATCAACCTATGACCATATCATATGCAATTCTCATTTAAAGTAAACATTTTTATCCACATACAAAGATGACTGAATTCATGGTTCAATGACAAGGAGTACAATTTCCAATATACATCTAACACAAAGTTTCATATAAAGCAAGTAAGAAAGCATGTGAGTGGAATACTTTACTATATGCTACCCTGCACTCTATTAAGTTGAGCAAATCAACTCAATAACATACAATAATTAGAAGCCTGAGCAAATGTCAAGACCCCAAACTAGCCTTCTCCTTGCCAAATGGTTGCTTACCTCTGTGAAAGAGAAGGGAATGCATGGGTCTTCATGCACTCAGATAGAAGAAGAAAAGAAAGAGAGGGGAAATGCTTCTCAGTCACATACAAGAGTGGTAGGGATTTTCTATGAGGTGAGTTCATGCAAGGGTTAGAAAAGGGGCATGCTTGACTTCAAGAAGGAAAAGGAAAACAGGAAAGGTGGAAGTCATGGTTTCCCCTTTATTAGCTTTTTGGGTCATCTTCTTTGGAGGCTACTTGTGTAGATTTTTGTTTTGAAGTATCGGTGATCAACTTTATCATATCTATGATATGACTGATCATGGAAGTTTGAAAGGGAGTTTATGACCTATGAAGTATATAAGCTTCTAGTTTTCTTGTGATAGATTGATATAGCATTAACTAACAGCTCCTTAGCACTTTAAGATGCTAAAGATGAGGAACTATTTTGTTACAGTTTTATATAACTGTCATTTTTCATCTCAAAACTGATGGTAGTTACCAAAATCATTTATGTACTAGAGTGGTGGGTGAGGACCATAGCTAAATAACAACAAAAACAACAAAAAAATGGTACATGCATTATATACTCTCCATTTACCGCATTTTCTCCTTTTAGTTCCAGGCTGCTTAAAGTTTACTACCATAAAACTAGAGCGAAACTCTTTCTTACTCCCTTCTCTTTTATTTGGTCAATAGGTCGATAAACTTGGAGCTCATATATAATACCATTTTTTATTCCCCTCGAAGATGGGAGGCCGGGCCTAATTTCTATAAGACTATATCCACAAACCATCAGCAATTAAAAAAGTCATCAAACTTTTCTAAGTAAAACCTGTGCAAACTTGAATATTTATCAAGTGTTAATAAGGTGTTTTTACATGGTAACATGCCAAACATATTTGCAGACCCATTCAAAGTCATCGTAAACATGGACACTATTTGAAGTCAATGTTGACGGGCATACTTTTGCAAGAATGTGTGGAGAACTCTGATTATTCTTCCCTCCATTCTCACAAAATTATAACATATATCAACCACAGTACTACTTCAAGCATTAGGTGTTAAACAAAAACTTCTTGGATATACCTGCATGAAGTTACTTGCAACTTGTTCTTGTGGAGCCACATATCTCGTATCCTGAATAAAGTTTGCAAAATAAGACTTAATGCTATCAGTATTTTGATGGTTATATGCAAAAAAAAGAAAAAAGAAAACTAAAAAAGGAACCTATGTCTAAAATGTTGATGATCATACTATATTAAGAAAAGTGTTTGTGGGTCTTTTGGGTGTGCTTGCCCAGAGATGAAATTTATTTGATTCATAATGGAAACTTTATGATATAACAATCATCAATATGAGTTATCATGGAAAGAAAATATGCATATAACTGATCTTAATCTTCTCTTCCTCATCCAAATCCCATATCCAATGACATCTTCTAGCTCCCCAAATTCTTTCTCTCACTATCCGAACTATCCACTCTCTATCAACCAAAATTATTTCTCTTTTATCTTCTTCTCCCCCTCTAATAACCTTATCAACTCCAATCTGTATCTCTGATTTTAAACCTTCTATTTTATATTATACTTATTTAATATTATTGATTATCTTTGTTGTGCATTCCAACCTTTACTTGAAATCATAATACTTATTGGTTATTGTCTTATCTAATTTTGTTTACCACACATGCATTCTGCCATCTGCTAGTTACAATAAAAGTATATGCAATATAATGCCCTTCTTGTGTGATGGGCAGTCAGGTGACTCAAAGAAATGAAAATAGAAAAGAACCTCGGTCTCCAGAAAACACAGAAACATACTCTGTTAGAGGGATAGCTTTTCTCCGTAGTTCCGTACCAAGCCCAAGTTGGTCAAGTGCACGCCAACCATTGATGTAAACACCGATTGCTGCCCCTGCAGCTCGCAGGGTGTCAGATTTCTCTAAAACAAGGCTATTTATTCCTTTCCTGCATAGTTTTGCATGAAAAATTAGATATTAATTTTGATTCTTCTAACCAGTTAAATTAACAAAATCCTAGGAATTCCATTATCAGTGTAGAAAATTTATCTGGACATGATGATGGGTAGTTATATATTTTTTGGCCTCTTTCTTTCTTCTCATGTGAGAACTCAAAGAATACCTTCCGGCTAGCATTTTTAGGTGAGGTCCTAGGTTGGAAGAAATGATATGAGAGCGAACTCGGATCATAGCCTATGTGGACTAGGAAACACTGCAGGACGGGTTAATGGAGGCTGACCATGAGCCTATCGTGATGCTTATGATTAGATTTGAATGGATTTGAACTCTTAGCCTAACGAGGACGTCAGGGCTTGGTTGTGACATCTCATATATCATATCCATAGTGTTCTAAAGGGAAAACCAGATTCTTAAGGAATATATAGCATGAAATGGGCGAGTGTTCATCTTTTTATAGTACCATAGCCATAATTTTACACAAGCAATGCAATTATCGGATAGACATGAACGAGGTGAGCATTTAAGGTACCAAGATAAAAAACACCAATAAGTCTACCTGCTAATCAACAAATTAAACTACAGATTGAGAGAACTAGCAGCAATCTTCTTCTCTTAGAGAAAAAGGTAGGACCCAACCCATATCTCACCAAGCAAATTGATATCCATGTCTGATTTTAGGGAACTAATTATAAAGGAGAGCAAGTCCTTCGAGATGGATCAAGGTCTGATAACATCGGATCAAAAGAAGAGGAGTCGCCAGAAATTGTCATTATATGGAGGTGCTTGCATACACTCAAAACTAAGATGCAGTACTATATCAATGAATCTTCAAGAGAGTGAAACGCTGCAGCAAGAATCTTTTGGTTTTCAGAAGTAGGGCTTAATACATCATGTGGGACTTCTATTCCGTGCAAAGATCACGGTAAGCGATTAGAAATAAGGAGGAATAATCTTTAAAAACGAGGCCTTTAGAGTTTAGAACAAGGAACTTGTACCTGTGAAGAGCCAAGGCAGTGGCAAGACCACAGATTCCTCCACCCACTATAACAATGTCATGATGCTCCTCCTTTGAGCCCATCTTCCCTTCTATTTCTCTTCACCCTCCTCCATGTAATGGTAAGCTGCAAGGCATATACATGGCTTCCACCACCGCCCCTGTGACTTAGTCATAAAAATTATATATATAAAAAAAGACTCAGTTGTAGGTAGTCAAATATTATATCCTTTTTGATAAAAAATAATATATATGTTACCAGAGTAAGAGGCTTTTTTTTCGCTGTCCTTGAATCAATGTTCGGTCCATCAGTCGGATAGAATGGAAGGCCTTTTTTTCGCTGTCCAGCCAAAAACATCGAATCACCAGAGTAAGATACTTGTCTACTTGACGTCAGCGCTAACGTGTCGTATTTGGACTTCACTGGCTTGCAGAATCTGACTTGAAAAATATTATTTTAGTTTATTCACAGATGAGGCTGCTTTTTTTTAAACATATCAAACATTAGTACATCATCTGTACTGAATATCTTCCACCGAACCGGAGAAATGTGCTTAAGAAACTTCTTTGCAACAAGAGAAAATCTGTGGCTCCACGTCCCAAAATGTTTCTTTTCTTTCAAAAGGTATCATCCCTTCCTTTCTTTCAATCAACTCTGATAATGGGATACTTGATACCAGACTCCATAGGGAGCCGTCTTCGTTGTCAGAGATTATAGAAGGAATCAGGTTGGCCGGGTACTAGAGAGTGCGGAAAGGACTGATCTATACTATAAAAATTCATTATATAAATCAGGTTATTGGATAATATAGATTTCTAAAAATAATTATTGAAAAAAAAGTAAGACAATGATCATATTATAATTATTATTTAAATTTCTTTTGTTATTTTATAATAAGGTGCCACGGAATTTGTTATAAGATGTGCTTTGAGATTCTCATTCTTAGAGACGTGTCATATGTAACAGAGGGTCTTCTACCTCTGCTCGGCGAGCAGGTAATTTTGTCTCAGATAGAAAGCACACGAGTTTTACCAAAAGCATTCATGGAGTGGCAACATACAACGCCTTATGCGGACGAAAATCCGCACAAAACAATTTACGCGGATATTTGCACGTAAGTTGTCTTCGAGAACAACAATTTGGCATCGATTAATGTGCAAAATTTTATGCGGGGCTGCTTCCTTCATGTACACATTCTGTAAGAATGTAAATCCACATAGAAACTTTCATGCTGGGGATGCACACCAGTTCTCACAGTTTGCAAACGCACATGAGAGATTGCTCCCCATTTGAGGGATATTCGTATAAAACTTTTATGCGGCAGAAACCTGCATGGAAAGATATCTGTGAACTGCCATACATATCAAATTTGGGAGAAGTGCTTCCTTCGTGCATACGTAAGCATAAAATTTCTATACGGTTAAATCAGCATAGAAACCTCTATGCGGGCTTACGTACATTCAACTTTTATAAAATTTCCGTGCGGACGGGCTGCACTCAGCAAAGGTCGTTCACCAACATAGGGATGTCCGCATAGCATTTTTATGCTGAAGAAAATCCGCATAGAATGATATGCGAGGAAATCCGCACATCAAGTTTCTATGGGGACCAGATTCTCACGTCGGGAGAGGAAGCCATCCACGTGACCATCCTTGAGGCAGAAGACTAATTTATGACCATCCTTTTTCTGAGAAATTAATTTATGACCATCAGCGGGCAGTCAAGCTTTCAAATTTATCAATCACCTTGGCTTTGATGATATTCCCATCATGAACATAAAGAATAGGGAATGATCTTGATGGATCTCTTTCAACTGCTACAATTTGGCACCCAAGTCGGACTGAGCCAGCAGGCAAGTTGTCAAACAACACTTGAATGAGATCAATTCTCTTTAAGCACCCGAAATCTTCCATCCTAATAAAATAATAAACAAATAAATAAGAAAAATAACAAAGACTAAGCAACACGACAATAAGATAAATAAGTATGGATTCTCTTTAGGATAGGCCCTGAAAGGAGAAAGAAGGCTCGAATGCCAACAGACGATCTCTCTATTCTCACATTGCAATCATGTTAGTGATATCTAAAAAAACATGATGCTACAACTAGTGCTTGAATTTTCTTTTCAAGATTGAGAATTTTTTGATTTTTTTGTATGAAAAAAAAATCGTAAGGAAATGATGTAAAAGCTACTTATGTCCAACTTGGGCAACATCACCCAAGGTTTGAAGCCAGATTCACCTCCAAATGAAGGAGGGGTACAACCCATGGATGTACTTCCGCAATGCTTTTCAATATAGCATTTTATATCCAAGAAATCAGATGTTTACTGGAATCTTTTAAACATACCTGCTCGATTTTACTTGCACTGTAGACTTGTGATGCCATACTTCTTGAATCCTGCATAGAATTTACATTGAAAAGAAGTAAATAGGTATCCAACTCTTTGAGAGAAAGATATACAGGATGTTGGTTCTTATATATTCATTAGTAGATTAAAAGTAAACATATTATGTCAAGCGCATGGACTATGTGTTGCAAATAAAGTTGAAGCAGAAATAAAACTAAACTATTCTACTTTAATAAATAATAGGCAGTAATAGGCTAAAACAAAAAATTAAAAGTAAAAGTAGAAAAATAGAACCCGAGATGCTGAGGCGTGGTATGTTGGTCACTTTTCTTGAAGTAGATTTCGCCGCCTTATAGTGCACTAGGCTTGGATGGCGTTCTATTCCTAAGATACAATAGCCTCTCGTTCCTTCTGCCTCGATGATTTGCACGGATCAAAGAAGGCTTCTAACCCAGAATCAATATGCAGCAAGCCCGTTTAAAAAAAATTTGGAAGAAATATTTTAACTGGAAGGAAGAGAGGGTAGAGAAAGAAAAGAGATTAGGAATCCTCTGCTTTTTATCTGATCTCTTTCTAATCTGTAGAGGTCGTCTATTTATAAACCTCTACGAGACGTATGCCTGTGGGGCGCGTCTCTTCGCATGAGGCGCGAAACCACGGTCATGCCCCTCGTGGGCGCGATCCTTCGCGTGGATGCGAGTTCGCGTTCCTCAAGAACGTGCCCCCCTCATGCTTGCACGGAACGTAAAAGCACTTGCTTTTACGTCCGTGCAAGCTTCCTTGCACGTACGTAAAAGCAGGTGGGGATTGTTGGATTTATTAATGATTAAATGTTTTATTTTGTCACCATCATTTGGTGATGTGGTTGGATTGTGTGTGGGGTTGTTTTCACAAGGACATGAGTTCGAATCCTTCTTCCCGCGGTTTTTATGTCACCCTTCTTCCGGCAACGTCCTTGTGAGAACAACCCCACACACAAACCAACCGCACCACCAAAGGATGGTGACAAAATAAAACATTTAATCATTAATAAATCCAACAATCCCCCACCTGATTAAAATGTTTTCAAGATTTTATAAAAAATAGTCATACCGGGCCTTTCATGTCACGACTTCAATAAAGGTAGCTTGCGGCTTTGAACCTTTACCTAGTGAAAATATACTTACATCTGAAAGGAATAGTGGTAACTAAAAAGTTTTGAACCAAATCCTTTGGTTTATATTTCCATATACTTCACCCATGACAAATGCAAATACTGGGTTCATCATAGGTGGTGCTTTTCGGCCCCATGCACCAATATCTCAGTTTCATGAGCGCTCTAGGGGTTAAACCCTTATCCCCATAGACTGCGGCCACACAGTCACACTCACATAGGTGAATCCTCCAAGGGTGCTCGCAGCACAACACCTTGCCATAGACTCGAACTCATTCAGAGTTTTAAACTCTTCCATATACTTCTGCTGTGTTTAGCACTCACATCATAGGGAGAGACCAAATGACATAAAGTCATTTTAATAATAGTGCTAACTAATCATTAAACAACTTGTTTTTTCCGTTGAACCTTTCGTCTTGGGATCTCCAGTCAGAATAGGTTGGGTTGCCATTATCAATGATTCCTTATGGGTTTCAGTTCCACCCCCCTTGATGTTTCTATAACTTTGCTTCTAGCTAGTCCTTTAGTCAAAGGATATACTAGGTTACCTTCAGATCTAACAAATTCCAAAGTCACGATACCATTTTTAATTAGGTATCTAATTGTCTTATGTCTCACACTAATGTGTCTTCTATTTTTCTTGTTATATTCAGTATTTTTACAAGTATTAATTGCAGCTTCACTGTCACATAACAAAGAGATAGCAGGTATAGGCTTTTCCATAATAAAAATTTCTGACATAAGATTCTTAAACTATTCTGCTTCTTGAGTTGCAGAATCTAAGGCTACAATCTCAGTCTCTATAGTGGATATGGTGATCACAGTTTGTTTGGATGATCTCCAAGCAACAGCTGCACCACCCAACATGAATATGTATCCACTAGTTCCTTTTCGGTTCACTGAATTAGTGATCCAACTAGCATCACTGTATCCTTCAAGTATAGCGGAAAATCTTGAGTAGTGTAAACCATAAGACATGGTACCTCTCAAGTATCTAAGTACTCTGTCCAGTGCTTCCCAGTGACTAAGACTAGGGCAACTATTAAACCTACTGAGCTTTCCTATAGCATAGAAAATGTCAGGTCTACTTGTATTTGCAACATACATCAGTGTCCCAATAATCTGAGCATATTTTCCTTGGGCCACTGGATCACCTTTGTTGCACTTCAAGTTCAAACCATGCTCATAAGGTGTACTCACTGGTTTACAGTTGTACTTATCAAATTTCTTCAAAATTTTCTCAATATATTGTGATTGATCAAAGATTATACCATTAGGTATTCTGGTAATCCTGTTACCAAGAATTACCTCTGCCTGACCTAAATCTTTCATATCAAAATTATTAGATAAAAAATTCTTGATATCAGTTACAATATTTATATCAGTATCAAAAATTAAGATATCATCAACATATAAACACAAGATAACACATGAATCATTTTCTAACTTAGAATATAAGCATTTATCGGATTCATTTACTTTAAAGCCATAAGAAATAATTATTTCATCAAATTTTCTATGCCATTGCTTAGGAGATTGTTTTAAACCATAAAGGGATTTGACCAACCTACAAACTTTTTTTTCCTGTCCCTGAGCCACATATCCCTTTGGCTGATCCATATAAATCTCTTCCTCTAAATTACCATTAAGGAAGGCAGTCTTGACATCCATCTGATGGATTATCAAATTATGGATTGAAGCCAGTGCAATTAAAGTACGGATAGTGGTTATCCTAGTCACAGGAGAAAACGTATCAAAGTAGTCAATACCCTCTTTCTGAGTAAAGCCCTTAGCAACTGATCTTGCTTTATATTTTTCAATTGAACCATCAGGTCTCAATTTCTTCTTAAAGATCCATTTACAACTTAAAGTCTTACTACCAGGTGGTAAATTAGTTAGAAACCATGTTTCATTAGTCATAAATGAATTCATTTCACTATTAATAGCTTCCTTCCAAAACATAGAATGTAATAAGTTCATAGCATCTTTATATGTTTTAGGATCATCTTTAACCATAAAGGTATAGAAATCAGATCCAAAATCTTTCTTTTTCCTAATTCTTTTGCTTCTACCAAGTTCATTAACATCAATAAGTTCATTTTTATTTTCATTAGAAGGTGAATTACAAGATGCATTATTAGATCTATCTATTATATGCTTTTCTATTTTATCCTTAAAAGAAAAAATGTCTTCAAAGAAAGAAGCATCTTTAGATTCAATTATAGTATTTTTATCTATGCCATTAATATCAGAACTAATGACTAAGAATCTATAAGTAACACTATTAAGAGAATAACCAAGAAATATAGCATCAAAAGTCTTAGGTCCTAATTTTCTTTTCTTAATTAAAGGAATATTAACCTTAGCCAAACAACCCCAAACTTTTAGAAAGTTTAGGTTAGGCTTTCTTCCTTTTCAAAGTTTATAAGGAGATTCATTAGAACCTTTAAATGGAACCCTATTAAGCAGAAAACATGCAGTAAGCATTGCTTCCCCCCACCAAACCTCTGGTAAACTTGAGTTGGTAAGCAAAGATTTTACTATATCTTGCAGAGTCCTATTTTTCCTTTCAGCCACTCCATTAGACTGAGGTGAATAGGGAGGTGTTACTTCATGTAGAATTCAATTAACTCTACAGAATTCATTCAAGTCATTAGAGGTGTATTCTCCTCCTCTATCTGACCTGAGAATCTTTATTTTCTTGTCAAGTTGATTTTCTACTAAAGATTTATAAGTCTTAAACATCTCAAATGCTTCATCTTTAGATTTCATCAAATAAACTTGACAATACTTAGAATAATCATCTATGAAGGTAATGAAATACCTTCTACCCCCTTTAGTCAAAGTTCCATTTAGATCACATACATCTGAATGAATTAATTCTAATAAAGTTGAATTTCTATTTACCATTTTAAATGGTTTTCTAGGTTGCTTAGACTGAACACAAATTAGACACTTTTCTTTTTCATCTAATGAAACAATAGGCAATAAACCAGAACTAATCATTTTTTTAATAGTATTATTATTCACATGTCCTAATCTAGCATGCCAAAGAAATGAAGAACATACTGAATGAATAACTTTATTATTGCTATAAGAATGAATGTCCAAAGGTACATCATTCATTTTATTAATTACATATAAGCCATCACACTCATAGCCTTTGCCTACAAATGTTCCATTCTTTGTTATACTCACTTTCTTAGATTGAAATAACAAAGAATAGCCACTCCTTATCAGAAGATATCCACTGATCAGATTCCTCTTTTCTTCAAGCGCATGGTACACATTAAATAGAGGAAGCACATTCTCAGATGTAAGCCTTAGAAGTACTTTTCCAGTTCCAAGTACTCGTGCCGAGGTAAAATTCTCCATAGTCACAGTTAGGCCGCTCCGGACCTGATAAACAGTAAAAAGGGTATGATCAGTATACATATGAACATTCGCACCTGTATCCACTAACCAATCGGTAGAATGAATTGCCAAATTTAACTCTAGACTTAAAGTTACATACCGATCATCAGTATTAGTAGGACCAGTACTGGATAACACCATGTTGGTTTGTGGATTGGAAAGTTGAGGAGGTGCATGTTCATAGTTCTGATACTTCTTCTTCTTCATCCGGCATACTCGTGCCATATGACCGAATTTTTCATAATTGTAGCAAATCGGCCTCCGATCGTTCTTATTGATTTGGTGTTTTGGCTTCATGGATTTTCCTTTATTCTTAGGTCCACCCTTTTCAAATTTGGAGTTTTTGAACCTATAGGTTTTATTCTGGCCTTCTACAAAGTTCACCTTAGTTAGAAACTCAGGGTTCATGATTTGCTCATTGTCTTTCTTAAGATGTTGCTCTTGAATCCTAATGGCAGATAGTAGGGTTTTCATGCTCATTTCCTCAGTCTTATGTTTTAGGGACAACCCAAAATCTTTCAAAGAAGGTGAAAGCTTGTTAATAGTACAAGCAACTTGAAGGCTCTCAGTTATACACGTTCCCCTTAAGTCTAATTCATGATAAATCACTGTTAGCTCATGGGCTTGGTCAACTATGGGCTTGGTGTCTACCATCTTATAAGATAGGAATTGACTAGCAGTATACTTGTCCATTCCGGCATCTTGGATACCATATTTTTTATTAAGATTATCCCAAATCTTCTTAGAGGTTTTCAAAGTGCAATAGACATCAAAGAGGGGATCAGAAAGATAGGACAAAATCCTACCCCTACACAGGTAGTCTTTCTTCTTAAATTCCTCTAAATTACAAGTCCTAGCCGGTTCATTCTCATCCTCATTTGGAGGAGAGTCAAAAATTATGAAAAATAATCCAAGCGTGGTTAAGAAGATTTTCATTTTCTCTCTCCAACGCTTAAAATTAGTTCCATTAAACTTTTCAGGAGGAACCGGATCACTTGCATTGGCCATTGGGGTAACTCTAATTACTAGCCTATTATACGTAGGAAATCTACTTCAAGAATGTTGCAAATAAAGTTGAAGCAGAAATAAAACTAAACTATTCTACTTCAATAAATAATAGGCAGTAATAGGCTAAAACAAAAAATTAAAAGTAAAAGTAGAAAAATGGAACCCGAGATGCTGAGGCGTGGTATGTTGGTCACTTTCCTTGAAGTAGATTTCACCGCCTTACAGTGCACTAGGCTTGGATGGCGTTCTACTCCTGAGATACAACAACCTCTCATTCCTTCCTCCTCGATGATTTGCACGGATCAAAGAAGGCTTCAAACCCAGAATCAATATGCAGCAAGCCCGTTTAAAAAAAAATTGGAAGAAATATTTTAACTGGTAGGAAGAGAGAGTAGAGAAAGAAAAGAGATTAGGAATCCTCTGCTTTTTGTCTGATCTCTTTTTAATATGTAGAGGTCGTCTATTTATAGATCTCTACGAGACGTATGCCTGTGGGGCGCGTCAACCCCACACACAAACCAACCGCACCACCAAAGGATGGTGACAAAATAAAACATTTAATCGTTAATAAATCCAACACTATGTTCTGAATGTTGTTACCAGTTAAGATAGTAATAAAGGTGGTATTGTTTATCATATAATTGAAGCATTGCTATGTGCCCTAAGATGAACTTGAAGAAAAGATCCACAAGTATTCTTGTTGCGTATCGCAGAAGGTTGGGGTGTTTCTTGAGGCCAAGCTGCTAATCTTGCCTTCACTGGTTAAGCGAAAAATTCGGTTCATACTCACATTCAGGTTCCGTTTGCGATATGTGTAGCATTTTCCTTGCATCAAATATCATATCCTACCCAGTATATTACCCAAAATATATTTCTGAAAGAGAACTTAATTTTAAAAGGCAGTGAAAGTATACTCTGGAAAAGTAGATATTTTTGAAAAAAGGATTTGACCTTAAAAGGCTATGAAAACGTACACTGGAATAGGCATACTTTTTTCCCTAAGCACAACACCTACACCAAGTCTATCAAGTGCACACCAACCATTCATGAAGACACCAATTGCTGCCCCAGTAGCTCGTAGTCTCTCAGATCTCTCTAATACAAGACTTTTTACTCCTTTCCTGCACAAACAATGAGCAAAATGTAATGCAATGAAGATAACTTTTTATCATAATATAAAAAATTATATCCAAATCTACATTTCAGAATTAGGTCCTATTAATCAATTAAGGTTTTCATCTACTACCAGATATCAGTTTGTATCAAAATGGGGAACCCACTTATACAATTTATCTAAACCTTGCCTCTTATTATCTCGGCTTATATAACCCAGTTTTTCTCAAGATATCCGCTGAGACAAAAATCAATATATCAGACAAGAGTTTTAATCTTCCTTTCTTCATCTTGATTTATAAGTTGATAAATAAATATGCAAAGTGAAAGCATAAAGACAATTGTAGCCTCTATTATGTACACCAAGAAATCAATATCTTGGTTCCTATATATCAGCTAAGTTGCGATGAACTGAGATCTTCATTCATCTTGGTACCCATCACTCACCAATATGGTTGATATCTTAGCTTTTCAAACATAGCCAGGGCTTTAAAGCTACATTATTTGGATTGGAATCGTGCATGTTTCACATTCATTGGCTATTATAAACATGTATAGAATTTCACCTCTTGAGTAAATAAATATATCCACATCTATCTGTAGGCTGTTGATCTGTGTCCTTGGTGTATGCAAGAGAACAGGTCTGATGGCTTTCTAATCTACAGTAGGATTGGACATGGCCATAGCTGCATCTTGCACAACATTAAACCTCGCCTGATATGCTGCTGAGTTCCTCTTTAAAATCAAACCCACCTGTATTCAATTTTTCATGTTGTGGACTGGCTAGCATTCATAGCGTCTCATCCATGGCAATCTTCTTGGGTTTCCTTTTGCAAACCATCCATCGACCACCTGCTGCTGATGGAGCTTAGCAAGCTTTGGTTCGGTACACCAGTTTTGAGTTCCATGCCATTCAGCCTGCAACCCGAGTAACAGCATCTATATCCATATGAAGATTGAAGAAGTTTAGGACATGAAGAAATGAAAGGAATCCCATGTCAGACGCACACACATCTCAGGTTTTTATAGACACTATTACATGAGTTCTGTTGGGTCAGGTAGGGCCCAACGGAATTAGTTCAGAATTGGTTACGGTGCCAGAATTCCGTTGGGAGAAACGTTTCAGTTTGAAACGTTTTGGAGTGCCTGTTGAAGCTGCTCTGTGTCCGCAGGGAGGTGTGCGTCAATAAAGATAAAGTAGATATCGCATATGAAAATGGTGGGGTGGACGGCGGCGATAACCTTGAGGCGACGAGTGAAAGCTATCATTTTGAGGGAGGACCAACGTAATGATTGTTGCAAGCCTCAGAATTCCCAGCCTCCATTCCTTCACATCTTTGAGGGTGGCTGCTACTCTTTTCTGCGCCACCGAGTTGCCGACCTCTCATCATTCCATGACCTTGTCCATTTCTCGTGTCGGGCATGTGGCAAGCAAAAGCTCCTGACGAAGGAACTGGCCATGTGTCTATGGCTGTCCATGGCTTTCCAGGTGGCTTTGGCACCAGGTTTTGGCACGTATGTGAGGTTCTCCGGCTGAGGTTGCAATGCTTCACCATCTCAGTAACTTCAGCAGGAGAGTTCTTAATTAAGAAGTTACATTGTACTCTGATGAGTTAAAAATATGCATGCATTTCATCACCTGCACCTGTCATTGCTGGAATTTCTTGCTATGGAGGTGTTGAATGCGCAAGAGGCTTAACTAGTCTAGATCACACTGCTTCACCATTTTAATCACCTCCATACGGACTGATGATAATGTCACATTAGACATGCATGCCTATTTGAAATTTTATTCACTCTTCTGAAATATAGAGGACTTCGCCTCAGCTGAAATGGAGTTAGGTCTATTCTAGTTCGTCGACTCTATTATTATTCCCTTCCATTTGTATGTGGAGGAGTTGATGCTAGTGCTTATGGAGAAAAATATTGAGACAAGGATTTAATGATGATCAGTGGTATCTAATGCTTAAACTGGTCTGACTCTGGTGCTTAGTTGTACCAGGAATCCATTATCTGGATTCTATTTATTCTGATTGTCATAGTTAGGGGGCACATTCTTCTCACTGTACCAGAGGTGGTGATCTCAAGTTCCTTGATGCTTCTAAGTCTTGAACAATCGTTCAATCGGAGAAAGGTGGGGGCTTGTCTCCCTTTTCCCTTGGCCATCTTCAGCAAAAGGGCTGAGATTGTCTTCCTCGGTTAATGAGCATTTGGAGGCGAAGAATTCCGTGCCTTATTCCTCCCTTTGTCCTAGTATTCTAGATCTTGTCTAGCAAACAAGAGTAAGTCCTGTTCCAAGCCTTATTCCAACCTTATTTCTCAACCAAAAACAGTTCGACAATGCATTTGGTTCGGATGAAATCAAGATTAAGTCCTGGAGTAAGTCATATTCCTTCCAGACAGGTTTTGGAAAACAGGAATAAAGGAGAAATAGTTATTCGAGTCGAATCTGCTTATTCCCAGAATAACTATTCCAAGGTGGCAGGCATAACATTATTCATGGAATAATGTCCTCATTAATCCCTGCTTCTTTGTTTTAGATGGACATATATATCCTCAGCCAACAAATTATTTCAGCTAAGAAACAAAAAAAACTGTTCGAGGATGAATTATTTCAGCTAGGAAAACAAAAACTGTTTGAGAGCAATAAGCCAATAACTTTCAATATTCCACCTCTGAGACAAGCACACAACATTTATCCTAAAGAGAGCCACAATCATAATTAGTGTGGCTAAGCAGGCCACCTCCGAGGAAAACAACCAGAATGGCAAGACATACCAGCTTCTTTACCCATGACGATGCCACGATCACCGATCCTGTAAGATAAGACTGTGCCGATAACCTCATTACCCTCAGCCTCCTTTCATTCACATATTTACTCATTGCTCTTCCGATTCTCCTGCGCAGCTCTCGATCACAGATTGCACCCTCCGGACCCATTGGCATCTCTTGCGACAAGCATCTAGCAAGCACAATTGCGTCTTCTAAGCCGGCACTGCCTCCTTGGCCGAGGAATGGGCCCATAACATGCATTGCATCCCCTGCGACTGTCATGGTGCCTTGCCAGAAGTTTGCAAAGATCAAGTGCCATGGAGCTCAATACCAAATATGCGTCAGGCTCAATGAACTGCTGTCGCAATGCTTCACCATTTCAATCACCTCGGGGGGAAATTCTCTTAATGTCTCCAACGTAAATTCTTTGATGAGCTCAGGAACCTTCCGTACATCTGAATCTGATGGAAACTCTCAAGAAGTTAGCTCACCCCTAGATTGAGCAATGACAGGGTTCACAATATATTTATCTTTAGTGAGACTAGTATTACCTTGAGAAGGGGACAGCCGACCGACAAACCAATAGACTAACTTTTCATCAACTGGGAGCCTTCCCAACAAGACACCATCACCTCTTAGCCGGATAAAATGGCTGTCAAAGCTGTGACCATCTGAATAGCTAGTAAAACCTCGCACAACAGATATTGGAAAAACCTTTGGGGCCTGTAATCCTAATGATTTTGCAACGATTGAATTTGATCCATCACAACCAATTAGAACCTGAAGCAGCATGTACGAGTAAAATTGATAGGGATAATTATCAGTTTGCTTTTTCCATGAAAATGTTACATTTCTAAATTTGCTGTGATATCATAAGCTCGAATGGTTTCTACCATGACAACTAAATTGTGTGCTGGGATCAATTAGAGCACCCTGCCAGTAGATGTGAGTTAATGTAATGGTTTCATAAACATTGGATCAAACCTTTTTCAGATTTGATTTTCATGTATGATAATTCATTATTATCTATACTATTTTTTAATGCCATCTTTGGAGTTGGATTATGAAAAATTGTGCAGATAACTACTCTTCTTGTAATATTTATGATTTGCTAGTTTAAAAATACTTAAGAAAAAAGTTAAAAGTTAAGGGAAATATTGACATCAAAGGTGTCCCTAGCTGATTCAAGAGAATTACCAAACCCATTATGGACAGCTCAAGTCCTTGGGTAAGTTAGCACAGGGTTTTAGAGTTAGTTTCGCCACATCCAAGCTAATTATGTATTAAAATTTCTAAAGGCTATAGCCCATTGGGTAAGTTTCGCCACATCCGAACTAATTATGTATCAAAATTTCTAAAGGCTATAACTTTCTAGTACGACGTCTGTTTTTTCCTTTTCTTTTATTGAAATTGGAAAACTTTTCGATATTACGAGGATGCAATTACCCTCGAGGGGCTTGTCACACAGCGGTAATGTGCGGTATGACGATGTTTAGGTCTCAGAAACAGATTAATCAAAGTGAAACATTTCTTTCGAGCAAGACTTTGACTAGGCATAATCCTCCAATTTGGCAGGAATCAGATAACACGATAGGAGACAAAGTTAATATAGAAGTAGATATCTAACTCCAGGAAGATTTTAGTTTCTCTGTGATTTTTCTACCAGAAAATATTTTATAAAACTTTTAACCTCTTTCAACTAGAAGAGAAATCTGATCAGAATTTAGGGTCTCGAATCTTATGAGTATAATAGAAACATTGCAACTCATTTTTTATCATATTAATGAAAGCAAAAAGGTCTAGAACCCTAATATCGGCACCCTATTATTTTATTATTATTTTTGTTGCAAAATTCGAGTTGAGTGGATTGAAGTTGATTTCTTCTCTCTTCAATCAATTCACCTTCTCTGGCCTTAAGTAGTAATTTGGTGGAGAGATTCTTATATTTCAATTCATTAATATAGAGTAGTAACAAATTGATAAAAATACATCATTCATAATTTTCTTTTTCTTCTTTTTTTGTTGAGAAAAGTTCATCAAAAAAGTAGAAGAGATTTGTTGATCAGTGTTATTGCACAGACCACCAATAATGAAACCAAGCATTGAATAGCAAAATTATAGGAGTGTAGGAAAAATGGTATTTGAGTTAGAAAGAAATGAAGGGGAAATAAGTTTATTTCATAGAATTAAGTAATCATGAAATAAATAAAATAGGAAACAAGAAAAATAGAAAACTTGTTGTGGATGTAACATCACCTTAGCTTTAATGGTAGCACCATCATTAGTATATAGAACAGGAAAGGAAGTGATGGGATCTGATTCAACTGCTACAATTTGGCACCCAAAACGAACTGATTGCGTAGGCAAATTCTTAGCCAAGGTTTCAATCAAATCACTCCTTTTCAAGCATCTCAATTCTTCTTTCCTAGTAACAAAAAGAACTAAAATGTGTGATTAGAGGCAGCTTGTGTGCGACTCTCATTAGATTATTGATGTCTAAGAATATGAACAAGAATTTCATCATTCTCTAGGTAACTTGCAAGATAATTAAGAACAATAGTATGATTTGCCACTTCTTAATACATCCATCAAAGCTACCATTACGCCCCAAACCTGCCACCTGCTAGGCACATGACATAACCATGGTCCTGTGAAATATACAAAGCCTCAAACCTATTCAAAAACCGAATAATAATGGATAAAACCTAAACACTATTTTAAAAAAGTAAAATTTATTGTGGCTCTAATATAAAAACAATTTGGTCCTCTAATATAAATTAAACATATTAGCCATAAAGTCAAAATGTACAATGTCCAATATCAAATCCACATCTAACCATGAAACAAAATTTTAGTTGAATCACTAAGGTTCCACATTTCAAGACAACTAATGAAATCTAAAAACTTTACTAATCCATCATGCAGGCAACCTGCGTTCCTCTAATTGTCCTGCTCCTCTAAAATACAGTAAAGGAAATGATGTGAGCTCAATATCTCAGCAAGTATCCCACTACACATACGCACCAGATATCCAGAATGAAATAATAAATACAAATATAGCTACTATACACATAAAGAGGCATAGAAAATTCATTGGCCGTAAAGTTGGTTGTATATATTATTCATAATAAATGAACACAATGTGAATTCATCCAGTTGTAAACTATACAAAACTCACAATTTGAGACATGGATCCAAAGCAACAAAAATATCAAATTTTACAATAGGAGAATAAATAAATTTCTAGGTTTGGACTAATCCATGGTCACACTTACACCCCGTGACTGGGTATCAAAAGTATCATCCTTACACTCTTTGATGATGGGGTATCCATAGTGTCATACTTAAGCCCTGTGACGGGGTATCAATAGTGTCATGCTTAAGCCCCATGACTGGGTATCAAATGTGTCACAGTTATGCTCCATGAGATGTCATGCTTATGCCCCATGACTGGGTATCAGTAGTGTCATGCTCATGCCCTGTGATTGGGTATCAATAAAACATGGTCAGTCCTATTCTTGATTTCAATCCATTCACATAATTACAACCATATTTAGAACCACAACCGAGCATAATCTAGGCACATGTACAACCAAGTTTCATAAATTTATGGAAGACAATATTCTGGTTCAATAGTCACTCTCTTTCACAAATACAATCAACCTATGACCATATCATATGCAATTCTCATTTAAAATAAGCATTTTTATCCACATATAGAGATGACTATATTTAATTTCTATACCTCACAAGACTGAATTCATGGTTCAATGACAAGGAGTACAATTTCCAATATACATCTAACACAAAGTTTCATATAAAGCAAGTAAGAAAGCATGTGAGTGGAATACTTTACTATATGCTACCCTGCACTCTATTAAGTTGAGCAAATCAACTCAATAACATACAATAATTAGAAGCCTGAGCAAATGTCAAGACCCCAAACTAGCCTTCTCCTTGCCAAATGGTTGCTTACCTCTGTGAAAGAGAAGGGAATGCATGGGTCTTCATGCACTCAGATAGAAGAAGAAAAGAAAGAGAGGAGAAATGCTTCTCGGTCACATACAAGAGTGGAAGGGATTTTCTATGAGGTGAGTTCATGCAAGGGTTAGAAAAGGGGCATGCTTGACTTCAAGAAGGAAAAGGAAAACAGGAAAGGTGGAAGTCATGGTTTCCCCTTTATTAGCTTTTTGGGTCATCTTCTTTGGAGGCTACTTGTGTAGATTTTTGTTTTGAAGTATCGGTGATCAACTTTATCATATCTATGATATGACTGATCATGGAAGTTTGAAAGGGAGTTTATGACCTATGAAGTATATAAGCTTCTAGTTTTCTTGTGATAGATTGATATAGCATTAACTAACAGCTCCTTAGCACTTTAAGATGCTAAAGATGAGGAACTATTTTGTTACAGTTTTATATAACTATCATTTTTCATCTCAAAACTGATGGTAGTTACCAAAATCATTTATGTACTAGAGTGGTGGGTGAGGACCATAGCTAAATAACAACAAAAACAACAAAAAAATGGTACATGCATTATATACTCTCCATTTACCGCATTTTCTCCTTTTAGTTCCAGGCTGCTTAAAGTTTACTACCATAAAACTAGAGCGAAACTCTTTTTTACTCCCTTCTCTTTTATTTGGTCAATAGGTCGATAAACTTGGAGCTCATATATAATACCATTTTTTATTTCCCTCGAAGATGGGAGGCCGGGCCTAATTTCTATAAGACTATATCCACAAACCATCAGCAATTAAAAAAGTCATCAAACTTTTCTAAGTAAAACCTGTGCAAACTTGAATATTTATCAAGTGTTAATAAGGTGTTTTTACATGGTAACATGCCAAACATATTTGCAGACCCATTCAAAGTCATCGTAAACATGGACACTATTTGAAGTCAATGTTGACGGGCATACTTTGGAAGAATGTGTGGAGAACTCTGATTATTCTTCCCTCCATTCTCACAAAATTATAACATATATCAACCACAGTACTACTTCAAGCATTAGGTGTTAAACAAAAACTTCTTGGATATACCTGCATGAAGTTACTTGCAACTTGTTCTTGTGGAGCCACATATCTCGTATCCTGAATAAAGTTTGCAAAATAAGACTTAATGCTATCAGTATTTTGATGGTTATATGCAAAAAAAAGAAAAAAGAAAACTGAAAAAGGAACCTATGTCTAAAATGTTGATGATCATACTATATTAAGAAAAGTGTTTGTGGGTCTTTTGGGTGTGCTTGCCCAGAGATGAAATTTATTTGATTCATAATGGAAACTTTATGATATAACAATCATCAATATGAGTTATCATGGAAAGAAAATATGCATATAACTGATCTTAATCTTCTCTTCCTCATCCAAATCCCATATCCAATATCTTCTAGCTCCCCAAATTCTTTCTCTCACTATCCGAACTATCCACTCTCTATCAACCAAAATTATTTCTCTTTTATCTTCTTCTCCCCCTCTAATAACCTTATCAACTCCAATCTGTATCTCTGATTTTAAACCTTCTATTTTATATTATACTTATTTAATATTATTGATTATCTTTGTTGTGCATTCCAACCTTTACTTGAAATCATAATACTTATTGGTTATTGTCTTATCTAATTTTGTTTACCACACATGCATTCTGCCATCTGCTAGTTACAATAAAAGTATATGCAATATAATGCCCTTCTTGTGTGATGGGCAGTCAGGTGACTCAAAGAAATGAAAATAGAAAAGAACCTCGGTCTCCAGAAAACACAGAAACATACTCTGTTAGAGGGATAGCTTTTCTCCGTAGTTCCGTACCAAGCCCAAGTTGGTCAAGTGCACGCCAACCATTGATGTAAACACCGATTGCTGCCCCTGCAGCTCGCAGGGTGTCAGATTTCTCTAAAACAAGGCTATTTATTCCTTTCCTGCATAGTTTTGCATGAAAAATTAGATATTAATTTTGATTCTTCTAACCAGTTAAATTAACAAAATCCTAGGAATTCCATTATCAGTGTAGAAAATTTATCTGGACATGATGATGGGTAGTTATATATTTTTTGGCCTCTTTCTTTCTTCTCATGTGAGAACTCAAAGAATACCTTCCGGCTAGCATTTTTAGGTGAGGTCCTAGGTTGGAAGAAATGATATGAGAGCGAACTCGGATCATAGCCTATGTGGACTAGGAAACACTGCAGGACGGGTTAATGGAGGCTGACCATGAGCCTATCGTGATGCTTATGATTAGATTTGAATGGATTTGAACTCTTAGCCTAACGAGGACGTCAGGGCTTGGTTGTGACATCTCATATATCATATCCATAGTGTTCTAAAGGGAAAACCAGATTCTTAAGGAATATATAGCATGAAATGGGCGAGTGTTCATCTTTTTATAGTACCATAGCCATAATTTTACACAAGCAATGCAATTATCGGATAGACATGAACGAGGTGAGCATTTAAGGTACCAAGATAAAAAACACCAATAAGTCTACCTGCTAATCAACAAATTAAACTACAGATTGAGAGAACTAGCAGCAATCTTCTTCTCTTAGAGAAAAAGGTAGGACCCAACCCATATCTCACCAAGCAAATTGATATCCATGTCTGATTTTAGGGAACTAATTATAAAGGAGAGCAAGTCCTTCGAGATGGATCAAGGTCTGATAACATCGGATCAAAAGAAGAGGAGTCGCCAGAAATTGTCATTATATGGAGGTGCTTGCATACACTCAAAACTAAGATGCAGTACTATATCAATGAATCTTCAAGAGAGTGAAACGCTGCAGCAAGAATCTTTTGGTTTTCAGAAGTAGGGCTTAATACATCATGTGGGACTTCTATTCCGTGCAAAGATCACGGTAAGCGATTAGAAATAAGGAGGAATAATCTTTAAAAACGAGGCCTTTAGAGTTTAGAACAAGGAACTTGTACCTGTGAAGAGCCAAGGCAGTGGCAAGACCACAGATTCCTCCACCCACTATAACAATGTCATGATGCTCCTCCTTTGAGCCCATCTTCCCTTCTATTTCTCTTCACCCTCCTCCATGTAATGGTAAGCTGCAAGGCATATACATGGCTTCCACCACCGCCCCTGTGACTTAGTCATAAAAATTATATATATAAAAAAAGACTCAGTTGTAGGTAGTCAAATATTATATCCTTTTTGATAAAAAATAATATATATGTTACCAGAGTAAGAGGCTTTTTTTTCGCTGTCCTTGAATCAATGTTCGGTCCATCAGTCGGATAGAATGGAAGGCCTTTTTTTCGCTGTCCAGCCAAAAACATCGAATCACCAGAGTAAGATACTTGTCTACTTGACGTCAGCGCTAACGTGTCGTATTTGGACTTCACTGGCTTGCAGAATCTGACTTGAAAAATATTATTTTAGTTTATTCACAGATGAGGCTGCTTTTTTTTAAACATATCAAACATTAGTACATCATCTGTACTGAATATCTTCCACCGAACCGGAGAAATGTGCTTAAGAAACTTCTTTGCAACAAGAGAAAATCTGTGGCTCCACGTCCCAAAATGTTTCTTTTCTTTCAAAAGGTATCATCCCTTCCTTTCTTTCAATCAACTCTGATAATGGGATACTTGATACCAGACTCCATAGGGAGCCGTCTTCGTTGTCAGAGATTATAGAAGGAATCAGGTTGGCCGGGTACTAGAGAGTGCGGAAAGGACTGATCTATACTATAAAAATTCATTATATAAATCAGGTTATTGGATAATATAGATTTCTAAAAATAATTATTGAAAAAAAAGTAAGACAATGATCATATTATAATTATTATTTAAATTTCTTTTGTTATTTTATAATAAGGTGCCACGGAATTTGTTATAAGATGTGCTTTGAGATTCTCATTCTTAGAGACGTGTCATATGTAACAGAGGGTCTTCTACCTCTGCTCGGCGAGCAGGTAATTTTGTCTCAGATAGAAAGCACACGAGTTTTACCAAAAGCATTCATGGAGTGGCAACATACAACGCCTTATGCGGACGAAAATCCGCACAAAACAATTTACGCGGATATTTGCACGTAAGTTGTCTTCGAGAACAACAATTTGGCATCGATTAATGTGCAAAATTTTATGCGGGGCTGCTTCCTTCATGTACACATTCTGTAAGAATGTAAATCCACATAGAAACTTTCATGCTGGGGATGCACACCAGTTCTCACAGTTTGCAAACGCACATGAGAGATTGCTCCCCATTTGAGGGATATTCGTATAAAACTTTTATGCGGCAGAAACCTGCATGGAAAGATATCTGTGAACTGCCATACATATCAAATTTGGGAGAAGTGCTTCCTTCGTGCATACGTAAGCATAAAATTTCTATACGGTATAAATCCGCATAGAAACCTCTATGCGGGCTTACGTACATTCAACTTTTATAAAATTTCCGTGCGGACGGGCTGCACTCAGCAAAGGTCGTTCACCAACATAGGGATGTCCGCATAGCATTTTTATGCTGAAGAAAATCCGCATAGAATGATATGCGAGGAAATCCGCACATCAAGTTTCTATGGGGACCAGATTCTCACGTCGGGAGAGGAAGCCATCCACGTGACCATCCTTGAGGCAGAAGACTAATTTCTGGCCATCCTTTTTCTGAGAAATTAATTTATGACCATCAGCGGGCAGTCAAGCTTTCAAATTTATCAATCACCTTGGCTTTGATGATATTCCCATCATGAACATAAAGAATAGGGAATGATCTTGATGGATCTCTTTCAACTGCTACAATTTGGCACCCAAGTCGGACTGAGCCAGCAGGCAAGTTGTCAAACAACACTTGAATGAGATCAATTCTCTTTAAGCACCCGAAATCTTCCATCCTAATAAAATAATAAACAAATAAATAAGAAAAATAACAAAGACTAAGCAACACGACAATAAGATAAATAAGTATGGATTCTCTTTAGGATAGGCCCTGAAAGGAGAAAGAAGGCTCGAATGCCAACAGACGATCTCTCTATTCTCACATTGCAATCATGTTAGTGATATCTAAAAAACCATGATGCTACAACTAGTGCTTGAATTTTCTTTTCAAGATTGAGAATTTTTTGATTTTTTTGTATGAAAAAAAAATCGTAAGGAAATGATGTAAAAGCTACTTATGTCCAACTTGGGCAACATCACCCAAGGTTTGAAGCCAGATTCACCTCCAAATGAAGGAGGGGTACAACCCATGGATGTACTTCCGCAATGCTTTTCAATATAGCATTTTATATCCAAGAAATCAGATGTTTACTGGAATCTTTTAAACATACCTGCTCGATTTTACTTGCACTGTAGACTTGTGATGCCATACTTCTTGAATCCTGCATAGAATTTACATTGAAAAGAAGTAAATAGGTATCCAACTCTTTGAGAGAAAGATATACAGGATGTTGGTTCTTATATATTCATTAGTAGATTAAAAGTAAACATATTATGTCAAGCGCATGGACTATGTGTTGCAAATAAAGTTGAAGCAGAAATAAAACTAAACTATTCTACTTCAATAAATAATAGGCAGTAATAGGCTAAAACAAAAAATTAAAAGTAAAAGTAGAAAAATAGAACCCGAGATGCTGAGGCGTGGTATGTTGGTCACTTTTCTTGAAGTAGATTTCGCCGCCTTATAGTGCACTAGGCTTGGATGGCGTTCTACTCCTAAGATACAATAGCCTCTCGTTCCTTCTGCCTCGATGATTTGCACGGATCAAAGAAGGCTTCTAACCCAGAATCAATATGCAGCAAGCCCGTTTAAAAAAAATTTGGAAGAAATATTTTAACTGGAAGGAAGAGAGGGTAGAGAAAGAAAAGAGATTAGGAATCCTCTGCTTTTTATCTGATCTCTTTCTAATCTGTAGAGGTCGTCTATTTATAAACCTCTACGAGACGTATGCCTGTGGGGCGCGTCTCTTCGCATGAGGCGCGAAACCACGGTCATGCCCCTCGTGGGCGCGATCCTTCGCGTGGATGCGAGTTCGCGTTCCTCAAGAACGTGCCCCCCTCATGCTTGCACGGAACGTAAAAGCACTAGCTTTTACGTCCGTGCAAGCTTCCTTGCACGTACGTAAAAGCAGGTGGGGATTGTTGGATTTATTAATGATTAAATGTTTTATTTTGTCACCATCATTTGGTGATGTGGTTGGATTGTGTGTGGGGTTGTTTTCACAAGGACATGAGTTCGAATCCTTCTTCCCGCGGTTTTTATGTCACCCTTCTTCCGGCAACGTCCTTGTGAGAACAACCCCACACACAAACCAACCGCACCACCAAAGGATGGTGACAAAATAAAACATTTAATCATTAATAAATCCAACAATCCCCCACCTGATTAAAATGTTTTCAAGATTTTATAAAAAATAGTCATACCGGGCCTTTCATGTCACGACTTCAATAAAGGTAGCTTGCGGCTTTGAACCTTTACCTAGTGAAAATATACTTACATCTGAAAGGAATAGTGGTAACTAAAAAGTTTTGAACCAAATCCTTTGGTTGATATTTCCATATACTTCACCCATGACAAATGCAAATACTGGGTTCATCATAGGTGGTGCTTTTCGGCCCCATGCACCAATATCTCAGTTTCATGAGCGCTCTAGGGGTTAAACCCTTATCCCCATAGACTGCGGCCACACAGTCACACTCACATAGGTGAATCCTCCAAGGGTGCTCGCAGCACAACACCTTGCCATAGACTCGAACTCATTCAGAGTTTTAAACTCTTCCATATACTTCTGCTGTGTTTAGCACTCACATCATAGGGAGAGACCAAATGACATAAAGTTATTTTAATAATAGTGCTAACTAATCATTAAACAACTTGTTTTTTCCGTTGAACCTTTCGTCTTGGGATCTCCAGTCAGAATAGGTTGGGTTGCCATTATCAATGATTCCTTATGGGTTTCAGTTCCACCCCCCTTGATGTTTCTATAACTTTGCTTCTAGCTAGTCCTTTAGTCAAAGGATATACTAGGTTACCTTCAGATCTAACAAATTCCAAAGTCACGATACCATTTTTAATTAGGTATCTAATTGTCTTATGTCTCACACTAATGTGTCTTCTATTTTTCTTGTTATATTCAGTATTTTTACAAGTATTAATTGCAGCTTCACTGTCACATAACAAAGAGATAGCAGGTATAGGCTTTTCCATAATAAAAATTTCTGACATAAGATTCTTAAACTATTCTGCTTCTTGAGTTGCAGAATCTAAGGCTACAATCTCAGTCTCTATAGTGGATATGGTGATCACAGTTTGTTTGGATGATCTCCAAGCAACAGCTGCACCACCCAACATGAATATGTATCCACTAGTTCCTTTTCGGTTCACTGAATTAGTGATCCAACTAGCATCACTGTATCCTTCAAGTATAGCGGAAAATCTTGAGTAGTGTAAACCATAAGACATGGTACCTCTCAAGTATCTAAGTACTCTGTCCAGTGCTTCCCAGTGACTAAGACTAGGGCAACTATTAAACCTACTGAGCTTTCCTATAGCATAGAAAATGTCAGGTCTACTTGTATTTGCAACATACATCAGTGTCCCAATAATCTGAGCATATTTTCCTTGGGCCACTGGATCACCTTTGTTGCACTTCAAGTTCAAACCATGCTCATAAGGTGTACTCACTCGTTTACAGTTGTACTTATCAAATTTCTTCAAAATTTTCTCAATATATTGTGATTGATCAAAGATTATACCATTAGGTATTCTGGTAATCCTGTTACCAAGAATTACCTCTGCCTGACCTAAATCTTTCATATCAAAATTATTAGATAAAAAATTCTTGATATCAGTTACAATATTTATATCAGTATCAAAAATTAAGATATCATCAACATATAAACACAAGATAACACATGAATCATTTTCTAACTTAGAATATAAGCATTTATCGGATTCATTTACTTTAAAGCCATAAGAAATAATTATTTCATCAAATTTTCTATGCTATTGCTTAGGAGATTGTTTTAAACCATAAAGGGATTTGACCAACCTACAAACTTTTTTTTCCTGTCCCTGAGCCACATATCCCTTTGGCTGATCCATATAAATCTCTTCCTCTAAATTACCATTAAGGAAGGCAGTCTTGACATCCATCTGATGGATTATCAAATTATGGATTGAAGCCAGTGCAATTAAAGTACGGATAGTGGTTATCCTAGTCACAGGAGAAAACGTATCAAAGTAGTCAATACCCTCTCTCTGAGTAAAGCCCTTAGCAACTGATCTTGCTTTATATTTTTCAATTGAACCATCAGGTCTCAATTTCTTCTTAAAGATCCATTTACAACTTAAAGTCTTACTACCAGGTGGTAAATTAGTTAGAAACCATGTTTCATTAGTCATAAATGAATTCATTTCACTATTAATAGCTTCCTTCCAAAACATAGAATGTAATAAGTTCATAGCATCTTTATATGTTTTAGGATCATCTTTAACCATAAAGGTATAGAAATCAGATCCAAAATCTTTCTTTTTCCTAATTCTTTTGCTTCTACCAAGTTCATTAACATCAATAAGTTCATTTTTATTTTCATTAGAAGGTGAATTACAAGATGCATTATTAGATCTATCTATTATATGCTTTTCTATTTTATCCTTAAAAGAAAAAATGTCTTCAAAGAAAGAAGCATCTTTAGATTCAATTATAGTATTTTTATCTATGCCATTAATATCAGAACTAATGACTAAGAATCTATAAGTAACACTATTAAGAGAATAACCAAGAAATATAGCATCAAAAGTCTTAGGTCCTAATTTTCTTTTCTTAATTAAAGGAATATTAACCTTAGCCAAACAACCCCAAACTTTTAGAAAGTTTAGGTTAGGCTTTCTTCCTTTTCAAAGTTTATAAGGAGATTCATTAGAACCTTTAAATGGAACCCTATTAAGCAGAAAACATGCAGTAAGCATTGCTTCCCCCCACCAAACCTCTGGTAAACTTGAGTTGGTAAGCAAAGATTTTACTATATCTTGCAGAGTCCTATTTTTCCTTTCAGCCACTCCATTAGACTGAGGTGCATAGGGAGGTGTTACTTCATGTAGAATTCAATTAACTCTACAGAATTCATTCAAGTCATTAGAGGTGTATTCTCCTCCTCTATCTGACCTGAGAATCTTTATTTTCTTGTCAAGTTGATTTTCTACTAAAGATTTATAAGTCTTAAACATCTCAAATGCTTCATCTTTAGATTTCATCAAATAAACTTGACAATACTTAGAATAATCATCCATGAAGGTAATGAAATACCTTCTACCCCCTTTAGTCAAAGTTCCATTTAGATCACATACATCTGAATGAATTAATTCTAATAAAGTTGAATTTCTATTTACCATTTTAAATGGTTTTCTAGGTTGCTTAGACTGAACACAAATTAGACACTTTTCTTTTTCATCTAATGAAACAATAGGCAATAAACCAGAACTAATCATTTTTTTAATAGTATTATTATTCACATGTCCTAATCTAGCATGCCAAAGAAATGAAGAACATACTGAATGAATAACTTTATTATTGCTATAAGAAGGAATGTCCAAAGGTACATCATTCATTTTATTAATTACATATAAGCCATCACACTCATAGCCTTTGCCTACAAATGTTCCATTCTTTGTTATACTCACTTTCTTAGATTGAAATAACAAAGAATAGCCACTCCTTATCAGAAGATATCCACTGATCAGATTCCTCTTTTCTTCAAGCGCATGGTACACATTAAATAGAGGAAGCACATTCCCAGATGTAAGCCTTAGAAGTACTTTTCCAGTTCCAAGTACTCGTGCCGAGGTAAAATTCTCCATAGTCACAGTTAGGCCGCTCCGGACCTGATAAACAGTAAAAAGGGTATGATCAGTATACATATGAACATTCGCACCTGTATCCACTAACCAATCGGTAGAATGAATTGCCAAATTTAACTCTAGACTTAAAGTTACATACCGATCATCAGTATTAGTAGGACCAGTACTGGATAACACCATGTTGGTTTGTGGATTGGAAAGTTGAGGAGGTGCATGTTCATAGTTCTGATACTTCTTCTTCTTCATCCGGCATACTCGTGCCATATGACCGAATTTTTCATAATTGTAGCAAATCGGCCTCCGATCGTTCTTATTGATTTGGTGTTTTGGCTTCATGGATTTTCCTTTATTCTTAGGTCCACCCTTTTCAAATTTGGAGTTTTTGAACCTATAGGTTTTATTCTGGCCTTCTACAAAGTTCACCTTAGTTAGAAACTCAGGGTTCATGATTTGCTCATTGTCTTTCTTAAGATATTGCTCTTGAATCCTAATGGCAGATAGTAGGGTTTTCATGCTCATTTCCTCAGTCTTATGTTTTAGGGACAACCCAAAATCTTTCAAAGAAGGTGAAAGCTTGTTAATAGTACAAGCAACTTGAAGGCTCTCAGTTATACACGTTCCCCTTAAGTCTAATTCATGATAAATCACTGTTAGCTCATGGGCTTGGTCAACTATGGGCTTGGTGTCTACCATCTTATAAGATAGGAATTGACTAGCAGTATACTTGTCCATTCCGGCATCTTGGATACCATATTTTTTATTAAGATTATCCCAAATCTTCTTAGAGGTTTTCAAAGTGCAATAGACATCAAAGAGGGGATCAGAAAGATAGGACAAAATCCTACCCCTACACAGGTAGTCTTTCTTCTTAAATTCCTCTAAATTACAAGTCCTAGCCGGTTCATTCTCATCCTCATTTGGAGGAGAGTCAAAAATTATGGAAAATAATCCAAGCGTGGTTAAGAAGATTTTCATTTTCTCTCTCCAACGCTTAAAATTAGTTCCATTAAACTTTTCAGGAGGAACCGGATCACTTGCATTGGCCATTGGGGTAACTCTAATTACTAGCCTATTATACGTAGGAAATCTACTTCAAGAATGTTGCAAATAAAGTTGAAGCAGAAATAAAACTAAACTATTCTACTTCAATAAATAATAGGCAGTAATAGGCTAAAACAAAAAATTAAAAGTAAAAGTAGAAAAATGGAACCCGAGATGCTGAGGCGTGGTATGTTGGTCACTTTTCTTGAAGTAGATTTCACCGCCTTACAGTGCACTAGGCTTGGATGGCGTTCTACTCCTGAGATACAACAACCTCTCATTCCTTCCGCCTCGATGATTTGCACGGATCAAAGAAGGCTTCAAACCCAGAATCAATATGCAGCAAGCCCGTTTAAAAAAAAATTGGAAGAAATATTTTAACTGGTAGGAAGAGAGAGTAGAGAAAGAAAAGAGATTAGGAATCCTCTGCTTTTTGTCTGATCTCTTTTTAATATGTAGAGGTCGTCTATTTATAGATCTCTACGAGACGTATGCCTGTGGGGCGCGTCAACCCCACACACAAACCAACCGCACCACCAAAGGATGGTGACAAAATAAAACATTTAATCGTTAATAAATCCAACACTATGTTCTGAATGTTGTTACCAGTTAAGATAGTAATAAAGGTGGTATTGTTTATCATATAATTGAAGCATTGCTATGTGCCCTAAGATGAACTTGAAGAAAAGATCCACAAGTATTCTTGTTGCGTATCGCAGAAGGTTGGGGTGTTTCTTGAGGCCAAGCTGCTAATCTTGCCTTCACTGGTTAAGCGAAAAATTCGGTTCATACTCACATTCAGGTTCCGTTTGCGATATGTGTAGCATTTTCCTTGCATCAAATATCATATCCTACCCAGTATATTACCCAAAATATATTTCTGAAAGAGAACTTAATTTTAAAAGGCAGTGAAAGTATACTCTGGAAAAGTAGATATTTTTGAAAAAAGGATTTGACCTTAAAAGGCTATGAAAACGTACACTGGAATAGGCATACTTTTTTCCCTAAGCACAACACCTACACCAAGTCTATCAAGTGCACACCAACCATTCATGAAGACACCAATTGCTGCCCCAGTAGCTCGTAGTCTCTCAGATCTCTCTAATACAAGACTTTTTACTCCTTTCCTGCACAAACAATGAGCAAAATGTAATGCAATGAAGATAACTTTTTATCATAATATAAAAAATTATATCCAAATCTACATTTCAGAATTAGGTCCTATTAATCAATTAAGGTTTTCATCTACTACCAGATATCAGTTTGTATCAAAATGGGGAACCTACTTATACAATTTATCTAAACCTTGCCTCTTATTATCTCGGCTTATATAACCCAGTTTTTCTCAAGATATCCGCTGAGACAAAAATCAATATATCAGACAAGAGTTTTAATCTTCCTTTCTTCATCTTGATTTATAAGTTGATAAATAAATATGCAAAGTGAAAGCATAAAGACAATTGTAGCCTCTATTATGTACACCAAGAAATCAATATCTTGGTTCCTATATATCAGCTAAGTTGCGATGAACTGAGATCTTCATTCATCTTGGTACCCATCACTCACCAATATGGTTGATATCTTAGCTTTTCAAACATAGCCAGGGCTTTAAAGCTACATTATTTGGATTGGAATCGTGCATGTTTCACATTCATTGGCTATTATAAACATGTATAGAATTTCACCTCTTGAGTAAATAAATATATCCACATCTATCTGTAGGCTGTTGATCTGTGTCCTTGGTGTATGCAAGAGAACAGGTCTGATGGCTTTCTAATCTACAGTAGGATTGGACATGGCCATAGCTGCATCTTGCACAACATTAAACCTCGCCTGATATGCTGCTGAGTTCCTCTTTAAAATCAAACCCACCTGTATTCAATTTTTCATGTTGTGGACTGGCTAGCATTCATAGCGTCTCATCCATGGCAATCTTCTTGGGTTTCCTTTTGCAAACCATCCATCGACCACCTGCTGCTGATGGAGCTTAGCAAGCTTTGGTTCGGTACACCAGTTTTGAGTTCCATGCCATTCAGCCTGCAACCCGAGTAACAGCATCTATATCCATATGAAGATTGAAGAAGTTTAGGACATGAAGAAATGAAAGGAATCCCATGTCAGACGCACACACATCTCAGGTTTTTATAGACACTATTACATGAGTTCTGTTGGGTCAGGTAGGGCCCAACGGAATTAGTTCAGAATTGGTTATGGTGCCAGAATTCCGTTGGAAGAAACGTTTCAGTTTGAATCGTTTTGGAGTGCCTGTTGAAGCTGCTCTGTGTCCGCAGGGAGGTGTGCGTCAATAAAGATAAAGTAGATATCGCATATGAAAATGGTGGGGTGGACGGCGGCGATAACCTTGAGGCGACGAGTGAAAGCTATCATTTTGAGGGAGGACCAACGTAATGATTGTTGCAAGCCTCAGAATTCCCAGCCTCCATTCCTTCACATCTTTGAGGGTGGCTGCTACTCTTTTCTGCGCCACCGAGTTGCCGACCTCTCATCATTCCATGACCTTGTCCATTTCTCGTGTCGGGCATGTGGCAAGCAAAAGCTCCTGACGAAGGAACTGGCCATGTGTCTATGGCTGTCCATGGCTTTCCAGGTGGCTTTGGCACCAGGTTTTGGCACGTATGTGAGGTTCTCTGGCTGAGATTGCAATGCTTCACCATCTCAGTAACTTCAGCAGGAGAGTTCTTAATTAAGAAGTTACATTGTACTCTGATGAGTTAAAAATATGCATGCATTTCATCACCTGCACCTGTCATTGCTGGAATTTCTTGCTATGGAGGTGTTGAATGCGCAAGAGGCTTAACTAGTCTAGATCACACTGCTTCACCATTTTAATCACCTCCAGCTCTTTCGACGCTTCAAATTTTAGTAGTTCTTTAATATCCCGAGGATCTCATCGAACACTTGGGTCTGGTTGAAACTCTTCAAAGAAGTTAGCTCCCTTCCATAGGGACTGATGATAATGTCACATTAGACATGCATGCCTACTTGAAATTTTGTTCACTCTTCTGAAATATAGAGGACTTCGCCTCAGCTGAAATTGAGTTAGGCCTATTCTAGTTCGTCGACTCTATTATTATTCCCTTCCATTTGTATGCATGTGGAGGAGTTGATGCTAGTGCTTATGGAGAAAAATATTGAGATAAGGATTTAATGATGATCAGTGGTATCTAATGCTTAAACTGGTCTGACTCTGGTGCTTAGTTGTACCAGGAATCCATTGGCGGGATTCTGATTGTCATAGTTGGGGGGCACATTCTTCTCACCGTACTAGAGATGGTGATCTTAAGTTCCTTGATGTTTCTAAGTCTAGAACAATTGTTCAATTGGAGAAAGGTGGTGGCTTGTCACCCTTTTCCCTTGGCCATCTTCAGCAAAAGGGCTGAGATTGTCTTCCTCGGTTAATGAGCATTTGGAGGTGAAGTATTCAGTGCCTGAGTCCACTTTGGTGCTGTTCACAAAATCTTGCGCTCCTCCTGCTAAGAATAATGTTATTCCAGCCCTTCCCTGGAATCTTATTCTAGGAATCAGCAAGTTTGATTAGTTTAGTTAGGATAACTATTCCTCCCTTGATCCTATAGTATTCTAGATCCTGTCTGGCAAACAAGAGTAAGTCCTGTTCCAAGCCTTATTCCAACCTTTTACTCAACCAAAAACAGTTCGACAATGCATTTGGTTCAGATGAAATCAAGATTTTGGAAAACAGGAATAAAGGAGAAATAGTTATTCGAGTCGAATCTGCTTATTCCCGGAATAACTATTCCAAGGTGGCAGGCATAACATTATTCATGGAATAATGTCCTCATTAATTCCTGCTTCTTTGTTTTAGATGGACATAAATATCCTCAGCCAACAAATTATTTCAGCTAAGAAAAATAAAACTGTTTGAGGATGAATCATTTCAGCTAGATAAAAAAAAAACTGACAATATTCCACCCTTTCTTTCTGATGTTCTGAATCACGAGCACACTGTCTAGCACAATCAAAAACATCTGATTAGTAAAGAGAAATTGATTACTTTTTAGAACTCAAAGGCTTCAATAATCCATATCATTTATGTACAACTATCACTGACCGTCAAAGATATCACCAAATTCACCTCAAATATAACTCTTAATTGACTTCAATTTCACAGCACTATGTTTTCTGAACATTGGTCAGATGAGACAAGCACACAACATTTATCCTAAAGAGAGCCACAATCATAATTAGTGTGGCTAAGCAGGCCACCTCCAAGGAAAACAACCAGAATGGCAAGACATACCAGCTTCTTTGCCCATGACGATGCCACGATCACCGATCCTGTAAGATAAGACTGTGCCGATAACCTCATTACCCTCAGCCTCCTTTGATTCACATATTTACTCATTGCTCTTCCGATTCTCCTGCGCAGCTCTCGATCACGGATTGCACCCTCCGGACCCATTGGCATCTCTTGCGACAAGCATCTAGCAAGCACAATTGCATCTTCCAAACCAGAACTGCCACCTTGGCCGAGGAATGGGCCCATAACATGCATTGCATCCCCTGCGACTGTCATGGTGCCTTGCCAGAAGTTTGCAAAGATCAAGTGCCATGGAGCTCGAAACCAAATATGCGTCAGGCTCAATGAACTGCTGTCGCAATGCTTCACCATTTCAATCACCTCGAGGGGAAATTCTCTTAATGTCTCCAACGTAAATTCTTTGATGAGCTCAGGAACCTTCCGTACATCTGAATCTGATGGAAACTCTCAAGAAGTTAGCTCACCCCTAGATTGAGCAATGACAGGGTTCACAACATATTTATCTTTAGTGAGACTAGTATTACCTTGAGAAGGGGACAGCCGACCGACAAACCAATGGACTAACTTTTCATCAACTGGGAGCCTTCCCAACAAGACACCATCACCTCTCAGCCGGATAAAATGGCTGTCAAAGCTGTGACCATCTGAATAGCTAGTAAAACCTCGCACAGCAGATATTGGAAAAACCTTTGGGGCCTGTAATCCTAATGATTTTGCAACGACTGAATTTGATCCATCACAACCAATTAGAACCTGAAGCAGCATGTTCGAGTAAAATTGATAGGGATAATTATCAGTTGGCTTTTTCCATGAACATGTTACACTTCTAAATTTGCTGTGATATCATAAGCTCGAATGGTTTCTACCATGACAACTAAATTGTGTGCTGGGATCAATTAGGGCACCCTGCCAGTAAGATGTGAGTTAATGTAATGGTTTCATAAACATTGGATCAAACCTTTTTCATATTTGTTTTTCATGTATGATAATTCATTATTATCTATACTGTTTTTAATGCCATCTTTGGAATTGGATTATGAAAAATTGTGCAGATAACTACTCTTCTTTTAATATTTATGATTTGCTAGTTTAAAAATACTTAAGAAAAAAGTTAAAAGTTAAAGGGAAATATTGACATCAAAGGTGTCCCTAGCTGATTCAAGAGAATTACCAAACCCATTATGGACAGCTCAAGTCCTTGGATAAGTTAGCACAGGGTTTTAGAGTTAGTTTCGCCACATCCAATCTAATTATGTATTAAAATTTCTAAAGGCTATAGCCCATTGGGTAAGTTTCGCCACATCCAAACTGAGTATGATTCGCCACATCCGAACTAATTATGTATCAAAATTTCTAAAGGCTATAACTTTCTTGTACGACGTCTGTTTTTTCCTTTTCTTTTATTGAAATTGGAAAACTTTTCGATATTACGAGGATGCAATTACCCTCGAGGGGCTTGTCACACAGCGGTAATGTGCGGTATGACGATGTTTAGGTCTCAGAAACAGATTAATCAAAGTGAAACATTTCTTTCGAGCAAGACTTTGACTAGGCGTAATCCTCCAATTTGGCAGAAATCAGATAACACGATAGGAGACAAAGTTAACATAGAAGTAGATATCTAACTCCAGGAAGATTTTAGTTTCTATGTGATTTTTCTACCAGAAAATATTTTATAAAACTTTTAACCTCTTTCAACTAGAAGAGAAATCTGATCAGAATTTAGGGTCTCGAATCTTATGAGTATAATAGAAACATTGCAACTCATTTTTTATCATATTAATGAAAGCAAAAAGGTCTAGAACCCTAATATTGGCACCCTATTATTTTATTATTATTTTTGTTGCAAAATTCGAGTTGAGTGGACTGAAGTTGATTTCTTCTCTCTTCAATCAATTCACCTTCTCTGGCCTTAAGTAGTAATTTGGTGGAGAGATTCTTAGATTTCAATTCATTAATATAGAGTAGTAACAAATTGATAAAAATACATCATTCATAATTTTCTTTTTCTTCTTTTTTTGTTGAGAAAAGTTCATCAAAAAAGTAGAAGAGATTTGTTGATCAGTGTTATTGCACAGACCACCAATAATGAAACCAAGCATTGAATAGCAAAATTATAGGAGTGTAGGAAAAATGGTATTTGAGTTAGAAAGAAATGAAGGGGAAATAAGTTTATTTCATAGAATTAAGTAATCATGAAATAAATAAAATAGGAAACAAGAAAAATAGAAAACTTGTTGTGGATGTAACATCACCTTAGCTTTAATGGTAGCACCATCATTAGTATATAGAGCAGGAAAGGAAGTGATGGGATCTGATTCAATTGCTACAATTTGGCACCCAAAACGAACTGATTGCGTAGGCAAATTCTTAGCCAAGGTTTCAATCAAATCACTCCTTTTCAAGCATCTCAATTCTTCTTTCCTAGTAACAAAAAGAACTAAAATGTGTGATTAGAGGCAGCTTGTGTGCGACTCTCATTAGATTATTGATGTCTAAGAATATGAACAAGAATTTCATCATTCTCTAGGTAACTTGCAAGATAATTAAGAACAATAGTATGATTTGCCACTTCTTAATACATCCATCAAAGCTACCATTACGCCCCAAACCTGCCACCTGCTAGGCACATGACATAACCATGGTCCTGTGAAATATACAAAGCCTCAAACCTATTCAAAAACCGAATAATAATGGATAAAACCTAAACACTATTTTAAAAAAGTAAAATTTATTGTGGCTCTAATATAAAAACAATTTGGTCCTCTAATATAAATTAAACATATTAGCCATAAAGTCAAAATGTACAATGTCCAATATCAAATCCACATCTAACCATGAAACAAAATTTTAGTTGAATCACTAAGGTTCCACATTTCAAGACAACTAATGAAATATAAAAACTTTACTAATCCATCATGCAGGCAACCTGCGTTCCTCTAATTGTCCTGCTCCTCTAAAATACATTAAAGGAAATGATGTGAGCTCAATATCTCAGCAAGTATCCCACTACACATACGCACCAGATATCCAGAATGAAATAATAAATACAAATATAGCTACTATACACATAAAGAGGCATAGAAAATTCATTGGCCGTAAAGTTGGTTGTATATATTATTCATAATAAATGAACACAATGTGAATTCATCCAGTTGTAAACTATACAAAACTCACAATTTGAGACATGGATCCAAAGCAACAAAAATATCAAATTTTACAATAGGAGAATAAATAAATTTCTAGGTTTGGACTAATCCATGGTCACACTTACACCCCGTGACTGGGTATCAAAAGTATCATCCTTACACTCTTTGATGATGGGGTATCCATAGTGTCATACTTGAGCCCTGTGACGGGGTATCAATAGTGTCATGCTTAAGCCCCATGACTGGGTATCAAATGTGTCACAGTTACGCTCCATGAGATGTCATGCTTATGCCCCATGACTGGGTATCAGTAGTGTCATGCTCATGCCCTGTAATTGGGTATCAATAAAACATGGTCAGTCCTATTCTTGATTTCAATCCATTCACATAATTACAACCATATCTAGAACCACAACCGAGCATAATCTAGGCACATGTACAACCAAGTTTCATAAATTTATGGAAGACAATATTCTGGTTCAATAGTCACTCTCTTTCACAAATACAATCAACCTATGACCATATCATATGTAATTCTCATTTAAAATAAGCATTTTTATCCACATACAGAGATGACTATATTTAATTTCTATACCTCACAAGACTGAATTCATGGTTCAATGACAAGGAGTACAATTTCCAATATACATCTAACACAAAGTTTCATATAAAGCAAGTAAGAAAGCATGTGAGTGGAATACTTTACTATATGCTACCCTGCACTCTATTAAGTTGAGCAAATCAACTCAATAACATACAATAATTAGAAGCCTGAGCAAATGTCAAGACCCCAAACTAGCCTTCTCCTTGCCAAATGGTTGCTTACCTCTGTGAAAGAGAAGGGAATGCATGGGTCTTCATGCACTCGGATAGAAGAAGAAAAGAAAGAGAGGGGAAATGCTTCTCGGTCACATACAAGAGTGGAAGGGATTTTCTATGAGGTGAGTTCATGCAAGGGTTAGAAAAGGGGCATGCTTGACTTCAAGAAGGAAAAGGAAAACAGGAAAGGTGGAAGTCATGGTTTCCCCTTTATTAGCTTTTTGGGTCATCTTCTTTGGAGGCTACTTGTGTAGATTTTTGTTTTGAAGTATCGGTGATCAACTTTATCATATCTATGATATGACTGATCATGGAAGTTTGAAAGGGAGTTTATGACCTATGAAGTATATAAGCTTCTAGTTTTCTTGTGATAGATTGATATAGCATTAACTAACAGCTCCTTAGCACTTTAAGATGCTAAAGATGAGGAACTATTTTGTTACAGTTTTATATAACTGTCATTTTTCATCTCAAAACTGATGGTAGTTACCAAAATCATTTATGTACTAGAGTGGTGGGTGAGGACCATAGCTAAATAACAACAAAAACAACAAAAAAATGGTACATGCATTATATACTCTCCATTTACCGCATTTTCTCCTTTTAGTTCCAGGCTGCTTAAAGTTTACTACCATAAAATTAAAGCGAAACTCTTTTTTACTCCCTTCTCTTTTATTTGGTCAATAGGTCGATAAACTTGGAGCTCATATATAATACCATTTTTTATTCCCCTCGAAGATGGGAGGCCGGGCCTAATTTCTATAAGACTATATCCACAAACCATCAGCAATTAAAAAAGTCATCAAACTTTTCTAAGTAAAACCTGTGCAAACTTGAATATTTATCAAGTGTTAATAAGGTGTTTTTACATGGTAACATGCCAAACATATTTGCAGACCCATTCAAAGTCATCGTAAACATGGACACTATTTGAAGTCAATGTTGACGGGCATACTTTTGCAAGAATGTGTGGAGAACTCTGATTATTCTTCCCTCCATTCTCACAAAATTATAACATATATCAACCACACTACTACTTCAAGCATTAGGTGTTAAACAAAAACTTCTTGGATATACCTGCATGAAGTTACTTGCAACTTGTTCTTGTGGAGCCACATATCTCGTATCCTGAATAAAGTTTGCAAAATAAGACTTAATGCTATCAGTATTTTGATGGTTATATGCAAAAAAAAGAAAAAAGAAAACTAAAAAAGGAACCTATGTCTAAAATGTTGATGATCATACTATATTAAGAAAAGTGTTTGTGGGTCTTTTGGGTGTGCTTGCCCAGAGATGAAATTTATTTGATTCATAATGGAAACTTTATGATATAACAATCATCAATATGAGTTATCATGGAAAGAAAATATGCATATAACTGATCTTAATCTTCTCTTCCTCATCCAAATCCCATATCCAATGACATCTTCTAGCTCCCCAAATTCTTTCTCTCACTATCCGAACTATCCACTCTCTATCAACCAAAATTATTTCTCTTTTATCTTCTTCTCCCCCTCTAATAACCTTATCAACTCCAATCTGTATCTCTGATTTTAAACCTTCTATTTTATATTATACTTATTTAATATTATTGATTATCTTTGTTGTGCATTCCAACCTTTACTTGAAATCATAATACTTATTGGTTATTGTCTTATCTAATTTTGTTTACCACACATGCATTCTGCCATCTGCTAGTTACAATAAAAGTATATGCAATATAATGCCCTTCTTGTGTGATGGGCAGCCAGGTGACTCAAAGAAATGAAAATAGAAAAGAACCTCGGTCTCCAAAAAACACAGAAACATACTCTGTTAGAGGGATAGCTTTTCTCCGTAGTTCCGTACCAAGCCCAAGTTGGTCAAGTGCACGCCAACCATTGATGTAAACACCGATTGCTGCCCCTGCAGCTCGCAGGGTGTCAGATTTCTCTAAAACAAGGCTATTTATTCCTTTCCTGCATAGTTTTGCATGAAAAATTAGATATTAATTTTGATTCTTCTAACCAGTTAAATTAACAAAATCCTAGGAATTCCATTATCAGTGTAGAAAATTTATCTGGACATGATGATGGGTAGTTATATATTTTTTGGCCTCTTTCTTTCTTCTCATGTGAGAACTCAAAGAATACCTTCCGGCTAGCATTTTTAGGTGAGGTCCTAGGTTGGAAGAAATGATATGAGAGCGAACTCGGATCATAGCCTATGTGGACTAGGAAACACTGCAGGACGGGTTAATGGAGGCTGACCATGAGCCTATCGTGATGCTTATGATTAGATTTGAATGGATTTGAACTCTTAGCCTAACGAGGACGTCAGGGCTTGGTTGTGACATCTCATATATCATATCCATAGTGTTCTAAAGGGAAAACCAGATTCTTAAGGAATATATAGCATGAAATGGGCGAGTGTTCATCTTTTTATAGTACCATAGCCATAATTTTATACAAACAATGCAATTATCGGATAGACATGAACGAGGTGAGCATTTAATTAAGGTACCAGGATAAAAAACACCAATAAGTCTACCTGCTAATCAACAAATTAAACTACAGATTGAGAGAACTAGCAGCAATCTTCTTCTCTTAGAGAAAAAGGTAGGACCCAACCCATATCTCACCAAGCAAATTGATATCCATGTCTGATTTTAGGGAACTAATTATAAAGGAGAGCAAGTCCTTCGAGATGGATCAAGGTCTGATAACATCGGATCAAAAGAAGAGGAGTCGCCAGAAATTGTCATTATATGGAGGTGCTTGCATACACTCAAAACTAAGATGCAGTACTATATCAATGAATCTTCAAGAGAGTGAAACGCTGCAGCAAGAATCTTTTGGTTTTCAGAAGTAGGGCTTAATACATCATGTGGGACTTCTATTCCGTGCAAAGATCACGGTAAGCGATTAGAAATAAGGAGGAATAATCTTTAAAAACGAGGCCTTTAGAGTTTAGAACAAGGAACTTGTACCTGTGAAGAGCCAAGGCAGTGGCAAGACCACAGATTCCTCCACCCACTATAACAATGTCATGATGCTCCTCCTTTGAGCCCATCTTCCCTTCTATTTCTCTTCACCCTCCTCCATGTAATGGTAAGCTGCAAGGCATATACATGGCTTCCACCACCGCCCCTGTGACTTCGTCATAAAAATTATATATATATAAAAAGACTCAGTTGTGGGTAGTCAAATATTATATCCTTTTTGATAAAAAATAATATATATGTTACCAGAGTAAGAGGCTTTTTTTACGCTGTCCTTGAATCAATGTTCGGTCCATCAGTCGGATAGAATGGAAGGCCTTTTTTTCGCTGTCCAGCCAAAAACATCGAATCACCAGAGTAAGATACTTGTCTAATTGACGTCAGCGCTAACGTGTCGTATTTGGACTTCACTGGCTTGCAGATTCTGACTTGAAAAATATTATTTTAGTTTATTTATAGCTGAGGCCACAGCTGTTTCACACGATGCCACACTATAGTATCAATATTGTATATATTTTGTTTAAACATATCAAACATTAGTACATCATCTGTACTGAATATCTTCCACCGAACCGGAGAAATGTGCTTAAGAAACTTCTTTGCAACAAGAGAAAATCTGTGGCCCCACGTCCCAAAATGTTTCTTTTCTTTCAAAAGGTATCATCCCTTCCTTTCTTTCAATCAACTCTGATAATGGGATACTTGATAGGAGACTCCATATGGAGCCGTCTTCGTTGTCAGAGATTATAGAAGGAATCAGGTTGGCCGGGTACTAGAGAGTGCGGAAAGGACTGATCTATACTATAAAAATTCATTATATATATCAGGTTATTGGATAATATAGATTTCTAAAAATAATTATTGAAAAAAAAGTAAGACAATGATCACATTATAATTATTATTTAAATTTCTTTTGTTATTTTATAATAAGGTGCCACGGAATTTGTTATAAGATGTGCTTTGAGATTCTCATTCTTAGAGACGTGTCATGTAACAGAGGGTCTTCTACCTCTGCTCGGCGAGCAGGTAATTTTGTCTCAGATAGAAAGCACACGAGTTTTACCAAAAGCATTCATGGAGTGGCAACATACAACGCCTTATGCGGACGAAAATCCGCACAAAACAATTTACGCGGATATTTGCACGTAAGTTGTCTTCGAGAACAACAATTTGGCATCGATTAATGTGCAAAATTTTATGCGGGGCTGCTTCCTTCATGTACACATTCTATAAGAATGTAAATCCGCATAGAAACTTTCATGCTGGGGATGCACACCAGTTCTCACAGTTTGCAAACGCACATCAGGGATTGCTCCCCATATGAGGGATATGCGTATGAAACTTTTATGCGGCAGAAACCTGCATGGAAAGATATCTGTGAACTACCATACATATCAAATTTGGGAGAAGTGCTTCCTTCGTGCATACGTAAGCATAAAATTTCTATACGGTATAAATCCGCATAGAAACCTCTATGCGGGCTTACGTACATTCAACTTTTATAAAATTTCCGTGCGGACGGGTTGCACTCAGCAAAGGTCGTTCACCAACATAGGGATGTCCGCATAGCATTTTTATGCTGAAGAAAATCCGCATAGAATGATATGCGAGGAAATCCGCACATCAAGTTTCTATGGGGACCAGATTCTCACGTCGGGAGAGGAAGCCATCCACGTGACCATCCTTGAGGCAGAAGACTAATTTATGACCATCCTTTTTCTGAGAAATTAATTTATGACCATCAGCGGGCAGTCAAGCTTTCAAATTTATCAATCACCTTGGCTTTGATGATATTCCCATCATGAACATAAAGAATAGGGAATGATCTTGATGGTTCTCCTTCAAATGCTACAATTTGGCACCCAAGTTGGACCGAGCCAGCAGGCAAGTTGTCAAACAACACTTGAATGAGATTAGTTCTCTTTAAGCACCCAAAATCTTCCATCCTAATAAAATAATAAACAAATAAATAAGCAAAATAAAAAAGACTAAGCAACACGACAATATGATAGATAAGTATGGATTCTCTTTAGGATAGGCCCTGAAAGGAGAAGGAAGGCTTGAATGCCAACAGACGGTCTCTCTATTCTCACATTGCAATCATGTTAGTGATATATAAAAAACATGATGTTACAACTAGTGCTTGAATTTTCTTTTCAAGATTGAGAATTTTTTGATTTTTTTTTGTATGAAAAAAAAAATCGTAAGGAAATGATGTAAAAGCTACTTATGTCTAACTTGGGCAACATCACCCAAGGTTTGAAGCCAGATTCACCTCCAAATGAAGGAGGGGTACAACCCATGGATGTACTTCCGCAATGCTTTTCAAAATAGCATTTTATATCCAAGAAATCAGATGTTTACTGGAATCTTTTAAACATACCTGCTCGATTTTACTTGCACTGTAGACTTGTGATGCCATACTTCTTGAATCCTGCATAGAATTTACATTGAAAAGAAGTAAAGAGGTATCCAACTCTTTGAGAGAAAGATATACAGGATGTTGGTTCTTATATATTCATTAGTAGATTAAAAGTAAACATATTATGTCAAGCGCATGGACTATGTGTTGCAAATAAAGTTGAAGCAGAAATAAAACTAAACTATTCTATCTCAATAAATAATAGGCAGTAATAGGCTAAAACAAAAAATTAAAAGTAAAAGTAGAAAAATAGAACCCGAAATGCTGAGACGTGGTATGTTGGTCACTTTTCTTGAAGTAGATTTCGCCGCCTTATAGTGCACTAGGCTTGGATGGCGTTCTACTCCTAAGATACAATAGCCTCTCGTTCCTTCTGCCTCGATGATTTGCACGGATCAAAGAAGGCTTCTAACCCAGAATCAATATGCAGCAAGCCCGTTTAAAAAAAATTTGGAAGAAATATTTTAACCGGAAGGAAGAGAGGGTAGAGAAAGAAAAGAGATTAGGAATCCTCTGCTTTTTATCTGATCTCTTTCTAATCTGTAGAGGTTGTCTATTTATAAACCTCTACGAGACGTATGCCTGTGGGGCGCGTCTCTTCGCATGAGGCGCGAAACCACGGTCATGCCCCTCGTGGGCGTGATCCTTCGCGTGGATGCGAGTTCGCGTTCCTCAAGAATGTGCCCCCCTCATGCTTGCACGAAACGTAAAAGCACTTGCTTTTACGTCCGTGCAAGCTTCCTTGCACGTACGTAAAAGCAGGTGGGGATTGTTGGATTTATTAATGATTAAATATTTTATTTTGTCACCATCATTTGGTGATGTGGTTGGATTGTGTGTGGGGTTGTTCTTACAAGGACATGAGTTCGAATCCTTCTTCCCGCAGTTTTTATGTCACCCTTCTTCCGGCAACGTCCTTGTGAGAACAACCCCACACACAAACCAACCGCACCACCAAAGGATGGTGACAAAATAAAACATTTAATCATTAATAAATCCAACAATCCCCCACCTGATTAAAATATTTTTAAGATTTTATAAAAAATAGTCATACCGGGCTTTTCATGTCACGACTTCAATAAAGGTAGCTTGCGGCTTTGAACCTTTACCTAGTGAAAATATACTTACATCTGAAAGAAATAGTGGTAACTAAAAAGTTTTGAACCAAATCCTTTGGTTTATATTTCCATATACTTCACCCATGACAAATGCAAATACTGGGTTCATCATAGGTGGTGCTTTTCGGCCTCATGCACCAATATCTCAGTTTCATGAGCGCTCTAGGGGTTAAACCCTTATCCCTATAGACTGCGGCCACACAGTCACATTCACATAGGTGAATCCTCCAAGGGTGCTCGCAGCACAACACCTTGCCATAGACTCGAACTCATTCAGAGTTTTAAACTCTTCCATATACTTCTGCTGTGTTTAGCACTCACATCATAGGGAGAGACCAAATGACATAAAGTCATTTTAATAATAGTGCTAACTAATCATTAAACAACTTGTTTTTTCCGTTGAACCTTTCGTCTTGGGATCTCCAGTCAGAATAGGTTGGGTTGCCATTATCAATGATTCCTTATGGGTTTCAGTCCCACCCCCCTTGATGTTTCTATAACTTTGCTTCTAGCTAGTCCTTTAGTCAAAGGATATACTAGGTTACCTTCAAATCTAACAAATTCCAAAGTCACGATACCATTTTTAATTAGGTATCTAATTGTCTTATGTCTCACACTAATGTGTCTTCTATTTTTCTTGTTATATTCAGTATTTTTACAAGTATTAATTGCAGCTTCACTGTCACATAACAAAGAGATAGCAGGTATAGGCTTTTCCATAATAAAAATTTCTGACATAAGATTCTTAAACTATTCTGCTTCTTGAGTTGTAGAATCTAAGGCTACAATCTCAGTCTCTATAGTGGATATGGTGATCACAGTTTGTTTGGATGATCTCCAAGCAACAGCTGCACCACCCAACATGAATATGTATCCACTAGTTTCTTTTCGGTTCACTGAATTAGTGATCCAACTAGCATCACCGTATCCTTCAAGTATAGCGGGAAATCTTGAGTAATGTAAACCATAAGACATGGTACCTCTCAAGTATCTAAGTACTCTGTCCAGTACTTCCAGTGACTAAGACTAGGGCAACTATTAAACCTACTGAGCTTTCCTATAGCATAGAAAATGTCAGGTCTACTTGTATTTGCAACATACATCAGTGTCCCAATAATCTGAGCATATTTTCCTTGGGCCACTGGATCACCTTTGTTGCACTTCAAGTTCAAACCATGCTCATAAGGTGTACTCACTGGTTTACAGTTGTACTTATCAAATTTCTTCAAAATTTTCTCAATATATTGTGATTGATCAAAGATTATACCATTAGGTATTCTGGTAATCCTGTTACCAAGAATTACCTCTGCCTGACCTAAATCTTTCATATCAAAATTATTAGATAAAAAATTCTTGATATCAGTTACAATATTCATATCAGTACCAAAAATTAAGATATCATCAACATATAAACACAAGATAACACATGAATCATTTTCTAACTTAGAATATAAGCATTTATCGGATTCATTTACTTTAAAGCCATAAGAAATAATTATTTCATCAAATTTTCTATGCCATTGCTTAGGAGATTGTTTTAAACCATAAAGAGATTTGACCAACCTACAAACTTTTCTTTCCTGTCCCTGAGCCATGTATCCCTCTGGCTGATCCATATAAATCTCTTCCTCTAAATTACCATTGAGGAAGGCAGTCTTGACATCTATCTGATGGATTATCAAATTATGGATTGAAGCCAGTGCAATTAAAGTACGGATAGTGGTTATCCTAGTCACAGGAGAAAACGTATCAAAGTAGTCAATACCCTCTTTCTGAGTAAAGCCCTTAGCAACTAATCTTGCTTTATATTTTTCAATTGAACCATCAGGTCTTAATTTCTTCTTAAAGATCCATTTACAACTTAAAGTCTTATTACCAGGTGGTAAATTAGTTAGAAACCATGTTTCATTAGTCATAAGTGAATTCATTTTACTATTAATAGCTTCCTTCCAAAACATAGAATGTAATAAGTTCATAGCATCTTTATACGTTTTAGGATCATCTTCAACCATAAAGGTATAGAAATCAGATCCAAAATCTTTCTTTTTCCTAATTCTTTTGCTTCTACCAAGTTCATTAACATCAATAAGTTCATTTTCATTTTCATTAGAAGGTGAATTACAAGATGCATTATTAGATCTATCTATTATATGCTTTTCTATTTTATCCTTAAAAGAAAAAATGTCTTCAAAGAAAGAAGCATCTTTAGATTCAATTATAGTATTTTTATCTATGCCATTAATATCAGAACTAATGACTAAGAATCTATAAGTAACACTATTAAGAGAATAACCAAGAAATATAGCATCAAAAGTCTTAGGTCCTAATTTTCTTTTCTTAATTAAAGAAATATTAACCTTAGCCAAACAACCCCAAACTTTTAGAAAGTTTAGGTTAGGCTTTCTTCCTTTTCAAAGTTTATAAGGAGATTCATTAGAACCTTTAAATGGAACCCTATTAAGCAGGAAACATGCAGTAAGCATTGCTTTCCCCCACCAAACCTCTGGTAAACCTGAGTTGGTAAGCAAAGATTTTACTATATCTTGCAGAGTCCTATTTTTCCTTTCAGCCACTCCATTAGACTGAGGTGAATAGGGAGGTGTTACTTCATGTAGAATTCAATTAACTCTACAGAATTCATTCAAGTCATTAGAGGTGTATTCTCCTCCTCTATCTGACCTGAGAATCTTTATTTTCTTGTCAAGTTGATTTTCTACTAAAGATTTATAAGTCTTAAACATCTCAAATGCTTCATCTTTAGATTTCATCAAATAAACTTGACAATACTTAGAATAATCATCTATGAAGGTAATGAAATACCTTCTACCCCCTTTAGTCAAAGTTCCATTTAGATCACATACATCTGAATGAATTAATTTTAATAAAGTTGAATTTCTATTTACCATTTTAAATGGTTTTCTAGGTTGCTTAGACTGAACACAAATTAGACACTTTTCTTTTTTATCTAATGAAACAATAGGCAATAAACCAGAACTAATTATTTTTTTAATAGTATTATTATTCACATATCCTAATCTAGCATGCCAAAGAAATGAAGAACATACTGAATGAATAACTTTATTATTGCTATAAGAAGGAATATCCAAAGGTACATCATTCATTTTATTAATTACATATAAGCCATCACACTCATAGCCTTTGCCTACAAATGTTCCATTCTTTGTTATACTCACTTTCTTAGATTGAATAACAAAGAATAGCCACTCCTTATCAGAAGATATCCACTGATCAGATTCCTCTTTCCTTCAGGCGCATGGTACACATTAAATAGAGGAAGCACATTTCCAGATGTAAGCCTTAGAAGTACTTTTCCAGTTCCAAGTACTCGTGCCGAGGTAAAATTCCCCATAGTCACTGTTAGGCTGCTCCGGACCTGATAAACAGTAAAAAGGATATGATCAGTATACATATGAACATTCGCACCTGTATCCACTAACCAATCGGTAGAATGAATTGCCAAATTTAACTCTAGACTTAAAGTTACATACCGATCATCAGTATTAGTAGGGCCAGTACTGGATAACACCATGTTGGTTTATGGATTGGAAAGTTGAGGAGGTGCATGTTCATAATTCTGATACTTCTTCTTCTTCATCCGGCATACTCGTTCCATATGACCGAATTTTTCATAATTGTAGCAAATCGGCCTCCGATCGTTCTTATTGATCTGGTGTTTTGGCTTCATAGATTTTCCTTTATTCTTAGGTCCACCCTTTTCAAATTTGGAGTTTTTGAACCTATAGGTTTTATTCTGGCCTTCTACAAAGTTCACCTTAGTTAGAAACTCAAAGTTCATGATTTGCTCATTATCTTTCTTAAGATGTTGCTCTTGAATCCTAATGGCAGATAGTAGGGTTTTCATGCTCATTTCCTCGGTCTTATGTTTTAGGGACAACCCAAAATCTTTCGAAGAAGGTGGAAGCTTGTTAATAGTACAAGCAACTTGAAGGCTCTCAGTTATACACGTTTCCCTTAAGTCTAATTCATGATAAATCACTGTTAGCTCATGGGCTTGGTCAACTGTGGGCTTGGTGTCTACCATCTTATAAGACAGGAATTGACTAGCAGTATACTTGTCCATTCCGGCATCTTGGATACCATATTTTTTATTAAGATCATCCCAAATCTTCTTAGAGGTTTTCAAAGTGCAGTAGACATCAAAGAGGGGATCAGAAAGATAGGACAGAATTCTACCCCGATACAGGTAGTCTTTCTTCTTAAATTCCTCTAAATTACAAGTCCTAGCCGGTTCATTCTCATCCTCATTTGGAGGAGAGTCAAAAATTATGGAAAATAATCCAAGCGTGGTTAAGAAGATTTTCATTTTCTCTCTCCAACGCTTAAAATTAGTTCCATTAAACTTTTCAGGAAGAACCGGATCACTTGCATTGGCCATTGGGGTAACTCTAATTACTAGCCTATTATACGTAGAAAATCTACTTCAAGAATGTTGCAAATAAAGTTGAAGCAGAAATAAAACTAAACTATTCTACTTCAATAAATAATAGGCAGTAATAGGCTAAAACAAAAAATTAAAAGTAAAAGTAGAAAAATGGAATCCGAGATGCTGAGGCGTGGTATGTTGGTCACTTTCCTTGAAGTAGATTTCACCGCCTTACAGTGCACTAGGCTTGGATGGCGTTCTACTCCTGAGATACAACAACCTCTCATTCCTTCCGCCTCGATGATTTGCATGGATCAAAGAAGGCTTCAAACCCAGAATCAATATGCAGCAAGCCCGTTTAAAAAAAATTTGGAAGAAATATTTTAACTGGTAGGAAGAGAGAGTAGAGAAAGAAAAGAGATTAGGAATCCTCTGCTTTTTGTTTGATCTCTTTCTAATATGTAGAGGTCGTCTATTTATAGATCTCTACGAGACGTATGCCTGTGGGGCGTGTCAACCCCACACACAAACCAACCGCACCACCAAAGGATGGTGACAAAATAAAACATTTAATCGTTAATAAATCCAACACTATGTTCTGAATGTTGTTACCAGTTAAGATAGTAATAAAGGTGGTATTGTTTATCATATAATTGAAGCATTGCTATGTGCCCTAAGATGAACTTGAAGAAAAGATCCACAAGTATTCTTGTTGCGTATCGCAGAAGGTTGGGGTGTTTCTTGAGGCCAAGCTGCTAATCTTGCCTTCACTGGTTAAGCGAAAAATTCGGTTCATACTCACATTCAGGTTCCGTTTGCAATATGTGTAGCATTTTCCTTGAATCAAATATCAAATCCTACTCAATATATTACCCAAAATATATTTCTGAAAAAGAACTTAATTTTAAGAGGCAGTGAAAGTATACTCTGGAAAAGTAGATATTTGAAAAAAGGACTTGACCTTAAAAGGCTATGAAAACGTACACTGGAATAGGGATACTTTTATCCCTAAGCACAACACCTACACCAAGTCTATCAAGTGCACACCAACCATTCATGAAGACACCGATTGCTGCCCCAGTAGCTCGCAGTCTCTCAGATCTCTCTAATACAAGACTTTTTACTCCTTTTCTGCACAAACAATGAGCAAAATATAATGCAATGAAGATAACTTTTTATCATAATTAAAAAAATTATATCCAAATCTACATTTCAGAATTAGGTCCTATTAATCAATTAAGTTTTTCATCTACTACCAGATATCAGTTTGTATCAAAATGGGGCACCCACTTATACAATTTATCTGAACCTTGCCTCTGATTATCTCGGCCTATATAACCCAGTTTTTCTCAAGATATCAGCTGATACAAAAATCAATATATCAGACAAGAGTTTTAATCTTCCTTTCTTCATCTTGATTTATAAGTTGATAAATAAATATCCAAAGTGAAAGCATAAAGACAATTGTAGCCTCTATTTTATTATGTAAACCAAGAAATCAATATCTTGGTTCCTATATATTAGCTAAGTTGCGATGAACTGAGATCTTCATTCATCTCGGTACCCATCACTCACCAATATGGTTGATATCTTAGCTTTTAAAACATAGCCAGGGCTTTCTTTTTTTTTTTGGCTAGGACGGGTGGATCATACCTGACAGGTACGGATACACCCAATAAAGTCAAAAAATAGGATACCTCGGAGTGTCAAGGGCAACTTCCCATCTCTAGTCCACAAGGTGCCTCCGGAGTGACAAGCTACATACGCAACCACCCAATCCGCAGCACCATTGGCTTCACGATAAATATGCTTGGTCTGAAAGGCTCCACTATCACTCACCATAGCCCAAATGTCACGGAGCAATGGATGGTCACAGCCGTTACCCTTTGGACCCCCCCGGATCCAATTGATAACGGTGGCTGTATCATCCTCCAAGATGATGGACCTGGCCTGTAACACGCACCGGGCATGACGAAGACCCGCCCAGGCAGCTATCAACTCGGCACACGGAACCGAAGTGTCAAATAACTTATTACCCCCAGCAGCCACAACCATGGCAGACGGGTCCCGAATAACAAAACCCGCACCTCCCCTCGTGCCACCATCCAGAACTGACCCATCAAAGTTGACCTTGAGAAAACTCGGGCTTTAAAGCTACATAATTTGGATTGGAATCGTGCATGTTTCACATTCATTGGCTATTATTAACATGTGTAGAATTTCACCTCTTGAGTAAATAAATATATCCACATCTAACTGTAGTCTGTTGATCTGTGTCCTTGGTGTATGCAAGAGAACAAGTCTGATGGCTTTCTAATCTACAGTAGGATTGGACATGGCCATAGCTGCATCTTGCACAACATTAAACCTCGCCTGATATGCTGCTGAGTTCCTCTTTAAAATCAAACCCACCTGTATTCAATTTTTCATGTTGTGGACTGGCTAGCATTCATAGCGTCTCATCCATGGCAATCTTCTTGGGTTTCCTTTTGCGAACCATCCATCGACCACCTGCTGCTGATGGAGCTTAGCAAGCTTTGGTTCGGTACACCAGTTTTGAGTTCCATGCCATTCAGCCTGCAACCAGAGTAACAGCATCTATATCCATATGATTTGGGTTGTTCCTATTCCTTTGCATGTGCCAACTAAAGGAGGTTTTCTGAAAATAAATTTTGAATTTTGAATGAACATTCGGAGGCCATTAAAAGGGGTCAAACATGGGCACCGAAAACACATCCATTGCAGCCTTCTTCCTCACCCGCCTCCTCCTCCTCTTCTTCTCCATTTTAGATAGGGTTTTTAGGGTGAATATCTAGAAGATTCAAGATCAGATCTGAGTCCTCTACTTTCCTTACAAACCTCATCTCTATCTGCTTCAAGACGATTGATCAAGAGTTGATTGAATCCCGGCGGGCAGATTTCAGCTTTCAAGTGTTCTACAGCTGCTAGCACTGTTGCGGAAGAAGATCCTTCAGGACTTCGCGTGTACTTCTCGTAGAGGTCATTCGTGTGCGTGGCTGCGAAGTCAAGAATCAGATTCACAACTTTCATCCATTATAAAAGGTATTAATCTAGCATTAATCATTTATTATGGTGTCAAGTTCTAGGTCCGATTCCCCGAGGTTTTATCCTCCTTTGGGGCTCCTTACGGAGATATCTCCAGAATCCATTCGATGGATATTCGGAGATTAATTGGAAAAGAGTTCTTAAGTTTCAGATCTGATAGTTAATCATGCATAAAAGTTTTAGCATAATTGTTTAAACGATTCCGGCATAATCCTATGTGTTCTTAATGTGCTGATTTCTAGATTTGATCTTGTAAGCATGCATGAATTAAATTGTTTGATTCATTTTTCCGCTGTATTTTTGAAACTTTAAAAGAACTACGTGTGGCTTGATTCCCCTTGTGAAGGGGTACGTAGGCAACCCGATCAGATTCAGCCATGGTTTTCAAAAAAAAAAAAAAATTCAGCATGCTAAACACCGAAGAACCTAGGATTTCTTTCAATGGCCACAGCCGTTACCCCTTGGACCCCTCTGGATCCAACTGATAATGGTGGCTGAATTATCCTCCAGGATGATGGACTTGGCCTGTAACACGCACTGGGCATGGCGAAGGCCCGCCCAGGCAGCTATCAACTCCGCACACGGAACCGAAGTGTCAAATAACTTATTACCCCCAGCAGCCATAATCTTGGCAGACAGGTCCCGAATAACAAAATCCGCACCTCCCTTCGTACCACCATCCAGGACTGACCCACTAAAGTTGACCTTGAGGAAACTCGGATTTTAAAGCCACATAATTTGGATTGGAATCGTGCATGTTTCATGATGAGAGCACAAAAGTGCGTTATACACGTTGCTTAAATTAATTTTATTGCTAACAAATAATGATAAAAGGGCTGCATTAATTTTATATTTTATTTGGCACAGATTATCGTAAATCAGAGTTTAATGTGCATTTGGTTGACTTCAAGCCTGATTACACTGGAATAGAATTGAACCTGGTCAAGCACACTTGCACCCGAGGGACACATGGCAGCCATCCGGAGGCAGCACAAGATGGATCCACTAAGGGTCTAATTTCATCATTCGGAAGGATCCAAAAGCCCGCAATGGATCTGTGATTTGATCTCCCGCAACCCTCATCCAGATCCGCGATCAAGGCCCTCATCTCTCGCCCGTTTAAGAAGCTTCCCAGCCACCCCGTCTTCATTGCATTCCAGCCCGTGACCAGCGTCCGCCCGAGCCAGCGATCAGCGCCTCCTCCCAGCAGCCCTCCACCTCTTCCGTGACCTCCTCCCGCGATCACTCCCCAGCATCCGGACGTTTTCCATTTCCACGGTTGAAGCGCATCCCGACTTCATCCACACGTCCCAGCAACCCATTTCAGCTTACTGTCCAGCGAGTCCATGATTACCGCCCAGTCATCCGGATTTCAACTCCATCAGCGCCTCCCAGCAGCCCGTGACCAGCTCCCGTGCACAATCCCAGCGGCCGTCCGGAAGAGATCACGCGCCTCCCAGCTTCCTCCTTCCGCGTGCGCCTCCTTCCAGCTCCGCATCAGTCCTCCCAAGCATCCGCCTCCTCCACAGCGGTTCACGATCATCTCCCGGACCTCCACAGCTCCCGCGAGCCCGCGATCACCGCCCGGCCGTCCGCCTCCGCCCGCAATCACCTCCACAGCTTCCTCTCGTCAATCCCGTGGCGACCTCCAATGTTCACGGATCTACCTTCCGAGATCCTGCACCCGCTTCCCCTCCACTCCATGCTCCGGCAATCTATAAGAAGGGGTGGAGGAAGAACAAGAAGGGGAGCTCTCATTCGAAAAAAAAATAGAGAGGAGCCGGGCTGCTGCAGTAGTAAGAAAAAGAGAAAAAAATAGAAAGAAACAGGGGATGCCCTGTTTCTGTTATTAAAAAAAGAAAAAAAAAAAGAGTGAGAAAGAGAGAGGAAGATGGAGGGCTGATATCCTAGGTGATGGGTGAAGGGAGATCATTTGGTATACCAAACTCATGATGTAAATTCTAATCCTTTGCTTTATACGATTTATCTTTTGATTATGCCATGATTCTTATATGTTGAAAATTCTTTTATGATTTATGCTTATTGACACATGTCTTCCTCGATTATTTGATTCATCGTTGACGTTATAAGGCACGTTGAATGCTTAACAAAAGAATTCATGTTATCAAGAACATACTCCATAATTAAATTTTCTGCTTATAATTCTTAAAGAAAACAAAAGAATCATAGAATTTATCGCATGAATTTGATATTATCAAAGGAGATTCTGGATCCCTGCACCATCTTAATCTATCCTAACTTCGATTCTCTACTTATTGATTTATTTTCTATTTGCAAAACATCATATTAATCCACAAGTTTATTGTATTAATTAAATCTGAAATTACGCTAATAATCCATATTTCGTTCTCTGAGGAATCGACCTCGGACTCCCGAGTTATATTACTTGTGCGATTCTCCTACACTTGGGAGAACAGTTTTATTTTAGCACCAAGTTTTATTTTAGCGCCGTTGCCGGGGAACGGCTGAGTTATTAGTATAATTTTAGATTTAATTTTTACCTTAGTAGTTAGTATTTTTCTTTTGAAAAAAAAAATTGCATCTTTACTACTATTTTTAATTCCCTGCACAGTTTGCATCAAACTCTGATATCATAGAAATTAGCCGTCTGATTTGACTCAAATTTGGTCAGCTAGCAAGACACATTGTTAGATAATCTGAACGGTCTGATTGACATTCTGACATTTTTAAGACCATCAGATTAATACGAAACCTTGCTGCTTTCTACTTTAAATTTTCTGCATTTATTTTTTTAGAATCAGAATTTTATTGTTATCATATCTCATTAACCCTTGTTGCTAATTAAAAATTTAAGAAAAAAAAACTTTAAGAAAAGATCAAGGGTGATTATTCAAAAATAAAAAAAAAGAAAAAAAAACCTAAAATTTCAAATTTCAAATTTCAAATTTCAAATTTCAGACTTCAACTCATACAATTTTAAAAAAAAATAAATAATTAATTTGCTTGATCACCTATTCAATGAAATTTAATGTCATGTCATAAAATATTAAAAAAAAATCTCTTGATTGTTGCATATAGTATAAGGCATCAGCATAAAATATTCTAAGGGCTGAACCTATTTAAAAAGATAAAGGTCGGGATTTCATCACTCGTCCTTAGCCCAAAAATCACCCCAGTGCATAAATATCCTAAGCTTAACTAAAATCAACTAGACGTTGGCCCCTAAGGACATTCGAGCTCAATAGGACGAAGACCATCGAAAGTTGCACCAATTTCGCTCTGTGGCTTAGTTGATGTCTAGGCAAGCTTTGTCCCTATAAGGGAGACAGTTCATCTGTTCGAGGCAAGTGGGTTTTAAGTGGGACCTTTGCGAATGCATCGTGACCCCTCCACTTACCTGAGAGCTTACCTGGTCAACTCGGTTCATTAGACCGTATTGGAGGCTTAGGTGCTCTCTTCAAACCAGTTAGGAGCTGTCTAGAAATTTAAGAAAAACATTAGAAATTGAGGTGTAATGTTTTGTTGCATGTTTGATTGTGAATAGGATTTTTGTTTTAGGATGTCGTTTTAGGGTCTCTTTAGTTGGTACTTATATTTATTTTTTTTTAAAAATAAAAAAAAAGAGAGAGGGAAATATTTTGCATGCTAAAGTGGAATAGGGACGATACCGGTCGATTAAGTCGTACAACTTTAGATCATCTCTTAGGACACATTCCTGAAATTCCTTCGCAATATCTCACACCTTGTGAGATGGCTGATCTAAATGAAGATGCGGGAAGTCACCACAATCGAGAACGAGAACCCCATGTTATGACTCTAAGACAATACCTACAACCGGCTAGGACTAGTCAGCCTTCATGCATAATTTTTCCTAATAATGTAGGACATTTTGACATCAAACCAGGGGTAATCCAATTGCTGCCCAAGTTTCATGGGTTAGAGTCCGAAAGTACGTATCTTCATTTAAAGGATTTTGAAGAATTGAGCATTACATTTAGAGTGCCAAATATCACCGAGGATATCCTCAAGTTGACATTGTTTCCTTTCTCTCTAAAGGATAAGGCCAAAACATGGCTAAACTCTTTGCGACCTAGATCAATAAGAAATTGGCAAGATATGCAGAGAGAATTTTTAAAGAAGTTCTTCCCCACACAAAGGACCAACTTTTTGAAAAGACATATCAGCAATTTCCAACAAAAAGATAATGAAACATTTTATGAATGTTGGAAAAGATTTAAAGACCTTCTTCTCTCATGCCCTCATCACGGATTCGAAACTTGGAGAACCATTAGCTTCTTTTATGAAGGTTTATCTCCACAGTTGAAACAGTTTGTAGAGACCATGTGCAATGGTAGATTCTTAGAAAAACAACCTGATGAGGCATGGGAGTATTTGGATTCCCTTGCTGAGACTGCCCAACTTTGGGATAACGGGGATAGAAATAACAAGTCTTTGCCTAAGCCCACTAGCTCTGTACAGGGAGGCCTTTACAACCTCAGAGCTGAGGATGATCTTCATGCTAAAATGGCAGCCCTCACTAGGAAGGTAGAAGAAATTGAGCTTAGGAAGGTTGAGCCTGTCAAGACAATAGAGCTTAGAAATGAGTGTTGTGGTATCTGCGATATGTCGGGTCATACCACTACAGATTGTCCCACCATACCGGCATTCAAAGATGTCTTGCACGATCAAGCAAATGCGATGAACTCCTACCAAAAGCCTTATAACGATCCATACTCGAATACCTATAACCCTGGTTGGAAGAATCATCCAAATTTTAGGTGGAGAAACGATCACTCTCAACAGTCACACCATTCAGCTCCTCCACCTACACATCCTACTTATGCACCATCACCTTCTCAAAAGCCAAATATCGAGGATACCTTGCAATCCATACAAACTTTTCTACAAGGTCAAGCTAATATCAATGCTCAAAATACTCGAAATTTTGAAGACATAAGGAACTAATTGTCAATGTTGACTACCGTCCTAAGTACCCAAGAGAAGGGTAAGCTTCCAGCTCAACCCCAACCTAACCCACAAGTGCACGGTAGTAATAATACGGCTCCTTCTAGTTCGCATACAGAACATGCAAAGAGCATCATGACTTTGCGTAATGGAAAAGTCATTGATCAAACCGTCCAATTGAGACCGCAAGTCACTTCTAATTCTGATGCTCCCAAAGTCGATGAAAGGGACAAAGAAGAAGTTGAGGTCCCAACTTCTACTAAGAAAGTTGAATGTCCTTTTCCTCCACCTTTTCCACAACGGTTAAAGCCGTTGCAAAAGCTCGAACCTAATTCTGAAATTCTTGAGCTTTTTAAACAAGTAAAGATCAACATACCTCTTCTTGATGCAATCAAACAAGTACCCTCATATGCCAAATTTTTGAAGGACTTGTGTACTGTTAAGCGCCGATTAAATGTTAAGAAGAAGGCATTTTTAACTGAAAATGTGAGTGCTATTTTGCAGCACAACATTCTCCCTAAATATAAAGATCCAGGTTGCCCAACCATCTCATGCATCATAGGCGACTTTAGGATAGAGCGAGCATTGTTAGATTTAGGGGCGAGTGTGAATTTGTTGCCATATTCTGTATATGAGCAACTTGGTTTAGGTGAGTTGAAGCCAACCTCCGTCACTTTGCAATTAGCTGACAGGTCAGTTAAAATTCCAAGGGGAATTATCGAGGATGTATTAGTCCAAGTAGACAAGTTCTACTTTCCTGTCGATTTTATTGTATTGGACACACATCTGGCTTCGAACTCACAGTCTCAGATTCCGGTCATTTTAGGACGCCCATTCCTTGCAACTTCTAATGCATTGATTAATTGTAGGAATGGCGTCATGAAGCTTTCTTTTGGTAACATGACCTTAGAACTGAACATTTTTAATGTGTGCAAACAACCTAATGATCCCGAAGAGAGTAAGAAGGTTGATTGGGTTGAAACTATCGCGGAGGAATATTTGTTAGCTGAAGTATTTAACGATCCATCCGGCGATAGTTTAATTGATTGGTGTTCTAATGGCACCAATAAAGATGATTTGTTGGTCAAACCTAGTATGAATTTTTCGAACACCATGATGATCAATGGGTGGAGACCAAAAGAAGGAGAATTTGAGAGATTGTCGCCTCGAGAGGTGAAAATAGAACCATCCCATGAGCAAGCACCCAAGCTTGAATTGAAACCCTTACCAAAGGAACTTAATTATGCTTTTCTTATACTCGAAGATACTTTTCCTGTAATCATCTCGTCTGGACTTGATCATACCCAAGAAAAAAAATTAATTGATGTTTTAAAGAATCATAAAGGAGCCTTAGGGTGGTCTATTGCCGATTTGAAGGGAATTAGCCCCTTAATTTGCACGCACCGGATATATTTGGAGGACAATGCCAAAACCACAAGGCAAATGCAACGAAGGTTAAATCCTACAATGAGAGATGTGGTTAAGGCAGAAGTCCTCAAGTTGCTTGACGTGGGTATTATTTACCCAATTTCCGACAGCAAGTGGGTAAGCCCTACTCAAGTCGTTCCTAAGAAATCGGGTTTGACGGTAGTAAAAAATGAACAAGGTGAACTAGTTCCAACTCGTGTCCTGACGAGTTGGCGCATGTGTGTTGACTACCGAAAGCTGAATTTGGTCACACGAAAGGATCACTTTCCTCTACCCTTCCTAGACCAAGTATTGGAGAGGGTTGCAGGGCATGATTTCTATTGTTTTCTCGATGGCTATTCGGGATATTATCAAATTAAAATTTCACCGGAAGATCAAGAGAAGACTACCTTCACTTGTCCTTTTGGCACATTTGCTTTCCGACGAATGCTATTCGGATTGTGTAATGCACCTGCAACATTCCAAAGATGCATGCTCAGCATCTTTGAAGACATGAATGAGAAATTTTTGGAAGTGTTCATGGACGACTTCTCCATTTTTGGCGACACATTTGATGATTGCCTGTCACATTTACAAGCTGTCTTAGCTCGATGTATGGAAAAGAATTTGATACTGAATTGGGAGAAATGCCACTTCATGGTGTCAAAGGAAATTGTCTTAGGACATATTGTTTCATCGAAGGGCATGGAAGTAGATAGAGCTAAGACTGATTTAATTGCTAAGCTACCTGCACCCAAGACGGTTAGAGATGTTAGATCATTTTTGGGTCACGCCGGATTTTATAGGAGGTTCATCAAGGACTTTAGTGTCATATCTCGACCATTATGTAATCTCCTATCCCTTGATACACCGTTCAATTGGACTGAAACCTGTCAGGAGGCATTCGAAAAGTTGAAATCTATGCTTAGCACTGCACCCATCGTGCGACCACCCGATTGGTCATTATCTTTTGAGATTATGTGCGACGCTAGCAACTATGCAATAGGAGCTGTCCTAGAACAACGCAAGGATAATAAGCCATATGTCATTTACTATGCAAGCAAAACCTTAAACGATGCTCAAATGAATTACACCACCACCGAGAAGGAATTGCTTGCAGTAGTATTTGCCTTAGATAAATTTCGCTCTTATATCCTTGGTGCTCCTATTGTTATCTTCACGGACCATGCGGCACTAAAATATTTGTTGGATAAGAAAGAGGCCAAACCACGCTTAATACGATGGATACTTCTACTCCAAGAATTTGACATCACTATCAAAGATAAAAAAGGAGTAGAGAATGTGGTTGCTGACCATTTATCACGATTAGTTTTTCATGATTCAGTGCCACAGTTTTCCATCAAGGACTCATTCCCTGAAGAGCAGTTGTTTGCACTTTCTAGTATACCATGGTATGCAGATATTGTAAATTTTCTTGTTACTAGCCGGATGCCGGAGCATTGGGGGTCGACAGATAGAAAAATTTTCTTGCGCAAAGTAAAGAATTATTACTATGATGAACCCTATTTGTTTAAATATTGCAATGATCAAATCTTTAGACGATGCATACCGGATCATGATATACAAAGCGTACTTTCTTTCTGCCACACTGATGCTTGCGGTGGACACTTTGCCTCTAAGAAAACTGTTGCAAAAGTTTTGCAATGTGGTTTCTATTGGCCCACTATGTTCAAAGATGCCCACGAGTTCTGCAAGACATGTGATCCATGTCAACGTATTGGAAGTCTAACTCGTAGGCAAATGATGCCTCTTCAACCCATTACTATTATCGAAATTTTCGATTGTTGGGGTATCGATTTTATGGGCCCATTCCCACCGTCTTTTGGATATGAGTACATTTTAGTCGGTGTCGAATATGTGTCCAAATGGGTAGAAGCTGTTGCTTGTAAGACCAATGATCACAAACCCGTCCTGAAGTTTTTAAAAGAAAATATTTTTTCACGATTTGGGATGCCTAAGGTCATAATTAGTGATGGTGGAAAACACTTTTGTAATAAGCCTTTTGAGACATTATTAAAAAAGTATGGTGTCACCCACAAAGTTGCTACCCCATATCACCCGCAAACTAGTGGCCAAGTAGAATTAGCCAATAGGGAGATCAAGCGTATTTTAGAGAAAACGGTGAACCCATCACGAAAGGATTGGTCCTTGAAACTATCAGATGCATTATGGGCTTACCGTACTGCATACAAAACCATTCTTGGCATGTCTCCCTACCGGCTAGTCTACGGAAAAGCGTGTCATTTGTCCGTAGAAATAGAACATAAATCGTATTGGGCAATTAGAAAATTGAATTTTGATTTACAAGATGCCGGTCTAGCTAGAAAATTGCAATTAAACGAGCTTAACGAGATTCGCAGAGATGCTTATGATAATGCTAAGATTTGTAAAGAACGAATGAAGATCTTACATGATAAATCAATTTTGAAAAAAACTTTTGAACCTTTGCAAAAAGTACTTTTATACGACTCCCGCTTACATCTGTTTCTTGGTAAGTTACGATCAAGGTGGACAGGTCCTTTCATTGTAAAAACTGTTTTTCCACATGGGGCGATAGAGATTGAGAATCCACGAGATGGTAGAATTTTTAAGGTAAATGGACACAGGTTAAAACCTTTTCTTGAGAATTTTTCAGATGAAGAGGACTCCTTTTTCTTAGGGGAGCCTTCTTATGACTAAAACATGATGGCAAAGGTATGTATATATTATTTAGAATTAAATTTTCTTTTATTTCTATTTTTCTTCTTATTTTGTAGGTCTTATTTTCTAGATATCAACAGCTCAAGGTATTCCTCTTCTCTCCAATATTATTTTCTCTACTGTCTCTCATATATAGTTTTCTTAATCTATTGCATTGAGGACAATGCAATGTCTAAGTTGGGGGAAGAAAAATATTTTGCAAAAAAAAAAAAAAATGCTTTTGCATTTGATTTATTCTTTTACTTTCTTTTCTAAGCAAATGCACATGTATTTTCATATTGAGTTTGTGCAACTATTACGGCAAGGAACACATGCATATTATGATTGATCAGAGACCTATTATTAGATCCCCGCACATGTACTTAATGATTATAGGAAGGCCTCAGGAGTTCATATTTGTTTAATGCATTATTATTAAGCCGTATCTGTAAAAGAAGTACGAGTATCCTTGTCCGTACTATAAGGTTCATGATTTGGTTTTCACATAAAGATAGAGGTTGAATACCCTGGCTAGATCACCTAAGTGCCTTATGTTCCGACCTTGGTTGACCTATAGTCACGATGCAGTCACGTTATATGGTTCAGTTTACCTCCTTTTTTTATCGCAAAAAAAAAAAAGAAAAAAAAAGATGACAAGTCTGACCTCGTGGCGTAATCTGGTTCGAGTAATTAAGCCCGAGGGGTGTTTCACCTAATGCCTTGAGCCAACTGGATCAGGAGTCATTGGCCGAAAACTCGTTACATGGATCTTACTAGAGCCTAAGGGGGTTGGACTATTGTAATCGTCATATTTGTTTAAAAATAAAAATAAGCATGAATAAGGTTGGTTGGACTGAACCCAGTGACATGTGGTAATGGCTGGTTTGACTCAATTAACTTGGAACTCTGTGTACTTTGGATATTTAGTTGGATTGATAGCTCCTTCTTTTTATGCGAACCATTCTTGACAATTTTAGACAACATGAGATATTCCAAAAATTTGATGGATCAGGCCCTAATAAACTGTAGTAAACACTTGTGAACTTGAGTAGTACACCTAAAATTCAAGCGGTACCATATTGTGGTGGAGGTATTAGTACTCTGAGAAAGTCATATTATTTTATGCACACTACACTTTCATATTTCCCCTTGCTTTGATAGTTGCCATGCTTGAAAATATATATTAATTACATGGGTATTAGCTTAGAATTTAGGACCGCATGTCATATCATTCATGATGTTTGTGGGTAACATCCCTGAAAACCCTCACGAGACAACACTCGTCCACTAGAGTAACCTAGGGGTTTAACGGCTTGTTGCACATGCTAAGTGCAATCGTGATGCCCTACGAAAGTGGGTACGTATCTTAGTTTTGTGTCTTTAGCTTCAATAAAAAGTCATAGGTTAGACCACATCTTTTGTGTTCTCATTATTGTTTGCTCGTTAATTACTAGAGACTAGCAATAAGCTAGTTGGGGGGTATGATGAGAGCACAAAAGTGCGTTATACACGTTGCTTAAATTAATTTTATTGCTAACAAATAATGATAAAAGGGCTGCATTAATTTTATATTTTATTTGGCACAGATTATCGTAAATCAGAGTTTAATGTGCATTTGGTTGACTTCAAGCCTGATTACACTGGAATAGAATTGAACCTGGTCAAGCACACTTGCACCCGAGGGACACATGGCAGCCATCCGGAGGCAGCACAAGATGGATCCACTAAGGGTCTAATTTCATCATCCGGAAGGATCCAAAAGCCCACAATGGATCTGTGATTTGATCTCCCGCAACCCTCATCCAGATCCCGCGATCAAGGCCCTCATCTCTCGCCCGTTTAAGAAGCTTCCCAGCCACCCCGTCTTCATTGCATTCCAGCCCGTGACCAGCGTCCGCCCGAGCCAGCGATCAGCGCCTCCTCCCAGCAGCCCTCCACCTCTTCCGTGACCTCCTCCCGCGATCACTCCCCAGCATCCGGACGTTTTCCATTTCCACGGTTGAAGCGCATCCCGACTTCATCCACGCGTCCCAGCAACCCATTTCAGCTTACCGTCCAGCGAGTCCACGATTACCGCCCAGTCATCCGGATTTCAACTCCATCAGCGCCTCCCAGCAGCCCGTGACCAGCTCCCGTGCGCAATCCCAGCGGCCGTCCGGAAGAGATCACGCGCCTCCCAGCTTCCTCCTTCCGCGTGCGCCTCCTTCCAGCTCCGCATCAGTCCTCCCAAGCATCCGCCTCCTCCACAGCGGTTCACGATCATCTCCCGGACCTCCACAGCTCCCGCGAGCCCGCGATCACCGCCCGGCCGTCCGCCTCCGCCCGCAATCACCTCCACAGCTTCCTCCCGTCAATCCCGTGGCGACCTCCAACGTTCACGGATCTACCTTCCGAGATCCTGCACCCGCTTCCCCTCCACTCCATGCTCCGGCAATCTATAAGAAGGGGTGGAGGAAGAACAAGAAGGGGAGCTCTCATTCGAAAAAAAAACAGAGAGGAGCCGGGCTGCTGCAGTAGTAAGAAAAAGAGAAAAAAATAGAAAGAAACAGGGGATGCCCTGTTTCTGTTATTAAAAAAAAAAAAAAAAGAGTGAGAAAGAGAGAGGAAGATGGAGGGCTGATATCCTAGATGATGGGTGAAGGGAGATCATTTGGTATACCAAACTCATGATGTAAATTCTAATCCTTTGCTTTATACGATTTATCTTTTGATTATGCCATGATTCTTATATGTTGAAAATTCTTTTATGATTTATGCTTATTGATACATGTCTTCCTCGATTATTTGATTCATCGTTGACGTTATAAGGCACGTTGAATGCTTAACAAAAGAATTCATGTTATCAAGAACATACTCCATAATTAAATTTTCTGCTTATAATTCTTAAAGAAAACAAAAGAATCATAGAATTTATCGCATGAATTTGATATTATCAAAGGAGATTTTGGATCCCTGCACCATCTTAATCTATCCTAACTTCGATTCTCTACTTATTGATTTATTTTCTATTTGCAAAACATCATATTAATCCACAAGTTTATTGTATTAATTAAATCTGAAATTACGCTAATAATCCATATTTCGTTCCCTGAGGAATCGACCTCGGACTCCCGAGTTATATTACTTGTGCGATTCTCCTGCACTTGGGAGAACAGTTTTATTTTAGCACCATTTCACATTCATTGGCTATTATTAACATGTGTAGAATTTCACCTCTTGAGTAAATAAATATATCCACATCTAACTGTAGGCTGTTGATCTGTGTCCTTGGTGTATGCAAGGGAACAAGTCTGATGGCTTTCTAATCTACAGTAGGATTGGACATGGCCATAGCTGCATCTTGCACAACATTAAACCTCGCCTGATATGCTGCTGAGTTCCTCTTTAAAATCAAACCCACCTGTATTCAATTTTTCATGTTGTGGACTGGCTAGCATTCATAGCGTCTCATCCATGGCAATCTTCTTGGGTTTCCTTTTGCGAACCATCCATCGACCACCTGCTGCTGATGGAGCTTAGCAAGCTTTGGTTCGGTACACCAGTTTTGAGTTCCATGCCATTCAGCCTGCAACCCGAGTAACAGCATCTATATCCATAAGAAGATAAAGTAGATATCGCATATGAAAATGGTGGGGTAGACGGCGGCGATAACCTTGAGGCGACGAGTGAAAGCTATCATTTTGAGGGAGGACCAATCCCCAACGTAATGATTGTTGCAAGCCTCAGAATTCCCAGCCTCCATTCCTTCACATGTTTGAGGGTGGCTGCTACTCTTTTCTGCGCCTCCGAGTTGCCGACCTCTCATTCCATGACCTTGTCCATTTCTCATGTCGGCATGTGGCAAGCAAAAGCTCCTGACGAAGGAACTGGCCATGTGTCTATGGCTGTCCATGGCTTTCCAGGTGGCTTTGGCACCAGGTTTTGGCACGTATGTGAGGTTCTCCGGCTGAGGTTGCAATGCTTCACCATCTCAGTAACTTCAGCAGGAGAGTTCTTAATTAAGAAGTTACATTGTACTCTGATGAGTTAAAAATATGCATGCATTTCATCACCTGCACCTGTCATTGCTGGAATTTCTCGTAAGGCAAGTGCTATGGAGGTGTTGAATGTGCAAGAGGCTTAACTAGTCTAGATCACACTGCTTCACCATTTTAATCACCTCCATACGGACTGATGATAATGTCACATTAGACATGCATGCCTATTTGAAATTTTATTCACTCTTCTGAAATATAGAGGACTTCGCCTCAGCTGAAATGGAGTTAGGTCTATTCTAGTTCGTCGACTCTATTATTATTCCCTTCCATTTGTATGTGGAGGAGTTGATGCTAGTGCTTATGGAGAAAAATATTGAGACAAGGATTTAATGATGATCAGTGGTATCTAATGCTTAAACTGGTCTGACTCTGGTGCTTAGTTGTACCAGGAATCCATTTTCTGGATCCTATTTATTCTGATTGTCATAGTTGGGGGGCACATTCTTCTCACTGTACTAGAGATGGTGATCTCAAGTTCCTTGATGTTTCCAAGTCTTGAACAATTGTTCAATCGGAGAAAGGTGGGGGCTTGTCTCCCTTTTCCCTTGGCCATCTTCAGCAAAAGGGCTGAGATAGTCTTCCTCGGTTAACGGGCATTTGGAGGCGAAGAATTCAGTGCCTTATTCCTCCCTTTGTCCCAGTATTCTAGATCTTGTCTAGCAAACACGAGTAAGTCCTGTTCCAAGCCTTATTCCAACCTTATTTCTCAACCAAAAACAGTTTGACAATGCATTTGGTTCAGATGAAATCAAGATTAAGTCCTGGAATAAGTCATATATTCCTTCCAGACAGGTTTTGGAAAACAGGAATAAAGGAGGAATAGTTATTCGAGTCGAATCTGCTTATTCCTGGAATAACTATTCCAAGGTGGCAGGCATAACATTATTCATGGAATAATGTCCTCATTAATTCCTGCTTCTTTGTTTTAGATGGACATATATATCCTCAGCCAACAAATTATTTCAGCTAAGAAAAAAAAAAAACTGTTCGAGGATGAATTATTTAGCTAGGAAAACAAAAACTGTTTGAGAGCAATAAGCCAATAACTTTCAATATTCCAACTCTGAGACAAGCACACAACATTTATCCTAAAGAGAGCCACAATCATAATTAGTGTGGCTAAGCAGGCCACCTCCAAGGAAAACAACCAGAATGGCAAGACATACCAGCTTCTTTACCCATGACGATGCCACGACCACCGATCCTGTAAGATAAGACTGTGCCGATAACCTCATTACCCTCAGCCTCCTTTCATTCACATATTTACTCATTGCTCTTCCGATTCTCCTGCACAGCTCTCGATCACTAATTGCACCCTCCGGACCCATTGGCATCTCTTGCGACAAGCATCTAGCAAGCACAATTGCGTCTTCTAAGCCGGCACTGCCTCCTTGGCCGAGGAATGGGCCCATAACATGCATTGCATCCCCTGCGACTGTCATGGTGCCTTGCCAGAAGTTTGCAAAGAGCAAGTGCCATGGAGCTCGATACCAAATATGTGTCAGGCTCAATGAACTGCTGTCGCAATGCTTCACCATTTCAATGATCTCGGGGGGAAATTCTCTTATTGTCTCCAACGTAAATTCTTTGATGAGCTCAGGAACCTTCCGTACATCTGAATCTGATGGAAACTCTCAAGAAGTTAGCTCACCCCTAGATTGAGCAATGACAGGGTTCACAACATATTTATCTTTAGTGAGACTAGTATTACCTTGAGAAGGGGACAGCCGACCGACAAACCAAGAAACTAACTTTTCATCAACTGGGAGCCTTCCCAACAAGACACCATCACCTCTCAGCCGGATAAAATGGCTGTCAAAGCTGTGACCATCTGAATAGCTAGTAAAACCTCGCACAGCAGATATTGGAAAAACCTTTGGGGCCTGTAATCCTAATGATTTTGCAACGACTGAATTTGATCCATCACAACCAATTAGAACCTGAAGCAGCATGTTCGAGTAAAATTGATAGGGATAATTATCAGTTGGCTTTTTCCATGAACATGTTACACTTCTAAATTTGCTGTGATATCATAAGCTCGAATGGTTTCTACCATGACAACTAAATTGTGTGCTGGGATCAATTAGAGCACCCTGCCAGTAAGATGTGAGTTAATGTAATGGTTTCATAAACATTGGATCAAACCATTTTCAGATTTGATTTTCATGTATGATAATTCATTATTATCTATACTATTTTTTAATGCCATCTTTGGAGTTGGATTATGAAAAATTGTGCAGATAACTACTCTTCTTGTAATATTTATGATTTACTAGTTTAAAAATACTTAAGAAAAAAGTTAAAAGTTAAGGAAAATATTGACATCAAAGGTGTCCCTAGCTGATTCAAGAGAATTACCAAACCCATTATGGACAGCTCAAGTCCTTGGGTAAGTTAGCACAGGGTTTTAGAGTTAGTTTCGCCACATCCAAGCTAATTATGTATTAAAATTTCTAAAGGCTATAGCCCATTGGGTAAGTTTCGCCACATCCGAACTAATTATGTATCAAAATTTCTAAAGGCTATAACTTTCTAGTACGACGTCTGTTTTTTCCTTTTCTTTTATTGAAATTGGAAAACTTTTCGATATTACGAGGATGCAATTACCCTCGAGGGGCTTGTCACACAGCGGTAATGTGCGGTATGACGATGTTTAGGTCTCAGAAACAGATTAATCAAAGTGAAACATTTCTTTCGAGCAAGACTTTGACTAGGCATAATCCTCCAATTTGGCAGGAATCAGATAACACGATAGGAGACAAAGTTAATATAGAAGTAGATATCTAACTCCAGGAAGATTTTAGTTTCTCTGTGATTTTTCTACCAGAAAATATTTTATAAAACTTTTAACCTCTTTCAACTAGAAGAGAAATCTGATCAGAATTTAGGGTCTCGAATCTTATGAGTATAATAGAAACATTGCAACTCATTTTTTATCATATTAATGAAAGCAAAAAGGTCTAGAACCCTAATATCGGCACCCTATTATTTTATTATTATTTTTGTTGCAAAATTCGAGTTGAGTGGATTGAAGTTGATTTCTTCTCTCTTCAATCAATTCACCTTCTCTAGCCTTAAGTAGTAATTTGGTGGAGAGATTCTTATATTTCAATTCATTAATATAGAGTAGTAACAAATTGATAAAAATACATCATTCATAATTTTCTTTTTCTTCTTTTTTTGTTGAGAAAAGTTCATCAAAAAAGTTGAAGAGATTTGTTGATCAGTGTTATTGCACAGACCACCAATAATGAAACCAAGCATTGAATAGCAAAATTATAGGAGTGTAGGAAAAATGGTATTTGAGTTAGAAAGAAATGAAGGGGAAATAAGTTTATTTCATAGAATTAAGTAATCATGAAATAAATAAAATAGGAAACAAGAAAAATAGAAAACTTGTTGTGGATGTAACATCACCTTAGCTTTAATGGTAGCACCATCATTAGTATATAGAACAGGAAAGGAAGTGATGGGATCTGATTCAACTGCTACAATTTGGCACCCAAAACAAACTGATTGCGTAGGCAAATTCTTAGCCAAGGTTTCAATCAAATCACTCCTTTTCAAGCATCTCAATTCTTCTTTCCTAGTAACAAAAAGAACTAAAATGTGTGATTAGAGGCAGCTTGTGTGCGACTCTCATTAGATTATTGATGTCTAAGAATATGAACAAGAATTTCATCATTCTCTAGGTAACTTGCAAGATAATTAAGAACAATAGTATGATTTGCCACTTCTTAATACATCCATCAAAGCTACCATTACGCCCCAAACCTGCCACCTGCTAGGCACATGACATAACCATGGTCCTGTGAAATATACAAAGCCTCAAACCTATTCAAAAACCGAATAATAATGGATAAAACCTACACACTATTTTAAAAAAGTAAAATTTATTGTGGCTCTAATATAAAAACAATTTGGTCCTCTAATATAAATTAAACATATTAGCCATAAAGTCAAAATGTACAATGTCCAATATCAAATCCACATCTAACCATGAAACAAAATTTTAGTTGAATCACTAAGGTTCCACATTTCAAGACAACTAATGAAATCTAAAAACTTTACTAATCCATCATGCAGGCAACCTGCGGCCCACAATTCCTCTAATTGTCCTGCTCCTCTAAAATACATTAAAGGAAATGATGTGAGCTCAATATCTCAGCAAGTATCCCACTACACATACGCACCAGATATCCAGAATGAAATAATAAATACAAATATAGCTACTATACACATAAAGAGGCATAGAAAATTCATTGGCCGTAAAGTTGGTTGTATATATTATTCATAATAAATGAACACAATGTGAATTCATCCAGTTGTAAACTATACAAAACTCACAATTTGAGACATGGATCCAAAGCAACAAAAATATCAAATTTTACAATAGGAGAATAAATAAATTTCTAGGTTTGGACTAATCCATGGTCACACTTACACCCCGTGACTGGGTATCAAAAGTATCATCCTTACACTCTTTGATGATGGGGTATCCATAGTGTCATACTTAAGCCCTGTGACGGGGTATCAATAGTGTCATGCTTAAGCCCCATGACTGGGTATCAAATGTGTCACAGTTATGCTCCATGAGATGTCATGCTTATGCCCCATGACTGGGTATCAGTAGTGTCATGCTCATGCCCTGTGATTGGGTATCAATAAAACATGGTCAGTCCTATTCTTGATTTCAATCCATTCACATAATTACAACCATATCTAGAACCACAACCGAGCATAATCTAGGCACATGTACAACCAAGTTTCATAAATTTATGGAAGACAATATTCTGGTTCAATAGTCACTCTCTTTCACAAATACAATCAACCTATGACCATATCATATGCAATTCTCATTTAAAATAAGCATTTTTATCCACATATAGAGATGACTATATTTAATTTCTATACCTCACAAGACTGAATTCATGGTTCAATGACAAGGAGTACAATTTCCAATATACATCTAACACAAAGTTTCATATAAAGCAAGTAAGAAAGCATGTGAGTGGAATACTTTACTATATGCTACCCTGCACTCTATTAAGTTGCGCAAATCAACTCAATAACATACAATAATTAGAAGCCTGAGCAAATGTCAAGACCCCAAACTAGCCTTCTCCTTGCCAAATGGTTGCTTACCTCTGTGAAAGAGAAGGGAATGCATGGGTCTTCATGCACTCGGATAGAAGAAGAAAAGAAAGAGAGGGGAAATGCTTCTCGGTCACATACAAGAGTGGAAGGGATTTTCTATGAGGTGAGTTCATGCAAGGGTTAGAAAAGGGGCATGCTTGACTTCAAGAAGGAAAAGGAAAACAGGAAAGGTGGAAGTCATGGTTTCCCCTTTATTAGCTTTTTGGGTCATCTTCTTTGGAGGCTACTTGTGTAGATTTTTGTTTTGAAGTATCGGTGATCAACTTTATCATATCTATGATATGACTGATCATGGAAGTTTGAAAGGGAGTTTATGACCTATGAAGTATATAAGCTTCTAGTTTTCTTGTGATAGATTGATATAGCATTAACTAACAGCTCCTTAGCACTTTAAGATGCTAAAGATGAGGAACTATTTTGTTACAGTTTTATATAACTATCATTTTTCATCTCAAAACTGATGGTAGTTACCAAAATCATTTATGTACTAGAGTGGTGGGTGAGGACCATAGCTAAATAACAACAAAAACAACAAAAAAATGGTACATGCATTATATACTCTCCATTTACCGCATTTTCTCCTTTTAGTTCCAGGCTGCTTAAAGTTTACTACCATAAAACTAGAGCGAAACTCTTTTTTACTCCCTTCTCTTTTATTTGGTCAATAGGTCGATAAACTTGGAGCTCATATATAATACCATTTTTTATTTCCCTCGAAGATGGGAGGCCGGGCCTAATTTCTATAAGACTATATCCACAAACCATCAGCAATTAAAAAAGTCATCAAACTTTTCTAAGTAAAACCTGTGCAAACTTGAATATTTATCAAGTGTTAATAAGGTGTTTTTACATGGTAACATGCCAAACATATTTGCAGACCCATTCAAAGTCATCGTAAACATGGACACTATTTGAAGTCAATGTTGACGGGCATACTTTTGCAAGAATGTGTGGAGAACTCTGATTATTCTTCCCTCCATTCTCACAAAATTATAACATATATCAACCACAGTACTACTTCAAGCATTAGGTGTTAAACAAAAACTTCTTGGATATACCTGCATGAAGTTACTTGCAACTTGTTCTTGTGGAGCCACATATCTCGTATCCTGAATAAAGTTTGCAAAATAAGACTTAATGCTATCAGTATTTTGATGGTTATATGCAAAAAAAAGAAAAAAGAAAACTGAAAAAGGAACCTATGTCTAAAATGTTGATGATCATACTATATTAAGAAAAGTGTTTGTGGGTCTTTTGGGTGTGCTTGCCCAGAGATGAAATTTATTTGATTCATAATGGAAACTTTATGATATAACACTCATCAATATGAGTTATCATGGAAAGAAAATATGCATATAACTGATCTTAATGTTCTCTTCCTCATCCAAATCCCATATCCAATGACATCTTCTAGCTCCCCAAATTCTTTCTCTCACTATCCGAACTATCCACTCTCTATCAACCAAAATTATTTCTCTTTTATCTTCTTCTCCCCCTCTAATAACCTTATCAACTCCAATCTGTATCTCTGATTTTAAACCTTCTATTTTATATTATACTTATTTAATATTATTGATTATCTTTGTTGTGCATTCCAACCTTTACTTGAATCATAATACTTATTGGTTATTGTCTTATCTAATTTTGTTTACCACACATGCATTCTGCCATCTGCTAGTTACAATAAAAGTATATGCAATATAATGCCCTTCTTGTGTGATGGGCAGTAAGGTGACTCAAAGAAATGAAAATAGAAAAGAACCTCGGTCTCGAGAAAACACAGAAACATACTCTGTTAGAGGGATAGCTTTTCTCCGTAGTTCCGTACCAAGCCCAAGTTGGTCAAGTGCACGCCAACCATTGATGTAAACACCGATTGCTGCCCCTGCAGCTCGCAGGGTGTCAGATTTCTCTAAAACAAGGCTATTTATTCCTTTCCTGCATAGTTTTGCATGAAAAATTAGATATTAATTTTGATTCTTCTAACCAGTTAAATTAACAAAATCCTAGGAATTCCATTATCAGTGTAGAAAATTTATCTGGACATGATGATGGGTAGTTATATATTTTTTGGCCTCTTTCTTTCTTCTCATGTGAGAACTCAAAGAATACCTTCCGACTAGCATTTTTAGGTGAGGTCCTAGGTTGGAAGAAATGATATCAGAGCGAACTCGGATCATAGCCTATGTGGACTAGGAAACACTGCAGGACGGGTTAATGAAGGCTGACCATGAGCCTATCGTGATGCTTATGATTAGATTTGAATGGATTTGAACTCTTAGCCTAACGAGGACGTCAGGGCTTGGTTGTGACATCTCATATATCATATCAATAGTGTTCTAAAGGGAAAACCAGATTCTTAAGGAATATATAGCATGAAATGGGCGAGTGTTCATCTTTTTATAGTACCATAGCCATAATTTTACACAAGCAATGCAATTATCGGATAGACATGAACGAGGTGAGCATTTAAGGTACCAGGATAAAAAACACCAATAAGTCTACCTGCTAATCAACAAATTAAACTACAGATTGAGAGAACTAGCAGCAATCTTCTTCTCTTAGAGAAAAAGGTAGGACCCAACCCATATCTCACCAAGCAAATTGATATCCATGTCTGATTTTAGGGAACTAATTATAAAGGAGAGCAAGTCCTTCGAGATGGATCAAGGTCTGATAACATCGGATCAAAAGAAGAGGAGTCGCCAGAAATTGTCATTATATGGAGGTGCTTGCATACACTCAAAACTAAGATGCAGTACTATATCAATGAATCTTCAAGAGAGTGAAACGCTGCAGCGAGAATCTTTTGGTTTCCAGAAGTAGGGCTTAATACATCATGTGGGACTTCTATTCCGTGCAAAGATCACGGTAAGCGATTAGAAATAAGGTGGAATAATCTTTAAAAACGAGGCCTTTAGAGTTTAGAACAAGAAACTTGTACCTGTGAAGAGCCAAGGCAGTGGCAAGACCACAGATTCCTCCACCCACTATAACAATGTCATGATGCTCCTCCTTTGAGCCCATCTTCCCTTCTACTTCTCTTCACCCTCCTCCATGTAATGGTAAGCTGCAAGGCATATACATGGCTTCCACCACCGGCCTTGCGACTTCGTCATAAAAATTATATATATATATAAAGACTCAGTTGTAGGTAGTCAAATATTATATCCTTTTGGCTAAAAAATAATATATATGCTACCAGAGTAAGAGGCTTTTTTTTTCGCTGTCCTTGAATCAATGTTCGATCCACCAGTCGGATAGAATGGAAGGCCTTTTTTTCGCTCTCCAGCCAAAAACATTGAATCACCAGAGTAAAATACTTGTCTACTTGACGTCAGCGCTAACGTGTCGTATTTGGACTTCAATGGCTTGCAGAATCTGACTTGAAAAATATTATTTTAGTTTATTTATAGCTGAGGCCACAGCTGTTTCACACGATGCCACACTATAGTATCAATATTGTATATATTTTGTTTAAACATATCAAACATTAGTACATCATCTGTACTGAATATCTTCCACCGAACCGGAGAAATGTGCTTAAGAAAGTCCTTTGCAACAAGAGAAAATCTGTGGCTCCACGTCCCAAAATGTTTCTTTTCTTTCAAAAGGTATCATCCCTTCCTTTCTTACAATCAACTCTGATAATGGGATACTTGATACCAGACTCCATATGGAGCGGTCTTTGTTGTCAGAGATTATAGAAGGAATCAGGATGGCCGGGTACCAGAGAGTGCGGAAAGGACTGATCTATGCTATCAAAATTCATTATATATATCAGGTTATTGGATAATGTAGATTTCTAAAAATAATTATTGAAAAAAAGTAAGACAATGATCAGATTACAATTATTATTTAAATTTCTTTTGTTATTTTATAATAAGGCGCCACGGAATTTGTTATAAGATGTGCTTTGAGATTCTTATTCTTAGAGACGTGTCATATAACAGAGGGTAATTTTGTCTCGGACAGAAAGCGCATGAGTTTTACCAAAGGCATTCATGGAGCGGCAACATACAACGCCTTATGCGGACGAAAATCCGCACAAAACAATTTACGCGGATATTTGCACATAAGTTGTCTTCGAGAACAACAATTTGGCATCGATTAACGTGCAAAATTTTATGCGGGGCTGCTTCCTTCATGTACACATTCTGTAAGGATGTAAATCCGTATAGAAACTTTCACGCTGAGGATGCACACCAGTTCTCACAGTTTGCAAACGAGATTGCTCGCCATTTGAGGGATATCCGTATAAAACTTTTATACCGTAGAAACCTGCATGGAAAGATATCTTTAAACTATACATATCAAATTTGGGAGAAGTGCTTCCTTCGTGCATACGTAAGCATAAAATTTCTATACGGTATAAATCCGCATGGAAACCTCTATGCGGACTTACGTATATTCATTTTTATAAAATTTCCGTGCGGACGGGTTGCACTCAGCCAAGGTCGTTCACCAACATAGGGATGTCCGCATAGCATTTTTATGCTGAAGAAAATCCGCATAGAATGATATGCGAGGAAATCCGCACATCAAGTTTCTATGGGGGACAGATTCTCACGTCGGGAGAGGAAGCCATCCACGTGCATCGGCCTGCAGTTTGCGCACGTGGGAAGCCTCTCCGCGTTCTATGCTTGTTTCCGGCGACCGTGCTGATCTCCGGCGAGCTCATCCGCCCTCGCCGCCTCTGCCGTCCTCGTGTGCCGCGGCTGCAGAAAGGAAGACGGCTATGCGAAGAGTGGTGAAACAGCTACGCACGGCCTTTGTTCGATGAAATGCTCGATAGAGAATATTCTGATACCGTGGCGTCTAAACCAAGTAGAGGCTCAATTCATCTAAAAATTAAAGCCTACATTACCTTTTCGAGATCATTTCCAACCTACGATCCAATGGATTAACTTCTCATCAGCTGGAATCCTTCCTAGAACGCTGAATCTGTTAGACGGAGAAAATAGCTCTCCAAGTTGTGGTCACCTGGATAAGTTTTCAAACCTCACACCACTGAACGTGGAATGATCTTTGGAGCTTCCATAACCTACCAACCTATGATCAAATTTGATCCACAGGACCTGAAATACCTAAAATGAATCATCTAATATTTTCAAGGAACTATTGAACTTTATATGCAGGAAATCATAGTTCTACCATTAACACCTGTTCACCTTAGCCTTGATGATACTTTGCTCATTAGTATGAAGAAAGGGAAAAGATGCTATGGGATCTGCTTCAAATGCTACATTTTGGTACTTTGCAAACACAAGTGCATCCTTGAGCCCTTAGAGAGGGCCACAATCATAACGAGTGTAGCTGAGCGAAGCTCCACCAAAGAAAACAACTAAAAGTGCAAGGCTCAGAAGTCTCTTAATCTTTGATGGTGAAGAGATCAGCATGCCCACGAGCATCGACTGCATGGCCAACCTCAGCACCCTCGGCTTCCGTTCCTTGACGTAATTCTCGAACGCTGCCTCGATTCTCTTCTTGAGCTCTCCATCACCAACCCTGCCACCCTCCAAGCCCATAGGCATTGCCTCTGCTAGGTTCCTGGCGAGCACCACCGCATCCTCCAGAGCAACACAACCACCTTGGCCGAGGAACGGGCCCATCATGTGCATGGCATCCCCTGCAACTGTCATGGTGCCTCTCCTGAAGTTCCCGAACACGAGGTGCCATGGCGACCGGTAACGGATGCGTGTGAGGTTCAGCGAGCTAGGATTGCTGCTCTCGACCATCTCGATCATCTCGGCCGGGTAGTCCTTGATTTGCTGCATTGCCAACTCCATGATGAACTTAGGATCTTTCGAAGCATCTGTATCTGGTGCAATGCTATGCAACAATGTTAGGTCCCAACTATTTAGATAGTTACATGGCCTAGGTGCAATGGTAGTGCTACATAGAATTGGCAACATAATTTTTTTAAGATGTTATTAGATTTAGACAAGAATTATAAACAATGAAGAGGAAAAAAGATTAGAATATTGACAACATGAGATCCAGGTGTGTAACTACTGTCCTAGTTGTAATAATCTCTTTATGTGCGTCTGATATCATTATTCACAATTTCACAGTATAATGAGCACTACACCAACAGATAATTCTCAAAGAACATAGGTTGAAAACAAACCGGTCACATAATAGGATGTATAAAGGACTAATTTTGGAGAGAAAAATCAAGCATGCAGATGTTAATAAGCAGGAAAATGCCACTGCTATGATTGCTGGTTATTTTCTGCTCAAGGTTTCTGGGTTTGATAATGTTATCTCTAACAAAGATCTGGTTGCTCCTGTTTGGGACTTCGTGGCAGTCATTGTAGAGTGGCACAGCATTGACAAACTGCAGGATTGAAACTGAGGTAAAGGCTCATTTAGATGTCACAAGTTTTATGTGCTTACCTCTGTCAGGATATGGCCAATCTACAAACCAATGCACTAGCTTGTCATCAATTGGAATTCTTCCAAAAGCCATATAGCCATTATCCAGATTCCGAAGAAAACATCTTTCAAGGTCGTGACCATTTGGATAATTCGTGAGACCGCGAATCACACAATTTGGTAGCGAATTTAGGGCCCCTAGCCCTAACGACTTAGATATGATCGAATTTGATCCATCACAGCCGATCAGAACCTGCATTAGCCATTACAAAGGTTGATAGGAGTCATTTAAGCTGCATACCATGAAAACTTTAATTCAGTACTTGATTTTCAGGTGCACATGGTGGATGGTAAAGCCTAGTCAGCTGGGCTATATTGCAGTGGGCACAGCCCTTCTCTCCTTAGTGGAGGTTCTGCATTTGACTCTTTAGTGATGCAACCCCAAGTATTTGTCCTTAAACAACTTATCTCAGTTGGATCCACCCTCTTCCTCAAAAAGTGGATGTGGAGCCTAAGCTCCTTTAGGGAAATTTAGAATCAACAATCTTCTTCCCTGTTCAATTAATCATTCCCTTTGTTGAACAAGCTCATGCCAAGGACAAGTGCTGAAATGAAGCATAAGTGCAGCTAGATAAGACCCAATTACCTTTTTAATATTCTTATTTCCTTTATCTAGTAATGCTACATGGCCTTCTCAGTTATTTCATCAGTTCCTTGTGTTAACATGGCACAAGTGCATGATTTATAAGGAATTGGTTGAATCACAACATGCCATGTCAGCACCATATTAGCCATGCCATGTAACAATTTTCTCGTTCATTTGCTGGTTTATGTCCAGGTAGTGCTATCTTTTTCTCCAATTTTTGTCAGTGATAACACAAGGATAAAGCACACAAGCAGAATTTGTACACCTGCCTATGCTCCATTTCTAAACTAGAACTTTTTGTTTACATCTTGAGTACTTGAGGGAGAAGATTAATTTATGACCATCCTTTTTCTGAGAAATTAATCTATGACCATCAACGGGCAGTCAAGCTTTCAAAATTTTCAATCACCTTGGCTTTGATGATACTCCCATCATGAACATAAAGAATAGGGAATGATGTTGATGAATCTCCTTCAACTGCTACAATTTGGCACCCAAGTCGGACCGAGCCAGCAGGCAAGTTGTCAAACAACACTTGAATGAGATCAGTTCTCTTTAAGCACCTAAAATCTTCCACCCTAATAAAATAATAAACAAATAAATAAGCAAAATAAAAAAGACTAAGCAACACGACAATTTGATGGATAAGTATGGATTCTCTTTAGGCCCTAAAAGGAGAAGGAAGCCTCAAATGCCAACAAACGTCTCTCTATTCTCACATTGCAATCATGTTAGTGATATCTAAGAAACATGATGTTACAACTAGCGCTTGAATTTTCTTTTCAAGATTAAGAATTTTTTGATTTTTTTGTACGAAAAAAAAAAATCATGAGGAAATGATGTAAAAACTACTTATGTCCAACTTGGGCAACATCACCGAAGGTTTGAAGCTAGATTCACCTCCAAATGAAGGAGGGGTACAACCCATGGATGTACTTCCACAATGCTTTTCAAAATAGCACTTCATATCCAAGAAATCAGATGTTTACTGGAATCTCTTAAACATACCTGCTCGATTTTACTTGCACTGTCGACTTGTGATGCCATGCTTCTTGAATCCTGCATAGAATTTACATTGAAAAGAAGTAAAGAGGAATACAAGTCTTTGAGAGAGATATACAGAATGTTGGTTCTTATAAATTCATTAGCAGATTAAAAGTAAACATATTATGTCAGGTGCGTGGACTATGTTCTGAATGCTGCTAATAAAGGTGGTATTGTTTATCATATAATTGAAGCATTGCTATGTGCCCTAAGATGAACTTAAAAATTCGGTTCATACGCACATTCAGGTACAGTTTGCGATACGTGTAGCATTTTCCTTGCATCAAATATCATATCCTACCCAATATCTTACCCAAAATATATTTCTGAAAGAGAACTTAATTTTAAAAGGCAGTGAAAGTATACTCTGGAAAAGTAGATTTTTGAAAAAAGGACTTGACCTTAAAAGGCTATGAAAACGTACACTGGAATAGGGATACTTTTATCCCTAAGCACACCACCCACACCAAGTCTATCAAGTGCACACCAACCATTCATGAAGATACCAATTGCTGCCCCAGTAGCTCGTAGTCTCTCAGATCTCTCTAATACAAGACTTTTTACTCCTTTCCTGCACAAACAATGAGCAAAATGTAATGCAATGAAGATAACTTTTTATCATAATTCAAAAATTATATCTGTTGCTGGTGGTCCAAACCGAGAACGATTGGCACGGCGGTGTGAACGGGATTCCGTCTAAGTTGCCTTGGTTGGTGTTGATTGTGCTCCACCTTCCACCGGAAAACCTGCAAGCAAGCCTCGCACCACCACTGGGGTAGTGGGGGCCCTCCGACGATCAAGTCAGAGGAGATTGGAGGAGAAGGAGAGATAATAGTAGCAAGTAGGAGAATGCTCTGGAAGTTCTTACTTACCTCCCCCCTTCTCCCCCCAGCCGCATATATACCAGGCTGGGGGGTCCTTCTGGGGGGTTGATCATCGTGTGGCACGATGGAGTTGCCACTGACATGGCCATTACTGGGCGTCGTGGGGTAGCGCTGGGTACGGCCATGACAGGGCGTAGTGGAGCTCCGCTTTGTACGGCTGTTACAGGAGATCGTGGAGCAGCGCCGGATACGACCGTTGTAGGGAGTAGTAGAGTAGAGGGTCGCGGCGTGCTTCAGGGGAACAGCCTGTCGTTATCGAGAGATTGCCGACTCGGGGTCGGATTGCTGGATCAAGGGGCAGCCGACTCGGGGTCGGGCTGCGGAGCCGAAGATATCCGACTCGGAGTCGGGTTACTGGATCAAGGGGCAGCCGACTCGGGGTCGGGCGGCGAGGCCGAAGATATCCGACTCGGGGTCGGGTTACTGGATCAAGGGGCAGCTGTAATCTTCTAGGGCGCGCGTGCCGGTCACGTGGGGCATGGTGGCTGAGTTCCCCCGTAACAGTAGCCCCCCACTTCCGAGCCTGGAGCCAGAAGGGGAACGGGTGAAGGAAGTGATGCTTCGAGATTGTCGCCATCCCTCGGAGAGGCGCGCGCGCTTCGAGCTCCCCGCCTTCTTTATGGCGTATGGCGGTTGTTGCTGACCTGGCAGTCTGAGGATTTCGGCGGACATCCTTCCTTAATGGCATCGATTCGCCTTTGGGGCGCGAGCGACCCTTCGGCAGCCAGGCGTCCTCTGGCGTCACCGAGGCGTCACCCACCTTTCCGCCTATTTAACCGGGGGTCCTCCTCCGTCCGCCTTTCTCTTTACAGACATCTTCGAGTTTCTCCTTTGCGCTGCCGTCATCGCCGTCGGACTGTTCGCTTGCTCCTCCTTTGACGCTCTCGGAGCCGTTCTTCCTTCTCTTCCGGTGAGTTGCTTCATTCTTTAATTTAGGGCTCTCCATACTCTCCTTTTGTATTAGTGTACTCCAGTCGTTCCGGTCTTTTCCCCCTTCTCGACCCTGTCCTGACTGTAGATTCACTGGCCATTAGGGATGGGCGAAGTGAGAGCAGACCGCATTAAGTCGGAGTTGGCCGCCGAAGACCTAGATAGGTTCGTGGCTCGATACCACCTTCCCGAGGCCTGCAATGTTACGCTCCCGGGGCCTCAGGAAATTCTTCCGGCGCTAAGCCAGGCATCCGAGGATTAGGCCTCAGGAAATTCTTCCGGCACTAAGCCAGGCATCCGAGGGTTAGGCCTCAGGAAATTCTTCCGGCACTAAGCCAGGCATCCGAGGGTTAGGCCTCAGGAAATCCTTCCGGTGCTAAGCCAGGCATCCGAGGGTTAGGCCTCAGGAAATTCTTCCGGCGCTAAGCCAGGCATCCGAGGGTTAGGCCTCAGGAAATTCTTCCGGCGCTAAGCCAGGCATCCGAGGGTTAGGCCTCAGGAAATTCTTCCGGCGCTAAGCCAGGCATCCGAGGGTTAGGCCTCAGGAAATTCCGCTCGTTGGTCGGCCAAGGCTGGCGCAAGCCGAGGCGACCGGTCGGGGCTTCAGGCTAGTCTGCTCCCGGGATGATCATCGGGTTAGCCTGGCATCCGAGGGCCGAGCCTCGGGAGATTCCGCTCGCTGGTCGGCCAAGGCAGGCGCAAGCCGAGGCGACCGGTCGGGGCTTCAGGCTAGTCTGCTCCCGGGATGATCATCGGGTTAGCCTGGCATCCGAGGGCCGAGCCTCGGGAGATTCCGCTCGTTGGTCGGCCAAGGCTGGCGCAAGCCGAGGCGACCGGTCGGGGCTTCAGGCTAGTCTGCTCCCGGGATGATCATCGGGTTAGCCTGGCATCCGAGGGCCGAGCCTCGGGAGATTCCGCTCGTTGGTCGGCCAAGGCAGGCGCAAGCCGAGGCGACCGGTCGGGGCTTCAGGCTAGTCTGCTCCCGGGATGATCATCGGGTTAGCCTGGCATCCGAGGGCCGAGCCTCGGGAGATTCCGCTCGTTGGTCGGCCAAGGCTGGCGCAAGCCGAGGCGACCGGTCGGGGCTTCAGGCTAGTCTGCTCCCGGGATGATCATCGGGTTAGCCTGGCATCCGAGGGCCGAGCCTCGGGAGATTCCGCTCGTTGGTCGGCCAAGGCTGGCGCAAGCCGAGGCGACCGGTCGGGGCTTCAGGCTAGTCTACTCCCGGGATGATCATCGGGTTAGCCTGGCATCCGAGGGCCGAGCCTCGGGAAATTCCGCTCGCTGGTCGTGCGCCTGTCGCTTGCCGCCCGACGGGATCTCTCCGTGGCCAGCTGCGACCGTGTTTCTCCTCCTCTTCCAGCGTCGCCTGGGGAACACCTGATGGGCACTAAATGCTAATTAAGGGGTTACCTGGGAAATCGGATCGCCAGTTGCTGCTTGCGAGGAGTGTCAGTTAAGCGGCCGTGATACGCGCGTTCTTCGAGGCGGACGCGGCCTGGGGCGCGAGCGGAGATACGTGGACCTAAGGGTACAGGCCACCCGGAGTGTCCTGCACAAAGAATGCGATTAAGGGGAATGACGCTTAGGAAATCGCGGGAGGATATGCCTCGAGAGCCGGATCAGCTCCGGATTCAATGCGCCCGCATTTATTGGAGCCACCCGCATCGGAACGACCGGGGGGCCGCAGTTTGGCTATAAATATAGGTGCAGGTGCGATGGAGCCTGCCAAGCCGGAGCCGTTCAGGTTGCCATGGATCGTGGGCCTCCTCTCCGGCGCATGGTTGAGAGACCCCTACCGAAGGAACGGGAGGCGCGCCCTTCGCGACTTCCGCCAACTAGCCGTTTCATCTGGGATCAACAAGGAGGTTCTCCCCGGCGGAACTCCGCTCTAGGCGTTTCATCCGGGATCACGTCTCCCCTCCTTGAAGTTCGGCCTCCCGATTGAGCTCCGCACCAGGCGCTTGATCCGGGACCGCGCCTTCATATGCTCTTCTCCCTTGTATTCCTTCTCTCCCCTAGCACTGGGGAGGACCGGAATATCCCTTGGAGGTGGCGTTCCCCTGGAGGCAGCGGGAGCTTCGTCTGCGGCGGCTCCTCGTCCTTTTCGTGGGGCGTGGATGGCGCCTCCGGTTGGAGGCAGTGTGGACTTCTCCTTCGTCCACTTCTTCTTCATCCGCGCCGGCTCTTCGTCTCTTTCGTGAGACGCCGATGGCGCCTCCGGTTGGAAGCACCCACTTCCGGCGGGATTGCAACCGCTTCAGATGGAGGTTTCGGGATCCCAGATCTTCAGCTCCTCGGAGTCTCCACCTCTTCTTTACTTTCTTTACACCCTAATTCCCCTCTGGGAATTCCTTGTAATCACACGAGCACGCCGTTGTAACCAGAAATTATTGAAATGAAAAGTGTTATACATTTTTGAACTGTCTTTCTGGCATTGTCGTTCTACTGGTAATACATCCGCAGGTTAGCGGAATTCCAGCTCCTTAAAATTTCTCGACCATCTAGGGCCTCCAACTGGTAGGAGCCAGGTCGGTTTACCCAGCGAACCCTATACGGGCCTTCCCAATTTGGCGCTAGCTTCCCACCTTCCGCAGGTTGAGATGCTTTAGCTCGCCTTAGCACCAGATCTCCGATTCTGAAAAGCTTCGGTCGGACCTTGGAGTTGTAATATCGGGCCACCCTCCGCTGATACATCGCCATCCGAACCTGCGCCATTTTCCTCGCTTCTTCCAAGAGATCCAGGTTCCCTCGGAGTTGTTCCGAATTGGCCTCGGGTCGGTGCGCGGCCACCCGAGGTGAGGGGAGTCCGAGCTCCACGGGGACAACGGCTTCCGTGCCATAGGTTAGGCTGAAAGGCGTCTCCCCGGTAGGGGTCCGATGCGTGGTCCGATACGCCCAAAGGACATTCTCGAGTTCTTCGACCCAAGCTTGCCCCGTCCGACCGATTCGCGCTTTGATTCCTTGGAGGATTGTCCGATTTGTGACCTCGGCCTCGCCGTTGGTTTGGGGATGCGACACAGATGTGAACCGATGCTCGATCCCGAACTCCTCGCAGAAGTCACGGAAATGCTTGTTGTCGAACTGTCGGCCATTATCCGAGATGAGGACCCGAGGTACCCCAAATCGGACAATGATGTTCTTCTTCACGAACTTCCGGACTTGCGCCTCCGTGATAGTGGCCAGCGGCTCTGCCTCCACCCACTTGGTGAAGTAGTCGATTGCAACAATCAAAAATTTTCGCTGAGCTGAAGCGACGGGGAATGGTCCGAGGATATCCATTCCCCACTGGGCGAAGGGCCAGGGTGCAGTGATTGGTGCCAAGGGGACAGAAGGGACTCTCTGGATGTTGGCGTGGCGCTGGCAGGCGTCGCATTTCCGTACATGATCCTTTGAGTCCTCCAACAAGGTAGGCCAATAATAGCCTTGCCTCATGATCTTGTGCGCCAAGGACCTAGCCCCCAAGTGTGATCCGCAAACGCCTTCGTGGACTTCGCCGAGGACGTAGGCCGCTTCCGAGGGGCGGAGGCACTTTAAGAGGGGGGCGGTGAACGAGGTCCGATACAGCCTTCCTTCATGGAGTACGTAGTGGGCGGACTTCATAACAAGTCGCCGGGCTTGATCTTCGTCTTCAGGGAGGATCCCTTCGGCGAGGTAGGCGACAAGCGGGTCCATCCAAGACGGCTCCGGATCAATCGCCATCACCGCTCCAGCCTCGCCGATGCTCGGGGCATCCAGGGTCTCCAGGTAGATCGCCCTCGACAAGTTGTGCGCGTCTGCGCTCACTAAGCGGGACAACCTGTCGGCCCTGGCATTTTCACTTCTTGGGACCTGCTGGATGTCGACATTGCCGAGGTCGGGAATGAGTGCTCGCACCTTCCGGGCGTAATTCTGCATGGTCGGGTTCCGGGCTTCGAACTCCCCACGGACCTGCCCGACCACCAGCTGAGAGTCGGTGAAGACCTTCAGGCGCCGGATGCCGAGCTCCTTGGTGAGTTTGAGTCCCGTGACTAGGGCCTCGTACTCCGCCTCGTTGTTGGTCACTGGAAATCCAAACCTCAAGGCATACTCGGCTATCACTCCATCAGGGCTGGTGAGGACCAGCCCGGCCCCTCCACCTTCGGGGTTCAACGACCCATCGATGTGAAGCGTCCAAATCGGGAGGTCGAGGCTGGGTGTTTCCGGCGACTTAGGTTCCGCCTCCTGCACCGTGTACTCAGCGAGGAAATCCGCGAGCGCCTGGGCCTTGATAGCGGGTCGGGGCTGGTAGCGGATGTCGAACTCACCAAGTTCTACTGCCCACTTCACCAGCCGTCCTGCATTCTCAGGATTGCTGAGGATCTGCCGCAGCGGTTGATCGGTCAAGAGGGTGACAGAATGGGCCTGGAAATAGGGGCGAAGCCTCCTGGTCGCGGTCAGCAGCGCGAAGGCGATCTTTTCAGCCTTCGTATACCGCGTCTCGGCATCCCGTAAGACCCGGCTGATGTAGTACACAGGCTTCTGGAATTTTGCCTCTTCCCGAACCAGTACCGCACTGACTGCGGTTGGGGAGACCGCCAGATAAAGGTAGAGCATCTCCCCTTCTTGCGGCTTGGACAGCAGGGGAGGAGACGCCAAGTATTCCTTGAGCTGGTCGAATGCTGCTTGACATTCGGCCGTCCAGAGGAAGTCTTTCGGGCGTTTCAACACCTTGAAGAAAGGTTGGCAGCGTTCGGCCGACTTTGCCACAAATCGTCCGAGCGCGGCGACCCTCCCAGCGAGCTCCTGAACCTCCTTCACTTTGGTCGGAGGGGACATCTTGGATGGCCTTGATTTTGTCAGGGTTGGCTTCGATCCCCCGCTGGTTGACAATGAAACCGAGGAACCTCCCGGCCGAAGCGCCAAAGGCGCACTTCGCTGGGTTCAGCTTCATGCGAAACTTCCGCAGGGTGGCGAAAGTCTCCTCCAGATCCGCGATGTGCTGGTCTGCATGGCGGCTCTTCACCAGCATATCGTCCACGTACACCTCCATGTTCCGGCCGATTTGCTCTTTGAAGATTTTGTTGACGAGGCGCTGGTAAGTGGCGCCAGCATTCTTCAGACCGAAGGGCATTACCTTGTAACAGTACAGCCCCCGGTCTGTTATAAAGGCAGTTTTCTCCTCGTCCTGTGGAGCCATCATTATCTGGTTGTAGCCGGAGAAGGCGTCCATGAAAGACAGCAGCTGATATCCGGAAGTCGCGTCGACCAGTTGGTCTATCCGCGGAAGCGGAAAGCTATCCTTGGGGCATGCCTTGTTCAGGTCGGTGTAGTCGACGCACATCCTCCACTTTCCGCTCGCCTTCCGGACAAGTACGACATTTGCCAGCCATTCGGGGTAGCTGACCTCCCTTATGAATCCTGCCTCCAAGAGCTTGTCTACCTCCTGGTCGACCACTCGGATCCGATCCGGGGCACAGTGTCTCTTCTTCTGCTTTACTGGTCGGTGGGTTGGGTCGACGTTGAGGGCGTGAGAAATGACCTCCGGGTCGATCCCAGGTACATCGGACGCCGACCAGGCAAATACATCGGCGTTGGCTCGGAGGAATTCCACCAACCGAGCCCGAGCTCCCGGGTCGAGATTGGTGCCGACCCGGACCGTCCGGTCCGGGCGACCTTCCTCGAGGGGAACTTCGATCACACCTTCGGCCGGCTCCCCGTGCCGCAAGGCCACCTCGTCTCTGGCGTCGAGGGACTCGACGCTTAAGGCTTCTACGGGCTCCTTCCCTTTGAGAGTTGCTAGGAAACATTGCCTTGCGGTCGGTTGGTCACCTCGGACCTCTCCAATCCCGGCCGCCGTGGGGAACCGCATGAGCAAGTGGTACGTAGAGACCACCGCGCGAAGGGCGTTCAGTCCGGGTCGTCCGAGGATAGCGTTGTAGGCCGAGGGAACACGGACGACCAAGAACCCGAGCCGCACCGTGGCTTCTGCGGGTGCAACGCCCGCAGTCACAGGCAGCTCAACGACACCTTCGGCCGAGATAGCGTCACCAGTGAATCCTATGAGGGGGGTGGATGTTTTGTGCAACAATTTTCTGGACAAGCTCATCTTTTGGAAGGCCTCGTAAAACAAAATATCAGCTGAGCTTCCACTATCCACAAGAACACGCCTTACATCATAGTTTGCCATAGTGAGGGAGATCACCATGGCGTCATCGTGGGGGGTCTGAACCCCCTTTACATCTTCATCACAAAAAGTGATTACATTACCGACCTTCTGCCTCTTTGCGACGGCTGCCCCTGATGCTTCAGTCGAGCCCCCCGCGTTCCTCTCGGGCCGGGGGCAGCCCCCAGTGATAGTATGGATCACGCCCGCGACGGGTCGATTCTGCTCCCGAGGCTCCGGAGGGGCCGGGTCGGCCGGACGCGAGTCTGCGGGGGGACGTCGATCGTTCACATATCGACCGAGACGCCCTCGGCGGATGAGAGCCTCGATCTCGTCCCGAAGCTGGAAGCAGTCTTCGGTGTCGTGGCCGTGGTCCCGGTGGTACTCACAGTACGCCCGAGAGGGCCTCCTCCCAGGGATCTTCTTCATCTGTCTCGGGACCGGGAGGTCCTCCCGCCCCTTGATTTCCATGAGGATCTGGGCCCGGGGAGTCAGGAGAGGAGTGTACCGGTTGAAACGTCGGGGCGGAGAACGAGGGCGTAGGGCGCCGTGGTTCCTCGCCGGCGACAGGCTTCTGCGCCGACGTTGAGGCGTCGGGCTCCTCCCCTGGCGTGCCTCTTTAAGCCTTTTCTTCCCGAGCTTTGGAGGGATCTCGGCGGCCTCCTTGCTCCGGTGGGCGGCCGCCTCCTCGGCGTCCGCATACTGGTTCGCCCGGGACAACAGCTCCGGGAAGCTCCGCGGCAGGCGTTTGTCCAGGGAGAAGGTGAGTCTGCCCTTTCGGAAGCCACGCTTCAGGGCTGAAAGAGCCACCTCCTGGCTCAGGTTCCGGACTTCCAGCGTAGCCTTGTTGAAGCGGGTAAGATAATCCCGCAAGCTTTCTCCCTCGTTTTGCCGGACATCAAAGAGGGAGTCGGAGACCAGTCGCCGCCGGCTACTGACGGCGAAATGGGTGATGAAGAGGCGGGTAAACTGATCGAAGGACTGGATCGAGTTAGCCTCCAAGCCGGCGAACCACGCCCTTGCCGGGCCACGGAGGGTCGCCGGGAAAGCCTTGCAGAGGAGAGGACCTGATGCTCCGTGGAGGAGCATAAGGGTCCTGAAACTCTCGACGTGATCCCGCGGGTCCGCCGCCCCGTCATAGGGCTCGATCGCCGGCATTTTAAACCCCGGCGGATTCGGGGTCCGCAGGATCCTCGAGGCAAGCGCCGGTTGGGAGGAGATCTCCAAGTCGGCGAAGGGATCTTTAGAGTGGCCCTTCAGGACCTGGAGTTGTCGGTGGAGATCGTCCACCCGCCGGTCCAGGGAGCGCGACCGATGGGTGGGAGACAAGGAGCACCGAGAGGGGGACCGACTGGAGCGCGGGTTCCTTGAGGACTGGGGGGTCTGGGAATGCGCCCGGGCTCGCCTCTCATACCCCGCGCAGCTCCGATGGGAAGGTCCCGGCAGAATGGACCGTGCTCGAGAATCTTCCTCGCGCCGGCGCTCCTCCCCATGGGAGAGGAAGGAGCGCGGGTTAAGGAGGATAGGTGAGCGCTCAGGGAGCAGCGGCTCCTGGGCCCGCTGCGGCGCCCGAGACATCACACCCTGCAGGTTCTGCACCGCCTCCGCGAGGGTGCGAACCTGCTGGGCTAACTGGTCGAACTGAGCGGCTTCGACCATCTGAATGGGGGGTGGAACGGTGGAGTGTTGCTGAGAATGTGTTGGAGACGCAGCGGCCTCCCGGCCGGAGGCGCGAGAAGCCCCGCGACCGGAGGCATTGGAAGCTCCACGACCACCTCGCCGTGCCATTACGATCGCTCTGAGATTCGGCCCTTCCTCTAGCGCCAACTGTTGCTGGTGGTCCAAACCGAGAACGATTGGCACGGCGGTGTGAACGGGATTCCGTCTAAGTTGCCTTGGTTGGTGTTGATAGTGCTCCACCTTCCACCGGGAAACCTGCAAGCAAGCCTCGCACCACCACTGGGGTAGTGGGGGCCCTCCGACGATCAAGTCAGAGGAGATTGGAGGAGAAGGAGAGATAATAGTAGCAAGTAGGAGAATGCTCTGGAAGTTCTTGCTTACCTCCCCCCTTCTCCCCCCAGCCGCATATATACCAGGCTGGGGGGTCCTTCTGGGGGGTTGATCATCGTGTGGCACGATGGAGTTGCCACTGACATGGCCGTTACTGGGCATCGTGGGGTAGCGCTGGGTACGGCCATGACAGGGCGTAGTGGAGCTCCGCTTTGTACGGCTGTTACAGGAGATCGTGGAGCAGCGCCGGATACGACCGTTGTAGGGAGTAGTGGAGCAGAGGGTCGCGGCGTGCTTCAGGGGAACAGCCTGTCGTTATCGAGAGATTGCCGACTCGGGGTCGGATTGCTGGATCAAGGGGCAGCCGACTCGGGGTCGGGCTGCGGAGCCGAAGATATCCGACTCGGAGTCGGGTTACTGGATCAAGGGGCAGCCGACTCGGGGTCGGGCTGCGAGGCCGAAGATATCCGACTCGGGGTCGGGTTACTGGATCAAGGGGCAGCTGTAATCTTCTAGGGCGCGCGTGCCGGTCACGTGGGGCATGGTGGCTGAGTTCCCCCGTAACAATATCCAAATCTGCATTTCAAAATTAGGTCCTATTAATCAATTAAGGTTTTCATCTACTACCAGATATCAGTTTGTATCAAAATGGGGCACCCACTTATACCATTTATCTAAACCTTGCCTCTTATTATCTCGGCCTATATAACCCAGTTTTTCTCAAGATATCAGCTGATACAAAAATCAATATGTCAGACAAGATTTTAATCTTCCTTTCTTCATCTTGATTTATAAGTTGATAAATAAATATCCAAAGTGAAAGCATAAAGACAATTGTAGCCTCTATTTTATTATGTAAACCAAGAAATCAATATCTTGGTTCCTATATATCAGCTAAGTTGCGATGAACTGAGATCTTCATTCATCTTGGTTCCCATCGCTCACCAATATGGTTGATATCTTAGCTTTTGAAACATAGCAAGGGCGTTTATCAAGAAAAGTGCCCTCATTATCTAGATGGCATGTTAATTAAGATTTTGTCTGGTTCAGGAATAAAGTAGCAATAAGACTTGAAATAAGCCTTAACCTTATGAAATGGGTTAAGGACGAAGAAACAAGGGAAGAATAGTTATTCCAGTCAAACATGTTTATTCTTGAACCGTTATATGGAAGGATGGAATAAATATACTCCTACAGTAAGGCCCTCTTTTGTTCTTGCTCTATATTTACGGAAAAAAATTGCCCTCAACTAGAGATGTTTCAGAAATTTCAGCCAAATATAAACAGGAATAACTCATGGAACACCTATTTCCGGAGGAACAACCATTCTTATTCCACTTTTTCTTATTAACGAACCAAACACAGTCCAAAGGTGTAAATATTTGTCAATGGATTAGACTCCTTCAATTTTCTACAACACACTGTTTCCAGATATGAATTATGACTTTTTAGGGAAGGGCTCCATAGCCGATATCTGTTACCAAACTAGTCCAAGAATGGTCAATCCCCCCAAGTCCCACCGACCCCATGGTGAGTTGCAAAGCCACAAATCCCCCTCGTCTCATATCAGCTAGAAACTAATATGGCAACTCCATCGAACCACAAAACAAGGTTACATTAGGGGTGCAAATGGGTCGGGTCGGACCAGGTCATGAGTGACCTCGATCCAACCTGGATCCTTATTTTGGTCCTAATGTTGGACCTAGACCCAATCCAATAGAAGATCGGGTCGGATTGGGTTTATTGCTAAAATCTCTGACCCAATGGATCATTCGGGTCGGGTCCATATATAATCTGGTCCCAACCTAAAAAAATTGGGTCTGGGTCGACGGGTCTTCCTCTCTTCATCCCCTGTTTCACCTCTCTTTTTTCTCAAGTTACTTTTCCTTTCAAAACCATTACATTTCATATGATAATATGATGAGTAACTCCACCAACTTCATTACAATGACCAACCCAGATGGGTCCGAATTGGTGCCTCAGCATCCATGGCTGTGACAGTCAAAATATAAGCAATCCAGGAAAAGAGAACCCAAAACTCTGATGGAACAACCAAGACATCCCCAATGGAATTATGAGTTACAACTTTTATTAACATCTAATACTAATAATTTCAGACCTGCTATTCAATCATAACCACATATATGATGGCAGAGAAAAAAATGAGTGCAACTTATATTTTGACTATAATGAAGTTATAGTGCTAACCATTTCTTTTCTGAGAGAGAGAGGGGGAGAGAGAGGGGAAAGGAGAATTTCCCTTCAATATTTCAAGCATGATGATTTCTATTTGATGATTTCACACTGATGGTTAGCAGGAGCTGCCTCAGAAAACAAAAGAACAACAACTTCAATGGATCAACACCCTTAAACAATTGGCTGCTGCCTAGTCATTAAATATAGGAAAAAAATTATATTAATCATTTTGATGTAATTGGTTGCTAACTTGCCAAAATTCAAATGCAATAACCCCCTTCTCTCTCCTCCCACCATGGTTACTGCAAAGTCTTATGTCTATCCTTAATCCTGTACCACAGAATCCAACCCCATTAAATTCAAACTCATCAACATGGCCAAATTTGTTTTTGATTATAATGAAGTTAGGATGGTTGGCTTTGGTTGATCCACCAACTCATAGTATAAGGGGGCACAAAACTACTGGGAATCACGCGAATAGTGAGTGATCTACTGACACAAATCTATGGAATAGGACAAGTCTGAAAGAAGAGAAAACCAAGAGGAAACAGCAAGTGAAAGGAAGGAGCCACCTGTGAAGAGCCAGAGCGGTGGCGAGCCCACAGATTCCTCCGCCCACGATCACTATATCGTGATGTTCCTCTTCGCTCCTCATGCTTCCTCTTGGCTTCCTCTCCCTCTCTCTCTCTCTCTCTCACACACACACACACACACACACACACAAACTCCTCTTTTTTTTTTTTTTGCTGAAACTACACACAAACTCTTTCCATGGTGGTTTGTTGACGATGCTCTCCAGTAGGACTGATTTTGGATTTTTTTATTTGAAAATAAAGATCAGTAGAGATTATGTTTTTAGGATTTTAGAATTTTTTATTCAAAAAGAAAATTTCGGATCCTGCCTTGCGTGGACTTTGAGAGGGTCTTTCTTGAAGCCACAGTTGTTTTATCCGCGTCGCTGGGATGGGATGGGTAAAGAATAAAGATTAGTGGGTAAGGAACATGATGGCCCGACATTAGTTGTTAAATTCCCTGAAATGCGCGTTTTCTTGAGAATTGTTATGTAAATACTGATGAAATGATAGTCAATGGTCGACAATAATATTTTAAAAAATAAATTATATATATATATATATATTGCTAAAAATAGTGGTATCATACATAACGTGTATGGATACAATCAAAAAAAAAGCAAAAAATAAAATATCAAAGAGAACACTAGGCACCTCCGTCTCAATAATTATATCTTAAAAAATAATTATATCTACAATACAAATAATTGTCGATATGGCCTAACAATGTAATTATAAATTATTAAAAAATAGCACCAAACTTAACTCTTGCTAAGTGTATATATATATATATATATATATATATATATATATATATATATATATATATATATATATATATATATATATATATTTCGAGGGCATAATCCTAAAATGTTTTATATATCTAAATATCCTCCCTTTTTTTTTCATCCACCTAAGCTCATCAACTTCTAGAGAGCCCGAAGTTCCATTAAAAAAAAATTAAGGCCAGAGACCCGGCCCGTGATCAGCTCTACTTTATAGTAGAATAAAAACAGATTTACAGAGTTTACAATCCTAGATCCTTATCCTTATTGAATAAAAAAATATAGGAATTCACTCCACCAAGATCTGTAAATAAGTCCAAATAAAAAACTAGTTAAGATAGGAGTTTGAGATAAACTACTAAACCGTGTCAAGTTGACATAACAGACATTGTTGTAAATTTTAAAGCGGTTGAATTAAACCGTTACATAGCATACATTGGTTTAGAAGTCTAACAATCAAAATACAAAACTTAGAAGAAAGTATGAAAAGACTTTTCATATTCTTCTGAACTTCAATCCTCGAGATGGAACTATTTATATATAATGATGCATTACAGTTTTAGATGTTTTCCTTCTACTTTGTGGATGGGTTCAAGCAAATGGGTGCTTAATTTGCCACAAACTCATGACTTAATTCAGCAGAACATACATGCACCGTTGGAAAGATAGCCGTATGCAAAATAAAAGAGAAAAAAATTATCTGCACATCCCCCAGCTCCAGGATTTATAAGGTAGCATTGTCATGAGATACAACAGTGATTTCCAATCGATTGGATACATGGCAGGCTTTGGTTGATCTATGTTTTTGTTCTAAAAGAAAGATGAGAAATTTTGTATCAGTTGTTAAATCAGCATTTTCCTTTTAAAATCTCCCCACCAGTGGCTAATTCAGATGGCAATCTAAAGTCACACATCCAAATAAAGCCTCCATGTATTATTATCCTATCATTTTGCACTGTAGATGATGATAATAAAAGTGATGTAATGGTGATACTTTTCCCATAAAATAAAGAAAATCTAAGCCAAAGGACTTAGACAACAAAAGTATACGAAGGCAACAAAGGCACACTCTGGTACCAAGGCAGCATTCCTCCTGAGCTCTGCACCCACGCCAAGTTAGTGCACGCCAAGCATTAATGAAGACATCGGTTGCTGCCCCTGTAGCTCGGATCGTGTCATATTTTTCGAAAACGAGACTTCTTATTCCTTTCCTGTGCACGTATTGGAGTCCAATTAAATATAATGAAGCTGTAAACTTAGATGTAGCCAAATGCCCGTACCTTCCTACGGATCTAAATGAGTCGGATTGGATCAGATCACAGGTGACTTTGACCAAAGCTGGTTTCTTGTTTGAGTCTTAATATTGGATTCAAACCCAACCTAATAAAAGGTCAGGTCGGGTCAGATCAGGTTCATAAGTCATTTGGGTCAGGTCGAGTTCATGTATAATTCGATTCCAATCCAAAAAATTTGGATCTAGATCGGGTGTAGGTTGGGTCTGGATCGGATCCGGGTCGGATTTATGTACTTATTATTCTCCATACTTTTTTTTTTGCAATGAATGAAAACTATAAAAAGCAAGTTATGTAGAACCATACAAGTGAAAGTATTTAAGCATCAAGAATTGATGTCATTACAAACTAACCTAATAATGATAGGCTCAATCTTATTAGCTTTAAGAAAAATTTTATGTTCATGTATGCAATTTTTTTTTTTTGAGTAGAAAAGAATTATATTTATGTTAATCTTTTTTACTCAGCAGTAATTTTTTAGGCAAATCATAATTCTTAAAAAAAATAGATAAGAATTTTGCGGTATAAAATTATGAACTCAAATCAAACATTTTGTTCTAACTAAATACTTTGGTCATAGTTAGCACAAGAAAGTAATATCAATGAAGAAAAAAAAGACTAGAAAAGGATTTTTCTATAAAAGAAAAAAGCCGCCACATTAATTGACATAAAGATACGAATGATGTCAACATAAGGCAAGATATATGAATAGAACTTGCTGGCGTTGGCATAAAACCAAAATAAAAAGAGAGGAAGATTAAATGATGAGATAAAAGTTGGGGGAAAAAAAAGAGGAGGACGAGAGGACCTCGGGAGAGCCAGAGCAGTGGCCTGCCACACATATCCCCCCACCCGCATAGCAGCCTCTACTGGATCCCTCTTCCATCAGAAAATGTTTGATGCACGTCGCAAGTTTTCACGTACCCTCTCCAACCTATGTAAAATCCCACTGAACCATCTACGTGTGAGTACGTCACCCCAGCACCACCTCATTACTGATGGAAGGAAAGTATATCCACACAGAGCCATTCGAGCATGGAGCATGCGATTCCTTGATTTAATCGACACCTGCGCATTTCGAATCCGAACAGCTCGGATAAAATCCAAGCTCCCTTACCACCAGGCTACGATCTCCTCCCAACCCCTCACTTCCACCGTGCCCAACTTCTCATCCTCTCCCCATGAGAAGTTGGTCAGCGAGATTGACTCATGCCTAGTGATGTCAACATTGTACACCACTGGTGGGCCCCTCTCCCACTGAGATCAATAGACAGGATTAAGTGTATAAAATTGGGTGTTATTTCTTTTTTATTATCCATCTATTTAGAAAATCAGGCCTTAATTCTTTTTTGAACTCTTGAGAAATGTATGGTATTCAAATGTTTTTTGCTGATTATTATCTAAAAAACAAAGTGTTAGTTTACAGAGTCACGTAAATACATAGATTCCAAGCTCCTATATTGATCTAAAAAGATTTGATAGCTAACTTTCCATTTGAATTTAAATTTTGAAATTTAGTATATTAGACCTTCTATATTATTACAGAATGCTTGTTCTCGATATAGAATATACTGTTATGGCGTTGGATGGCTCCTATGGAGTATCCTTATTCAAACCTATCAATGATGGGGTTACGATCATATTGTATAATTATAAATATGGATATCAATGAAAAGTGCGATCTGTGCCTCTACACCATTTTTTTCTCATCGAATGATTACAGTTGTTTCTAATTAACAGAGGTCATGTTAAGATATCGTTCGCATAAAATAGCGAGGAGAAAAAAAAGGTATAACATTGTCCTTATGAGGTATCTTTTTAGGCCTACCATGAGAGATAACATCTATCTCTTCCCTACCCTCAGCAAGAAGTGTAACAATCTAATACCTCACCCAAAATGTCGATCAGCTCATGGTTAGCCCTAATGAATCCATACTGTAATCTCTTAGTCTACATAAGTATTGGCCGGGTCCGCTCTGATACCATTTATAATAACCTAAGACATCACTCAAAATGGCTAGCCAGAAGATATTATTTGAATTTCTTGATTCTATATAAGTATCCAGGATCTATCCAATGAATAACCGATGTGAGACTAAACACACGCCCACATGGGTCCTCCTAAGAAAGGTAGTCAGTTGAGGTGGGCCCTCTCCAGCTAATTAGAGATTGGTAACTAGGCTACAAAGGCTACAATTCAATCTAATGGCAAGCCCTGGTAGTAAATAATTGTGCATGGAAAAATCTAACAAAGATTTGATGTTTTACTTGTAACATCAAGACATCATTCCCAGGATCACTACCGTTTTCGTCTACTTTAGTTAATATCTTATTTCATGAATGCTTTCTGCCACCCTTCTTTGTCAACTTAAACAGCCTACAAACAAATACGACTATAGAAGTTTTTACAGCTGCATGATTCTCACTAGCAACAAATGATCCATAAATCAAGCGGGAAAAGAGAAATTTATGGTGGGAGTGATGATAATAGAATATCATCCATCCAGTTGCCCAGAAGTTTGTCACTTTTAAGCATCACTTTAGCATTTATAAGCAACCACATGACTTATTGTCAAGAACAAGAAAAAAGACAGGATCATAAATAAACTTTTATAGATGCAAATAAAAGATAATGTTGTGCCATAAACTTCATGCAGACATATGAAGGGCTCGTTTGGTTCGCGGGAAGCATTTTTCCTTCTACGAATATGATTCCTGAAAAGAAGATTCTTAGGAAGAGAATACCTCAGAATGTACTTTTGGCATGTTTGGTTAAATATGGAAAAGTGACAGATTTATAGAGTGCTTATGTTTGGTTGACCATCCATTTTTCTGAGAAAGTTATGTGTAATTCCTATTATATCCTTAATAAAAATTAGATCTTTAATGCCTCTTTAATGCTGAAGGGCCTTTTTGGAAAAAAAAATAAAGATGGAGTGATTCTCACCTCATGGAAAAGTAACTTTTCCATGTTTCTCATGGGAAAGACTTTTCCATGAAATGTGGGAATCATAATTTCATGGGAATACAACTTTCTCATCTTTCTCTTTTGAAAACTCCAAACAGACAAGAGGCATCTCATTACTTTCCTGTTGATCACACTTTCTCTCCTTCTTTTTCCGCGAACCAAACGAGCCCGAAGAGCCAACACAAGAACAGCTCCATGCAACACTTACTCCTCTTTTAGAAGATGGTCATGGTCCCAGGCTGCAAGTTCACAAAGTAAATAAGTTGCTTTCTTTTCTTTTTCTTTATCATGTATTATGATTAATTAATTCGAAAAGCATGTCAAGGAACCTTCTACCATACTCTTGAACATTTGGCCACCATAGCTCTGATTCCAAAGATTAGATCCCTTAAGGAGGCTCTCCAAAAACAGTCGATCAATCATGACATATTTTGTTCAAGTTCTCAAAAGTTCTGCTTTTCTAGTTGAACTCAATCCTTATTGTAATTGTCTTCATCAAGTCCTACGTATTCTAGCATATTTTTGCTGCTTATAGCGAAAATTTCCCATCAGCGAATAATACGTATCAATTTGCCAAGCAAGATCCCCGTAAAACATTGATGATACTGTGAAATGAGTTCCTCGCAAATATAGGTTGATCCATCTTGACTGGTATGTCACATGCATTTCAAGGAAATATATGACTTTTATGATTTTGTTTTTTCTTCTTATCTTCTTCTTCTTTTTTTTGCTAAGGCGGATGGATCATGCCAGACGAGTACAGATGCACCCAATAAAATCAAAAAACAAAATACCTCGGAGTGTCAGGGGCAACTCCCCATTTCCAGCCCACAGGATACTATTCGAGTGACTGGCTACATAAGCAGCCACCCAATCTGCAGTCCTATTAGCTTCATGAAAGACATGCTTAGCCTAAAAATTATCTTTTTTTCTTTTGATGGGAAATGGAGGAAGTATAAACTTTCTCCAACTTTTCTGATCATCAAAAATTACAAAAAAAATTTATAGTCAAATTATAATAACAGGAGTGATAAATTTGCATAACTATGTTAGGATGAACACTTGATAAATAAAAAGTCCATCAAGCAGACAACAAAAATCTTGCATCTCAAGATGGTGGATCCAACTTTTTCCTCAGCGCAATACATTACCTTGGAAAGTTTTCATCTTAATAGCTAAACCAGTTGATGTTCAGCTTGATCTTGTGATATGAACTGACTGTAATGTTTATATGTTAGTAGGTCATATTGAATTATATCGATAGAGCTTTTTTCTATACCAGAGATTAATATTGGCAGAATATAAGGCCTGAATTATTAAGCAAACAAGATAAAGCAGTATATATGCACTTCTCCCAATCAGTCCATACATACATATCTCCAGTGTAGCTGAAAGTTGCTAAGCAGAGATGGAAAGGGAGAAGTAAGAGAAAATAGCAATGAATTGTTGCTCTCCCAATTGTGAGTTTCTCAAACCATATAAAGTTCATAAAAAAAATAATAATAAAATGTGACTTCTAGTGCCTAAAAAATTTCAAAATTATGAGGTATATATAAACACTCAAGATCCCTCCAGATGGCCTTTATTTAGAATAGAGGTCACAAATCCAACAGGTCTCCTTAAAAGCTTGGTAAAAACAGAATGAGATATAAACCACGACCACTGCCAAAAGTCTCATAACATCAAGCATGGTTTAGAAGTAGAGTGACATTTCATAATGCCCTGAATAATGCCATAAGTTTACATGGCATGGAATTCAAGAGTGAGAAGGAGGGTAGGAAGAAGTTACAGGGTTGGAGCTCTTTCAGCAGACCCTGAGATCACAGTAAGCAAATTGTTTCCAAATGGGTCACTTAAGTGCCGGGCGAGATTCTCCACAGGGCCTTCCCCAGTCACATAGGCCTGCAGGAAGAAACCAAGCATTGCAAACATGGCCAGTCGCCCGTTCTTGATTTCCTTCACTTTGAGCAATGCTGCTTGGTCAGGATCATTAGCTAAACCCAGGGGATCAAATGGACCTCCAGGGTGGAGCTTGTCCTCAAAATTCTACAAAACAACAAGGAAAAACAAAAAGAGTGATTCGATCTCATTGAAGTATTGTGACAACAAACAAAACAAAATTGAAAGGTCCCAAACCATTAATAGTGAGATTACATGGTGTTATTCAATCAGTGGAAGTACCAGCTAGAGAAGGAGCTTAATGGTAAAGAGTGCTAATTTTGTTGTTAGGAGTTGTGGTGCTTGTATTAGTAGTATTAACGCCAACTATGCGTAATTGTTATTCAATGTGATAGTTGTTTCAGTAACTTAGTCAAAACTAGCAATATATGGAATAAGATAAGATGTTTGGTCATGATGGTAATACATGAGAGCAGTAACAAGAAGTTGCGCTGAAAGATGAAATTCCTCTTACCAGTCCATTGGTAATTCGGTAATATTCAGCACCTCCTAGGAGCACAATCTCAGCAATGACAGCAACAACAAGATTGATAGGAATGTTCTTTCCAAAGTAATTCAATGTGTTTCCATCAAGGAGAAGAGCACCGGTCTGAGGACCAGATGAATGCCAAACTAGATTTAGTCAAAGACATGAATATTCGCAGGACTAATAAGAATTATGCAAAAAACTACCTGAAGAAGAGTATCATGTGAAAGAAAATAAAGACCACATATCCTCTCTAAACAAACACTCTCTTTGTAGAGATTGCAAGAAAGTCATTTTTTTTACTTTTTATAATATACATGGAGGAATATATTGCAAAAATTCGCATGCCAGAGATGAAATTGAATTGCCTAATATCACGAGTCATATTTAGTGTACCTTGAACCAAACAGCCTCAGGTCCACAATTAGCACCAAATTTGTTGCAGGCCTCTGGAATAATGAAACCTGCAGCACCAAGCATGGCCCACCTTGCATGAATCAGCTCATAAGCTTGATATCTGCATCACAGGAGGCAGCTGTTAGTGTATATGGAGATAAAGGGTGTATCATCTAGTTTGCGCACTGTAATATTGGCAACAGCTTGGCCCAATAGAAACAAAGCGAAAATGCCTAGATGCCACAAGAGAACCAAAATGCCTAGATGCCACAAGAGTGTTGAGATTTACTTCCTTCTTCCCAAAAAGAATGTTGGAAAATTTTACTAGTTTGTCTCTCTAAGGAATTATTACTAAGAAAATAAATAAAGTAGAACAATTTCATATTTTAAATAGTAAAATATCCAAAATATGCCCACAAAAATCTGACCGGGGTCTAATTACTGGAAAATAAAAAATTTGCAAGATTGTTCACCTACTTGCTGAAATTTTCTGGTTTCTTGCTTAGCCCAAAAGGATCATAGCCATAACTGCAAGGAGAAAGCAGCACAAAAACCATTAGTATTTTATAACTTCTACTTTCAGCATGGCAAATTCCTGTGAGTAATATTCAGCACCCAATTAAGCATATCATGAATTAACACATAGTCCTGGATTTCATGAATCTTTGATAATAGGAAAAACACCTTTGATTGCTGAAGTAGGACTTCACATATTACATGTTCATAGCCTTTTGCTTTTGATTTTCCAAAGCAATTCTCAAATTCTAACAGAGACACAGGTGCAGTATCCCTTGAATATTCTTTTTTTTCATAGTATTTCTTATACTATCTTGACTTTTGGAATTGTATACATCTCTAGTATTAATTATTTTTTCAAACAACTTGGTTGCTCTATTAATTTATATCACAAACATGTACAAAAGCAACACATACTGATCTAACGTAGAGAAGAGAAGCAACTTTCAATATCTTCAAGATCATTGGTATATAGAATATTTTTGATTGACAAGTTTATATTATACAGAAAATCACAGCAAAACAGGCTAAAGTCAGATTTCTGGCAAGACATATAAAAATTAAATTCCATTTGTTAGACACAAGAGAAAAGTTATGATATCTCACCTTAATTCACTCAATTAGAATTTATTCATTATAAGACATGTAAATATATATCTCTTCAGGATTGTTTACTAAAGGCTTATCATATAACTAGATGAGCAATATTTTTTATCCTTAATTTATATTCCTCCATCCTAAGCATTATTCCTCATTAATATTAGATTATTCTTCACATGAGTAATTTCTAGAATGCATTTTGATAAAATTATGGATGTAAGATAAACCTATATTTAAAGTGCTTGCACTACATATAAAAGGAGTCACATTGTAAGCATGATAACATCAAATGCACTGACCTTCAGCCTTCTTTCTTCTTTCTTCCTTTTCTTTTCTTTTTCATTTTTGAAAAATCCATATAGGGACACTGATTCCAAAACAGTTTGGCCAAGGCTTGATAGTTATGATTATAAATCTATCTAGAGTGGATGGAAGATTTAATTTCGTGAAATCTCACCAGTTCATCAATAGAGGAAAATGAGGTATAAGCCATACCTTAACCATTATCAAATAAAACAAAGTTTCGGTCACATTAACTGAGAAATCCTTAAAATAGTTTGAGTTGTTTTCCACAAAAAAAAGTACTTCAATTTTTTCTTGACTATGAATATTTAGAAATGCTAGCAGATGAAAATTAGTGATCAAAATCAAGCATCTTTCAGAAGACTAACAGAGCAAACGATCAACTCTAATATGAATCTTTAAACCACTAACAGGGCTTTGACAGTGCTATATTGAGTGAAAAAACAAACAATTCTTAATTGAAATGTGATGAATTAAGTTGTGAGCTAAAAAAAATTAGGCCATCAAGTCGCTGTACAAGCATGCAGCCATTACACAAGCAAAGCAGAGGCTAGCAATGACTTACTCTCCGGGTACTTCTCCGGTGAGGTACTCCGGAACCTCGGAGCGGTCCAACAGACCTTCCGGCAAGAAAATTCTTCGGTCAGGACCTGCCACCCATTACCACATGCACCATAACGAGTGAAAATTTTGATCTTTCGAAGTATAGTGTCACCAAGCAGCTAAAGAAGAGCATTGATTCAGACAAACTGAGCTCACAACCAACGTAAGAGAAGTTAAGAGTCACTCACCATACCACTTGGCAAGCTCCTCATTGGTCGGAGAGACGGCGGCAGGCTTCGTCTTGGGAGGGGGAGCGGCGGCCTTCTTCTTGGAGAAGAGCGCAACGATCTTGGAAGACCCAGCGTTCGATGGTGCCGGAGCTGCGCGTGCTGCAGCCATGGAGTTCAGTGGGGTGCCGAGCATCTCAGACACTCCCAAGAAGGCCGGAGCGGTCGCCGCTGCGATGGATGCCATGTCGGCCGAAGAAATCCGGCCGGCAAGAACTCAACCAGGAGAAGGCAGTGGATTAATGGCAGCTGAGAAGGATGCAGCGTGTGTGGAGAGAATGAGAGGGCGGCGAGAAGGACTAAATGGTTGGAATGGTGGATATGGCATGGCCACGTGGAAGTTGGACTCCCGGGCTGTGATTGGTTGGGATTCCAGGTGCGTAATCTATTGCGAGGATTTGGTTGGGTTCGCCCTGAAGACGTGGCAGATGATGATGCTGACACGGAACAATTTTGGCTTCAGGTCTTCCCCCGGTTGGATGGAGTGGATAGCGACGAGCAAAGAGGGAGATACCAGGGAGGCAGGCCAGAAAGCCCATAGATTCCCAGTTACTGACCAAATAATTGATGTCCTCGATCTAATTCCTTATATGTAATCTCATGTAATTGCCCATAGATTAGATAATAGTTTTAGTTACTTGTTGGCTTGTTACATTTGCTGTCACTGCTACTGCACTTTCTTGCAGTGCTGAATTTTCCACTCACCTGTAGACACCATCAATTCCTGTTTTGGTTTATGTTGAAGCTCTGATTTTTTGAAGAATGAAATAATTGTTGGTTTCTCAATGACACAGAAGCCCTCAATTACCAACCATAAAACCAATTGAAATCAAACAAAGGTATCTGCTAATTGTTCACCACAACACTGACAAGTGTAGCTTGTCAAACTGTTAGCCCATGAAAACAGTCTATGATGGTCGCCCGCACATACATGGTTCTAATCAGAACGAGACCACATGATGAAGTTTCAGCAACCCTTTTCAAGATCATATGATAAACTAGCAATGCTTCCTTAAAAATATCTGATGGAAATTATAAAGTTGGTCATTTGGTTAGCTTCCAAGCTATTGGTGTAATAATGTGGAGCAGAATGTTCACCCACATTTCCTTGCAATTAGCATGGCAAAATCATCATCTTCTCTTATATCTCAACAGAAAGATTCAACCCATCTGCTACAACCACAATGGGATAAGAATCATCAAAGTGATGCATTTCTTCGCTTCCACTTCAAGAACGACAACTGTCGTGCAAACTCTGCCTGGATGCTTGCACAGGAATCTTGGGCAGCAGTGTCACTTATTTTTCAGATTCATCGTATACCCTGTCATGGATGGCTAAAGAGCTCAATATATTGAATGTAGATTTAAGAGGTATGATTCCACTTATCCACAGATTATAATACCCCCTCTGCTTCATTAAGAAAAGTAATGAGCTAAGCATCAAGTTACTATCTGGCATATGTTCACCAAATTAGGATTATATGCAGCAGCAATTAAAAAAATGTACAGGTCATAAATCCTAACCAACCATTAAATGTATCAGCTAATAAGCTAAAAGCTAAGTATATGGTGAACTGCAATTTAGCACATATCTTTGGCAACATAAAGGATCCTAGTGTCTTCAACCCACAGATGCAGTACATTTGTGTCCAAAATAAAGCATGAGTTCGAATGATGGTAACACCTAGACATTTCTTCTATTCAGAATTGATTCATCTCCACTTCTCAATCCCTCTTGAAGTTGCTTCAATTAGCTTTTTGGTATTTACAACAAGCCCATCAACCAATGCACCAATATGATCTCTGAAATTTGTAAAGGAAAAGAAAAGATGTTACTATAGCATGAAACACGTGCATGTGATCATGATAACAAGAAATGCAGACAGTTTTTATGGAAACTAAAAAGATTACAGCAACAAAGTACATGGATAAGATATACTAAAGACATAAATCACATAATAAACATGAAAGAAAATTGAGTTTGCACCGAATAATAACACATTGATGATAGAACTAGACAGTAAGAATGCCTTCAACATGCACTAACATTGAGTGGGAGAAAAAATTTTGATTAAGATAATTAGTTAATACAAGTTACCGACTTCAGCAAAGTGGCAGAAAGTGGGAACAATATATGGGGCGGAGCAGGCATGAGAGAGTAAAAATTTGACCTTTGAAACTCATCTACGAATAGCAAGTACCTTGAAAGCATCTTCATAAACTAATATTGGATTTAATGGCACGGTGTAAAACCTGTTTTACCGAGTATTATATGAATTGTCAACATCAACATTGATAGTTTGATACCAATAAGCCTTGTCCCATCCAATGAGGCTAATTTGACACAAGTACATGGGATCCCCTTTTCTCCCCCATTATTCAGAGTATCTGTATATACAAAAGAAGATTAAAGTCGAACTAGAAACAAAAAGATTTACAAATGTTGGACACAACCTATATGGCATCCCAAGCAACAATGGCATATTAAGATGAAAATTCTTAATATTAAACTGCATATCATCCAAAATGCAAATTGACTTAAAGTAGGAAAGATATATGTCCACATACATTTTTTATTCTTGATTGAGTTTACTTAGGATTTTACATTTGCAGGTTTGTTCAAGATAAATAATAGCAAGGAGTAACAATAGTACTTAAATTGAAAAAATGTGAAGACAAAGAGTGGATAGGTAAATCCAAGTCATAATGTTCTCCTTAGGAAACATGACATAAATTTGAGAGAAGAAATAGACATCAGCCAACATATGAAAATCATTACGATGCCAAAACAAAATGATTTCCAGGTTAGGACAGTACTTACTGTGCTGGGAGATTTTTTGTCCCTTGAAAGAGCTTCCCTACATTTGTGTATCTTTGGTTCTCGTCATAGGCAATTCCTTTTCCCATGCCATAACCAAAACCCAGACCTATTCCACATCCAGAACCAATTCCGAAGCCAAACTGTAAACCAGGAAATCCAAGCCCTAACCCTGCACCTGGTTTTTAGAAAAAAAAGGAAAAAGGAAAATGGAGTCACCCACATCAACAAATTGAGCAAACTATTGTTGCAAAAGCATTGAATTTTATCCAGCTCTCATACATGATAGTGTGTCAATCCAATTTGATAGAAAACTTCCTGAAAAAAATGAAAAGTTCTTGAACTTTACCATATAGTAGAGAAGAATCATTTTGCATGGATTATCTATATATTTAATTTAAAAAAGAGAATTTGAAATTTAATCTACATTTCTTCCGATTGCTTTTAGTTAAGAACCATCTACTTTTTAGCATGTATTATAGGCTGCGAAAATGCAGCAGATCAGAATCAAACATGCAGAAACTAAGCAACACAAGATTTGCAAGAAGACAATTAGGCTAGGAAAGGAACAAAGAAGTGTTTTCTTAATAAAACTTTTGTAGTTTATGGTTAATAGGTAGTACTTGTGGGAAGACCAAGTAGCTCAGAGCCTCAGATAGATGTACACATGGGAGATAAACAACCAACCAATGCATCAAAAGCATATAAAGATCTTAATCAGATGCATGCTCATCACAGGGTTAAGTCTACAACTTTTGCTGAATCCTGGGATAGAGGCACAATCCTAGTGTTACAGGGGCATGGTTATGGACAGCAACAAGGAGAAAAACAGTAACAAGTGTCATGACCAATGCAGGACAAGATCATTGAAGTCAGTGCCAGGTGTCATGTCTCAAGATATATACATGTATGAGCTATACAGGAGTATAAATGTTTTAAGGGGTTAAATATACAAAAGAAGTGATTGGAGAAACAAAGAAATAGTGAAAAAAATATTATTCCATGTTACCATCTTATACTAGTCAAACAAGAATGACTATGATATACAGCATTCCAAGTATAAACAATAAAAACTTTTGAAATGATACTGCAGTTTGGTGTATGAGCCAAGACAAAATAAAGTTCTAGATGCAAGATATATGAAGAGCATAAGTTGAAATACAAACTGATCAGAATGGGATGATTTATTGGTTTTATCGTATGAGAATTCTGTGCAGGAATTCATGGAACAACACAAAGAGGTTGCCATCTATTTTTGAAATATAAAAAAGGTAACTGACAAGCACAGATGTAAAGGAACAAGGTATTCTTCAATATTATCATTTTATGTTGAAATCAAACAAGCCTGAATCTAACATCTAGCATCTATATAAAGTTGTTGAAAACTTAACAAAGTAATGCTACAGTATGGCTACGAGCCAAAACAATACCTATGGATAGAAAAATAGATACAGAGCATATATTGAAGCAAAAATAGTTAGGACATGAACCAGTTTTGTCCTACAAAATTTTTGGGATAGAATTTGCATGTCAATATAAAAGTAACTGCCATCATTTTTTCTGAGAGTGCATATTTCCTACTAGAAATGTTTTTTTTAAGAAAAAATAATTGAGAACTCAACAAAACAATGGAAAGGATAAAATTTCCATACCATCGTTTTTATTCCTAATCTAATTTCGGAAAATGGTAAAGCTTACCATGGTGTCCCATACAGTGACCCAATTGGCATCACATCACCTCAGGTTTGAAAAATGAGTGTTGTACGATACTATTAGATGCTAGGGAGAAGCATAAAGTGTCTAGGACAAACCTAGAAGTATCTATTCTTTCTTGATTTTGACTCAACGCTTCAAAAGGGTAATGTGATGGACTTTGCAAAACCAAATGCAATACGACAACACTCAACAGATAGTATGTTCACCGTCATGTGTGCTTTTATACTTGAGCAAAAATGGCATTATCCTTTACCAACTTCAAGCTTGAATTTGACTAAAGATACGTAAAAATGAAAAAGAAAAGATGCCATTTGAAAGCCCCTTGGTTCAATTCTCAAAGAGCTTTTTCATGCAATATAATTAGAGAAACATAGTGCCAAATCTGGTTGGTCTTAGACTTTGGCACTCATAGAATTTTCAGAAAAGTAGAAGTCATAAAGTAAAGTCATAAATAAATGAAAAAATAGCCCCAGAAAAAAGTGTATCATTTGGTCAAAAAAGTGAATCTCATACTCTTTTGGTGATGCACATAAAGTACTCAATGGAGATACGTTCTGATATTATTGGGAATCAAGAAGAAAACCAAATTGAAACCCGAAATATCTTTAAATGGACTTAAAAGAACAAATCAAACTTGAGTTGTAATCATGCCCTTCTGTAGCAATCAATCCTAACAAACCATTTCAGCGATTGCGTAACCACACTACTTCTTGCACGCTCATCCATTAGGGTTTCTGCGAAAGCAGTCTGCAACTCGTGAATGTCTGAACTACCCAAGTTTGGACGACTAATTTTTTCATCTATCTCGTGAAATCATGACATGATTTCCCTCAAACCCCATAATGACTTATCAAACATTTCGATTCTCGAACCCTTTTCAAGAAAAAACATCAAAAGTATATTTTTCTCCCAGAATCCATACTTAATCCTATCCAAGCCATCAGTTCGAAAGCAAGAGAGAGAGGATAATTTTTTAAATTAAAAAAATAAAGGAGAGGAGAGAGGGGTTGGGAGCGGACCGCCGAAGAGGCCAACACCGAAGCCGGCACCGCAGCCGGCGCCGAAACCGAAGGCGGGGCCGAGTTTGCCGAGATCCTTGGACTTGACCTCCGGTAGCTTCCAGAGGAGACCCTTCTCTCCGCTACTCATCTTCGCTTTCCTCCCTCGGCGTCTCGTTCTCGTCTCTCAGCTTCACTTCGGTCGGAGAGAAACTGGCAGTCGCCTAAGAACTCACGAAATACGTTTATTTTATGAACACTTGGGCCCTAAATTTTTGTTAAAAGATCCAGACGTTCACGACACGACACGTTTTACTTTTACAGCTAAAATCCCGCACGGTGTGCAGCTTCCCGTTTTGCGACCACAGGATGATTTTTTTTTTTTTTACATGAATAACCTCCTAAATATTAAATTTTATATACATATTTTTTTTAAAATTAATATTTACGTATATATATATTTAAAATACTTGATCAGCTACTCTATTCTTTTTTTTTATTCTTATTTTTGCATAGATACCTCATGGGGGGCGAAATGGATCGTCCAGCCCCTAGCTAGAAGGCCGCCCAGTTTTGGCCCAATAAACGTCAATACTGACCGGTTGAATCTTCGGTCCGACTCAGAATCAGCTCGACCTCGGACTCTGCCAAAAGCTCCATCGGCCTCGGATATTCGCTGACTCGCCCAACCAAGTTCGGAGAGTCTCCAATATTCGCCGACCCACCCCAACCAAGCTTGGGGCGCCCACTTCAGTAGTACGTCCCGATCCTCGAGCTCGGGGCGCTCCACCGAGCACACCTCGGAACCCAGGAAGCCGAGCTACCCTCAACACCCGTCTAGCCGACCTCGCCAAACGCATGATGTGACCTCTCAACGGGTTCGGCCTCGCCAACAACCGCACCCACATGTGCGCCCACATCCTCCTACGTGGCCGTACATTACAACGCCACCGCGCCACGCTTCGATAGCTGGCCCTCGACAGTCAAAGGACAACACTATGACTACTCCGGCCATACTCTGCTACGACTGTCAATGCCTTACCGTTCTTGAGAACGGACAGCACCACACACCACCGGCCAGCCTTAGCTGCGCGCCATTCGGCTCAGAGCCACGCCCCCTCTCATGATGAGGGCGGACAGTATTTCTGCCACCTGGGTTTCTTCACTGGGACTATAAACAATCCGGTCAGGTAACTTCTAAGGGACTTTTTGGCTGGACTAAATTTACCCCACTTTAACTTGATCGTCGGAGAGTCCTCATCGGAGACACCGGTGAGGCTTTGTGCAGGTCCACCGTCGCCACCGCGCAGGAGGTGGCCCCTGTCTTCTTCCTCCAACCATCGGCGGCTCCCTCAACTCCACCAGCGTAGTCACCCTCGAGCCAAATTTGAACTACAACAGTACCCACGCCATCTAATTCTGTTAAAAAATTAATGATTTTAAATTAAAATGACTAAAATATTCTTAATGGGTAGATATGCAAAAAAAAATATATATTTATAAAGCGATTGCAATAGGAAACAAAATAATAGTTTTTAACATTTTTTTGAGGTTAAAACTTTATTTTTACCTATTATAAGTGGTAAGCTTGCATCCCTTGCAACTATCCTGGTCTTAAACTTGTAGGAGGCTTTACCTTTGCAATTATAATTTATATCATGAAACCACATCAATCACAAGAGGACATATTAGCTTTTCTTCATCAATTGTCACCATCTATAAAAACTAAAGCCGATTTGTAAGACTGACCTACCAACTTATCAAAATCTTCTCTAATTAGATTGTAGAGAATCCATAACCAACAAAATTTTGTCAAAAGTACCTTTCATCCATCACTCCATTTATAATAAGGTTTGTCCAATAGCTACGCCTCTATGCCTGGTAACTAGAGATTCTAAGTTCAAGTTTTAGATGATGCATCTCTAAAACATTTTGACTTGGATGATTATAGCATAAGTGAATCTCTTCCCTTATCTGCCTCTCTCAACAACAACAACAACAAAAGAAAAACAGAACTATACTAGAATCAAATAATTGATTTAGGTAGCAGAATGAGAGGAGATGAGCATGATTTATATACATATATAAATATAAATATATTAATATTAGTATTTACATTTGTGCAAATGCATGTTTTAGAAATATAAACCGATACTTATCAACAAATCTAAATGAGGATTTCATGAAACAACATATTTTTGGGGTCATAGTTGTATCCTTCGCATGAACGAAGAATTCACCTTCCTTTGCACAAATCCACCATTGAATCATCCACTGTTTGCTTTGAGATTTGTGCAAGCAGACAAGTAATGAAGTTCAGAGTACTTTGAGATCTGTGTGGTGGGTGATCCAATGGTGGATAGGCACAAAGAAAGGTGAATCCTTCTTTTCAGCAAAGTATACAACTGCAGTCCACACATTTGTCAATAACTAGAGTGGTTTCAAGCCTTAGAAAGAAATATGATATGTGAAAAAAAGCATGGAAGAGAAACTTAACATGGACTCAACTTGATTTCTTTAGTATAGATCACCATATCATTTTATTAAGTAACTCATTCTTACTTCTTATCAGTTAACAACATTAAGGTACTAGAAATGCAGAAAAAAATGATGACAATGTACCTCCCTCTGCATTGCAGTTTCTATGTTAAAATTTGATCAATAACTAGACCTAAATAAAAACTAAAGTAACACAATAAGGGAACATCAAAAGAAAATACAGACAAAAGACACAAAATACCTAAATAAAAATGGGTTTTACTCTATCAGAGAGAATACAGAATATGAAAATAAGAAAAAAAAACAGCTACAAATCTGAACTTGATGGAGGTTTTTTCTGTTCTTTACATCTTCTTGTCTTCCTTTTTTTTGGTCATTATACATTACATGAATTTCCACAAAGAAGATAAATGAATTGTTAGAATAAAATCAAAAGAGAGCCTAAAATTAACCTTTCTCTAATTCTTCTTCTCCAGTAAGAAGGTACCTTCATTGAAATAAACAAAACAAGAAAGTTTCAAATATTGAAAACTAAAAAAGGGAAAAATGGAAATAAAACAGAATACTATTTTTTAATTTATAAAATAATGTTACTTTAAATTTTATCCCACAGCCTCACCATATCAATTGACTATTTATCTTGCAAGTTAACGATACTGCCGGTAACATTGTGGTGTTTTACTGCTAGTGAACTTCCATCATGTTGGAAGAATTTCAAAGACTAGGCAAACACATGGTGACAAAAATCTTCAAGTCAATAAAAACAAAGAATGGTTCATAGACCTCGACTCATCTTGACTAACTCAAATACCAACCAGGTGGTAAATGAAAGATTTCATTCAAAGTGATATGTAGTCCATGACTGACATTGGATAACACTCCAGATATTTTGACACAAGAGTTTGATCAAACTTTCTAGCACATACAGCAAGCCGATCAGCAAGTTTGTTTGCTCCTGGAGAAATAACAGAATGAAGACTTTATAAATATCCTGCAGTTTTTTTCATTGTATTAAATGGTGCTTTTGATGTGCCATCATGGAGAGGCTTCATCACTGATCACAATGCATGCCATATGACTATCAGTAAAGAACACTATATTTTTTTTACCAAAAAAAAGAGCATTATATTTTTGTACTATAAAAAAGAACATTATATTTTTGTGCCAAAAAAAAAGAACATTAATTTTTCACTCCTGCTCCTAGCACTATCTTTATGCCATGAAGAATAAATTGATATTGTTTCCAGAGGCTCCTAAGATATAGCAGGTTCTGCTTATCCTTGCACAGTAGCATTTTTTGGGAATGTAATTCTAAGTAGGCATTATCTGAGCAAAGAGCAATGCATCAAATATCATGTCGAACAAAGAAGAACCACGTTGCATTTGCTTCAAACTTCACAGGAAACGGTGAGGATACTACTGGCGAATATTGCTTGCCCCTTTTTACTGTACCAGTCACTCCTGTAATGTTTGAAGTCTTAAATGCTTGTACTTCTGCTCCATATTGGCAGACCTTGCACATTCTGTTAGGCCTTTGGCTACAAGTGTCTTCAGGATTTCAACCCCTTCTTGCAAAGCAGAATCAATCTGGCTCAAGCAGGACAATGCATTAAACAAAATAAGACTCCATTAGGTAGCACAATGAAGAAATCAGTTGCCAAAGCTTACAATCTGGATTTAAAGAAGAGAGACTAGCAAAGAATCTGTAAAACACTGCCTAGAACTTTTACTACACATAGATCTCCTGTTTTCACTCACCAAAGAAGATCATATTTTTAATGCATATTAGACTCAAGTATGAAATATTCATCAAGTTTTCATGCAGTGAGGATTATAAAGGGTATTTCACCAAGCAGATATCACAGAAAATTTCATTTCATAAATGCAATTTCAGTTCACGTTAATGCAATCCATGAAATTTTCTCACTTAAAGCACCAAGAATCATCACAATTAACTATGGCACTTTTTGTGAACTAGTGCATGCTTTACCCAAAGAAGTTAAGTCAAATCATGCCAAAAATCATGTTCTAAGATCACATCCTAAAGTTTGAATTCAATAAGTATTTACAATAACATAATTATAAGCTTTGTACCACCATGCAAAAAAAGTTATACTGGTTTAGGGACACTTGACATAGAAAATTTTTTACAGACTAACAGTAGCAGGATATCAGACCCATTAATAAATGGTATCTAACAAACAAAACTAGAGCTGAACTTACTCTCTCACGGGCTGTTCTGTTGAATTTCTGGAGCAGAAAAGCCTTAGGATCCATCTGTCCTGGTGGTCTTCCAATTCCTTAAACAATGAGGAACCTGGTAAGTGCTTTGATCAACATAACCTTTTTCAACCACAAAAAAATCAGTTGCAACTAGAATACCAACCGATTCTTAATCTCCCAAATTCTCTGTTCCCCCTAAAATGGTAGATGACACTCTTCATCCTGACAAATGAAAAAAAAAAAATATAGGATGCACAAAAAAAAAAAAATTGAGGTTGAGGCTTCCATTATTATCAAAGTATTTTACGACTAAACAAAGTTCTAGATGTTCAATTATAGAAATAAAATCAAAATTAAAAAAACTAACAAGTTGTTCTAAAGGTTTCAAATTGCAAAAGTGTTGCTTTTAATCTACTCTATACATCTCTACTAGTTATAATGTCAACTCTTCAAGCCTCTGACAGTGAGGCCGCCAATGAGGTCCTCTTCTTAGACGCCTGTCCCTAAGCCCATTCATAACCAAAAAAAGGGGGTTTACCAGCGCACAATCCATCTCTTTGGTTCTAACCTGACCTAGATACCTGATGTGGATCTAATGTCTTCTCGACTGCATACATATAGAAACTCTTATCTTTACTAACTGCAATGCTCTTGGTATGGTTATTGCTATTACTTTTAACACAGGTTGAGAATATGCATGACTAGTTGTTATATCACACTAGTGGAGAATGGTGGTGAGGATACAAAATGAGAGACAATGAGAAAATGTCGCCTCATGCAAGGTATATCTCAATTGTTAAAAGCAATCTCATGTAAAGTATCCCAGGTTCAATTCCTCATCTATGTGCATACCATATAATATCATGCAGGGAATTCTTTGCAGCATGAATATATGAAAGCAACTTTAAGTTTGCTTTGTTGATACCCTTTATGGCGTCCGTGTCCTCCTTTTGGTTGTATACGTAGCACTCCACATGACAAGTCCATATCGTCATACATCTACAATTATAGGGCAGAATACATAATTTTTCAGTATAGCATCGCAAACGTAGATAAGCAAAACTGAATTTTAAAAAGTAAGTTAAGTTAGGCGATTACCACGATAACACGATTCAAAGGCAGTTTATAATATGCTGCAAGTGGCCCAGTCTGCAATAATTGCAAACAAAAGGGGAAATTAAAATTGGCACTTTCTCTCTCTCTCTCTCTTTTTTTTGAGAATACAGTGGTTATCACCACCACTCATGTTTGAACCTGACACCTCTCACTAGGAGAGATGGGTGCCAACCAGCTGAGCTACCAACTATTGCCCACCTTCAAGAGGTTTTTACAAGCCTAAACATTATTTTTTAGGTGATTTAATTAAATTTATATAAATCTAGGATTCTAAATTGCATATAACTAGAATAATACCAAAGTGATCAAATATTAATTGTCAATCATCTTCGAGTTCTATATATGGCAATTTAATATCAAGAAGGATCACTTATTTCAAGATAAATTATTAAGACAGATTCCAAGCATGTTCAAAAAAATAAAGAACTTGAAAAAAAGAATATTATAAGAAAAATAAATATCCAGTCATTATATTTAAAAATTTCACTCTTGATAGAGTGAGATATTCACATCCACATAATAATGTAGACGATGTTATATGCATAGCTAATCATGTGAAATTGCTTTTACTTCTAATTCACTCATTGATTACAGAAGGACCACTGGAAGTGTCTTTCATCATGCATGTTGCATTCCATAACTCTTTTATAGGGAGATCAATAACTGTATTCCACAAGCATATAACTGGAACCAAGGTTCGCATCTCGATACCAAACCTCATACCAGTAACATATTGGTACAATATCGATATGCATGGTATGCTTGTCGGTTCAACGTACCAAGACTCGATATGCCCTCCGTACTGAGTCTCGGATTGGTATCGGTAGATACACCCACTATAGGGCAGCCACACTAGTACGGCGAACTTTGGTTGGAACCTTATTTGCACTCAACCCAATGTTATCAAAAAGGTTTAATGACCACCTCACACTCTTTATTTCTCAAGTGCTTAGATGCTTTTATGCATTTAAAGAGACTACAAAATGTCTAAGTGGAAAATTAGCAATGCACAAAAAGTAATCATTGAACATAAAAAGTTAAAACTATTAAATAAAATAGTACTTGAGACTTGAGAGCCTGTTTTAGCATAGTAATGACATGTTAACCTAAACAAATAACAACATCCCCTATGCACTATGCTCAAATTTCAAGCATGTAATGCAATGCATAGGGCTAGCCGACAAACTGATGATCGATATTCAAAAATACAAGCTATAAAGTTGCAAGGTTTAAAGTTAAGTTTAAAGTACCTAACTAATAAACAAAAAACGTGGGAGCATAGCTGCTAATATTCAAAATAATTGAGGATGTATTAGTATTATTGGTGAATTGAAATGTTATAATCCATTAAAAAACCTTCAGTGGAGGGATTGTCTGGCTTAAAGAAAACGTAAGGCTAATAAACACATCTAACAAAGAGAAACTGATAGAGTATGTTGAATACTTAGTATAAACAAATTATCTGTTTCGGAGGTGCTTACGGATTCACCACTCAGATTCATATAAGTTTGTGGCTTTGCAAGAAGAACTGGTGTGCCCCCAACCATTCCTGAAGAAAGGAGGAATCAAAAAAGCAAACTTGCATAAAACGACGAAATTTTTACACATCCATTACCCAAGAAATGGATAACTGACCTTCGCCGAAAAGGGCTTTGCAGTGGACCGTGGTCATCGGAATGAGCTGCGACCGCGCAAATGCGTCTATCATATCAAATCCAACCTGAAACAGAATCAAAATTACGTCACAGTGGTGCTGATCGTGATTAAAATTTCTCCTTTTTGTTAGAACGAGAGGAGGGAGGAAGAGATACGTTGTGCCGTGTGGACTGGTATTTCTCGCCGGGGTTGCCGAGGCCGATGAAGAGCCATGGCTTGGGGCACGAGGAGGTGGACGAAGAGGAGGCCGTGCAGAGGAATCGCCTCAGAAGTCTGTGAGACGAAAGCATGGACTTCCAACTCTCGAGTAGGGCCGGCACTGATGGCGGTTGTGGCGGAGGGGTGAGCGAGAAGAGAGAGAAAGAGAGGACGAGAGAGCGGTGGCCGCACTGGCGGGGGGCGGTCGGAGATCGGCGGCAAGAATTGTTCCGGCGACGGCACTGGGGAGGGGAACAAGAGGAGAGAACCCTTCGAACCAGAAACGGGTTCAGTTGGCTTAGAAGAGGGTCGGTTGGGTCCAAGCGAGCCGGAACCCTCGGATCTGCATCAAACTCCGTGTAAAGCACAAATCTTGATGTAATTTCTGGTCTTATGCGGATCCAAGGGTCCTCGGTCCGATAACCGTCGGATCTTGATTCCTAATTTGCGACTGGTCCAGTGCCGACTCCACCCACTCTTGCCGTTTTCTTGGCTCGTCGAAGGCCGGAGGTTTCTGCAACAAAAAAAAGAAAAAGGGGGGGCGGAAGCCATGGAGAAGATGAGGGGAGCACTGGAAAAGGCGAAGATGCTCGTCGGCATGGAGGTCGACGAGGAGGCCTCCCCCCAGCAGGAGCCTTCCTTCTTCGACGACTTCAATCGCGACTGCACCCTCTCCACCCAGCAGGTATAACCTTTCTTCTCTCCATCTAATCTGCCTTCAAATCCCTCTCAAACTCGGTTGCTTGTTCAATTCTTTCCTTAGATCACCTGTTTTTAGCTAATCTCGATCAAATATGTACTTATTTTGTGTAGGAAATCTAGTTGTGAAAAGATTTAGGGAGTGGAGGTATTGTTAGATCAGTTGGTGCGTTTTTACGCTGAGATCCGGTGGAGCATTGCATAGATCTAGGGATTTTTTGGTAGTGGAGTTATCCATTTAGTGGCACGATTAGTGCCGGCCAATCTCGTGGATCCGTCGTTAATGAAAGAATCGAGCTACATGGGCTGTAAGATATAGATCTTGAGCTGCTTAATCATTAGTGTGTGCTGTTGGCTTTGTGGAGATACCTAATTTGTTTGGGAAATAGTAAAGGATTTAGTTTGATTTTCAGGATATTGGAAAGTCCTTTATTTTGTAGCTATGGATTGTTACATAGAGAAGCCTTGAGGTAGCATATTAATGGTCTTTGATTTGGTGTTTAAACTTCTTAGTGGATAGGCCTTTGATTTATTGACGGATGAATAGGATGGTTTGGGTGGAGTGGCAAATTGTTATGTGGTGGCTTTGAGAGGCCTGCTGCTAAAGAGCATTGAAATAGTGGTAAATTTGTGGGGTTTATATTATTTAGGAATGATTTTGTCAGATGGCACCTTTAGTTTGGCATCCTAGAAAACATAGGCATTTTTATGCTCTTTCTGCAATTAAATTGTTTTTGTTTAGAGATACTGTTTTTTGAAATGTGGTATAGATTGGTTGAACTTTTAAAAGGAAAAGAGAAAAAGAAAGAGGAATCCTTAGTCAAGCATAAAGGAATTTTGAGTTAGTCTGCAATTTTGTTTCTTGGATTCAAAATCAAGGAATGCAATTTATTGTAGTTCAAGAGCTCGAAAGTATAGGGTTTGAATCGCTTTTTTGAATTTTGGATCCCCATTGTTTAGAAGGTGTTACGTTTACGATATTTACTTGTTTTCTTAGGGACCTTAGTATGAAGGATTTGGTGGTCAAATGGGGTGGAAAAATGTAATTTGTCATTCATTAAAAGCGAGAGCTCATTATAGAAGTGGCAGATATTTGTGTTCATTGCATTCCAGCTGAATCTTGAGCAACATATTTCATTCCGTGCCATGAAGATTTTGAGCTGCTTTAAGATGCTGTGGTGGCATTTTTAATATCAGTTTTTGCGTATAAATATTAGAATTTACATGAATACCCTCTCAAAATTAATATTTGCATGTGTACCCTCATGAAACACTTATTATGTATATTTTTTCTTTTTCTTTTTCTTTGCATATGTATCTATGCCATCTAACACTATTAAAAAATTAGTAGTTTAAAATTGAAATGATGGAAATACCCTTAATAGATAAACATGTAAAAAAATATTTATAAGAGTATACATGCAAATAGCAATTTTGGAGGGTATTCATATAATTTCACATTTTCAGGAGGGTATAAATATAAAATAAATTCTTGGATTGTTGCATAAATATCCTCCTAAATATTGAAATTTGCATGCACACCTTCCCAAATTGATATTTATATGCATGCCCTTACAAAACACTATTTTTGTATAAATACCTTTAACGTAGTGATTCAGCTGACGTGATTAGTGAAAGAATTTTCATTATTCTTTTTGTTATCTAATTATCGAATCAATCTTTTTCTTGAGCAATATTTTTACAGAAAACATTTAGGAGTAGGCATTAAACTAAAATCTGAGTGTTAAAACAAGTTGAAATAGACATAAATAAAATTAGAATTTTTTGCATGTAAACCCTCCTAAATATGTAAAATTGCACGAATGCCTTCATAAAGTTGCTATTTGCATATATACGCTTATGAATGTTTTTTTTTTTGCATGGCTATCCATTAAGGGTATTTCAGTCATTTTTAATTTTAAACCATTAGTTTCATAACGGCGTTAGATAGTGTGGGCATATATGCAAGACAAAAGAAAAAAGAAGGGTATACATGCAAAACAAGTGTTTTATAAGGGCATACATGCAAATATCAATTTTGGGAGAGTATTCATGCAACTTTTAATATTTAGGAGGATATGTACATAAAAAACCCTTTTAATATTTGATGTTGGCCGGTACTGCTCTTTTGACAGCTTCTGATTTCCATTGATGCCATATGCTATTATCATTAAGAAGTTTTTCCTGCTATTCTTGATGTAAAGGGTTTTAAAAAGTACTTATGGTCATTTATGGAGGGACCTCTTTTTTTTTTTTTGCCCCAACTAAGAGTAATCATCACAAATCTTATTCTTTTTTGCTTCCTCCCTCTAAGAATAATGACCACAACAAAAGGCCTGGTTGGCAATTATAATAAACATTGTTGCAACAGTTTACATGGTTGTATGCAATATATTCTGGGCCTTCTTCATGTAATCTGAAAAAAATTACACAATGATTATGTTTGCATGTAATGGTTGATCCATTCGAAGACATCCTTCACTGCATCTACCAAATACTGAAGATATTGTAGAATGCTTGTGGATTCTTTTAATTCGCAGATCTGACAGATGCAGAAACGTGTATAAGTAATGATTTATATAAATAAATAATTTGAAGTTGATATACACAAGAATATTTGCACACATCCATATGTAAGTGGATGCATACATAACGACACGCATAAATACATACAATCATAGTATATACATGGTCACGTACGTACCAAACCAATGAGCTTATTCAGAACTTCAAACTAACTTGTTTAGATATATTCTAGAATAGTTAAAAACTTTACAGAATAAAGTTTCAAAGTAAACTGTAAAAAATATGGAGAAGAAAAAAGTCAAGAGAAATGGCAAGGGAGACAAAAAGAAAAGCATTCCATTACCTTGTAGATGCTTATATCACATTCAGTAGAGGTTCATATGATTAGGTAGGCGGGATCAAAACTTGAAAATCCAAAAGAAAAAAAAGAGCTGATTCATGTCTATAGATCCCCAACCTAGGCTCAGTTATTCAACTGAATCTGGTTATGTTTTGTTAAATGTGAACTCAACTTGCGCAAACAAAACTTTGCTGCATGTGTATCTCTTTAAAATTGGTCAAAAGTCGTGTCGAGCCAAAAAGTCAGACACCATATGAACTTGACCTGAAATTGGATGCCTTGCTTGAACCCAGTTTAAATGCACAACCTAGGCCTAAGTCTGCACCTGTAACCATTATGGGCCAATTGTGGGTCATGCCAAACCTGTAATTAACCTGACTGGTTGGCACTCTTAACTGCTTGGTTTTACATATTGAAGAGATATAAGCAAAATGAGAGGGAAAAATTAAAGTGGTACTAGGTAAGTGGAAGGAAAAAACTAGAATAATGAAATCAATAAAATTCAGCAATATAGTATGAAGTTGCTATAAGTGGGTCAGATTGAAGTAAACAAAATACCTAGTGAATATGTCGCACCCAGTCTGGTCAATAACAAAATTACTTGTTTTAGACTCTTCATTGACAAAAAACAATACTTCTAAAGAGAGCAAGCAAGACTTTACATTTCAAATCACATAACTTGGTCAAAGTCCTTAACTTAATATTACCTGTTAATAGCCTTTTTTGATTCTTCCAGCATTTTAGTAATACTAAAATACAAAGAAAAAGATCCTGATTATTTAGATTTAATTACTAAAATTATATGTCTCCAATAGTAGATATCTCATAATTAATTCTCAAGTTAAAGTTCTTGGACAGTCTAACTGGCTAATGGCTATTTACAATTTCAGATTTCCATTATGTAATCTGACAAACTTTCATGCAAATTTATCTGATGCTTATTACATTAGATCTTTATTTTTGCTGTCAAATAATGTCTGTCTATTTCTGAACTTTTTTTTGAGACAAAGTATTTGATATAATTAGTAACAAGATTGATGAAATTCGTGTCTACTTTGATAACTTTCATTTCTGTTATCATAATTGTTTGTTTGCTAGCTGTTGTCCAGTATTAGCGGACTCTTAAAGGCTGGGTTAGATTTTATTTCCAACCCAATTGGATAAGGATATATGAATTTCATCATTCCTTCTACTGTTTGTATTTAACAGAGATTGTCCTTGTTCTAGAACTGATATACGAATGTTATCCATTTGATCAGAGATTATATGGCTTCGCTACATGTTTGGTCGCAGGTTTAGCCTGTACTTTCCTGGTAAGCTTAGCATCTGTATATTTCTCTTCAGGATTTTTACACTGTATTTGTAATTGCTTATTCTATTGCTTTTATAATTGAATTTCTGACCTGCATGTGATGTTGGTCCATGCTTACATTGATAGTGATTTCTTCAAATTGTTTTTATCCTCATGATCTTTATAATGTATTTGATGTTGAACGATTGTTTATTCATTCTTAAAAATGATTGGCAACTATCTGCTATGATGTCAATAATTTTTTCATTGTTTTCTTGGTACTTCTGTTTGGAGATTTATTATCAAGAAGTACTTTTTGCCTCTTTTATTCATGTTAAGCTGTTCCCAGTGATTAGGTGTTTTATGTCATTCTTTGGAAGCTTTAACAACATGATTTTCATATGATTTTTGGTATGAAAATATTCAATTAACTATTCATTCATTTTAGGGATTTTTTTCTCAATGACCTTATTTATAAATTTCTATGAAGACTATTTACTTAGCCATCACGAGCTTTTCGAAATCTTTTATCACACCTTTTATCCAGTTTTACTAGGGCATCCTAGCCTTCCTGAACCTTCCACACAAATACACTGCATTCTTCTTATTGCTGCTTTCTAGTCTTTAATATCAACTTAGCATTCTAATCAGTTCTTCATTGCTATATCACCAAACAATGCAACTTTTGAATATAATACTACCTTCCAATATATTTTCTTTAATCTTTTTCTTATATCTTCCATCGAGCTTTCTTGTGTCTCTTTTTTTACTCATCCACATAGTTCATCACTTTGTCCTATTGGGCTTCCTCTAGTTTTCATTGTACATTAACCTAGCATCTGAATCAGTTTTTGACCATTTTATCGTCTATCATTGTAACTCTTCTAAAAACTGCCATTACCACTACATTGGCAGTTACTTCGTTGCTTACTATTGTGACCATCCTACATTATCGTCCTCAACAATGCCCTACAGAATTTTATGTAATTTTATCTTGAAATTACACACTCGCTACCTTTTTATAGCTTGCTGCAAGTATCTTTAAATATGAAAATTTATAAGTAAAATATAACACATAAATCACTGAAGTAGTCTATTGTCAATCTAATTTTGGTCAGGTTCATTTACATTTCCTATTAGTAATACATTTCATTTTTTTAGTTTGATTGTTTTAGGAAACTTATCTTATGAAAGAATTACCCTTTTTAATTTATTTTATTTTTCAACCCTTTGAGGCCTCAATTCATGCATTGCATTTTGCTTTGGATCATAACAATATATCAACCATCACACAAGATATATCATAGTCACTTGTCAATGCTTCCACTCTACGAGCCCCTCCCATAACTTCATAATGTAAGTGGTGAACTCTCTCCATGATAGTTTTAACAATTTTCAATGACAGTTTCTAGATATATAAATCTATAAATTGAATAAGTAGTCGTTGTTCAACTTGTTTTGTTGGGCCATTTAGTTTCAGTGATGTTGTGGATGATTACTATGATTTAGGCCCTGTTTGGGAGAGCTGTTGGCAGTAGAGCTGTTGGAAGTAGAGCTGTCTGAAGTAGAGCTGTTATAAAAAGCTGTTTGCTGTTTGGTAACTACATTCGTAAAGTGCTGTGGTACTTTGTTTTGTGTTTGGTAAACAAACTGAGAAAGTACTTTTATATGACAAAATTACCATAAAGGACATTGCATAGTATTATACAACAGAACATAATAAAACATAACATAAATTAATACATAAATATACGATATAGTATAATATTATTGTAATATAAAATAATATTATGTTAATATAGCATAATAGTAATATAATTATTAGAGTAAATTAATATTTAGTAATATAACATAATATTAAATTATTTAATATAACATATTAATGTATTATGATATAATGTAATATATATTATATTTATAGTATGATACAATAATAAAAGTATAAAATATTATAATTATTAGTATAAATTAATTTCTCATAATATAACATAATATTAAATTATTTAAAATAACATATTAATGTATTATAATGTAATGTAATATAATACAATATTTATAGTATAATACAATAATAAAGGTATAAAATATTATAATTATTATTATAAATTAATTTTCCATAATATAACATAATATTAAATTATTTAAAATAACATATTAATGTATTATAATGTAATGTAATATAATATAATATTTATAGTATAATACAAAAATAAAGGTATAGAATATTATAATTATTAGTATAAATTAATTTTCCATAATATAACATAATATTAAATTATTTAACATAACATATTAATGTATTATGATATAATATGATATTATATTTATAGTATAATACAAAAATAAAGGTATAAAATATTATAATTATTAGTATAAAATAATTTTTCATAATAATTTTCCATAAAATAATTTTCCGCGGTCCAGGGGCTCTTCTTCGTGGTCCACGCTCGAGGAGGACCTCAGCGTGGGCCGCGAGGTTGATGATAAAAAAAAAACAATAGATTGATTTTGGAAGGTATGGAAAAGGATTAAAATTTTTTTCTTCTAAAATGTGGTTCAAGAGATGCATATAAAAATTGAAAAGAAAAATACCTTTTCTTACGGAAGGGAGTCTGACGGCTTGGGTTCTTGGCTCCAGCAGATTTTTAGGTTTATACAGGGATAAACTATGTAATTATGTTATTTTAATATGGGTATTTTTGTCAAAAATACAACTTTCCAAAAAAGCTGAAACAGCTTCCTTCCAAAAGCTCCAAATTGGAGCTTCCTCCCAAAAGCTGTTTTCAGCTTCCCGCAAAAGCTGAAACAGCTTGTTGAAAAATTTACCAAACACAGTTTTTCATCTAAAAGTATTTTTGGAGGGCCAGAAAGTGCTTTCTGGCCCTCCAAAAGCTCCCCCAAACAGGGCCTTAGACATCTCTGTGCTTCTCTTCCCCTGTGCATGTGGCTTATCTCATTTTACCCAAGTGATAGGAAGAGTGTGTATTTGAAACACTTGCACTAGTAACTGGGTTGAACATTAAACATCAAATAGAAAAACAAAGAATCTTATTTCATGGCTTTTTTATACATCTATTTTTATTTTTTTTGAATAGTGCTATGAGTTATTGATGCTTTCTTTTCTTTTTTTTTTTCCTTCATTTTTGTGGCAGTCAATGCTTGTTTTCTTCAGGCCAATCAAATTCGCGATAACATTCACTTTTGGGAATTTGCTTGCACTTGGAAGGTCCGTACCCAAGTTCAGTGAAAGCTACTTTTTTTTGATTGCATGATATAAGTTGCTTCTTGTTGTTTGTCTGCGTTACATTATATATGATCAAATGAGAAATATGTCAAAAGAGACACTGTTATCTGGTAGGATGATTCCATTCTGTTTTTGCTAAATATATCTCCTTTTCTTGCAATCTTTTTTGTGCAAAATGGTGAGAAACTACTATTAATTGTAAGTCTTTGTATAGGAGGAGACTTTCAGTCAGAACTAGGTGACAAAAAAAAAAGAATTGTTCATGCATGTTTGCTCCAAAAAAAAGTTCATGCATGTCAATAGAGTTTATTTTTGTGATTCTAACAATAGATTCAGGGAAGTTTGCTTTATGTTTCTGAGACAGCTAAAGGTTTTGTGTTTTATTTGATATATTGTCCTTGAAAAATTTTCACCTATGATCTACTTTGTATTTTTTGAATAGTTGCATCATGTGGTTTTTATTTATCATCCATCCTATGTACATTAAGAAATTTTCTATGCTCTTTTACCATCGATTTTTTCCCTGAGTTATTAAAGCTTAGGTTTTTATATTTAATTCTTTTTCGAGGCGGTATCTCAGTTACTTTTCCCCCTTAATCTTTTTTTCCCAGGATACTAAATTTGAAATTTTTTGGATGGCAGCACAACATTTCTTATAGGCCCCAAACGACAAGTTGACATGATGCTTGATCCTGTTCGTATATATGCAACTGCTTTATACATTGCAAGTATGATAGTAGCTTTGTTTTGTGCTCTTTACGTAAGTATGTTGGAACCTCATTTTACATTGAATTGTCCATTTCATGTTTCATCTGTATGCTGTATCATGTGGTTCACTATACATTTCAAGTAACACAGGTCCACAGTAGACTCTTGACACTTCTGGCTATAATTCTAGAGTTTGGTGCTCTGGTATGGTAAGTCATTCTTCGACATTCCATACATGATATTTCAGTTTCTTGTTTTATGGATATTTACTCATTACTCACTTGTTATGTTAGTTTATTCATCTTTTTTTTTGAGGGCATACTTTCATTGACATGTTTTTTCTTTTTAATTTTTTATTCTAATGGTTTTTTTTGGGAGAGAACTTAGATCTTAAGCTCATTTGTTCCATCATCACCATATATTTATTTCTTTGGTTGGTGCAATTGCTTGCTTTCTATTCTCAAAAGACAAATGGCTTTTAAGTGATAACTTCTTGTAATATCAATGTCATGTCATGGTTAAGGTTTGTTTCCATTTTGTTTATCTTAACCAACAAGCCTTATCCAATCTATATGATCTATGATCTATAAGTTTTTAGAATGTTTTTTCCCTCTAAATTGGTGCCATTTCTGGCAAAAACATCTTTGAGAAGGGAGGGTCTATGGGGTAAAATGTGTAAGGCCAGTTGGTGGGTAGAGAGACCTGGCTTATGCACTCTAAATTCATACAACTGAGCAGTAACGACCCTAGGTTTTCTCAAGACTTAAGAGTAGTCTAGATGAAGAAGGAAGCTAGATTATAGATGGAAAGAAAGCTTGGTACCTCTGCAGGGCTCAAAATTGATGAGAGCAAGACCCATGGGACCCTTGACATTAGTTGCCAGAAGTTATGAGAGGCTATCCCTGATAAATTAGGGAACCCTTGATGATCATGTGCTGTGAAGACAGATGCTGGGCTGTCTGTCTCATTTGTGTAAGACTTGTTAGATGGCTTATTTGTATGTTAAATTCATACAAATAAGGAGGGGCTAGTGGTCTAAGTGGTATGGTCATGCCAGATGAATGCTAGTGGTGATCCCAATAAAGAGGGGCTGCAAGGGGAAGACTAAGGAAACCAGTATATGAGGTTAATTTAAAGACTTGATCTGCCCCTTGGTAGCTAATTGGCAATGAATATTTGTGAGACCTGTTTCAAGTGCTAGAGTTTTTCCACCTCATACTTGCTTCTTTATGTGACATCGCATGTTCCATATGGTCTGTCATCATAATGGCTCTTTTTTTCTCCAAATGATATAATGCACTTGGCATAATACCTTGGTTACTTTTGCAATGGCATGTAGAATCATCCTATAGACACTTACAGAGATATCTATCCTGTTTGCCATCATCAATATGTGATCCTTGTTCAGCTTCACAAGGTCCTTGCTTCCAACTTTTCTTGTTTGTGGTGTTAGAAATCTTAGAACTTCGTTTAGGTTGAATCTATACCTTAGTTTTCTTGTTTGTTGCATTTGCTTGATCATGGCCCAACGGTTCATTTCATATTTCCAGGTACAGTCTCAGTTACATTCCATTTGCACGTTCAATTGTTTCCAAAATTATGGCATCGTGCTTCGACACCGAGTTTTAAGCTTGACTTCACCAAATGCTGAAAGAGCAGAGCAGCAGGCTCTGCTCACGGGTTACCTGATAGCTGAAGTTTGTGCTCAAACACACAGCAGCAGGCTCTTGTTGTAATTCTGAACATGAACAACATGTGCAGCTGACGTCGAAAATTGGGCTTTGCCCTGATTGCGTATTGTCTATTCTTACATCATTCTGTCAATGTGGCATTCAAAAAGTGAAGTACAGGTTAGGGTTCGGCATGGTTTGAGGCATTGGATGACTGTGTCGATCACATCTATATGTTGTCATGCAAAGACACTGTGGTCTGATGGGTAATTTGGCAATGTAATCCAGATGTGGTTTATTTGTTGGTTTTATTTTACTTTTGTCGTTGGATCAAGTTGTTTAGATAGAACTGCTCCATAGCATTGTGCAGCTTCTTTGTTAGAGAAGGGAGCTAGTATTTCTTTTATTTTCTTTTTCACCTTTGATACAAAAAAGCATGATGCCTATTGTGTAAATGTGAGATAGCACATTAAATTCTTAATTTGCGAAGTTTGTTCTCATGCATCTCTCTATGCAGTACATCCTGCAATGCAGAAGTCGAAGTTGGCTAGATGGCCAGGTTGTTTGTTGATGCTTTGATGTTATTGTAGCACTCGACGGCGAAGCAGCTACCGGAAATGAGCAGTGAAGCACCCCCTTGACCTTGCTTGATTGCAACATGAAGTGTGACTTACCGAAGGGAGCTAGTATTACTTTTGATTTCTTTTTCTCCTTTGATACAAAAGAGCATGATGCATGTTGTGTAAATGCGAGATAGTGTATTAATTCTCAATTTGCGAAGGTAGTTCTCATGCATCCCTCTATGCAGTACATCCTGAAATGCAGAAGTCGAAGTTGGCTAGATGGCCAGGTTGCTTGTTGATGCTTTGATGTCATTGGACCACTCGACGGGGAAGCATCTACTGGAAATGAGCAGTGAAGCACCTCCTTGACCTTGCTTGATTGCAACATGAAGTGTGACTAGGGAGCTAGTATTACTTTTGTTTTCTTTCTCTCCTTTGATACAAAAGAGCATGATGCCTGCTGTGTAAATGTGAGATAGCGCATTAAATTCTCAATCTGCGAAGTTAGTTCTCATGCATCCCTCTATGCAATACATTCTGCAATGCGGTAAGTTGAAGTTGGCTAGATGGGCAGGTTTCTTGTTGATATTTTGATGTTCTTGTAGCACTCGATGGCGAAGCAGCTACTGGAAATGAGGAGTGAAGCACCCCCTCGACCCTGCTTGATTGCAACATGAAGTGTAACCTACAACCTTCAATCTCCAGGTTTTAAACTTTCCGTGAGATCACCATGCGAGGAAGGAAACAGAAAGATGTGCTCTCCTGATTTCACCCTATAGGAAATGGAACAAAACCAACTCCTCCAAGAGTACGTGGATTCTGATAAATAAATTGTTTTCTTTTTAAATGAATTGATCTAAGAGTAAAACTAAAAGGTTGCATCATTAAAAAAAAAAAGAAAAGAGAAGAAGAGGCCATTTATCAATTTTACTTTGGTTGGATGATAGTTTTATCTAGGTTCATGAGATTGGTGATATGGTCCAAAAAATGGAGGAATAAATCAAAATAAATATATTATATCACTTTGATGTATTTTCAATCAAAAAGGGAAATTTGCAATTGTTTTTTTATTTCTCTTTTTTTTATGGCTTGAGTTTTTTTATCCAGTTTTCAAATTTTTAAGTTTTGATGCCCTTGGTTCCATGACTAAGCTGCGACTTCAAATGTGCATGGCATGTTCAACATACGTGTATGGTATTATAAGAAAACATTCATAGGAGATAAAGTTAGTGTTGGCCTTCACATGAGCAAGTAATTGGAGCTTATCTATTAAAATAAGATATGCAACCATCCAAAATTTTAAAACAAGAATTCCAACCCCCAAAACATAGTGATGGTATTCTCCAAATTATTCAAATATTTCTTGAATTATTCCTTTTATTTCCTCTTGGTCAAATAATTCTCCAAATTATTCTCCACAAACAAATCAAAGTAGAATGATTTACTCAAAAAATATTAAAAATATAATATTTGCTCATTTAATTGACCATGATTTTACACTTGGTCTGCCAAAAAAAGCATGTAGAATCTAATCCTGTAAACACTTACACTGGCTCGAAAAATCCGAATATATTCCAAATCAATGATGTTAAACTTTGTTTCTAATGATGGAGCTTTTTGCTATTATTTATAGTATTCTTACCTCTTTTATACTTATTTTAGTAAATAAATATATAATTATCTAAAAATTAGATATTTATATTTAAATTATCGAATTTTACATTCTTATTCTTCAAATAATTTTTTTTTTAAAAAAAAAACTTCCGACAGATTTACCGGATCTATCCCGAATTCCGAATCTTTTGACAGCACAGGTTTGGATGGAACTATCTCCTCTCGGGGACAGGTGAGTCGGGTCCGAGTCGGCCCCGTCCCGGAAGATGGATAGATAAATATTATTGCGTTTCCTTCCGCCGCAAAATTTTCCGACCAAGGAGGAGGAATGGGCGTGCTCTCAGTTTATCCTCGGCCTATTCCACATAAAATCCTTGACGGCTTCCTCTCCACTAGGCCTTTGAGATCGCGATTGGTTTCCCTCCCCACTCCAAGGAGAAATCCTCGTCGAGTTCGGTGCTCTTCGCACTCCGAAGCTACGGAGGATGGCTTCGTAGTCGTCGAGGATGACCTCCACGCGCTACTTCAAGTCAGTATCTTCGCTACTCCACTCCCTGTTCTTATAGCGTTATGCGTTCTCTCTTTTCTTTTCTTTCTAGTAATGCCTTTTCCCCCCTCTTTCAATTAATGTATTTTTAATTAAAAAAAAGGGTTTCTTCGATGTGGTGAGGAGGATGTGGAAAAAAAAAACTTCTTTTGCAACATTTAGATGACATAAAGCCAAATGAGTTTATCAAAATATGGAGCAAGATTGGATGTCAAGTAGAGTAGGATGATAAGGCCAATCGGAAACAATTCCTAGAACTAACACTAGGGCATATAAAGATGCAATTTTTGGTAAAAGATTTAATGTCTTTCATTTGACTCTATTGTGTAGCTCGCAGCGCTGAAGTAAAAAACTCGTCACTCAAGCAGGCTTCACCTCATTCTTAATTAATCATGTGCTACTGTACAATGCTATGATATTGTTGGTTGGATTTTGTTAAATTAGTTGTGTGCTAGCTAGATGTGTATCCACTTCGCCTATTCTTTTGGTGTTTCACATTGCAGTGAATAATAAAGTGATTCCATTGCGCTTGTTGTTTAGATGCATGGGTCTCCACTTATTATGGTGATCATTTTTGCACATTATTCGGTCATCATAACGATCTCCTCTAACAAAAGCGCACCACATGGCACTTAAGATATATTGTAATAATTTAACTTGGGACTTGAAAAGACAGGGTATTCGCAAATTCATGTCCCCTGCCACTTTGAGGCAAAATCTCAAAATGGCAAACAGCATTGGCATCAAATGTTTTTGGTATTGACACTTTTGCTATGCCAATTTCGAATTTTCAACTAACTTCCCAACATTGACTCATCTTTTGCAGATTTTACCCAAAGATTTGCGAGAGAATCTACAAAATGAACCTAGAAGAGCTCAACTTTTAGAGGTAAGTTTAGATGCAAATCTCATCCTTCACTTGTTCTAACACAATCATTTGACATTTACCATATGCGTGGCACATGGACAGACATATTAATGAGGAGTAAAAGATGAAATGATCATATATCATTTGGAATTATTGTTTATCTGTCTACACAATGCTTATTTTTGCTCACCATTTATTAGGTTATTCTGGATTTGGGCCGTAAGCCTGAAGCACGTTTCCTTGGGGAATCTGGTGGGCAGTATCTGAGGAATACAGAGGTATAAATAACTTGAGATAGAACTTTCACCTTTGGTTCTCTTTATAATTTTCTTTGTTCAATGTATGTTACTTCCCTTTCATTACAATTGGCACTCTCAATTTATGAATTTTTACAATTCTCTAACCATATTCTGCGGTTTCTGACATTCTGCACGCTTACTCCTCAGTGTTTTGCGCCAGGTTTGGAACTTGCTTGACTCAGATTTTGTTTTTGCTTATCACTATGATTTTTCTATTATAATGAGATTTCTGTTGCACGGTTGTAGTTTTTTTTTTTTTTTTGAAAAAAAGTAAAAGGAAAGAAATGTTGCCTTCTTTTCCACATTCTAGATTTCACTGGATGAGTTGGTGGAAGCTCAGAAAGCAGTTGGAGAATTTGGAGGAGACAACCGTGCTGGCATTGAAGGTACCTTGCACAGAATATCTGCAATAAGGAGTAGGAAAGGGCTTATTGTTGGGTTGACGTGTAGAGTTGGACGAGCAGTTACTGGTCATGTTGACATGGTCCGTGATCTCCTGCAATACCATGAAAGCATCCTCTTTCTAGGAAGGTATTATCGCCCTAGAGAAGAAGCATGATAGAGATTATTTGTGTAGTGCCTTTTGGACTACTTCCAATATAATGTCTGTTGTTGATTAACTGAATATATTGTCTGTCAAGCAAAATATCCAGGCAATCCCCATGATTTGAGCCTAAGTTGTTGATATAAGATATGTTCGGTGTAGCGTAGTTCTTCTAGATATAATAGCAAAGGAATTGGTGATAAAACCATCATGTGAATGACTTAGGAGGATGCTCATATAGGTAGATTGATATAAAACATCGACAAAGTACCCGCCACGAAAACCTTTTCCAAGATGATAAGTGCAGAGTTTTTTATAGACCATTGCTTTTTAGTGTCTATGATACTATGTTTTTCATTTCAATGATTAATGCTTATGCAATAATTAATACAAAATACCATTTAAGTTGGTTAATCTATAAATATGTTGGACCAGCCATATCATATTATTGATGGAGTTTGCACTCTAATGTCATGCCTACAATGCTTGTGTTTTTAAGCATGCTCGAGTTCTGAGTTTCCTTAATGATTGTATTTAATATTTGTATGACTTTGCATGTTAAAGTTCTTGGGTTTCTATGTTATGAGTAATTGATGTATGTTTGCCCATCTGCATCTTGTGGATTTTATATTTTCTAGGGTTTAATTTGCTATAATTCCTCACTTTCTGTTCCACCAGGCCTGGAGTTGGTAAGACTACTGTCATGCGTGAGATTGCACGTGTCTTGGCTGATGAACTTCAAAAGCGAGTGGTATGCTAGTAACTTTTTATTCCTGTAGCTTCTTCTAATCTGTCACTTAAAATGCCTTACTTTCTTCATCAGTTCACTGATAATTAGGATAGGTAATTGTGGACACTAGCAATGAGATTGGTGGAGATGGGGATATTCCTCACGCAGCAATAGGGGGTGCAAGGAGAATGCAAGTTCCAGAACCATCCTTGCAGCACAGACTCATGATTGAAGCAGTCGAGAATCATATGCCTGAGGTGGTAATTGTTGACGAGATTGGTACTGAAGCAGAGGCAGTTGCTTGTAGGTCAATTGCAGAAAGGGGAGTGATGCTTATCGGTACTGCCCATGGAGAACATTTGGGAAATATCATTAAAAACCCCACTCTTTCTGATCTGGTATACCACCGTACAAGTTATATGCATATGAGTCTTTGAGCATCAATGTTATGGCATAAAATGCTTTGTAACTTGCAACTACTTCTGTTGAGCTTCAAAATATGATTTTATTTCGGGACGTATGTCCTTTTCAAGTTATAATACAAGCGGTGATAGAGGAGATTTGGTAAATACAACAGAGACGAGGTTGCCAACATGGCCTCCTAGGCACTTGGACAGCCCCACTGGCTAGGTGTCTGATGCTCTCCAAGCTGCTTGGGGAGATGGCCATCTGGGTGCCCATGTTGGCACTTAACCAAGTGCCGGGCCACTTTTCAGCTGCTTTGTTTCCTGGCAGCACCTATGTCTAATTTTATTGATCACTTTCAATTCCAATCATGTTTCTACATATATTTCATGAAATGTATTTATTATCTAATAATTTGGGGCACATAAATGGTATTGGAGTGTATTTATCAAATCACTTCAAGATCACAACCATCAATGTTGGTTCTTCTGTTATCTAAGGACAACGATCATTCAAGCTGCCTCTCTTAACTCTAAACCATCCTCCCCATCATGAGCAGCAAGAGGATTTTGGACAGTGAATAAGAGAAAGGGAGAAATCTGGAGGTCATGTTTGTTATATTTGTGATGATTTGATTATATGAGGCTATCTATTAAATCATAATAGTTTTCAGGAATTGCTAATTCCGTGTTCCCGCCTGGCCACCTAGGCTTTCTGCCAAGGCATTTAAGGGAGTCACCACCTATGACTGCTTAAGCTGAAAGGAGAGAAAATCATATGGGTTTTTATGTTTCAGCAGCTTTGATAAACATGATGTTCATGGAACCTGCATGTTTTAATGCTGTTCGGGGTCCTATCTCCTTCAAGTTTTTTTTTTCTTTTTCTTTTTCTCTCTTTCTTTTATTTTCGGTTGGGGGGTTGGGGGTGAGAGTGAAGAGGTACTCCTTAAGATTTTTTTGGTTTATATCATTAAGTCAAATGCTTGTTACCTGCCTGCATTTTTTTACATTTTTATTAGTTTTATGTTGGAGAAAGTAGTTTTCTTAAGATATAATGCTCTAATGATTTCCATTTGATTATTTGTTGAATGTCCAGGTTGGGGGAGTGGAAACTGTTACTCTAGGTGATGATGAGGCTCGAGCTAGACGTAGCCAGAAAAGCATTCTTGAGAGGAAAGCTCCTCCAACATTTCCTTTCCTTATTGAGATGAGGGAACGGAACTACTGGGTCGCTCACCGAGTAAGTTGTCTTTTTTTGTGAATGAAAAAAGCATTGAGCAATACAGTTTCTAAGTCCAGCTTAGCTTTGATATAGGATTGCAGAGATCTCTGGGTCACGATGGAATCAAAATCTGTTATGACCTCCGTTTTCCCTTTTTCCTGTTTAACTGCATTACCATTCAGATTTGAAGTCAGCAAAAAAAGAAAGTTGGGTTTGGCATATAAGAGCACAACCCTGGCACCACATCAGCATATGGGGAATGAAGCATGATAAACTAGTGATATATACTGACTGAATTTATTTGGTTTGCAATCCTTTAAAGCTTCAGTTAATTTTTTTATAAAGGATCAGCAGCACTGGTTCTTGTGGGTGAATTGGAGAATGCTCTGTAACCAGGTGCATGTAGCTGACTAGCTGGTCTCCAGTGGAAATTGTATCATTCATGCTCAGTACATGTTAGACATTTGTGGCCCCGTTAGTTAAACATAATAATGCTAATATTAAGAACTCTCTTCTAATTAAATTAGATTGCATTTCAAAGACTTGTATTTTGTAAAAAATATTTCAGATGGTTTTTATTGTTTTCTGAGCATAATATTTTATCATATTTATAATATTCATCGCTGTTCAATATTTGCACAGATGGGCATATTTTTTTAAAATATTTTTCATCTTTATTTCATCAATTACTTTGTATTCATATGCCCGCCACAGAAATTCCACTGCGGCTGCATAAATGGCATCTTTTCATTGTTAAAGATCATAGCTCTCTGTTCTTTTTGGTTGTGCAGACCGAAAGGAGTGTTGATATGTTGCTCCACAGCAAAATGCCATTGGTAGAGGTATGATGGATGATAAATTTTTTTGTCGATCTTTGGTTTAAGCTTTAGACAATGATATTTCCAGCATGGCAATCTTTTTACAATTTTGCTCCAAATCTTTTTGTTGGATGTTTATGTAGACCTCCCCTTGAAATTAGGTGGTGGAATCAGTTTGTCAACTTATTGGGTGGAGATTTATACTCTGAAGAAAGATATTGTTGTCTTCACAATATTATTAGAATAATAATCCAATAACATGAGGTTCTTATTGACCGTCAGCATTTCTAGCACCTAGATTCACCAAATTCTGCTTCAGCTGAAAATGCGGATCTTCATTATTGATAGTGGTGAACTGCAGGTGAGAAAGAGGGATGACCAGTTCAAGGTTGTAATTCAAAGATGGATAACATATGATGGAGAGGGAATATAGTGAGCTTCTGCATCATCCGTTATGACAAAGTATGGCCCTATAGAACTATAACATGTGTAGCTTGTGATGTAATCTATAGTGCTGCGTTTGCCAATGGTTCTTCTGTACTCCTTTAGTTCAAAGAATTTCAGTCGATAAACTCGAGCGCTGATGCATATTTTTTCCGTTATCTCTATAAACACATGCAGATATGGACCCGTAAAGGACTGCTCTGCCTTGGTTTACCATAAAAAACGGACTGCTTGGCCGGGACAATGGTGTCAAAAAGGTTGCAAATTGTTGATTGGATTGTCCAGCTCAGCTCCACACATGCTGGTTCCATGGCCAAAATTTTGTCGAATATCTAGTGAAGGTACTATTGTGGCTCCTGTATCTTCCCTTGAAGTAGATGTAACTGGCATTTCAGAAATGCATTGAAACTGCCTTCTTTGCTCTTATTATCAGACTAAAAGAACTCATCATGTTACTACTTTCTGGTCTTTCTTTTTGCCCTTGATCTAACTGCACAAGCAAGCAGGTTTAAGAAGCAAAAACTAAAGGAAAATTCTAAAAAGTTATGAAAAATGATCCCTATTCTTAAAATTTGAAATGCTTGAAAAGGTGCAATGGAAGCCTAGAGTTCCCTGATGAGCCGATCACAGAATTCAGCAATTTCTCAATTTCAACTAGAATATTACCCTAGTCTCTGAAAATAATTAGAATTGCTTACTTAGTGGTCCAAAGCATATTATTATTTTCCTATCAAAATAGTTTCTTGTGTTCATGAACGATTTTCTTGGAGCTGTCTGGGAAATATTGGATTCACGTGATGGTGATTCTTCCAATCAAATATTGCAGGCTGATATTATACCAAGGATAAGAAATGTATGGCCCCGAAAATATTAACTAAAAATAGAAAGAAACATTGGTTAGCAAAACAGAAACATTCTCAGTTTTTTTTTTTTAAAAAAAAAAGATAGATGTAGAACCATTCTTTGATTTCTCTTATCTGCATCAGCTTAGGAATTCGAGTCCAACTAAAACAGATTTCCGTTTGTGCTGCGTCTTAGCTCATGATTGGTAAGTTAGATTTGGGCCACATCAGCATCAAACTTGGAGATTCACCTTTGAACGCTAATAGGAAGAAAACTTGAGTTCCCAACAAAAAAGTTTGGAGATAGATATTTGGGAACTTAAAGTTTTCTTCTTTTTAGTTTTCATATGATCTGGTAGGTGTTACTTTTCTTTTTTACCACATAATTTTTGTAAGCATGCGGGGATGTGCTCCAAGCAAATATTGGAGTACTCAAAGATGCAGCGGCCTCCACATCACAAAGAGCCTACAGTCTGCAGGCTTTCTTCAGCAAATCGTTCCTGCCCTTGCAGAAGGTCCCTTGGTGGTTTTCAGTGTTCTTAATTCTACTGATCTATATCTTACACCTCCACATTGTTTTCTTACTCTTTACTGTGTTTAGGATGAGAAGAAATAATTAGGTTAATCACATCTAGATAACCAAATCAAAACTGAAGCCATAGGCCCCCCCCTGATGCTAAAATATAAGTATCTTTATCCAGCAACTTTTAGCTAAATCCCATGACAGGAAACACGGAAAGAAAAAAGAGAGCAAGAGAAAGGGGGCAAGGGCAGAGAGAGACCAAAGACATAGAAGCCGAGCGACCTCACAGCTCAAGTTTTAGCGGAGCCTGAGCAGCTACATGCCTGGCTCAGTTCAGTCATCTGCATCCCTTCAGAAGAGTTCTCATAGATGCCTCTTAAGCAATTAGATCTTTTGGCATTGCCTGAAATGCTCATGAAGTGGTTGGCTTGTAGACCCTCCGTGCTATGAAAACAAGGCTCGTGAATCTGGTATCTCGGCCATCTTGATGGGTGTCTGATGCCGAAATATTGGTTCATCTCAGACGATATAAAGGAAGTGCAAGAAAACCAAATCATGATTCTATGGAAATTGTTTAGGTTTAAAACGTAGCTAAATATTCAGATATTGAGATTTCAGTACCCTGTGGCCTAAATTTGGATCTTTGAGAAGCAGCATGCTAGGAAAGAGTAGATAAATAACCTGTCCATCCATGAGAGAGATGAGTATTCCTATCTATTATTTTCCCAAGCCTAGTACCTGACCTAGGTTCAGCAACTGCAATTGCCATGCATCCAAGCAAATGTGGACTGGAGCTAGCCTTGGGCAAACATGCCTGGGGAAATGTGAGTAGTTTCCCGTTCATTTAAATATGATGAGAGACAATTAAGCTCAAGTCATTCTTCATTTCACTAGTCTCGTATCCTTGCTGTAACTGCTTCTGATGCACTTTGGAGTCAACAATCAATTTCTGCATGCACTGCACATTTTTGTGCTGCAACATTTGCAGATAAAATTGCTCTTCATGGTGGAATAGAATATCGCCATTCCCAACACTTCACCAAAAAGAAAAAAAGGTTCTTAATTTCAGATTTCTTTTTTTTGAAATAACGTATGATTATAGAAGGCACACACGATAATGCAATCCTGGTTCCATTGATGGGTAAATCACAAAGGTATATAACAGAAATGTCTCACATCATTGTACATGGAGAAACCAGAAAACCAGAGTTATCATATGCTGAAAACCAGAAGAAACTCGGTTGCTGAAAAATTTGAGGATAACAATTTCCTCTATGAATCCAGATCACACAACTAAACCTTTTTGAGGATTAGATCACATAATTAAACTCACCTAAATTGTCTTAGATCCCTAGTTGACAGCAAAATTTAGAAGAGTAAGGCTCTATAGTTTGCTTATCTGCAGTGCACATTTGGACAACAGAAACAACATGAGGTCTTGGACAATGGAGTGATGCTTAAATTAGCATGAAATATAAATAGCTGAAAGTAAATTCTGTATTCAAGGATAATAATTACATCAGTACAAATGGAAATTTACAATACTTGCAGGCTCCTAGAAATTACATGCTCATGGCTCTAGATGAGAGTTCAGATTCTCCTTCCAGTTCACCCTCAGACCCATCAATAATTGCCTGTGGAGTTCATCAATAACAACATTGTGCATTCAGTACTCAAATACTTTGTCTCTATTGTTCTTCAACAGAAAAATGATTAACATGTGGAATTGGATCAGCTGTTCCACCCAAACAACAGGCAGATGTGAACATCTACACATAGGTGCATAACCACCCAGAATGGTAAATTTTCAGGCATTGATTTGTGCCAGACGGTGATTGCTGTAAAAGTGGAACAGCTGGTTGGAATTTTAAATGGAAGCTCAATTTCACCAAAGTAAATGGTGTGGTAGAATCTTATCAAAAATGGTGTGATAGAAATGATGCAACTTCTGTGAAGTCAAAGCTCCAGACATGCAACAGAGCACAGAAATTTAACAGGGATCCAGGGCATAGTTTGTGGCTTAGAAGATGTCAGAACGCTTCTTGAGTTCATTTTGTTCCAACTATGATGGAACAACCTGTAAATATAAAATTTTAGTTTGTTTCATGGAGAAACATGTATGTACCTCTCGATCCTTTATCTTGTTTTCTTTAAGGTACTTTTCCAAAGCTCCATCGCCACAAAGAATTTTAGCTCCACAACCTGGTCTGTCAACAGAGCCAACAGCCTCTTCATCCACCACAACTGCATCTATTCGCTCATCACCTGTCTTTACATCTGGGATCTGAAAGCAAGTGCACCCAGAATTTAAAGTCATTAAAAAATTGTAACTAGAAGAGAGATGGTTTAAAAAGTTGGATACTGGAATACATCGTATTTTGGATCATATTTCTGGAAGATTGGTCAAAAATAAGTCAAGAAACATACCTCATACATGGCTTCTGTAAGAATATTTTCCAATATTGCTCTTAAACCTCGAGCACCGGTATTCTTGGCCATTGCTTTTTGAGAAATCAGCCTAAGTGCAGTGTCCGTAAATTTTAGCTTAACCTGGAAGAAGCATAAACTGAGGTACAGTTCTCAGACAGAGGCACAAATATGATCAATAGAACAGGGACACTCACATTGTTCATGCTAAATAATTTCTTGAATTGTTTGCCAAGGGCATTCTTTGGCTCCATCAAGACCTGAAGTTAGCCATGTAACTTCATCAAATGTCATAAAAATTAAGTAGTAATTTAAAAGAGGAGCTTCCACCAAGTAACATGATCGTTCCATTCCATTGAACTTGAAAGTTTGAGCTAGACAATTTTTAAATTCAAGTTAATTTGCGGCTACTGCAATGAAACACAAGTATCCAAGTAACTTCTGTAAATAGAAAGACATGTACTAGAGTTTCAACCAACCCTCTGTCAATGCAACACCCAAACAAGCTTGACCCACCCACCAAATAAAGGGATTAACATTAAGGCAGGAAATAACTGAATTAACATCATACAAAGTTGCGAAGATTGAAACAGCTCTGTTGATAGAACAAAAGAGAGTAAATCCAGACTAGGTACTACCTGAACAAGTTGGTCCTCATTCAGCGCCGACAAACTAACCAGTACTGGAAAGCGTCCAATAAATTCCGGAATGAGGCCATATGCCATAAGATCACTACTTTCAACCTGTGAAAATAATGTGCATATCATGTTAATTTGTCACATTCGTAAGGAAAGAAGTCCGTGTCCCTCCACAAGGTAAGCTTATTATGCTGTCAATATAGACACCAGCGGATTGCCAGTCACAGCCTTTTAGTTTTTTGATGCTTACTGATTCCAACAACGATGATGTCACTACAGCATTTGTTAACCCACCAGTTCTCATGTTTGCACGCACTGGTGCTCCAAAGCCTATAGAAGAATCTTGTCGTCTGTTCCAGAAAAAGTCAGGTCACTCTCAAACAGCATGTTCAGCAAGAACTATTTGGAGGAAGATTATTACAAATATTTGACATTGTTACCTTTCTGAAATTGTCTTTTCCAAATCAACAAAAGCTCCACCACATATAAAAAGAATATCTTTTGTGTCTATCTGCATATCAAACAAGCATGAAATTAAAGAAATAAATATGCTAAAAACTGCAATAAGTCCATAACTATAAAAGTCAAATAAGAAGTAAGTTTATACTATCTGTTAATTCAAACTTACACGAGAGTAGCGAACAAAGGAAAAATGTGAGTGTGGACCTACAGAATACCCAAAGAAAAACATATACCAGAAAAGAAATCAGATGGCAATCGTAGTCCACTCGATTTCTTAACCAGTTATTAAAAGAACAAGCATGCCACAGCCGAAAGTTAAGTGAAATTTTTTATACTAATTTTTCTTGCCTTGTTATGTTTTAAGATAGTTTCCGTGTTGCAAATTTTCACAAATCAATGATTTTATTCTATTTAGTTGGGAGGAGTAAAGCGAACTTTTTAGAACAGTTAGCCAGAAATGAATATTCCTTTCACCAATGCTCTTCGTAAAACATGATACAAGTCCACACTCCAGTGGTAAGCAAACAAGAAGATTTTTATTCTTCAACAATATAGTTCACAAGCACTCCAAATTTGCAATAGAGCTACCTGAAAAGGTTTTATATTTTGAAATATGTTCCCATTAATTAGTTTATTTGTTTAATTTGTTTCAATTTTTACAGATAATTTATATGCAATTTAACCAGATCAATGAATATGCAGGGGATGCTAAAGGGATCCCATTAAGAGATCTATGAAGACTAAATTCTAAAACTAGGGCCTCTTTTGGCCGTAAGAAATCTGAAAATTGTAGTATTGTTTTATTTCATGGTTTACTTAAAAGACTTTTCAGGTAAAGTTTTCTTTTTGGCCCCAAATTAAGGTATTCTGAACCGGTACCGGTGGCCTACCGGACCGGTTCATCATTCTCGGTACCGTTTCGGTATCGAGCCCGTACTGAGAGCCGGAGCTGGAGAAGAGGTGAAAGAGAGCGAGTAGGGGAGGAAGGGAGAAGGAGAGGCCTCCGCTACCAGTGGAGGGCCGCAGGGGGCGGCAGAGGCCGCGGGGGCACGGCAAAGGCCGCGGCCGCGACCGCAGCCGAGTACCCTGTTTTTTTCCAAACAGGGGACGAGGCCGCGGATAAAAATTTGGAATTTTTTAAGTGAAGTCGGCGACTTGAAAGAAATAGGGGACTCCGCCGCGGCCACGGCCTCCGCCCCCCCGCGGCTCTCTGATAGCGGCGGAGGCCTCTCCTCCCTCCCTCCCCCGCTCGCTCTCTCCTTCTCTTCTTATTCCCCAGCTCCGATTGGATTCTGTCGGTATGGGTTGTGTACCGTTTTCCACGGCTGAACCATACTGCTCAAGGCCCAGACCAGTACGGTACGTGCTGAACGGCCAGTACAGGCCGTTTCAGCATACCATTTCCCAAATCTTTAGATCAAAGTTTACTGAACCGTGCTGAACCAGCCTATTCGAGATGTATCGAACCAGACCGGTCGGTTACTAGCACGTTCATCACCTCGATTCGAAGCAGAGGGAGAGGGAGAAGGAGAGAGAGGAAAAGAGAGAGGAAGGGAGGGAGGAAGAGAGAGGGAGAGGGAGGAGAAGACAGAGAGGCTAAGAGAGAGGGAGGGAGTGCTCGAAAGCCCTCGTCGAAATAGGACTCCCTTGTTCTGCTTCGAAACAGGGGAGCCCTTTTTCGCTTTGCCAGTTTCAAACTAAAGTCGGTTCGAAACAAAGGGAGAAGGAGAAGGAGAAGGAGAGAGAGAAAGACAGAGAGAGAGGGAGGGAGCAAGAGGGAGATGAAGGGAGGGAGGGAGAGCGAGAGAGAGGGAGGGGAAGAGAGAGGCGGAGAGAGGGGGGGAGGGCTCGAAAACCCCGTCAGAACAAGGCTCCCCTACTTCGTTTCGAAACAAAGGAGCCCTTTTGTAATTTGCCGGTTTTGAACTAAAGTTTGCAAATTAAAAAGGGGCTCCCCTCTTCTGACGAGGGCTTTCGAGCCATCCCTCCCTCTCTCGGCCTTTCTCTCCCCCCTCCCTCTCTCTCTCTTCCTCTCCTTCCCCTCTCCCCCTTCTCTTGCTCTCCCTTTGTTGGTACACCCTGCAACAACATGATACAAATCCATAACATGCCAAATTGATCAACCATTGGTATGCCCTCTGGTACCGGTTTGGCGAATTTTACTTCAAATTTGTATACAGATATCATGAGAATAGATTAACAAAATGAAACTAAAATGTGTCTATGCTATGTGCATCCTTGTGTATGAAATAATTTTGCATGGTCCGCCTACTTTTGCTAACATACATAAAGCATCAAGGTAGAGGGAACTGAGATGATTGAAACTCCAGCAGCATAAACTTTCTGACAGGATTAGTCTAGCAGTGCAATGGCCTAAAAAACACAGCATATCTGATAGAAAGGAAAAAAAAAAAAAAGGTTCATAGGCCATGGTTACTTTGTAAATCGAATACTCTGAGTTGATAAACTTTAACAGGTTAGTCATTAGTCATTACACTTTCAACATCATACAATATGACAAGCACACAAATAACTGAAATCCAAAAGATGCGGCAAGACAAGCATATTAGTTTAGAAATTGACAGGACCATAACAAGCAATGTATTGATTTTTTGTGGAAAACAAACATGCAAACATAATAGTTCAAAATTATGAAAAAAGCAAAAATTTAGGAAGGTAATATCTTATGTATTTTAAAGAAATTCCATGTCTCTAATACCTGTATATTGTCACCACGAGGGTGCTTTCGAGCTCCCTTCTCTGGAACATTGACTATCTGCACAAAAAGATATTCAAATTTCGATTCTCATTAGAAACCAAAACAAAATCACGACATACTTCACCTGAGGCCATCAAATGCTCATGATTGATTAGATTTAATTAAAAAAAATGTATTTACAATGTTCAGCAAAATAGAAAACATTCACCACATGAATAAAAATATTTTTTCCATATGCGAATGAAGGATTCCACATTTTATTCAACAACTAGCAATATAGGAAGCCTAAATGATGCCAGAAATATTAGAGATTAGGCAAATAGGGGGAAAGATCAACAGACAAGAAGAAAGAAGAAGAAGGGAGTGGAATCCACCACTAACCTCAAATATAAATAACTCAAAAACAATCCAAATCTTCATTGTTCACTATCATTCATTCTCCACTACATGAATTTAATAGATAGCACGTGACTCTTCATAGTCCTTAGTCAATACACAATGACTTTCTAAAAGACAAATAATAATCATTTACATAAACTCTAGTAGACACATACATGAACAATAACTAATAAGTCTAGAAACACATTGTAACACATTCCACATATATAAACACGTAACTAAGGCTTAACAAAAACCAACTATTAAAAGCATAATTAATATTCGAGTAGATTTTTGACTGTAAACTAGGTAATGAACTATTCAAATATAGGAGGTTGATGCATCGCTCCTTTGTCACTAAAGCTCTGTCATTAGAAAAATTTTGTTTGACGACCCACGATTCTTGAAACATGATAATTAAACAACAGATTATCAGGAAGCTGAATAAATAATTATATAATTTGCCAAACATCAAGTCTCTGGTAGAATGCTTTTAAATACAGCATAGGTAAACTAAGTTTAATTGCTCTATAATTAAAATGATAAAAGACAGGATTGATCCACCAATTATCATTTGGTGAAGACAGTCCGAGGATACCATCTGCCAAGAATCAACACTACACAGATAGCATTTTTTATATTTTAAAGCAAGTCAGATAATGGACTCAAAAGCATAAAAAGTCAAATCATGAATGCAGTATGTTCCCATTGCTGAGCTCAGATGAATGAAGACATCTATCCTAGGATTAAGGTAAAAGTTTAGATCTAAGTATCGCTCTAACTTGTTGCAAAGTTTTGGGTGCTTCCATGTGCAGCATCCGTTCTAGGGCCACAGACATGTTTTCTTGCATATAAACTTTTGAGCACACTGTATGACTCAACATGGGCTGAGATCAAACCTACTACTCACAAATCCAGTTCTACTTTTCATAATCATTGTTATTCTAAGCTAAGACAAGCACAAAAATAAGGTACTACAAAACACAAACTGACATAATCAGTTAGAGTCCTAAAGTAAGAATGATTATGGCAGTTTTTCCTTTTAAGGACAGCTTTGGAATCCATACCTCAAAATTCAGAAGTCCCATTTGTTCAGATAAAAATAACCTATTATATCCAAATTCAAACTTTAATGGATAAGCAGTATATAGATCATTTTGGTGCTTAAAACTTGGAAATTTCATCCAGAAATAATTCCAATGAAAAACGAGATACATTAATACGTTTGTCTAAAGCTGCAGAAAAGTGACTTTCTAATATACATTCTAATGAATGTCTTCATTTTCATTCAACCTGAAGCACCTATGCAACTCCCTATCCCTGCTATGGAACTGCCAGGACTTGACTCTCTAATGATTTATAAAATCAAAAAAAGGAAAAAAAAAATCATGTTGACTGACACATGCAAGGCACATGTCTAGTGTATATTTAATCGTCCTACAAAATTCATTCATTAGAAGAAATGGACATCCAAGATCACAAGTTGAGGAGCATCACCACCATCATTAGCCAGCACAAAGAGGTCATATTTTTTGTGCTTATTAATTTCCTGCCCTCTGGGCAAATCAGTAAGGTTGCTCCAATGCGACCTTGGTGTCACAAGTTCAAAACACAAAACTAGCCTCTCCTCATGCAAGAGTAAGGCTGCATACATCTGACCCTCCAAACCCTGCACTAGTGGGAGCCTCGTGCATTGTGTGCCCTTTTTTTCTTAATTTCATGCCCTCAGAACCATCAGTTATCAACATACATACGCTTATGACTATAGAGCTACATCAAAGGACAGGAAAGTAAGTTATCTATTCTTTCTTTCTTTTTTAATTTACCAGCAGTCCTCTTCCAAAATCATATCATTCCTATACTTCCACCAGCCAAATATACTTAACCATCAGGACAGAGTCCTCTTTATATGCTTATATAGAGTACACTGTGATTTATAAGTTTTTTGTCAATTTCTCGTTATCTGCCAACAATATATCCATTTAATCCACAAAAATTTGAATCCAAATATACAGGTCGTCTGTTAATTATGATTGTTAGTATAACTACAACAATCAACTAAGTCAAATGAAGAAAAAAAGGAAAAAGAAAAAGAAAAAAGCAAGCCTGCTATTCCTCTTACATTAAATGTTAATAAATAAAATGAATAAGCTCACAGATCTACAATTCAATCAAAGGGCACTACTTAAATGGACCTATTATGAAAGCATAATAACCTTATAATATCACACAACAAATATGAAAACTTTACTTCTATTTTATTAATCATTATTGGGGATAGTATCATCCAAATATGGAAAAGAGAACTTAAAGACAATTGCTATATGATGATTGTTGTTATGCTATATGATGATTGCCAGACAATTGCTATATGTTTTATGGATAGGAAGTGGAATACCGCAGAGCTCTTAAATATGGCACCAAAGGTCTCAAACACCATGCACATTCACATGAAGTACAATTTTTAAGTGATAAATACATATGAAACTAAAAGAAATAATAAGGCGTGATATATGACTTACAGTTCCTTCTAGCATTTTCAGTAATGCCTGCTGAACACCTTCACCAGATACATCTCTACTGATATTTAGGCTCTCAGCCTGCAAAGTTAATCATTTCTAAATCCTGTTAATAAGATGTAAATGAAGATATAAGTAAATCAATAACTAAATCAATGTGAATACCTTCTTAGTTATTTTATCAACTTCATCAATGTATACTATGCCTTGTTGAGCTGCTTGCACATTGAAGTCAGCAACCTAACACATTTAAAAGAGAAGAGTGTAAGTCTGAAGGTTTGAGGTGCATTTGCAAAATAAATAGAACACAAGAAAGTACGATGACTCAGCATATTCTTGAAGCTTTTAGGATTAACAATAGCACCATATCTAGAGCTAGATATGGGAAAGTATAAAAATGTATTTGGTAATTAGTAATTAGATCACTAGCCACAGAATGGAAAAGTATTAACAATAGTAAGTGATCTCCTTGGTGTGCCACAAAATGAGAACTATTGTTGCCTTAAGGATATATTAAGAGAGGAGGGAGAAAGAGAGAGAGAGAGAGAGAGAGTTCTACCAGAAATAGAATAAGACAAATGAAGTGGATGCTTGCTTCTAGAGTGACATTCCAGGATTTCATTAGTAACGTACACATTGTTGGACAGACTAAAATGTTACGAAACAATTAGTTTCGATATATAAGATAAACATTGCACATGTGAGAAAGTTATGGTTGCTCATGCTCATTTTGTGTGACTAGGAAGGCCAAATTACAAATGAAACTACAAAAAGTTCGCTAATAGAGAATAAAGTGAGAGAGCACCAATCAAAATATCAGGTATACATCCAATAAAGACCAAGGGTTGCCAAGAAAGATAGATGCTCAGATCTATACGGTAGGGCCAGGAACAAGAAGGATAATATCTATTGAAGCATATATGATAATTGCAAGTATTCATTTGATTGAGTTGCAATTGGCTCAGGATTTAGCAAACATCAAGGAAGAATAAATGAAAACAGCCCTCAATTAGATTGGATGCAGTCTGTTGGCATGTTTAAGAAGAATGAATTCGTTAAGAAAAAATAAAAAAAAAGATGAGATGACAGAAAAAGGGGGAAAAGAAAATTCGTGTCAATGGGATACGCTGCACAAGATAACCAGGGGTAGCTTGTTTTAGAAAGGGAGACTAGATCATGTTCCAATGGCATCATAATAACAACAATGAAGGGAAAGTGGTATCTCAGCCTGTATTCACTTGATGAGATTTTAAGGTGCAATACGCAAGAAAAGACAGCAAGAAAGTAAAGACAAAATGCTGATATATTGTACAAGTAATGATACTTGGATTATAAACAGAGGTAACATGAGAAGGTTCAAAACTTTCCAAGTACTATGTCACAAATATTTACATATTTGGATCATTATTTTATTTGGCAATGTCCTATATCCTTGTGAGGACACATACAGGCGTGTTTAATCCCACATCAGCTATGCATTGGGTAGATCGCAGATACTTATACAGAGCCCAAAGAACCCAAATAACACCTTTCGACTAGCCTTTTTGAATGAGGTCCTGAGTTGTTATAGTACTTCAGCAATATCCTTCACATACCTTTAGCATGGTTTTCGTGTAGCCAATTTATCAAAGAAAAAGCCTAGCAACTCAAGATGCATTATGTACATAAACAATTAAACAACTTCCGCCTTCGGAAAATAATAACTGAAAGCACCAATGACTGGTGGAGCAAACTATTACTCTAGCAGTCCAGTCAATTGCATTGCATCAGCAAGCCCAAGAGTGTCCTGGTACTGTTCATACATTTCATAGGAAAAGTACCTCAGAAAACAGCAAAATTACATACAAAGGAAGAAACTGAAAATATCATATTCAGGACCTAATAACTGCATTTCTTAAATCTCATTATGTTATATAACTTTAATTGCATAATTGATTGACCAATTGAATTTTTTTCAAGTAACGCATACAAGTAAAAACATATTTTTGAAACCATTAACAGGAAAATCCTGTTACGTTCATGAGAAGTGTAAATATCTCAATATCTCCAATAGAATTATACAGGCTAGATGTCAAAAAACTAATGACAGCATTCTTGCAAAGAAAAATGAATAATGCCGCAATTCAGATTACAGTTACCATACTATGCAATGGTAATAGTTACATATTTTGCATTCAATTCTCCTCAATATCACGGACAATCAGATAATCCAAGCTAGTAATATAAAGCATCTGAATAAGAGAATATCCAAAACCATACCGTAAGCAACTTGTATAATATTGACTCAACATCCTCTCCAACATAGCCTGCCTGTACAAATATTTGTCCGTTTTCAGTTTAGTACTGCAATACCAAAAGCAAACAAAAAGACATGCACATAAGCTAACTGTGGTGTGATAGCAACATGTGTGTCACATTATTATATACCAAGCAGGAATTGCTTAGTTACATCTTCTATAAACAAAGCATGTAATCCAATATGCAGCTACAAGCCTACAACAGTTCAATATTCCTCAGTTACTTTGCTGTTAAAGCCTTCAGCATTTCCAAATATCAGCTAAGTTATATTATTCTTCATATTCTTATTACTTCACAACTTGCAACTTCACAATTCACATACAACATAGAGACACATAAAATACACATATAAAAGCTCACATTCTGCTTGTCACCAGTAAAATTTGTTTCTGATTCTCCTTTCTTTCTTGTTCTCCTCTTCTTCGCTTACCTTTTTAATGTTTTATTATTTTGCTTTACAATTTTACAATTACAGCAAATCCTTAATCTTTGGTCCCTATATGTTTCGTCAAAGGACTCACAAAGAGAAGGGGAAGATCTCGAGTGACATAGATGGAAGATGTGAAACTGCATATGAAAAGGCTTGAAGTAACACCAAAGGTCACCCTAGATAGGAATACTTGGTAACTTAATATTCATAAGAGTGATACCAAATTATTAGCAGAAGGTTTGATAATTAAGATTATGGATTATAATTGCCACCTTCTTCTTCTCCTTTCCTATCCCACCAGGGGAAAAACTTTGAGATATAGCAAGGGTTGTCCCTACATGACTTGTCTTTTTGCTGGTTTTATTTACAAAACCTATCAATGATCAGCGCCTCTCACTAATCTAGTAAGTTTCCTAAACATGTAAAGAAAGTCTGCCCACCCTCAAAATCTAGCAAGGGCAAAGGTTCTGTCCCTAGCTAATTTGTTTATGCTCTTTTTTCTGTATCAACACCAAGGGACTCTTGGTGCACTCAAAAGGCAGTAAGAGATTAGTGCAAGGTATATTTCATGAAACTAATAACCGTTCTGCAATCAACTGATCAAGTAAAATTAAAATTAAATTGCTCTGTATTAATACAATACCTTTCATAGCACATATAGCTACTAATCTTCATAACAACCAAAATTATTTCTCCCACCACAAAATAAATAAATAAAGCATACAATGGAATGCTCCATAATTTAGTTCAAAAACCTTCAAGATAAGCATCATACATACTGAGATATATTAATGGCGGAAAACAAATCATGCAAGCTAGGCAGGCTCCAAGATCAGAGAACCCATAAAAAAATCCAACTAACCATTGATATATATTTTTGAACACTTGAAATCTAGTAAAATATTTGGGTTGTGTCTTCCAGAGGCATCTAACTTTGTCATAAGCCCAATGTATGTGAAGCTTAGACACTCCTCACCTAATATCTAATTGAAAAGCTCATAAGCTCAAAATACCTTTTAAAACGTTCCACCAAGGAATACTTAGTGCAACACTAATAAAAAATAAATAAATGAATAATTCAAACACTATGTAAGCTGAAATGTGCTGTCAAAGAATTATATAGGCTGAAATATAAGCTATGATCCAACTTTGACATCAGAAAGAATTTTTCTCTTCATTATTGTTTCATTGCAACCTCGCAAAAGTATCATTCTTTTAAAACTAAAAAGTTTGAAGCTCAAACAAAGAATGTTTAACAAAAAGAGTAATGCCTATGATTGTCATCAAGAAATGCTGAGCAGATGACAGAATTGATGTAAAAATTGCACTCTTTCTCTCAAAGGACCTTGTTCACGAGGATCTCATAGATCAAAATGAATTGCTACATAAACTGGCCTTGACTCTAATTTCTAAATATATCATCAGATGGTGATATGTTTTCTTCCCAATTACAGAATTTTCTTATGATACATGCATAAAAGATCAAAAGTAGACCAAAACAAGCACATCAGAATGTGTATGGAGCAGGTAAAAATGTTCTTGAATTTTCTTTCAGCTTTTATGCTAAATGTGCAAGATTTTAAATAGAGGAATCATTTATAAGTTAATTTAAAATAATCAGAGGATAAGAATATCTTAAGAAAATCATAAATACATACTGCAAGAAAAATGAATTAACAAATCTAAAAATCAGGAAACCACAACAGCAGAGTTCCTTGGGCTAGAGGGTTACACTATGAAAGAATATTTTTTTATTTTCAACATAGTAAGTAACTAAAAGAACATAAGTGCACTTACCTGTGTCAGTGTTGTTGCATCCGCAATAACAAATGGCACATTCACAAAGCGAGCTAATGTCTTTGCAAGTAATGTCTTCCCTGTCCTTACAGACAATAAAACAATTTATACGTAGGCCAGGCCATCAAAAAATAAAATACAGTAGATAATTCCCTGTTACTTCTCATGATGATAGATAGGACATAATAAGTGCAGCATGTTCGGCAAAACCATCACATCAGAAAAATGTAAACCGTACCTGAGCCAGTAGGGCCCATCAAGAGCACATTGCTTTTGTCTAACTCTACATTATCGTCATCATCATTTTCAGGCTCAAAGTTCCCTGAATCAGCTCCAGATCTGTGTATTTTCAGTAAATTCAGCTCAGCATGAGCCGTCAGAAAACATCACCAAGAATGAGCAAGTTTTTGATACTTATATATAACACCCACATACACTTGAACTTAAAGAAAAGACATATAACAAAACAAACATAAGCCATAGGATTAGAGCAGAAAATGAAATAGATATAGGAAGGTTAAATGGGAACAGACCCTTTCTGTAAAGATGCATGATGGATTCTCTTATAGTGGTTGTACACAGCAACAGATAGCACCTGCAATTTTTAAGTGGATTACCAGAAAAAAATCATTACAAAAAATCTCATCATTATTATTAAGATGGATAATTTCCCATTGTTGGTTTAACCACATAAACACAATATCCAATAAAAAGAATAAAGAAACCAAAGATGAGACTTGGTATCTTGAGAAACAAAACCAGATATTATGGTGCATTCTGTTTGATCATGACAACAAGGAAGGTTAATTAAAAAAAGAAAGTAGACTTGTGCAAAGCACTAGGTACCCAAAAACAACAGTAAACGTTAGAAGAATACATATTGCATGAACTAACATCCTGCCTTCTACAATCTTCAGTAAGTATGAATGTTCACTAGCCTATTTGATTCTTATAGCTCACTTATTAGCAAGGAGAAGGCTAGTTGTCCTAAGCCATAGTTACCTTTTATTTTACTCCTACATGCAAGTTAAAAGGATTGTCAGCACATTCCCTTGCAAGAACCAATCTGTTTTCGGGTTACACTAGGTAATTTGCTGAAACACAGACCTACTGCATAATAGAAACATACTATCGAGGCTATTCTGAGTGACTTTGGAATTAAAAAGTTTATTCCAAAACACATGCTAGAGAAAGTATGAATCTTGCTTTTCAGAGAAACCTAATTTGAAAAGAGAACATTTAAAAAAAATAAAAAAAGCTCCCAACCTTTATTCTAGGAATCTAAAAGATGATAACATGATGTATTTTTTTCACAATGTCTTCATGAAAAGTCATGATTCTTTACTCTAGAACTGGGACATGGAAGAAAGATGAGCAATTTGATATAAGAATATCAACTTGAAGACCTTGAGTGAGAATTGGTGTTGTCGGGTGGAAGATGAGGTTATTTGGCGAACTGTTCGGGCGGAGAGATGAAGACCAAATCTGAAATCTTTCTCCATTATATCCCTTTAAGTCAGTTTGATAGGTGGGTGTAGGCCCCAAAGAAACTTTTGGAAGATACAACAATCCTCCACCACGCAATCACCATTTACATGGTAGGAATGGTGTTTATTGTCCGCATTATGTACTATGGAAAAATTGGAAAAGAAATGGAGGGGGAAAAGGTCACTTTTTCAAGAAACAGGCACATTTATAATTAGGAAAAAATCTTTGATCAGTAAACAGACACATTTATAATTAGGAAAAAATCTTTGATCAGAATGCTCTCCAGTATCTTCCGAAGTCTTTAGACTTTGTGATGGAAATTATTTAACTTACATTCAATAACTAAAACCAAAGAATCGATTTCTTGTATTTAAATTCTACTATATCTTCTATTCCTGATAAACAAGTTCAACGAATTTGCCAAGAAAGTGATAAAAAAGCTACCTTTTTAGCACGATCTTGCCCGATCACGTACTTATCGAGCCCCTTGCAGATCTCCTTGGGCGTGGGCAAATCCTTCCCCAAATTAGACCCGCCCCACCCGTCCTTCCCCCCGAATCCACCACCACCACCACCGGTCCCCTCTCCTCCCCCGCCCCCGCCGGGCCCGGCCACCCTCACCACGTTCAAATTCGGCGGGAACGGCGGCCCGGGCGGGGTGTGCACCGCCAATCCATTACCCTCCGGCAGGCCTGGCATGGGCGGCCAGTTCTCCGGCGGCTCCCCGCCGTATGAAGACCGCAGCGCCTCCCAAAAGGAGGTCTTTAAGCGATTCCCCTGCTCCTCGTCATCCCCGGCGCCGGCGGGCCTCTCCCTCTCGGAGTCAGCGCCCCGAACGCGGCCGATCTCGACGAAGGTGCCCTGGAGGGGGACGAGCTTGTGGGGGCGGAAGTAATAGGCGGTCTTGCAGCTGGGGCAGACGTTGAGGGCCTGGTAGCCGCCGCGGTCGCCGGCGCCGGCGATGGAGGGCGGGGAGCGGTTAGAGAAGAGGACGTCCATATGCTTGGAGCAGCGGGGGCAGTTGGCCTCGGCGCGGATGCGGCGGGTGTGGAACTCGTCGGCGCCGCCGGCCCACTTGTGCCGCTCCTGCCCGTGCGGGATGCCGGGGGGGCGGCGATGGTGGCGGCCAGAGTGAGGGGCGGCGGAGTTGGTACAGATCGGGCGGCTGGGTGCGGAAGCGACAGCGGCGGCGGCGCGAGCCGCAGGTTCTCTCAGCCTCTTCCATCGGAAAATTCCCGACATGATACCGCTCCCGAGAGCGAGAGCGAGAGCGCGAGAAAAAGGGGAGGGGGGGGGGGAGAAACGGAAAAGATAACTTGGAAGGATAAATATGGTGGGATCATTTTCTCTTTAATGTGGTCAGGCTCCGGCGTGGGGCGACGGGAGATGCAGATGTGATGGGGAGATCAGGGCCGTTCAACCGGTGTGTCGCGTACGATTTTTTTGTCGCCTCTGCTCGTCCTTGCCGCCACGTGCACCGTCGCAGTCTGGATCTGCTTCTATTGCGGTGTTTGGGCAGGCAACGCATTTGCTTCTAATGCGACCACATGCAAGCGCTTAAGCAGTCACTGGCTGAGTGATATCCGAGTCAAGCATGGTCCCTCTCTTTTGTTTTTTTTTTTCAAACTACCCAAGATTTCAGTTACCATATTAGACCAGTCATGAAGTGATGAATGGATGGATGATTGGTAGCACTAAAAAGTTTGTAATTTTAAGATATTTAAGAACATTGGAAATCTTGTACCTGGGCATGGCAGATGTGTACACTGGCCATAGAGTTGACGCCATGGCTCCATAAGATTGAAGGAATAAAATTTCATAATTAAATTATAAATTATAAGTTTATTAATTATATTACATATCAAGGGCAATCAGATTCTTTCTAAAAAGAAAAAGAAAAAAAAAAACTATAGTGTATAATTTTGGAACCTCTTTCACAACCTTAATTTTGATGGACTAGCAAAAATGATGAACAACCCTTTCTCACTACTCATAAAGGGTCCATATAACAAATATATATAGCTACTTAAGCTATTCGTAGCTACTAAAATTGGTTCCCTATACATTACTGGAATGTTATCCTTGTATACAGCACAACTAAGATGGGATTCATGTGATTCCACCTCTACTTTTTTTTTTTCTCATTTTTGTCTATCAAACACCTCTTGGCAAGATTCAGCGGTTTACCTCCTTTCCTTCTGATTTCGTAGATGGCTATATTTATTGCCTGCTATTACTTTAAGTGCATTAAGAATCAAGGTATAATATGTAATTCATGGTGGAATGGCATAGCTCAAGTTCACATTAGTACAATGGTATAAGCTTATGACTCTATACTTTTTTTCTAACTGACTTAGAAGGGTCAATCTAATTGCAGTTTACACATTACATGGCCAACAATTGGCTTTTCAAATAGAGCACAATCCATACTACTATGTATTTACTTCTAATAATCAACTTTTCTAATCAGCAAAATAAAACATGGATTAAATACAAGCCAGAAATAAAATGTGCCAAAAAATGAAGCCTAATTAAAAACTTTGTACGAGATTACATTTGTCGCTTCTTTTTTTTTTTTGCACTTATTAGACCAGTTCCTTTCAGTCATAATAAACAAAATGCCATAAATGCATGAGCAAAAAAAGGAGTTGCAAGAATGATAAGTCAATTATCAAACATAAAGCATTCTTTGTGACATCTCTTTTCCTTTTTACCCTTACTAGAGTTGTCATCCCGAACAATTATTTAAATATAGTGTCTGATTTGGCACTATTTCTTCACTTACCTTCTATCATAACAAGAATTATAGCACTTAACCTGAAGAACATTGCATTGAATAATGACTAATAAGCATTTTCTTACCCTTCATCCCAATCTTAGTGCTATACTATCTATGCAATTTATCCTCTCTTGCTAGCAAACATGCCATTGGATTTTTTTCTTCTTCTAACATGAACCATTGTATAAATCTATCCATGCCTTATGATATTTCTGCATTATTATGTAAATGGTGTCAAATTAAATAGGATAGTTTTAATTATGTCTGCTATTTTCACAACGCTACAAATAAAGGAAAAAAAATGCTATTTGTTCTTCTTTATTCATGATACCAAATGTTCCATCCATGATTTAAGTATTGCAAGCACGCTTGTTGTATTGGTCACCAAGTCAATGTTTGGAATCATGTTTGTTTGTGCTAGCTAGTAGCTACATGGCGACCCTTAAGAGTGTAATGGTTTGGTCATTTAGTATAGAAACCTATATACCGGCAACCAAATGATATGCAAAAAAAAAAAAAAATAAAATTATAATCCTCAAAACAAAGGTGCGGTGCATCTTAATAGTGAAACCTACTTTATGAGCAACAAAGTAAATCCCTAAGCACACAAGAAAAACCACATGCTCCAATAGATTTTCTAAGGCCCTGTTTGGAGGAGCTTTTGGAGGGCCAAAAAGCACTTTCTGGCCCTCCAAAAGTACTTGTAGATAAAAAATGGTGTTTGGTAAAATTTTCGGAAAGCTGTTTCAGCTTTTGCGGAAAGCTGAAAACAGCTTTTGGGGAGAAGCTCCAATTTAGAGCTTTTCGAAAATACTATTTTCAGTTTTGTCGGAAAGCTGTTTTTTAGACCAAAATACCTCCATTTAAATCACACTTTTCCCCCCAAAACCCTTATCCCGCCTCTTCCTTTCTCCCTTTCCCTCTCAATCTTCTTCTTCCTTTCTCTCTATTTGTTAGAGAGATAAATGGTCATTAGAATGATGAAAAATTAATTTACACTAATAATTATAATATTTTATATATTTATTATTGTATTATACTATAAATATAATATTATACTATATCATAATACATTGATATGTTATGTTTAATAATTTAATATTATATTAAATTATTATTCTATAATACATAATGTTATAGTACTATATTATAATAATATTATATTACATTACATTAATATTATACTATATTATATATTTATGTGTTAATACATATTATATTTTATTATGCTCTATTATATAATACTGGTAATGTCCTTTATGGTTATTTTGTCACACAAAAGTACTTTCTCAGTTTGTTTACCAAACACATGTTAAAGTGCCACAGCACTTTAGAAATGTAGTTACCAAACAGCAAACAGCTTTTTATAAACGCTCTACTTCCAAAAGCTCTACTACTAACAGCTCCTCCAAACAGAGCCTAAATCTAATAGATATATATAATAACTTGATATATAGATGTAAACACTATGCACACGAGATGACCATTATCCAATGCCTCATAGCCTACATATTATACATGTCCTATGTTTTACCACACCCAGCCTAGATGGACATGGATGCCAAAGCACTGATCTCACAAGTTTTAATACACGACCATCACCGACATAAAATGATTTAACTAGCATTGAACTAGGGCTACCTTCAAGAAATAATGATGTTTAGCGATGACATCATAGAAAAAAAAAAAAGAACATGGAAAGAAATTAAGAGACATCACATTAGTAATTGTGATGGCAACTAGATGATAGACATTGTTGTTGAATGGAGATTGGTTAGCTGATTCCTTCTGGTTTGATAATATCAATCCTTGATGGGATAGGGCTCTATTTTCTACTGTTTTATGGTACCTTTAAAACTTGAAACTTATACAATTTAGAGAATAGGAGTCTAAAAAAAATGAATGCTTCCAATACTTGGTGCAATGCAAATAAGTAATTCAAAACTATATATCATGAAACAACTTCAAAGCAACATGTACGATGGGTAAGATGGGAACCACCCCCTCCAAACTAATTTAAGATAATGATCCTAATTCTGTAATCTCAGGTGAAGCAATGGTAAAAGCAGTCATAATCCTCAGAAAGAATACTAGACAATATTTGGCAGCCAAAGGTATACCTCCAATCTTAGACTCCTCTCTCTTTGCCGAGATTTGGGCTTTTAGCGTACGTGGCCATGTTTCTGATGCATCGACTCAAATCTCTTGCAGGTGATAATAATTTGAAGGTGATTGCCTCAACTTGCTCGTTATTATTAAAAAGGATGAGTACATCCTTTCCAACCTCAACACCTTCATCCTTGTTAGAATAAGTGGCTCATATTAAGTGGTATTCTTATTTGAGTGGTACACTGGTATTCTAACGGAGCGGAGCGAAGCGACGAGATATATTTATCTTTGGGATAATTATGTAATATTTTATTTTACCAGGGATGCTGATAGGGATTGGGACTCCAGGGTTAGGGTTTAGCTATAAATATCTTGTAACCCTTGTTATTTTGGTGATAGTGAAAGTTACGGCCGTTTCGCTCCCGTGGACGTAGGCACATTGCCGAACCACGTAAATTCCTGTGTTCTCTTTTCTTCTTCCTCTTCCTCTCTCAACTCTGTGCATTGTTCTGTTCGCCGTTTGGATCCTGTATTTTCCGCAACAATTGGTATCAGAGCTGCAAGGTTGAAAAAAAAAATTGTTTTGGACTGCCGTGGGTGCGGTTCTTCGTGGGGCGCTTCTCTTTGGGGAGCGTGAGTTCTGCCTTGAAGGCAGCGACGAAACGAAGGAAACGTGAAGAGGTTTTCTTCCCTGTGGCGGCCGGGGTTTTGGGTTTGTGTCTTCTCTTCCGAGAGCCAGAAACGTGAAGAAGTTTTTCTGCTTCACGGTGGGTTCCCAAGCGGAATCATCTCTCCCGTGGGTTCCTAGGTGGCATCCTTCCCAAGCCGTAAACAAAAAAAAAAAAAAAGAAGAATCGTGGGTGTTTTCCTTCATGCGAGGAGAAGGGTCTTCGGCGTCTTCTGCAAGGTTGGTTTCACAGGAGGGGTTGTTCCAAGCCGTGGGAGGTGATTCACGTCAAGGAAGGAAAAGGGGAGAGTTTCTTCTCTCTCCCAAGTGTTTCACGTGGTGTAGGACGCCTTCCCCAAGGCGTCTTCTTCCCCAAGCCCTCTTCTTCCCGTCACGTGGGCTTCTGGTTGTTTTTTGCGGTGGCTCCTGAGAAAGAAGGTTTTTCTTCTCCAACGAAACAAGATCCTTTCCCTTTTCCCGTGTGAGGGTGCCGTGCTCCTGGTGGATCCTGAGAACAGGAGGAGAGGAGAACCCTGATCGGCCGACCGTGGCTGTGCCCCGACCGAGCGAAAAGGAGAACCCAACCCGCCGAGAGCTCCGCCGCAGGTGCCCCACCATTGTCCGTGCGCCGCCGTCTGCTGCGTTTTCACTGCGCTGCGCGACAGATCCAGAAGAGGAGTCTCTCCCGTGCGCGCATTCTGACCTAAGAGGAGAGGGGCGTTTCTGGTATTTTTTATTTTTATCAGATCCTATTTTCTCTAATTTATTTTGCAAAAAGATAAGGTTGTAGGGATGTCTTCTGCAAAGTTCGATGTGATAAAGTTCGATGGAACTGGAAATTTCGGACTATGGCAGAGGAGGGTGAAGGATCTGTTAGTATCACAGGGTATGGTGAAGGCCTTGTATGGAAAGAAACCAGATGATATGGATAATGCAGAGTGGAAGGAATTGGAGGCTAAGGCTGTTTCAAATATACGACTTTGTCTGGCTGATGACGTGATGTATCATGTCATGGACGAGGAATCACCGGCAGCAATTTGGTCAAAATTGGAGAGTCGGTACATGTCCAAATCGTTGACGAACAAGCTCTATCTTAAGCAGAAACTGTACGGTCTTAAGATGACAGAGGGTGCTGATTTAAGCCAACATATCAACGTGTTCAATCAGATTATCAGTGATCTGCAGCGAGTTGATGTGAAGTTTGAAGACGAAGACAAAGCATTGATGTTATTGCATTCTTTACCCGCTTCTCCTACGTACGAAAATTTGGTTACAACTCTGACGTGGGGAAAGGAGACCCTAGAGTTAGAGGACGTCATTGGAGCCTTGTTAGGTTTTCATCAGAGGAAGAAAGCCAGTGCTGAGAGTTCTCAAGGAGAAGGCTTAGTGGTGAAGGGTAACCAGGAGCGTGGAAGAAGCAACACAAGGAATGGATCAAATCGCAGTAAATCTCGATCTAAATCCAGGAAAAAGAAGAGCATAACGTGCTACAAGTGTGGAAAACAAGGTCACATAAAGCGGAATTGTCCTGAAAAAGGGAAGGGTAAAGATGATGACAGATCTGAAGGGTCCAAGTCTGCAAATATAGTAAAAGAAGATACAGAGAGCAGTGACGGTGACATACTTTCAGTTTCGTCCAGTTCAGATCATCTCGCTGATTCTTGGATTCTGGATTCAGCATGTTCCTATCACATGACGCCCAATAAAGATTGGTTTGACACCTACAGGTTAGTTAATTCTGGTTCTATTTTGATGGGTAATAATGCATCTTGCAAAGTCATTGGAATAGGGAATATCAGAATTACTATGTTTGATGGTGTGGTTAGAACGTTGTGTGATGTTAGACATGTTCCAGATTTGAGAAAGAATCTAATTTCATTGGGTACCTTAGACTCTAACGGGTTTTGTTACAAGTCTCAAGGTGGAGTAATGAAGGTTAGTAGAGGTGCTATGACAGTGATGAAGGGGCAGAAAGTAGCAGGGAACATCTACAGGTTGATAGGGACTACTGTTGTAGGTGGAGTTGCTGCTGCAGAATCTGAGTCTGATAATACAGTCTTATGGCATATGCGTTTGGGTCATATGAGTGAACGTGGTATGCTGGAACTGCATAAAAGAAATTTCCTGAAGGGTATTAAAACTTGCAAATTGGATTTCTGTAAGTATTGTGTTCTTGGAAAACAGAACAAGGTTCAATTCAGGACTGCCACGCACAAGACAAAGGGTATTCTTGACTATATTCATACAGATGTTTGGGGACCAGTCAGAGTAGCATCACGGGGTGGACATACATATTTCGTAACTTTTATTGATGATTTCTCGAGAAAGGTCTGGGTGTACTTCATGCAGCACAAGTCAGAAACGTTTGCCAAGTTCAAGTTGTGGAAAGCTGAAGTAGAGAATCAGACAGGAAGAAAGATCAAATGCCTCAGGTCAGACAATGGGACTGAGTACACAGATTCAAAGTTCATTGAGTTTTGTGAGCAGCATGGGATTAAGAGACACTTCACAGTACGCAAGACACCTCAGCAGAACGGTGTGGCGGAAAGGACGAACAGGACTATAGCTGAAAGAGCACGGTGTCTTAGGTTAAATGCAGGGCTTGCAAAGAACTTCTGGGCAGAGGCAGTGAATATGGCATGCTTCTTGATTAACAGGTCACCTAGGGCAGCACTAGATGGTAAGGTTGCAGAGGAGGTATGGACAGGTAATGAGGTAGACTACTCAAGTTTGAGAGTATTTGGATGTCCTGCCTATGTGCATATTCCTAGTGAGGAGAGGTCAAAGCTAGACCCGAAGTCCAGACAGTATATCTTTCTGGGGTATCAGAAAGGGGTGAAAGGGTACAAGCTTTGGGATTCGAAGGCAAACAAGGTGGTGATCAGCAGAGATGTGGTTTTTGATGAGAAAGCCATATTGAAAAGTACTCAAGAAGAAGAGAAGCAGATGCCAGAAAGTTGCAGCAGCAATAAGCAGGTGGTGCAGGTGGAGTTAGAGAGTTCTGTCAAGGAGAATAATGTTCAGGATACAGAGACGTCTACCTCAGCCGATCAAGAGCAACATAATATAACCACAGACAGACCCAAGCGTACTATCAAGCCACCAACTAGGTATGGTTTTGAAGATTTGGTTTCCTATGCATTAATCACTAGCAGTGGAGATCCTACTACTTTTCAGGAGGCAGTACACAGCCAGGAGAAGAGTAAATGGATGGGTGCTATGATGGAGGAGATGGAATCTTTGAATAAAAATCAGACATGGAAGTTGGTGGAGCTTCCAAAGGGGAAGAGAGCGATAGGATGCAAGTGGGTGTTCAAGAAAAAGGAAGCAGTATCAGAAAAAGAAGGGGAAAAGTTCAAGGCACGTCTGGTAGCAAAGGGATACTCACAGAGAGCTGGGATTGATTATGATGAGATTTTCTCCCCAGTGGTCAGACACACTTCCATCAGGGTAGTGTTGGCATTGGTAGCACATTACAATATGGAGTTAGAGCAGATGGATGTAAAGACAGCTTTTCTTCATGGTGAGTTGGAGGAGCAGATTTACATGCAACAGCCAGAAGGGTTTTCAGAACCTGGACAGGAGCACTTAGTCTGTAAATTGAGGAAGTCACTTTATGGGCTAAAGCAATCTCCGAGGCAGTGGTACAAGCGTTTTGACTCTTACATGATTCGGATTGGCTACAAGAGATGTGAGTATGACTGTTGTGTTTATGTGAGGAGCCTTGATGATGGTTCTTTTATTTTTCTGTTACTTTATGTGGATGATATGTTGATTGCTGCGAAGAGTATGAATGAAGTCAACAAGTTGAAGACTTTGTTGAGTAGAGAGTTTGACATGAAAGATTTGGGCGCGGCCAAGAAGATTCTTGGGATGGAGATTCGCAGGGACAGAGATTCCAGAAAATTGTGGTTATCTCAGGGTAGTTATATACAAAAGGTGTTGGAGAGGTTCAGCATGGGTAATGCGAAGCCAGTGAGCACACCTTTAGCGAATCATTTCAGATTGTCTACCTCACAGTGCCCAAAGACAGAAAAAGAAATTGAAGACATGTCAAAGGTTCCATATGCTAGTGCAGTGGGGTGTCTGATGTATGCTATGGTTTGTACTAGGCCGGATTTAGCGCATGCAGTTAGTGCAGTGAGCAAGTTTATGGCGAATCCAGGAAGACAACATTGGGATGCAGTCAAGTGGATTTTCAGATACTTGAGGAGTACTACAGACCATGGTATCATGTTTGTCAGACAGCAGGATGATCCTTCAGTCGTGGGGTATGTTGATGCAGATTATGCAGGAGACTTGGATGACAGGAGGTCGACTACAGGCTATGTATTCACTCTTGCAGGAGGGCCTATCAGTTGGAGGTCCATGGTACAGTCTCTAGTTGCACTATCTACGACTGAGTCAGAGTATATGACAGTGGCTGAGGCTGCCAAGGAAGCATTGTGGTTAACGGGATTAGTCAAGGAGCTGGGTGTTCAGCAAGGTGGAGTTCAGTTGCATTGTGACAGTCAGAGTGCGATCTATTTGGCGAAGAACCAGGTGTATCATGCGAGAACCAAGCACATAGATGTGAGGTATCACAAGATCAGGGAGTTGGTTTCTTCCGGTGACATATTGCTTGAGAAAGTTCACACTTCTGAAAATGCAGCAGATATGTTGACAAAACCCGTTACTGCAGACAAGTTCAAGCATTGCTTGGACTTGGTTAACATCTCTAGGTGCTAGAGAGGATGTGTTCCAACCTATCAGCGTCAGGTGGTATCCCAGGTTATTTTTTCTTCTAAGGGGTGAATATTCGTCAAAGTGGAGATTGTTAGAATAAGTGGCTCATATTAAGTGGTATTCTTATTTGAGTGGTACACTGGTATTCTAACGGAGCGGAGCGAAGCGACGAGATATATTTATCTTTGGGATAATTATGTAATATTTTATTTTACCAGGGATGCTGATAGGGATTGGGACTCCAGGGTTAGGGTTTAGCTATAAATATCTTGTAACCCTTGTTATTTTGGTGATAGTGAAAGTTACGGCCGTTTCGCTCCCGTGGACGTAGGCACATTGCCGAACCACGTAAATCCCTGTGTTCTCTTTTCTTCTTCCTCTTCCTCTCTCAACTCTGTGCATTGTTCTGTTCGCCGTTTGGATCCTGTATTTTCCGCAACAATCCTGGACTACATTACCATGATGACTAGAACTACATAGATCGAGCTACAACACATTAAGGAAACCGAGCAATGGGTCAAGAAGTTGGATGTTGGATGGAGATGTACGTGCCAAGTGTTCTAGAAATGTTTCTGCCCTATCTAGATTTTTTTTTTTTTTTTTTTGAAAATGAAAGTTTCATACATAACGTGTACGAATATAGGCAAAAAAAAATTTAAAAACAATACATCATGGAGAGCAGTAGGCAACTTCGCCTCTCCCTCCCATAAGTAGTCTCCTGAGTGGTTAGTAACAAGCCTGTCAGAAGCCATGGCTTGGATATCTCTCACCAGTGGATGGTAGTCGCCGAGCCCTCAGAAGTTTGCAGGATTCATCTAATAACTATCGCAGAGTCACCCTCCAAAAGAATGTCTCACTCCTGCAAGGCACATCGAACATAGCATAAGCTTGACCAGGCCGCTCTCAACTCTGTTCTCTGGCACCGATGTATCAAACAAGTGGCCATCTCGGGCTGCAATCATTCTGAAATCTTTTTCTATGAGAATGTGACGGTAGGCTATTGCCGTTATCAATCAAAAAAAAAAAGGAAAAAAAAAGAAAAAACACGCACAACTACACTCGATTAGTAGGCCTTGGTGATGACATCAAAAAATAAAAGGTACTCCAAGAACAAACTTCCAACTCAGCTAGTTTGGTGTTTTGATGGTGGTGGAGTCATCCGAAAGTCAAAAGGTCCATCCCACAAGCTGTTACTAATACTATTAAAAAGCAAGTAGGCCTTGAACTCCAAAACTCCAAAACTCCAGCCTAGAAAACTCCTCTTCTATTCCCTCTTTACCACCGTCCGTCACTCCTCAGTGGACTCATCATTAATTATTTCTTTCTTTTTTTTTTCTTTCTTCTCTCTCTTTTCACGCCCGCTACCTCGTTGCGTCGTGCGGTTCCCATGCGGCCTCACCCACGAGAACCCCAAGGCCCTTCCACCCTATAAATACCCTCGCCACCCCCGATCCCTCGTCACGCCCTCACTGCCGATGGCTTCGACTCCGATGAAGCGCTCCTCGAGCCCGTCCCAAACCCTAACCCTTGCCGGCGGCTCCCCAGAGGCCCTCGTCTTGGACGCCATGCGCTCCGCCGCCGGTGCCGCCGCCCTCGCCTCCGCGCCTCTCCCGCCGGTGCTCTCGCTGCCGGAGCTGAGGTTCGGGCCCGCCGTGGAGGGGCTCGCGCTGGAGGAGAAGGCGCCGTCCAGGGTGCTTTGCTGCGAGGAGATAAATGGAAGGCGGTGGAATTACGTCGTGGAGGAGGAAGGGCCCGGAAGGCTGCGGCGGGGCTCGGCGTTGAAGGCCGTCTCGTTGCAGACCCCGGCGGCTCCAATGGATGTAAGCCTTTTGATTTCTGTCCCTTTTTATCTTCTTCAGGGCTGATCTTGATACGTTTGTTGCATCTTTTAGTGAGTTTCTTGGTTTCTTTCTTTCTTTTAATTCATGTAGTTTTGTTGTCTTTCAATCCTTTGTGATCTGGAGGATTTCTTGTTGTTTTCTGTTTTATCTTTGTATTATAATCTATTCAGGGGAAATTGCTCACTAATTTGGTCTGTCTGGCTGCAGCATTGCTTCTTGTATTGAGACGTTTAAGTAATTTGTGCAATGAGTATGTCTGTAGAAAAACCTTTGCAACTGGATTTCTAATTTAATGTAATTCTTCAACCATTGCTGTGCCATAGAGCATGTATGCCTCTAGTTTATCTGACCTCGACACGTCGATTTCCTTTTGCTTTGGTTTTTGGCAAAATGTTGCAAATTGTTAGTTCATTGTGCTTGGGACTTCTTTTATAAGTAGGTCTCCTGTTATTCCATTTATACTTCTCATATTTGGTCAATTAGATCAAGGGACTAATTTGACTGAGGTTCATGGGAAGTTCAGCTAATCTGAAAAATAAGAATTTAAGAAATCTGCAAGTGGAAGGAAAAAAGCTAATATGTTGGGAAAGTTATAGTAATGAAATAGATTATTCTTATGTTAGAACAAAGGAAGAAGTTTTCAGTTGTTCTAGGTTCTCTTAATATTATCAAATGAATGCCATGACATTTTCCTTTTATGTGTATAACATTTTCCTTTTATGTTATCAAATGAATGCCATAACATTTTCCTTTTATGTGTATAACAGTGATGCAAACAAATCCCTCTCCATTCAGAAAATTGACATATTTGAGATTCAGATTGTCTTTGGAAATTCAGCCAGCTATGAAGCTTTAGAATGGGTTTTACAATTCTGGAGAGCACGTGAAAATCTTCTTTGGGATGAAAATGTCATTATTAAGATGGGTGTTTTGTAAGATATTTTGAAAAAGAGGAGGGTCTCAATTTTGGAGTATTGACACTGTTCCTAGATTTTACAGACCTATTCATTCTGCTTTAGTTTTTCAAAAACTTCAGAAGAGGATCACGAAAAAATCTTAGAGCACTCAATTGTTTATGTCATGGTTACCTGCGTCCACATATCTCCTTTATTTAATGTGGACAAGATAACCTGGTATAAAGCTTAGAATATTTTTGGTAATTTTCAGCTCATCATGTGCCAATAATTTATTCTCCATATCACTTTGCTTATATCTAGTTGAGAAAGCAGACATATGTTGAGTTCTCTTGCCTATGCTGAAATTTCAGGATATGTAAAAAGGAAAGACAAGAGGAGACAATGCTTGCTTTCTTTGCAAAAGGTTAGATGTTGCAGGGTAATGCTTATTAACTTTTTGTTGAAGGAATAATTTCCCTTGAAGAGGTGCGGTGGGGGTTTGGATTTGAGAATGAAATACTTTAGTCATATTTGGAACTTTGAGTTGGGTGATTATAAAGATACAAAATTGTAAAAGCAACAAAGCATGGTTGACTAAATTATGAATGACATTTTGGTTTCCAAAGAAGATGCACTTGATGCTTTCAAGCTTCAGCTGACTATATTGTCTTGTTGTCAGTTGCTTTTTCCGTGAAATAGACCTTTGTTTGCCTCTATAATTCTTGCTGATATGAAGGGTTTCCTTCTTCAATGAAGGACCTGTTTTTGGTAGTTCAGTGATTATTTTTGTCGTCGATAAGCCCTATGAACCACTTGTCTCAAACCATTGTGAAATGGTGGATTTTATTAGTGGTGTGAAAGAAGTTGACAACCTTTGGCCCTTTGAAATGTCCATATTTTGGCTATATGCTACCTAATTGGAATAGAAGGTTCTAGTGGGATGTTTCGCGCGATGTTGGGATGGGGTACTGAGGCGGGGCGGCACAACTGCGGAAAAACTTGGACTACCCCATTCTACAGGATTTAAAACCTTGTTGAACATAATTGCTATTGTTGTTGCCATCTATCCCACAATCAAGATTCAATTGATTAAGCTTAATGGGCTAAAAGTTATGTTGGAGCTCACATTATTACTGATTTAAGGCTTCTATTCAACATATGTTCCCATAAATTTTCTCTTTTTTTTGTCTACTACATGGTATTTGATGTTTTCATAATCATAAACATCCTTCAGAGGCTATTATTAGTGTGTGATCAAGCTTTTTAGTGATCAATTAAATGACTTTTGCATACCTTTTGTATTCCTATATTGAGGATCATGTGTGCCACCTTGCAACTTGATCAGGATTCTTAATACCAGATGCTTCCTTATGGACCTTTTATATTGTAAAATTATTACTAAATATAAATTTAAGAATTTGTTGTGGGTTGATTTCTTGATTATACATTCTTATGTTGGTTTAGATTTGCTTCTTCTATTTTAGTTGTGTAGAAAAGTATGTTGGTGATTATGATGGTGATTATGGGCATGTTCAAGTCACAAGTATCCCATGGCCATTCCTACAAGACATACTATTCATATAGTTTCTTTGAAAAAATAAAAAAGGACGGCCTAGTGCAAAGGCTCCTTCCATTGCAAGGTTTAGGGAGGGTCAAATTTATGTAGCCTTACCTCCGCGTGCAGTTCGAACCCATGACCTGTAGGTCATAATGGAGCAACTTTATTGCTGCGTCAAGCCTTACTCTTGAAAATATATATATAAAAAATTTATCAAGGGAAGAGTATGTATGGATAGTTGAACTTGAAATTATGAGTTTAATGTTGGATAGAACTAGGAAGGCAGAGAGAGATTGGGCCAAGATAATGAGGAAAAGCTAATGGATTTGAGAGGATGTTCATTAACATTTAGGGTTGAATTTACTTTACCCTGTGCGTTTTCTAGACGACCTATTATTCAGAGAAAAAGGAAAATGAGGTGGATAGAGTGTAAAACATCGGACTTACTAACAGAGGAGGACTCATTAAGTGGTTAAGCTATACTCTGTGCCTTTTCTGCATTACCTTATTTTCTTTTTGAAAAGAGAAGGTAGGAAGTGGTTATGCAACCCTTCAGCAGAACATATACTGGCTTTTACATGGCATTGCTGATTAACATTAAGTGACATCTATTTGTTCTCACTTCTTGTCATATATGAGAAGAAAAAAATATTAGATTCATGTGCAATTCGAGTATGGCAAGCATTTAATGCCTTTATTCATGTTTTCCATATATTCTTGGATTTTTTTAATTTTTGCTGCAGTATGTCATTATACTTTATAATTCATATAAGCAGAAGTAGTTGCAGATAACATTTCTTTGTATAGATTGATTCTAAAAAAAAAAATTCTTCAAAAGTGGGAATAATTGAAAGCTACAGATTCTAGCTCTTATTGCATTGTTAACGTATCATATGGCGCAGGAGTTGGTCTCATTCATAAGATCCTATGTTGTACCGGAAGGCTTTCCAGATAGTGTTACACCTTCTTATGTGCCATACATGACATGGAGAGCTTTGAAGGTATTCTTTTCTCTTTAACTTGAACATCGGATTTTTAAGTTAATTCCTGCATGCTTGTGCTACATTCATGGACAAAGGTATGCATCTGACCTGCTATCAGATTGACCATTCTCTTGATGTACTAATAAAAATCATCTCCTTTCAGCATTTCTTTGGGGGAGCAATGAGTGTTTTTACAACACGGGCACTTCTAAGTTCGGTTGGAGTATCCCAAAGTAGAGCCACTTCAGGTGCTGTTGCCATTAACTGGATTCTTAAGGTAAAGACCAGCATAAATCACGACGGTTTTGTTGTACCCTAATTTTCCAAGAAAAAAGTATTTGCTTTACAGAACATCCATAATTTTAGTTTATTTGGATGGGTAGAACTTCCAGAATAATAATCCTGACCATAAATATGCAAGGACAACCTAAGTACAGCTGGTTTCATGGTTTTTCTGTTCAAATTCAATTTCTTGTCTGGTTATTTACTTGAGCAGCTCCACTATCTTTTTGTAAATGAAATCATCGTTCTTATAGGTTCATTTTCTTCGTCATTTCAATATCTTTTGTTTAGTGTAGCTATTAAAAGGAGTATTCAGTTGTCTCCTAAATCGAACATTTTAAAATCTATGGAGACTTCTGGTACTAGGGCTCTAAAAGTTTTGATATATAGGGGCAACCTGAAAATAAAAAGTCCAGTCACATAGGTTTTTCTGGTTAAAATAATAGTGATGCAGGACAGAAGAAGGAGAGATGAGAAGAAGAAGGAGAAGAAGAAGGCAGAGGGAGAGGGCAACACAATATTCTGTATTCTCAAATCTCAATAATACAAACTATATTCTCAATGAACACAGTAATGGGTTTATATGGACAACACAAAACCCTAATAAGAGTTCACATAGAAATAAAATATTCGAAGTCATAAAATGCTGGTCGTAGAGTCCATGCAAAAATAAAAGTCCCTAATTCCTAAATAAAATAAATTTTCTAATTTCTATATTTGCACCTAAGAGAAATGCGTCTAGATTGCTTATTAAACAGTCCGCCATCAAGTAGAGATTGAAACTGCATCGATGTCATCTTTTGTTATAGTCTTGCTATTGATATTTTTGAGTCGAAATTACTTGCTTAGGTTTGATGTTGGATACTTCTTCAACTTTTGTAATTATACTTAAATTTGATGTAGTTCAAATCAGGATATTGGTTCTATGGAATATTCGTTCAATAATTTCTTTTTACAAAAGTTAGTTAAAAGTAATAATAACAAGGTTATTTTTCTTACTGGCAAGTGCATGCTTGAAAGGATGTTGCAAGATGACATGCAATGTGAGGCTTGTCCTATATGTGCCTAGTGTTATTTGAATTTGTTTTCGTCCCCTTGGTAATGGGAATAAAATTATGTTTTGCGATATGTAGTTTTATTTGAAGGGGAATTATCTGGGTGGTTGGCTGGGTCCCGGGGGAATTAGTTCTGCCAATCTTCAAATACTGTAGAAGAAAGAATGTGGCTTCAAAACAATTTTTTTTTTGCCCCTGGAAAAAAAATCATTGTATGGCATGCCATCTGTTCCACATATCCTTGGCTATGGAGTTCCTTTCTGTAGTAACTTTTGAGTTTGACACACCATAAAATATATGGGGAAACGAGAAGAAATCACTTTAATAAAAACCTTGTATCTCTTTTTGCCTTGTCTCAATCTGTTACTTCTTTTGAAAATAGGGGGCCACCACCAATCATTGTGAATTACCCAGGTCAAACTGCTAGGTAAGCACCTTCCTTTCTTGGTTGAAATTTTGAATGCAGAACCTCCTTGAAATGGACAAGAGGTGAAACCATTGGGCTATAGGTTGGGAACCCAGCTTCAACAATCTCTTACTGTTATTATCATGGTTTTTGTGCTTGCTTTTCTCTTCAAATTTTGCCTGCACCACCTTCTTCTGTGCATAAAAGAAAAAAAAGAGAGAGCTAATAGTGTAAAAATATTGAGGCATCCCTTATTTTCTTGAGAAACTCTAACAATGCCTTTTATACAATGCAGGATGGGGCTGGACGTGTTGGGAAAATGCTTTTTGCACGCCAAGGAAAAAAATTTGACTATGATCTAAAGCAGGTTATATTAGTAAACATGTTTCTTAGCACCTTTTTTTTCTATTCGGGACTGATTTCATTTGCAAATCTTATTGATGAATATAAATCGGATTGTGTTTCAGCTTCGGTTTTCGGGTGATCTCTTAATGGAGTTGGGTGCTGGAATAGAGTTAGCAACAGCTGCTGTGCCACACCTTTTTCTACCATTGGCTTGTGCAGCCAATGTGGCAAAGGTTAGCTTGTTTGTGCAGTTAGTTTTTTTTGAATTGATAAAATTTATAAAGTGGAATTTTTACATCCTCAAGATATTTATGAATATGATCCTCCTCCCCTTATATTGATGCAGAATGTTGCTGCTGTGACATCAACGTCAACACGTGCTCCGATCTACAAAGCATACGCAAAAGGTGAAAATATTGGGGATGTCACCGCTAAAGGTGAATGTGTTGGCAATATTGCAGATCTGGTATGCTATCTGCATAGCCTTTTCAACCGTACTTTTTCCTAAACACATTTGATGCTTATATGGCACACAACCCTGAAAAGCTAGAAGTAGGATGATTATCTCTAGGTAATTCTAAGGCAGAACTGTTGGCTACATTTTGTAGCTGACATTTAAAATTGGATCTCTTTTTGTCATAATTTTCTTAAAGTGAAAATTATAGTGTAGAAGTGAGATAATCTTAAAAATAATGCAAGCATGTCTTTTTGTCAGTAAAAAATGAACTGTTATTCATAATGCAAGAGAACTAGAAATAGAGGGATAAGGAAAAGCACTATATGTCAGCCCAGAAAACAACAATAATGCAAAATCTAATGAAGAACATGCTATATTTCATAGATGAGGATGTTCTACTAGTTTGATAGTTTATTGATAATTAAGATCCTGTTCCTGTTCTATATGATGACTTTTGACAGGCAAGTGCCTCTTAGTCTGCACGATTCCACTTCCTGACTTATGCAAATTCTAACATTCTCCCATATTCTCAAAGTGCCAAGGATAAAAGGTTGAGCTTGATTTATGGTTATGTAGTAGTTTGTGTAATGGGTTGATTCTTGATTGGAGGAATATTATGGGCTTTAATAGGAAAGAGGAGGTAGGATCATGGTGGAAGATGAAGTCTCCTTCCTTTCTCTCTAGATGATGATCAGTTTGGATCTTTCTTTGTTCTTTTCTTTTTATGAGGGTATGAGGACTGGTGATATATGTGTGGGTGAGGGAGTTAGAGAAAAGTGAGCAACAGTTTGTGGGTAGGTCTCTCTTTAATTAGTGGAATGACAAAGATGTGGAAAGAATATTTGAATTCTCACTCAGATAGATCTAATAGGTATATTTGATGGGACTAGACTTTAATTGGAGAAAATGTAAGAGTTTTGGATGGATATAGGCATAGAATATCTGGAGTTATTTATGTAGTTTAGAGATAAATTAGAGAGAGAAGTGGGGAGTTATAAAGAACTTCGGAGATAAAATTTACCACATTAAAATAAAGCTCCCTTGGGAACTTCTATATTACATGGAAAACACTCAACTTCTTTGCTCCTTGATCAATGAGTTCCTGTGGATCTAAGATATGAGATTTTAGCATCCTACCAAGGAGAGCAAGATTAGTCCTAATCATCCATTCATGACTTTCAAGCTTTTTGATTGGTAAGAATTCGTCATTATTCATTAACCTTGTTGTATGATATCTAACTCTTTAGCCAAGCCTTTGAATGAATGGAAATCTTACAAATAAGATATGGATATATAACAAACACATATGTATACAACACACACACACACACACATATCTATATATGCGCACACGCGCGCGCACACACACACGTGTATATATATATATATATATATACATACATACATATATATATGTGCATATATATATATCAACGTATATGTACAGATATATATCTACATATAACTACATATATGTACATATATATATATATTTCTATATATATATACATGTGTGTGTATATATATATATTTGTGTATATATGTACATATACGGATATATACGTACGTATTTATATATATCTATGCATATATATATATGTGTGTGTGTGTGTGTGTGCATAGATATATATATCAATATATTTGTACAGATATATATCTACGTATAGGTATAGATATATATCTATGTATAATACATATACACACACACACACACACACACACACACACACACACACACACACATATATATATATATATTTGTATATATAAATATGTACATATATATATATATATATATATGTCCATATATGTATATATGGACATATATATATATATTATTACAATCATAATTTTATATTATTATTGTTATAATAATAGTTATATTATGATAATATACGATATTATTATTATAATAATATTATAATATACGATTAATAATATAAATGATAATATATCAGATTATATTACGTTATATTATATTCTATTATATGATTATATTATAATAATATGATATTATTATTAAGTATTTATAATAATGTTTAATAATACCATAATATAATTTATTATTAGATTATATTCTTAATAGATTATTTCTAATCTGTTATATTATATTATATTGCTGTATTATATTACAATATTATTATATTATATTATATATTATGTTATAATTGTAATAATGTTATATTACATTGTAGTAATATGGTCTATTAATAATACATTACCATATCATGTCATATCATATTATGTTATATTATTATGTTTAAGTATTCAATATTATATTACACTATATTATAATAATATTATATAAAATAATAATATTTTAATATATAATAATATATAATATTATATTGTATTATACTTCAATATGCAATACTATGCAATATTCTTTATTGTCATTTTATCATACCAAAAGTACTTTCTTATTTTGGTTAATGAACATATATTAAAGTTTTACAGTACTTTAAAAATGTAGTTACCGAATAGCAAATAGTTTTTAATAAAAACACTATTTCTAAAAGTTCTACTTTCCGAAAGCTCTACTGCTAATAGCAATTCCAAACATGTCCTTAATGATGTTATCAATAAAACTGCATGCTCCTTTGCAGAGCATTATACACTTTGTTTGCAATTGAATATTATTTAATTTGCTGATTATTAGCATACACTACTTAGTTGTAGCTGTTGTAGTGATTTCTTGAACTTTCTGTCATGCAAAGTTGGGAACTGGACTCAGTATCTTATTTTCAAAGAGAAATCCGTCACTGGTGGCTTCTTTTGCCTTCCTCTCTTGTGGATATGTTCTCAGCTCTTATCAAGAGGTTTGTCTCTCTTTTGTAGTCAGCTCTTGCATTTTTACATCTGCAGCTTAAGTTTTAAAAAAACTTTTCACCTTATGGTTCTTTGCCAGGTGAAATCTATTGTACTGAACACTTTAAACAGAGCGAGATTTACTGTGGCAGTGGAGTCTTTCCTGAAGAGTGGTAGGTTGAGTTTCTAAGAGGCAAATGCAATGATCTAATTTACATAATAACGCATCTAAATGGCTTAAATTTTAAAATATTTTTTTTTTTATTATTTAAGTTGGTTGCCCTTGTATACATTTCTGTACGTGTAAATCATCATATGCATTTTATCTGACTGGACGTATTTCCATTTCATAAATACATACATAAAGACATGCATGCATATGCATGCATGATTCTAGCTTTGCCAGCTATGCTGCTTGCTGCTTATACTGCTATTCACCAGCTCTCCACAATGTATAGCTGTTAAATTGCCAGTTCCAAGCTTTTCAATTAATTTTTTAACATACTTGCTACGCAATCATATTGGGAGCTTACTTTTCCTTCATTTATTAGGGAAGCATCATCTCTAATTTAACAAATTGATCATAGCACCATTGGGTAGTGTAGTTGTTATCCTTCCTAACATATATTTCATCCAAGATAAAGAATTATTCATCAAATGCCTTAATCTGTCAAGTATGAAGTTATCTTCTTGTTAGAGTGACTGACTCCTTACTAACTTGACTGATTTGTTCATCCTTCTGTTTTGTAGGGCATGTCCCTTCCTTGAAGGAAGGAAATTCCAAGGAGAATATATTCAATCCTCCATGGGCAAAACATGCACCCATTTTTCTAGGTCTGTAACTTTAATTTTACATGTTTTTGCATGCTTAGCGTTCTAGGCTCACATATGCTCCCCTTTAAAATTTTTGTAGGCCCAAGACTTTGGGATGCATTTCAGGAACCTCGTTCATTTCTTGCCATAGAATCCTTGTTCAAGGTATTATCTCAGACTGCCTTTTCCAATGTTGCTTTTGGTTCCTGTTTATTATGTCATATGAAGTATAACTGTCCAGATCTTATATGACGCTCGTTTATCTCTGAAATTTTGCAATTTTTAGATTTACACCTTGAAATAGCCGTCTTCCTTTTGCTACCACTGTGATCCGGCTTCATGATGTTTTCATGTCTTGAAAACTGTGTCTCTCACATTCAGATTGTCATTTTTTTGTAATTATTTTTCGGGTAATATATCATCTTTTAATCTTTATTGACAGGAAGAAAGATACATAGTTACCTACAATCCTTCAAAGGGTAATATTTATGCATTACTCAAGGATGAAGCAAAGTCTGATGACATTTTGAAAGCAGCTTTCCATGTAAGCGTCAATTCTTTCGAGCATAAGTTATTGTATGAGATTTCTATATGTCTGATATTATTCATATATATCTGATATTACAGGCTCATGTGCTTCTGCATTTTATCCGTTCATCAAATGTGAACCAGTCTTCAAGAAAACACATCGGTTTCACAGAATCCTTACGCAACTGTGCAATGCCTACAGCTCTAGACTTCGAGACTCATATTGCAGAATCCTGCAAGGTTGTTTCATTGTTGTATGGAGACTTCAAGAAGAAAGCAGCAGAACAGGTAACATGTCGGTGAATTTAAGATTTTGATGTTGCTTATACACATTAGCATTCATCTTATATGCACAATTCCTGCAGTGTTATGTTATATACTGTTATGCTCCTGTTGGTCTATGTATTGATGCACATAAAGAAAAAGGTATGTAACGTGATCAGGAATACTTGGTGAAAATCATGCGGTTTAATTGTCTAAAAATGGAATCACGTGGTCACTTCAAAAATTTACTGGATATGCCTTTGACCTTAGTTTCATAAGGGAACAAAAAGAAAATGATAAATTGCAGAAGTAACAAAAGGAAATGCTATATTAGTTTTTTAGTGTAAACCATGGGATGAACCGTGAAAGTGCTATTGATTTTTACAGGATTTGACCCTGAGGAACTTGATGATTTTGTTTAGGATGATAAGCTTATGATATTGTTAACAATACAATGTTCGAATGTTCAATAATTATTAGCAGAAATATGGAAAATGTATAAATATTCGTGAAATATAATCTAAGACTATATATGGAAGATAAATCAATCTATGTTTCATATATCTGTAGATGCATTCATTGACATGTAGCAACTGCTTTTTTTCAAAAAAATGTTCAGCTTTGAAATAGTGGCTGACAGGTAATTATTATGAACCTCAAGATATATTAGGTATAACTGCATTTGATACTTGGACTGAGTTGGTTGTGGCTCTGCCACTTGGAGCTTTAGTTCATGATCAACTAATGAATCTAATTTCTACCCTCCCTCTCATTTTTGTGGACATGTGATGCCTCTCTCTCTCTCTCTCTCCCCCCCTCTCTCTCTTTGTGTGTGTGGGTGCGCGCGCACGCATTCTTGCGCGTCGCTTGTGCAAGACCAATGTTCCAGATAGGGTCATGTCGGATGTAATTGAGTGCTCCATAAAAAGAAAAAGGAAGTATATGCATTTTTGGCATGTTTTAAAGACAGCTATTTTAGTTAACTATAAAGGCTGCCTAGGCTTAGTTGCTAGCCACCTAGGTTGACCTCATGTGTCTTTGCCTCCAAGTGAGCACCCTAGCAGCTCTCCTAAGCATGGGCAGCTCTCCTAACACCTTACTTGCAGTTTTCATTAATTCTTAATTAGTTGTCTCTTTTCTAACTTTATTGATTATTTATTTTGTAATAGAATTACTTGTTGCACTAACTCAAGTTTTGAGCATGCTTTTTTGATCAGAAATATTGTGCAACTTGTAGGAATAATTGCTATTTTACTAGTTAACATGCCACACTATGCAGAGTTAGGTCCCCAAATAACGTACTAGTGTTCCCTTGATATACACTGTTTCTCTTAAAATTTTCGTTTATATCTAATTTTTTATATTAATAACTCGAGTTAATATTAAATATTTTTATGATCATTTGCCTCGGTAGCCCCCTAAATCCCTGCACTCCTAATCACTATGTGGCTCCCTACATGCCTACATGATGCAGCCATCTTTTAGAATACTATTTTTCCCTTTAACTGGGTGTTTAAAGAACCTATTGGTTCCATCATCTTTATATCTTCCACAGGCAACCTAAAAGGTATGGTCAATCAAATAATCTGTCATGCAATTACAAGTATGTGATTTTTGTGGTTCTTTGGTTGTTCAATGGGGAACTTCTTTCAATTTAGGATGTAAGTTGACTTACAATAATTTGTCATAACTTATAAAAGCAATGGTTTGACAACTGCTACCCTTTCCCCGAAAAAGGGGGTTCCACTAGATATGCTTCCATTATCCTCGGTTCTATAGGTATGTACCTCAGAAACACACAAACGACAGGGACTGTATTTATCAAATAATGGGAGTATGTTTAACTGTTTAACGGTTTGTTTCTGATATGATCCTTTTTTGCCTTTTTTTGGGGTAAGCATCCTTTTTGCTTTTTCAAAGAGCTCGTTGTCCAGCAGTTATACAATGTTTCTCTCATGACCACTTAGATAGATTTAAAATGGATCATCAGCCTCTACCTATTCTCAGGTATAGTAATACATGGTGACCTGGATGAGAGATCAGGTCATACAGATCAAGCATTTTTGTTGCTATTGCTGGTCCATCAATCCCAATCCACTGCTTGGTCCATTTATGGCTCTGAATACTGCAATATAACATTTGTTAATCTTCAGCTTTCCTCTTATTTCTATTTCAATCTCCAGACTCAGTTGTCTGAAAATGTTTTTAACCTATTCTCACAATGTGGATTTCCTTTTTTTTTTTAAAGGGATGGATTATGTCGGAGTCATTGCTTAATCCTGGGAGAGCTCGGCTATGTGGGCTAAAAGAAGAGTAATGCTATGGTTATCATGCATAAAAATAGCAATCTGAGACAGCTCATGCTTTAGATATCACAATCGCAAGTGGAACTGGCAATCTGCACTTGAAACTGGCACTTCAACTGAGATGACAGTCACGACTACTCCAGATATTGTTCCATTTCTTCACATTGTATCTAGACACCCTAACCTCAAATTCCGTTCCTAGCTCTAGATCTTTCTGAACAGCAAGCGGCAAGAAATTCATCCGTGTTCGGCTTGGAAACAAACTGCTGTTGGAAGATGTAAAATGTCATTATGAACTTACGAGTTGATACATTCCTACCTCCACAGCCTCACCTAACACAATTTTTGTGAGCCCTTCCCTTCCTGACTTTTCAGTTTTTATCTTTTCTCTTTAGAAGATTTTGTACTAATACTATATTTAGTACTCAGGAAACTATGAGTTCATAATAGAAGCCTTTTTAGCTGCAAGTTATTAAGTGGTATGTTTTGTGATATGTTATGGGAGCTGTTAGAGCTTCCCAACAGTACTGAAGTTATCCGTGTATGTACCTTTTTCATAACTTGGTTTGCAGGTTAGCCATCTTACCATGGTTGTCAGTAGTCCATACTTAATTACAGGTTTGATATCTTTATTTTCTTTGTTTGTAGACTTTCCTGTTGCCACTATATTATGAACTATTCCAGATTAATATTCAAATATCTGGTGATTCTTTTGATCTGTAGCCTTTACTGTTCCATTCATGCACAAGTATTGGTTAGAGTATTGGTTAGTGATAGACTTCTATCAGAGGCTATGGAAGAATGCAAATACAAAAGCTTGATCTTCCGTGCAAGGATCTTTAGTTTGCAATCAGAGCTGAGAAATCCATCAGTCGTTAGGGCCTTCACAATTGGGACCAGTAATTAGAACCCTCTTCAGGAAAATTGCTTCGAGTGCCTGATGATAAAGTTTTATCCTGAGCCTCACCTTTCACCTTTTTCTGGCGGCTCTCTTTACGTGATTGCTCTCGCAGTACGTATAACTCCTCTTGTTTTGGGTAAATGACGCTAGGTTTCCCGACAGAGAAGCACAGCATGTCATGGTCAATACGGACATGACACAACTCTAGGTTGGATAACCCATACTAGGAACATCCAGTCTGAAAAAACACATGCCACGAACAAGGCCCATGAAGCTTGGCTTCTATGTGGCAATAAAAATCCGGAACATGACATTCTTGATCGTCGATCACTTCAAGATTTTGTCGATTTGGCTGGAAAACGATCTCTTCACAACTCACTCCAATTGGCCTTCCGTTGCCACACGTCTTCTGAACGGGGGCGTTTACTTATTTAGGGATATCCTAAACAGGATACTGCGCTCGCAGCGTGATAAGATTGTTTACGGTGAAACTAGAAATTTCACTGTCTCATGTGCTTCTGTTTTAATGCATCGACTGGCTTAGCCAACAAAACGAACATGCACTATTGCGAACTTCTAATTTGCTTCCATTCATAGGTTCATCTGCTTCAAATCCAGGAACTATGCTATAGATGAATTGGGCAACAGTGCCTGTTGTGATAATTGGGTTTGCACCATGAGAGCAATCACTACCAGTCTGAAACTTGAGACGTTAGCTTGAATAACTAATAATTGCCTTGATGGGTTGATTTCAGGGCCCTCGAATTCCTGACAAACATCGATGGCCTTATCTATCTTGCATGGTTACCCGGAATAGCTTGCCTAATTCATGGTCAACCACTCCTTTTCCTCTCTAATCAAAATTCTACCAAGTGAAGTTGTTCCTTCTTCCTTTGTCCAAAATTGCCACTTGTTCTAGTAACTGTACTGTTTATAGATGACTTACCTTACTGCCATGCTATATCCACTCGTGATGACCCCTTACCTAAACCTGCCGAGGGCCAACCATACCATAAAGTATTTACTGTGGGGATTTAAGTGGTCTGGTGAAGGCGTGCTGCCATGGCCTGATGCTGCAATGAGATCATTGAACAAGATAGCTGTCAGGATATCATACTCTGTTCATCAATTTTTGTTCAAGGTCTTACCCCTTGCCTGTTTGCATGCCCATGTCCATAGCTCTTTCTGTCACCATTTATCTGTATCTGAACATAAAAAGGTATCGTCCTCTTCCTGGCAGAAATTGTCGATGGTCAAAACACCACAGCATAGTTTTTAAGTTGGAATTTGAATAGAAGTAAACGACCGGTAGGAGGATTTGAGAACATAAGAGTCCTTAAATTGTCTATAGTTGATCTTAGTAGTATGAAGCAATCATATATAACAAAAACCTGGCACAAGAGGCCATAAATGTTAATGGAAAATTTGACAGAATAAAAGATGGGGAAGATCAAACGAAGAAACCTAGATATTATAACAAATCATAGATATCAGTGGATATTAGCAATAATTGAGTTTATCTTGAACTGAAGTGCGAACAAGTACATTGAGATGATTCACGTAAAAGTAAATTGAGAATAGTCTTGGTTGCATGTATTATTGCTAGAATATCTTTTTTCGGGTAAGAACACTGCGTGTTTATATACTCAAAATGCAGTGCTGTTACGTGAATCATTCTTCACATTTGGTTTTAAAACTGCTTCAGAATTCCCAGCCTGGAAACTATGTTTGCATATCATATCTATAGTGTCCCAATTTTATATTTGGGATGACTTGGCAAGTGAAAAATCTGTCACAATTTGTGGATGTATCTAAACCATATGTAAATAATATGTAAATGTAATAGGATGTACAATTATTGAATATATAGAGCTAGAAGCAAATGACATAAAAGCATGGAGGAGACAGAGGCAACAAAACACAACAACAATTGGATACAACTCGGCTCAACTCAACTAAGCCTTAATTCCAAACTAGTTGCAGTTGGCTACATGAATCCTTTTCCTCTGTTCCACTCTGTTTAAAACCAACAACAATAATTCAATCTATTTGTAAATAATTTATATAAAATCAGGAAGAATTTAATGGTCCATTATCCTGAGATGATTTAAAAGGATCGTTTCATATAAGAAATCTGAGACATAAAACTTAGCATATACATATTTCTTAATAATGTATAGTACTAATGTCAAACTATTTTAGGTACAATATATAAAGTTGCTAGGTATTTCTACTGTAAGCATAGATACCTTTTCTTTTCCCCTTCAACTAAGACCATCAGTTCCACCAGCCACCTAGTTGCCTTAAGATATTAGGGGGAATCAAGTGCAGACTGTTATAAACTAGTGCAGATCATGGAAACACCATTTAATCCCTATTGTTTACCTATAATCCCAACCCTTATTATAATGAACACCCCTAAGCCTATGAAGAACAGCCCTAAGACAATCATATATTCTACATTCTCCTGTTTTACAATCGATCATATAGTATGCTAATATTAGAGCAGCCCTTAGGTGCACATGTGCCCAACTTAAGTTTGTCTCTACCACTAAACAGGGCATGTAATGATGACACTAATAGTTGCCTAATGACTTAGTAGATGATTTATTGGTATTCTATGTATCTATAGTCCAATACCAAGGTCTACAATTTATTAGGTGTGGCGCAGCAGTCTCCATCATGACACTGGATGCAGGCCCTACATCTGTCGTCTGATGGGTGTCCAGTGCTGACATTGGTTGCTGTGAAGGTAACTCTGTGGTAACTTTCTTCCCCAGGGCTTGCAATTTGCAATTGCTTGGGTCAAGAAAGCTAGACTGAAAAAATTTGGAAAATAAATACAAAAAGATTATGACTTTGGAAAGAAACATCACATGCCAATGGTCCCAACCTGTTAGAGTGCAATATTTCCTTTCCAAAGAAGAAAAAAGAATTGAGAAAAGTTTTGAGGTTAAGTGTGAAGGTAGAATTTGCTGACCTTGGATGTGTCCCAAGATATATTATTGTTTTCTGAAAAGTAAAGATATTCTGGTGTGATATCCAATGGCTGGTGTACCTGACCATCCAAATAAATGTTTGGATGGCACCCTGGCAACTGAGTTTATGATTCCTCTAAGTATGCTCACCAGGTCTCTGTGATTTAGGGAAATTGAGTTAACTTTCAAGTTTTTGCTTGCTTCCTCCTCCTCTTCTTCTTTTCCCCTTTCATCCTTTCTTTTTTTTAAAAAAAAAAAAATCTGAGAATTTGGTGGGAAGCAAAGGTTCCCAGTATCAGTTTGATTTGCAATGTTCTCTCTTTTATCTTGTTCCTGTATATATACATATTTTGTTCAATAAATTTATGTTTCTAGGATACTGGTAAATGATGCCAATATAATATATTGGTAAGAGAAGTTGTTAGCAAATCAAGTGAGACTTAATGAACTTGGCTTGATTCAACTGGATCTTAAATTAACTTGATGTTTATGAGTATGAATGATAAGTAACCAACCACTGAAATAGTGGCCATGCATTTCTTACAAAGTGACCATATCAAGTTCTTTATATATTGGGCCTTGTGTTAATGACTCCATGTTTGAATCTTGAGTAGTGCATCCCACAACTTTGAAGTTTGGTTAATTATAATACCGATGAGTCTCCCTCCCTCTCTCTCTCTCTCTCTCTCTCTCAGAATTATAACAATATTGGCTTGAAGTGTTTAATTGGTATGCCAATCTTTAGCATTATTAAACCTATAAAAGAAGCATGCGCCGAGAGTTAATAGATCCATAAACATATAGTTTCTTCTAGATGATACGTGAGACAAATATGTCTCATGACCATATATATATACTGTGTTGGCATTATCAAAGCTATAAAAGGAGCATGCTATAGAGTTAATGGAGATGTAAAATAATAGTTTCTTTTCGATGATATGTGAGACAAATGTCGCTTGATCGCATGAACTGTGTTTCATAGATTGAAAACTAACTGTTGAGCACGAGGGATTTACACCGGCAACCTCTGGCAAACTTGAGCTTTAATACCATGCTAAGCAATCAATTAATCCCAAAAGCTCAAGCTGATAGTGAAAAGGTCAATAATATATATCATGCTTAACAACAGTGAATCACTTTATAGAAATTTCTTTTATAAGATTTAGTTATTTATTATTTCGTCGCATCAATTTGTATTCAATGTAGATGCATTAGAAAAGTGAAAACAGCAGTAAACATATATCTCCTCGTAGAAACACCAATTTCCTCCTGTGTGAGCTGTTATTAATCCCTATTGTGCAACAACTCAAGAGGTGCAATCAACCATCAAATTATTATCCTGAAAATATCTGAAATAAAAATATTATGACCACAACTTTCAATTTTCATGAAAATGCTCCCAACTTCCTACTGAATGAGAAAGTACCAAAAACAAAAGCATATAGTAAAGAGCATGGATCCTTTATGATGCACGGACTGCACCATAAAGTGTTGTACCATGCTCGATGGCTGTAATTAGAAGATTGATGGCTATCATAGAAGATGGCTTTACATGCCACACACGGGATGCTGTTGTTGATAGCCGTTCATCTCCTGATGGCGGCCATCCAACATAGTATAGCACCCTTCAGCGGCGCACTGCAGGGGATCCCAAATCTATTGTAAAACCATTACGTAACATCCTTGTTTTCGCTTTTTAGGGTCATAACTCTGTACAACCTGGATAGAAACCTTCATTTGCCTTCTACTGAATACACAAGTTTTTTAGTGTGAATTACGAAATCACTGACCACTCAAATTTTAGACAGGATTTCTAGTCTTTAATCCTTAGGGTCATCCCATGTTGGCAAGAACAACATCAAGCCTTGCTCACAGTTAAGTTGTACATAGATTTCAAATTAGAGTAGCAGCTGAAAAGAAAAACATGCTGGTTTTGGATTGTGCTCTTGTGGCATCCATCAGTGTCTCCAACCTTTGTTGTAAATGCCATTAAATGGATGCGGAGGGTTTCTCGTACCATTCACCAAGGCCATGGGCCCCTGTACTTGCTTGTGAGCCAGTCCAAACTGCTACTGTCTATTCCCAGATCATGGGAGGAGAGGACTATCTAGAGAGCTAGGTGGCCTCTATACAATTAATTGATTCTTTGTAGCCGGAGAGAGTTGCATGAGCATGAATTGACAATGAGAAAAAAAAAAAAAAAATCCCATCTGATGTTAGTGAACCAAATCGTGCCATTAGCATCGTGAATAAATCTTTATCGACTCGTTAATGCGAAGAACTAGCTCAGTAGAAGGAATATTAGATGATCTGCCATCAAGTCGCAGCGAATTAAGCAAATCGCATCCATTATCGCTGCAATAAAAGAAAAGCATCAAAGCTTGCTTGTTTGAACTAAGTAGGTGATATTTCTACTTTGTAGTCTCAGTCAAAAGGCAGAGGAACATGAGATGGTCTGAACAAATTACTAGCCTCTCAATGAACAAGTATTGCATGGTAGTTGGCTTCTTGGTTCCTTGCTTCCTCTAGCCAACCAGAAGCCTCGTATGGCAGAACATGCAGGACTGTGCAGGCTTGCCTTGGCAGCAATCACATCCCACATGCCTCTGATAAAATCCAGTCATGAGGCTCTTTCCACCTTGATAGGAATTGAAGACACTTTGAGGAACAAAGATGGCAATCTTAGTTGCTCTGAAAGACATGGCTGGTACGTTGAATCATTACTCGTAACCATCGACCATTTCTATCCTTTTACAGATACTGTTCTTCATAAAGATATCTATCTTCTCTTTCCTTGATGAGAATACCTTACCAAATTCTCTGGGTAAATACATCCCTTGCTTTCTGAGGGAAGACAGAGCAGGAGAAATTAGCATGGAAATTTATGCTTGCAGTCGACCATGCTTTTCTGATCTTCATACTTTGATGAAGATTTTTAATATTAACCAACTTTCCTTTTTTTGTCTTATACTTTAGGAAAAGTAATATATAGTTGAAAACATGTAATACTAGCTCTCTTGCTTCATTGTCATGAGTTTTAGTAAATCCTCCATGTCTATACTGCTACCATATTCCAGAGCTTTGTTCTTTGTCATGCCAATGACCAGTTCCATTTGCCCGGCCACTCTCTTGGTTGTGACGAGCATAAGCTTGAAGTAGTTACTAAGAACTTGAGTCAGAGTTGCTTACATTACTCTATGTATAAAATTATATAGACAAGTTCCACATAATTAACGGCTAAAACTTTCTCATGCATTAAGCTTTACCTTCTTTTGTGTCCTCCTTTTTTTTGGGGTGAGGGGGAGTTGGTAGGTGGGAGTGCATTTTTAGAACATTAGTGCTGTTCAATGTCCTCTTGCTCTTTTGCTTGTTCTCTAATAAAATGTAGAAAACTGCCTACATTTGACCGTTCATTCATGTAGTATTTGAAAGGAGAAACGATTAGAATGACTGCAAGAAACCTTGTCACGTACATAATAAAAAGATGTCTAACAATACAAGACAGCAAACAAGTAATTTGAAGAGAAATTCCAGATGGACTCAAAACATTTCTAAAATTCTAGCTAGCATACAAAGAGAGACAAGGCACAGCCTATTAACTCCAGAGTTATAAGAAGAAAGGAAGTTGGAAGACTCCCACACTCCAAATGAAATTGCAATTTATCTTCTCATGGATTCAGAGGAACCTCGTTTGAAAGAAAATAGAGGGACTAAAACAAACAGCAGTTCATCAAGGGGCTTCTTCCTCATCAGCTGTAGAAAGTCCATGAAAGTACCATGCGCGATTCATAGTGAAATACTGAAATGACCAATGTCTAAGTTTCATAGCCACTAACAGAAGAAAAAAAGAGCCCATGGTTCATGTCTACCAAACTCCATAAGCTACATCGCCTTGCCAATGGAGAACTGACAAGAGAGATAAAAATCTGAAAGAGTAACACAAGAAAGGATAGTCTGTCACAACATTCTACCATCTAAATCCACCTCTAGAATCAGCATGGGCCATTGGAAAACCATCAAACTTAAAAAGAGTCAGGGGAAAACCAAGAGAGGGAGTGGAATCAGTAGTCATTCAAGCTGGAGAGGGGGGCTCTTCTTAGCCAAGTTATGCTTGTTGTTGTGCATCCACACCTTGAGGACCCTCCTCTTCACTCCAATCTCCTGGCAGAACTGCTGCACCACACTCTCCTCCTGCTTCTGGAGCCTCCACCCCACCTTCTCAGCAAAGCTCAGCATCTTCTCCTTCTGCTCCGGTGTGAACTTGGTCCTGAACCTCTTCTTCGCCATGGGAGGCCTCACCATGGCTCCACCACCGACCCCTTCCATCTCATCAGACTCGGAGGTCTGCAGGGCTCCCAGGGGCATGATCATGTGGTGCGGTGATGGCCTTGGAATTAGGCTGTTGCCGGCAGGACCATATCCAAATGCCTCCGGCCCTGAGATCAAGAGTCCCTTCTGGCCCACCACCTTCCTCCCCTTGAGGTAGTGGAAGCAGTCACAGGAGGAGGACTCCCCTTCTACCTCTTTCCTGTGGAAGTTCCTGTGGCAGTTGCAGGCAGAACACTTCAAGGCCTCCAGCGTGCCCTCCTCACCACTTGGCATGAACTCACCACAGCCATCAGTGGCGCTGCCACCAATGGAGGCTGCATGGTTCTTGAGGCACTCCCTGTACCTCACCACCACTCCTTTCTTAGTGCTGTAGGGGTTGCCAGGGTGGCGCTGCTGCTCCTCCGATGTGGCTGCGGACAGGGGAGGGGGAGGTCCATTAGGAGGGTGGTGGTGGAGGGGAGGGGCATCATGGATGATGGAGTGGCCATGGCTCTGACCATGGCCTCCAACATATGTGCTGCTTATTGGGATTGGGATCTCCCCTTCATGGCCAGAAAGATCCATTCTTTCTTACTCTCTCTCTCTCTCTCTGTGCTAATTCTTATTTTTTTTTTACTGCTCTTTTATGGCCTGGACACCAAAAGGAAAAGGTCAAGGACAGAGAGAATTAGACCACTCCAATGAGAAAAATATCAGCTGCGACTAGGGTCTGAGATTCTTGGGACTCTAAATAAACTAATAATGAACCCACTTGCCCATTTTCTTCGGTTTTGGCAGAAAGACACTGGAAAATTGGAAGCTCTGAGATTCTAGAGAACCTTATATGGATACTCTCCAAACTATTCCCAACCTTAAAAACCGAACGGAGGAGGAAGATAGATAAGAAGACTAGATACTTGTAAGCTTTGTAAGATTCATGAGCCTCGCAAACAGAATGGGAAACACATGGAAGAAGAGCGCTGGGTCTTTTGCTTGCAAAAACTCTATGCAAGGGGAAGAATAAGAAAGGCGCTATGGAATTGGAATGAGAATAAAAGTCTTTGTAAATTGTAGACCCGGTGCTTGATCTTGTCCTTTGAGGGTTCAGCAAGATCCAGAGTCTTAAGACCCAAAGACACCTAACCTAAGAAGTCTCTTGTGCGGGTGTTGGGGGGTAAACTTTTTCCAGTCATGAGGAAAACAACAACTTCTTGAACAGTGCCCAAGGACCTGGTCTTCGAATGCTCATTTCATTGTCTCAAAGTACAACATAAGAACGGAAGCAGAACAACTCCATGTGAAGGTTGGAGCCGTGCAACGACGCCGAACGCTGAAGAACCTAAGACAAAACGTACCCACCTTTCCCCCACTCTCTCTCTCTCTCCATTAAACTCTTGAAAGCAAAACAAACGGAGTATGGAGACTGGCTGCAGAGGTTAACCGGAACTGAACTGTTCTTCTAAAGACAGAGGATATGAAGAGAATGGCATGGAGATTACCACAAGGAAACCATGGTATCCCACCTGTGACTTAGAGGTGATATGTGATGAATTGTCCAATATTGAATTCCATGGCAAGATGAAGGTATGATAAGAACTTAAGAGTTGGAGGCAGGGGCATGAACAAAGAAAATCACCAAGGGATGGAAGAAGTGAGTGAGTGAGAGAGAGAGAGAGAGAGGAAATGAAGGTGTTTTGGTTGAAGGGCTGTGGTTGGGGAGCACTAAGCAAGAGGCTTATAGCCGTAGTGAGAGAGCACAAGGGTTGGAACAAAATAGAGAAAGGAGTATTTTTACAGGACAAAAGAGAAGGGCAGAGAGAGTTTTAGGGGGTTGTGATAAAAATAAAAGTGTGGGGTGTTTGCTTTGCTTGCACTATCAGGAATCAAGCTTACGCCATAGATGGAGAGAGAGAGAGAGAGAGAGAGGACTGTAGTGTCAGAGGAGGAGGCACAGGGAGAGAGAGAGAGAGAGAGAGAGGGTGGGGGAGAAACAGAGCTATAGTCCCCACACATGAATTTGAAAAGAGAGAAATCAAACTCAACTACCAAAATACCCTCTCAAGAAAATAAAATGACAAAGCTTTTTTGTTATGCTTGAGTGGACAAAAATGGCCACGGTCAAACAACCAAAAACCGCTCACAAGCTCCAAGTTCTCCTTCCATTCCTCAAGAGCCCGAGCTTTTAAACAGTCCGGCCAGGACAGTGGGACAGGTGCTGGTGAAGATGATCATGGGATAGAATTAAATGCTGTGGTGTTGGATCATATTCCACTCATGAAGAAATTAAATACAAGATTTTTTTTCATTTTCTGTTGCTTATAAAGCGATTGAACATAAGTTTTTTTATTTCTTTCTTTTTTTTTTGTGAATATTGAGATGACTGTAATGTCCTTGGATTAATTCAGTGCATCATTGCATGGTGAACCATTTCTGCTTAGGAGATGAAGATTGGTGCACCTCACAAGTTGGTGGTGGGGTGGAAGTTTCAAATACGCAATGAGTTGATGGAAGATAGAAGAAAGTCTTCAAGGGAATTCACTAGTGCTTTCCATTTCAGACATTAGTTCTGTCTCAAGGCTTTTTTTTTTTTTTTTTTTTGGTTTTTGTACCTTTGGTTAGCACATGCCAAGAGTCAAGACTGCAAAGAATTATTCCATACATGTGTCATGGGACTCAAGTCATTTCAGCTTATGTCAAACATCTTATGATTGTTTGGACGATTTTGGTGGCTTATTATTAACCATGCCCAAGATTAGAATAGACAGCAATTGGTTTCTGTGTCCTAACTTTAATTTCTTGGGACCCTACCAAATAAAAAGAAGATTGAACAAAAACATGAGTGTGTAATCATGTTAAACTATTCAGCTTTGAAAGATGAGACAGGGATAGCTAAGGCCCGCAACCTAAGACATACTAAATAATGCGCATAAACTGGTCTCGACATGCATTATTCTTCTAGCTTTATATCATCCAAATGTCTCCTAGGTCTCAAAGAATGTTCGCTATCGTGATATATTTTATTTTTTAGAATGCTCTTTAGAACAAGATTCGTAGAGATACTGGAATATGTTTTGAGAAAGAAGAGGACACGAAAACTTTTATATGGAATTTTGGCATAGAATGATGTTGTTTCATCAATCCCTATTTTTGCATATACTTTTTAAAAATTAGTCTCTTTTTCTTTTTGCTTCATATCTTTTACACCTATATCACTTTATTCTTCACTATCTGCTTCTTTATTCTACTTAGCCTCGTTCAAAGATCCTTTTCCTTGGATTTTTTGCCCCTTTGTTTTTGTGAACAATAACAAGCTTAATTAATTATAAAGTCCTTATTCAAAAAAGCAATTTTTAGAAATACTTGGTATAGTTTTTCCTTTCTTTCTTTCTTCATCTTTTTCTTTCTTTTTTTTTATAAAAAAAATATCAACTCAATTAATGTTATGAAATGCAATCAAAAGAGTTATTATATTTTTGAAGTGGCCAGACCACCTAATTTTTCATGTTTAAACAACTTATTTGAAAAGAGAATGGTTAACTTAAAAATACCGTAAGCACTACAACCTAACAAAATACTTATTACCTTTGGTTGGGCTTTCTCATAGAAATGTTAGTACAAAGCTATTCTATTTTTTTCCAATATAAAGTTAATTCAATCATAGAGCTACATATATAAAGAACTTAGTTATCCTGGTTCTAACTTTCTAATCATGAATTGCCTTAACAAGAGGAAAAGAAAATGGTGACATGCCAATGCATGAGACAAACACTTATGGGCCACATCCCCAAAGGATCAAATTCCTGATGTCTCCTGTCGATCCTTAACATCACCAACTGAACTCATTGGTTCTGACCTTTCAATAAATCAAGACATTCAACAAATCACAAGCTTTTGTGGCTTTACATATTCAATGCCATTAAAAAAGGTGTGCTTCTTGTGTGTGCACAGAGAGAGAGAGAGATTAGGACAGGAAAGCATGTGGTGGGGAATTAATTTGGGGGACTGGCTGCAAGAGGGAAGAGGGGCAGTTGTGCCAGAAAATTAAATGGGATTTTGATGACATAGCAGTAATCACCACACGTCAAAGGCACCCAGCCCAATTCAGATTTCTTTAGCTGAATACATCATCCCATCCCAATCAGTGACAGACGGAGAGTCCAACCCAAGGCTGTACTGACTCTATCTCATCCCGTTTTATGGGGTGCGAGATGCCTTATCCCCTCCCTCCCCACTGTTCATCCACACATTCCAATAAACGCATAAGCCTGTCCAGCCTCTAATCCTATTCCCCCCTTTTTTTTTTTTCTTTTAGATTAGCTTCTTTCCCTCTTAATTCCAACGGTTCCTTTTGCAGTTTTAAAAGTTTAGTGGGTGTTGGAGCAAAAAGAAGGAAAAATTAGAAAAGCTTGTGGAAGGGGTTGGCTTCGAGACATGCACTACTGCAATTTTTTTAAAAATTTTATCCATCCTCATCAATCAAGTTTGCAAGAAGAATATGTGATAAATATTTAGGATACAATGAAGCCCAGTGTTTGATCATATTTTGTACTAACGGGTTAACCTATATGGAGATTTAGATAGTTATTTATAAAGAAGTCCGTATCGTTTAGGATAGATTTTTTTTTTTTTTCAGAGAGATGCGAGAATATGCTTTTTTACTAAGAAGCGTATGTCTTTTTGTCGGATACATTCTCACAGACACTTCAGCCAACAAAGCACCATAATAATTGGCTGGTTGAGGTTTAAAATAAAATGTTTTATCTTTATTATTTTCTAGTTGTAAATTGTTACAAGATATTGGTATGCGGTGGAACTTTCTTTAAGGCGAAGAGATGGACAGACTAAGAGTTCTATATAAAATACTTTTTTCATGTTTTTTCTTTCTGGTGCATGTTGTATTTTTCTTAGGTTTTCTAAAGTTGTTTGGAAATGATGCAATAAATATGAAAAAAATAAGTATTATCTCTTATCTCTTGGTGATTCACAACGAGCAACAAACATTCTATAAGTCTCCAAAAAAATTCATATAAGATATTAATTTTTATAAATTAATTAAAATAAAATTCTCCACCCTATATTCAGTAATTTCTATTCATTAGACAAAGTGAATTATGATTTACAAACTCTAACTAAGCCCCCAAAAAAAGGGCTAATGAATTGCTTTTGTCTTACGGAGTTGAAATTCTCTCATTTCAATTATAATTTATTTTGCCAAAAACTCTACAAATGTAGATTTTGCATGATACACCTCACTCGGGACATATCTCTTGTGAATCATGAGTTCTTAAATTGCATAAAGACCAAGGGCATCACAATTCATGGGGGTTACTAGATGTAAATGATATAATCCATTAGTTGAGAATTTGGACACTGTCTAAACCCTAGACTCGCACCTCGATCTGGTCAAAAAATGTCTCTTGAGCTTGGTTTGTTCTCCAATCAAATGGGTTCTTGGAGCCACTTAATAAAGCAAAGCCCTAGACTGTTCAAAAAAGCAAAACAAAAAACAAAAACAAAAAAAGAAAATAATCAAAGCCCCAGATGTGACGAGGAGCTTGGTTCATTTGCAGCAGGATATTCGGCAGTGTTCAGGTGTATCATCCCATGGATGGACCACAATCAGATGCTCCCACCAATATTGCTGATCCTTTAATGATCATGAAGGAAAGGTAGGAGATAATATAATGCTGCAAATTAGGACCATTAGGTTGATGTGGTCACTGGGCATTAGATGCCCGGGACCGCTACATGGAAATCCAGCCATGGACACAAAGAGTTTTGTACACTCGTAGGAGATATTTATCTAACCGTCCACTTGTTTGATTGTGTCTGTCTCTATCTTCCAAGAGTCTAAAGAAATCTGTGCAATTACAACACCATGAAATGGGGACGTAATTCCACTTATGTGCCGGTACTTGGTGACAAATTTAATGAAGTATTCAAATCTAAGTCGATGACCTTCCAACTTGACCAACAATCAGATATCTGATCAAATTATTAGCGACATTAGCTAATGTAAGAAAATATAAAATATGTAAATAAATCTACCTCATCCTATCAACTTAAGCTTTTGAGACAATTGGTGATTTTAACATGGCATCAGAGCAGAGGTCCTGAGTTCAAACCCTGTCTCATCCTGTTAGCTAAAGCTTTTGGGAGGAGTGGTGATTTCAACAGCTAAAAACTATATTGCACTTGTGCCAAAGGGCAGTACACATAATTCTCAAGAACTTTTCAACTACACAAGTTGGTTTTTTATAAGTGGATCCTCCAAGACTTATGTGTAGTTTATGAATTACAATATAACTATGCTACATGTTGCCATTCATGGTAATGATGTTGCTATTGTCTATTGTTCCGGTCCTCTCAAGCTTGGTTTGCATGAATTTATATATAGTTATAACAATTTGTTACATTATTCTTCACTTTATTAATGCTTGTTTATGTTCTAGCTATATGAAATTTCGAATTATACTTGAACTCTCCCCATTGCCTTGCCAAACTTGTGACTACAATCAAGTCTCCCAGTCTGAGGGTCAGAGCCACTTTGTTCTCTTATCTTATGCGAAGGGCTGCTAAGTTGAGAGCCTAATTTGCAAGCCTTTTATCAAAGATTTCATTCTCTTCTCAACTTGGGGCTACACAGATGTCTTGGAAGTATTTGAAAATTTTGAAAGATGTGAAAATAGGCAAAAGGATGGCCATGTAGATAGTAGATTAAGAGTTTGCACAGAAATTTCTTTGCATCCTTCTTGACTATAATGTTGTGCAGTGGTAACCTACTGGACACCTTTTGGGGGTCTTTTTGATCATGGTCTAGGTTTGATTGTCATTTTATGTTTTGGCTTGATTGGCCAGAAATTTTAATGCCTACTCTTGATTTTGATAGCTATTTTAATTTTAGACCTTAGCCCATCTATGTAGTACGTACAAACCAAGGAAAATGCTTATTACACAAGGCATAGATCTGCGTAAAAATAAGCCACAACAAATTATGAGAACAAATTGTTTTAGTAGAAGTAACTATAAAATGATATATAGTTAGACCAAAGGCCAATAATTACTATGGCTTAGCTTCTAGCACTGGGACATCAAAGGAAGGCCACAAATGACCTTGGTCTCCTAGTAGCATAATGATGCATGGACTGTTTAAATGTCTCATGGTACAATTGGCCTAAGAGCTTTATCCTTACTAGGAGTGATTGATCATTCCACCTATAATGAGCTAAAGTATCTTTCTCAATACAGTAGAATTTATCTTAATCTAAATATGTACACAAGGCAAGGAGTGAGGTCGCTTCGAAGGGAGGAAACAGACAACGTACAGTGACGATTGAGAACCCTTTCCCTTCTCTTTAAGACTCACTAAGCAATTTTCTAATGCGATTTGGAGTTGTTTTGAGGCTAAAGGGATGTGCATGTGAACTTAAACAAAGATTAATCCTTCCTTTGGGATTGCGTTTGGATGTCTTAGGATTACGGTTTGTAATCCCTTATAAAAATCCCGTTCCCGTTTAGTGGAGCTAAAATATTCTTGTGACCTCAATGCGTTTACACCCTGTTTTCCTTCGAAGTTATGAATGCTTTGTGACTTTTCTCAGCTCTAAGGAAGCATTCATGGGCTCCATGCACAGACATTTCTCCAGCATTTTAATTTTCTAGTTGAGCTTTGCTATAACAAAATACAACTCGAAAAATCACCTATACTCATGTTGACACTTCCCATGAAAACGTTGCATAGCTCAATGCCCATTTTGATAGAATAGGTTCATGGTTGTTGATCGCCTGAAACAAAAGTGCACCTGCCATGGAGGCTTGTGGAGCACTTATGGAGTTGTGGCTGCTGCCTTCCATAGTTTGGTGGCCTTTTCATCTGCCTTTGTGGCTAAATGTGAACGCTCTCTTCCAAGCTAAAAGACTGCCAATATTTACCTCCCATACATGTGAGAGCCACAACTACTTCAATAACCTTGCCATGATGGTTCTTCAACTTAGATCCCAATCTTCAATTAGATCACATGAAGTTCACATGCACCAATAAGTTCAGTATCAGCACGACGACTCCCAGATCACAATAGCTTCATCATGAGAAAGTATACAACATGATCTACATGAACACACATACACTTGGCCTATGGGTCAGTTTTGAGATCACTGCAGCAGGTAAGTTTGGAACTGTTCTTCGTATTAAACTCTATAAAACAACTCCTGCTGTGATTTTTTTTTTGGATGAAATTATTTTTTTTTGTTGATGAAACTCCTACTAGGATTTAAAAATGTATGTTTTCTATCCCATGCGGTCCTCACAAGCTTGTGCACTTAACAGGAAAAGTAGTTCTGCCAAGACAATGATTTTAGCCCACTCCACACTCATGCATTCCTCTTGACCTCCTTTTTATCCTTTCATACGAATCCGGAATGTTCAGTTATCTTGGGATGTAATCTTCCAAGCACTTGCTGCCGCTGGCATATGCCTAGCCCTTGAAAGGCTGACTATTCTGCACATATTTTTTGTTTTCTCATAATTCTCACTAGACTTTGTGAGTTGTAGTGGTATCATTCAAAGTTAACTTTAGAGCATGAGACACAAGTATGTACATGGAGTCTGCTTGAAGAGTTCCGGCAATGGCAATGAAATTGAGTGTGGTGCCCAGTTCTTGCTACCACTGCATGGATATGCTTCCTGAGTTTCCGAAAATGTAAGAGATCTTCCAGCATAATGAAGAATAACTGGTATTGATTGAATTTGAGAATCCGTAGTACAAAAGCTAAAAAGAACATGCTGCTTGATATGAGAAGCATGTGTGCAAGATATAGCTTTTGAACTATAAGAATAAATAGGTTGTGACAATTTACGGTTTAAGTTTCTTTTCTTTTTACTCTTCTGTATGCATGCACATCTATTTAGTAGGATGTGTTCGATTTGCTTCATAGAGAACCTCTAGTAGTGCCAACAAATTCCTAAATAAAAAGAAAAGTTATGTTAGGTTAAAAAAAATAATTCAGATTTCCATCGAGATGAAGGTACGAACTGGTTGAATTAGTAGATTTATATAGATGTTGAATACTATAACCTTGGTTCGATCCCATCCTCAGCAGAATTTTGGCTAGACTTTGTCCATCCTTCTCCCCACCCCTCCCCACAAAAAAAAGGGAAAAAGAGATGGTTTATATATACTATAAACTTGCATGCATGCACAAGCACGTGAAAAAAGAAAAAAAGGAAATTACGGTACATATAGGTTATATACAAATCTATCGTGTTCCTCTGCGCCACTAAGACTTGTATGTACCTAATGCAACTAGCTTGAAGAATGAACCATGCAGAGACAAAATACAAGTTGGAAAAGTTGTTTGTGAGTAAAAGTTGCTAGGACTTTAGTTTAGTAGCCTTAACATGTTTAAAGGGCTATAAGCTAGGGTATAATCTAGTGTTGGCACCCTTCCTCAGATGGATAATGATCTGCATGTGAACCTTAGGAGCTTTTGCAAACATTTAACACAAAAAATTCTTGCATCAATTATTTGAATAATTGGTGGGGTACCTAGCTATAATTATTCTTCAAAAAAGAAAATTTAGAGTATTATTAGTTCTAATTGCCATAGCACATAATTTACATTGAAAACCATTGATTTTGATGCAAGGAATAATCTTAGTCCAAAATTTAGTTGTCACTTGATGTCAAAATGCTTCTTGTGTGGAATTCGAATAAAATGCACAGATTATATATATTTCCAATTCAATTTTCTAAACTAGAAAAAAAAGTGATATAATATATTTAAGGAGTTTATAACATGCATCAAATGCTTATTAAATGCTTTCTAACTAATTGCAGGTGAAGTCCCTCAAGGTACGAGTTTAAATCTATTAAAATATTTGCAGAATAAGAGAGAAAGAGAGAGCAAGAACTTTATATTTATGTTTCATCACATTCGGTATACCACGGATCCTCAAGGTACGAGTTTAAATCTAATGTACATACTATATATAAAGAAAATAATACAAGCTGACATAGGATCACGCTAATAAAGAAAAAACCACGGATCAATACAGGTTGTTACATGATTCCCAAAATTATGATAAAAATCAAATCACGAAAGTATTTAAAAGTTGATATTGCAGATCGGAAGTTGAAGTAGTAGCTCAGAAACTGACCTGATAGACCAGAAGCGAACATAGCAGCTCGAACACTAATATGGTGGTAAATCAAGAGCTGACATGGCAGCTCAAAGGCTAAAGCAACAGATCAAAAGGTGGTGTGACATATTAAGAGCTATCATAGGATCTCAAAAGCGGATGTGGCAGATCAGGAGCTGATGTAGCAGCTCAAAAGCCAATGTAGCAGATTAATATATCAAGCTGATGTAACAGCATAGAATTTGGCATGGAAGATCAAGAGCTGATATAGCATCTTAAAAGCTGATATTGCGGATCAGAGAGCCGATGTAGCAAATTGATATAGTTGGTAATGCTAATATAGCTAATTGACATGGTAGACCGACGTGTCCACTAACGTGGTAGACTAGTATATTTGCCGACATGTTTGACTGATGTGAGAGACTGACATATATGCCGACGTGCCTAATTGATGCACCCCATGATGTGGCAAAGTAATGTGTTTGGTTGACATATTTCATAATGTAGAATGTTGTATCAAATTAGTGGCTGATGTGGCTCTCATATTGCGGTGACATTGCAAAATAGCTGATGTGGTAAGCTTGGCAGCTAACATGGTAGGATGTCACTATTGGTCAAAGATGATATGGCAGGATGACGTGTCTCTGTCTACGCTAATGTAGCTTGTATACGTTGATGTGGCAGAGTGTCGTGTCAGTTATTATAGCTGCTTTAGATGATGTGGCTGTGAAAAGGCACACAGAAGGTGGCAGTTGCAGTGACACTCGATGTCCGAAGAGAAGAAAACCGAAGGTCAATGATCCTCACAGATGGAGGCACCATGAAAGAGGAGGAAGAGGCCTTGAATTGGGTGGTGAAAGAGCCGAATGTAGTAACTGAAACTAGAGATGGAGAGAAGAGGTCGAGCGACGATGAGGAGAGTCGACAAAAGATCTGAAGTTGAGAAGAAAGGCAGTGGTAAAGAGCTACGGAACCACCAAAAACAAAGGATCTTTGGGTGTTAATCTACCATAAAATCGATGATCTTCAGATCTACTAGGAAATATATGATCTTCTGGTGTTGATTTACTAAGAAACATAGAATCTATTGGGAATAGAGGATCTGCGAATCTACTAAATAATAGCGAATCTTTGGGTGTTGATTTCTTAAGAAATAGAGATCGATAAATCAAAAATAGGAGTCCTCAAGGCTTCCAAACATGGCTACACAGAGATAAAAGAGATGGCAGTGGCAGATTAGATAATTGGTGACTCTAATACCATGTTAAGTTGCAGAAGAAGGAAAAAATAAAAAAGAAAGTGAGAGAGAACTTTATATTTTTGTTACATCGTATTTGTACATCTTCTGGATTATATGTACTAGTGTATAAACTAGGGGTGAAAGTGGATCAAAGAATATTCGTTTGAATACGTTTTCGTTTTTGAAACTATCCGGATATTAATGAAAATTTGAGCATCCGACTAATATTTGTATCTCCATCTATATTCGTCAAAGAAAAATAGATATGGATATGGATAGGTAACTATTTGATCCGTATCCAAATATCTAATTCTATTTGTAACTATATATAATTTTATAAAGCACTCATAAACTTTTAAGAAAAATAAATGACCATGTTAATATGCTATTAACTTGATTGATCATCTACATAGTAATATCTTTGATTACGTGGTCATAAAGTTTAATTATTCAATTTATACTCTTATTTATATCTATATTTTTAATATCTGATTTGTATCAGTATCTATTTAAAACCATTATGTATATAAATTTTTGCATCCGACTAATATCCGTATCCATATCTGTATTCGTCAAACAAACCAAACATGGATATGGATATACTAGTGTCCGATCCATATCCAATTTCAGCCCTAGTACAAATTCTATATAAAGAAAATAATATAGGCTAATACAAGATCATGCTAATAAAGAAAAATATTATAGGCTGATACAAGCTGTTGCGTGACCCCTAAAATTACTCTAATAAGATCATGCTGATATAAACAATAAATAATACAGGCTTATAAGATCACACTAATAAAGAAAAATATTACGGGCTGACACAGATTGTTATGTGGTCCCTAAAATTATGCTAAAAAAATCACTCTTAACTAATTTGGTTTCTTCATGTGTTAGTGCATCTCCTCTTGCTGACACAGGTGGTTATGCCTTTAAAACATTTGGCAAACCATTTTAATAATTTCCATTATCTTTTCTCAAAAAATAATTACTTCATCCTACATGAGAGATGCCTCAAGGACCTTGGAGATACATCATGGGCCTGTTTGGACATTCAACTGGTGGGAAGAGGGAGCAGGGTAGAAGTATCCAACTTGCATGGACGACAGAGAGATGCTATAAAACCATACATAGAATTAGACTAACTAATTAATAGATAGAAAGTAATATATAAAATACGATTCTAGTCCCATCTTGCTTCGACTTTAAAACACCTCAAAAAGAGTTTGGTTTCTTTCCACCACTTCATCTCCATGCCAGTGTCCCAAAAATCTGAACCATTTCCCTAACAACACGTCTTATCCAACAACATAAAAAGGTGGTTTCGACAAATTTCTCTCTCTTTCTCACATACAAATATTTACAACTTCTAGAGGGATGAAAGGAAGATCATTGTGATAACCTCCAAAGCAACAAAGTGATTTAAGTCAGAGAGGGAACAGAGAGACAAGAGTATATTATAACCTGCAAAGAATGCCAGAATGGGAAGGGGTTAAAAAAAAGGGGTCATAAGTCCACTCCTTAAGAATCTTCTTCAAAGTCATGACAAACACCACAAAGGTTGGCTGGGTCCGACTTGTCACTCTCCCAAAGTCTTTCATACTTTTCATAGCCTCCAACTTATATATATATATATATATGTGTGTGTGTGTGTGTGTGTGTGTGTGTGTGTGCATTCAAATAAACAATCATCTTTCTAAAAGTTGCTCTTCATGGGAGGTGAGGATGATAGGATTCGATTGTATGTATGTATGTATATATGTATGCATTCAAATAAACAATCATCCTTCTAAAAGTTGCTCTACATGGGAGGTGAGGATGATAGGATTCAATTGTTTTAAAATCATGAATTATCATTAGCCATTTATCTATCCACTCGTGGAGGCCCTTTACACTAATATTAATTTGCCTCACCTCCTTGTTGTTTTAAAGCCATGAATTATCGTTAGCCATGTATCTATCCACTAGTGAAGGCCCTTCACACTAATATTAATTTACCTCACCTCCTTGCTTTTGAAATTACCACAGAGTTTATTTCATTGTTACTCGGTGTTACTTACTATCATTGACTACTAGCAACATATATACATTATACAGATCGTTATTTTGACATAAAGGTTTAAAACTTTTACCTTCTTAATGATATATGCTATGACCAATCTAATGTTTGATGACAATTTTAGACATACTTTGGCAGGGGCCTGGCATGATGATCATCCATATGCTTGTAGGTCTGTGGCACACAATCGGGGCTAAGTGGTGAAATTAGATATTCTTTAGGGGCGAAATACAGGCTCGTGTGCTTATGGAACAAAGGGAATGACTTAATCAATTGACAAACTTTTGGCACACAATTCACTTAGTCAATGAGACGCTCAAGCTATGTCATATAATTCGTTCAAAAAGTGTGAGCTCAAAAAATGCTACTCTAAACTCCAAGACTTGCTTGTTGTATAGGATATATTAGTGAATATTTGACATATGATCTCACAAGATATATTTGGAGAAAACATAGAAGCAAGGGTACAACTAAACACAAATCCAATCAAAATTTGAGGGAGCATGGTGTCATGGAATCACACGCATGGCCCTCATCACGGTTGCTTTGATATTACTTGTCAAGAACTCAAAGCTCAAAAGCTTAAGCTATTAGAAGGAGGACTAGTTCTGACTAATAAATCAATATGCTACCACTTTTATCAATCAACATGGGACTATGATGATCTTTCCCACATAATCTTTAATGTCTTTATTACAATTGACTCCTACTCGAAGAGGAGGTCTACCCATATCCTCAGATCCTACTTGACCTTAATTACTAGATTCTTCTCAACCCTGGTATCCCCTAATATGGGGCCTACATGATTAATAAAAGTTGTGCCATACAATGGGGTTCCTTCTTATTATGGACTTGCAGACTAAAAGCTCAAGCTATTTTGAAGAGGACCGATCCAAGCTAATAAACCAATGTAGCATTTTTTTTTTATTAGTCAGCATGGGACTACGATGGCAAGCTACAAACCCAAATCTATAGTGCCAGCATACAATGACTTTATCATCTTGGCACTCAAAATTTTGAACATTTCATTGCATCAAAACTATACCATACTTCCCAGCGGACTGCACTTCACAAACATCAAACATTCTCCATCACATATTTTACGAAACATTTCTCTGAAAAAAACTCTGTATGAAATGTAATATTCGTAAACTATACATTAAATGTTCCCAAGTATGAAGCCATTTGCGTTACTCCTATAATACAATCTCTCTCTCTCTCTCTCTCTCTCTCTCTCTCTCTCTCTCTCTCTCTATTACATACATGTAGCTGCATAAGATAGGGTACAAAGATGCTGCAGTTGATTTCCTTTGGTACGAGAACGACTTGGCGTCTCTCTACCCCATGGAAAATACGTAGGATTATCATTATCAATTGAGATACTGTTACAAAGTGGTTTGAAGGGCATTCGCAGCTCTTGGGACCCTTCAAATCACCAACAGGACAAGATGGGGAGGATTTCGATGCCCCTTCTTATTGAAGTGCGAGAAAGGGTGGGGCTGAGGCCCCCATTGGGAGGATGGCATCCAGGCTTTCGTTGGTTCCGACCTTGAATGCCTAAAGAGAGCAGTATTTATTACTGCAAGGAAAATGAAGTCACTGGGTCCCACCTCCCAGGAGTCGGTAATGTACGCTTCCATGATACGAGTGCAATCCCAAAGCACGCAGAGCACGAAAGTAGAGATGAGGTACAGGCAATTTCGAGTCATAGGTAATGGCCATACTGAGTTAAATGTTGCATGGTGGGTAACTTGCCATCATTTCTATGTACTGGTGTACTGGAATGTCACCTAATGCAGAGCTTAGCATTCCGCCCATGGTGCAAGAAGTAGATGAATGTTTAGAATTCCTATCTTCATCTTACTATATCTCTAGATATCATTTGCTTTCAAAATTTATCCAAAGCCTTTTCTTGTTTAAACACTGGTACTCTAATGGATCCAAGTGACAAGCCTTGTAGATCATTTTCAACTGTAGCTTTGTCAAAGATTCAGTTTTTATTTCGAGTCTATTCGGGCAGATAAAAAAAAAGAAAAAAAAATATTAATGCGTGAAGACTTTTCTCTCGGATCCACTCAAACGTTTCTTGCTAGTAAAAGCTATTCAATTTTTTTTTCCAAAAAAATAATATAAACATAGCAAAAATAGAAGGTGTACCTATGATAATCAAATCCTTCGTTCAATGAAATGGTCTAGGTTTGGAGCTACCATGCAAGTTTCGACCACTGGGCTAATTGCACACTTTACAATTTATAAGAGTAATTGATTTAGAAACCCAGATTGTTGGATGTCATATTTGGATTTAGAAAACCAACGCTTTCTAGTTGATAAAGGCAAATTCCATCTTGAAAGAGGCTTAAAGCAAAAAGCTTCCACAATGGTGTTATGTTTTTAATTGTTTAGACATTGCTTCGATTCTCATGAGTGATGCAGGCTGTAGACAAATACTCTAAATGAATAAAGTAAAATGAAAAAAAAAAATGTGGAGAGAAATTATCAGAGTAGGGAGGAGTGAAAAACAAATTCAAGAATATATATGGTGGAAATAAGAAAAATTCTTTTTTTTAGCAAAAATCTATTCAAACAACCATAAACGACCACTGGCCATGACAAACTTCGGGTGAGTAATTGTCATCATTGCTGCTCGGACAAATGTCTCCTCCAAATTAACATCAGAATGCTAGGTACAGCCATAAGATAGTAACTAAACTTTACAGGACTCTTAGAAATAAAGCCATATTTCTTGCCAAGCCAGTACAATGGGCATTGATGACCATTGACCACATCAACTGCAAGGTGAACTATTATTACTGCTGCAGCTTCATCAAAAGTTTCCTCCATATCAACATTCAACAGCACAATCCTGTGTAAATACTCAAGCTACCAATTAAAGTTTATAAATCTTGACCGGGTGTGTAATAAATTAGATGCGCCTAATTCAAAATAGTGGAAAGTCTATGCCAATCTAATTCAGGTTTATATCACTGAAAGCTTTTTGCTGACAGCCAACTCCAGTGCCAATATTGTGATAGTTTAGTGCTGGCTCATGTGACTGCAATATAATAGAGTTTTTCTTCTTTATTGTTTGTTCAATTCTAGTTTCCATCTGCAGCATCCAAATTGAAATGTGATGACTGGCTTGTGGATGAATAATTTGGACTCATTATTGGCTGAAATGTGGTTCTAAGATGTTAACCACATATCATTCTTGTTTATAAATAGGATCAAAATGCAGCCATTTCTATTCATTTCGTTGATACAAAGTCTATCCACTTCACCCCAAAGCAAACCATACATTCTAAATAACTAATATTTCAAAACAGCCAAGATTTTTAAACTGTAGAAAACATACATTTTCCCCTACCCCCCTCTCTATTACTTCACCTAGTACGCTCTTATGACAAGAACCCTAACATTCCCATTACTCTACCACTTTGCAAGCACCTCCGCTTGTGATCACCCAATAAGCAACTAGGTACCACACCAAATATTTCTTCTTGCTTGCAGACCCAAATCTCACTTTTTAGCTGCTTAGTCTTTTGGGATTAACTTATGGTGATGTAAGAGAGGACCATGCCAACCAAAAACCCACATTCTTTGCTTGCCTGTAGAAATAAATTGAAGAAATCAATGAGAAATTGGATACAGAAAATCTGTAAGAAATCAGCAAGCACCATACTATAGAGCACCCATAAAAGACATCCTCCAAGCTTACTCTTTGATTCATGAGGTCCTCAATGGAGTTCTCTTTCCACAATTGCAATATAGGATGGAAGCATACATGAAAGTTCGGTCAAAGCTTGAGCTAGAGTTTTGGCTGGAAGGTATTGTAATTTCTTTTGGCCGTCTCTCCTAGCTTCAATTTATCCTCTCCCTTCTCAAACTCCCCCCTTTTCTCTGTGTGTGTGTGTCTTCACCCTATTCAACCATTTCAGAATACAGAAAATCCTAAGTTATAGTTGGGGATTGGAGGACAGAATCATATGACTAGTATATAACTCTACTTTTCTTTGTGCCAAAATGAAAGCCATTTCTAATTAACGAGGGAAGGACATTTTAGAAACAACGTGACTTCTAAATTATCATGCGATAATTATGTGATAACTACTACATGATACATTCAAATGGAGATGGACAATCGGACCATATTGATACAGTAAAATAATCTCAAGGGGCTAATTGAAAATCTAAATATTTTGGAGGCAAAGTGTTTCTCAAGGAGGAACCAAAGGGTATTTTTTAAGTAAATTATCTAAATCCAAATACTAGAGAATACCCCATCCATGATAGGATGGAATCGTATTTCTTGGAAGGATATTAAAAGAAATTTCTATAACAATGAGTCTGGCTGCTGGTTTCCTTTTCATTACATAATTCCCATGGTCATGGGGTGATGTAGCTACGAGAATATAAGCCAGCGGTTATCTCATTACGCAAGTAAAGTGAGAAGAATAATAGAGAGGAGCTAGCCGTTGGGAAATTCCCACCACTTTTAAAATTGCCTCGAGGTGGCAAAGGCACAGTGTCCTCCCAAAGCGCTAAGATTCAAAGCATCCATCAAAGACTACCTTTATGGAACTGTTAGCATCCTCGAAATCCCCAAAGCAGTAAGATTCAAAGGAGCCATCAATGGCTTCCTCAAGGAACTGTTAGCATCCTCGAAAGCACACCTTGTAAGGGATGCCAAGACCCAAAGAACATTTGCATGGCCACTGATTGAAGATGATAAGACCACCAATGAATTATTGTACATCCAATGAGGGTGCAGGTGGATCCAAATTGTCGATCCATCCATTTGTTTTAATAATTTAGATCCAAATTTGATTGTGCGAATAGACCGAGCTCGACATTAAATTGCTCGGCTTAAAAAAATTAGGTATGACTTAACCGGGTATTTTGTAGGAGAATATTCTAACCCTATAACGTTAGATATGCATCAAATGATCGATGACAGCTTCATCCAAATCCATATCCTTCGGTATGAAACCAGCGAAGGTAAAATCAAGAGAAATCAAGAGCATGTTGGGTCATGCATTGTTACATTCCTATAACTACAAAATTAATAACCAATATGCAGGGGCATAAATGGATTTGTTTGGGTAGGTTTAGCCAAGCAAGTAAAAGCAATGATGCATATGAACCTGAACCATACTTGATCTAGCCTAGATCTATCTTTGTTTTGTTTTTGGTTAATTTAGAGGAGAGTTAGGGGCAAGAGACCCATAGATAATAATGAGCTATACAATTGGGGTCGCCTCTCCTAAACCACGGTAACCTCTTAAATCTCAAACCCTAAAAAAGATCGGATATGAAATGAGATCTCTAATGCAATCACCAAGATTGTTTCATAAGCTTGCGCCTTCATCTTATTTGGATTTCCAATCGAAACTTTTTATCCCATTCTTGACCATGACTCAACCTCCATAAGCCAAACTGACCTATAGTTAACTCTAAATAATCTAACCTCAGAGGAAACCCTAGCCAACCTGCCTCTTATGGTTTTAGATGACTTGATTCCAACTCCCAAGGTAAACTGAATAACTACTAGCTAGTAAAAGGGATCAACTATTACTAGAAACCAGAACAGATGGACATGACTCAACTTGACCCAAACTGATTCGACCTAAATTAGAATTTGCACTCATGATTCAGGACAAGGCTTTTATCTCTGTCCGATTTATTGAAAACCCAGATGAAGTAATCTAACGCAAACCTGACCCAACTTGAAAAATCCGTAACCCAAACACAGTCATGCCAGATTCATTTGTGCTGCACCTACCAATATTCTTCACCAATATAAAGGTTAAAACATTATTCATGGGATGTCAAAATCGAACGATTCTGCGCATAAATTATGACAGGGAAATCTCAGCATCGAACTTAGGAGATCGAACCTGTTTGTGGGCCACATGCATTTTTTTTTTTTTCTGTTTCTAGCCCTCTGGGTCCATTGATGCAAGGCCCAACATCTTATCTCATGCTTTGATGGTACCACTCAAGATTTTTTTTGTTTTCTCTCTCTCTCTCTTTTCCTGTTCCTTTGTTTGTCCCAACCAAAGGGAAAAAGAATAAAGGTGGGGAAGTTGAAGCAAGGTAGTTTGTTAAGGGACAGTCAAATGTATGACCTTTCTCTTTCCTAAATAAAGAATATAGTTTGGTCAAGTTATAATATACAAAGAGTAATGAACTTAGATGGCCAAAGAGCTATTTTAAGTCATAAATCCTCGACTAGTAACGCCTGTCGGCCATTGAGATATATTTTCATTATGATAATTCATTATACTTACAAAAATATTTTTCTATCATTAGAAGTTTTTAAACAAGTTGTGATGCAACAATTACCCATTCTTTTCTTTTAATATTTGTTATAAAATAAATAAATAAATAATTTTAGGGTTTTGCTATCGTATTTTTATATTATTTTATAAAAAATGAGAGATATCTTCTACAGTTCTACGTTAGGATATCTAGAAAATTTTGCTTTTAATAAGTTAGAAGCAGGTTAAAAATAGAAGACCAATATTTCTGTTTTTATTAATTTCTCCTGAAAGGAAATATTATTTTAATAATTTATGTTCTGACTTGGCTGAACCAAGTCAAAACTATGGGTGGCAAGTCAATTCTAAAGCTGGCTTAGCCCAGCCTCTTTTTTTTTAAAAACATTTTTCGAAAAAACAAAAGTTAATATTTTTTTTTCCCATCGCGACTGAAACCCTATTCACCCGCCTCCTTGCCGTCGCCGCCAAGCTCATCCGCCGCTTGGCCGGGGGCGGCGGATTGGTGCCGGAACTGCGCTCCCAGTGCCGCGGCACAGTGGGAGGTGGCCGGCGGCGTGTCGACACTGGGAGTGGCAGCGACGACGTCCCCCGCAGTCGATGAACGGACAGGAGAAAGGAGAAGAGGAGGGAGATGGAGAAGGCGATGACCTTCGAGACGATCGAGGGGAGGGAGAGGGCGCCGCGCCGACCTCATCGGCAGTTTTCTCTGGCATCGGAGCTGATGGGGGGAGAAGCTGATTCCACAAAACACCCTAAACTGTGACTTATTTACCTAACTTGCCATCCGTTTCGATTTCTAATAAATCGCCTGGACGATTCGACTTATTTACCACACCAGCCACATACATCCCCGGTTAAAACCGGTTGCCGGTGGATAAATCATTGCCGTCCACAAGAAATCCAACGATGATAAGATAAAATTACCCTTCGAAGTAGTGCAGCAAACACCTACGCTTGATTCTTTTAGATATTTTTAAGTTTTTTTTTTTGCATAAATATTCTTCTAAATATCAAATTTTGCATAAATATTTTTCTAAAATTAATATTTGCATATATATACTCTCGTAACGCACTTATTTTGCTATTATATCTTTTTCTATCCTTATTTTTGTATATATACTCATGCCATCTAACGCCGTTAAAAAATTAATGGTTCAAATTAAAATGATTTAAATACTTTTAATAAGTAGATGTACGAAAAGAAACATTTACAAGACAATTGCTTGGAGGACAAAAAAAATAATTTTAAAATTATATTTTATTTTTACTTAAGATAAATATGGTTTTTATTTTTGTCAAAAATAGTATTTTATGAGGGTACATAAATAAATATAAATTTTAAGAGGGTATCATTGGAAATTTAACTTTTTAGAAGAATATTCAATAGAAAAACCCTATTTTTAAATCTATATTATCTAAAATAATTCAAAATATCTATAAGTTTCTACATGTATATGATATATTTTTCTATAATTACTATAATTCAAGATTATTTTATACTTATGCTGCAATCAGAAAATAGTTTAGACTGCAGCTTCATCTAATCTTAATAATATCTACAGTAAATGTTTATCAAAAATTATATATTTAGTATTCTTTAAAATTTTTATTATTTTAATGTAAATTCAGCCGTGAACGGGCCCTGACCATATATTTATATAACTTGGAATTCAGAAGAATATAGAGCACTCTATTGCAGTTGCTTAGCGGTACTTTTAGTCCCACAAGGCCAAAAAGAGAATGTGGGGATTGGTAATGTTGGGTTAAAAACCACATCTGGTCCCGTTTTCGTTTTAACTTTTATCTGCTTTTGCTGGAGCTTTGACAGGAGTGATGAGGCCTTTTTTTTTTTTTTAATTAAGTTGGCAGAGATGAGAGAGAGAGAGAGGGAGAGTGCTTTTTTAAGCTGCAAAGAGGATGTTTGAAGGATCACAGATCCCCATATATTCCATTCAAAAGAGCCTGTTCAGGCGCATGGAAATGTGTGTATATTTATAAGATCCAAATGGATCCTCCCCTGCTGAAATGAAATAATACCAAAAGGTAAATGGAGTTTTTTCTACTCTTCTTCTAAGGATAAGAACTCAGAGCGCCTGCATGGCACCATATTGACGTCAAATTGAAAGGAACGTACGCTTGGAACTTTGCATGAAAAAAAAAAAATGGAGTTGGACACGACCTAGGACCTTATATATAGATAATGGGTCGAGTCTATGGCCAGTGTTTGATCATCTTGCAGGATCAGAATCATGACTAAACCTAAGAACCTCGACCCGACTCTAAAACTCTTAACCGACTTATCCAAGTCATCAAAGGATTGGTCATCAAACTCGTATAAGGAATAGAGAGAACGAGTCAAATTCCCTCGATCGAAATCCTAGTGCAATTTAAGCTAGCCATTAGTTTGTAATGGACGAGGGTCTTGCTAGAGATTCAATGTGAAACCTACAAGACTAATTAATTGGCTGGTTGGAAAATTGAAGCAACTATTCCTTATCCCTATTTTTTTAACCACTATTCAATTTTATAAATTTGGTTTAATAAACCTAAATTAGATTTCGATATGCTTTTGAAAATATCTTGAGCACAAACAACTGATCGGTTTAGAAGAATAAATTGTTTAAGTTATAGAGGAGAATTTTGACTCCTTCAAAGAGGAGATTGAATTTTACCAAAAAAAGAACAAATGGAGATTGACTAAATCCTTCTAGCATTTCAAATAAATAGATAGATTTTTGAAGTCATGTAGTTCAATCATTGTTGATCACAAATCTAAAGATCCTTTTGCAAACAATCTTAACTCACAATGCACTATATTTAAGGTTAAACAGCATGCTGCTTAGTAAAGATGATAGAAACACATCCCTAATGGCATGAAACATCACCACACTAATTTTAACTTGAAATTGGATCGGCAATCTACATAGTTTACTCTTCCCTTAGCTACTAATATTGGGCTATCATTATTTACATATGTATTCAAGATTTAGCAACCCATTGTTTCTCGGCAGTAGAGAAAGCCTATATCTGAAAATTAATATTAAGGTCAAGGTTCACAACAATGACTACTATAAAGTTACAGCAGCCAATTAATGTTAAACTGGATTCGATGACCTCATTATGTAATTGAATAACTGAAAATTTAAATAATGACCTTCAATCAATCATTAGCATGTTATACCAGCTACTGCAAAACAGAAACAATAACTATCATTTGATATTTTCATTGTTCATCTAAATCAAATATTATTCATTAAATTAATATGTCTAAGCTCCTACTGTTTCTTGTCATCCATTGTTTTCTGTTATTCTACAAGGACTAAACTAGAATTTTAATGACCTAAAACTCCACTACATAACAATAAGACTTGCTTGGTTTTGTGAACAACACAAACCAAAATTGGATAACAAGACCAGCTCATCCCACTTCGTCTCCCTAAATTTCCAGAAATAAGGAAGGTTAAAAGAAGATCAAGACTGTCATATCAGAAAAGTTGACAAGTTAGTTTTATTTACTCCAATTTCTTCCTCCATTTTTTGTTCTAAACTTTGAACACCTATTTCATTAAACTCTCATAACCTAAATAATGATGTCCTAAAACCTAGGGCTCGTTTGGTTCGCGGAAAAAAAATGGGAAAAGTGTTGTCAATGAGAAACTAATGAGATGCTTCTTATTTGGTTGGAGTTTTCAAAGGAGAGAGATAGAAAAATTATATTCCCAAGAAAATATGATTCCCACATTTCATGGGAAAGACTTTTCCATTAGAAATATGTGAAAGTTAATTTTCCATGAGGCGAGAACCACTGTATTTTTATTTTTTCCCAAAAAGACCTTTCAGCATTAAAAAGGTATTAAAAACCTAATTTTTATTAAGGATATAATATGAATTACACATAATTTTTTTGGGAAAGTGGATGGTCAACCAAACATAAGTATTATATTAGCATTAGCAACCAAATAGAGAGAGAGAGAGAGAGAGAGAGAGAGAGAGAGAGAGAGAGAGAGAGAGGCATGGGGTGGTGAGCGAGAGAATGAGGAGAGAGATGGGGTGGTGAGTGATCCGAGGCGGCGCATGCAAATGGCTCTCCTCTGACCGACCGACCGGCCGACCAGGCGGGAAGCCTTACCCGCTACGCGACAAAATCTTTATTGAATCCGATGCGACGAGGACCCCGCGCCGACCGAGGACCTGTCGCCATCGCAAGTGGGACCGGGACCTAGACCCAGAACGCGGACCCAGTTGTGCCGACCCCCACAACCCAAGGAGACAGCCTCTCCACGGGTGGCCCCCACGGATGCCGTCATTGCTACGGTCAACTTCCCTAGGTCTCGTTTATCTAGGCTTCTCTGTGGGCTCCACACGGCTGCTTTCCAATTGGGGCATGCGCCGCTCCTCCGAATCCGAACCCCCCAACCTCTTTTTTTTTTTTTACTCCCCTGTAAGAACCTAAAATTAAAGGATTCTTCTGAACAATTCTCCAAACGTACGAATATGCCCAAGGGTATAGTTTTTATAAGTGATAACATATCAAATTCCCTTGTATTTTCAATTAATTTTTAAAAATATAAAAATATATAAAAGCAAGATATAATAAATTTTTTGTGCAAATACTACCCCAAAAAAATATCTATGGCATTTCGCTAATTTATACATAATAGAAATATAAAAATAATGATGAAGCCTAACAAACCCTAGTTCTAATGAGAATGAATATATATATATATATATATATATATATATATATATATATATATATATAAGGGAGAGAAGGAATATAATTAATAAAAATATTTATTTAATTATTTTACATAAAATTGATTTTATAAAAATAAATAGTTCATAAAATCTCAAAAAAATAAATTTTATTAAAAAGATATCCTCCCCATTATCTCATAACTATTTGTTTTTGAAAGCGCTACAAACAACTAAATAATAAATATAGGAGCTTAAGTACAGAAATGGAGTAAAAATAGGGCCTAAGATAAGCCTTTATTCGTGAAATAAGTTTCCTAAAAGAAGGGAGGGGTGGAGAAGGCTGGAACAACTTTATTCATAAAATTATAATCTTTTTCCATATGAACAAGAAAACCCTCTATCCTATAGTTATTCCAAGCAGAACAAAATTCAGCAAAATCAAGAATGGATTCATTGCTTTTATTAAAAAAAAACTAATCTCCAAACCGAACATGATATATATATATATATATATATATATATAAATCTTAATAGAGCTTTCGTGATCCATAACTCAAAGAATTTTCAACAACCTAATTTTACCCTTTTTTTCTTTTTTAAAAAATAAATCATGATGGAGAACTTCTCCGGAAAGATAATAGATAGATTGATAGAAAAATACACATATATACATATGAAAAACATTTTGGATTTTTTCTCGTGTTTAACAAATTTTGTATCAATAAATATTATAGATAGGGAAGTGTGGTTGGTGAGTTGTAGGCTTATCCACCGATGCTACAGCTCATAAAAAATTTTGTTAGCTTGCATTTCACATTTGAGAATTTAAAATATTTTCCCTTTGTAAATCTTTAGTACAGTGAAGCCACCGTTCAAAAGATCCCTGTGCCTTCTGGACTGCTTTTTGGATAATGAAGAGAAAGCAAAAAAATATATTTTTGTACCATCAGCTTTTAGATTGCTACGGATCGAGTCAGTAGAGTTCGAGATGCAGCAATTTAGTTAACAATTTTGAAAAATTATGTTATTGCTGCTAAAATTTGACTTTAGGTAGATTGCTGCCCGAGGTATACTGAAGTCGGTCAAAACCAAGATAGAAAGTAGGCCAGCTAACAGGACGTTGCAGATTTTGTGTTGCGACTTTGGAGGATAAACATGATATGCAAAAAAGTCTTGTCTGAAGGTTTTCGACGGAGAATCTCTGATGCTTAAGTCACTAAAGATTTAAAGCAACAATAAAAGAAAGAGAGAGCTAAAGTGGGAGCTTGAGACAGCTTACCTGAGGATCCTCCGTTCACCTCTATATATAAGATGGGGTGAATATTCGTTACCTTATTCGATGAGAGGCATAGTAATTACTTGGTAACAACTCCCAACGATGTTCATTACATTGATTGCGTATTCATGATCGAGCTAGATAGCCTGTCCTCGAGATCATAAGTGCAGTTCCTTCAATGATTTCTGACATTATTTCTAAACTTGACCAACTAGAAGGCACGTCGCCCAATTCTGAGGTGAAAGAGATCGGAACAATCCAAAATCAGGATGACCAATATTCTTTTCATCACATATGAAATTAAGTAATTAGATTAACAAAGCTCGACGCGGTTTACCTTTTTAGTGTCACACGACCGCACGTGACTTTTGTGACTTTCAAATTTGTTAAAATGGTACCTAATGGATTATAACATTACCATTTGGAAGGGAAAAGATTTATAACTAAAGCATAATTATAATTTAATATACCCCATCGGCGACCTCAATTAATCATCGAGAGATTGACTGAAATGCTAGGCCAAACAAGTTATATAGTAGAGAGTAGGTAATGTTGATGATGGTGGTGGTTGGAGTAGGAGGTAGCCTGACAATGGTAGACTAACAGGCGATGGATGTTGGTGGGGTGGGGGGAGGAGCAAGTGTTTGCCTCCGGTGATTACCGCGTAGATGTTCTCGTAGGGGTTCTTGCGGAACGGCGTCTCCGACCGCCTATTCCCGATCTAGAGAGCAGCCTCGGAGAGGTAGTCGAGCGCTTCGGTGGCCCACGGGATATCAGGCTCCACATCCCCCGCCAACGTTGAGTACTCCGCCTGAAAGCAGTCGTTCTATTGCTGCGTGTAGGCCACAATCGGCAATGACGGTGAGCCGGTAGCAGTTATCAATGCAAGGGCCTCGAAGATGTCCATCTAGCGGACGGCGGCGGAGGCGAAGCATAGGTCGCCCCTCCGGCCGTGGGCTGAAGGGCGGGGGATGAGGGAGTCAGCGGGGCCATAGGGAAAGGGACGGGCAGAGATAGGCGTCATGAAATAAAGGATTTCAATTTTTAATGTGTAACTATGTTATATACCAAAAGAAGATCTAATATGCTCCATATCAAATCGAATTAAGACTCGTTGACATCTCCAGAACACATTTTTCCTCAACAGGACAAAGAGCCAAAGCCTATGATAAAATCCACATGAACAATTGCAGCGTCGAAAGCATGGGAGTTCTTATCATTTACTTGACAACCCCACTCCTGATTGGTCCGGTTTTATGTGAATGGCTCATGCATCCGAATTGCTCCCACCATCTCCACCTTTGTCTCATCTACTCCAAATATCTTCATTTCTGTACTCCTGTAGCTTAAAAACTTTTGTAAGAATATTTATTTATTTAGTTCTCTCTCTCAAGGCCAACTGATACACTTCAGGAGATAGATTGCAGGATCCACAAATTTTAACACGACTAGGGACATCAGGCAATCTAATTGTATGTGGAAAAAGCAACTCCAACATCAATCGTTACATACCTTTGATCTTCTGCATGGATTTGTAAACTTTCTTCCAACACTGTTTATTACTTCCACCATGTGTTCTCTCCATGATACATTGGTACATCAGTTAGTGGAACAGCCCATAGAGTCATCAATCAATGCCTTACACTCTTGGGCTTCTACTGTTGCCAGGATGCCTCATCAATGGCGTTATCCGGCAGCAGAAGTTTCCACCTTTGAGCTCTTCTCAGTCTACAAATGTAGGGCCTACAATCTTGGTCATGGCATCACCCCTAGTTAGGACAATCTAATGGGCTGTCACGAGCCAAAATGGACCAATTTGATGGGCTATAGCTTCAAGTTGGACTTGAAACTGACTTGGCCCATGACCTGTTTTTTTTTTTCTTTTTTCTTTTGCTTTGAAAAAGGGGAAGGGGGGAGGAAGGGACAAGCCCACCCCCACGTAGCAGCCCCCACCCTGCCAGAAGAATGTTCGATGCGGGCAGAAATGACCGTGTGTTGGGCACCCCGGCCAGTTTTACTTATATCCTCCCCATCCGTAAGCCCGACTCGGTTACCCCTCTGGGCTCCAGCACGAATACCACGTGTGAGTACGTTACATCTGGCACCACCGAGACTACCAATAGAGCGATACGCCCTTCCAGACCCCGTGTACGAGCAAGGAGCATCCAGTCTCCACAATTTAATCGACGCCCATGCGTTTCGAACTCGGAACCACTTGGTTGAAAGTAAGGCCACGCTCCCATTGGGCTACCAACTCAGTGGCCATGACCTGTTTCGTACAACTTATAGAAGAACCACAATGCACTTCATGTCTATTCCTCACCATTGTTCTTGCTCCATTGGCAAATTGAAATCTGTGTGTGTGTGTGTGTGTGTGTGTGTGTGTGTGTGTGTGTTTATGTTCACACTCTTCCAACAAACAAACCTGAAATGGGAAATAAACAACAAATGGAAACGAAAGTCCTATAGTGTTAAATGCTAAGAGAAGACAACAATTAGAAAAAAAATAAAAAAATTATTGGCATAACAAAATGCAGACTTCAAGAAAAAGAAAGCTCAAAGAATATAGAAATTTCTGTACAGTATGGTGCTGGAGGGGATTAAAGTGAAACTCCAGAAGAATTCTGTAAGATACCTCATAAGGATTTAAAAGGAAAATATCACAAGAGAGATGAGCTTCAAACAGGAAGAAAATTTGGTGATTGCCCTAGTAACAAGAATCATAATGGCTTTGCTTTGGGATCATTGTTGTCGTTGCTGGGGCATAACATAATAGAAATTTGTGAGAATCCAAGTATACATAAAAGTTTTTCTTCTTTGCATCTGAACTTCTACGTTAATACGTCCCCTTGATGATAGCAAGGAAGCATGAATGAAAATAATGGTTATATGACATTGCTATGCAATATATTGCTAGTAGCATCAAAGAGTACGACCAAAGCAAAAATTATATACCAAACTTGCAACAATCAATAGAAATAGATGTTCAAAGTAACAGCGGCAAAGCAGTAACATTCACCCTTCAGTAAAACCAAGTGAAAGGATAGAACCATAGAAAACATAATGAAACCAAAGAAAAATCAATAGGTTCAAGCCTTGTGACTTTGTTATATGCATTTTAATTATTAATGCAGTAATTATTCAACAACAGGTGTGAATGTCTATAATTGTGAAGTGTTCAATATACCAATTTTATGGATGTTAAGACCATTTATATTTTGCAAGATAATAATTACTCTCTCACAAGCCTAGAAGGTCAATCTAAGCACTAGAATTTTCCTTCTGCATGCACAAAGACAGCCACCAGACAAGCTGCTTGGCAAGGCACCTCCAAAATTGAACTGATTCCGATAGAGCAAGTGACAGAGAGGTGAGTCTTTAATCTGCTCCTGGGGTGATGTTTATGGAAGGATTAAAAACTGAACAAAAAAAATGAGAGCTTCATTGTGTTAGCAACTAAACAAAATGGGAAATCATTGTATCAACAACTTCTGATCTGCTTAAATTTTTAACCACTGTGATTGGTTGCTTCAGATAAGGCTCCACTGACAGAATGGTTGGGACTTGGGATGGAAGATGTACTGATGATCTTATATTTTAACTTCATTGTCCCTTGTATCTTGTTTCCAACCTTTCTTCTATGACATTAACTGCAAATTCACAACAGTTCATGTAAAAATCATCTTAGGAATGCTTTGCGATGCGCTCCAGGCATGCGAAAAAACTATAAGACGCCACATGCAAAAGAGTTAATTTTCTCGTGGATGTCGAGCAAGATGTTTCAAGATGAAAATTTTAGAATATGGACCCTTCGGCACTCGAGAATGGGGATAAGATTCTATGGAGCAAGGAAAGATTTTAGGTTGCTTATACTACTTGTCATAAGGAGCAGGAGCAAATGCAACCACAGGATTGTGGCTGGTTATGCTTATTTTTCAGCGTAAATCACTGCTACCCTTCAAAAGCATGCAGTTCACCAAATTAGATTCCGAATACTAGCAAGTTTGGAGTTTATCAGCTTAAAATAGTACATATTAAGGCAGATCAAGATGCAGATCTTGCAACACATCAAGAACTCGATCAACATGAGAACTTATCTTCATACTAAACATGACAGAACGTAAGAAAATGATACAGTATAGCCATAGAATGATAGTGCTCTCCTGTCAATGCTGCCACATTCATTACTAGATGAAGGACAGAATAGCAGTTAGTTGGAAGTAATCATGCTTAACCGAGAGTGGTTAAGCGAAAAAGGGTGGTCAATGAAGAGATGGATACTTTCCTGGCAGGCCTTCTGGTTCTGGCTCATGACTGTCAGACTACTTAGTTGTTGTTGATGGGAATTCCATTTGCATGATCTTCTCCCTACTTGCATGAACTTAAGCTACAGAACCTATGAAAATGGAAGTTCTACTCTCCAACTAGCCTTCTATTTTCCCTGGTAAGGACCTCTCTTGCCCAAAGTTGACTTGGGTTAGGAATAGGCACCACTTCTTAGCGAATTTCAGGTTGAGGGGTGATTTTAAAACATTAAAAAACACCAACTGATCATATCTTAATTCATAAAGCCTATAAATCATGGGCTGCAAAATTTAACCAGTATACTAGCTTTATTGCCTCCAACTATATGTTCTGGCCTTAACTGCCTCGTGAACTTTAATGTTCCACCATCAAATTTTCTTCCTTTAATTCGAAGAATTTCTCTTATGTTACTTTGGTTTCACCATATAATCTGGTACAATGTTTCAGCATGCATACCCTTCTTCAACAATTATACTCAGAAAGATAATCCAACCCCTTTTTCCCTTGTAAAACCATCAGTCAGTCCTAGACATCTGAAAGAGTCCTTTACCCTTTTCTTCTTGGATGCATTGAAAACTATTAGCCTATGCTCTGTTATCATATTTGCTGCTAGATAATTTGATCCGATATCAGCAGAATGTTCTTTGGACACCAATCTTGCTTTCTTTCGGAAGGAAACTTCTGAATTTTTATTGTCATCTTAAACAACTTTTTGGAAAGACTATAACACATTTCTATATAGAAGCCGTCACTAAGGACTGAATGCATACCCTGCTTACTGTTGATGAACAATCACCATTGCTTTGCAAGTTGGGTTTTTATTGAATTGTTGCCTGTCGATCTTAATGAACAGTATTGAACAATTCACGCCACTTTTTTAATCCATTATCAGACCTTTTAAATTCTAATGCACGTTTTGCTAAAAAAATTCAAATATAGGTGTTTCATTCAATGACATGTTGCTGTTTATGACGCTCTCTTAATACAAAATCAGCTCAAAAAAACAAAATAGCTATCTCCAGTACCAATCTATCTATAAGTATCCTTTCTATGGAAAAATTCTAAGCACAAAACGAACAACTAAGTAATGAACAAAAATAGGCAACTAATATTTCAGAAAGATATTATCACAACTAAAAAGGATAGCCAGAAGATATTATTTGAGTTTCTTGATATTTTGTATAAGTACCCAAAATCTACTCAGTGTGCAGGTGACGTAGGACTAAACACATGCCCACACAAGTCTTCACATATTTTCTTGTTTAAACCTTAATATTTTCGCTCTGCTACCATTTGTAACAATCCAGGTTCTAACACTAAAAGTCTAGCCAAAAAAATATTATTCGGGTTCTTTTGGTTCTAGTACCAAGATCTACCCAGTGCATAGCTTTATGGAATTCAACATGCGCCCACACTGGTACCCGCAGATATCAAATCCCTGAAGATAAAATCAAATCCTTAAAGAGGATTTGATCTCCATATTAAATTCAGAAACTGGATGTACCATAACTCCAAAAAGATCAAAACTTGCCTTAAATCAAACACCATGTGATCACATAAATAACTATAATACGTACAAAATTAGAGGAGAAAGTACCTGAAAAGGAAGCAACTTTTTCCCCTATAGTGCATATAAACAGTAGCTAAAGCTTCATATGAAAGGAATGGAAGATCAAAAAATAGGGCCAGAGCATCCAAGAGCAGTGCCTCCTCTAATGCGGAGTGGCCAGAGCCCAGAGATTTGGTGGACAATCAAGATTTGGGTTGGGCAATAAGGTCAGGGTTAGCGGGAGGAAAGGAATAGAAGGAGATGGCACTGGATCTGGGTTAAATTATCTAGCGTTAGGGTTTTTGATCGCCATGGATTCGAGGACAAGCGGAAACGACGAGAAGATGAGAGACCAACGGTCCCTCGAGGGAAAAGTAAAGGGACACGGAGCTCAACCGTTAGGGTTATTTTAGAGACCAGACTATCCATGTCTTTTGAGAGGTCAACAGTACAACGGACTGGGTGATATCTTTTGTGACTATCACTCCAAAAACTTTGTCTGGGATAGTCACACCTTAATGCCACCTTCGATGTATTTTCTACTTCTTTTTAATTTTATGGGTTGCACTCATAATCATTGAGTGTGAGGTGCTGATGTTAAAAAAAAAAAAAAAAAAAACAGTAGCACAACTCAACCCAACCTAAAACTTTGCACAGTGCTCGAGTTAGTCCAATCACATAACGCCATCACCAATTGAACCAAGATTAAATACCAACCAAATTCAAAATGGAGAATTGCTAAAAAAAAATAAAAGAAAGAAAGTACACAAACTAGAAGAACTTTACGCTTAGAACGCCATTTTATTTCATTTCAGTAACAAGTTCGCACCACATAGAGAGCTAATAATTAAAAAAAAAAAAACAGCTGCAAAAAGCTTTTTCCACAAAATATTATATCATTAGATGTCCACCTTGGATGCCTTGATCTGTTCACCCCAGTTGCTCCCTTCTACTATGTTCACCACCCTCGGCTGGGTCTTCTTCTCGGCCAGCTTGGGCACAGTCACACTCAGAACTCCATCCTCCAGGTTTGCTTTAATGGAGTCCACGTCGGCGTTCGCCGGAAGCCTGAATTGCCTACAGAACTTGCCGGAGGTCCTCTCAGCTCTGTGCCACTTCTCGCCCTCCACCTCCTCAGTCTTCCTCTCTCCGGTGATCCTTAGTACCCGGTTCTCCTCTACCTCTATCTTGATATTTTCCCTCTTCATCCCTGCATGGTATTAATTAAAATGCCGACGCCATTAAGCAAGCACAAGCAGCAACTTCTAATTAAGAAGCACGAAGGATAACAAATGTCCAAAAAATGCGAAGGAAAAAAAAAAAAATTGTTCTACCTACTAAAGGTCCACTTGAGAAACTTCAAAAATCTTAACTCACAAACTCAGCTAAGTTTTACCTTCATATTTTTGCAAAACATTACCCAAATGAAGCACCACTTTGCATTTAGACTTTTGTATACTTTTTTTTTTTTGACTTCTTTTTTTCCTAAAATAGGTCTGAACAATACTTAATACAGCCATTATATGAAATTTTCCCTAGCCACTTCTTATCTCAAAAAAAAAAAAAAAAAAAGCTTCGCCAGTGGATTCATAAACAGTTATATGATTTAAATTAATCGATCGATAGATTTTATAAGTTGTTGTGCATGGGAGACACGTAATCGACTGGTATCAGATTCTGAGAACCAAGCCATTTGATGACATACCTGGAACATCGAGAGAGATCACGTGAGCCTGGGAAGTCTCCTTCCAATCAGCAGGTGCGAGCTCGAGGCTCTCCATGGCCTTGGGCAAGTTGAGGGGAGTCTGCTCCAAGATTCGGAAAGGATCATCTCTCGGCAACATCATGCCCCACATATTCCTCGTGCATGGCATCAGGCCCATTGTGGGAAGAGCCACCATGCCCACAAGAAGAAGAACCAGAACTACAGAAGCCCTCATTGGGAAATATAGCCAGAAAAAAATTATATAGAATGCTTCGCTGCTTCGCTGCTTCGCTGCTTGCTCTCTTGTTCTTGGTTTGAGAAGGCTTGGGTTGATGGGTTTTTATAGGAGAGAAAAGGGAAGTAGACGTGGGAGGAGATTGCTCTGGGAACTGCTTAGAAGGTCCGCCATGGGAAAGGTTGTGACGTGTTTCCTTGAATCTGAGCCGTTCAGGAGGGCAAGTGTGGTTGCTGATGAAAAAACCGTTTTGCAAATGACGTGGAAGAAGGGGAGATGCCGTGGCAAAGGTGGTGACGTGTTTTCTCGAATCTAAGGTATTCCCATTGGTTGCCGTTATTCTAGGGGAATGTTATCCTCCGACTCGGTCAAAAAAATAAATAAATAGGTGGATAGTAGTTGATGGATTATGTACCAAAAAGATCACTTGATGGATGGTTTTGATCTTATTATTGTACTTTGTTTCGATGAAAAATTAATTATAAATCGGTCACGAAAGATAAGAATTGAATGATCATAGATTAAGTAATGGTGGCTTGGATACTTGGATCAGATTGTCCAGGTATGATCCAATCTAGAGCCTAACCATAAAAAAAATTAAGCTTAAAATATTATCATTTATTTTGATGACTGACCAAGACTAAGCTGAGATTCTAACTTAGACCGATTGATATGGGAATATTTTGGACGAAATCGAGATTTTCTAAAATATCAATCAATATTTTAGAGGCAAAACATTGATATCTTAGCCGATATGATAAATTCAAAATTATTAGTTATTTAAATATTAATTATCATTTTTACTTGCTAATAATTATTTAAAAATAAAAAAATGATTAGAAATTATAATTGATAGGAATCATTTTATCAATTTATATCAGCTAAGATAACGAGGAGTATTCATTTCCATAGATATTATAACCAGGTGTACCTAACACCGTTATAACCTAAGATTTGCCTTTAGATGAAAATCTTGGTTAAGAATGAAAAGACTGGGTCTGAGCACCAAATGGGTCTGCTTGTGAAAATTTAAAGGTGAAGAGATGAGAAAAAATGATGGTGAATGATGGTATGAGATGGGAGGTAGACAAATGACCAAGGGCTAGTAATGGGAGGAAAAATTAAAAATCAATGTCAAGTTTGGAGCCTCCTCTAGAGTCCGTCCATTAAAGTCCTATGAAGAGTTAGCAAAAAAAAAAAAAAGTCCTTTGAAGAGTTAAAGACCAACGGTACAATACTAGAGGTCCAACAGGAAGAGGAGGTGCAAGATCTTCCAATTATTCTTAGCTTAGGTTTCCTTCTTTTTCCTTTAGCCCTTAGTAATTTTTCAACAATAGCTTTAGTATAATTTTGATTCTGGTCTTGTTTTGACTTTATTTTGATTCTCGCGTTAGTATGTAAGGATTCGTGCAGGATCCCTTATTGACATTAGATATTCATATATCAAAGTGGTATTATATTTGTAAATTGAAACTAAGCAAATATACATGCGCGCGCGCACATATATGCGCGCGTTGTGTGTATATATATATATGTATATGTATGTATATACATGTATATATGTGTGTGTATATGTATATATGTATGTATGTATGTATACGTACGTATGTAGGTATCTATCTATGCATGTATGTTTATCATCTAAAGTTGCATCAATTTTTCTTGTTTATCATCTAAAGTTCAAGTATGAAAGCAAGACAAAAATATTTAGATATACAAATAGCTTAATTTAAAGAATGATGAAGTTTTGAAATGAGAACGATCATCGCAAATTATTTTAAAGAATTAAAATAGGAGGAAGTTCAACCTAAATTTGGGAAAGAGCAAGATTCAAATTCAAATCTCTAATATCTAACACCCAGTAATTACCAACTCCAATTGGCACCCTCATTTAGATGATCCACTTTTATAATTTTCACTTTTTGTTTTGTAAAATATTATGTTAAAAAAGATGATAAATAATCAAAAACATAGTGAAACCCTATAGCACGTGCCTCACATAGCGGTGCACCATGTCAATCATTCCGTCTCCTTTCTGTGAGCCCCATTTATCATGTGCTCGTCTCGATGATTGGTCCATAGAAACAAGATAAGATGATTGGTGTGGTGCGCTACCATATAGTGCACATGGTGTAAGATATAATTTCTCATTTAAGTGGGTATAGAAACTAGTGAAGGGGGTATGCAGAGGATTTGGCAACTTGATGCCTTGAACCTCTGTGATGACCTACAAAACATCATGAAAAATAATTATGATATACAAGATCGACATCAATTTAATAGATTTTTGGTACATGCATTGCACATGCATGTGAGCGAATGTTTTGCCAGGACAAAAGATTCATCTTAGCCTAGCCGGAGAGGAAGTCAAATCAGAACTAGATCAAGCGAGATCTAGCTCTGTTATAATTTTTTCTCCAATCATGATCTTGGCCCCAAACTTAATCTATGGACTAACAAGGTTAAGTCAGATTGTCCGAAATATAATACCAACCAAGCTAAGTAAATAGAAAAAGAGCAAGGATTTGGGTGCAATGCAGATTGGAGAAGTGTGTATGTATCTAAATGAAAATTTAACAATGATAGGGCTAACAAGCGAAAAAGGGGAAGAGAAAAAAATGTTTCAATATGGAGTGTTATTATTAATGTCATCAACAAAAATATGATCCAACTTTAGGTCTTTAATTCAACTTTCAGCCCATAAACAAATAGAGGATTTATGCATTTTGAAATCATGGATATTTCAGATTGAACAGGAATGGACCAGATTAATCAGATCATTGTCCAGATTGATTGGGCTTGAAACAGCTAAAGCTTCTAATAGATGCTTTCATGGGAACCCAAGGCCCATGGACATCCTCTCCAGTATCTATGCAGGGGCCGCAAAAGGGGCCCTTTGATCTCAGCTACGTAGCTTTCTATGGATGCTCTAATTTTATTAGAGCTTATCATCTACTTCCATTCTTCCTTTCTTGTATGGTCTACCTACATGTATATAGGATGAGCAGTAAGTTGGGCTGCGCTCGTTGATTTTTTGAGTACCTTTTCTTTCATTCTTTTATTCTTTTATGCTTTCTTTAATTTATTTATTTTCTTCTTTTTTTTCCTACTCTTTCCCCACACTTGGCATCTTGATTTTATCATTTATCTTATTAATACATAGTGGAGAAAAGGCCCAAAGAGAACTTGATCCTGCAGTCATTAATGGTCCTCGCTAATAAAAGAGAGAACTATCAGCAGCCAGTTGCAAGGTTATAAAAAGCAAACACTTCTAAAGTATTAAAGCTAGGGTGTGCATAGATTGGATCAGATTGGTTTGGAGCTAAACACGAAGCAGAATAAATTTAAACTGGTGTTCTAAAATCGAAACTAAAATCAATCCGACCATCTACAAAAATTGCTTGAAACCGATCCAAAAAATTCGATTTGGTTTGGTTCTATTTATCAGATTGATATTCTATCATATCTCTCTGTGTGTGTGTACAAGGATTCAACAAAATAGCCAACTCCATTATCTTTTTACAAGCACCGTCTACCTAGTTTTAGCAAGATGAACAACATGTTTTAATAGATTACATACAGCCAATTAACCTGGCCAGAGCTAGGGTTATTCAAGATGTGTACAAGGATCGGCTACGTAATGGAGGCCGAAGCATATAATATTCAGCCTATTATCTGGCTCATTTGAGTCCTACCAATGACGAGAATCACTAGAGAAACATCTACCATATTAAAAGAGAACAATGGATGCAACTATTGCTGGTTGATTAAAACAGCCTTACAAAAAAATTTAAAAGAATCCAAAGATAGAAAGAGGGGTATAAGTCTTGGACCAACTTGCTTCAATCAAAAAAATAAAAAATAAAAAAAATAAAAGACTTCAGAATGGAAAGTACTGATTTTTTTTTTTTTTGCTATAACGGATGATTCATACAGTTCTAGTACGGATACATTCGATAAAATCAGAAAACAATAAGTTTCAGAGCTGCAACGCTCTAGGCAGCTCGGCTTTCTCGACCCAGAAGATTAGGATGGAAAAGAAATAGGAGAAAAGAAAGAAAATGAGCTACTGCAGAAGCTATCAATGAATCCTAGAAAATTTATGGTGCAACACCTAATGACCACACAATAGCAGCAAAATCTGTTCGAGGAAACGTGAGGGAGATTTCTCACTCTCAACTCTCTTGACATTCTCCTTGAAAGGAACCACCCCCATTGCATTGGTGAGCCATGCCCATCTCATTCCGTACCCACCATTTCGGCCAGCCATGGCAAGTCCTGGGCCCCCCCTTTTCGATCCAATCAATGCCCATTTGATGTGGTCCACCTCGGCTCTGGGAGGTGGCCCATGCCATGTCGCCATCCCACTTGGTCTAACCAAGTGGCCAAAACCCTCCACATCTCTCTCTATCTAATCTTTGATTACTACTTCTCGTCCCCTCCTCTTCTCAAAAAAAAAAAAAAAAAAAAAAAAAAAAAAAAAAAAAAAAAAAAAAAATGGAGGAGGAGGGAGGAAGCTCATTTCCGCATGGCAATAATTCCCATTCAGGGAGACCAATCAACTTGGGGACTTAATCTTGACATGCAAATTAATGTAACTAGCTATATATAACGCGACACATGAAGTCTCACCAAAAAGAGCTTTTGATTCGTCCCAATAATCTCGCTAAAAAAGTGCATTGCGTGAGAGTTTCAAGTAGTAGTTTTGAGCTAAAATGCCAAATTCTAGAGAAGGGGCTGGGGCTTTTCGACCATCCGTTTCTAGAGGACGTCCGGTGGCTACTACAGGAGTGCGATGTCTTTCAGACTGGGCATCTGTTTCGAAAGGCGAATAAAGTTGCTGAATGGGTTGTTTTCTTTACTGCTCATCATTCTAGAGAGATTTTTTAGACCTGTTTTGTATCTGTCCCTCCACTGCTGTAAAATATTTTGTCCTTTGACTCAGTAAGTAGCGCTCATACAAGATTAGTGTGAGCTGCTGGTGTACCAAAAAAGAAAGAAAGAAAAAAAAAAAGAGTCATGGTAAAGTCTCCGAGGGAGCCCACCTTGAATAATATAAAATTCAGTGCGTGACATTTATACAAGTTGGCTGGTCCCAAAGCTAAATATCACATTGTTCTTGCAAGATCTTGCGGACAATTTGATGTCGATTTTGGATATCCTAAAATCCAATGTATTCCATTGGATAATGCATAGACCAATACATTTGGATCCTTATTACAAATATTTTAAAATATTTTTAATTTGATATCATTCTTTTTTACCGTCATGATTTTATCTTAGCCGATATACCGGCAATTCTTGTTAAGATTTATATCAGTATGCATAGAGGCTGTTTACATGTTTCAAATCCGTAATATCTGGAGGTGAAAGGCTTGCTCTTCTCATATCTACAATGACAAGAGTCTTGTCTATTAGAATGCTTTTTGTCGTCTATGAGTCTCATGGCTTCTTTTGTATTACCAATTTTTCTTTTCCTGGTTTTTTTTTCTTGGCTCAACTATGGGGTGATATCAATATCAAGCAAGAAAAATATCAAAGATCTTTTGTGCAACTTTAATTGAAATAAAAAACACACATGAAAGGGAAAAAAGGTAAGGAATAAAAAACACGGGCACACAAACTCACCCACAAATTTATAGAATCAAAATAGGGCCATCTGGCACACAACCCATCTAGCAAACAAATTTGCAAATGATTCTAGAGGCTTATTCAAATGTCACGCTCATGATATTATTGTTGTTAGCCCAAGAATTTTGGCCTGTAATGTCCAAAATATTGGTAAAATGACGTGGTTATCATATTAAAGTTGGATTTCTCAACTCGGTCATCAAATTTGTGATGAGAGAGACGGGCAAAGGTGACACATCCTCCATCCTACTATAAGGACAGCCTCAATTCGACTCTTGTTGCTAAAAAGAAGGCCCAACCTAGCTGACAGAGGAAAGCGAGGCTATTGAAGAGCCACCGATCTTCGTCACTTTGAAGCTCTCACTTTTAAGTTTTCTTAAGATAAATTTTGACGATAGTGTTACTGATGCAGGACAACTGCAGGAAGGAGAGGAAAGGGGAAAAAAGAGGAGGGGGAAGAAGAAGACGAGGAGGCTAATTGCCATTCATCATTCATCAAAACCCTAAATATGAGAATGGATCCATATATATAGGGTCACAAAATAACAAATAAACCCCTACAAATAAAACAATTCAAAATAGATCCTAAAATGACAATATGCAAACAAACCCAAATGACAATATGCAAACAAACCTAATCAACATAAAATAAATCCAACTAAAATAAATCAATCTAAAATAAAATCAGGTTGGCTGAATCGACTGGAATCCGCTAAGCTGGCTGGATCCTATGGCGAACGGCTGATCTGGCACTGGTGTCCGCACCAACTCTCCTCGAATGGAAAGAAGTTGACCTCGACAAAAGCGGCTCGGTAAAGCCCCGATAATACTCCAACAAGTCTGGGTCGATTGGCGGTCTCTCCCTCGTGCTGGATCCAAGTGTAATCGGACTTTGGTCGTCCACGCCAATGAACCAGAAAATGCTGGATGCCTCCATCACTGTCAAAAACTATTTGCTCGGCTAAAATAGAATCAATATACTCTTTTTGTGCTCGATGGAGGAGAAAAGGAAATGCAGATAGCATAAAATCAATAATAGGATAAACATCGGGTGCAAGAAAGTGTGCAGCAAAAGAGTCAACAGGGATTGCAACCAAATCTTTAATATTAAGAGTAAAGCTATGACGAAAATCAAATAGAAAGTCAATGGTATAAACGTCAATGCCATACTTGTGTAACACCCTGAATGGTCCAATACTAAGAGACTGTAATTCCTTAAGACGGATCATTACGTAACCCCAAGTTTGAAATTCTTTAGTATGGAAATCAGCTTGCATCTTATATTGAGCAGTACATGCATGAATGCCCTTATGGATTTCATGATACAACTTATGAATGTGTTGTGCAAATGCATATGCAGGCTCAGAAATCCTAACATCAGTTTCGATGGGTTGTGCGAAGGCATATCCAATTACACTCATGGTGGACTAGTCAGACTCGCTATTTGATTGTGCAAGCGAGCTAGGTGTAGTGTGGGTGCATCTTAGGATTTCAGGTTTATCATCACACTCTTCCTCAATGTCCTGAATGTCATCGAGGTTTGGTTCATAGATTTGCTCCTCTAAGTCATCTATGTTACCTCCCTGCTCTTGCTGAGCAATAACGAAAAATTTGTTAGCACATTGGAAGGTAACGTGACCAAAACCTTGGCATTTATAACACCGAATTTTGGAATATGGTTTGGGAGGCTCACCAAGGATTTTCTTGCCATTAGTGTCTCAGCCTGAGACATGGGCAGTAGGAGGGGGCCTAGGAGTATGGGACCCTACAGAAGGTTTGGGCCCTGAAGAATTAGGGCCCGTGGAAGTGCTCCGTGTGTCAGGGCGCCTTACAAATGTGGATTTAGTGTTCCATCGATTAAGGAGATCGTCTTGGTAGTTACGAGGTAGGTATTTTTTCTTAAGTCTCTCTTTCATCTCTATCCAATCAGTTATTACATATTGATATCTCCTAGCTAACAGTTGTTCAGTGTTTTGCCAGAAAAGCTTAGCTCGACCAATGAGCTTCATTCTGGCAAACTGGATCTTCTTTTTCTTTGACAAATTATACCACTCAAAGAAGTGGTCCATTTCGTGTAACCAGTCTGAGAAAACTTTCGGGTCAAGACGATCGTCAAAAGTGGGGGCTTCAACCCTAATGCCTCTCATTACATCTTCATCAGGGTCACGAGGTTCTCTGGGTTCTACGTTATATCGGTAACCTCTATCAATATTAGGAAAGGGACCAGGTCCTCTAGGGCGAGGGTAGGCATGATGGTGACCTGGAACAGTCCTATTATCAAAATTGTCCTGCGAAACAGAGCCTTGTTGTTTTAGGATTTGTTCTAGGATGTCATCCCCTTCAAGACTCGGTAAATGAGAGGTACTAGCTTTCTTGTATTCAATAACCCTCTGAAATGAAGCCTCAATTGAATCAAGTCGGGCATTAACCTGGGTGGACATTGTGGTTAGGTCAAGAATTTGGGCATCGTTGGCTTAGACTTGGGCATTGGTATTTTGGACTTGAGCATTAGTGTTTTGGACTTGAGCATTAGTGTCTTGGATAGCTTTTAATAGAGCTTCAATTTTGGAATCCATGTCTAATTGGGACTCAGAGCATTAGTGTTTTGGACTTGAGCATTAGTGTCTTGGATAGCTTTTAATAGAGCTTCAATTTTGGAATCCGTGTCTAATTGGGACTCAGAATGAGATGCGACACGACCACTACGTAGATGCATAAAATGAATGAAGATATGTATGATCCTACCAATTATAGAGGTTTCTAAGTAGACCTAATGCATGAAAGTAATTTGAAATTGTAAAGTATATGCCCAATATAAGCTAAAACTACTCCTTAGCAAATAACTATTGCAAACTAAAAATTAATATGAGGCACAGGCCAACAAGTAGCTGCAGTCAAATAGTACTAAGTTCTTAGTGTGTTGCAGGGCTGCACAGAGCCTCAAAGAACTTCCAAAGATTAGGTAGCCTTATAATTAATAACAAAGATAGGCCATTACTACGATTTTGGTGTTGTCTGGAGTGGGTGTTGTGAAATTTTTAAGGAGTAATATCATTAGAGCACTTAAGAGTTAATTGATACTAAATTTAGGCAAACAAATAGAATTTCCAGTAAGGAAAGAAATCTGACTTGGGTTGGGGCGATGACCAAAAGTGTGGCGTAGCAAGTAGACTCGTCAAAGAGCTCCAATTGGATTTGTGCGCAGCAACTCATCGGGCCTGCTGTGAAAATGGGCATGTCGAACCCAAAATAAAGAAGAATGGCCTGTGCTGGGGCCGGATGGGCCTGATGGGTCTTCGGGCCCAACAAGAAAGAGAGGGAAGGGGGGGGGGGGGGGGGGACGAGCCAGATGAGTGTGGAGAGGGTTTCACTGTTGAAACCCTTGATGAAATGAAAGAGGGAGGGAGAGTTGGCGATGGGCAAGGTGCTGTGAGGAGTGGTCAGGACAGATGAAGAAAGGGGGGAAAGAGAAGGCGGCGGCGGCGGGGCGGTCGGACTCAGGCGGCAGCAGAGGAGACGGAAGCGGTGAGCGGCAACGGAGGAAGAAGAAGGGGCGGAGCGCGGCGGTGGGGAGACAAGGCGGCGCTGTAGTGGAGGCGGAGGCGGTCGCAGCACGGGGGCGCGCTGCGTGCGGGCGGCAGAGGAAAAGGGCGGTGCTGCGTGCGGGCGGAGGGAAAGCGGGCAAGAGCATAAGGCAGTGACGGTGAGTGCGGGGCGGCGGAGGCGGGAATGGCGACGGCGAAGCAGTGAAGACAGCGGCGGCACAGGCGGAGTGGCGCTACGAGGGCGGCGACGCAGCGTGCGGTTGGGGAAGATGAGCGGAGGTAGGGTTTTTCTTTTTTTCTTTTTTTTTGTCTTTCTTTTTTTCTTTTCTTTTTTTTTTCTTTTTTTAACTCAGACCCGTTAGGATCCGGGTTATCGGGCGTGACCCACTCCGAAAACCCATTAAGGGTCCATCACGTGCAAGTCACGTGCGTAGCTTTTTTTGGGATCCGGGCTATTGGATTCGGGTTAACGGGTTTTGTGACTTACCCGTTAATCCTTTCTTCAACCTCCCGACGGTTCGGGAGGATGTGTTGCCCTTCGTGGTGGCGGCTGCGAGCGGGGCGGATTGTAGCAGCGGAGGGAGGCGTTAGGGCGGCGATGGAGAGGGAGAGCAATGTCCCACTTCCGGATCTGGCCATGGACGGTGGCCATAAGGGTCGCGGCCAAAAGCTTCCTCCGTCAGGACGGTTGCCGCGTGGTTGACACCGACGGCGGGTTTTCGTAGGGTCACGGTGACCTCCAGCAGCGAATCAAAGCGGTGGCGCTAGTGTTGTCGACGGCGAGGGATGGAAGCGGTGGCCGTGAGAGCGGTGACGGGTGGCCATGGGAACAGGGAGCCTGCAAAGGGGTTTTTGTCCCCTTTTTCCTGGTGAAAACACAAATCGAGAGAGAGGGAGGGTCGAACGCAGACGGGCGGTGATCTGAGCCTTCACAGACTCGGCGGTGGTGTCGGGGAGGGAACTGGTTGTGGTGTGATAGAGGGAAGACAAGGCTGGATCGTGGCTTTGGCAACAGGGGCAAAGCCGGGCTGCTCTGATACCAAAGCTGATGCAGGACAACTGCAGGAAGGAGAGGAAAGGGGGAAGAAGAGGAGGGGGAAGAAGAAGACAAGGAGGCTAATTTTCATTCATCATTCATCAAAACTCTAAACATGAGAATGGACCCATATATATAGTGTCACAAAATAACAAATAAACCCCTACAAATAAAATAATTCCAAAAAGACTCTAAAATGACAATATGCAAATAAACCCGAATGACAATATGCAAACAAACCAAATCAACATAAAATAAATATAACTAAAATAAATCAATCCAAAATAAAATCAGGCTAGCTGAATTGGCTGGGACCTGCTGAGCTGGCTGGATCCTGTGGGGACCGGCTGACCTGGCACTGGTGTCCGCACCAGTTACTGATAGCAACAATAGAGGAGAAGCCAGGTTCATTATCAGAGGTCCCAACTAGTACATGATTGTTGCTGTTTTAGGAGCTGAGTTGAGGGCGGCCTCGACAGAAGTCAATTATGCTTGCAAGCAGACTTCACCCATTTGGAGAACAACTCAACCACCACGATCAAATAGATCCATGGGCAGACCACGACTGCAGACAGACATTCTTTACTCCTGAACATCTTGCAGTGTGCAAGAGAATGTACCACCTTCAAGGTGAGTCATGTTTACCACGAGGCAAATAGAACCACGGATTGTGTTGCATCCTTTGTTGTTGATCATTCCGGTGAAATGCTATCGACGGATAGTGCGGCCTTGATATCTCTTTTTTGAAATATTTTATTTTCTGACTCATATGGATATACTTATATTAAATTTATGTGATTCATCCGTCCTAATAAAAAAAAAAAAAAAAAAAGCCATTGATGCTCTCTAAGATCTTATACCATAGGGTTAGAGGTTCAAGTGGATGAAAATGGGAAATTCCAGAAATATTTGAAGAAGAATCGCGTGGGCTTCTTCCAAGTGGATGCATAGGGACCCTAGATGGTGACATTAACTTGCCTGAAAATATAGGTCGATATTGGCACGGCCACACAAGAATTTTATTTATTTATTTTAGTAGAGAAAGGTCCAAGGGCAATGGCCAAATTGGTGACAACTACTGAGCGGCATGGAGGATACCATTTGGTGACGGTGGAAGGAGACGTGAAAAGTTGATGGGAGGGGGAATGGAACATGATGAGTTGATGGTCTACACCAATTTCCTTCGGTTGTTATTGGAGCTTCAACCTTTTCTTTTTTTTCTTTTTTTTTTTTTTTTGTAAATGTATAGGAGGGAAGGGGGAGGGATCAGCCCACCCGCGTAGCAGCCCCCACTGAGCCCTCCTTCCATCACGGAATGTTCGATACAGGTCGCAGGTTTCACGTGCCTTCCCTGACCCGTAAGCTCACCGCCTCACGTATGGGCACGTCACCCCAGCGCCATCTTGGTATAAGTGGAAGGAAAGCATAACCGCCAGCAAGCCACCGGGCATGAGGCATCTGGTCCCCTAATTTAATCGACCCTCATGCGTTTCGAATCCGGACAACTTGGACGGAATTATCTCCTCACTAGGCTACCACCTTGATGGCAAGCTCTTTCTGAATCGTTTAAACCTTAGCTTGCTAACTACAGTCATGGCCTCAGCTTGGTCATCATCGAAACGGAGGAATCACATGGTATTGCTGCAGCGGTCAAGGAATGAGAATCAAATTCTTAATTCTTCTCTACTTCATTATCCCAATCTCATCATTCCGTGCTTTCTTGTCCAAGGTCATCCCTTGGTTAGGCTCTGTTTTTAGCTTTTTTTTTTAATAAATCTATTAAATTAAACTAATTTAGAATAAATACATTCACAGAAATTAAAAAATAAAATATTTAAAACTTAAGCTGGAAGATCTACTGTAGAGTTTAGCTTTGTTCTTTCATTAATCAATGAAACGGGTGAGGACCTCCTCTCTTTTTATTTTTTCAAAGAAAAAATTGATGAATAGAATTTAGCTTCAACAACATACTATAGGTTGTCAATTAATGTTGGAATCATCATTTATTCCAAAAACTTAAGCTAATAGAATGAGGTAGATTTATTTATATATTTTATTTTTTTACACTCCTCATCATATATATGTCGGACTTTTTTTTTAATGGGTGAGCCCAACATATGAAATTTTTAATAATAGAATTAAAAAGTGCAAAGATAGGGTTCGAACTTAGAATCTCTATTTTGATACTACGTTGAAATTACTGCTTACCCCAAAAACTTAAACTAATAATATGGGATAGATTTATTTATATATTTTATATTTTTTTATTAAATTTTTTATCTAACTTATATCTAAATAGGATACGGATGGTACATTGAATTATTTGGCAGCAGTTCAATTTATCGCAATAGTGACCAGCCATGTGTGAATAATATGTACGTCTTTTTATTTTTATTTTTTTTGGTTGGCCAATGAGTGTGGTACCAGCTGATTTGTCCCTTCCCATAGCTCCATGTTTCTATGTGCAGCCTTAACTCATCAAAAAAAAAAAAAAAACTCTTATAGCCATAAAACTCAAATCTAGAATCTATAGAATGCCCGCAAGCATCCCAACGATCAAATCTTAACACATGATTTGTTTGGGTCATGAGAATATCCAACTGCTCATTTCCATATTAATCCACACCTAGCATATACCTGATGGGGGAAGAGTAGATCACTCAACGCATATAGTTAAAGCACCCAAATCCGACAATAAGCCTGATCTCGGCGAGCGCGATTTGGGTAAGTATGGTCTCGACGAGCATGATCTCAGTAAGCATGGTCTCGGCAGGCATGGTTTCGGCGAGCGCGATCTCGATAAGCATGGGCTCGGCTAAGCAAAGCTTGATTGACCTCGAGGCCAAGAAAAACCTAGTCAGAAGCGGAGACCGACCCCAACTCCACTGAAAGTCAAGCCGATCTCTAAATCGGAGCGTCTGCATAAATAAGGGGTCACCAAATCCTCCATATTCGGGATTAAATCCCGCAGTCTCCACCACAACAGTTGTCAAACCTGAATCCTTGAAATCTCAACAGATTGCCAGCTAGCCTGAATTTTCATGCCATCTAAGGTAATCTATTTAACCCAAGATTTGTACAATCACATCCGATTGCGAGTAACCGCCACACCCCCTCCTATAAAGAGGGGGAAACTCCGGGGATACAAAAAGATTTCTCCATTAGAATATTTACAGATCCTCTCTGACTTAATCATCGGAGGACCTTCGTCGGATCCTCCGGCCTGGGCTTCTTGCAGGTCTGCCAAAGACAGCCGTCCGCCACCACTTGCAGTAGAAGCTCCTTCTTCTGGTTCGCGATCACCCCCGGGTCCAATTTTTAGTAACAACAGTTGGTGCTAAAAGAAGGGCCCAGCCGTAACTTTTCCGCATGAATCCTTCCCGCTAGGGGGCTAGTGTTGGAGAGCGGATGGGGATCCGGGACTTTAGTCCCACATCGGTTGAGTAGCGGAAAAAATTGTGCCTTATAAGGAGGGGCCAACCTTTTTCCTTCAGAGACGCCCATGTGGGGCAAAGCCATGAGGGGAGCGTGGACCCATAAGAGCCTACTGGGCCCAAAAGGGAATCCATCCTCAAAGCGGACAATACCTCTTGAGGGAACGCGATCTATTTTTCTGCTTTAACAGATGGCGCTAGAAGGAGGGCCCTGCCGAAACTTTCCCGCACGAATTCTTCCCGCTGGGAGATAGTGTTGTGGGGCGGATAGGGGACCAGGGACTTTAGTCCCACATCGAAAGCGTAGCGGAAAGAATTGTGCCTTATAAGGAGAGGCAACCCATTTCCTTCCAGAGGGCTCTTTTACGAAGGACAAAGTCGTGAGGAAGAAATTGTCGTGTACGAATCTTGCAGTCACTTTCTGCTCTAACAATACCCATTCAACTCATGATCAGACTGGAATCGAACCTGCATGCATGAGACCATAAGTCTGTGAATTAATTTTCTCCTTTCATTCACTGCCTTGAGCGCTTTGCTTAAATAGCACCATCGGTGGTTTAATCTCACAATTCCAAGTCGATAAATAAAAAATAGTGCCACACGAGTCTAATTTTAAACGAATTTCCTACCTAACAGCTTAAGTTTTTGGATGGCATCTGCATCGATCCACTATGCCTCACACTTTTTTTTTTTTTTTTTTTGGCAGTCTACCGATTGATAAAAGAAAAAGTTGCATCAAAAAGCTATAAAAATAAGGTGCGGTGATTGGCGTGACGCACATGTACATACATTTGTAATATAATTTTTTAAAATAAAAAGTACTAATTTTAAAAAATAAAAATAATTTTTTTATATTTAGTCCATCCCTCACAAAGGGCGCAAGTCTTAACAAAATAAAAATAAAATTTTTATATTTATTTAACCCTGAAGTTTGACGGTATTTAATGACGGCCGTTATCTTCTCTCTTCGAGCTCAGAATCCAACAAAATATCTCTTTTGCTTTCTCTCTCGATCTTTCTCGGCTTCCTTTTTTCTCTTTTCTCCGCCTACTTTTCTCCCACCCCCACCAACCAATAGAAATCACCCCAAATCCTCTTCTCTCTCTCTCTCTCTCTCTCTCTCTCTCTCTTTTCTTCCACCAATCCAATCTCTCACCCTCCCTCCCTCCTTCTCCCACCCATCTCCTTCTCTCTGTCGCCGTCGTAAAACCACCGGAGCTCGGAGAAAGAAGAGCCAAGTCCACCGGAATCCCGGCCCCAGCGGACAAAGAAGCGATTTTCCGGGCTTTCCTCTCGCCCCATATCAACTCTTCTCACTTCTCCTCCAAACCCTTAAATCTCCACACCAATTCATCGACGAATCAAGCACTCGCCTCGAATAATCCAAATTCAACTCCCAAGGTATACAAACATATATAAATCTTTGTTTCTAATTTATTATCTTCCATAGCCGTTGATTTGTGATTTTTTTTCAAAAAAAAAAAAAACCGGGGGTGGTGTTGGTGACCAGAACCCGAAAATTGTCGTCGTTGGAGGTCGGGTCACCGGGCGGTTAGGGGTAGAGCGGGGAGATGAAGATACAGTGCGACGTGTGCGAGAGGGCGGAGGCGGCGGTGCTGTGCTGCGCCGACGAGGCGGCGCTCTGCTGGGGCTGCGACGAGAAGGTCCACGCCGCCAACAAGCTCGCCGGAAAGCACCAGCGGGTCCCGCTCCTCCCCCGGGCCGGCTCCGCTTCCTCTCCACTCCCCACCTGTGATATTTGCCAGGTATAAATAAATATGACTCTTTTTATGTTAAACTCCCACATCGCTACTACTTAATTCGTCTTAGCTCGGCCCTTTTCCTTGTTTTCTAGTTTCAGTTATATATATATATATATATATATATATATATATATATATATATATATATATAAGTATTTAAGTTTTCTTATCTTTGTGTTAATTCTTATATAGAGAGATATATTAATTCTTTTGCAATTACAAATTTATGCGAGCTCCCGCATAGGAAATATTATGCGGGTACGGGCGAGAACAATGGTGTGTAAGGTGGCATATAAATTTCTACTTCGGCAGTTGTGACACCGAGATTTGGCAGGATTTTTTAACAACAGTTTAGTTAGGTGTTGCTGCGTTCCTCTAATTCAATCTTGAGCACCCAAACTCCGGTTGTCGTATAAAAACTTTTGGAAAAAAAATTAGAGTACTACCTTATGTTCAGTTGATTGTAGAAGATTTTGTGTTGCTAATTATAATGCCTGCTGAATTGACCTTATCACATTTCACACCTTTAATTGGATGAGCAAGGATATTGGGGGAACATGATTGCAAGTTTGATGTGTAGGAATGCTTTGGGTAGAGTTTGAGATTTGGAATTTAGAAAATGGCAGCGACTTTTGTAAAAGTTTGGAAAATTCGCTCAAGTTAAAAAAAATAAAAAATTAGTAGAAATAAACAAGGTAGTGTCCTAGGAATATATGTGTATACTTATTATTCATGTTAAAACAAGCACATAACAGATAAGAACGATAAGTAATAATAAAAACACCAGCAGCAGCAGCAACATATGGCACTATGGATTTATAATCTTCAGGGTTCTATTGAATTGAATGATTTGTGAAAAAAATAAATTTTGTTAATAGTAAAGAATAATTGAATAATTCTTGATCAGTTTATTGAGAATAGTTTGAAGAGTCCTACAAAGAACGGAAAAAATAGAGAATAATTCAAGAATTTATCATAATTTGGAAAAAAATGTAGTTATATCCTGCAGAGAGGGGACCAGATAGTCAAGTTGCAGTTGGGTTGTTGCCTGTCCAGCATATAATAGCCACTGAATATATCATTCACCTTTAATTGTAGTAGTCCATTCATTTGACATACACCCTTAACTGCATATTGGAAGGATACCAATGGGCAATTTTGTTATTGGATTTAAGAATCCATGCTTGTTAGTCCAAAATCCAAATAATCGCCCTCCTCATGATCTGTGGTAACTGAAATAAATTTAGTGGCATAAGAGTGATGGAGATACATGCCTAACTTTGGCATAAAAGCTAATTGTGTGTCTTGCGGTTTTACTAAATGGCTATTTTGTTATTCAGTACAAAATGTTCCCGACACTGGATTTATTTGTTTCAAATTTTGAAGAGTAATGACTTGTTATTTAGACATCTACTGTTTTTGGCGAATTGCAACTTTCACTTCATGATAATTATTTTCTTGACCTGCGACAGCATATTAGCACTGTAATGTTGTCGACCTTGTCCACCAGCTGCATGACAAGCGCTTTGGAAATTTTTGTCTTGCAAGTAAAAGAGAACTGGTTGTAAGCTATAAACAGAGTGACGTCATAGAATTGATTTGATATGCTATAAATTATAATCTGCTTTAATGGGTCCTTTTACCTTCTTCCTTTCTATTTTAGATCTTTCTTCTAAAATTCATTTATGGATTGGAGGGACCAGATTGAAGGTCAGGTCTTCATGAATGCTACATCTGAAAACTACAAAACACATAGTGTAGGCGAAAAGGAATCAGAAGTTTTTTGTCTCTCTCTCTCTCTCTTTGTGTGTGGGGAGGGGTGGGTGGGCAAGGGGACCGCTGGATTAATGAGTAAACTTATTACTGATCACCCCTTTTTCCCCCCGGGGGGGGGGGGGGGGGGGGACATGTTTGTGCCAGTCAAAGCATAGCTCTTACTGGCATGAGATGCTTGTGATCAACATTAAGTATGCTGCAATTGGTGGTGGTTCTCGCGGTTTTGATGGCTGGTTTTGTAAAGCCCTCATGGATCAGGTAAAATACTAAGTTACTAAAACCCATTCAGCTAGGGTAGCTAAGCTTATGCCCCTTGTTTCTTGTACAGTGGTCAAGTGAAATAGAATTCTATGCATATGATCGAAGCTAACTATGAAGCGCTTAACCTCTAATTTTCAGTTATGGACTTCTCAGTTCTCTAGATGACATTTTTGAGTTAATAAGGACATTTAAGAAATAAGTCAAGTGGATAGTACTGGATGTAAAAAAAATGGGGACATGGTATGCAAACAGGCCATATGATAATGATTAGACAATCAACATACCACTGGATTTCCCTTGGTTAGCAACAATTGGTGAAGTACAATTCACTTGACCTTCAGAATTAGTGGTGGTGGGTGTTGAGGATACATGAAAAATGAACCTCAAATGGATTTTATGGTCATTTTTTTTGTATGTGTGCGTGTGTTTGTGTGAGTGCATGCATGACAATTGTCTCTCTTCAGCAAATTGACATTGAGAACTTGACGGCAAGTTGCCATTAGTGCTTGAGCATCTTTAACATTTCTTGTATTTACAAAACATATAGGAGAAAGCTGGTTATTTCTTCTGCTTGGAGGACCGTGCTCTGCTCTGTAGGCAGTGTGATGTGGCTATCCACACAGTAAGCCCTTATGTATCATCGCATCAGCGGTTCCTCATCACTGGTGTGAGAGTTGCTCTTCAACACCATCTCACCAATAGCAGTGCCAACAGCAGCAGCAGCAGCACCAATGGCAACAGCACTAGCAGCAATACCAACAGCAACAACCCCACTTTAAGCTCTCTGGCATCAAATACTTCACTTTCAAGTAAGAAGCTGCAGATGGCACCGACAGGCCTTGCTATGGAGGAGGTGGAGGATTTAAGGCCACCATGGTCATGGAATGAAATGCTTGATGGTGTCGAATTGGATCAGTATTATGGATTCTCAGAGCCTTGCGGTGAGAGTTTGCATCCTATTTTTCTTCATACAGGCACAAAGAAGTAAGGGTGAAGAGAGACATTGATATATGATGAGATTGCTTGATAGTTTCTTCTTTCTGTTTTTACTGTTTTAATGAATTTTTTGGAGGGCCGAGGAGTAGTGGCAGCACCGTTGTTTCGGTCCTTGATAGCTTGCTGTTGTCATCTGGTGTCACGATATGGCAGCACCTTTTCTAGGATGGAAGAGGAGCGATTACAGTGGTAACATCACAAGCTGGTGCACTTAGAATGTTGTAAGCCACAGGAAGGTTTAAATGTAAAACAGAGCATCTCTGTTCATGTTGCTATCCGTATGTTTGCTGAGAAGATATTCGTGTTCTGTATTTGGAATAATTACATCCTTAATGCGAGTTTTTATCACTTGCTAATGAAATATTCTCGAATCAAAATAACGAGGTTGGGTGTTATTTTATTAAATTAATCCCAGTTGTTTGGATGAAGTGGTTGCTTTGGTTGCTCTGTCACGCTACACAAAGGATTGGCTGATGAGGCATCAGACTTTGCATTGGCAATAGCTCGACGTAGGGGTCACGGTATACTGTCCATGTTCGATAGATGCGAGATAGCTACTTGTTTGGTGTCCAATCTGACAGGGTATACATTTGGCGACAGCAATCTGCCAAGTTTGGGACCATCTAGCATGGTCAGCCATGCTGCCATTATATTTTTGCTGTTTAGTTCGCTATCACCTATAGCAACACTTCAGAGATTAACAGCCGTTACATATCGGCTGCTTTTAAACTTTTTAATATTAAAATAATCAGCAAATATAATGGCCATTTAAGGGTATTGTTATGAAAAATAGGAGCAATAATAGAAAATTAATGATATTGTTTTTTTCCTCATTTTTTATTAGATAAAATAATTAGACCATATGAAGAAATTGGCCATGAGCACAGCCAATTATGGCTGCTGGTTTTTATAGTGATGCACCAAGATGCATGCTTGAATAGAGCCTCACGAGGAACCAGCAGCCATTATTAGCTGCGTGCACGGCTACTGTGGTGCATGTAGCATAGACAATAATTTTTCCTCTAGGTAGGAATGTGCAAATAAGAAAAAAAATGAATTTCCAAAATTATTATTTTTAAAATAATGTACAAGTGAAAATAACACCCCGTTATATGGGACATAACGGCAAATAAAAGGGAAAAAAAAATAGCCGTAATATTTTCTATGCTATTAAAACCAATAATGTAACAGGGGTTTTATTTAAAACCATGATGGCTGGATAAGCTAAGGGTCGTCTTGTCAAGCTCGGCAGTACAAAAGAAAAGAATAGCAATCAGTGATCTCGTTATCACAAAAGCATGATGGCTAGTGTATGATGAAGAAATGCCTGTCTTGAGACCCCTGGTAAGATGGAGGGCTGAGATCATCTGTCTTCTTTCCTTCTACGCTCGCCACCAGAGGTCCAGAACCATGCATGGCCGCTCATCGTCAATGATTGTCAAACACTCAAAAGGAATGTCATGGAAATTAACATAGACAAGTAAATGATGGAGCTGAGCTATTGAGCTGGGGACCAGTGTGTCAACCCCCCCTCTGGAGGAACAAAATGAGAGCTTGCGTTCTTACAAGCAAGAACCATAAACATGACAGCTAAAATTTTGGTTTGCTTTCACAAGCACGATAAGTTATTTGGATTTCAAAAGAAGAAACAAGTAAAAGAGTGAACAGGTACGTATTCAACTATGACTGTGACAACTTATAGTACCGTATAATCTAAATCTCGAAAACCAATTTCTTGAATCGAGTCACGCATTGCAATGCCCGGTCAAACTCTGCACTCTCAAGGGCAATGGTGAAGCGGCAGTAGTTGGGTATTCCAGTCCATAACCCACTGTTAATGCACAACCCTGTGGCTCTGAGAACAGCTTCCCTGAAATTACCATCATCCAGCTTGGCTTCAAAACCATCTATCTTGAGTATTTTGCCAATATAGGCTGTTGGTTTTGCCACCAAGGAAACACCACCGCAGCAGCTAACAACATCCCATCCACAGCTGTGAAGTGTCTGCAACAGATGCTAAGATGTAAACAAGAAAGCCAGAGAAAAGACAGATAAATGAGAATGAATTCAGTTGTTGATTTTCCTCAAAAGGAATTCAGTTGCTGATCTGCCGGAAAGCTTTGATCAGTTTGACTCTGTTGGTTCAAGCTCCAAGATTGAGGTCCAAGAAAAACGACCACTCCCTAATCTACATGTTGGGTAAAACTAATGTATTATTTCTTTTTTGTGATTAGAAATATAACCCTTCATAGCCAAACATCACTGATACCAAATTATCGTAATTTTGGATTTTCTGATAAGTTGTAAAAAGGACAAATTCTTCTTTTACCACCATAATCAAAAGCACAACTAAGACTTGATAAAGCCAAAAATCTTCAGGAGAAGTTCAAACAAAGGTGAAAATATTCATCCACTCCATAAACTAAAAGTCAGTTCACTGGGTAATAAAATCATGTGGCATACTAAATAGGGTTCTGTAACTGTTAGACACTAAGATGCTTGCATACATAGGTGCGCACACATGCAAACACACAGATACTGAATGGTGTTTTACTTTAGCAGGTACCACACCTCTGAGCTTTCAGGTTTTGAGCTAATGACTGATAAATTTTAGCCCTTTTAGAAAATAAAAATAAGAATGCAATCTGATTTAAGCTGATAAGGAATTCAAGATGCAGCATGACATGAATAACAGACCTTCGTTAGGCGGTCAGAACGATTCTTCAGAATTTTTTTCTGTTCAACAATGGCTTCCACAAAGTGTTGAGCCTTTTGCATCCTGAGACCCAACAATTTCTTGATAGCATACTTCACAGTGCTATGTGGCCTGCTCAAGCTTGGAAATGTATAGAATGTATCGATCAAGCATGAATCATTCAAAATCAAGAACCCAAACTCAAGCCCCCCAGTCAGCAACTCAAATGACAGTCCTCCGAGCAAAGACACACAGAAAGATGAACCTGAGCATGTCAGCATGGAAAGACTGCTTTGCAAATCCCATCCACCCCAACCATCAGTATTAAATTCCAAGCCTGAAAAGAAAGTATCAATCACCACCCTTGCTCCAAACTTGGCACAGACTGCAAGTATATCCTTGATCTCTTCATTGCTGTAGAGCAAGCCAGTTGGGTTGATTGTGGGACCAGATATATATAACCACGGCCTTCTTACTGTCCCAAGCAATGTGGCAAGTGTCTCTGGCACAAGTTTAAACCCTACTTCCGAATGTGTTGGGATGGTCATGATGTTTGCTTTCATGAACTTTGCTGCGGAGACATAATTCCCATTAGTGCCCGAGGGGAAAAGCAAGGTGCCTTTTTCTTGTATGCAGCAACGAATGAGTTTATCAAAAAGGGCAAGGTGAGAATTCCCATAGATAAACTCTGAAGATCTATCACATGAGAATCCATAGCTATTCATGACTAGCTGCCGGATTCCAGAACGAACATCAGTTTCGGACTCGACCATGTTCTGCCTTGCGAAGCTTTCAAAGATGGAGGCTTTTACAGCTGAAGGTATTGGTAGGAAGCTTTGATCTACATCCATGTGAATCACTGTAGAGTCTTTTGTATCACTAATGGACAGTTCAGCATCATTTAGGGTAGATATGGCAGAACTTGCAATCCCTATCATATCTGCAGATTTTTTATCTGCACATTCCCTCTGCAAAATGAGCAACGTAGCATTTAAGAAAAATGAAAATCGTTAAAACAAAAAATGGATAGTCTTGTACTACGATGTTATCTTTATTGGCATGGTTTTGGGAAACAATGGAGCTCTATGTGACTTTTCAGCTGACTTGTATTTGATCTAATCATTTCATGAAACACTGCCTAACAACGATTCCGAGTTCAAATGAAAAATATACAAGACAATAATCAACTTAATGACTCAGAAGTTCTGTACCGATTTATTCACCCCCAATACAGAACATATCTGGTAAATAATGTGGAGGAAGATTTATCACTGACAAGTAAAAGATGTTGATGGAAGATTATTGAGCAAATCTCAAATATACAGGGTAAGCATTGAAAGTTGCTGTCTTTTCAAAATGGCACCTCTAAATATGGGCTTGAGTAAGTAAGTCCCAATTACATCAGCTTAAATACATTCTATATCTGGTAATGCAGCTGCCAGTTGTTTACGAAAGGTATTGTTTATGTCAAAAACAGAAAATCTGAGCAGATTGATCTAAGAGACAGAAAAAGAGCTGCATAAGAAGAAAAAAAACAAATAGGCAAAGAGCATTTCTTTGCTTTCTGGTCAGTAAGAAAACTGCCTTTCTATCTTATGAAATTACTAATCCATTAAATCAGTTTGTTTACCATTTTTTAATGCTGAACTAGGAGACAGAAAATAGCTGCATAAGCAAAGAAACAAATAGGCAAAGAGCATTTCTTTGCTTTCTGGTCGGCAAGAAAATAGCCTTTCTACCTTATGAAATTACTAATCCATTAAATCAGTTTGTTTACCATTTTTTAATGCTGAATTGTCATTGTGCTTTAACTTTCAAGAAAGAAAGATGTAACTGACAGGAACTTGCAGCAAAAACTATGTATATATCCCATCATAAGTGAGTCAAGTGCAGGTGGCAGACACAACTATTGCAAGGAAAATGTTAAAAAAGTCAAAACGTTATGCATCTTGAAAGTAGAACCCATAATTGTCATGTAAGTTTCGGAAGAATGCTGCAACTGAATAGCTCTTCCTATCATGAAAAGAACTGATTAACTCTTATAATGGTTCTTTGTACGCACTAAACAAAGAAATTTTCTTTACATGTATATAACAATGCACAAATTTATCTCCTCATGGTAGGGTAAGATCAACCCACAAATGGGAAAGTCATGTGACTGGAAATCCTTAAACATGCAAAACAGACACCACTTTTGTTTTTGAAGGAACAAGAAAGACCTTTCATCTAAGATGTGTGTCACTTGTGCTTAATCACTGACTTATATATCAAAGCTAATAAAAACCTCAAGCTATGGGGAGATGACTGAAAACAACTATGTTGGAAGATGCAGAGCCATATTTATCTTCTAAGACTTCAATGCACTTACAATCAGTGACTGATCTTTCAAAAGCTAGAAGACACTTCACATACTGAGGTACTTGTAATATCTTAGTTATACATCCAGTTGATAATTTAATTTATCCTGCACGTGTAGCAGAAACTGGATGTAAATGAGCCAAGATGACTCAATGATTTTAGTTTTCAATCAAGATCTCCACCTTCTGTAACAAATCAGACATATCTGTACTACTAGGTTGAGTACTCTGGCAGGCACCACTTGATATAAAGTAAAATAGGTGGGAAAACTAATGTAATGATGATTAAAATTTCATCAATGATTTAGATGGACAGACTCCTAAAATGATTTTGGATTAACTAAATATGTGCTAGTCGGAAAACTGACTATTAATCACCTCTACAGTCACTGGTAACTCTGCATGTGTGTGTGGGTGTATATTAGTGTTGTATGCTATTAGTGTTGCATGGAATGTTTGGTCACCTCTACAGTCACCTGTAACTCTGCATGTGCGTGTATATGCATGCATGTCTGTGCATATGCATGTCCATGTGTCTATGAGAAAGAGAGAGAGAGACCTCTGCAGCTGGATGACGGTCAGCTATATGAAATGCCAAGAGCTCATGGAACAGACAACCGTAATAATACTGACTAAACGAAGCTGTATGCCCTTCCAGTAACTCCACAGTCTTTGATAATGCCTTAAAGATGGTCTCTTCTTCAGATATGACAAAAGCTACTTCCAAGTCAGCATAAACCTGAAAATGAGTGTTTCTTCCACTGTTAAAATATTTAACATTTAACACTAGCTAAAGAATAATTTCCTGCATAGTACCTTGACCATGTTCATGGATCAAACATGCTTAAAGTATTCACTTTGCCCATGACAAGAAAACTAAAAGAAGAAAATGTTATCATAATTAATCCCCAGCTAAGCAGCATATCCGACCATGTTAATGCTCAGAGCATGATATAGTCAAAGTTACTGAGAAATTAAATCCATTTTAAGCTAAAAAAAATAAAAGGAACCTAAATAAATTCACTTTATCGGTTCTTCCATCTCCTTTAGCCCACAGTAGAGTAGAACTTGCATGAGATGAATTCTATCTTAAACAGATACTTCTTGATCACAAATCCACTGGTGAAAGGTGTACGTACCTGATTTTTTACTAGACCACACAAGATAGCTGCATGTGAGGGCAGAGTCCTTCCAGCGAGATATTTCAACACTCCATTAGATCCAGGAAGACTAGACAGCTCAAGTTGGTCTGATATATCTAGAAAAAGGCGGGAACCAATCTCTCTTGTAACATTTAACAGATTTTCAAATGCGGAGCTAGTTACGGCCTCAAAATGAGCCATGCCTGTTATGACAACCTGTGGTTTTAGTTTCTTAATCAACTCAATCATCAGATCTGATTGGCGTGGGGCCTCGATTACAGTGAGGATGTCCTCTACACTCCCATTGCCTACACTTCCCTGGAGAAAAAAAGTATAAACATGTCACATGCTTTCAATGAATGGCATAGACTTCCTATTCGAAAAGAACATTTATTTTTATAATACAGTAAACAATCAAGTTTGTCGAATAGTTGTTTTAACATGCATATATAAATCACACTGCAAACTTTGAACAATTTCTGTACCTCAATTGGCAAGGATGTTAGCCATTGCTTGGGTAAGTGTCTGGTCAAATGTTCATCAACAACAGCAAGTTGTGGTGAGAACAATCGTAGAGCATTCTCTATCGCCACAGCTCTAGACGGGAATACTATAACATTCTTGTGCACCAGAAAGAGCAAAGAAGTCAGAAAGCCACTCTTAACCTTGTATAAAACATAACATAAGCTATTGGACTTGAGTCTTAAGGATCAAAAGCCAAAAGGATTTTATTTTTATGAAAGCCAAAGGAAATTCACTAATACCTTGCACCTCAAGCATCTTTTTGAACTGTATTCCATCCCTCGTGATCATATTTACACATTTGGTCACATAGCACATCTAGTTTTCACTTCTAAAAGCAAATATGTACATCTTTAGAGATAGACAGTGAAGTGAGATGTCACTGCACATGTGAAGTCGTATGCCAATTTCAACATGCAATTACTAATATTTCATATTTCCTCAGATTCATGACAATGTCATGAAACAAACTAGGAATTCACCTTGTAAAACTTTTTAAGAGTATAAACAACATAAGACTTTAGACAAAATGCGATTGGTTATGGTCCTGAGTCCACAAGAGCAGTATTTCACGAATAATGGGGATGCCCCAAAACTGTTACACACCCTGGTAACAAGAATGAAAGTACCAACATAATAAAACACACAAACACATGAATTAAAATACAATTAAGTTAAAATGGAAATTGTTAGTCAATGTTAAACCTATTAATGGTGACATAACAAAAAATTATCATTGTTTTGGAAGATAAAATTATTATTTTGAAAATACTAAAAGGTATAAGGAAATTTTAGATAATAGTGACAAACTAGGGTCTCATATGCTGGTATATGAAGTCATCATAGCCGCTAATATGAACATATGGAGGTTATTATCTTATGCTATGCTTAACAACATAACTATAGCATCCGAGTGCACGAGGCTCCTGCTGGTGCAGTTTCTAGGAGGATAGGACATATGCAGCCTTATCCCACGTGTCGAAAGGCTGTTTCCATGATTTAAACCCGTAAAATTAGGTCACAGTTGAACAACCTTACCACTGTGCCAATGTCTGCCATCTGTTTAATAACATAAAGAAGGCGCCCAAAACCATTTTAATAGACTTGGTTATGCTGCAGCAGTCATCAATTAAAAGCACAAGTGAATTGAGTCATTTTCCTTTCTTTATTGCTATTTGTGTTTGTGTCTGATGAGGCCCATAAGCGATTTTGGTCTACGCCAAGGTCTACCGAAATGGTATTGGGGCTCATACTGGCCGGTGATCGATTCGGTACAGTATGGGTCCGTACCATGCGGGACGTACCGAAGAATAAAGGAGGGGGAGAGGGAGGAACAAAGAGACAGAGAGGGGAGAGAAAGGAAGAGGGGCGAAAGGAAGGATAGGGAGGAATAGAAAGAGAGGGAGGGAGAGAGAGAGGCCGAGGCCTCCAAGGAGCTTCGAGAGCTTCGGATCCAATGACGGGGACTAAGAGAGAGGGAGGGAGGGAGGGAGAGACTCATTTGGATCTTCAGCCACCCTCGCGTCAGGAACCAAGGGTTTCGAACAGGAACATAGCAATTCGAACGAGAACAAAGCATCAAACAAAGCTTTGAAGGGGTTGGAGGGAAGTGGCAAGAGAAAGGGAGAGAGGGCTTCGAACTCCAGACGGAGAAGGAGGTGTGTGGAGCGAGGAGTATTCAGAGGAGGAGGCTTCAAACATAGAGATGAGGGGCGGTCGGGTTTATATATCAAATTGATAGGATGAATCATGCCAATAGTCAACCAATTCAGTTCAGATATACCCCAAATCAGCTAGTTCGACATGGTTTGCCAAACCTTGGTCTATGCAACTATAAGTGGCCCTCCTCTAGTATCCCTGCCTACCAACCAGCCAGCCAGCACCCACCCTTCCCCCAACCCCCAAAAAAAATCCCTCTCCAGCCCCTAGAATCTAATCCCATATTTGTGATCCAATCACCGAAAGATTCCAAAAGAAGATTATCTAATCCCTTTCATTCAAAAGTGAATGAACACTAAATCATGTAATTCAGTGAGGATTAAGAGAGATGCAATAACAAGCCCTAGTTACAAGGGGAAAAATCTGCAGATTTCAGCATACTAAAATCATTGGAAATGTTGAGAGACTTGACATAAATTCAAGGATGATAAATATGCCCTGGACATAAGATATCATACATTTGGGCCTAGTGGGCTGCAAAGAACTGCAGGGAACAGAAGAGTCCTGGATAAATGTTAAATAGGAAGGACTCATCGACCAATGCTTATGCAATCCCTTGTGCTTACAGTTTAGCAGTCCCTTTGCCTTTTTGCAGGGAATAAACATGAAGGCTATATATCTGCAATTTTCATAATCCCCATGCAATGGTGATTGGGTGTCTTGATGACACCACAGATAGAGACCTTTTTCTTGAAATGAAAAAGAAAAACAGACACCAAGTATAAAAATAATAATAAAAAAAAAATCAAGTTACGTAGCAGAGAAGACAATGATCAAGAAACTGAAATTAAGACTAGAAAGTTTTCATTAGATACTCGACATAATAAAGGGGTAAAATAGTGCTCAAAGCATGACTATTTTTACTTGTGAGTACACACATATGGAATACAAGAATCAATAAGCTCTTGGAAGTTGTGATTTACAAAGTTTGATGTAGTTGAGGCATGTATATGCTTGGGTACTCTTTACCTATTATATAGGACCAAACCCTTAATCCTCAGAAATCCACATGGTGCAGATACACAAAAATACAAAATAAGGAACATAACTCAGCAGTATGTGGACGAGAAATTCTTACATCGGTAGTTAGTGGGATATGATGATATATCTTCATAAAACCAGCAATAAGATTACGGAAACGCACAGATCCAGCTGGAGGTTCATATGGAAGAAATGAATTCTCTTTGAGAACACTAGCAAGATAAGCTAGAAATGGTATCTTTTCATCAGCAACAGAATCATCATCAAATGACAAATCCAAGGAGCTGCTGACCTCCTGGAAGCCATTTTTCAGAAAATCAAATATTGTTTTCACCTGACAATGTACTACCAATTGTTAGTGCAATATTTTTCACTCTTAAATCTATCAAAGGGCAGAACAGAAGTAACCAAAAGACACACCTGATTTGGTTGGCGAAGTTGACAACTATACACAGATAAAGAATGTGAAATACAACCACCAGACTTGACATATGCCCAAGCAGTACGTGCACAAATAGGCTGATCACCAACAAGACCCATAAAGAATTCAAATCGATGTGGACTGTTCTTTTCAATCTCTACCAAGGCTGAAATGTCTGTATCAGCAGCCTGCAACAATACATTTCAAGTGGTAGCAATTCAGTTAGCTAAGAAAAAATTATGCCTTTAGAAAAGCATGATATGTAATAAAAGCAGAAAACAGATGATAACACTGGATTTCCAGTTATACAGGCTGTTCAGTAGAGAAGAGCAATCCATGCACTATGAATCCTCCATATCTGCCGTTAGGCAATAGTGCATTGACAGAAACAGGAAAAATTTATCAGCAATTATCATTAAGAATGTTCAACTTCACCTGCATAACTTTTGTCTGCCAAAGCCTAGTGATGCGGAAACCACGGCGCTCAAACAAGCGTCTGCATACACCTTGGCCTGGACGTCCTCCAATATTAAAGATCATTATACCCATGGGATTTATGACAGCAATTCCTTCCTCAACCGCCCGAGCAATTAAGCCTAAGCCAAATTGGTCCTCAACAAAACCCTAAATACATTGAACTAAGAAAGACTCAGTAAAATATGAAAACATCTGGCAATGCAACTAGAAATATGTTCACTTCAGTTTGAAAATAGACAGCTATGCTCTTGAATATTGTTAACATAAATATAAATTAAGCACATCTAAGCAAGCTCTGTCATTTTTTATATTAAAAAATATCAATTTATTCCTACTAAATAGTGTTATAGTTAGCCTCATATTTGCAAATCATGGAGATATTAGCAGTTAATGATGGAGAAATGCTGATTTGGTCCTAGAAAATGCAGGTTCTTCTCTTTTGCAGTTAAATTCTTCTGCCTGGACCGTTGAATTAAATGTAAAATCTTGCAAATGAATTAGCAGCTCTTCTTGATGCTTCAGAGTTCAGACTCATTCTACACTGAAATTTATTATGTTGCTACATTTGTTGTCATTTTTTTTTATCCATAGGATTCGTGTATCCAAAATTTAAAATAAACCACCACATAAACTTACAAGAAGAAGATAGCTACAATGCAAGGGTATTATCATTTTAATATTCCTTTCAAATTTCAACAAGCCCTTACTGATCACTCTTGTTTCCTAAAATTTACAAGAGCATCATGTTCTTAGTCCCACACAGAAATCCATTCCTACATTCAATCCTGCTCGATGCTGCTTATTAGGTCCTTCCCACGTTGATGGTTAGGACCAAGTTATATACTTATGCAAAAATGATGAAAAAGGTAAGAGTTGTGTAGAGTCTTATGTTTATAGGTGTCTTATCTGTTGGAGGAATACATTTTATTGAAAAGGCGGATCAATTGGCAGGGAGAAGAAGAGTCTCTTTGTCTAGGCCTACAGTAAGATAATTTCCTAATCTTGACATGCCTATCATCTGTAAATGGAAAGGTTAATATTGCTTTTGCATAAACACTGTAATTTGTAACATAGCAGGGAGAATTATGATAGGATTTATGTCATGTTGTTAGGATTTCTCAGTATTTATTCAAGATTGTTATGCTTTGTCACCTAGCATGCTTCTAGGGCCCTTTGAAGCCATTAAATATCTTAGTATTTTTTGTTGCACTTGTTCATGACCAATGCACAGAGCCATTGGCAACACTGATATGTTGTCTGTCTAAGACAGTGCTCATGTTGATACAGTGGTAACATGAACCACTTAATCTATTTTCCCTTTTCTTCAAAGGTATGACACTGGGAAAAAAGTTTAATCTCTTAAAGGCAGATCAGTAATATTAACGTCTACAACCAAGTCAGTGGATAATTTGCTAATTATTTGATTCCCGATGAAAATACAAATTCTTTGTATCTCACGACAAAAGCTATAGTCTGACTTAGCATAAGCCAAATTAGTTCCGACGACTCTATTTGCTTGTCCTAATAATAGCCACACTGACTTTCCAGCCCCCTCCAAGTTAATCCTTGTATGGATCCTGTTGATTGTTTTTAGATAAATGTCCAAGTGGAGAAATTAGACAGTTCTCGCTAAGTTTATAATTAATTTTGAGATATTATGTAAATCATCCTTCAAAGACTTTAAGAAGCATCCTTTCCATCTTTAGTTTAACCATTCTTCATCAAAGCCATGCTTGCTCTAAATTAAACTCTCTTGATTTTTTTTTTAGTTAGAAAAGGTTTTACACAGAAAAACTTTATTGTCTTTAGACTACTATGCTTTTTGCTGTTAGCAAGCAAGAGGATGATAATTCATAAGAAGTGTACCTCTGCCCAGTCATTAACCTGACTAAAGTTCTACATAAATTGGAGTGCAAAAAAATTGCAAATATCAAAAATAGTAGATCAATTAGGTGAAGTTTAAATTTTAACCTGGAGAGCACAGTAGTTACTCAAGGAATACAAAAATTCCTCACTTGAATTTTCAGTGATCATCTTTGACATGGCCTCTGGATTTGGGTTAAGAATCTACAACAATATAATATCAGTCAGAGTATGGCAAATAAAAATAAATATGTCAAACTATTTATGCAAAAAGTAAAAAAGAAGTGATTCTTATGGATTTGTATAATTTTTTTAAAGTCAATATACTTGTATACTAGCAACTTGTTCCTTGTAGCTTTGACCTTTTGATTGGTACCTGAGGTATGCATCCAACAATGCGATCAAGTTGAATGTTATTATCCCTACAATAAGCGAGAAGATCAGATTCATGAAATTCCACCCTATCAAGCAAAGTCTTCCCCTCTTCATCATAGATAGGGAGCCCATTTTCATCCAAAGCATTCAAGAATAAATTTATCCGTGCAACTTTGACAGCTCTTGGATTTATATCAAGCCCATAAACCTGTCAGAAACCATATTAGCTTCCAGTGGAGTTTGAGTGCGTAATTAAAGATTTTCTTTAAAAAAAAACTTCTATATGATTCTTCAATCAACATAATTAATTACAAAAGAGAAAATATTATGAGTGTCAAAGATGAAGATGATGTGCTTGAAAGGTGATGTTCAAAGAAAACAAGTTTTACATTGAAAGGTGATGTTCAAAGAAAACAAGTTTTACATCAGTGAGCTCATAAACAATCATGTATGATTAAAAGTTTCCAACTTATCTATTGCCCATGGTTACCACAATTTTTTTTATTTCAACTGAATTTCCAATTTAATACAGGTGCTCTGGTATAATATGTACTGAGGGATGAATGTGGTTCCCTATTATCAAACCAGTGTTCTTCTCTCTCTTTTTAATTTCTTTCCAAGTCTAGGGAAATCTAAAAAAGTTTCCCCATGGTTATATGAGTTTGAAAAATTTAAACAAAATGCTAAGTTTCCCTTCCTACAACCACTCTTTCTTAAGTTTAAACAAAATGCTATGTTTCTCTTCCTACCAACCACTCTTTCATATTTGATTGCAGGCTGCCCTCTTTTGCAAAGCCATTCATGTAGGAAATTTGGTGCCATTATGAAGACTGAAGAGTCCATATATAGTTGAAAGCTGGTTATAAAACATTCTTCAATTTCAATCATCATACTTTCATCCATAAAAATCGAATGCTGTAGCCAAGGAATGAGACTCTTCAAGTTAAGTTAGAAATTTTTCTAATAGTAACATAGTTGCTAAAATGAAGACAGATACTAAATAGCATCACAGGTACAAGGGCATGAATATCTCGTACCATAACCATAACCATCTAGCCTTTTCCCAACTATCTAGAGTCGTCTTTATGGATTCTCATTCACCAAGAATTGAGGAAATGAATATCTGGTGATCTTAGAAAATGAAAAGGTGAAGGGAAGAAAAGAAAATAAAGACCTTTAATGGGGACCACTTTTCAGCAATTGCAATGGATATCCAACCATTTCCACAACCAAGCTCAGCAACAGTCTTGTCCTTAAATATGGAACCAGGATGCCGATTTATGCCTTCATAGAAAGTAAAAGACCAATCTTCTGGAATGAAAATGCTTGGGATCTCCATCATTGTCAGTTTCTTTCTTTGCTGGTAGCCTTCAAGCAATAGAGAAATGTCTAAGATAAGTAAACAGGAATAGGTAACTACAAAAGCTTTTCAAGAAAATATCCAACTTGAAGCTGAGTAATGAGCACTCAACCAACACAGTATCAGAATTCACTAGTTAAGGTAAGTACTTTGACTTGTTATCTAAGCTTGCCTTTGGAAAAATTTTGAGAAATTAAAAAGGATTCTATTCACAAACTCTACCAATAACGCTAAGCTATAAAAACGAATCCACATTGTCCTCTTTCCTTTTGAATGAAATTCAGGCTGTGCTCTTCAAAGTGAATAATAACATGTGACGAGTAAAACATAAGTGGGTGCTCTAACATAAACATCTAAAATCAAAAGAGAATAGCAGCTTGCTACGTTATTGACTTATTGTCTTGTACATTGGTACAGTTACTAGATTGTCTCCTCCAAGGGTGATTAGATTGGATCTAATTTTTTCAAGCATCCTTCCTCCATGTTAACCAACCAAATATAATGAGAGAGGAATCAACTATACAAATTCAACACACAGCTACCTCACCCATCAAAGTTTCTTGTTCCTTCGTACCTTCTTATCTTTCTTTGTCATTCTTTTGCTGTTTGATACTTCCAAAATGCAAGCATATCCTTGGATTACTTGACACAGTATAGAGTATAGACTACTATTAACTGCTAAAGTAACAACTTATTATAATCTCGCTAATTAATACTTTGCTCAAAGTCCTTGCTGAACTTTAAAAAAATGCAAATACAAAGTGTGTTGAACAGCTAGAAGTGAAATTAATTAATATAAATTAGCTTGATATCACATAGAACCAAAATTGGGCTTATTTATGGAGGCATAGAAGGTCCACTCATGGGGCTTGCCTACCCAAATTTAATGAACCTTATCTTTAGTAAATGCATACTATTAGGTCCTTCACTTCTCAAAAACTTTGCTTATTTTTCACTTTAGCAAACCTTATCTAGAGCTCCCGTATGTGATCTTTAATAAATACAAAGGTTGAAAGAAAAGGAATAAGGTAATCAGAGCCGTTGACGATTGCCAAGAACTCGTGGGTTGAAACAGAGCAACTCTGTTTTTAATGGAGAATCGAAAGTCTTTTGTTGGAATGTCCAATTACAAAGATTTATCCCACGAGTTAGTTGACAAGGACATAGATGACAACAACAAAACCATCAATAAGCAAGAAAAAGTTCTAAAATTGCGTCCCAAATGATTTGAACTATATAGATGTCTCCTTGCTGCCAAATCAAGAACGAGAAATCCGTGGCTGTAGAAATTTATAAAGATAAAAAACTAAAAAGAGGAAAAAGGATACGTATAATAGATCTCTTTTTGCGAGCATTCAAAACCAAACTATCACATTTCAGTGATTGGTGGACAGGAATCCATCAAGAACGATCGGATGAATCTGATCCGCAGACAAGAAAAAAAAAAGAAAAGAAAAATATAAACAAATTTAAAAAAACGCCGTAAAGGGCATTAAAACGAACAGCACTACGCATATAATAGATAACGATGATTGCAAGAATTGAGTCAAGAAATCGCAGAAAAGAGTCCTGATCGAGTCAAGAATCTATCAAAGGGAGCGATCGGAGATCGAGGAAAGAAGAAGCAGGAGAGAGGACCTTCGAAATCGGCGACGTGGACGTCGTGGATGCGAAAATGGTAGGTGTGGAAGCAGCGTTCGGCGGCGTCCTTGCAATCGAAGCGGCGGTGGAGTGCGGCGAGGAAGACGCGGGCATCAGATCTGGTGGCGGGGGACTCAAGCCGCTCGAGGAGGGCCTTGAAAGCGGCGTAGGCCGCGTCCCCCGATCGCTCGCACTCCTTCAAGAACTCCTCCATCGCCGCTATCAGAGAACCCTCGCCGACCTCCTCCTACTCCTCCTCCTTTGGTATTCTTTTCTCTCTTTCTTTTTCTCAGGTACGGTGAAAGAGCGAGAGCGAGATGGGACGGCAGAAAAAGCCGCAGACTCGTAAAGCCGAGTCAAATTCCACGCCGTCCCAAGGCTTGGGGGGCGAGCGGTAATGGCTATATGCTGTTTTCGATTGGCTGTATGGGATTGGTTTGGAAGAAACTGCCTGCATTTTAGCAAGTTCTGAAATTATTCGTGCACTGCGTGCATGCATGCATGCACCCCACCGATCACAATCGCACGTTTATACAGGCACTAATTTGTCCAAGCTATTCAGAGTCCAAATGAAGCCTAGAGCATGTTTTAGTTCACTGATATTGTTATAATTATCTGAAATTGGATTTTTGGGGACATATCAATTAAGGGTGCAAATGAGTTGGATCGGACCGAGTCAGTCCGATCCAATCTGGTTTTTTATTTGGATTCTAATTTTAGACCCAAACCTAATCTAATAGAAAATTGGGTTAGATCGGATCGGATCCACGGCTACAATATTTGATCTAACGGGTCATTGAGGTCGATTCTATATGTATAACTTGGTTCCAACCTAAAAAATTTGGGTTCAGTTCGGATCTGGTTCAGATCCGAGTGACCCAATCGAGCATGGGGATCTTCTTGAACCGTCTAGCCACTTTCTCCCCCATTCAACTTTATAAAATAAACACAAAGTTGATTTAGTATTCATACACAACGCGTCATGAAAATTTATGTACAATTAACAAATCTGAACCACCAAAATCTGAATAAACAAGCCGATAAATTAAAGCTAACGGGACGTCCCTCCTATGTAGCCCACCACTCCCGTGGTTTTGTTTGGGTTAAAAGTGGATTTGTTCCAGGGCTATTACATAGTATTTTATTTTTTAATTTTGTTGGTCGCATTCACACCTGTGGCGTGTGAGCCGCCATTGCACAAAAAAAAAGATAATTAAAAAAAAAAGTCAACCATAGGATTCTCTATCAAAACGAGTTTTTCTTTGAAAGCAACTTCGCTGCTGCCAAGCCCATGAGAACTAAACTTGATTATTATAGAACGTTTTCACAAGCGAATTTTTTAGGTGCATCTCCAAGTCCAGAAAACAGCCAAAAATTGCTGCAGTTTTCATTTGCCATCAGTCAATTCACCTTCCGATGATTTTAAACCCAAAAAGAATGACAAAATGGCAAGTCCTCTCCAACCTTCACAGCTCCAGCTTTGCTTGTTCGTCATGCGTTGCATTTGCTTCGCATGGTAGAGACTCATGAGAACTTACAAAATCTGCTGCTATCAAGATAGGGTCACCTCTGACAAACTCACTCCTAATCCAACTTATAACTCACAAGTAGTAGGAAGAATCGTCCTTATATATTACTCTAATAAAAGCTGGACGCCGAATCTCTTGCCCTTCAGTTCACTCGAGAAAGAAAGGAAAAAAAATCTATCATCTATAACAAAACTAACATATCCCATAAAATGCTTGGTGAAAACATTAAGGTTGTTAAACAATCATTTTGACATTGATATCTTTATTTCATGAAGGGGGGTGAAATAAAATTAACCATCCAAAATTTTCTCTCTTTTATTTCTCACTCTTTTCTACAAATTTATCCCACTAATCAGAAAAAACCAACCAAACAATATATATAGCTCTATTTGCTAGTTAGCTAATCCGGGAGTGCAAAAACATGGTTAAATATAATCAGGAGGTGATAGGCTATAGGAATCCAGCACATCCTTAGATATAACTAAAACAGGAGTATAAGTTCATATATCGAAAGGTAGCAGATCGGTTTATTTCGAAAGCAGTATAACAGTATCTGTATACGTTATGTATGATACTTCTATTTTAGCCAAAAAAAAAAAAGCAGCAGTATAACTGATTTGGATAACTAGATCATGATAGTTCATGTGGACATTGACGGGTACAACATGGCATTTTTTGCTCCTCAACTTGCTAGGTTTTGGGAATTGGACTCGCCCCATTGTTGGGAGTTAATTTTCTAATGTTACATGACACACTAACTGGATACGAACCTATCAGAAAATTTGAAGATTTGGATTGTGCATGATCAAGTCCAATTCATAAATGGGTTGACACAATTTAATTTTCTAATAAAAGCTTTTGAGAAGCTTTTTTTTTTTTTTTTTTCATCTTGTAGAAGCATTTTAACATTTTGGGAAAAAAATTTTACTTGGTGTCCATTATAACGGTAACCAGTACTTCATTGATTTCAGAATTCCATACCCGTTACAGATTTTATACCGTATTTCTTTAGAGTTTTTACATAAATATCCTTCTAAAAATTTAAATTTGCATAAATATCTTCTTAAAATTTATATTTATTTCCGTACTCTCATAAAATACTATTTTAGTGCAAATGCTTTTTAACACCATTAATAAAAACCATATTTCTTTTAATAAAAAATAAAATAGAATTATGAAATTATTTTTTTGTTCTTCATCATGATCACTATCTTTTCACGCATCTACTTATTAAGGATATTTTAATAATTTAATTTAAAACTATTAATTTTTTAATGACGTTAGATGACGTAGGTGTGTATATATATATATATATATATATATATATATATATATATATATATATATATATATATATATATATATATATATATATATATATATGTATATATAAATTAAAAAAAAATAGAATAGCTAAATAAGTATTTTATAAAGATATACATGCAAATATCATGTTTAGATAAAATTCGATATTTGGGAGGATATTCTTGCAAAAAAATCTTATATTTATTTTTAGGATCCACAACCGCATCCGCATCGAGGTTGATTTTGATTTTGAACCCGGATCCGGCCATTCCCTCTCTTGGCTCCCAAGTCCATTTTCCCAGCCACACGCCCAGTAGGCGGCAGCTGAACCCCAAATCCGGTGGAAATCCAATCCAAGGCCTGCTCCCAACCCTACCCTTTTTTTTTTTTTTTTGGTTAAACCCAACCCTACCCTTCCTTCCCACCTCTTCTCCGCTGCTCTCCTCTCTCTCAAAAGGTACGCTTAATTCCACCTCCTCCTCTCTTTACTCATTCTCTATCCTAGAACAACAATTCCAGCTCTTAGAATAGTAATCCCATCTCCTTTTCTATTTACTTATTCCCTCTTTAAACCCAGTCCCCGCAGACAAAACCGTCGTCTCCCTACGTCCCTCTTTCTCGATCCAAGAACTAGGGTTTGAGAATTGGAAAGAGGGAGAGACTCTCGAGCTCACGGACATAGGGGTTGTTTGACTCTACGCTAGGGTTTTCTCCGCAATCACGTAAATCTTAAAAAAAAAAATTCCTTTTTAAGATTTTTTTAATATAGAATTTTGATTCAGGTGGTTTTCATCTTCAAAACAGTTTCTTTAGGCCAAGAACTTTATAATGAGTTATTTGCCATGACTAAGTTCTCAAAAGTTCAGAGCTTTCCTTATTTTGGAGTTTCTTTGGTCAGGTATTCTGCTTCAAAGAGTTCAAAACAGGAGAAAAAAGAGTTTTTTTTTTTTGTGGCTTCCTTAGAAGAACAGAGTTGTGAACAATGCCGACGGCAATCCTTCCAGCAACCGTTGCAATCCCAAGGCTGGCCGATAGGTCGATGTCGTCCACTAGATTTTTGTCCGGTACCGAGCAATCCAGGTTCTGTTCCTTCCCTGTCAAGCCTGCCAGCCCCTTCTCGAGCCTCATTATTCGGATGGGCGGTGGCCCGCGGACGTACCCAGGCGGTGTGTCCAAGTGGCAGTGGAAGCGGATGCAGGCGAAGAAGGCAAAGCAGCTTCTGAAGGCCCGGCTATGCCGTGAACGCCAACTGTATGAGATGAGGAAGCGCGCAGAGCTTAAGGCTGCCATCTCGGAGCTTGAGCGGCCATGGGAGGTTGTGGAGAGGGCGCCTCAGCTCTTCTCAGTGAGCGCCGATGAGCAGGTGAAGGCGTTGGCTGACCGGTTCCAGCGGGCTGGTGGATTTGATATGTGGAATGAGAAGGATGGCCCCCAGATATTTCAGGCACCTGATGGGTTACCATCCGCAAGGTTATTCCCGAAGGGAGTGGTTCACAGTGTGAAGCCTTATGGGATTGTCTCAGGCTCGAAGGAATCATTGGGAGAAGATGGCTCAAAAGGTGGAGAGGAGCTAAGGTTTGATGATTGGGTTGCAAGAGGAGGGGGTGGTGTCAGTAGGAGGAGATCGAGGAGGTCTTCTAATCGTAAAGGTGGAGCTGGGACAGAGACTATTGATGTTGAGGCCAGGGAGCTGGATGGAGGAAGTAGTCAAGTTGCTGAGAATATGCATCCAAGCTCAGGGAATTCAACTTTTGCAAGAAAATTTGGACGTGAGGATAGCAGTGCAATGGAGGATCAGAGGGTCTTGAAGAAGGAGAATGTTCTTAGGGATTCTCTTGAAGTTAAAGGTGCTAATATTGAGCCAGATGGTATCTTGATAAAGCATAGTAATAGGAGGCAGCAAGGAACTGAGGCTACTGACAAAGGAGAAAGTGGTAAGATGATGGGTATTGGAAGGAATACTAGCAGCAATAGAAGGTTCAAGGGAGGGAGAATTTCCTTGCGACCAACCACAGATTTATATTCTGAAGATGATAGCTACCGAATGAGAGATTCAAAGTACCAGAGGTAATGGTGTTCAGAGAAGTATATAACTGAAGAAAGCCTGATAGTTGATTTCTTGTTTTGAGAAGCTGAATCCTGAATTTTGTAGCAGAAAGTGAAGTCCTTTATGGGGAACTTAGAAAGGTGATTATGTAATCTACTTGAAAGTGTATATATGAATACTTTGTTATTCATAATTCATAAGTTGCTCTAGTAAATTGATCTCTGGAGTATGTTTTAATATACTACTTTTGGAGATTTTCAGCTCTCATGCTCAAACAAGTCATAATTATTTGAACTGGTTTCTGGATGTTTATGGGATGCCTGAAATTGGACTTGTTAATGCAGAAAGGAATTTGTAAAATAGTCTAGTTTCATCCTTTTCCGTTCTTTTCCTTTTATTTTCAAACCCATATCAGGTTTCACATGAAGTGGAAGAAGGTGTTTTGTTTAATAAGGTGAAGCATGCAGTCGAGCAATTGCAAAATGATATGATACTAGGGTTTGATTTGTTTTTTCTCGAGTAAAAGAATGGAATCTACCCCAATTTCCCTTGTTTTTTTCGCATTTTCCTGTGGTTCTTTTTTTTTTTTTGTAATACACCCTCTGCTCGATTAACCTTTCTTAGCATTTGAATTTGGTTCATTTTATGCTTCTTGCACTTTATTCTTGATTAGATACTAACTTGGGAATGGAAACTGTTGATAAACTTTACTATGGGACAACGAGAGATCACAACTTGTTGCGGTATTTTCCTTCGCCAATTATATGAGCAGGTTCTAATTGATGACTTGGAGACATGCTAAGGAGTTAAAAAGGACTTTATTGCTGACATCTCCTTAGCTTATTACATTAACATTTTATTGACTGTTAAGACATTTTTTTTCAAAAAAATTTCCTTTAGTCTACGATACTTTAGGGAGAAATTATGCTAAATTATTTTGACTTCAGCCTTCTGAAAGTCAGAATATCAACATGGGAAATGGAGGCCCGACCAGATGCAAAACATCTGCAGTGTATATTTTAACTGACAAATTGTTCTGATTTGCTTATTTGTGACACTTGTAGCTAAATTAATAAATGTAACTGATGGCAGAACTTTCTAGAAACCTATCACATGTGCATGCACATCGTTCGTCCATTACAAGATTTATCATGCATTACAAATTTATGCCATAGTTTCCAGTCAGTTAAAGCATGGTATATTTGATGTATAGTTTTTATGCCATTAATGTTCTTTGATTGTTTGTGCATCCATGTTCTATAAAAGAAGGCTTGTGCCTCTTTTCTGAGATCATGTTTAGTAATTTTTGCCACCAAACATGATAGGTAATATGTAGGAGATAGAGATGAGCTTAAAAACTCTTGCCGTGTCCTTAGAAACCCCTAAATCCAAAAGGTGGGGTGGGAGGTGAGGGGAGAATCCATCCACCGAGTTCATTGGTGAGTGCTACTCGTCCCTTTCAGTTTGCCGATATGTTTACAGTGGTGTTGCAGTGTATCTAGCCTGCCAAAATCCTTACGGGGAACACTACTCAGAAGAATGCCCACAACATGGTTTGCCGTACAGGTCCGTACGAGCCGGTACGTACCGGTCCGGCCTGGAACCGGTACCGGATCAGCAAATTCTTACTGGGAGCACTACTCAGAAGAATATTCACAGCATGGTCTGCCGTACCGGTCCGTACCGGCCGGTACCGGATCAATGTGGAATTCAGTATCGGTAGCTTATCGTTGAACCGGTACGGACCGGTACGGGACCGGTATGGAACCGGTACGTACCGGTCCGGGCTGCCACCGGTACGCCGACCGGTATCGGTACGGCGAACCTTGGTCCACACATATGATATCTTTGTAATACTGCTATTACCAATTATTCTTAATTTTCTTAGGTTGAATGAAAAGAATCATATGTAAAAGTATGTGGTCTCTTTAGATGCTTGGTTTAGGAAATATCTAGAGGCCTTGTAATCCTGAATCTCTCTTCAAGCAAGCAAGAGCAGAGGGTTCCACCTAGCTCGGTTGGTAAAGTCACTTTATATTGATACCAGTGACTTGAGTTTGAATCTTGCTCTCACCTGATTTCAGCTAGGCTTCCTCCTATAGGTTTTTATTTTCGTTTGTTTTTTTGGGGGGAAGGAGTCATCATGGTGGCTCCATAATTGCCAGTTATCTTCTGTTTCCATTGCTATTTATTTAGTGATTATTTGGTCTTCTTTTCCTGACAAAAGGTGTTACACAACCAGAAGTCAAACACAAGAATGCTTTGTAGTCAGGACTATATTTTAGTAGAAAAATTATAATTCCATTATTATTTTTTTTGGGGTTTTGTTTCTCCTTTTTTCTTTCAACAGTGCATTGAATTTACATAGCTGGCAATACATGCAAGATATACAATAGTAATTAAAGGTAAATTCAGCTACTTTGGCTGCCATCAGCTGGTCTTCCATTTATTGGTGAGTTTGTAAGTTCTATTATATTGATTCAGTCGAGTTTCTGTTTATACTGTTGATATTTTCCTCTTTTGATAGGATATTATTATGAAGCAATGACTTTTGCTTCCCCTCCTTTGGAGTACTGATTGAATCAAGAGCATTTCATGGGACTAAGGAAAATTTTGTGGCTGACCAGTGCCCATAGCGTATTTCTTTCCTCCTCATTCTGGTTGCAAACTTTTCAGAAGAATTGGTCTTTAGTAGCTGGGAGAATGCACACTAAATACAATTTCTTTGTATTAGAATATTTATTTCTTCTTACTTAGTTCAATATCTTTATGCAATCGCATGCTGTTTGTTTGTTTATTTATTTGCTTTGTTCTTTCCTTTTTCCAATGTGTTTAAGAATTTAGAATATCTTATGTCATTCGCCATTCAAGTCTTCACCTGCCGCTTTAGGTCACAATATATTGCGATGGCGATAGCCGCTTCTGCCATTCCAAGTCTTTACCTGCTGGGACTTGGTCTAAAAAGTTAGGGAAAGTAATAGGCTGGGGTTTTGGAGGGCCTAAACCCCTCCTCTTTGACCTAATCTTCAGCGCACTGTCCACATTCTCTTCTCTCATCAACGTATATGGAACTCTAGATCCTCTGCAATGGAATTATCTTCAGATGATATCTTGGATGGTTTTAGACTTCAGCTTCTCAAATCTCAACCCAGTTTAACTTCAGTTTCTCAAAATCCAACCTAGTTTAGCTTCTCCGAAGTTCCTCTTCAAACATCTCTCTCTCCCTCGAGCTCATGCACGACCTAACAAAATTAAGTTTGGAGTTCAAAAATCATTCAGGATCCATGGAACATTTCTCTAGAGCATCATGGCACACTTCAATTGATTGGCTAGGAAAGTTCCATAGAAGATGCCTTGATGGCATTATGAGTAAACTGCTTGCCCGTTTAGAGGGCCTTTCAGCAGTTTCCATGCAATGCCCAAAGGGCACCTACCAATATGGCAGTATGTACAACAGATCAAGTGGCAGGCTAAAACATCAGCATGACAGAATTATCACAAGACATGGGGATAATGGATAATCTTTGTTCACACACAGTGATGGCCTCTGCAAACACAACCACTTATAAAATGCTTCTTGCTTCATGGACCAGCACCAGAGAGTATAACTACAGAAGGCAAACACATTATGTTTCATAAAATTTGAAAACAAAAACATGTTAAAGCAAACCAGTTATATGCATCACTGGTTGGAAATTATGAGAGCTGATTCACATAAAATCCTCCCACGAGTACAAGGATCATGTGCCCTGAAACTAGAATAAGAAGATAATGAAAAAGAAAAAGGCTAGAGGTCCCAGCTTTCATTTCTTCACCACACCCTCACCTGCAGAAAAAAAACTAATATTCTTAAAGTAAAAAGATTAACTCCATTAAAACATCAGAATGACAAAATACTGAACAATCACCGGCCAAAAAAAAAAACATGGAGCAAGTACCTTTAACTTCATGATGCAAGATATGAGAAGAAGGGATAATTTCCGAGAAATTTTAATAACTAACATTTACTTAATCTCTTAACTTTAGATAGTACTGGAACAAGAAGAAAAAATGTGCAAAGAAGTAAGTCAGAGGCCTAATAACATCAAGGTGATATGCAGACAGCAGCCATGCATAAAGCAAAATGGTAAAAGTATAAATGTGTAGAAGTCCAAACCAGGAATAATGGGTTACGTAATCCTGGAATCTTGCTGACATTACAGAGAGTCTTCCTGCATCTACACGGGCTTGAGCTCGTGGATTCTTCTTAAACATTCATTTGTACATAAGACAGGCTTGCTGAATTTTTCTCACAATAGTGTACCATCTAATCCTTACAAAGTTGCAACAAATATTTGCCTTCTAACTAAATATTGATTCCTAATAAAAACTTAAAATATCTTAAAAGTCAAGAGCTTCATATAGAGTATAGCTACAAGAAGTCTATTTATCTCCTGAGTAATTTAAGACCTGAATAACATAGTCTGAAAGATCAATCTCAGATAAAGAAAGAAAAAAATGATAACCAGAATCTCAAGCTCATTTTGGTGATAATGGAAGCTCACAAGCAGATTGACAGGGTGAATTGTGGGTGGGGTTTTCCATCACTCCCTTAGAACGAAGAGAGAGAGAGAGAGAGAGAGAGAGAGAGAGAGCAGAAACAAGGCTCCTTTTCATGGGAAGATGCCTCACACTCTTCCAGAGGCACCTAACAACCTTCACACAAAACATCAAAATGCTGCCCAACTGTAGACGGGGGAGTTTGATAGTTTGCAAAGATTTTATTTAGGAATGCACAAGTGACATGAAGAAACACCATTTCATGAATTGAAAACTTATGAAATGAAATCTTACCTGCACACTAATAAGGTTGGAGATTGATGAGAGTAGGGTCCTAATTGCAATGTTACCAGCAAAATATGAAAAAACACTAATAATACGTAATGAAGAAACTGACACATTTCTATGTAAGAAAAAGAACTGCAGTTCTATTCTTTAGAGGGTATTTTCAGGGCCAAGACAGATCTGGACCTATTAATGGATGAAAAAATTATCAAAATTTTGAAGTAAACTACATATCATTTAGTCCTTGAAAACATCAAAAACCTTAGGGAGGGTTTGCGGAAGTTAACTCCTTGGTGCATATAGGAAGTAATTTGATCTCATCATTCTTCTTAAGATGTGTGGTCTTCAATGCAAGGCCAAGCATATTAGAAATTGGGTCCTTAAATCTTAATTCAGTTTACAAGATGATTATTGACTCTTTCTTTCCCATCTATTGTCAGAAATATATTGTGTAAATACTATTTTGTTAGCTTTGAAGAGAATTTGCCCCACTTAGCCCAAGCTCTTTTATTGGACTTGGTGGATGCGTCAATTACTAAGACACAGTCCAGCAATAGAACCAAAGTAATTTTTAGTGTGACGGGACTGGGTATGGTAAAACGACAACGAATCACCTCATTCTTCATTAAAAGGTATAACACATGTATTATTTGGTGTCACTTTTATTATCTTATGGGTATTTAGTGGTTTTTCAAGAGCTCTTGCATATACTTGTCACTGCAAGAACAATATCAGATTAATTAAAAAGCAATTTAAAGAACATAAACAGATGTCTATTCAGATGAAACAGTTCTTACGATTAAGCAAATTATTTTTTTTTTAAGTACACATAGAGGCAAAAATTGTTAAATACACCAGTTGGTTGATTCAAGAGTTGGTTTTTTTAGGAGTTATTGATCTTGGTTTCTCTCTCTTAGGCCACCAAATAAGTCACTACAAGAAGGCCAGCCAAAACTTAGCTTTGATAAGAGGCCCTACAGAAATCCATGTGCCTTGCAAAATGGAGATGCAAATGGCAACTTTCTCCTATTATTCTCACTCACTGAGTGCACTATGTCTAAAGAAGCACATTGTTGGCCCATAAGAAAGAGGATGAAATTTGACCATGAAAGAGACTCTAGGAAGCCAGTTTCGGATTTGATTAAAGAATTGCTATAACTTTAAAGAGTTTACACACTATTTTTTGTTCCCAACAAAGATTTCCAAATTATGCCCAAGACATTACGGAACATTCAAGTGAAGATGTGATCCCATAGAAGTCCTTAAGGAATCAGACAGAATGTTTATAATCTTTATGCGTTCTGTTCTGATGAGAAAAAATTGTTGGGAAATAATATCATTTAAGCTTTAGTTCTTCTTTATGATTGCTGGGCAACTATGTTATTCATTAGGTTTAGCTAAGATAATACATCTGCTTCCAAATTTATCCACACAAAGAAAAACATTAATTAAAATGATTACTATGAGGAAAACACAGAGATTTTTCAATAGAAAAGGTCAACATATACATCCAACTCTGTTGGGGGGGGGGGGGGGGGGGGGGGGGGGGGCGGGGCCTTGAATTTAGTCCCACATCGGCTAGTAGCGGAAAGGTTCCGTGCCTTAAATGGGGGGTGGAAATCTTTTCTTCTCGAGGGCCCTTTTGTGGGACAAAACCGTGAGGAGGGCTCCGGGTATGCTCGATCCTCAAAGCGGACAATACCTCGAGAGGAACGCGGTCCTCTTTCTCTGCTAGCTTAATGTGGGCTAGGCTGTTGTGTGAGGCTCCGGCAGAATGCCGTCCCCGCAACAGATGGCGCGCCAGGTAGGGGCGCCTCCTCTCTTCATTGACTACCCTCCAGGACTGTGGGGGCCCGTTGGGGTAAAACCTGGCCGGAACCTTCCCGCTGGGGGGCTATGTTGTGGGAGGGGGGGAGGGGGCCTTGAATTTAGTCCCACATCGGCTAGTAGCGGAAATGTTCCGTGCCTTAAATGGAGGGTGGAAATCCTTTCCTCTCGAGGGCCCTTTTGTGGGACAAAACCGTGAGGAGGGCTCCGGGTACGCTCGACCCCCAAAGCGGACAATACCTCGGGAGGAACGCAGTCCTCTTTCTCTGCTAGCTTAATGTGGGCTAGGCTATTGTGTGAGGCTCCGGCAGAATGCCATCTCCGCAACAGATGGCGCGCCAGGTAGAGGCGCCTCCTCTCTCCATTGACTACCCTCCAGGACTGTGGAGGCCCATTGGGGTAAAACTCGGCCGGAACGTTCCCGCTGGGGGGGCTATGTTGTGGGGGGGGGAGGGGGTCTTGAATTTAGTCCCACATCGGCTAGTAGCGGAAAGGTTCCGTGCCTTAAATGGGGGGTGGAAATCTTTTCCTCTCGAGGGCCCTTTTGTGGGACAAAACCGTGAGGAGGGCTCCGGGTACGCTCGACCCCCAAAGCGGATAATACCTCGGGAGGAACGCGGTCCTCTTTCTCTGCTAGCTTAATGTGGGCTAGGCTGTTGTGTGAGGCTCCGGCAGAATGCCATCCCCGCAACAAACTCCTTAATCCGAGGAACGATCAAACTTTTGTATTTAAAAAAAATAGAGCCAAAAAGATTCAATTTTTCAATAGATTTAACACACCCATCTAAAAAGAAGATGAAAATCAGCAAAACATTCAGGAACAAAGCCCAGATCAATAAGACAAGCACATATAGCTACCATTTCTAAGAATCATATCAAAAGATCATCTTTTTTTCTTATTCAAAGAAAAAAAGGGGAAGAAATCGGACCTTAAGGTTTTTGATTCATTGGTGGGAGGAGTAGGCATCGGGCCGGTTGACGCGGTTGTAGATGGCCTCGCTGACGAGGTAGATGCCAAAGGCGACGAGGCCGGTGCCGAAGCCCAGGAGGGCGTGGCGCATCTGGTTGCCGACCATCTGGTGCTTCCTCCATTCGTCCCTCCGCTGGAAGAACTCCCCCGTCGGTCCCAAAGCTTGGCCATCGCTTGACTTCTCTCCTACGTCGCGTTGAAATCACCACTTATCCTCACAGAATGAGTTTGATTTATTTATATATTTTATATTTTTTTATATTTCTTCTCGTGGCCGAATTTTTTTAATAAATGAGCCCAATATATAAATTTTTTTTAATAATAAAATTAAAAAGTACAGAAATAAAGTTCAAACTCAGAATCTCCACTCAGATACCATTTTGAAATCATTACTTGTCTTAAAGGATTAAGCTAATAAAATAAGATAGATTTATTTATATATTTTATATTTTTTTATACTTTCTCTCACGACACGATCTTCTCCAAAAACTTCCTTCTTACCCTTCTCCTTGGTAGGGTGGCAATCGGGTCTTATCGAATCATATATGAGTCGGATAAAAAATAAGCCAGTTCAAAAAATTTCAAATCTAAATCCGATTTGCCTACTAAAGAGATGAGGTTTTGGAATCTAAACCTATCATATTTAATAAACAAACAATCCAGCATAGACTACTTAACCTGTTTAATAAACAAATAATCTACTAACATATTAACCTATAAATATAATCTATATAACCGGTTAACCTATTTAATAAATAAGTAACCTACTTAGCTTTGATTATTAAATAGGTTGAATAGATTAAATAGGTCAAAGGATTGAAAACTGAACCCGACTCGATTGTTAAACTGCTTAAATAGCTCAAGATTTGAAATCTAAACCTATCATGTTTAATAAACAGGTAATCCAACTCAATCTGCTTAATCTATTTAATAAACTGGTAATCTGCTTAACAAATTAACTTGTATAAATTTAATCTATATAACCTGTTAAACTATTTAATAAACACATAACCTACTTAACATGTCCAATCCGATTATTAAACAAGTTGAATGGGTTAAACAAGTGAAAGGGTTGAAAACTGAACCCAACCTGGTTATTAAAAAGTTTAAATAAGTCGAACTATTTACGACCTAAACCTGTTTAGTTGAAATCCAAACTTGCTTATTGCAGGTCGAACATAGATCGGGTTGATGGGTTGGGTCACATTTTACCAGTCTTACTCCTTGACTCGTCTATAATGTCCTATGCTTAGGTGGAATCACCAGCTTGTCCAAGAGATTAAGATTAAGGATTAGAGGTTTGGTTTGGCTTGCGTTAATAATGTGTATTGGGGTGTAACCACTTGATGACCCAAATCTAGGGTTTGGCTACCGGGTTGGGCTAAGTGATGCTATGATGCTATCACAAGATCGGATTGATCTAAGTGATGCTATGATGACAAACTTTAGGATACGCGCCATAAACTTTGGGATGCATGTCGGTCTTTCAATAATGAATCCTGGCAATTAGTTTGTACCTAAAAGTAGATAATGGGAGATGGCTTTGATGACATTTGCAACTTGAAGAAACTCATTCCATGCTCCAAGTGCCCCTTCACAGGGGGTATTTTGTTTGCATTGAAGCTGTATCTGAAAATTCAAGGATGGCCTTTTAATTTCATTGATTTTTGGATTTCTTGGAGGAAAAAAATTTCATGAAGCTTTCAGAAGAACTTGGGATCAATTAGTCATTGCTCTTTGCTGACAAATTTGGCGTGAGAGAAATTCAAGAATCTTGCTAGAAAAATACCTTCATTCAAAGACTCTAGACTTTCAAGCTACCGGCAAGCTATGTTCTTCGAAGGATATCGACAGTCATAAGGAAGTATTTACTCTTATCCCATCTCTGGTGTACTCCATCCTCTTAAAATTTCAGATGTTGTATCTTCCTCCTTCTCCCTTCTTCCACCTTTTAACACCTTTGTAAATCCTCCTAAATCTTTGTAACTTTTATCTCTTTAATAAATTTGGGGAGTGTTGAAATCACCACTCGTCCTAAAAGCTTAAGCTGATAGGATGAGGTAGATTTATTTATATATTTTATATTTTCTAACACTCCCCTTCACATGTGGGTCGGATTTTTCTTAATGGGCGAGCCCAACATGTGATTTTTTTTTTTTAATAATGGGGTTAAAGAGTGCGGAGACAGGGTTCGAACTCAGGACCTTTGCTCTAATACCATGTTGAAATCACCACTTATCCTAAAAGCTTAAGTTGATAGGATGAGGTAGATTTATTTATATAACATGTGAAATTTTTAATAAATAAATCTACCTCATCCTATTAGCTTAAGTTTTTAGGATAAATGGTGATTTCAACATGGTATCAGAGCAGAGGTTCTGAGTTCGAACCCTGTCTCCGCACTCTTTAACCCCATTATTAAAAAAAAAATTCACATGTTGGGCTCGCCTATTAAAAGAAAAGTCCGACCTACATGTGAGGGAAAGTGTAAGAAAATATAAATATATAAATAAATCTACCTCATCCTATCAGCTTAAGCTTTTAGGATAAGTGGTGATTTCAACAAGGAGAAGCTATACTTTTCAAAGAAAAAAAAAAGTAATATTTCCTTTCAAGAAATAGAATTTTGAGATATACATTCACAAAAGTAATTGTCAGAACATTTCTTGTCTTAATAATGTAACTTTAGGAACACCTCCTCAAGATTGAGGCAATTACATTCTTGGTTGGATCATTTACTTGATATTCAGATTTTAGGGTTTTGATTATGAGAACTCGATGACCTACTTTGGAAACTCGGTTAGGTTTTAAGTGGATTGGTAATCCAACTACTCAAATTTGAGGTGGGCAAAGGTTCTAAAAACACCACTCAAGTCTTCAACATGCTCCCACTAGTGTACCTTATTCCGATGCCAAAACTAATTATCAGTCCTATTATATGATTTTGTGTAAAGAAATATGGTGGTGACACCATCACCAACATGCAAATCTTGGACCTCTTTTAGATAGTGAAGAATGTCAATTAGCTGAGCTTTAGCTGGTTGGCCTCCAATTGCACTTCTTGTCCTGTGTTATAGCCTGACATTGTTCTAGTGAGAGCAAATTGCTTACTTTTTCCCACAAGTGAACCACAACCCTTGGGGGGATGGATAGGTCATATCAAACTATTATCCCTCTTATTGGACACATTTGTTCTTCAGAGGGCAATAGCACCATTTGTCACACTCCCTGAAATGTTCAATTCTTGCCCTGGGGTTGAGTCATAGTTCTGAGCACTTTCTGTTAACATAATATTTTCAACTTGTCTCAATGGCATATGCTTTACTGCATGAAAACCATGAACAAAGGTTTGAAACCAAAATTGCTCCTTCCATCATCGAGGTTCTTTTTTTTTTTCCAATCAAGTTTTGGATCGGTATTCTCCGTGGCAGTTTGACATTACTTATACCTCTATAATGTTGATCTGGAACGCCAATTGAAATACAAAAATTTCAGAAGACATCAGGATATCCTTCTATTTAACTGCATCACCATTCTGCTCTTAGCTTGCATGGACAGTAGCCTTTTAATTCAGTTCTTTACTCAGACCAGGTGTCTAAGGGTTGCAAATGTATCGAATCGAATTCTTAGTGGCTCATGATTCTAACCTTTTCTGAGGGGATGGAATGTATTTATTCTCTGTTTGCTTATTAGGGAAGTGGACTCAGGAACAAAGTTAGCTGCATGATACTTCTAGAAAAGTATGATCTAACATACTAAATATCTATTAGTTACCGATGATTCCCTTGAGTTGATTGTTTAATCCTTGAAGCATCAGACTTAAAATCTCAGAAATCATCGAAACCCATTCACTAGGGAAATCTAGTAGATTGAATCCACAAAGTTGTATGAATGTGCATTGCTGCTGTCACCAACCTTTCAAGGACGATATTATTCCTATATGGGTATATATCTCATGACAGGAATAAATTACTGGAATCCATAATGGCCGTTCTGAAAATGCAATGTAAAATTATGACTGGTTCATAGGGTTCCCCTATCATCCATAACCACAAAAAGTTGCAGCCACCATCTATGATCACAAGCGACAATCTACCGATTGTCATGCAGAGAAGAATAAGATCAACAAAAGCCTTGAGGTTTACAAAAGTTTGCAACAGTACTAAAGATGTTCCCTTAGTGACGTAAGAGTAAATTTTCCATCTTTATGGCAAACAAGATCGCAATGACTCCCAACCATTTGTGGTCACACCCCTCACTTTCCCTCTGTAAATTGGAAAAGCTCGTTGACATTCTGCTTGTCTTCAGGATATCAACTGCCGAGAACTGAATCCCTCCATTTATATTATAACCATCATGACAATTAGAAATTGGTCCTATAGAATTTTATAATGTTTACATTGCTAGCGGCATCTCCAATTGAAGAAGCTTTGGGACAGCTCGCAGTTTTATTGGTAGCTAATAGTAAACATTATTGTGAGGCAGCATGGTTCATGGCTTCTCCCTGCGACATGCCATGCTCAATGGGACGGGAGGATCTGAAAATGCCCCACCTTTGATCTGATCAAACACCCACCTGTTTGCAGCCTCTGTGTAATGAACTCCATCCCAAATAATGCTTTTTGAGGGATCCTTGCATGACTTGCCGAGCAGAACATTAGTGCCATTCACCTCAGCCGTATCGCTGCACCTCACATTGAAATCGAAGTTGTACTCGCCACCACCATATCCACAGCAAACTCTAAGTGGCTGCTCAAATCCTGAAACCATTTCTAGATTTAGTAAATGGACATTTCATGCTCTTTCTTTCTACATGGCGAAGGACACAGAAGTTGTGGTAACATGAAATGAAATTTGATGAAATGGTTCGATCGCAAAATTGTTAGCAGGTTGGTCACAGTGCTTCATGCTTGTTACAGGGAATAGCCATCACCATTGCCATTGTTAGAAGGGGTTGGAGGGCCTCACCGTACTTTGTGGCTTCACTTATGAGTTTGTACTTGACGGAGTATATGTCGACCAATGCGATCGCTGCGAGAGGAAGATCCTTTCTTAGCTGGATTACTGTTTCATTGAGCATCCTGTTGAATTGCTGGGCTAATTGATTGTAAGGAATGGCACAGCCGGCAGAGTCCAACTGTTCTGCTGTGAGGGGCATTCGTAACAAAACATAAGAAAGGCAGCCGAGAGGACCAGTGTTGTGGATCCAAAATGACCTTCCTCCCTCCTCGTAGATGCTCTGCATGCCAACACAAGCTCACCATCATACCATATCTCAGAAACATCATCTGTTTTCAATCTATCCATACCTTTATCACCGACGAGAACTCATTCAAAGCATTCGGGATGTAATCGTTTGCGGATATGTTAAGGAAAGAGAAGGCAGTGATGTCGTTCTGACCGATGTCGAATGTATACAGCGCTCGAGAGAAGTACTCCTTTCTGGGCATCAATTCCCTGTAAACTCCTCCTGCAGTTTGTTTCATATGCAACAAAAGTTTGATAAATTTAAGCAGCAGAACCCAACTGCTGAACTTCAGTGGAGTGATGGTTTAGAATGACTAGACTTGCCTCGTTCGTAGATCGTTTGAGACCGGGATTTGAACTGCAAGAACTCATTTAGCTGCACATCTAAAGAGAAGGGACTGTAGCCACCCTGAGAAAGGGTTGTGTTCTGCGGCATAATTGTAGCTGCTGCGGACGCAAAATTAGCACCATGCCGGAAATTCGTGCCCAATGAATCAAGGTAGGCACTGAGGTATGGCAATCCAAAGCTCTCAGCTGGAAATTTGACAAAAATAACACGACCACAAATTCGATCAGATAATTTATAGTGGATCAGTACTAGGATTCTGTATTGGGTCTCCATGAGTGACCCCCATGGGCTTTAGTGATCTTTAATTCCCTTAAAACTACCCCTCAAATTCAACTGTTTGAAGTAAGAGTTCTCAATGGCGTTGATTAGCAGCTAATTTATATGGATAAAAGGGAGATAATTACCAATGAAGTCGATGATAAGGCGGCCATCTGAGTATCTGCCTGCGGGCATCCTGAAGAAGGTCTCACCGTACGGTGTGCGGACCGGCCCGAAGGCGGCTGAGAGACCACCTGTATCTGAATTTGAGTCGCCCAGATTGACAACGGCAGGGAAATGGCATGGCGAGGATGAGACTGGGACTGAGAGCAGCAGCAGAACTGATAGGTAGCCAAGAAGAAGAGGAGAAAGCTTCATTGCTTGGATCTAAGAGGTGACAGAAAGGAGGCTTTGAAGGAGGGAACTCAGGCTGGAGGTGATGCTGGATTGTTTGAATAGATAAACTCAAAAGTCGAGAAGTTGCCAAAAAGACACAATGATGACCGCTTGGTGGTTGCCCACTCTCTTTCAATCTTAAGAAAAATTTTCATAAAACAAATTTGTCTGCTGCAGTCCATTCATAAAAATTAATATCGGCAAAACCGGGTCAATGTCAAAGTAATCACGGAGGATTTCAGTTTTGGATGTTCAAGGAGCAATAATGTTTATATGAAAATCCTGAGGCCGAGTTGATTGCTACGGATACTATCTGTATTGAGGCCCAATAAATTAAAAATTTTATCTCAAAACTGTCGTTAGTACCTAAGCTAGTTCCAATCATATCAGTTCATTGTAATAATAAGATTGTGATAAAACTGACTGATTAAAAGAATACTAATAAAAGATGAACCAGCATATCCATCTTCATCATACATTTATATGACAACTCAAAAGAAATAATATATGTTCTTTGAAATTTGTCAAAGTCTTAGAAAAACTTGGCAGGTTCACTAACCAAGAGTTTGCCTAGGAGTAAAGTCTTAGAATCATCGAGGAGGAATGGAGGATAGGGCTTAAGTCCATTACTTGGTCATCAACAGTGGATACCCAATCTTTGTAATTAGAGATCCTATGAAAGAGAATCATTATGGTAAAAATGAAGCTGATTGAGTGATCGTATCTGAGCATATTCTTAGAGTATATCTTCTTCCATTCCATGACGAATGCTTATATCGGTAACAAAATAAACCCGACAAGTTGAGTTATACTCTTAATGAGTCCAAAATAAAAAATTTGCAAGGTATTAAATCACAAATATTTTTGGAGGAGATACTTATATGAAAATAATGCAGCAACCACTGGAATATTACAGAACGATCTAAGGAGAGTCCTAGCTTATTCAACTTGCAGTCATTTAGGCTATATGATCTTTACTTGCAGCATCTCTAACTATTCGGTTAGCGTCTTTCACTTAATGAATCACGCGTTTTTCAAAGCATTACTCTTCATGAGTGCAGGTTCGGTGATTCATGCCATGTCGGATGAGCAAGATATGTGAAAGATGGGGGGGCTTGCCTCCTCGTTTCCTTTGACTTATGCCATGATGCTCATGGGCAGCTTATCTCTAATTGGATTTCCTTTACCAACTGGATTTTATTCCAACGATGTGTGTATAAATGCAAGGCCGGCCTTTAAGTGGTGCCGACTGTGTAAAGATCTAATTGGTCTGTACTGCATGTGTGATATTTCAAAGTCTGAGATAAAGAACCTAGCTCAAGATCTAATCTATTACGTTTTCTTGAGATGAATGCAATTAATATTAAGTAAAGTTCAAGTCCACAGGACATCTCAACTATTGTATAGTATAAATTACTTAGATATTCTTCTTTATATTTTTGAAAAAAATTAAATTTTCATGAGAATTGTTGGAAAATTTTAAATTATGAAAATATTTAAATTTTTAAAATAAATTCTCATCTTCTTCGGTTAGTCCTACGTTAGAAATGTAAAAGCAAGTTGTCTTGCTTTTATAGAAACCCCGTCCCTTGAAACCCAAGTCTGGCTTCAAGGGAAGTGAGTTGGTGACCACACGCATGCGCAACTTGGCTTGGCCCGCCGTGTGCATGGCGTGGTGGGGCGCATGACGCGTATAATTTTTGCCATACGTCTCCTTTCAAAATTGCATCACTTTGGTCATTTGGTCAAGGTTCATAAATGGGGTCCAGGTCCATAGCCATGGGATCATCACATGATCACACCATCACACTTCTGTCTGTATGCTCCCTATTAAAGTTTGAGATAGAGACTCCTACTATTTTTCACTCGGTGGCTCTTTCTCCATGCTTTATTTTTCTTCTTTCACAATCTTTATATCTTCTAAGCAATTGAAGGAGTCGACCGTGTCTAGCCTCTCAGCAGTCATGCTCGTCAGAGGAGGATCGGGCTGAGCCATGTTGTTGTACCTTAGATGACGAGATTGCCGTAGACTCGCATGGGAGGGCGAATCACGTTCTTAGGATAGTTTTTTTCAACATGCCTCAATCTAGTCAAACTTATCCATCAATTTAATTTTTCAAAAGTTTTCCAGATATAACCTTAAATTAAATTCATTATTCCATTGCAATATAGCAATTTCTAGATGCCATAATGCCAATAGATCTTATGTTAAAATACATGGTGCTGGGGTTCGGTATATAGCTTTCATGGTTCTAGGATTGAGGTAATTATGTTTCTAAGCAATGGGCACTTCCTATCAGTAATGACGCGAGTTCATATGTATATACTCTTCCAATATTTTTGTCAATTGCTTGCAGATATATTGCGAAAATAGAATGAAGTTGGATCATTTTGACCGATAAAATGATTGTATATCCTCCATCATTTTTCTTGTTTCTTCAAAAAAATAAATATATAATCATTCTAACAAATGTCGAACATATACAGTGCTTGAGTAGTAATTCTTGGGCATCAAATGCTTGAAGACACCTCCTCCAAGATGAAATCCCTAAGACTTAGTCTTTCCTTGGACCATATGCGACTGGGATTTAAATTGCAAGAAATGGTCCAGTTGCAAGTCTAAATAGAACAGATTATGAGCACTCTGAGGAGCAGTTATGTTCCATCGATGACCAGTCCACCAAGCCATAATTAGCAAACTTCGAGGCACCAAAGTTCTACACGTGGCAAGGAAGACATACCGGAAAAGTTTGTCAGCCCAACTATGCCTTCTATTTCTAGACAAAAGGAGGATGCACACGTTTTCTTATTTTTATATCCTTAAGTACTTGTCATATCATGAAAGATTATTTTAGTTATTTTAAAAAAAAATTTCTGAGGTAATATTTGGATCGCATTTAAAGTTAACGATTTAATTAATATTTTGTTAAATTATAGAATAAAATTTTATATAAAAATAAGACTTAGAAAGATAAGCCTATAATTTTTTATACTATTGATTGTAAATATAATTTATTATTAATTTTAGAAAGATTTTTGTGATTTACTTTGTTTATTAATAGCATTCTTTGTTGTATTATTCGTTCCACATCGATTACTTAAGAAAGAGGAGGGGGCTCCGTTCTGTATAAAACCAGGCGACAGGGTTCAATTTAACGACGACGGGATCGACGTCGAGGCTCGTGGCATAGGGCAACGGCACGCATTGACCTTGGTGGGAGCGGTGCTCTTTTTTTTTTTTTTTTAATGCATCTTTGTCTTTTGAAAAAAAAAGGAAACTTTGTTTATGTATGTTTAACATCAACAATTAAGGAACTCCTAAACCATGGTGCAGGATGCTGCAATAAGAAGTAGAAGTCCTATCAAGAGTTATATTCAATGTAATTGCGATGTAGCACCGAGATTTTTTAAATTCTTATGTATCGAACTAATCTTTTATGCCAGAAATATACTATCAGTTCTTAAGAAGATGACTGCATAACTGGATCTGGCTACGGAAGAAAAGTAAATCATTCTATAAGCAATGCATGAACAGCAGCAGCTCAAATTCAGAGGACATGCAGGGTACCACTTCGATCTCCGTCAGATGGTGCACAATGAACAGCAATTTGGCAAAAGTTGCAGAGGCGTTTTAGTTAGCAATACAAATCAAACTTAGGGAAGAATTCCCGAGCTACCTTCGATGATGTTATTGGCAAGACACGAAGAGAAGACAAGCATTGGATGTCCTCTTGCAATGGCCTCAAGCTGAGCCTGAAGGGCAAGGTCGGCCCTGACCACTCGCAACTTTGCTTGAAGGCTTCAATTTAGGGCCAAACTTGGGCCCAAAAGCTCTTTATCCTCATATTTGGCCTGGGTCGAAGGCAACCATACCTGACAGGCCTCAAAGCCAGCCTATGTCTGTCACGCCTCGAAACCTGACAATATTTGGCAGAAGAGCCTCGTGTCTCCCCCCTCATGTGGCCCCCATGTGGGCACTGGGTACCTCACGTGTTCCGCGGAGGCGCCCCGGCATATAAGGCGGGTGTCTCCAAATCCTGCAGACGCGTTTTGGGAGGAAAACAAAATCGGAGAGGGACGAAGGACGCTTACGTGAAGCTCCAAAACCGGACAATATTTGGCAGGGAGCCTCGTGTTTCCCCCCTCATGTGGTCCCCACGTGGGCACTGGATGCCTCACGTGCCCTACACAGGTGGGGGCGTGACAATGTCCATCTCGAGTCCTACAAACTAATTATCATTTTTTTATTGGATGCATTAGCATGATCCAAGGTTGTGTTGGTAGCTTAAAATTCTCATGAAATACATCGAAACAGAGAACCAATAAAAAAATGACGAAGGATAGAATTTTTAAGTCCCTACTTCTCGAGCAAATGCCGTTCAATTTCTTTATATATGATACATTCTGGCAACAAACAAGTTAGGGAAAGAGTCTTGATTTATTATCAGTGGCCGGCCCTTAAATAGCAGTCGGCTGCATCCATCTTATCTTCTGCTTAGAATTAGAAAATAAAAATAGGAATCACCATAAAAGCTAATATCCAATCAAAAGATTTACCAGAACTATTTCTATATACGTATACTCAACAAGGTTGAAGCAATTAATATAATATGGTTATCATTAAAATTTTCCTCTGATGATGACAATTAATAAATATGTTATCAGGCTCTGTTTATATAGGCCGGGCTTTGTGCTCTCTCTCTCTCTCTCTATTTATCTATCGCTGGATCGATCTATCTATCTATATATATATATATATATATATATATATATATATATATATATATATATATATATATATATATATATATATATATATATATATATATATATATATATATATATATATATATATATATATATATATATATATATATAAAAGGTTGAAGTAATTAATATAATATGATTGTTATCATTAAAAATTTTTTTTAATGAGAGCAATTAATATACAAGCCGGGCCTGTTGCTATCAAAAAAGCCTCCTTTTTTCACCTGCCATTTGCTTCAAGTAAAACCCATCCGCCATCACCTTCGAGTGCCGACCGCGATCCATGGCGTCCGAATCGAAAGTAATCGTCTCCTCTTTCCCCCCTATTACTTCTTCACCTCGATCCATGGATTAGATTCCTCGCTCCCGAGCTGAATTCCCTTCTAATTCTGTTCAATTTTTTTTCCCACGAGATCGCGAAACCGGCAAAGCTGACGCTCTATTCCTACTGGCAGAGCTCGTGCTCGCAGCGAATCCGGATCGTCCTCCATCTCAAAGGTTGGATTTTTAGATTTTGCCTTCTGATCAAACCCTAGTTTTTTATGAATTCACCGAGTTTTCTTTACTCAATATCGGATGATTTAAATTACCTTTGTTTCTTTTTCTAATAATTTATTCTCATCTTTATAGCTGTTTCTCTTCTTCTTTCTTGGTGGAATTAATTTAAATTACCAATGGAGTTATACCTCTATAATGTTCCTTTGGCATGCAGCTCGAAATTACTTAGGTCTTGATTGGGAGAGCTGTCGACGGTAAAACTTTTGGAAGCAGAGAATTTATAAAAAAATGTTTGGATAACTACATTTCTAAATTGCTGTTTCATTTTAACATGTGAAAGTACTTTTAGTATGACAAAATAACCATAAAGAACATTGTATAGTATTATACAATATAGCATAACAAAATATAATATATATCAATATATAAATATATGATATAGTATAATATTACTGTAATGTAATATAATATTCTGATATTGATGGTATTGATCTGTTTTCAGAGTTAAAAATTTTAAAAAATTTTTTACAAACAGAAACTAGTACCCCTATTGATATTTTAAGTTTTATAAAAAAAATAGATTTTTTTCCAAATGCATGCATTGCATATAGGATATTATTAACAATACCTATAACAGTTGCTTCTGCTGAAAGAAGTTTTTCAAAATTAAAGTTGATAAAATCTTATTTGCGATCAACTATGTCATAAGAAAGATTAAATGAATTACCTATATTATCGATTGAAAATAGTATTTTAATGGATCTTGAGTATAAAAGTTTAATTAGTAATTTTGCTTCTCAAAAAGCTAGACGAATTATTTTTAAATAAAAATTTTAAAATATTTTTATACTTATTAAAAAAAATTATTATTTAAATAATAATAAAAAAGGCCTCTTCTAATGAGTTCGCGTAAGGCCCCCAAATGTATTGGGCTGCCCCTGCTCATGATTCTAACCTTTTCTGAGGGGATGGAATGTATTTATTCTCTGGTTTGCTTATTAGGGAAGTGGACTCAAGAACAAAGTTAGCTGCATGATACTTCTAGAAAAGTATGATCTAACATACTAAATATCTATTAGTTACCGATGATTCCCTTGAGTTGATTGTTTAATCCTTGAAGCATCAGATTTAAAATCTCAGAAATCATCGAAACCCATTCACTAGGGAAATCTAGTAGATTGAATCCACAAAGTTGTAGGAATGTGCATTGCTGCTGTCACCAACCTTTCAAGGACGATATTATTCCTATATGGGTATATATCTCATGACAGGAATAAATTACTGGAATCTATAATGGCCGTTCTGAAAATGCAATGTAAAATTATGACTGGTTCATAGGGTTCCCCTATCATCCATAACCACAAAAAGTTGCAGCCACCATCTATGATCACAAGCGACAATCTACCGATTGTCATGCAGAGAAGAATAAGATCAACAAAAGCCTTGAGGTTTACAAAAGTTTGCAACAGTACTAAAGATGTTCCCTTAGTGACGTAAGAGTAAATTTTCCATCTTTATGGCAAACAAGATCGCAATGACTCCCAACCATTTGTGGTCACACCCCTCACTTTCCCTCTGTAAATTGGAAAAGCTCGTTGACATTCTGCTTGTCTTCAAAATATCAACTGTCGAGAACTGAATCCCTCCATTTATATTATAATCATCATGACAATTAGAAATTGGTCCTTTAGAATTTTATAATGTTTACATTGCTAGCGGCATCTCCAATTGAAGAAGCTTTGGGACAGCTCGCAGTTTTATTGGTAGCTAATAGTAAACATTATCGTGAGGCAGCATGGTTCATGGCTTCTCCCTGCGACATGCCATGCTCAATGGGACGGGAGGATCTGAAAATGCCCCACCTTTGATCTGATCAAACACCCACCTGTTTGCAGCCTGTGTGTAATGAACTCCATCCCAAATAATGCTTTTTGAGGGATCCTTGCATGACTTGCCGAGCAGAACATTAGTGCCATTCACCTCAGCCGTATCGCTGCACCTCACATTGAAATCGAAGTTGTACTCGCCACCACCATATCCACAGCAAACTCTAAGTGGCTGCTCAAATCCTGAAACCATTTCTAGATTTAGTAAATGGACATTTCATGCTCTTTCTTTCTACATGGCGAAGGACACAGAAGTTGTGGTAACATGAAATGAAATTTGATGAAATGGTTCGATCGCAAAATTGTTAGCAGGTTGGTCACAGTGCTTCATGCTTGTTACAGGGAATAGCCATCACCATTGCCATTGTTAGAAGGGGTTGGAGGGCCTCACCGTACTTTGTGGCTTCACTTATGAGTTTGTACTTGACGGAGTATATGTCGACCAATGCGATCGCTGCGAGAGGAAGATCCTTTCTTAGCTGGATTACTGTTTCATTGAGCATCCTGTTGAATTGCTGGGCTAATTGATTGTAAGGAATGGCACAGCCGGCAGAGTCCAACTGTTCTGCTGTGAGGGGCATTCGTAACAAAACATAAGAAAGGCAGCCGAGAGGACCAGTGTTGTGGATCCAAAATGACCTTCCTCCCTCCTCGTAGATGCTCTGCATGCCAACACAAGCTCACCATCATACCATATCTCAGAAACATCATCTGTTTTCAATCTATCCATACCTTTATCACCGACGAGAACTCATTCAAAGCATTCGGGATGTAATCGTTTGCGGATATGTTAAGGAAAGAGAAGGCAGTGATGTCGTTCTGACCGATGTCGAATGTATACAGCGCTCGAGAGAAGTACTCCTTTCTGGGCATCAATTCCCTGTAAACTCCTCCTGCAGTTTGTTTCATATGCAACAAAAGTTTGATAAATTTAAGCAGCAGAACCCAACTGCTGAACTACAGTGGAGTGATGGCTTAGAATGACTAGAACTTGCCTCGTTCGTAGATCGTTTGAGACCGGGATTTGAACTGCAAGAACTCATCCAGCTGCACATCTAAAGAGAAGGGACTGTAGCCACCCTGAGAAAGGGTTGTGTTCTGCGGCATAATTGTAGCTGCTGCGGACGCAAAATTAGCACCATGCCGGAAATTCGTGCCCAATGAATCAAGGTAGGCACTGAGGTATGGCAATCCAAAGCTCTCAGCTGGAAATTTGACAAAAAAACACGACCACAAATTCGATCAGATAATTTATAGTGGATCAGTACTAGGATTCTGTATTGGGTCTCCATGAGTGACCCCCATGGGCTTTAGTGATCTTTAATTCCCTTAAAACTACCCCTCAAATTCAACTGTTTGAAGTAAGAGTTCTAGATGGCGTTGATTAGCAGCTAATTTATATGGATAAAAGGGAGATAATTACCAATGAAGTCGATGATAAGGCGGCCATCTGAGTACCTGCCTGCGGGCATCCTGAAGAAGGTCTCACCGTACGGTGTGCGGACCGGCCCGAAGGCGGCTGAGAGACCACCTGTATCTGAATTTGAGTCGCCCAGATTGACAACGGCAGGGAAATGGCATGGCGAGGATGAGACTGGGACTGAGAGCAGCAGCAGAACTGATAGGTAGCCAAGAAGAAGAGGAGAAAGCTTCATTGCTTGGATCTAAGAGGTGACAGAAAGGAGGCTTTGAAGGAGGGAGGCTTTGAAGGAGGGAACTCAGGCTGGAGGTGATGCTGGATTGTTTGAATAGATGAAGTCAAAGGTAGAAAGTTGCGAAGAAGATAAAATGGGACTGGTGGGCGCGGCATGTGAACATAGGAAGAGAGTTGATCGGATGGATAAGGGATGTGATGCTAATCAAATTGTAAAGATCTAACTTGCAATTTAGAATAGAACATGGTTGTTCTCAGTTAAAATGGAGGTTAAATTTTCATCATTATTGTTTCTCAGAAATTAAAAAAATATATATTGCAAGGATGAAACATATGTCAATCGTCAATGCTAGCATAATTTTAGGGATTACGTAATAACCTGCATCTTTGATGATATTTTTCTTTATTAACGTGATTTTGTATTAACTTCTATTATTTTTTTTATTAGTATGATTTTGTTATAGTGATTTTAGAGATCATATAACAGTTTGTATGAGTTAGTAATATTTTTTATTATTAGTGTGATCCTATATTAGCCTATATTATTATTTTTTGTATAGAGTATGTACACAAGTATATATAACCTCTGAGATGTACCAAATATAATGGAACAGAGAAATAAAATTATTTTTTTTTGTTTTTCTCTTCTTCTGCAAATATTTTTATAGTTCAGTTCTTTTTTTCTTTCAAAACACACACACATACATATATATATTATGTGTGTGTGTGTGTATATATTGTGTGTGTGTGTATATATATATGAATTTGAGAAGATAAATTTAATTAAATGAAAGGGGAGAAAATGCACATCAACTTTAGACTGCTATGGGAGATATAATAGATACCACTCATTTCTCATTTCTCATTTCTCATTTCTAGAACACAACGCAAGCTTTGTTTTACGTGTCTACGAGATGCTGATGGAATTGAAAGCAAGGCTTAAGGACCACGTTTATCAAAGGAAGTAGCCACATAACTTTCTCCTCAGGTAGTTCCTTCTAGATGAACTTGGTGCCGTTTAAGAGTAGCCAAGATCTAAGAAGACCGTGGAGAAGACCAAGATAGGGGATGAAATGATGACCGCTTGACGTTTGCCCACCACAACTTAATCTCTCTTTCAATCTTAAGAAAAAGAATGATAGAAAAAACTTGTCTACTGCAGTCCATCCATAAAAATTAATATTGACAAAACCGGGTCAATGTAAAAGTAGTAACGGAGGATTTCAGTTTTTGATGTTTAAGGAGCAATGGTGTTTATATGAAAATCTTACCATGGAGGCCGAGTTGATTGCTCTGGATACTGTCTGTATTGAGGCTGAATGGATTAAAAAATTTATCTCAAAACTGTGGTTAGTACCTAAGTTAGCTCCAGGCATATCAATTCATTATAATAATAAGATTGTGATAAAAGTGACTGATTAACAAAGTACTAATAAAAGATGAATCGGCATTTCCAGCTTCGTCATAAATTTATAAAACAACTCAAAAGGAATAATATACTTTTCTTAGAATTTGTCAAATCTTAGAAAACTTGGTAGGTCCACTAACCAAGAGTTTGTCTAGGAGTAAAGTCTCATAATCATGGAGGAGGAATGGAGGATAAGGCTTAAGCCCATTACTTTGTCACCAGCAATGGATATCTGACCTTTGTGATTAGAGATCCTATGAAAAAGGATCAATATGATAAAAACGAAGCTAATTGAATGATCGTATCGAAACATATTCTTAGCGTATATCTTCTCCCATTCCTATGGCGAATGCTTATATCACTAACAAAATAAATCCGAAAAGTTGGGTTATACTTTTAATGAGTCCAAAATAGAAAATTTGCAAGGTATTAAATCATAAATGTTTTTGGAGGAGTCGCCTATGTGAAAATAATCATATAAATGTAAGGCTTTTAAGTGGTGCTAACTGCATAAATATCTAATTGGTACGTACGGTGTATGTGATATTTTAAAGTCTGAGAGAAAACCTAGTGCAAGATTTAATTTATTACATTTTCATGAATACAATTAACATTAAGTAAGGTTCAAATCCACAAGACACCTCAACTGTTGCATAGTATAAGTTACTTAGATATTTTTCTTTATACTTTTGTAAAAATTTAAATTTTTATGAGGATATTTGAAAATTTTTAAATTTTCAAAAGATTTAATTTTTAAAATAAATTCTTATCTTCTTATGTTAGTCCTACATTGGAAATATAAAATAACGCGTATGCTTTTTGCCAAATGTCTCCTTTCAAAATGTTACATTGCCTCAGTCATTTGGTCAAAGTCCATAAATGGGGTCTGAGCCCTGGGATAGAGACTCCTACTCTTTTCCATGCGGTCGCTCTTTCTCCATACTTTATTGTTTTTCTTATTTCACAATCTTTATATCTTTTGAACAACCGAAGTAGTCGATTGGGTCTAGCCTCCCAACGCACATGCTCATTAGAGAATGATCAAGTTGAGCCGTGTTGTTGTACTTTAGAAACGAGATTGTCGTAGACTCGCATGAAAGGGCCAATCACATTCTTAAGATAGTTTTTTTAAACATGCCTCAATCTAGTCAAGCTTATCTATCAATCTAATTTTCCAAAAGTTTTCCCGATATAAATTTAAATTAAATTTATTATTCTATTGCAATATAGCAATTACTAGGTGCCATAACGCTAACAGATCTTATATTAAAATATGTGGTGTTGGGGTTCAGTATGTCACGCCCTCGCCTGCGCGGAGCACGTGAGGCACCCAGTGCCCACGTGGGAGCCACATGAGGAGGGACCGCGGGGCTTTCCTGTCAGATATTATCTGGTTCCGGGGCTTCACACAAGCGTCCTTCACCCTTCCCCGGTTTTGTTTTCCATCCAAAATGCGTCTACAGAATTAGGAGACACCCACCTCATATGCGCAGGCTCTGAAACGAGTCTTTCCGATATAAGACTATTGGGCCTCACACCCTTTCCACCATGGGACAAAAGCCATCCTCGGCTTTGATACCAAATGTCACACCTCCGCCTCCGCGGAGCACGTGAGACACCCAATGCCCATATGGGGGCCACATGAAGGGGGACCGCGGGGCTCCCCTGCCAGATATTGTCCGGTTTCGGGGCTTCACGCAAGCGTCCTTCACTCTCCCCGATTTTGTTTTCCATCCAAAATGCATCTGCAGGATTAGGAGACACCCATCTCATATACCCAAGACTCGTTCTAGAGCCTGGGCATATGAGGCGGGTGTTTCCTAATCCTGCAGACGCATTTTGGGAGGAAAACAAAACCGGAGAGGGATGAAGGACGCTTGCGTGAAGCTCCAGAACCGGACAATATCTGGCAAAGAAGCTCCGCAGTCCCTCCTCATGTGGCTCCCACGTGGGCACTGGATACCTCACGTGCCCCGAGGAGGCGGAGGCGTGACATAGTATATAGCTTTCATGGTTCTAGGATTGAGGTAATTACGTTTCTACGCAATGAGCACTTCCTATCAGTAATAACACGAGTTCATATGTATATACTCTTCCAATATTTTTGTCAATCGCTTGCAGATATATTGCAAAAATAGAATGAAGTTGGATCATTTTGACCGATAAAATGAAATATCCTCCATCATTTTTCTTGTTTCTTCAAAAAACTAAAAATATAATCATTCTAACAAATGTCGAACATATACAGAGCTTGAGGAGTAATTCTTGGGCATCAAATGCTTAAAGACACCTCCTCCAAGATGAAATCCTTAAGATTTAGTCTTTCCTTGGACCATATGCGACTGGGATTTAAACTGCAAGAAATGGTTCATTTGCAAGTCTAAATAGAACGGATTATGAGCACTTCTGAGGTGCAGTTATGTTCCTTGTTATTTGCTTGTACACTCACCTTAGAAACCCTCTTAACCAGGAACCTCCCACTTCTCCCTATACCTCTTAAAACCCTCCTTCCCGGCCAAAATTCTTCATGTCTGGGATTGGATAAGGAACTAAAATTTGTGCTGCTCTAATTTATAAATATAATAATTTACTGTTCTCGATCTATTTATTAGAGCAAATTATAATTTTTTTTATTTATTACACTTGCATTCAATAATTTGTAAAACCTATACTTATACCTAATTAAATTAATGGCGTTAGTGAATCTATTTACTTCATATGTAATGTCAAAATTAATCCTAAATGCAGAGAAGGATACATGTGTTTTTTTATGTCCTTGGGTGCTTGTCATATCACCTAAGATTATTTTGGTCATTTTTTTTAAAAAAATTAGGATGATATATTTAGATGTCATTTAAAGTTAACGATTTGACTAGCATTTTATTAAATTCTAAATTAAAATATTAAATAAAAATAAATTTTAAGAGGAATAAAGGTAGATTTTTTATATTATTGGTTGTAAATATAATTTATTCTTAAAATCAATTTTTTTATAATTTATTTTATTTATTAATAAGTTGTCTTTGTTGTATTGTTCGTCGCAGATCGATTACTTAAGAAATAGGAGGGGGCTCCATTTTGTATAAAACCAGGCGATAAGGTTCGATTTATGATACTTTTCTTGACAGGGTCGATGTCGAGGCTTGCAGCGTAGGGCAATAGCCCGCATTGTGCTTGGCAGGAGCACTGCTCTATTTTTTTTTTTTTTTTTTTTTTAACGCATCTTTGTCTTTAGAAAAAAAGGAAATTTTGTTTATGTATTGTTAACATCAACAATCAAGGAACTCCTAAACCATAGTGTAGGATGCTGCAATCAGAAGTAGAAGTCCTGTCGAAGGTTATATTCAATGTAATTGCGATATAACACTGAGATTGTTGAAATTCTTTTGTATCAAACTAATCTTTTATGCCTGAAATATACTATCAGTTCTTAAGAAGATGACTGCATAACTAGATCTAGCTACAGAAGAAAACTAAATCATTCTATAAGCAATTCATGAACAGCAGCAGCTCAAATTCAGCTCAAATTGGATGTCCTCTTGCAATGGCCTCAAGCTGAGCCTGAACAGGGCAAGGTCAGCCCAGACCACTCCCAAATTTACTTGAAGCCTTCAATTTAGGGCCAGACTTGGGCTCAAAAGCTCTTTATCCTCATTTCTAGCCTGGCTCGAAGCAACCCTGCCTGACAGGCCTCAAAGCCAGCCTATGTCCATCTTGAGTCTTTTTTATTGGATGCATTAGCATGATCCAAGGTTGTGTTGGTAGCTTAAAATACTCATGAAATACATCAGATCAGAGGACCAATAAAAGAATGGCGAAGGATGGAATTTCTAAGTCCTTACTTCTCGAGCAAATGTCGTTCAATTTCTTCATATATGATACATTCTGATGACAAACAAGTTAGGAAAAGAGTCTGATTATCAGTAGTGGTTGGCCTTTACAAAGCAACTTGGCTGCATCCATCTTACCTTCTCCTTGGAATTAGAAAGTAAAAAAAGGAATCGCCAACATGTTTGACTTGTATGGCCTATGAGGTGGGGTTACTCCTGCTTACAATTGATATATATTTCTTTTGTCCTTCTTTTATGATGATTGAGCTTACCTCATCTTCAGCCAAAGATCCAATTTATCAGTCTCTCCTACCACTACCATTTTTTTTTTTGTCTTCGTCCAAAACCCTAATTTACCCAGAATACTTTATGTTTGCATCCCACATACTCTTATTATTTTTGCATCGTAAAAGCTAATATCTAATCAAAAGCTTTACCAGGAAAATAGCTCACCACTGGTCGAAAATCTAATTTGTCAGTCTCTCCTACTACCATTTTGGTTTTCCTCGTCTTCAGCCAAATGTTTATTTTATCCAAAAATAGTTTATGCTTGGATCCAAACTTACTCTTATTGTCTTTGCACCATAAAAGATAATATCCAATCAAAAGATTTATCAGAAATATTTCTATATATGTATACTCAACAAGGTTGAAGCAATTAATATAATATGGTTATCATTAAAATTTTCCTCTGACGACGACAATGTTGGCTTGTTTTGCCTCTTTCCGTTGATATAAGCCGGGCCTTCTTCCATAAAAAATGCCTCCTTTTATCGTTGGCCATTTGCTTCAAGTAAGGCTCATCCAAAGTCATCACCTTCGAGTGCCGCCCTTGTACTGATCGCGATCCATGGCGTCCGAATCGAAAGTAATCGCCTCCTCTTTCCCCCCTATTACTTCTTCACCTCGATCCATGGATTAGATTCCTCGCTCCCGAGTTGAATTCCCTTCTAATTCTGTTCGATTTTTTTCCCCAGGAGGCAAAGCTGACGCTCTACTCCTACTGGCGGAGCTCGTGCGCGCACCGAATCCGGATCGTCCTCCATCTCAAAGGTTGGATTTTTAGATTTTGCCTCTTGATCAAACCCTAGTTTTTTATGAAGTCACTGAGTTTTCTTTACTCGGTATCGGATGATTCCGTTGTTTCTTTTTCTAATAATTTATTCTCATCTTTATAGCTGTTTCTCTTTTTCTTTCTTGGTGGAATTGATTTCAATTATAAAATGTTTTTATTTCTGGAAGGATTGGAGTATGAGTACAAGGCTGTGAACCTTCTAAAAGACGAGCAATCGAATCCAGGTAAACAATTCTATGTGGGTTTGTGTTGATGGATATAATTTACCCCGAGACTTGCTATTTTGGCGTTAGTTTTGTGGATTTACTCGTTCCCCTTACTTTTGGATCTAATGATTTTAGTTAGATGTTATGTATATTTTTCTTTGTATTTTTTAAGTAGTTTTCAGGGCTGCAATCAAGTTGAGTTTTATCAAGCTTGGGTCTGATCAAGCTTGGTTTGAAATTAATTTTGAGATTGAATTTCAAGATAAAGCTTGATTTATTTACCATTATTTCGAGCTTAATTCTGAACCTAGATGAACACAAGCCTAATTAAACAGCTCAATAATTCTAAAGTGAGCTCAAGCTTGAACCAAGCTCTGTTCAGCTTGAATAATAGCTTGATTCAAGCTCGGTTCAAGCATGTATTAATAGTTAGTTGATTCAAAGAATAAACAAGATACACTAATTCAAGCTTTAATCTAATGACTCAAAATCTGTATAATATACGATATATATAATATAAATGTATTGAAGCCATATTGAGCCAAGCCTGACTGAGCTAGTTAATTTTTGGCTTGGCTTGAAACTAACTTGGGCCCTATTTTTATGGTTCAAGCTTGATTTCTTTAGCTTAAAATTGAGCTTCTTTCGAGCTTTTCTTGGCTGAGCTAGTTTCTCTATTTTTGTCTGATAGCCTAATACTTTTGTGTTCACAATGGGATTTTTATTCATTTTTCTACATTTAAATTCTAGAATTTGTGAAGATCAATCCAGTTAAATATGTTCCGGCTCTGGTGGATGGGGATACAGTGGTTTCTGACTCGTTTGCCATCGCATTGGTGAGTAAATGATAATCCTATGACTTATTGGCTTTTACCTGCTTGCCTCTTAAAGATCGTAGTGATGGTAATAATTTGCCTTTGGCTTGGACAGTATTTAGAAGACAAGTATCCTCAACATCCACTCCTGCCACAAGATCTCAAAAAGAAGGCCCTCAATCTCCAGGTAAGGCTTCCATGGCAATGCTATTAGTGTTGTATGCATAATATTATATAATAGAGGAAGTACTTTTGGTACAACAAAATTGAGAAAGTACTTTTGGTATGACAAAAAGACCGTAAAGGACATTGCATAGTATTATACACTAGAGCATAATAAAATATAATATGTATTAATACATAAATATATGATATAGTAAAATATTACTGTAATGTAATATAATATTATTCTAATATAGTTAATATAATATTGTATACTATAGCCTAATAATATAACATAATTTGATATTATATAACATAACATATCAATGTATTATGATATAATGTAATGTAATATTATATTTATAGTATAATATAATATTTTGATAGAGAATATTATAATTATTATTATTATATATTAATATGTTATTAATATAATATTTTTAGACACTAGTTTTTGGATAAAAATATAGAGGCACACAATCATACTTACAAAAGTGAGATTTTATGATTATTTGGGATAAAATGAAGAACGAAGCTAAAAAATTCTCCCCTCAAACAAAAATCAAAACGATGGATAAATAAATGGAGGAAAAAAATAATACGTTGATCACGTGGCAAGGGAGAAAGCCAAGGCCAATGAGGATTTCTTGTTTGTTGGGTCTTCTGCAGATTTCTTTCTTTGTGCATTGTGATATAAAGGGATATTTTCTGTAATTATATGATTTTATCGTTGGTATTTTGATCTAAAAAGAAAAATTTTATAAATCTAAAATAGCTTCCCGACGCGTGCTAAAAGTACTTTTTTGAAGAAGCTCCATTTTGTAGCTTCTTCCAATTAGACGTTTTCAGCTTTCTGGCAAAGCTAAAATAACTTTTCGATTTTTTTTTACCAAACATTCCTATTCCATCCAAAAGTACTTTTGGAGGGTCAGAAAGTACTTTTTGGCCTACCAAAAGCTTTGCCAAACGGGCCCTAAGTATTATGACGATGGTTAGGTTGTTCGACTGATTATTGCAAAACTCTTTGAATGCAGATTCAACATTTGTATAGTCTTTATGTGCAAAATCAAGCCATTTAATTTTCTTTATTGAGATTTATAACATGTATAGTCTTTTGTCTGCACAATCAAGTTGTATACTTTTTGTTTGCAATTTTGACAAGCACAAATTTCTATGACTTATTTTAGGTAGCAAGTATTGTGAGTTCAAGTATCCAGCCTCTTCAGAATCTTCCTGTGCTTGTGAGTTAGAAGAAGCTTGATTACTGCTTTCAAAACTCAGTATATATCCCCACAATCACCATTATGCTCCTTCGATACATTTGACATGGCTTTCCATGTGTTGGAAATCACTTTGCAGAGTTGGATAGAGTCAAAGTTCAATCCTGATGAGAAACTTAAATGGGCTCAGCACCATATCAATAAAGGCTTCACAGGTTAGTTTAATTATCGGTAAACATTATTGTTGCTCTATAACTGATATAGATGTGTTTGTTGAATGTAATCTGGAATGGACTTACATATGAAATTGGTATTGCTTTGTCACAAGTGCCAAGCATGACGCTTCATGTTGTTTTCCCTCCTTGATTCATTGGACTTTATTCTCTTTTCGAGACCCTTCTTTCATACGGTTTGCCTCACCTACATATGTTTATTCTGGGTTGATATGGTGTGCTGCTGCAGCACGACCTTGCTTTAATACAACTCACCATGATATAGCTTTTCACGCATAATCCTAAAACTCCATGCTAGCCTTTCACACATGTTAAGGAATTTCCTGATTATAGACTTACCTTGGTTTCAATGAATTCTTCAACTATTTTGTGAAAATAGAGTACTCTGGAACCTTTTAGAATTCATTAATTTACAAAACTATCTTCTTGTTATCCTTCTTTACTTTAAGGTGAACTTCTTTCACCTTTTTGTGTTCCAGGCATCAGGCTGAACTATCACCAGGTGCTGTTGTTCTTACAGTAATGTTGGAAGTCATTGCAATGCAAAGTTTGCTTTGCATAATACTTTGTCTCAAAAAAAGTTGTGTAAATATGTAACTAGGATGCCATTCTAAGTATGTAAAAGAAATTCTTGCTCTATAAGGTCTGAGCTGTGCTCGTATTGGCTATTATAACAACAAAGAATCTATACATTAGATAATTGTTGTGTATATGTGCGGCAATGTTTTTCTCTTAGATTTGGATACTATTGATCACTTAGATATGAAATCCTATACAAGCAGAAGTGTTAAAATCTTATCCAAGCTTCATTGAGATATGAATTTTTGAATATGAATTTTTGAGAAATGAAGCATATGCTTCATTAGGTTTTCTTGGGAAATACTAAAATTCAGAGTAGAACTAATGTCATAATTCACGTGTTAATATCAAGAATGAATTATGCAGCTGGTAACAAAAGTGACCGCTTAAGTTTGCTTGGCTTCTTTTTATTCTTGCTGCATAATGCTCTTCTCAACTGCTCTATTGTTGTTTTGAGTGCTTAAATGTGCTTGATTTAGGTCTGAAAATTGTGGTTTAGCTTTTATATGTCTGATTTTGTGCTTATTTGTTTGTGTTTCAGCCCTTGAGAAACTGTTAAAAGACCATGCTGGAAAATATGCTACAGGAGATGAAGTCCAACTGGTATGTCTTCTAAATATTTTGTTTGCCTTTTGCGACATGTTTTAGGAATTAGGTTAACTAGAGGTTAAATAAAATCTGTATAATTTGTGTGGAGATGTGAAAATACATTCTTATGAACTATATGTTTAAACCTCCCTGTAATCATCCAAAAAGTAATGTTCACTATGTTGTTTTTTTTGAAGTGCCAATTCCCTTAGAATTGTATATGGATCTGAATTCTTCCAGAGATTTAACCAGTAAAATTTTATTTTGCCTGGTAATCTCCTTGTAATCATTCCAAAATAATAATTACTAACTATGTTGTTGCTGTTTTTAAGTCCCAATTCCTTTAGAAACGTATATTGATCTTAATCCTTCAAGAGACTCCAACGTCTAACATTTTATGTTGCCTGGAAATTTTAATTTTGATTGCTATAATCATCTAATTTAAGCTGTGGTTTTCTCCCTTTTTATTTACTTTTACTTTAAGCAGTTGTTTTTTAAAATTATTTTATTTTTCAGCAATGATCTTTTATGATACTAAAAAGATACTTTGTTTGCTTAATCTTTGAACAATCAAAGCTGTGTTCCTTTTAATTGGCAACCTAACATCTGTTCCAAAAGCGGAATATTTCTAACTTCCTTGTCAGCTGAGTCAAAGCTTGAAGCCGTTCAACAAAAAACAGTCGACTGTTGCCTTGCTGCAATTGCCAAAATTTTCACCTTCATTAGATGTTTGCGCACCCTGCATGATTGCTGGAAGTATAAAGGAAGCATCTGTTACCTCCCATTCCTCAACTTCTCAATGACTAGAGCCATCTTTCTGGTGCATTAGTTTTAATATTTTAATTGACAGACATCCATGTTGGCAATCATATATGGAGTTTGCAAGGCCTTCATCGACCCTTCAACTTATACCCTGCGGCATTTGTTTACTAATCGTAATAATGCATAAATGAGCAAAATTTTCCATTAGCATATTATAAAAACAAGTTCTTCCGTGTTGATTAAACTGCTACACTATCATCGATGGCTCCTTGTACCGGAAGTGAAGTACACATTTCAGTTGGCCCGTGTCTGACTGTAAGATCCCATGTATGTTAATGATTTATCAAAACTTGATGTTTCTTGGTGGTTCTATGTGCAGGCAGATGTCTTTCTGGAGCCTCAGATCTATGCAGGGTCAAAGCGTTTCCAAGTTGACATGGTAATGTTGCTCATATTCTGTAATACATTGTTTGTACTCTGGAGCCATTTGTTATAAATATGCATTAAAATCTCAACAAATAATATATATGTATATATCAAGAATTCATCTTATCATGATAGTCTTATTTTTCCATGGGAGCAGAATTATGGCTTTTCTTAGGAAAGCCAAGTTATGGCGGTGGCATTATCTCAATCTGATTGTATCAGGGCAGTTGCTATTTAGGGGACTGTTTATATCTCCAACTGGTTCTTGGACAAACTCTAAATTACAAAGAAAACACATGATTATTTTGTTTTTGGTTGAATGCGTCTTAGTGCCTATGTCGTAATTTCAGTGCTTATATCAATTTTATCCTTATGTTCAATTTTATGTATGATATGCATTTAATTCAAGAACTCACAACTGCTTGTTATTTTGCAGTCTCCTTATCCTACTCTTGCCAGACTCCATGAAGCATACACTGAGCTGCCTGCATTCCAAGCTGCACTACCTGAAAGACAGCCAGATGCGCCTTCCTCATCCTAAAAGTCACAAAAAAGATGGGACTTGTCTAATGGGTTATCAACAGTAAAAGGAAATCCAGCCAGTGGATGCTGCGCTCTCTCTGTTGTGTTTATGTTACTATTGCGTTTCTAAATAATGTGCATCATCCAAAAACTAGAAGAAACTACTACTCTTCTTGAGTACTACTTTTTTTTTAGTAGAAACTACTTGCCACACAAGACCCTGTTAATGTCTGTATGAGTGGAAACCCAGTTTGATGAGTATTCTCAGCTAATGATTCAGTACCTGGGGCTTTAAATCAGGACGCATAGAAATAGCTGATTGCCATCAGGTTAATCAACTTTTTACTATACGAGTGTTTCTTGTTTTCTCTGTAGTTATGGGATGTAAGGTCTGTAGCTGCAGTTCCATTCATCAAGTAATCTATCGGCAATGCTATGAGTCTAGATGGCCATAGACAAGTCTTAGGCAGGGGAAGGGATTTGGCATTGGCACTACTACCCTTACCAAAGGAGTTTCCTTGTGGAAGAGGGGAGATCCAGAGAGTGGTGTTCTTCTTCTGAACCAGGTTTACTAGTAGTTCCAGAACAGTCAGGAGGAAAGAGTGTTACTGTGCACAAGGCTAGTACGTTATTGAGAAAGAAAACTGTATTTCCAATTTCTCAGCACAAATTCAGGAGCCGAAGAGCCCGCCAAGGCGGTAGCTCAGTTGGAACGGAGCTCGGCTTCTAACCAAGTGGTTCCAGGTTCGAAACGCGCGGGCGTCGATTAAATGTGGGGACCGGATGCCCCTAGCCTGGACACGGGGTCTAGAAGTGCTACTGGTCGGCTGGTAGCCTTGGTGGTGCCAGGTGTGACGTACTCACACGTGGTTCTCGAGCCGGAGCCCAGAGGGGTAACCGAGCCGGGGTCACGGGTGGGGAGGGTATGAGTAATATATGGCTGCGGTCTGGTGCGCTGGGCCTATACCAAACAGCCATTCTGCCCGAATCGAACATAGTCCTGGCGGGGGCGGGGCCCGGTTGAGGTTGCTATGCGGGGTGGGCTTGTCCCTCCCCCCCTACCTCCTTTTTGCTAGCCAAAAAAAAAAAAAAAAAAAAAAAAAAAAAAAAAAAAAAAGCCCGTGAATCTTTTTCATCTCATATCATCTTGTTAAAAAAAAAGAAAAAAATCATTTGCCGCTATCTTTTCGGTACTAGATAATGCATATAAAATATCATTGCCGTCCACCTCGCTGTGAAAAGGAAAAGTCAGAGCTGATATGCTGTTTCTTGGGATCTGGGAGTTATATCAAGGATCTAGTTTCTAAATGTTTTACTTTTCGGATATTTTAGCTCTCTTTTTTTCATAAAAAGAACGGACATTACGTAGACACTGATTCAACTTTAGATCAGTTATACTTCAATCTTAAATTTTAAAAAGATTTCAATTAGTTATCGAAATTTAATTTTCATTGCAATATGCCTGGCCATTTACCTAGATTCTGACATTGCGGAGCGAGGAAAAAGATAAAAAAACTTTTGATTAAGAAAGTCCGGATTATGGCTTTTATATGGAAGAAGATCCATTTTCCTTTTTGCAAAACCACCGTTGGATAGTTTATTATACAGATCTCAAAGCACTATGCACTTCATCTTCTTTCATCAATACCGATCTCAAAGCCAATTTATGCACAGATTGCAATCTGGGTCGTCTCTTCTGTGCATGACCGTCTCGACCTCAAGTCAGCTCCTCCTTCGACAAAACTGATGTCTCCAGCAATGATGAGATTTGCACCGTCGGCATGTCTATGGGGAGATCGAGCATCGACGACGAAATTAGACAGCAAGTCCAACGACGACGAGTTCCGCGCTTGCTCCTACCTTCTTTGGATTAACTGAATTCCTATCATAGATAATACTTTTTGTTATGTTTACCACTAAATAATACTTTGCATTAACTAAATTTCTTTCACGGATGGTTTGAGTTTCCATGCAATATTGGAGGATGTTTAAGCATTTGAGAGGTAAGAAGGCTTTGTTAGTCACTTTCTGCTATAATTTGCTACCAATAGTTTTGAAGGCAGAGGCGACATAGTCACCAACCAAGACCAATGACTAAAGGTGGCAATTTGTGGCTATGACCCAACCTACAAACGACCCACTATAAGCAGGTTCGGATTTAACATAGATGAATTTGGGTCATAAATGGTTCAACCTATTGGACCTATTTATTGAATAGCTTGACCAGTTCAACCCATTTTAACTAGTTTAATAAGTGGTCGGGTCATGACCTGGCTATGTAACCTATTTAGACATGTTTAACGTATTTAATCCATTCAAAATCTATTTACCCCATTTAACTTGATTTAACCTACTTATTAGATGAGTTATACAGGTTGGGTTGGATTATCTATTTAATAAACAAATCAGATTCAGATCTAAAATTTTAATCTATTTAATAAACAAATCAGATTTTGGTTGAAATATTTTTGCCCCAACCTGCATCCACCCAACTATATTACCAGCCATCTCCCCTCATTCCAAAACTGACTAGAACATTTCCTTGTAGACCCCTCTGTGATTTTAGGGGGGATCTTAGGTGAATATTCTTTCCAGTCATAGCCTAAATAATTAAGTAGATTGCTTCTTAGAATTTTTCCCCTTTCTTGATTTTTTTTTCCAAATAACTAATTAGATATCTCATTTTGTTCGCATCTTTTGTATTCCAAAGTTTTCTTTCTTAAATATGCATTCCATATATACATCCATGAGGCATTTTTAAAATCTCTATAAAATATTGATACATTCAAAAATTCACTGTTTTGTAGTATTCTTTTAATTTTGTTTTTTGTTTTTGCCTTAATACATGGTTCTTTAATATGTAGGTCTAAGTATTAAGATCAAATTTTAAAAAAATAAAAAAGGAAAATAAAATAAAAAAATAGAACTTTATCAACCTGCTTTGGCCATCCGCTAATTAACTCCATTTTTTATTATCTCTAAATATTTTCTTTTATTGGCTAAATGAAAATAATATATCAAAATTTCTTAAAATTAGATAAAGGTGATGAATAATGCCTCTCAAAAAAAAAAAAAATAATTATATAGTAGATATTGGAACAACTATATTACATTATATTATATCATATTTATTGAAAATAATTTATTAGCAAGCTGATAGCACCATTAGCTATCTCTATTTAACATCATTTGATGTAATAAGGTTAATTATGATGCACATGTTAACAAAAACTTGACCAACCTATCTTATCTCACCATTAGTATCCTTCTCCGCATGATCCACTAGATTTCTCAATAAAATACAATAAAATGTTATTCCAAGTAAGCTAATATTTTAATTCAAATATAATTCTATCAATGCGGTGCATGGTGGAAGGCACACCTAACGTGGGCCTTAGATGAACGATATCCCTTCCTCTAATTTTATAAAAATTAAAAAAGTAAAGACCTCATTAGATTGTCTCCTCTCATCCTAATCCTCAATATACTTGATAATTAATCTAAGCCAACAAACCAAGTGGAATAAGCTCAGCCATTTCTCTCCACTATTTTAGTTGCCAACTGTTGTTGTCCGGTAGCCACCAATACTTTGTTAATGGAAACCTTTCCATTTAGAAGTTTTAGACTACTTTCTTGTATTAAAGGGGGGATGCAGCTCCTTGGATTATTCCATGCGTCATTTTGCCAACTTCACCATTCTAACTTGCAACCTTACTATGAGGATCTGTACATGTATGTATTTAGTCCCACATCGGCTATAGACTAGATAGATTTTGCTTATACAGAATCAAGAAATATAAATAATATCTTCCAACTAGCTTTTTTAGATGAAGCTTTGGTTGTGACACTTATGGAACTCCTAGTGCTACTTCACAGACTTCACCATAATGAACCTATTAAATCTACGAACAGTCCAGACACATGATAGTAGCTAGTGGATTCATATGCGTGCTTGTGAATTATGGCATTTGAAGGACTAGATATATATCTTCTTTCTATTTCTGAAATAAATAGGGCTTGTAGACAATTTTAGGCTACATGAGGTGATTTCTGGTACAACTAAGAGACTTTACTAGAAAATCTAATTGCAGTTAATGGAAAGTGCAAAACTATGTGAGATAACTAAGGCGCTTTTGTACAAATATAAATGGTAATTAGAAAATGGCGCTTGTAATGTACTCTACGTTCACTGTTGGAATGCTTGAAGCAACTTGTGTCAATAAAGGGAACTGTACTGTCCAATGCAGTGAAAAAGGGGTCCCTGAATTTAGGTGCATGACCACCAAATTTAGGTATGATCCTCCTCAAATCATGCCAATGTCACGTTTAAAGTGATATGGTGACACAAACAGAACAAACTCACATGAGCCTTTAACTACCTATTTCATTTGCTAGTGGCCACTGGTTCATCCTCCAATCCTCCCTCTCCTCCTAATATAGTCATCACTCACATTAGAGTGAGTGAGAGAGAGAGAGAGAGATTGCAATAGATTAAGCCTTCCACTCTTAGTGAAGTTGAGAGAATAGGAGCTAGGGAGATGGGTGGAGAGATCCATGAGGAGTTCGAGACGAATGTTAGGTATGGCCCTCCTTAAATCATGCTCATGTCACGTTTAAAGTGAGAGTGTGACACAAACGGAACAAACTCATGCGATCCTTTAACCACCTATTTCATTTGCTAGTGGCCATTGGTGCATCCTCTCCTCTCTCTCTCTCTCTCTCTCTCTCTCTCTCTCTCTTTCCAGGGGAGGACTTCCATACATTCAAGCTAGTAAGACAAGTCGCTAAAAGCTATATATAGGATCCTCCTCCCGTTGTACTCCGCACTCACATTTGAGAGAGAGAGAGAGAGAGAGAGAGATTGCAATATATTAAGCCTTCCATTCTTAGTGAAGTGAAGAGCATAGGAGAGAGATGAATGGAGATATCCATGAGGAGTTTGAGCTGAATGAGGTGGTAGACAACCTACATGGGTCTGTGGGGAGCAGGCTGGCTTTGGTCTCCAAAGAGTTTGGGTTTGGAAGGGGCAGGTGGGATAGCAGCAGCGCTTTAAAAATCCCAAAAGATTGCTATAGAAGCTTTGTCATACATCCCAATGGAAGGTAATCCACCATTCCTTTCAGCTTTGCTACTTCATGATGTTACCATGCCATGAGCAAGATTTAGTAGTATACAATAAGCCTGAACGTATACCGACCTTCATCTAGTTCAGATGCAAATTTACTTCTCCACTTCATGAAAAGAGAGAACAACATATTGTCTTCTAATTACTTATTATTTTATAATTACGTGAATGTTTCCATGCATTCCGAACCTCGTGCTTCGACCAGGTAAACCGTCGATCTCATGTCCTAATGATTTTAGAAAAATGTTCATATGACGATCTCTGCGTACTATATCCATTAATGCAACATGCTTAATTATAATCTCCTAAGACATTATTAGCATAAAAGAAAACCATCGAGTCATAATATATTAATGTCAAAATCTCTTGATCGGCCATATTAACTGTGCATGTCGATTATTTATGATATGAATTAATTCATATTTACCATCAGTTCGACTAATATTTTGGTGTTCTCTTAGGTTTTATAGGCTTTGGGTGAACAACATATTTCTGTGGTCCATCTACTCGGCCTTCTTCACACCATTGGAGTTTGGGTTCTTTCGAGGCTTGCCGGAGCAGTTGCAGGACCTCGACTGCGTGCAATTAGTCTTCCTTGCCGATGTGGTTCTTCAATTTTTTGTGGCTTATAGAGACCTCCACACCTACAAGATGGTCTGCAATAGAAGAAGCATTGCCTTGCTGTGAGGCCAGCATCCATGACCTGCACCTCACTCTCCTGGTTCAAGACTTGCATGTTTTCTATAGCTTAGTTTGCATTCACTCCCATGGCAAAGTGCTATTAGTTATTTTTCCTTACACGTCCAATGCTTGATTTCTCATAAATAAATTTATAAATATTTTTCTGCAAATCTTATATTCTTTATTTTTTATTAATGTTGTCTATCTTTCTTTTTTTTAATTATTTGAATCCTTTCCAAGCACTAGATGAAATTTTTGGATTTGTACCAATATTTGAACTTTTATCTCTAGCCGAGCTGTTCCTGAATGCCAAACTTGCGACTATGGTTTAAACCAAGCAAAGGCTTGATCCAAGCTTGGTTTACCTACTCGAGCTTGGGTTGTTAATCTACTTTAACTTAGTATTTAGGAGGGAGATCCATCCATACTTTAATTATTGAGGCCTAAATACTTCAATTAATTATCGAACCCAGAACCTCCAGTTGCTAAATAGAGGGGCGTGAGCATTTGGATCCGACAAGCCACAATTCACAAGTCCAGACCTGATCTTCTCAAGCTGGCGACCATTCGAGCTCAAAAACGACCTTCAAACCATACCTTCTAATTGAGCAAGCCTAGACGTGTCAGCTCTGAACACGACATTATTAGCATCCATTCCTTCTCAAACACAAAGCTAGAGAACTTACAAGAACCTAATTCTTGTCATGCAGCTATGTGAAGGGCAGTTTTGCTGTTGATATTCTTGGATGTTTTCCTTGGGATGCCATCTACAAGGTAAAACTAGAATGGGAAGAAGAAACGAGACAAAGCTCACTTCAATTAATACATGTACCTGAATGCACTAATATTACCACAACTACTTCTTATTCTTTTTTTTTTTTCATATTTCCTTGTCTCAGGCCACTGGAAGAAGGGAAGCAATTCGATATCTAATTTGGATACGCCTGTTCCGGGCAAAGAAGATCCTCCAATTCTTCAAGGAGATGGAGAAGGACATTCGCATCAACTACCTTTTTACAAGGATTGTGAAGCTTATCACAGTGGAATTATACTGCACACACACAGCTGCATGCATTTTCTACTACCTTGCAACAACATTGCCTCCAGCGCAAGAAGGATATACATGGATCGGAAGCCTATCACTGGGGGACTACAAATACATTCACTTCAGGGAGATTGAGTTTTGGAGAAGATATATTACATCGTTGTACTTCGCAATCGTGACCATGGCAACTGTTGGTATGATCTGAACCACATGCCAATTCCTCTGCACCGATTAACTTTCAATGCTATCTCATGATGTGTGTGGTTACAATTGGTTGACAAGATTGGGTCCCTCATCCATGTTGAGAGTTCATGATCCTTACTTTGTTGCCTATAGTAACCGGTGAATCAGCATCGGAGGTTAGTTGTGTGAAATTCATGCCTATCTAAATTTAAGGAATAACCTAGGACTTTACCCAAAAAAAGACTAATCAGAAGATATTGTTTGGATTCCTTGGCAACATATAAGTATCCAAGATTTATCCGGTGCATAGCCGATGTAAGAGCAAATACATGCCTACACAGGTTTTCACATACTCTTTCCATTTAAACTCCGACGGTGTCTTCATTAGACTAAGGATCCAAATTCATTTAGATCCAATCACAAACACTACGATTAGCCTATGGACAATCTAAATAGACCTATATTATAGTGTCCTCCTCTACATGGACCATGGGCGAGATCTGCTAATATTATTTAGAACAATCTAGGATTTCACCCAAAAAATCTAGCCAAAAGTTATTGTTTGAATTCTTTGGCCTTATATAATCATCCAAAGTCTACTTAGTACATAGCTGATGTAAGAAGTAGGCCTCCAATTGGTCATAATGATGGACATCAAAAAATGCATTTCTTGTATAAAAATGCAAATATAAACCAAACTGTTTTTAGCTATTGTCTCATTGGTATATTTTATTGTTTATACTGTATTTCTCCTATTTCCCTTTATATATATGTGTGTGTTTGTGTGTGTGTGTACGAGTTCTTATAATATGGGAAATTGAACAAAAAAATATTGACAATATTTAATTGCTAATTCACTCACTTTAGGAGTCAATAATATTGTTATAGTAGTTTAAAAATTTCCTTATAGGCATTGATACTCAAGATATCAAATTTTTAACCCTTAAAAAAAGAAAGAACAATTTGTGATGTGACAAATTGCATAGTTTCAAAATCCTTAAAGCATAGGAACTAGATTTTAAAGTCCCCTCCTCCATTGATCATCTTAACATGCATTCCATGTAATATATTACACTTTTTTAAATTAGTCATATATATATGTATGTATGTATGTATGTATGTATGTATGTATGTTTGTTAAAATGTTGTGCACCTATGTAGGTTATGGTGATATACATGCCGTGAATACTAGAGAAATGATTTTTATCATGATCTACATCTCTTTCGACATGATACTCGGGGCCTATTTGATTGGGAACATGACTGCATTAATTGTTAAGGGGTCTAAGACCGAGAGATTCCGAGACAAGATGACAGATCTTATCAAATACATGAATAGAAATAAGCTTGGCAGAGATATCAGGTCCCAAATCAAGGCCCATCTACCACTCCAATATGAAAGCAGCTATACTAAAGCTACAATTCTTGAAGACATTCCGGTTGCTGTTCGATCCAAGGTACTATTTTTTAAACTTAGATATGTTATCAGAGATATATTGATATCCTAAAATAGTTATTATAGATTTTCACCTAAGGTTCTCCGTATCGTATCGAACCAAACGGTATGGAATGTACCTTACTATATTGGTTTGGTACCAGTACATAGTATTGGGGGCGTACGGATATTCGGTATGAACATGCTCCGTACTATATTGTACTAATCAGTGATAGTGTGGTACTGGTTTGGGGTCTGGTACTGAGACGGTACCTTGGTTTTGCCAAATCTTGAGAACTTTTTGTCGAAGAATGTCAGACTCGGCCTCAATACTAAATACAATCTGAATGCTTGGAAAAAAAATATATTTGATTTTACCTTTTATTTCTCTACAGAATGCAATTTCTTGTCTGAGAGATTTGCAAGAAGAATGTTGTACATCATTGACTCAAATCTGATAGTTCTTTTATCTATTGAACATTTCTACTCGAGTCCATGAAGGGATAACATATACACAAAAACTTAAGACATTATAATAGTAACCTATGGTACAAATCATAGGAGTGTTATTATCCTACTACAAGAAGTATCATTATGAAACATCGTTTTGATTGGTGTGAGTTAATTGACCCATTATTCATCATATTGTGGCAGATATCTCAAACCTTATACTTTGACATGGTTCAGCAAGTCCTACTTTTCAAATGCTGTTCAGATGAATTCCTGAACCAGATTGTATGTTTCCATCACAAATTTTCAGAAGTTGCTTTTCTTATAATTGGCTTCTGTATCAGAGATTCATGTGCATAACAGAGGTGTTTAACAACTTATTTAAGTAAATGCAGGTAATGAAGCTAAATGAAGAGTTCTTCCTCCCAGGAGAAGTAATACTAGAACAAGGGAGTGCAGTGGACCAACTCTACATTGTATCCCATGGGTATCTGGTAGCAACATTTTCCATGCCTCAGTTGATATAATGATTACCTAAACCTATTTGTGGTATATTGAGATATTTGAAGTATATTAGAAGTAAAAAATATCTGACTGAAGTTCCTTTTCCCTCTCATGGAACCAAAACAATATTTCCACTCAGAATGCATACATGAGGTATTATCTTAATTTGTTATAAGATGGCAGAAAGATTGTATTGGCTAGGTCTCAATCTAATTCTCTTCTCTGGTTTACTGCCTAATTAGCCATTTAATTGGGTTGTCTAAGCATATGCTTTATCATCGACTTTTCTGAGTCATCAAGTTTTTGAGTATTTTGTCTGGTGTGTAAGAATCAGCAGGCTGCAAGCATTATATGCTTGTGGAGACCAATATAAATCTGAAGAGTCTAGTCCTCATAAACCTTCCATCCTCAAGGCTCTGATATCCAACAAGCAATGTATTACAAATTGTCATCCATGTTTATAACAGAGATCCTACTATCTCTTTCAAGACCTAAGAGGCGATTTTGTGCATATCATGCAAAAAGAATCCATAAGTGCTAAACTTAAAGTCCCCAATCTAATGTGGTTGTCATTTTACATCTTGTTACTAGATTTATATTTCTTATTTGAACACAAGGAGACAATCTATGTTAATTGTAGCTTTTGCATCTCATGTTTTGAATGGAGGCTTCTAAATACCTTATCAAAACATCGACATAGCATATGCATCCATGGAGAAAGTGAATCAAGATTAAATAAAATGGAAACTAAATGATTCAAGTAGCTTGTAATGTGATTTGGTGTACTATTTTATATCAGGAGGAGGTGGTTATTGGAATAGATGGCTCAGAGGGATCCGTCGCAGGACTTGTTCCTTACAATGTGTTTGGCGATGTTGCAGTCTTGTGCAACATTCCACAACCATATACCGTTCGTGCTTGTGAACTGTGCAAACTATTACGAATTGAGAAACAATCTCTAACAAGCATTTTACAACTTTACTTCAAGGATAGCCGTCAAATACTCAACAATCTACTAGAGGTTTGATGCTTAAATATGAACTTTATTCTTGTCATGATGAAACTAGTAGCAAGCAAGAACTGCTCTCCTTTCTCATTTTAGATATGGAGTTCTAATATCTGATTTTTAGGGAAAAGAGACTGATCTAAGAATCAAGCAGTTGGAGTCTGATATCACATATCTTATTGCAAAACAAGAAGCTGAGCTTGCATTGGGGGTAAATAATGCTGCTTATCATGGAGATCTCCATCATCTCAAAGGTTTGATAAATGCTGGAGCAGATCCAAGCAAAACTGATTACGATGGAAGGACTGCACTGGTATTTTCTCTGTGCCACGACCAACTTTCGATCTTATGAATTTTATTCTAATCCATTCAAATCTATTTGTGGTTTCTTGTGCATTACCTATCGCTAGTTTGAAGAATTTATTTTAGTCCTCACCAATGCTGCAACAAGACTCAAACAATTCAGCTACTTGGAGCAACTACCATCCAGTGGACCTGAAGCATCTTATTCTTGTCAATACCTGTAGTTGTTTGTAAAGCATCTAAGGGGGTAATCCCATGCTCCTGCCAAAAGGAAAAAGAATACTAATTCAAACCAAATTTTAACTCATGCATGCACAATTTTATTTTCTTACCATCATTTCATGTTTATAATTGCCCACATCATTTTTAGACAGCACTTTTTTAACCTTTGATTTATGAGCTAATAGTTAATATTGCTATGCATTGTATACCAAGAATAAATATATGGGCACAAGACTATATTGTGCTTAACTATTTATGCTAATGTATGCAGGCATAAGACTGTGGATATATTTGACCCTCCCCAGACCCATAATAGCAGGAGCCTTATGCATTAGATTGCCTTTTGAACATGTTAATGCATGTTAACTGGTTACATAACAGAAACAACATTTATTGGAATTGTTATTTGTATGTAGTATAAATTTGGAGTCCTTGGTAAATTTGATTTTACAATTATGTGATAGCTTAATTGAGTCCTAAATTTATATATGTTCTTTCTTTATATTTCTCTGCTTCAGCATATGGCTTCATGCAAAGGATATGAAGAGATAGTGAAATTTCTTATACAACGAGGCGCAAATGTCAATTGTATAGGTCAGTAAAGGGAGAGCTAAATAAAAAAAATTGTTTTTCTTATAGCTCCATATGAATAAGGAATCATGAATAAGTGTTCTTTTATAGATAAGTTTGGAAATTCTCCACTGTTGGAGGCTGTAAAGGCTGGGCATGATAGGATTGCTGCTATTCTTGTGGAAAATGGAGCAATTTTGAATTTGGAAGATGCTGGAAGTTATCTCTGCAAAGTGGTGACAGATAGCAAAATTGACATTTTGCGACGGTTATTAGAATATGGAGTTGATCCAAACTCCAAAAACTATTGCCAAAGAACACCACTTCACATTGCAGCTTCAGAAGGCTTGCACCTTGTGGCCAAGTTATTGATAGACTCTGGAGCAGATGTACTTTTTGAAGATAGGTATCCACTGATCTTTATGAACTGTAAGATAAACTAGTCTTATTTTCTAAGCTACATATTACAATTGAAATTTATATTTCTAGGGAGAAGTTCATTCTTGGTTTTCATACTTTAAACAGTATTCTTAATTTATGATATTAACTTTCCAAGCATATTATTAATTGATCAATAGAGGTAGATTGCTCTATGCTGAACTTATACACTTGATGTAAAATCAATCATGAAAATTTTAAATGATGATCCATATAGCTGATGACGATCTACAATATTTAAAACACCTACAGATGAAAATTCATGTCATTTGGAAGTCATTTACAAATGCATCAAGTGGATAAAAAATGGATGGTATAAATAGTGTGACTGTTAAATTTTAAATATAACCCGTTAATTATGATATAAAGATCTTCAAAACATATAAAATCCAATGTGTTGGACTTCCTCTAAATTGAAATCAAATGAAAACATTATATTGAGCCATTAAAGCTGTCAACTGCTAAGCCAAATGATGCATAACTAAACGACCTCCAAAATAGATAATTTTTCATTTGTAGATACCTATATCATTAATTACAACATGGCCATCATTTTAATATGCTTAAGATTGATTTTGACTGCGTTTATCGAGACCTCAATACACTCAGGTGCAGAATAGTCCACATCTACTCAATATATAGCTCAGCTTTTACTAAAATATATTGGTGTTGACTAACAATACTAATCAAAATAAAATTAAAAAGTATTTCTACAAATGTTCCATTTTGTTAACTTCTTTTTTTTAATAAAAATATTATTAAATTTTGATTAACGATTCGAGGTTGTATGTCTCCGAAAAGTCCTTAAAAATAAACTATGTTCCATAGTTGAACTACTTCAGTAGGCATATGCTAGCTGTTCTTCCATGCAGCTATTTTTTGAAAGTTTTGAATAATGCATGTAAATTCTAATCTAATCTAGAAATGTTATATATATATATATAAAGGTTAGAAATATCCCCGGCGACGACAGAGGAACCAACCTGCCTTATTGTAAAATATGTTACTAATTTACCTCTAGTCCATACTGATGAATAAGTTATGAGTAACTTCGGTAGACTGTTCATAGGCATTCTAGAGATCTATATAATTGTAAATTGGAAAGTTGTTTTTGAAGCAAATATAAGTTAGCTTTATAAAGTTATTCATCATGCTTGTTCTTACTAAACTTTTACATTCCATGGTAGGTGGGGAAACACTCCCCTTGATGAAGGCCAAAGATGCGGAAGCAAACCACTAGTTAAGATTTTGGAGCAAGCTAAAGCGAATTGCACGAGCGACCAGCGGTCGCTCTGAAAAATAATGGTGTCTTCCCCGAAGGCAATTGTTAAATATTTGTCCATTTGTTCTTAACATTCATACCCATACAACACAATATCTATCACTATTGGATTCTATTGTTGAAGGCTTTCTCCAATATCCCTACTTTACTAAAAAAGCATATATATAAGCAAGTTTTCTCTTGGTCACTGTCAACATTAATATTGTAAGTTCTTGACAATTTTCAGGAATACTAAATACCTTTTATTGAAGTTGATAGAGATCATCAAAGCAATCCCTTATGTAATTCAAGTTAATTTATATGAGGCATTCATATCTACAGGCTTCTATGAATGCTGTTTTTAAAATTTATGAGGGGCAACAGGATAATTAATTGTTTATCATTGATATATTTTGGTGCCTTTTCTATACCAATCATATTTTGGAATTCTTGTGTATCCGTTCTAAGCTACCATTTTATATTAAAATGAAAATGAATGGCAACGTGATTTAAATTTACAGGTAATCAATTTACATCGGAAACTCAGTTTATTTTCCTTATAGACAGGCAGTCAAGAAGCTTGTTTTAAATAAATAGATGGCACATTATGAAATGAAAACCAGGAACTTTTTTTTATTTATTTTTTCTTTGCTAGGAAAGCTTGCAAAACTTTTTATGAACAAAACTTGCAAAATTTTACTGCAAGAGTTGGATATTCTAACTTGTTAAAACAAATATTCAGTAAAGAAATCACTATTACCATTCTTAGTTGACTTCCTTCTATCTTTTGAAGTTTCTTCTGATTAATAAACTCAGTCACCTATGTAAAACTGCTTAATAGTTGTTGGAAAGTCCCCAAACAAATTGGAAATAAGGTAAAAGGGAAAAAAATATTCAAGTGTCGAGTTTGGGTTTAACAATACAGCAATTTGTTGAGAAGATGTAGGACATCCATATTAAAATCTTATAACCAACTAAGAAATTGCAATGCAGCCAGATTGTGATTAACATTACTGAAATCCAATAACAATGTCATAAAATTAAAGAATAAAGTCATCTTCCAATGAAACATCAAGGAATTGGAAAATCTTCTCATAGGGAAGACATGTAGCGTTGCTGAAATTGCAGTAAATTAGTGCAGCAAAATTGTTGCTATTTCCCTTGACTTAATTTTTTTAGAGAAAAAAAAATGAAATCCTGTTTGGTCGCATGCTCGAAACCCTCTGGTTTCATTCTCAGTTCTATGTTTCCCATCATTTTCAACTGCTTCTGATTGCTTTGTGCTAGCAGTCGAACTCGAAACAAGACTTCATAATCGCATTGTTAATTTAAAATTTCTATTTTTTTATCCTTTTCAATAATTCCCTAACAGGGAAGACTTGTCCTATAAAAAGTTGTTTTAGTTTCTATAAAACATGCTGAAGGATCAATCAAGTCACTGTTCCAACCCACATTGATAATTCAAAACAACCACGGTTAACGATTGCTGACTGCCTTTGTATAGATTGCAAGGTTAAGACGGTTATCTTCTCTATTCATAGAAAATTGAATGGCCTTACTTTCAGTTATCCAAGGATCCCATGAAGCAATGGCAACAATTTCTGCTAATTTTATTTTTTTATATTAAGAAGTGATATAAACTTGAAAGGAATTCATATATTAGTACTTGCTAGACTATGATATGCTTATCTATTTCCTCAGAATAGCTGAGCATCAGGTCAGACTTGAGCTTTTCAAACACTGCAGGAAATCAAGTCAACAATTATTTGTTCCTATATTGCAATTTTCTGGAGAATGTTACTTTTAAGTACACTAGAAATTAAAGCAGCATGATTTGGTGCTGGATAACAGTGATTCTCTTTCTCAGTTAATCGAAAGAGTTTCTTCCGATATGTACTGTAGTTCCGCAAAGAGTGAATCAACGGGACAGAGCAGAAACAAACAGAACATAGGGTCATCACTTCTTGTTTTCTTATGTTTGTTTGTATCCAGTCCATTGTGTGTGTTTAATTCTAGGCTTATCTTATCTGGAGACACTCATTCTAGAGCAGAAAATGATAGTTTTTTTGCTGCTGATCTTATATTAAAAGCAGCTCCATCTTGTTCAAAATCGATCTTCCTGAGGAATCGGCTAAGCAAAGCCGGAGGCCACCCTCACCTCAACACAACTCTCTCTCTATAAAAGATGAGCATATCTTGGATTCCCAAATTTATTATCCTCCTGATCCACCATAAAATTTCAGAAATCTACAAAAACATTCTAGAAGAGGGCTCGTAATATAGCCGGAGGGGGAGGTGGAAGAAGGGGGTGGTGGGGCTGAATTCCTTGATACACATCATATAAACAAATAACGGCGAAGCAATTACTAGAATTTTTGATATGCCCAAGAAACAATGGATTTGATATCCATCGACTGGATCCTCGTCATTGGCAAACCAAACTTCTGCATTACAGTCGCAACACAATAAACTTCAGCAAATATCGAACTACTTGCAAAATGGAATCTATCATCTGACCACATTAATGTTAAAAGAGGGCCATCATTTCAACCCTGTGCAAGTGCTCCATTCTCCCATTTTCCATTTAGGGGGGAGAATGCATTTTAGCTGGTGATTCAAACCATGACACAAATCCCATCATAGTAAATGTAAGTTAAGACCCATGAAGGTGCAAAAACAACAAAAATTTAATTGAAGAAACTCAATAAATGCTGAATACCACAGCATCTGTCGCCAGCTTGGAAAGTAAACATATTAGCTTCAGAATAACCAACTTGATCAGCCACCAGTTCTCAAGTGAACCTATCAGAAAGGAATTCATCTTGGTTTGCCATCCTTTTCATTCCATTCCCTGTGGAGAGTGGCTAGTCTAGCAGAATCACAAGAGATGACAAACTCATCCAATTACCTTCTATATGCGAAGAATGAATAACTCTATGAAAATATACAGGAAGGTGTAAGAGGGCATGCACTTCAGAGGCTTTATATTTCTGATTTTGTTTGATCATTTCTTGAATCTGCTTTCTGTTGACCTTGACTTCCCACACTGCCCAAACAATGAAAGGCGGCCGATCTTTTGTGACCGCACATGAGTTCCTTGTTTCACCTGATAATAAAAATAGTCTTGGTCATTCCAGGCATTTAATCCTCTCCAGGAACAATGTAAATGAGAACCTTTACCTTTCCTCTATGGGGTTTGTGAGTTTTCCAACAAAGGAGCCCATTACAACCAGGTCCCGATTCATACCCCCTGCAACATGGCGATAATTAGTATAGCCAGCTGAAAAATAAAAAAAGATTGAATAATAAAAAAAATTGAATCAAATATATTATAAAATCCATTACTGAATTTCAGATCATAAAGCTTTAAAATTCAAATGGTTCAGACATTTTGACTCGATGCAGATGAAATCAAGTGTTGGTGCAAATTATAAGGCAATGAAAACTACATGATCAGTTTAACTTTTAAAAATAGATGTGGGATACAGCCCCCCCCCCCCCCCCTCCCCCCCCCCCCCTCCCGGGGGAAAAAAACAAAAATTCTAGGGTGAAAATATGGTTTGTAAATATAGGAAATAATATCTCCAAAATAAAATTGGCAAAAAGCTCCAATTCTACATGCTAGATATTGGTAATATAAACACATCCACCATTATCTCCATTCTCCACAGTGGAAAGTTGTTGATCCATACCCCGAGGCTACAATGAGTTATAAAGAACATCTACTCAAGAAAACCTTGCAAAGATATTGGCCTTGATAACGTAGTAACATAGGTATTTACTGTTCTTTTTCACACATCTTTAGTTGCATTATAAAACTAATGTGAAAACATAGTAACAAGCAACAAACATTGCATCAGCTACTCAATTAATTGTTTAATAATGTACTAGGGGGTTTCTATCGTATAAAGTTTAAATTGAAAGATACAAATTTAAGAAGTTGGATGTGAATAATAAACATAAGGACCTCAACGACAGAAATACAAGTCTAAACTCATTGATCAGTTCCTAAATTAATAAACATTATTTTTATTGCACAAGAAATGATCGAAACTCAGATTTCCTGTGAGAGGTTTACAATAATTTCCTCAAAATTTGAAGCTTACATTATTAAGATTCAGTTCTGGATTGTTCCAAACATATTTTCACAAATAAAAAAAGAAGAAGCAAAGAACAGATGAACAGAGAATTTGATAAATGCACTTGTCTGCTTTGAAATCCTTTGAAAGAAATTATAACTCACAGGTTCTCTCTGTCAAAATTGGCTGTGTGGTTGTTACTGTGTAATAAACTAGGCGAAATGGCATGGTGATTGACCCTCCCAACAAATTGTTCCATATGGTGCCCTTGAGTATTGCCAATTTTTAAAGCCTTGATCTCATGATTCAATTCATCTTCCCAATGTTTTGATGACATGCCCAGTGCAGCTGAAGACTGATCTTGATTCTGACTGCTGACACCATTTTGCGGCAGAACTTGGTTCTTCTCAGGTTTTGGAAGACTAACCAGTCCAGGCATATACTTTTCTGCAGCTTGAAGCCATGCACTCTCCAACCTTTGCTCATCAGTAGGTGCTGTCTGTGTCCTCTGAACTAAAACCTCCTGCCCTTTCTCTTTAGCATTGCTGGCTCCATTATTTCCTTCCGAAGAACGTGTGGAAAAATTTGCCACTTGGAAGTCTCTGTCTGCCACCTGAGAGCTATTCTCTAGTGTTCTCTGAAACATTCCATCAGAATAATCCAAACTTTTCCCAGCCATGTTGGGGTTTCCTCTGAGTCCATCTTTATCTGAAGAATCAGCTAAATTCTCAGATTCTATCTTCCTTTCCTTCTCCAAGTTTCCAATTATTTCTATTTGGTTGCTGATGAGAGACTTTGATGTGAATGTTTCAGTCACAAGACCTAATCTGACCTCTACATTCTGTCTCAGCACAATCTCCATTGAGTTTGTGATACTGCTCAAGAATCTCGTAGCTCTGGATTTTATATTTTTATCCTCAAATGCTATGAGAGCAATCAAAATGCCTGCAAAGGAGTAGCATTAAACTATATCTTACACAAGAACTTCATAATAAGATGAATGACTGACCAGCATTTTGCCTTTTGTAGATAAAAAAATATTAGCTTATAGAAGGGTATGTAAAAGTAATATAAAGAAAGAGCTTTTAATATTACACTTGAATGTAATGGCCACTATAAATGGGAATGCAGATAATATGATTGATTGACGAGAGCTTGATGAGGAATTGAAAGGACTGGCTGAATCAATCAATAAAAAATGACAGACAGGCATTATCTATATCAAAAGTCCTAAAATGTCAGAGTTCTTGGGAACATACTATGAAAAATGAATTTCCCTAAACATACAAAATTTTATTAATATCCCAATAGTTACATAAAATCTTTATTTTTATTTCTCCACCTATTTATAAGTTTTCAAGAGGTGTCAATATTTAAAATGTGCATCCACCTCAACTCGTATATAGCATCTCATATGTAATAAGCTATTGAGCACTGTAAGAGGATATATAAGGCTAAAGCTTCTAGCAATATTGAAGTCCCTACGAGCTAATGTTTACTTGATTTTATTGCTTTCCCTCAAGATTACAATATATCATAGAACCTATATGTACAATAGGATCATTATCTGCTGATTTCAATTGCTGGATGCTACTGCCTCAAAGATCTCCACACAGCAGAACCATAACTCTCTGAATTGTAGCGAGATATCAAAAACAGGGCTGCAAGCGAGTTGGGTTGGATCAGGCATGACAACAAACCCAAGCCCAATCCATATTTGCATTGGGTCAAAAAATTGAACCCAAACCTAATCCAATTCCCTGTGCTTTTCAATATTATTTCTATAAATCCATCAGATTTTTCGGGTTAAACCAAGTCAAAAACAATGCAAACATGATTCACAATAAATATATATAAATTGATTATCTAGTTATATCATAAACATCTCATGCAATAAACTAATAGTAAACAACATGTAAATATTATCAAAAACACATTCTATATAAGATTTGATTGATAATCATGCATGATTATAATTATCAACATAAATTATTGACAAATTATGTCATAAGAAGACGAATTTCTTATATGCAAGGATAGTTTTGAAATATTTAGCATACTTGTTTTGAATCGGTTCAGGCCGGTTTGGTTTGAATTGGGAATCTAAGGATCCAAATCCAATCCATATGAAAAATAGATCATGTTCTTGAATCTAAACCTAATCCAAACAACTTTGGTTCGGGTTGGATAGGATTAGTTGTGGATCAGTTCCCGATCAGAAGTGGGTTAATTCAACCCACTTGAAGCCCTAATAAAAAAAAATGCATGGAGAGTTTAGTCAAACTGAAGCAGACTAAAGGAGTATTCCTTATTAGTTCCAAGGAGCGTCAATCTGGTCTTGAGTTCTGCCTGGTGGCCAAGGTCATAGATTCCACATGCCAACTTGTACACATGGATTGCAGTGCTCATCAGCAGGCATAGCAGAGCATGGCATGATAAATATAGTATCAGCGCTTTTCTGGCACACTGCACTGGCATGATACTGGCTGCATGCCAGAACTTGGCATGCTACTGTGCCTGTGCATGACAGGCATACCGCATATCTTGGCATGACATAGTACATACATGGTTAGTCCCAGACCAGAATGGCTCTGACAGTCAGCACTTACAATCCATGCTTATAGGATCACAAACAAGTGCTCCGAAATGTTATAAATGCTTAAGAGAGGTAGATGAGTGGTCAACCAGAAAAAGTTACCAATGTAGGTCTACAGCATGTCAATCAACTATCTACAAGTCAGATAGTAGTCTAGGATAAAATATGGCTTACCTTCGCATTCAGTGATTGATACTAGCATTCCATGAGCTCCAAGTAATTCTTTCAACGTCTTTGAATGGCATCTCTGGATGCACCTTTTCCAAATCTCAGCCAACTTGTCGGCACTTACACACCTTACAACAGTTTTTCCTGGGGTGTCATTTGTCTGAGTAGAATCTAGTAAGCTTCTGTCAAGAAATCTACTGTCTGCAGGCAGCACATTGCAGATTAAGTTCTCATTCATTGTCATTCTATATGACAAGGATGAACCACGAGGGCTAGGGCGTCCGCTGGTTGCTCTAGGAATCAAAGCTAAATCTGATCCCTGGAGCATACATGAAGGATGAGACTTGTTCTTGGAAAATGGGGTGTCTTTAACCATTTCAGATGCACTAGGATTAAATTTTTTAGCACTGTGTTTGCTGCTGCTGCTTGATTCATTAGTTTCTAAATTATGGCGAGAGCCAAGCTGAAGAAGAGCTGCAGTGAACCATGTTGAGCGCTCACTTGAAAGCCGTAACTGCTTTTCAGCATCTGAAAGAATCTTCAATGCTTGTTGTAACCTCTCTAATTCCGCTTCTGTTACTGGAGAACAAACCCAGGAGCAAAGGATATAAGAATCAGACCTTTGAATCAATCTGAGTTAATTGAAGAGCATACACCACCATTGTCAGCTACAGTTTATACGGATATAAAAAGTAAAACATGCTGATATAGTTGATGTGGCATTTTAAATTCAGCAAAAAAAATGTTGCTGCATAAAAATGTAAAAGATAGTGGAGCAAGACATTTAGAGATACAGATAAGGTAAGATATAGGAGCCAATTACTGAAAATAAAATATGTGTCACCAATTGCTAGATAGGAAATGACAAAAGAGACCAAAGAATTATGTCATCACAGTACAATCCAAGGTTTTAAATCTCATGGGATGGGGTTGTCCTGGTCTGCCCATGGAACGGGACGCACCACTGTCCTATCTCATCCCAACACTTGGGACATAGAATATCTCAGGATGTGATGATCTCGACGCTGGGACAGTCCTGTCCCGGTGTCCCGTGGGACGTCCCACCAAGATTTGAGACCATCGTACAATCAATGATAATGGCATTAGAAACAACTGGCTACATACATAAAGATATAGGATGCCACAGTAGACTGATAATAATACAACAAAATGTTGATAGTATATAAATGGTAACAAGAAATATTAATTAGGTAAGAAGGATTATGTTGAGTTTATGATGAATAATAACACCACCATGGGTAAAACCAAAACGACACTCATCTCCACACCACGATATGGATTTACATGTACATGACCCATTCTTGTGACAATTTGAAACCATCCAAGGACATTTATGAAATGACTCTCCTTTGTTGAATGGCAAAGGTCTAACTGAAATTGGCATATTGACTGAGCAGTTTGCATCAATGAATAGAGGGTATCACATATTCTGCACATAGATTTTAAACATCCTTTACTAAAAGGATGTTCAAGTATTAGATTTAGGTGAAAGAAACAAGTATTAGATGAACTTATGTACTCACAACTTCGCCTGCCAAGAGTTGTACCACCACATTGTGAATTAGCCAACTGGTAAGTTCCAGCAATGATGTCCATTATGAGCCCAGCTAATTGAGACATCAGGGCCATTGGATCAACACCAGAATCCATCAGCTCTCTGGACCTTTTGACAGTTTCTGAAGTGTTTGATGACATGGCTATCTCCAGAAGATCAAGTAATTTCTCCTCTGAGACAACCCCAACCTGGAAGTTTACAAAATAAGTTGCTTCTGATATAAAAGTAAATCCTACTACAAACTACTACATAAATGAAGCCTAAGCCAATATTTAACAATCATTAGTTTCACTAAAAAATTACAATGCCTATTTAATTATAAAACTTTGCTACTATTGACAGCATTGGTGAAATCAAAAGCCAAAAAACCTGATAATTCTAAGAAAAAGATTTAAAAAATTCATCATCAAACAAATACAGAAATTTACAAATGCTAAATAAATATTTACCATAAAAAGTAAAAAAGATTAATACTGTTTCTAGATTATTGACTCCAGAAAATCAATGGCCTGACCAAATGCTCGCTAATCTCCTAGTAATATCACATATTCACATGTGCTATGATTAGACTTGTGGAGTGAATCCATATTTCATTATCATTAATACCTTCCCAGCAAATGATCAAAGTCACCAGTATTCCATAAATCAGTTCAGTATTATTTCGTCAAAACTAATATAAGAAGATTATAAATGAATCAGAGTTTAAACTTTAAGTTAAATTGAATCTCAAAACAAAGATTAAATGCAACTATAACATAATCTAAACAACAGAAATATTGGGCTGCAAACTTACTAGATCATTTACAAGAGAAGTGGTGATTTTTCTTCCCAGCAAACTCAGTTGATCTAGCATTGTTTCTGCATCCCAAAGTGAACCATCTGAGTTTAATGCAATCAAATCTAGAGCATCCAATTCAACATCAAGGTTTTCTGCAGCAGAAAGCTTTCTCAACCGGAAGATTATATCAACATCTTTGATCTTCGAAAAGATGTACCTCTGACACCGTGATACTATCGCTCGGGGCAAGTTGTCTGGGTCAACAGTTATGAATATGAAGACAACACGAGGTGGTGGTTCCTCAAGAAATTTCATAAAGGCTGACCACATTTTCGAAGATAGCATGTGACATTCATCAACGGCAAAGACTTTGTATCCCGAAAATGTTTTAGCCAGAGATAAATTTTTTACCAATAACCTAATTCTGTCTATACCCTTCTTATTGGCGGCATCCACCTCTCTCAAATTTGATCCAGTTCCACTGAAACAAGCAGTGCACTCACTACAGAAGCTACATGGCTTGTTCTCTTTGGTTGATAGACAATTCAAAGCCGCAGCAAATATTCTTGCTATAGACGTTTTTCCTGTCCCACGTGGGCCTTGAAACAGATATGCAGGGGCTATTCTTCCCCTAAAGATGGCATTATTAAGCGACTGCACAACAATATTTTGTCCAATTATTTCATCAAAAGACCTTGGCCGATACTTCTGGCTCAAGCTTCTTTGCTCCGGGATGTCCAACTCAGTCTCTTCAGTTCGGCTTAATTCCACTCCTTCTTGGCTTTTACAGCTAGACCATCTTGTTCCATCCAACCGGCTCAATGCCTCCAAATCAAGCTCCCCAAAGTTAGCGGACAGTTCATCACTAGCGGTATCCAATGATGAATCACCTCCATCACAACTGTTAGTCAACAACGGCAAACCTTGGCAAGACTTTGACAGGTATTTTCGCTTGTGGGAACTAGACGATCTCTTCTTATTATACAATGTCTGGCTCCCACAAAGGATACTGCTGCCTTTTCTCCTCAAAGTATCAGAAAGTGAAGGAGAATAAAAACCTCCACAGCCTCTGTCTTTGGTTCTTTTCGACCAATAGCAAGGAATACCACATCCTTGGCGCCTTGGTAAGTCTGGTTGATCCAGTTCATCCCCATCATAAGAAGTAGCACTTCCATCCCATGACCCAAGAGTACTGGGGTTTCGAGCTCCATAATATCTGTGGCAAGAGCTAGTTGATGCAGGAGTATAAGAATGAGATGACCCCTCTCTTCTAGACCTCCAGATTTTGGATGATTGCGGCCAATTCCTACATCCAGATCCAGGTAACAATGGTGAGGCAGAGCGAGATAGGTAGCCAGTTTTCCGGGTTAGCTCATGTGCTAACAGCCGTGAATCCTCAGAACTGTAGTTCTCAGTATCATCAGACTGCTCAACTGTATTAAGAATTCCTAAGGAGCTGGATGGAAGGTCTAGAAGATTCGGAACTGCTGAATGCTTAACTACCCCTTGTTTTGAAACAGAACTTTTTCTCAGATGTTTAACAGTTCTTTTCACTGAAGTCTCTGAATTTGTAGCTGCAACATTATAAATGTTTACAGGAACTTCAAGATAAGTATAGCTCTTAGAATCTAAATCATTCGGAGTGCTCAAGCTGTCCTCTGGACTCCCTTCAACTGATACTTGCCTGTCACTGCAATCCAATTTTATTCCACTGTCACTCGATTTACCAGAATCATGCCTCCAATTGTAGAGGTAAACTTTTTTCCTTCTGTTTTCACTTCTTGAAGGTGGTTCTAGTGACTCGTGACAATTATTTTCTCCTATTAGCTTCCTTTTGATCCCATTTTCATAGTTCAGAGTAGAAGTTGCTGCAAATGATTTGGAACTCAAAGGGGACCTCCATGATGAACAAGTTTCAGGATCACGTAAATACCGTGCCTTTCGAAGAGCAGTAAGCTCCTTCCTCAGGTGAAGTTCACTTGGACCTGCACAGATCTCCACCATTTTCTCTCACAAACTAGAACCTGACTTTAGACCACAAATTCAAGACATAAAAGCAGCCCAGAACTGGCTAACCTGCAAAAGGAAGTATGTTGTTACTATTAAAGAACAGGTTAAGCTAAATAGCAGAATTATGACTTTTTTTAAAAGAAAAAAAAGAAGAAGAGGGAAAACAGAATCCTTCAGGAACCACGCATGAAAAGGTTGTAAGTAAAAGACAACAAAACAAAAACAATTGATAAAAGGAAACCATAGTCAGATTAAGATTTCAGTTATCTACTTGTAAAACACATGCAAAGATATAGACCATAAATCCCCATATGGATATTCATATGAAAGAAAAAAGACAAATGTACTAGAAAGAAAATAAGTTATTTGCTTGCATCCAAATGATCACTAAACAATAGAAATAATTGACATTCCAAATAAAAGATTAGTCTAAAATATAGAAAGATGCCCTTATCCTCCATAAATTTTTGATCTATTAATCAACCGTTGAACTACTTTTTCCAGTTCCAATAAGAATTATCCACAGTTATTGGGCAATATAAGACCTTGGGGTGTAAATGAAAGAACCATGCCATAGATATTATGTATGTTTATCTCTTGAGAAAAGGTAATCTTTGCAATGTTTAAAATTAGAAATTACTAAAAGTTATCATTATTGGCTCTGAAATATTTTGAGGATCGTAAATTTAATAAAATGACTTGGCATTGTTTAAATGATTGGTTTCTAATTTTATGATCTGGAAACAAGATTTGTGAAAACTGTCAAAACAAGCTATTATACAACTACTGTAATATAAAGTGTATAATGCTCAGCATACATGACTATTTCTAGCATTAACAACTTAAAATGGCTTGCAAATAAGATCCAACAAATTGCTTAGTTTCCTCATTTTAAAAATTTAAGTTTCTTTGGTGAGAAAAATTTAAGATTTTGAAAGAATAAAAAGTTGAATCCAATTTCTGTAGCCATAATCAAAAAATAAAATTGGGAGATTGCAACCAAAACACATTTTACAAATACATGTTTAAGTAAACATGTACCGACCTGAAGGCCTATACAGACATATGATTGTGCCTTCACTAAATGCTCGCACCTAATCCTCTGATGTTCTTATTTAGGTTATCTTCTCTAAAAGCTGATGCTTTTTAGCACCCTAAAAAACATTTTGAAAGATAAGTAGTTATCTACAAACTAAGACGTATGTAATTTTTAGAAGGATGAAATGGAGTTAAAAAATGCCTATCTGTAGGAAGAAAATTACACTATCAATAATCTAAATACCAAGTTGGGGCTTATTTAACAAGTTTGGATTTAACTTGAAGCAAGCTGACAACAAAAGAAGTATCTAAATATAATGACTCACGCCACTTGAACCAAACTAATCAAATATTTACTATCCAGATCCATTAGTTTCTCTTCTTCTCTAAGGAACACAGTCTCTCTCCCTCTCAGAAAAAGGACAATTTGGAACCCCAGGTGTTTGAGAACAATGGCGCTCACTTTTAAACAAGCAAAATTTGTCATTTGTGCTGTCTGATTTTCCTGACACTCCCTTGTGGTATAAGTAAGAAATCGAGTCAAATGACCCTTGTAAATCATAATTGCAAAATTACTGTTACCATGGGAGGAACTTGAGAGAAGAATTCAAGGAGGAAATAGAAAAGGTGAATCAAGCACACAAAAGGAAGAAATATTGTTAAGAAAAAAGGAAGATCGAGCACATTTCTGACAAATGACACATTTATATGGGAAGACTAAAGCAACAAACAAGGAAAACTGCAGGTGAAAAATCAGGTGGGTCTGGTCAGGTTCAGATCGTGTCAAATTTGGGTTGGGTCAAAAATGCAAAATTTAACAATATGTAAATTCAATGGGATTGGTACAATGTAAACCCATGCCCAACTGTCTCTAATTTGAGCCAGGTTCAAGTCCACCCAGCAAGATTATAAGAGAATTAACAAAAATAAAACATTAAAAACATAACATTCTGCTTATAAAAGAAATTTTACCTCAAAAAGTAGAGAAAAGCAAGCCAACATAAAAAAAGTCATCATAAATACTGAGAAAATAGCCATCCTACTCGATAAAGCCCAATTCTCATCTAATATAAACAACAAAATCATGTGGCAGAGACCCGGTTTAGGCAGCTTAGGAGTTGGGATTTAACTTTCTAGGCTGGACTAAGACAATGACAATTAAGTTCCAAGTTTCCCGTTTAACCAGACTGACCTTGTCAACATGACCAGCCGGATAGACAACCCAACAAGACTTGTATTGGGTTCACGCTGACTGGAACTTGTTCAGGTTTCTAAAAGGCCAACCTAAACCAAATTTTCAGGTGCACATAGACAAGCTAAAGAGTCTAGGTCAATTTTAGACACCCATAGGAAAAAGAAACCCACGAGAAACCTAAAATTTTGAGCTTAGAAGTTAGAATCAGCATATTTTTTTCTCATCTTTTTATTTTGCATAAGATCCAAATCCAACTTGGATTTGTTTTAAAACCTTTTCTTTTGGTGAATGTCAAAATCTTTAACTCTACATAACTTCAGCAATTATTTTTTGTGAATTTGATCCTTCAGATTTTTTCCACAAGAAAAGGTGATCCCAATCAACTTGGGATTGGGGGAAGAGAGAGAGAGCCAATTGTCCAAGGTCTAATCTTGGGAAAAGACTAAAATAGAGAGAGCAGGGAGAGGGTCGGGGGGAGGAGGTGCTTTTCGATGCAAATGGATTAGATGGATCTAGTTAAAGCACATGGCCTGCCTCTTCCATGGAAGTAGAGCATGAGAGGAGACAAAGCATCTACGAGGATCATGCTCATTTTCGTTGAACAGATGATTGTCAACATCTATATGCAACCTTATATGCTGGCGCATCAATGTGTTACATAGAGTTTTAGAACCCATATCCATAATCCCATGTCCTAAATTTTGGACAATGTATCATATCCTTTGAACCTTGCATTACATCAATTGTTTTGGCTTGCGTTATTTAAATTAAGGACATCAGGTTGTAGAGTGTCTCTACTCGTTTGATAAATCTTCCCATATGAGTCAAGCTGCAATTCTTGTTCCCTCAAACACATTGTTTAGAGAACTAATAAAGATGTTAAACCAATGCAAACAAGTGCTTGGCCTAACCACGCTCAAGCCTAAATTTTAGTGAACCGAAATTTGCTACCACAAACAACTATTCATTTCTAAATGGCATGAATAATATATGTCTAAAATTAATAAATGAAAAGAAATTAATCTTCCCATCGTCCTGCCTTTCATTTCCTTCACTCTTCTACTCTTTTATACCCCTCCATCTCCTTCTCCATATTTTTTTGTTATTAGCACTTCATCCAATCCAAAATAAATTGGACAACTAGCTCCAACACATTCCTGGAAATTGGATTAAAAAAAGAAATACAAAAAGGGCAAAACTTATCATTCATAACTCATCAACAATACAATTCAATCACAGAATTTTGCTCTGGTATGTTGATATGTGCATGGAAGGGGGGAAAAGGGCAGTTTTTTTCTTTTTTTCTTTATTTTTTGAGAACAATTATGAGAGTGCCACCAATTAAGAAATGATTGCAAAAATTAACTTTGCCATATCCTTGGCAAACAACTTCCAAGGTTACAAACAAGAAATGTCTCCAGTTGGAATAGGGTGCAGCACATTTTGCACTAAAGCATGGGTGCAGGAACTCAAAAGAAGAGTTGGAATGCAATACCAGATTTTTTTATTTAAAGCAATATTTAAACTTCCCCCAAAAAAAGAGTATGTTTGAGCAATACTGAACGTAAGCAGCTAGTTTAGAACTCCCTTAGTTGAGATGTTGCAGACTCAAACATCCAGTTATACCCCTCACTAGGAAAATTATTCTGGGCCTTAGATCCATGCTATCTATAAGGCAACCCAAAATTTAATTAAATTATACCAACCGTCCTACACTTAAACTGGCACCAAAAGGACCAAATTAGGTCTTTACATGACTCAAAATTAAACTAGACTAGACTGAATATGAAGATGATCAAACTTAAATATCTTCTAAAGCAGATTGAGCCCATTCATAACCTTATTTAATTTAAACCAAACCCATCCCTTCCTTTTGTTGTTGCGGGTTGTGCAAACAATCCCTCCCACTTGAACTCTAAGGTGGTAGCACTGAGAAGGGTAAATGGGAACTCAAGTTTGGCTACCAAATATCACATATCAGCATGAGGCAGTCATACACATCGTCTGTCCATTAACCTCTACTAATAATCCCTGCAAAAAGAAGATGCCAGAGACTAGCTTAGAGAACAGCTGGGAATGATAGTGAAGAATATGGGGAAGCTCCAAATAAGTTTGGCAAAGGTAATTGATATGACATTTATTAGATTTAGTTCAGGATTTGCTAGTCCCACTAGGATTGTAGGACTAGACTTGGAAACATTTCCTTTAAAATTAAATATATATGGGTTTTAAGAGTGTTGTAAAATTGAATTATAGACAGATTTTGGCAATTGGCTTTCATTAACAGATAGGTTGAAACGTATGCTGGGTTGATCCGAATCCAAGCAAACCCAACCTGCAATTTGGATGTGGGTTGGCCAAAATGTACATAACTTTTGGTCAGGCTTGAGCTGAAAATGTCAACCCCATATCAAGTTGAGTTGGATCTATGTTGAAAGCTTGAGTAACCCAAACTATCCTGACCCAACCTCAATTTCTGCAATAGGGCTCCCAATCCAATATAACATCAATTTTACCCTATTTTCTGCAGGGTTCTGATCAAATTCAGCCAAATCTTAACCTTTATTTCCACAACAAAGCTCCCAATCCAACCTAAGTAACCCAATCAAATAATACCGTGTTCAAGTTGAAGATTTTGGAGTTGGGTAGGCTCCATTAGGTGTTTCTTAGTCAGGTTTGTTCTGATTGGCATTGCACCCCTACTGAAATGGCTCTAAAGGTCAAGATTTATCAAGAGCACTATATCTTGATTTCTTAGGTGATGAATGTGAGCTTAAGTTCATAACCAGTTGCTTCATGAGCTTATTCGTCCTCTTCATAGATTCTCCAAGGGCACGGGTTTCAATTCAACAAAATGTACTCAACAATTACAAGAAAAGTTCATAACCATAACTTAGTACATCAAAGTGCTGCTATTAGATCATATCCTATGACCAAGCCAAAATCATTTCTATAACAGCTCCAATTAGTTTGTACAAGAAAATAGCCATTGTTTAAGCTCTTTTCATATCCTGCAACATTGGCATGGGGATCATATTTCATACTTTGTTTAAATTTCTCTTAGCTAAACATTTTCATACTCTAAAAGCCCACTATCAAAAATGTTCAAAAAAATTCAATCATAGTCCACACCAGTTATAAGACATTTCTTGATCCAAAGATGTCTGTAGCTCCTGGCTTAGACTCTATATAACACACGTGCAGTCCTGCGGATCAACTCATGAGTTTCCTATGTTATAAATAATACTAAAACAATCCTACAATGTTTATATAATTTTGTGAGAGAGAAAAATAGTGTAATATTTATGTTGATCATATTTGTTAAAAGTTTTCATCAACTTGGATTCAAATCCTCAATTAACCTTTTTAGCTCCTTATTCTCCACATCACGATACTTGGAATCATGTTTCCCCTTCTGCCTTAACCTTTCTCAAAACTTTCCATTCAAAAAGAATGATAAAAGAGTTTTCACGAATATCCATTATATAAATCATTACATTCTAGACAAGCTTTAGAGGCTGCAATTTTTTTAGCTTTAAGAATATAGGACATGTTCGTACTTTGTAGCTATCATTTCCCAAGTCACAATGAGTTCCACTGATGTTGGGAAACGCAAAAAAGTACACAATATCTCCACATCTCCAGAAAATACAGCAGTGAAATGAATAAATGCAACATAGTTTATGAAGGTCAATAGTTGACCACTCCTAAGAGCATGATTTACAAGTCTCTCTTAGCTTTCCTAACTGATGAAAAGAATTATGTAAATAATATTTGCATATATAATGTGTCTACCACATAGCCTTAACAGCTAAGTGAAATGAATCGAATCAAAAATAGCATCTCCATGATCATCACCATAAGTTCAAGCTCAACAGCAGTCTAGGAACAATATTTATTGTGTGATGGTCAATTTTTATATTCAGGTTCCAGAACAAACTGATAAAGATGGGTAGCATTTTTTATGTATGATACCAGTCGAATACAAAAACGCAGCTTAAATTACTTGTAATTGGCCATTTTCCTTCATCGACAAAATACGTTTCCAACAAGAGAACAGGCTCAGATGGGAGCAGAGCCGAAAGGAGATCCATACGTTGATCCAGTCAAAGAACTAGTGGATCCCAAACAAGAGTTTGATTCTAGTGTCTCGAAGAGTAAGATAAAGGCCTATTCAACCAAATTGGGATAAGATCCAAAGATTTCACTTCGGATCCATTTGTGAAAGAGTAGAGTGAATGAGAAAGAAAGATAGTGAATTTTGTTTGAACTACTGATGAAAAAAAGAGGATAAATAGTTAGGAAGTAAAATAAACTTTCTGTTGGGGATAGAGGGACTTGAACCGCCGACTCTCCTATTGCAAACTTGTTTCATATTTCGAACTAGGGTTCCCATTTTTTTAGTGTAAAGTGAGCTTGAATGCACTTCATAAGTCATGGTTGCTTGTTGCTCTTTCAGCTTATCCCCCATAAGGGGAAATCCATATCCCCATATCCCGAGCCTTGCTTATATAGTTAAATTACCCCTAACCTACATACGAGTGCGTTGAGCCTTTCAGCACATTCCAAAAGAAGCGATAAACTTACTCGATAGGGGTGAAAAAATCGCTCTAACGCGCGTTTAGCTTTTTGGTGTATTATCTTTAAATCTGTCAATTCAAAACCACAACAAATACAATCACAGAATCAAATTTATTTAAAAAAATAGATGATCTTGATATGCAATCAAAAAAGGTTCTCACGAGAGCTATTGTTAAAGATTAGAAAAGAAAAGAAATAAAAAAATATGACAAACCATAACTATCAAGCATTCTCTCAATTACTTGGGATTTATCTTTACAGGTTCTCATTCACCAAGAATTGGGCATTAAATGTTCACTATATACAATCTAAGAATTAAGCATAAGCATAATCATCTAGCCTCTTCCCAACTACTTGGGGCCGGCTTACAATATAAGCATTAGGGTAAGTGGTAATTAGATGATTAGATATATTGGCTGATAGAAAGCCTAGAAACAAACAAAGATTGCTCAGAAATCATTAAAATGTGATGGGCCACCTATTCGGGACAAAGTTCAACAGAAAATCCAAAAATCATTAAAAAAATGGCAACATTAAAAAAAAAGATTCAGAGTCTCAAACAGCATAGAAAAGTTATAAACAATACAGTCTAGACCAAAGGCAATGTATGGGTTTTGTAATCAAGAAATGCAAAATTAAGAACATTTAGCTTAAAAAATGGTGTGACAAAGATCTCATTTCTCATTGGATCTATGGAGGAAGACAATGGCGAAGCATTTGGAAATCATCTGGTTTCGATGATTAGCCAACAAATTATAAACAAGGTCCCACCAAAATTAGCAAAATTAGGAAAAGGAAATGCATGATTTCAATGAAACTTCGAGAACTTGATGACAGAGTCAGAAAAAAATAAGATTAACCATGGTAACCATACATATGAAGTTATTAGGGGTTTAGGATCAAAGGTTGGTCGAGCCAGCATTCGCTTTCTTTCTTTTTTACCTGAAAGAGCTCAACACTTCAGGATGCACTTTCATTGATTCCTAACAACAAAAATAAATAACAGTAATAATAATAATAATAATAATAATATTAATATTAATAATAATATTATTAATAATATTAATATTAATATGGCATCCGAAGTTAGAGACTTCCAAATGCTAAAGCAATGGATGATGAAAAGCAGAAATATTATAATAAAACAGTAGATATGTAATATGGTAAATGGTAACAGTAATAGTAGGGAGCAGATGATGATAAACGGATAGTTGTATGAAACAGATTAAACAGGAAAAAAATTGATAAAGAATGGATAAGAAAGTTACCTACATACACCTACCAAAAGTTTGTTTGAGGAAGAATGATTTTTATTTATGATTTTTGATTATTAAAATTGGCTAGGATGAAATGAAACAGAAGATCACACGGTTAATTAGGCATCAAGCCATTTGAACTAATTAGGCATCAAAAACAATACTGTGGAAGCCAAGTGCTTGAACTAAAACAATTCTCCTGCTTGAGGCGAAGAGAAAACTACGCAATGTGAGTATGTCAGTCTACCTTACCACAAACCAGAAGCTGCACGGATCCTGTTTCTTTCAAAGCCAAGAAAAGAAGACGGAATAATCTTCCGAAAACCAAGGCTTTAGGGGGAGCATCAAAGTTATACCCCCAAGAAAAAAAATCATAAAAACCCATCAAAATAGTACAATGATTTCAAACAGGAAAAAAAAAAATCATAGGAGAAACGAAAGGATACAAGATTTCTTGCGGATAATTACCAAGATCATATGGGCATGATAGCTCCGCATCAGAACATCCACAATACTCCAACATTTAGCAGCATAACCAGGGACACAGATTCGAGCAGAGAAGAGCTCTTATCTTTCCACCAAAAAAAAAAAGACTTTTGTCATGATTCAGCATCAAATCCATCCAAAAATCGCCTAAAGTGGCACATTAAAAACAGCATTTAACACTAATAAGTAACCACGAGATCATCCACCAACCAAGAAGATAAAAAACCGATCTTGGAGCGAGAAATGTACCCGAATTCCGGATTCTGAGAAGGGAATGCAGCAAAGAAACGAGGAGAAAAGGCGGGGTTTGGAAGGGTGTAATGGGAGCCAACGATCAAAGAATCAAAGGAGAAGAGATCTTGGGATCTTTGGGGATTTAACGCAGCGGCTAGCCCGGTCGGAAGAATTTCTAGGGTTTGGGCTGGCGCCCCTCTGTATACTCTCTCCCTCGGCCACGCTGAAATCAAAAACTTCCCCCCAAACGCGCCGAGATTCCCCGTTGGGTGCTTCTATCCGCATTTGTTTATTTCTCCTTTATTTCGCAAATAAGTATGAAAAGCCAGTGCAATGTGGGCGGGGTAACATTTAAAGAAGAAAAAAAAAACTAGCAAGGCACCATTCTTGGAGTAATCATAGCCGTCCACCAATCCTATTTAAAAAAAATTCTGTTGATGGATGGCTATGATTTCTCAATTGAGAAAAATGTTACATAGTACATGTGATGCACATGATCATGATTCTGTGGAGTAAAAACTATAAAAAATTTAAAATAACAGCCATGGTTTATCCTTACAAACACAACAACAAGAAAAAGGTAACTATGGATATTTCAAGTTATAATAATCTCTCAAAACAAAAATAGTAGTTAATATTTTTATTTATATTATTTTTTACTAAATTTTTAAACAATTTTTCTCCAAAAGAGATTGGGTGGCTTGAAAATATTTTTTTAATTAATTGAACGGCTATTTGAAAATTAATTTATTATTTTCTATTTCGTCATTTGTTCTCTTATAACATTGCTATAATATATATTATAGTAAGAACCCATAAGAACTTTTTATTGGGTATGGAATTTTTCATTGTGAATTAAACCCATGTTAAGCAGTGAGGGAAATAGCCTTTCAGGTTTTATTGAGCAAGTATGATCGCATGATTCTAATTGTTTTGAATATATATACCAATTTAACGAAGATAATTAGATATGATTAAGGGATTGGTATATCTACTATGACATGCAGCTCACTGATTTATTAGAATCAGCAAAAATAGTAAAAGTATATTAAACATGCGTAACTAGACTAGGAGGGAGGATTTGATTTGGAATTATTCGTAATAGAATATTGGCTACAATTGAAGAGGTCTTATCAATCAAATTTACATTTATCCGAGATCTAGGCATTATGACTAAACTTATTACACTCTTCATTTTGGTTCACATTCTTCTTCTACTACTACTTGCTTTTCTTCCCTCTTTTGTTTTGTGTATGTTGATTGCATGGGATGGAGGGCAAAGATTTTTCTCTTACCCCACTCTCTTTATGCATCATATACTTATCTCCATTTTCTTATTTTTCAGAAACCCCTAGAAGCAAAAAATGGTATGATAAGATTATAGCTTTGGAGGATTCTTACTCTAAAGACACCAGACAATAAGAATCCGAGAAACAAGGAAACGTTATCATCAAACTATTGGGTGACTATTCCAACTAAAACTATATTATTCTAATGTAGCTTGTACCATGACTGTTTGTGTTCTTTGCAGTGTTAAAAGAATTTGTCAAAGGGAATCTTGTGATCACCTAATTATGCATGTTGTAATTGTACAATTGTATATACAAATCATGGTCTTGATATGACTAGTAATATGATTAAATGATTAAGAGTTAAAATAAAATTAGAAATCAATGAAACATGCCTGTATGATGTTGAAATTCATTTTCACTTGCTCTGACTAACCTTGAGCGTATACATGAAAAGAACTAGTAATAGCCTCTTCACGTTCAATACCTACCATCCACAACATTCTCATGCAGCAAAATAACCTCTCTTTTTTTCAAGAAATATGGTGGGGTTGCCACCATCCTAACTTGAAATTTGGACCTCTCCAACCAGCTGAGATTAGTCTGGTTAGCCTGGCAGAATTACAAGCTTAATATAACCGACGATAAGATACATATAAAGCATGCAAATCTGTAACTAGCTACCAAAGTGTGAGGGTTGTAATATGATATATCATTTGTAGATTTAAAAAGAAAAAAAAGAGAAGGGGACTGAAAATAGTAAAGCTTTGCAATACTCAGCTTCATAATCATTTTTAAATATTTTAAAAATTAGTAAGAGATTTTTTTTTTTTTTGCTAATACGGGTGGATCATACCTGACGGGTACGGATACACCCAATAAAGTCAAAAAATAGGATACCTCGGAGTGCCAAAGGCAGCTCCCCATCTCCAGTCCACAAGGTGTCTTCGGAATGGCGAGCTACATACGCAGCCACCCAATCCGCAGCACCATTGGCTTCACGGTAGATATGCTTGGCCTGAAAGGCCCATCCATCCCTCGCCATAGCCCAAATGTCACGAAGCAATGGGTGGGCACTGTCGTCACCCCTAGGATCCTCTCGGATCCAACTGATAACGGTGGCTGAATCACCCTCTAGGATGATAGACCTAGCTTGTAACGCGCACCGGGCATGTCGAAGGCCCGCCCAGACAGCTCTCAGCTCCGCGCTCGGAACCGAGGTATCAAATAAATGATTGCCACCAGCAGCCACAACCCTAGCGAAAGGGTCCCGAATGACGAAACCCGCACCTCCCCTCGTGCCACCATCCAGGACTGACCCATCAAAGTTGACCTTGAGGAAACTCGGGGGTGGGGGCTCCCAGGTGAAAAACACCGTGCGGGATACTGCCGAAGCAGGGTGGAAGCCCCAGATGTCCCGAGCTGTCAAGGTCCCTCCGGCGGTGGAGGTGTGACACATCTCTGCCGCCTGACCACGGGCACTCTCGACCACAAATCTCGGCGACATACATCGTTCGCCGAATATACGAGCATTCCTGGCCAACCAAATCTGGTAGGCGGTACAGCTCGCTCGAGTCACCTCCTAACGAAGCGCCGGGGACTCCGAGCCCTGGGGCATGGCCTGTAAGAACTGGTCCCTACAGCTCCACACCGGCTGCAGAACCCCTGCCAGACGCCAGGTATCCCTCACCCATGAGCACCGAAACAAGGCATGGTCAACCGTCTCAGCCACACCGTAAACCCCACACTCCAGGGGGATCCTCAATCCTCGTCCACCAAGTACTGCTCTCGTTGGAAGACGGTCCCAGACCACCTTCCAAAGGAACAACGCAACCCTCGGGAGGAGGCCCAATCGCCAGATCCAGGCACAATCATGATCAGGCTCGTACTCCCGCCTAAGAATGCGGGAAAGGACGCCCATCCTGACTCTGGGACTGGTCGTGGAACTCCACACTCGTACATCTGGTCCACCGCTCTGTGGCAAGGGGAGGGAGCGACCCCGCTCCACCAGATGCTCCCCAAAGAAACGGGCTAATCGAATCTCGTCCCAGCCGGCCTCCCCGGGGGTCATAAGATCACAGACATGTAAATCCTTCCCAGCCTCGACACTAACAGTAGGAGACTTTGAAGTAAGCAACATTATGCAGTCTCAGGTTCAAACCAAGATGGTGGCATCTGCAGCATATTTCTTCTTGTCTTTTTTTTTTCCTCTGTTTTTTTTAAGTATCCTCACCATGTTTCTCAGAAAAACCTTGGCCATGCTACAAGGTTTTGCGGGGCTTCCAAAAAACATGCAAGATGAAAGGATTTTGAGATAAATATTTTCTTGGTAATAGGTCCATATCAAATTGGACTATTGAAGTCTTACCAACAAAACACTCCCTTGCAAACTTTCCTTCACACATTTGCGCATCACCTGAAAGGACCGACCTGACATGGATCCATCCCTATCCCGCTTGATATCTGGCGTTCATGCCAAGCTGTACTGGTTTTGATGTTTATTCCATTGCAACAACTTTCAAGAGAGAATTAGCAAGCAAAGACCTGCGAAAAACCACTCTATTCCGACCGATCTCTTCATTATTAGTCACCAGGATTTCCTCCTAAATTTTAGGCCCTTTGCTGCATGTGACATCAAGTGCAACTATGAATGGTCTGTCTATAAGCGTGCTACGTATAAAAGGTGTAACAAAGTCATAGGCTCATTTCAAACTCTTAAAATATCCTATTTTATCAATATGTAAGCTGCTTTTGTACTATTTTAAATGATAAAATTTGGGCTCATTACCTTCAAATACAGCATGATTGCTTGCTTAGTGTTGAATCAAGCAAAGTCTTCGAGTTGTTTCAGATAGGAATTCATGTTTTATTCGTAACAGCAGACACATGGAGTTGGATAAAATCGCTGAACTATGACTGCGATTTCTTTTAGTGATTCAGATGGACCATAGAAAGATAGTCCTATCAGTGTTTGGAGCATTATCAACCTGATTCACAATAAATTCTCATTATTAGCCTAATTGTTGCCATCCTTTCACTGGCTTCAAGGAGTACCATAGGTCCTTAATCCACAACTTCCTCCAATTCATCCATCTTCCATTCCCATATCTCTATTTCTCCCTTGACTGATGGTGGCTTCGCAAGAACGATGAAATGCTCCTGAATAAAAGTTTCTCAAAAAAATTTAAGGTGAGAGAAGACAGTGCTTGGGGTAAGTGTGAGCTAGATGGTGAAAAAGTTAGCTATGTAGTTGTATTTCTATATGAACTTTTTCAGGCAAGGGTAGGGGGTCCCCTCTCAACAATTATGGCCTTTGGGACATCTTCGACTTTTTGGTTTCACATGCCATATGAAAGGCAGAACTTAGACCAGTGGCATTTCAAATATTCAATAGCAAAAACTTATCTTCTTATCTACAGGAACATGAGGACACAGGCCCCATTCCTCACCTTGTCTATGGAACTTGGGCAGCAGACAAGGAACTTTGCTTAGCATAGGGATTTGAGACAACAGCCTTTGTGTTCAATCAAAAAGACAGCAGCCTTTGTTGAAGAATGCGAGGCCCTCGAATGAAGCCTAAACTACTAGTGATGATGCTTAGCTTTGCTGTAAGTGTCTTGGAGTTAGAATAGGAACAAAACCAATAGGGTTTATCCATTTCATTAACTAACAAGCTTATGTAAATCTTCGTACTGTTGCATGTGGTCATATGCCAACTTGACCTATAATTTCCATTATTTACTTAGCCAAGCAATCATGTTCAGATAAATGCTGAGGGCATCTCACTTTCTGTTTGCCCACTTATAAAGAAAACATGAACCCTGCCATCATCTGGTGAACCTGATTTATTCTAAATGGACCAGTAGTGGGGTCGAATTATGTTGAATGACAAGAAAATTATGTTCTTTTAAGTACAATTTTACACTGCAAACACTCTCTCCACAAATTGATCCAAGGACAGTGGACCTAATTAATTTCCTATTGGAAGGTAAAGAACTTTATTTTCCATAGACCAGTTGAAGTTATGATGTTCCAATTGTTATCAGTCCTTATTTTGGATGGAAATGGCGGCGCTGTACTGCTGGATTTTTGTCAATATGGCTGTAAAATTTCCCTTATTGATCCCAACATCAGAAGACTACTGCCTGCTTGAACTTAAGCATGTTAATCCAACAATGATGCCTCCTAAGGGTCCACAAGATATAGTTGGAGGATGGTAATCTTAAGGCAGCAATTGCATGAGATATGAGCTTGGAATTCATTTGCAAGAGGGCGTTTTACATCTAAAGGATCTGATCTGAAACCAAGCCAAGGACCATTTTGGCCGAGTTGCTGAAAAGATCGATTAAATATCATTCGTGTGGTGGACTAGCTTAACAATTATCCTACTTAACTTTGTAGCATAGCCAGTGAAGATGCATCTGTCACATACATCATATGACCAAACCAACTTCTATATAAACATTATTAGTATATATAATGTTTGTGACTAAATTGGCTTCGGTCGCTCTTACATTTAAATTCCAAGGAGAACTTTCGCATATGAATAGTCCAAAGTGGGTGTCACCCTAACTTCTATGCTTTCATCCAAGTGCTGAAGTGAGTGGGCCCTCCAAGCATTCTCAGAAACTCCATTAAAGCTGTCCTATGATCTTTTGGTGGACAGCATATGCTTAGATGTCAGGTCCAATGCTTCAAGAACACCCCAAGCAGTTGCAAGAAATATGATTGACATGACCAAAAGGGGTGAGTTTCTGTTTGATATAATTTTGCCTCCAGCATTAGCATAAGTGGGTTTTGATGAAGCATTATAATTGGCATTGCAAGCACTTTTTTTAACATCATCTGTAACAACTCAGGATCTTACCCATAAAGGCTAGTCAACAATATTTTTTGGATTTTTTAATCCTATAATCTTCTCGGCGAATAACCGATATGAGACTAAACACACGCCCCCATGGGATCTTTTCGACAAATAACCAATGTGGGATTAAACACACGCCCGCATGAGTCCTCACATATTCTTCCTCATTCAAGTCCCGACATTCTCGTCATGCTAAAAGTTTAAATTCATTCAAATCTAATCACAAGTATTACGATCGGCCTCTGGTCAGATTGACCTCTATAAACTCGTGTTGCAGTATCCCCTAGTCTACATAGGCTATGGGCCAAGTTCGCTTTGATACCATTTGTAACAACTCAGGAGCTTATCCAAAAGGGCTAGCCGAAGGTTTTTTTTGGATTCCTTCGTTTTGTACAAATACCCAAAATCTCCTCGACGAATAACCGATATGGGACTAAACACATGCCCCATTTTGGATGAGATCTTGGGTTGTTATACAATCCTCCATTCCACTTAACATCCCCTCTCCATTACCTTAATATGTATACATACAATTACTCACAAGGAAGAAGAAATATTATACCATCAGGACACGCTCAAGCATCTGATTCAAAGACTAACTGAAATTTACAACATCTGTTTGAGCTATTAAGAAAAAAATATTTTTTCTTTTCGTTTGCTTCAATAAATCAACCAATGTGTTTTTTTTTTTTTTTTGATGATAAGGGCAGCAATATGCCACCCAATAAATCAACCAATGATTGCCAACGAGTGTTAGCTTATTCGGATATCGCATCTCCCTCAAGCCCTTGGAGGAGATCCGGTGTTTAAATCCTGGACACTACTAAAAAAGAAAAGAAATGAAATGAAATGAATAAAAAAGACAGCCGAAAATGCTGAGGATAAACATATTTTTCTTTGTATAGTTCTATGTTTTTTCTAGATTAATGATGCATGGCTGCTTGTTTTATTAAAGATGACTCAACATGTGATGTTTCAAATCACTATTCTTTTCTTTTTTTTTGAAGCAAAACCATAAATTTAATGTTGCGTCGGTTTTTAATTTTTTATTCTTATATATTCTTATATCTCACATTTATCTTCCATGCCGTTTATTTCTCGTATCTTTCTTTCGTACTTATTTTTCATATCTCTCTCTTCTCTGCAATCCTTCCTGACCTCTGATGAATTGTCACCGTTCTCCACTTGACAACCCAAGGGTAGACAGCAGGCTTCAGGGGAAGCCAATTAAGTACATAGAAGTAGTTCTTTCCTCAAGAAGTTGTTAAGAGGACAACAAAAAGAGGGAATTTACTTGAATGATAAACTAAATTATAAGTGTAAAAGTTGTTCTTGCTTTCATACTAAAGTGTTGAATGTATTCCTTCATATAAAATTGATCTCTCCCAGACTCCCTTGATTGATCTTCTTTCGTGATGTCGTCCATTGGACCGCGCCCCACTCAGCTCTCGAAGCACTCCAAACTCTTTCGTTCGTCAGTCTGTACAGATCTCAAAGTGATATTTATGTAATCTATCGGTGGATTCGTGCAAAGAAAGGTGAATCATGCTTTCCGCCAGTGATACAACCCCTACCCCCAAATGAATGAACACCATTATGCTTTTTACCTGCCACCCACATTATGAAGAGCATGTTAAATTCTCTTGATATGAGGAGCAGCCGCACAAGCTTCAGTGGGTGTTGTTTAATGGCAAGCACCTTATACCTTCCTTTGCATCCTAACACCTTTTTAATTAAAACATTGGCTCAGACTGTTCAGTGTTACTATTCATATCCCACTTTTCGCAATTCGATTGGTCCTTCCATCCACAGTGCAATTTGTTGCCACAAAGGCGACGATGCTGTGAGCATCATGAGACGATGGAAAAGAAGAAAAGAGAAAAGTCGTCTAGAACAATGTCAACATGATGTTTTCTAATCTAGCTATTTTCAAGCTCGTATCCCCTCAAATGCTCTTCTTAAAATGTCAGAGGATAAAGTATGACTAAAGTTCTACCAGACATGGTATCGGACATGCTCCCATGGCAAATGAATGAGAGAAAGAGAGAAAGAGAGAGAATTTAGTCAAAGGATATTGTGGTATGGGATAACATGACCAACTTTGTTGCTCCTTCTACTCAAGTGGGCAGCTTTGTTCTCCCTTCATTCCCCACAAGATGCTGTTGATGTCGATGTGGGAATCCAGGAAGGGCCATGAGTCAATAGGGAAAGAGTTTGATGCATGGGAATCCAATTCTGAGAGAATGGGATTCTGCCACCAAGCTCACAAAGCGTTGACCTTGACAAATATCCCGGAGTGGAACCTTTTCTGCTCGCCATCTTTTCTCTAGTCATAAGGCAGACAATAGATTCTTGGTCCATGAAAGGATTTCATTCAAATTTCTAATGAGGACGACATGTGTTTCTTTACTCCAGAGTAAAGATAGCATCCAAGGCCTTTTGTGGTATGGGTAATATCCAAGCCTTCCTTCCAAAATCTCTCCTTCTCTTACCCTATAGAACTCTTTCTCCTCTATGAGTGTGTCTATGTATAAATCTCCTGCAACATCTCCCCACCTCTGAACGCCGGAAAGATAGTGATGAAGGTGAAGGGAAAGCTTTGGGAAGCTCTCGGCTCACTCAAAGACTATTACACCAATAATAGAGCTATGATCTCCAATCAAAAGATCCTATCCGACATAGAGGCTGCCATCATTCGTTGCACCAGCCACCATGACGTGCCCATCGATGAGAAGTATGTGCATGAAATTCTCTTCATAGTCTCAAATGCTCCTGGGTCGATCACCTTCCTTGCTAGAAGGATGTCGACGAAGATTGAGACCACGCGAGACCCAGTGGTAGCTCTCAAGACCCTTGTCCTACTCCATCGTCTCCTTCGTGGGGGTGACCGCTACTTTGAGCAGGATCTACGCAACTTGTGGTATTCCAGAGACCTCCGTCTGGATTTATCATGGTGTGCAGGAGCTCCAGATGGTTCCCACACTTTTCTCCTCGACTACTCGTTGTTCCTTGAAGAAAGATTGGGATGGATCATAAACCAAGCTGGTATGCTGGAGCCAATTAGGCCATCGCGCTCCAACTTCCAATCTTATGAAGAGGAGGCAGATGAATTGGTCTTGCATAGATTGTTGAAAGGCCAATTGTTTCTCGACCGGGTCATGGCTTGTTTGCGGGTTCACAATTCACGTATGAACTGTACGACACAATCAGCTCTCAACATAATCCTGAGAGAGAGCTTCCGAGTCTATGAAAGCTTCTGTGAAGGGGTAGAAACTGTGCTGAGTTCCTTCTTTGATCTTAAGAAATCCATGAGAGTCTTAGCTCTTGACATCCTTAAAAAAGCATGCAGCCAAACCCCCCAACTTCATGAATTCTATGATAACTGCAAGAGAAGCATAGTGGGCAAGAACTTGGACTACCCTTTTGTTCGAATTATAACAGCTGCACAGATTTCATCGATGGAAGAGTTCTTGCCCACTGAGCACAATAAAACAGCTTCGGTTGCCTCTGAGGATACCAAGTTGACGAGAAGGATCAGAGAAGGGGAGAGTATGGTACAAGAAGCCAAAGTGGAAGAGATGAACGAAGCCTCAAGTACTTTATTTTCTAAGAAACTGGAGACAAAGATAAGCACTGTGTGGGTTGAATTCGATGAAGAAGACTCACAAACTTCTACCTTCTTTCTCCCAGGGCTTGACGATCGGTTAGCAGGGGTTGCTGACGATTTGCTAACCGAAGGGGAGAGTTCGACAACAGGGCAAGCCATGCATTTACTATAACCTAATCGATTCTTCCCCTGCGGTTCAAATGGGGTTTTCTGTTTGAGGAGTGGGAGATTAGGTTAATGGCTACCTAAGAATGGTTTCCTGTTTCTCTTTGGCTTGTTTAGTTTACAGGCTATGGTGTCTTCCAAAGGTAAATCTGGTTTTTGTTTAACTGATATTGTTACTGTCGATGTTATTTATATTCTTTTTAACATAGTAGAGGAAACAAAATGATGTTTATAGACTCTAGTTTTGTGTCTCTACTCTCAGTTTGGATTGCTGGTGCCTGGTGAGTACAATTTGTTTCTCAACCTGTCTGTAATTTGCGAGGCTTTGATTAATGAAAACACTTGAAAGTTGGCTGATGGCCTAGTAATCTAGTAACTGATTAACTGCTTCATATGATGACAACAATATAAACAAGGAGTAGTACAGTTTGACTAGGATAAAAGTCGCAACAATGATGCGAAGTGAGTGCTGAAGATTTTATGTTATGCTGTCCGTATCAACATCAACTGGAAAAATTTCCACCGTAACTGCTAGAAACCTTTCTTCAAACGAGCACTGTATTAATAAGCCAGGCTGTTATGAGGAGCCTAATCTGCCTTCATCCGTGCATGGTCAACTCTTTTTTTGCTTTAAATGACCAGAATTATGCATTGCTCTCAGCTTCTTATTCGAGTTTTTCATTGACACTTCTTCCATGATCACTGATTCTCTCATCTGTTTTCATTATATCCGACATGCTCTTTTGTTGCATTCCATTCTTTATTGGCTTCTTTCTGAGTTTATTTATGTATTGACTCTAACTATCACTTCTAGTCCTTCAATTCTCTACTCTGCTTTCCTAACTTCTACATATACCATACATTTCGCCTTTATTTCCATGTGGTGCATACATCTATAAATTTATCATCTCATTTTTTCCTCCTTTGGTGATGGCATCTTTTTTGCACCTTATACCATCTCATTATTGGCATTGGACTGTTACCATAGAGAAGCTCCTCTACCTGCTAGATCTCTGTATTGCGAACTCAACTTCTTTCAGTAAGAAATTTTAATTTAGAGGACGTTGACACTAAGGTCCTAAGCTTCTATTGTTTGAAGGCAGTTGTCAGGGTCAATATTCCTTTATTAGATTGCACATCGAAGACAGCCTGGATGTTAGAGGCCAGAGTCAGTGACACCGGGAAGAAGCTCAAATCCTCTCTAGTTATTTATGAACGGAATCCCACCTTGTACTGAAAGCAGATGGGAAGAGCTCCATCTGAAAAGCCTGAGCCTCTCCAGTTATTTATGGACAGAATCCCACCTGAACCATCTTTAAGCTTCCATCACGCATCTGTCAATTAGCAGATCGTTCAGCCCCTTCGCCAAGATCTCATTTCATCTGGTGGTACAAATTGAGGAAAGGAGAGAGCCTAGTATGTGCAAGCCATCATTTTAATTCTAAGGGCCTAAAACCATGCTTGAATTCAACCAGACTTCTTAGACAAGTAAGGATAGTTCCAGATCTCTTCTGATGGTGATTTGAGATGCTACCAGCATGAAACTCCTAATGATTGGCAAATCCAGAGGTATGTAGTTATCTCTAAATCATTGTGGTGGGCAGAGACTATCCATCAAAGCAATTAAATTGTTCTTGGTGGTCAGTCAGGTACAGATGATAGAAATAGATGTGGGGGAGTGAGGACAGATGACACCCCAACAGTGAAGCTTTGTCCAACCATGTGGCAGTGCTATGCCATGTGAGGCCATGTTCTATGCTTTATGAGGACCATGAGGATTGGGCCCCTTCATATGTACATATAAAATTTGATTCCACAATACCCAAGAATTATATAATTTTTTTTTTCCCACTCCATAGATTTCCTTTTCTGTTAAACCTTCCACCCAATAGATCTCAAAAGCTAATAAAGCCTCGGCCTTTTCAGGTTTGAATTTCCTGTTGGTAATTGACAAAGTAGAAATAAGGTAATGTTTAACTTGTTTAATAAAATGATCAGATTCGTGTCTGAATTTTTGACCCGTTTGATAGGAGACCTTCCTATCTGACTTTATTAGCAATACAAGGCCCAACCTTTATAATCTTGTCAATCAAAAAAAACTTTGTGCAGTACTATCTTTGATAACAACCACCAGAGCATTCATGGCAAATTGGAAAGTAGAGTTCGAGAATTCATTAGAATGTAAGGGAGCACAGGAAGCTGGCATGATGTTGCAGAGATTCTTATAATTCCTTGCAAACAAATACAGGTGAACTGAATATTGAACTGGGAACCAAGGTAAAATGTAAGTAATCTGCATCTGGAGGGCATATTCAATAAGACATTATGCACTTTAAGGTTAAATCCCAAGCTTGCATGATGGGAAGAAACCGCTTGATTATAACATAATACGGAGGTCAAAATATGATTATATAAAAGATATGTTTATCCCTAGTTAACCTAGTTTTCAAGGTTCTCATTATTTTGATGAATGCCATACAGCTTATTTCTACCTCCATCTATAAAGCAGCAGCAGCAGCAGAAGAAACAACTTCAATCAATTTGAAGAAAGAACCTTTTCACCTTCCATGCAAATTCAATAGATTGTTAATCATCCAGGAGCTATAATTTCATTGGAAGCTAACCAATTTACTAAAGGTGAAGGTAAAGCTCAGGGAACCAACAGCGGTATAATCAAAGTGAACACTTTTCCTGCATATAAAGATGGTGTAATGCTTTTGAGAGCATCTGGCTCTAAATACTTTCTAAAGCAAATCAATTAAAAATATAACAAAATAAAAATCAACACCTTTAATTATGATATGTAATAAATAAAATAATAAAAAAACCATAAATTTTTGAAACCTTTTACTCATACATTTAATTAAAATAAAATTCAATAATTTAAATGGTATAATATCATTTTTTTAATTTAATCTGCAACTCAGAAACATCCAAATTAGCCAAATTTTAATCCTCTAACATATTTAGATCAAGGTCCATTATCTGAAAAGGTAAATTAAATACTTTAGCACACCACTTATATTTCCATTGTTCATTTTTTGCCGACTAAATGTGTAGGCAAGAGGGTTCCAAAATAAACAATATTTTGTTCCCAAGTATTTTACACATTGTAGACCATATGACCATTGGTGTTGGATTTCATTTTGCAAGGCCCTTTATTAATTTCCACTTTTTAGAACCAAACGATCTCGGAACATTCTCTCTCTCTCTCTCTCTCTCTCTCTCTCTCTCTCTCTCTCGCTCGCTCAATACACTTTTGGCAAATGAGAAAATTATATGCTCAAAATTCCAATCTGTCACAGTTGCATATGGATGCCATTATTCAAGTATTCAAGATGTACAATACATACATGCATGTCCTTAATAACATTAGTTTGCAATTAATTCAGTAACAAGATTGCTTTTCACAGTTTCATGTCATTTTGAATGTCTGGCACAAGGCTTGCGACAGGAAAAGCCTCAGAATTTGTGTAAATGCCAATAAAAACTAATACGTTACTCCAAATGAACATTAGTAGATTTAGAAGGCAATAAAACAGCACTGAAATTCACCCTCAAAAGCTCTTCAAAAAGAAATTCACCCACATTGAACTTGCTTATAAAGAAAAAGATAAGTTGCAATACCTGGAAGTGAATAATCATCCTTGATAAAGAGAAGAAAAGGAACATCAATCTATGAGATACTCAACTAGTTTAAAGAATCATATTTGAGATACCAGAGACCAAAGTACCAGAGTGTCAGTTGTGCAAACACTATAGACTGCGCAACTCAGAGGCTGTCCAAGCACATTGACTGAGATGTATCCCTTGAAACTCTTGATAACTGATGGTTTTCCTTCCAAATAGCATGCAACAGAACTTCAGACCATTGATCAAATAGCCAAGAAACAAATCACAGGTCCTGAAGTAGTAGAAAAGGTCTGCCAAAGGAAGCACTCTATTAGATAAGCTACAAACGTTTGCTCATAAAATGAAAATTTCCCATTACAGTCTGTTAACAGTAAATAGACACCAATAATCAAGCTAAGAAAGAAATCACAGGTCCTGAAGCAGTAGAAAATGTCTGCCAAAAGGACACACTCTAGTAGACTAGCTAAGAAATGTTTGATCATAAACAGAAAATTACCCATTGCAGTAATGTTAACATTAAATAGACACCAATAATCAACAAGGATATGTCCAATATGACTACATTTAGTCTAAACTGAGATCAAGACTCCAGCACGCAGGTTTGTTCACTGCTGCATCCAAAATGGTTCTCCCCCTCGTATTTCTGACGCCCCTATCTCAAAAACATCAACCACAAGCTTTCAAGTTCCATCATGCTCTGGCTCTCTTGTTGCTGCAAGCAGGGCATTTGTACTGCTTGATGTGCTCAGCCCTGGCAGGAGTGATCCTGACACACTTACCGTGGAACCATCTCTCGCAAATGTCACAGCAAATCCAGAATTCATCATTGGCGTAGTTGTCCCCGCATGCACCACACAGAGTATTTCCATGCTCTTCTTCATCCTCATCTTCTCCTTCGCTCTCTTCTTCGTCTTTCGGGGGAGGCATCTTTGAGGCCTTTATATGAGGCTCAGACGGACGTGATGGCTGAAAGCAGGATAAAGAACAAAGATGCCAAAAAGGAGGAAAAATAAATTGAGATTGTTTTGACAAATTGACGACAGTGGTGCAAGACATTCATATTCACCTTTGAGCCAGACTTGTTGCTCTTGCTGCTGCTGTTGGTGGTTTTCTCTTTTGACTGCTTTTTGGCCGTTCCTGTCACAACCTCGTATATGGTAGGGAGACCATTCATCATATGGAAGAGTCGCTTCCTGTAATTTCAGTGCCATAAGAAAATTATCAAGCACCAGCAATTTCCATCATAATTTGAAGTTGCACCGTTTAAAATAGATGTATCATTTTTTAAAAAATAATGCTCTGAAACTAAAAGAGAGCATCATATGCAGCTGAGCATAATAGGGCTTCCTTCAGCAGAAAATACAAAGTATGCATGGTACTTTCTATGAAAGATCAAAATCTGCAATCAGCAGTCCCTTGTGAGCCCAATTCCATAAGCTCATGAATAGAGTCAGACTTGAGAAGAAGTAACCCCTAGAGTGATGTGAAGTATGGGCAGAAGGACTTTGTTCAGAGGTCGGTGCAAGGTAAAATCCAACACCTGCACAGAGATTTCTGCACACGTGTCTCAAAGATAGCTTTGTTGTTCAGCAATCTATATACTATAAACCACCAATATCACGTGCAAGTCATAACAGAGAACTCCAGCAGTTTGTATACTGCGAAGCAATATTATTTGATGCAACAGTTCAAACAGAGTTTCATCAGTCTGCCCTGATGATAATAAATAGAATGCACCAAAACATGACCATAATAGGGTATAATGAATAGATGACACAAGCGAAGACCAGGAAACCGTAACTGCTATTCGCCAACATAAAAATCATTGTTGGAAGCTGAAGACTGTTCAAAAGAACAGAAGAACACAAAGGTGGAAGGACTTTATCAAGATTTAAAAGGTTTAATCTGATAGCACAACAGTGGTTTTATGCCATAATAGGAAGCAACAATAGGAAGTGGGCCAGGTGGCATGATAAGGATGTCAGGATTAGAAAATACAAGGTCACCAAACATACCACAAACTAGACATTATTATTAATTGGATGGTGAAGAAAAATTTCTATCAAACTCCAACTGGAGACAATCTATAATCCACTTTTGGAAGGAAAATGAAAATCACTAAATGGAAAGTTTGATTTGATTTTCCAGAAGTGTGAGCACATAGCAATTGAGAATGATGGTAGGTAAAGAACCAGTTGGGAAATAGAAGAAAAGGGCGCCAGCTGTCAGAGCAGACACCTCTATAATAAATCTGATAGATGCAAGAGTCCAGGAGACAAGAACCTTATTCAGACAATGAATGTTGGACCTAGACAGATGGAACAGTAAAGAGTTTTTTATCCAAAACATTTTTGACTCATTCAACTAACCCAGGCTTGTGCTTGAAGTCCAAAGTGGTGCAAATTCAGTGGTTCTTGAAATGAAATTGAAGGATTATAGGGATTCTAGGGCATTCAGAACTTTCAGTTAATGATGATAAACAGAACGGATAAGGTTTTAGTGGCTTGCTGTTCTGCAGCATCAATAAGATAGTATAATTAATAGACACAAGATTCTGATAGATAAACAAATTAATAGCCCAGGTTCTAATGTACATCACATAGTAATCCTTCAAGGTTCCTGTGCTTAGACAACACTTTCAAACATTGCACTGTAGCATTGTACATTTAAACAATATCAGAAACATTTTACCCCAAAAAAAAAAATATCAGAAAGAGAGAGCAAAACAAAGCAGTTGCCTCCTTAACCCTCCTTTTCCTGTTCCTTTCCTCATTTTTCAGGATGGGTGGAATTAAGTCCTAAAGATATGATGTTCTAAAGAATGAAGCAAATCTAGAATCACCTCTTCCTTCTCCTCTAGGTATACTAACAATAACTAAGGCACTTAAATCCTCCATCCTTTCAAGTAGCTCTGCAAAAAAAGTAACAAGAAATCCTCACTCAAATTACTAAAAGTCCTTCCAAGTTTTGGTCCTATAAGCAAAACTCATCTTCAAAAATGACCAATTCCAGGTCATGCTTCAGCTGCCTTCTTCACTCTAGAAAGGAGCTCTTTGAGAAGTCTCCCATATCCTTCTCAAGTTGTTCCACTTTATTACTTTGCCTCTCATTTACAATCTCCTAAAATATTTTATGGTGGACACAAATAAATATATTCAAAAGCAGAGAGTAGAGGATACAAAACCACTGGTTTTTGTGGAAAAGAATCAGCAATAATGTTAATAGAGTAAGATTGAAGAGGTTTAATTAATCCAAAGGTCAACAAAAAGTATCATAGTGGAATCAAGATTCAATTTGAGAGAACCAGCAGTGTAGTTAAACAAAGAAAGGTTCATCAAAGGGCTTGGTATTTTCACGAGAAAATGACAATAAAAAGCTAAGAACAGCAGATTTTTTACTCCTTGAGAACGGAAACTATGTAGATAGAAATGTGAATCATTGAGTAAACAATTAGAAAACCTATCAGAAAGACCTTCAATAGTTCAGTGGAGAGGAAGAATTGGTGATATGGAGAAATTCTACAAGGGGATTTGGCATCCATTGGAGTAAAATGGGTTTCTATAACGTACCATAAGCACAACGGAAGGTGGGACCTAAAAAGTCATCTAAGAAGCCAGTTTCACAATCATCTCTCTTAAAAGTCATGCGAACTTCCATCTGGCAGAAAAATACAGGAATATATGCATGTACACACACATGTAAAACAATTTCACAATCATGTCTTAAAAGTCATGTGAACTTCATCAGGCAGAAAAATACACATGCACAAATATATGCACATATGTACGCATTTATACATGTAAGTACATATGTATGTACTTACATATGTATGAATGTATGTGCATACGTACGCATTTATATATGAATGTATACAGGGGACACGTATAGAATCCTTATATAACTAATTTGTTTCCCAAAAGAATAGCAAATTTTTGTATTGAAAGTGACGATTTGAAGTTCGAGGACACCCAAACTTTACAATCCTGGCAACCAGGAGGTTCGTCGGTAGGTTCGAGTGTTTACTACCTAGAGTTTAGGAAACATCAAATCAACCATTTGGAGGTTGTAACAGCTCCTTAGCCAAATATTGAAACATAGAAGTTACTCAAATGTTCTATATTACCAAAATGTTGGCTGTATGCAAGATCATAAAAATACAAGACAGGCCATTGGAGGGCAGACATATAGCTTGCATGTTAGATTTCTCATCAGACTAAGGAAGGCACGCAATGTATGAAGATAAATTTTACATAAGCAAAGCATTGCCATGACCTGTCAGTCAAGAATTTGTCATGAGCACTGCATCCTCCCACAATCACACCAAGGGTTTTTAAAAAAATTAATTAATAATGCTTTTAGTTCGCATATCACAAGTTCTTTCACACCAAGTACCAAATCATTTCACTGTATGTACAATCACATATGCACCATAAAATATACAATCCTTTACAGCTCCAAAAAATCTACAAACACATTACAAATCAAAGACTGTATCAGCACATCACATCGTCGACCAGATTCATTGACCATGATTTATTATAGACTCGGCATCATCCCTAACTTTGATAGATTGAATCAGGAAAACTAATTTACTTTGCAAAATCCAACCTCATGCCCCCTGAAACACCTGAAACACTCTAAACCTCTCTCCTCAACATTTCTAATGTAAACCACAACAACTATGTCTCCTTTCTCAGGAAAAAAAAAGAAGTCTCTTCTTACCAAAGCTAATGCATCCATCACATAAGCTTTCACTGGAACTGTGTTCATCCAAGCCTAAATTTGCATCAGCCCAATATCAAGTTGTATCCCAGTCCACTGGAAAAAAAGTCGTGTCACAAAACTTCTGCTAGTATGTGAGATTTGATATCTCTCTTATTCAACTATTTTTCATCCACATCGCTTATATTCCTCAGATCCCAACAATCTAAACTTCCTCAATTTTTGTTAGGGTGCATTGTATCTAGTGCCCTAGTGCCAAAGCTCAAAGCAGCCACATCACCCATTTTCAAAAAAGCCTGTCCAAATCAATTATAGTTGCAGCATCAAAGCAGTTATACTGGAATTGTCAGTCAGCAAGCTACCATCACTTGGTTGAATTCCTTGGCAATCATATTTCTAATAATGTTCTACGGACATTCAAATAACTGAAACTCTCGAGCATATAAAATGGAAACTCTTGAGCATCCATCAATCTCGGTTGTACGTTCCATGGTTTCCTCAAGTGATAAGCATGTGACGAAGAAAATTTCTCTCTTTAATTTCTTTCTCAGAGTACCCACATAACGTGATCAAATATCTTTTTCTTAAAGAGTCCAAATATGGAAGGCTAATTGATATTCTTAATATATATATATATATATATATATATATATATATATATATATATATATATATATAGTCACTACAAAGTACGAACATCTCCCAAATCCCCATATGGGTCAGAAAGAAGTCAAATCTCAGAAGCCTCTCTCTCATCCTCTTATAAAAATCTGTATTTCCAAAATAAATAAAAGAATTTTGATCACAGCTGTCAACGTGTATTGCACATGTCGCAATTTATTATCCTAAACACAAGCCATTGTGCATCTTAATCAACCATCCGACAAAAGAATGGTTAATTCATAGAGATCACATGGTATGAAAAATTTTAAACAACTCAACTCAACTCAACTAAGCCTTAATCCCAAACTAATTAAGGTCGGCTAAGGGAATCCTTTTCCTTCATTCCACTTTGTTTAGGGCCACATTTTTGAAAGATGTAAAAATATCAAACCTTTCCTTGCTACTTCATCCAATGTGATTGCCGTCTACTAGACACCTCTTTCCTTCTACAATTATTAGATCACTCTTTCATACCAGTACATCACTAGGCCTAAGTTGTACGTTTCCAAAACTTATAAGCTGTCCTCTCAATTTGTCCTCAATTGGTGCTACATCTATCTTTTTATGAATGACCTCACTTCTTATTTTATCTTTTTTTTTGTATTACCACATGAAAGATTTTAAACAGGGGCAATCTTATCCATTTAATTACAAATGTCAATTGCATGATGATTTGATCATTTGATTGATACATGTACTTCTATCCAATAATCACTACACAAGTTTTCAAGAGTCTAAACTCTAAAGAGCAGACCACATTTCATAAAGTAGCCAATCAACAGGAGTTTTCAAGTGATTACATGACTCTTTTATTCAGCATGAGACCATGGATTTTGAGTTATTTGTAGGACTCCAAGTTTGAGCACGTACAGTGCCAAAAAGTTCATTTCAGTTACAAGTTGGTTAAGTCCCAGAATCATTTTGATCAATTACAAAGTGGTTTAAGTGTCAGGGAATCTAAACTGTTACCAAAAAATACTCTCTATAACAGAGAACCTATTAAGTTGAAGGATTACTAGAGGTCACCAAGCAATCAGGCTTTCTTCTTTTTGTTCTTCAAAAAAATAAGGGTACCTACTTATTATAGGATTCCGACCAGATGGTGTTATACAGGCCTACATATATAAGGTCATCCTTGTAAATCATACGAAACAACCGATTCTGCAAACAGATTTCACAAGAGTTTCCTCCCTTCTGAATAAGGTGAAGTTTTATTCCTCTCTTGGTGATGGCTCCATAAGAGCCATCGGGTGGATGAATTTCAAGATATGGCAAAGTAAAAATTACTCAGATAAAAGCACAGAACGAAAAGTGCCTACTTTAAGATCCCGAAAAATCTAAAAGAAATCATAACTCAAGTATTCAGAAATAGTGAAGTCTAAGCCCATTAAATTAACTAACAGAAAAGATAACCCCACATCCATTATAAATTAAATGCACTTTTACTTTATATAGAATAGCAAGAAGAGAAAAAATTAGCGAGTCAATCTAAATTGTCCAAGCATAAAGAATATGTTTAAAACATAATAAGTATACAAATCTAGAACATGCCACACTACATATAATGTCAAAGCAAGACCTTATAGAAAATGACAAAAGAAGGTACAACAAACTTGGTATATTGACATTTAATTAAAAGATACGTGTATGAGGTCATATACTATGGAGCTGGCTTAGGTCATGCTCTGGGAAACAATGAATCGACACAACACTTATATCAGGTGCGTGGATGATTGAAATTTGAAAGAAATGTGTCCATAATATGTAACAATATAATAGCTACATGAGACTTATAATAAAAAGCATATTAACTTGATCGATAACACTTGAGAATGGAGGCATAATAGTATTGCAATTATCCTACAAGAACATGGAGTCTGTCACATATAAGGACTTTCTTTTTCACAAAGAACACCATATATTCAAATCATAAAACCTATCAATTTAGAATATGTGAAAGTGACGCTGGGGAGGTGTTGAACTTGCGCTAAAAACTTGAAATAGGAAGGGTAAGTCACTAGAAGCAATTGATTGTGGCGAGGTAGAACTTAGCAACAAGTTCAAATGCTTTTGCTCCACTGGGAACATCAGATAGCTTTATGATAGATCCTTCTTCCTCATCACTAGCATCCAGATGTGCGCAATGTTCTGCAGCTGCTTGAAGCATCAGCAGTGCATAGGGAACATATTTCTCAAAATGCTCACCGATTCCAACGGCAATATCACCAAAGCATGAGAATATAGAGGGTTTGACAAACTGATGGAGCATAGAATTAGAGAATTCTTTCAGAAGTTGACTCCTGATACCATCACAAAAAGGAAGACCCTTTTCATCCAAGGTATGGCAAATGTCACCAACCACACCAACTAAGATAGAGCAGACTTGATAATCCTCTATAAATTGATCTATATCAGCCAGTTGGTTTGATGGTGATGTTAAAATTCTAGCGCCATCCAAATTGAACACCATCAAAGGCATAGATGAGCCGGCACTATGTTGCAATGATGGCATTGAAATCACATCTCCAGGAGCATGTGTGGACAGAAATGAGTGTGCCAGACTTGGAGAGGGGCCTGAGGTGTTTGCAGTTGTTAAACTGTTGACTAGACCATGGATGATATTGACATTCTCCTTGTGTTAAACTGTTGACTAGACCATGGATGATATTGACATTCTCCTTGTGTACATGTGCTAGCAGTGGGCCACGGTAGTGTAACATGAATAATCTCTTTTATTAAAGTGCCTCTTGCATTGTCATCATTCCCTTTATTTCCCGTTCAATTAGTTCTTCAGTGATCCCTAATTCCGATAGGCCATAAACTTTAGGATCAAATTTACTAACTATTGGAAGTTCCTGGCCATGTGAAGTGCACTTGGTGTGGAAGATGATGTGACATAACCAGTTTGCATCATCAGCTATCATGGTCGCATTCAAGTTGCAATCGACCACCAAAGCTTCACCTTGATCAGCATGCACAAGCTCTTCCTTGCTCAGGCCTTCCTCATCCCACTTGCCTAGTTAATCTTCTTGTTCTTTTTTCTTCTTCGCAAGCTTCTTCCTCTACCAAAGATATGATCTTGCAGTTTGGGCAATCAGCTGCACTTTAACCTTGACACTTGAAGCACTTGTGGGGGTTGGTATAATTAGGATTGCTAAGGATGCCCTTGTCCTTCTTATGAGATGGTTCGGAGGCGCTGGCTTTGAAGGATGCCGCCGTCGACATGAAACTCTCCCAATTGGATGCTCTATCTCTATACTTCAGAAAACGTGAATTACTTGTTTCCGACTTTTGTTGCAATCATATCACGTCATTCAACGTCCAATAGGGTTGGAGTTGCACAACTTGCTCAATTTTAGGCTTCAGTCCACCAAGATATCATGCCATAGGTTGCTCTTTGGGTTTTTTTTATGTCGCATGTCATGAGAAGTTAGTCTAATTCCATTGTATACACTTCTACGGCCATGTTGCACTGGCTAAGATTGTGAAGCTTAAGAAATTTATTCTAGCAATAATCTTCAAGTAGGAATTTATGTTTGAGTTCATAACGCATCTTATCCCATGTTCGGATCTTACCACATCCTTCATGCTCATGTCGTTGCTTGAGATTTTCTCACCAAATTGATGCTTACTTCTTAAGCTTGATGGCAACGCTTCACACGTCGATTGTCGAAAACTTTGTTAAGCTCGTAAATTCATTGAATGGTGTACAACCAATCAACGAACTCGTCATATTGTAGGCATCCTTCAATGTCCGAGATATCTATTTTGATGCCAAAGTAATGATGGTTACGATGTGGTCTTCGTTCATATTGGTGATGGGTATCTTCTTTGCTCGATGAAGATGCTTTTCTGTTGTACAATGGATTAAAATCTTCCACTTCTTCATTGGAGCGCTCGCTTTCATCATCAAATAGCTCTGTTAAAGTCATGATTGAAACCCTGAAGATGATGGCATTCATGTTATCTTGTTGTTGTCGAAATCGTTGATTTTCTTCTTAAAGTTGTTCGAGTTGGTGGCACAATTCAACTAATTCGATGTCTCACAGATCTCATATGCATTCAACATGTTCTTCGACGTTGCGGCAGCAAGGAGGTATCTTGAAACCGTGCTCTGATACCAATTGCCTCTCCCATCAACAACTTAATCAAAGTTATCCTATTTAGTTCTTGATTCTAAATTCCACTCCATCTTTTTAAACGATACGCAAGCCTTGGAGCATCAGAATATTTATCCAGAATGTGCTAATAAATATACACTAAAGCCTCATAAACAACCCAAAATTAAAATGAGACGTTTTTACACTTATGAGAGTCCATGCTATGTAATAGCAAAACTTAAAGATACGGCCAAACAGGCTCGAAACAAACAATTCTTAAAACAATTGATCACTAAACCTTCCTCTAACAAAACCAATCTTAGTTCCTTAAGCAAACTTCAGGTGTCAACTAATAAAAGAAACAAATGGCACCTCCCTTGACTCAAAAATCAACTTCTAATCGCTACTCAAGAAGAAACCTTTGATATTCAAATTTTAAGACTTCCACCATGAGCCCCTCTTTGGTACATACTAGGGCTGTGTTGCATCAGTTCAGTGATTCATAATATGTTGATCAACTAACCAAATATATTACTGCTCGAATAAGAATGCAACCTCGCACAATGTTACGAAACTTTACCAAGTACAGAAAAAAGAAGACAGCTACAGATTATCAATTTTCAAAAGCAGCATACCGCATATGAATAACATCAATGCAATCAAAAACTAGATATGGGCATCTATAACCAACCGCATATTCAAATCATGACAATCAAGAATTCCCAAAGAGAACACATGAAGAAATGCTTCAATTTCTACTTAAAATCTGTAAGAAACATTAATTATGGCGTCTAGGCTGCTAAAATGTTCATCCTCCTTTTATCTTCAATAACATTTCATTTTCTCACACCAAATAATCAATTAAATCTTTATATCAAATTAAATATGAAACTACCTTATACTTGGTAGTCATATTTTTTTCACTCAATGAATAATGTATATCCTTCATCCAAAAAAAGGATTCTCATCGACAGGTAGCAAAATGTCGAGCTTCCAAAGTGCAACAAATACTATAGCTGCACAGGATGAATGCAGTGCAATTTTCATAGCAATACATGCATATATAAGCAACTCCATCAAACATGACAATCATTTAATCAAGATCGACTACATCCAAAGAATAAGGATGAAGAGATGCAAATATATAATTCTATACGCCAAAACATAAAAAACATGAACATCTTAACAAAGAAACAAGAACACTAGGGAATATGATGAAACTTCTTAGTCATTCTGAAACATCTAGGACTTTTGAATCGGTTCAATTTACTGCATCCACAAAACATGAAACTTGAAACAAGAGTACTACGTTTAGCTACTAAAATTCTCCATTGAATGTATCCTAGAACTAAAAAAATCAACCCGCTTCGCGCTTTTTCTGCAAATCATTGATGCATAATGTAGCAAAAGCCAAAAGTAAATATGCTTTCAAAGTAGCTACTATCTCCAAATGTCAACAACAAACAATCAAAACAGGTACAAGAAAAAGATACGAAAAGAAAATGACTACCTGGCTTCTTTATCAAACCCAAAACGTGCACCAAAATAGAAGGCAACAGCCAATAACCACGCATCACTGTGGACTGCAACAAGTGACAACCAATCCTTCTCATCCATTCCATCTCGAGCAAAATTAATTCCTAATGCTGGTTCCGGAAGTTCAGGAGGAACTTCCTCAGCAGGCAAGGTTACTTCCCATGTTTCATTTGGAAGACCATATAAGCATAAATTCTCCTTGTCTGTACATGCAACAGCATCACCGCATTACTATGAAATATTCAACCCAGATTATTATCCATGAAGCCAACAGATAAGCTGTTCAACAATTTATTTGACAGCCCTTTTCTTTTACTGTATGACTATAACAACATCCCACCCCCCCCCCCCCCACCCCACACCACCCCCCGGCGCATGCACGGAAAAAAAAAAGAAAAAAAAGAAACAAATGAATCCTCAAAGTACTTAAATATTGCAACTGTTAAAAAAAATCATAATACAGCCAACAAAATAGCTTGCCGGAAAAAAAAAATAACGTCCGCTTAGTTTGTACGCTTTGAATCAACTCAAAAGGCAGAAAAACAAAGACGAAGTATTTATCTTAAGACTATAAAATAATAGTCCAACTAAAGGCAAGTCCTTCTAAGTAGCCCCAACATTAATGAAAGTTGTGCAGCTATTACCTAATAAAGAACTCAAATGCATAAGACATCAATATATTGTACGATAAAAAAAATATCCTTCTGAAATTCCTGAGAACACCCAAAAAATTAAGCAAAATCCAAGGAAAGCAAAAGGAATCCAACAAAAAGCAACGAATAAGCATACGTTCCTCGGAAAGCCGGAAAAAAATTTAAAAAAAAATCTTTCATTTTGCTTCTTTCTTCTCTGCCGCAACAAATCTCCACAGAAACAAACCAAAAGCCAGGGAAAGCCCGTTTAGATTCCCAAAATGGAAGAATACACCCAACAAAACCCTAAAAGCTAGCAACCCTGGCATCAGCGAATCAAACACAAGAGTCTGAACCTCACCGGGATCGCACTGCTGATAGAATTTCTCCACGTCTGCGACACCAGAAAAAGAAACAAAAAAAACGCAATAATCAAGAAGTACAATTAGGATTAGCCAAAAAGGGTAAAAATACCCAATTCTTCCAACAATCGAATAAGAGAGTGATAGAAAGAGAGAGAAAGGGAGAGAACAGAACCGGTAGTGAGGGCTTTGATCATTCCAGCCCGGCGGCCTCGAAAATCCCGGAAGACCTCCTCCGGCGTCCGCGGATTGTACGCCCCCACGCCCCCTTCCATGACCTACGCTAGAAGAGAGAATGAAAGGAGACCTCGCGAGCTCGTTAATGGCGATGACGAGGTGGGATTTCGCCCGAGAAATCCGGGAGACTAGAACAGAGAGAGCGAACGAGAGAGGAAGACAGCGACTAGGGCTAGGGTTAGGGTTCGAATCCCTCCAAGAAAGAGGGGAAAGATGGAAGAGAAGCAAGACGAAGAGCGAGCGAGCGAGCGACAGAGAGAGAGAGGGAAGAGAGGAGGAGGAGAGAGGGTTTTGAAAGGTCCTCCACTTCTCTTCGTTGGTTTTGGGTTTTTTTTTTCTTTTTTCCTCCTCAGCCTTCTCAACTTCGGTCTTCTCGTTCCGGTAGGTGGTCTGGTTTTTTAATTGGTGGTGGTGGGTGCGGTCGGGGCTTGGTTCTTTAATTTCTACTGGGCGGTTATGCGACCGGAGGTGTTAAAGAGGACCCAAGAGAGTCTGAAATAACGGATGATATAACGATTTTGTAGCCGACCGTTTCTGTCACCGCATGGAGACTGGTACCAATACAATATTTCACATGTTCTAAGGCGGTAATTTCAAATAAGTTTGCAATAATTAGAAATGATAATATTTATATTGTTGAATGCAATTCAGTTTTAAGGCATTGTATTTTTATTTCTTAAGATAAATAAAGTACATCTATAAAAGTGATTATACAGGGTAACCACTATTGCTCTTGCTGGAACTCTTTATTTATATTGATAAATTTGCTAAAATAGTAAAAAAAAATATCTATTTCAAATAATATCTTCTGCCCAGTAATTCCTATCATTAACATCATTTCTATCGATTCTAACAATATTTTGCTATTTTTGCGCATCCTTACGAATGAATATAGGATAGAATTTGGAAAATAGTAGTAATAAAGATAAAAGTTGATGAAAAATTATGAAGCATCAAAGTTGTGGCCAATGCAACCAATCCTATTATAAGGATTTTTTTTTTGTAATCAAATGAGAAGAAGAAACTAATGGGACAAAAAATAGGGACTGATGTAGCAAAAAAAAAAAAAAAAAGATAAAAAAGAAGGAAAGAAAAATTGGCCTATTATTTTCTTAGCGATTTAAATTCTTTATAGAGAATGTTTGAACAAAAAAAAATTATATTTTTCAACAAATCAATCAGCTACTTTTTTTTTTCTTCTCATCCACTTTTTCTTCTCTATCACTATTTTTTCTTCATTTCGTTGGTATTGCTACTATCATTTTTTTTCTTTCTCTCCCTTTTCTATTCTTATTCAAAAGAGAAGAAAAGAAAATCTGTCTCCAATTCTTAAAAAAATCTTTAATAAATTGTTTGCAATCTTCAATAAATCTATCCAATTGATTTTGCTTCCTTTTTTATCTCTATTTTTTTTCATCTCCTTATTGTTCATGCTCTCGTTCTTCCTTTATTTTCCTCTACTATTCTTATTCAAAAGAAAATCTCCCCTATTCTTTTTCTTCTTCTTATTTTTTGGTTGCAGAGAGCAAAGCCTCAACATCATATAACTCATATCGTGCTCTAGTAACTACCGAAATAAAAAAAATATATATCTGCTTATTATTGTTTTACTTTTTTATTTTTATTTATCTATAAACTAGTTCGAATAACAAAAAATCGATACTAAAGTCAGCATTTGTATGAAAATTATACTATTTTTTGTATTTTTTTCTGTTTTCATATTATTTAAAGACTTTGATTACTTTACAAACAATGTCAACAAAAAATAATAAAAAGGATTAATCTAGCCTAGCTTGTCTTCTTCTTAAATTATTTCACCATAGAAATAAAAAACAAAAACAATGCCAAAGAGGCAAAGTAATATCTTTAAACTTTAATTTTGAATTAACTAAAAATTATTCATTGTTATAATAACTAAAAGCAAATAATACTGCTGTTATTCTACTCGCAGATAACAGCTGTTACAGCAGTCAATATTTTTTTCCAAATAAACCCAAGCTGATATGCACACAAAAAAAAAAAAAAAAAAAAAATCGATGTACGGCTGATAGGTGAACAACGGTCATAACGGTATCAGTGGGGTCTGCTATTATGAATAACGGCGTTACTTGAAACCTTGGGTCCGCTCACCGGGTACCGAGCTGAAGCTTTTGGATCTTTTCAGGGAGCGCGGTCTGCTCACCGCCCGACTTCGGCTAGTCCGTCTAGTTAATGTCAGTTTTTTTTTTTCATTTTATTTGTATCATTTACTCATTTATCATATTATTAGCATTGGTGCACCGATATCGAAACCCAAAAAGAAACATCAGAAAAGCTATGACATGAAGTTGTGGGCCCCATAGACGGGGACCACTCACTGGATCCATGAGATCTAGGAACGAGGATGATCGATCATTGTTTGGAGCCCTAGGATTTAAGTCAAACATTAGAACTTGAGAACTCTTGAAGTGTTAAAAAAAAAAAAAAACAATATTATAAACAACACAACTTGAGGATATATGATGACAACTACGTGGAAACCCAGCTCCAAGATAAAATGAATATCATAACTGTGGTAACTTTTACTTTTGAATTCTTGGGAAAGATTGAGAGAATTTTATCTTAGGATAATCTTCGTTTGCTTAAAGACATGGTATTCTCAAAAAAATAATAACAAAATTGAAAAGTAGAACAAGAATATGGTACCACCAAATCTTCCTTCGAAGTTTCAACCCGGCTTGATGTTGATAAGGTAAAGTAAAAAAAAAAAAAGACTGGAGAGATGCATCAGCACTTTAAGTTATACTAAATCTGTGCATTTAGCATTAATGCTTTTGTTATGCCACTGACCGCTATCATGCCTCTAGATTCTCGCTATTACACCAAAAGTTTAGTAAATTAAAAAAAAATTGCCAGAAATATATTTCTCTCTTCAAAAGTTTGAATGAAGTTCACATTTCTTACTTACAGAGATTAAATATTAACAGAAAATTATTCAGATGCCTTGCTATGATGTTCTTGGGATATTATATTACAAATAAATCTCTTCCCACATCCACATCCGAGAATCTATCCGAGGATGACTTTTGGTATCTCAATCTCCAAGATATCAAAATTTAGACATGACTTATGATAATATTAAAAATTGTGAGATATATAGAACTTTATACCTTGCAATATTATTTAGAACAATGTCTAGGATACCATATAAATAAGGATGTTATCCAGGCATCTTGAAAGAGTGCATGAACTAAACCAGAAAAATGCGACATGGCTTATAGTTTCTGCGCACAAAAAATTTCTCTGACCATGACATGCAAGGAAATTGTTGTAATTCATAGGAATGATGCCATGCATGAGGATAAGTTGAATATAAACTTTCCAACCCAGTATTAGTGGGTTCAAGAAACTTTCCATGTAAAGCATTTTCCAGTTAATTAATGAGGGTTTACAGCAGTTTGCAATGTCACCTCATCCAAGAACAGTACCCAACAGAAGAAGTGCCATCTTAGCATCAGCTTTTAGAAGTAGGGTTTCCAGATCTCACTACCAGGAAAGAACACAAGCAAATAAAAAACAATTCTCGGTGTGTGTGCAGGTACAGAACCTGCCTCCTCCAAGGTTACTCCAAACTTCATTTCTCATGACATTGGTTCAGTAAATTTTCCAATTTCTTGGCCCAAGTTACAGTTGACACAAAGGGCAAGAATGGGACCCGTTGAGTGGCCCCCAACACACATGAAGACACTAGTAACTTGAAAGAACACACAAACAACTAGCAAACGATTCAGGGGTGAGCAGGTACATATCCTGCCTCCTCCAAAGTTACTCTACATTTCATTTGCCATGAGATTGGTTCAGCAAATTTTCCGATTTCTTTGCCGACGTTTCAGTTAACACTGGCAAGGACAGCACCGTAATGTACTATCACATAAAAATCATACTGTTCAACGCTGTGCCTGTTCGTCATACTCTGCAGGAGGAAATATCAAGACTGACCCACAACCTTAGGCTTCCAAGGAAAATTTGAAAGGATTTTGCAGGAGGATTGGCCTCCCTATGCAATCTCACATCTGTCTTATTCCAAAATAAAACAAAATCAGGATAAAAAAATACTTTCCAATACAACACATAAATGAAAAATAAATACTGAATTGTAATACCATCCTAGTTGAAAGGGGCATTATGCATTGGATATCAACAAGCGACTGACAGAAATTTGGGAAAAGTTCTTAAAGTACTTCGGCATCAGATTATCTTATCCATGTGAAAGTGCTGCTTGAGGCAGCCTAAATTCTTATATTACCAGATACACCTTGAATCCAACAAGCTCGACGGATCCATGCAGCAAAATGAAGCAATGGTTATCTTCTAGCCAACGAGCTTCATCACCACAAAATCTGACGAATTCCATTATTCAGATCAAGAGAGCTTACAATACCAGTCTATCAACTTTGCACAAGTTCAAAAGCGAACTAAAGGTCCAAACAAACAACATGATTGATAGATTGAGAAGCTGTTCCCCAGTTATATGTTATGTTAGGGCACATGTCATACTCTTTAGCATCCCCATCAGACATGAGAAACTGATGGCTCACTGCTTCTTGATAATAATAAGACATGGATTTTGCCAATTCACCAGATCCTTCAGCAGTCGCATGAAACTATTAATGTTTCAACAAGAGAATGCTAGACCTCTGCCTGAACCTGAAGGAGCATGATGTGATCAAAATTGAGGCTCCAAAGATTCAAGAACTACAGATTCTTCTGTGTCCTCAATGAATACCTCAAGCAACATACGCACCGAGGACCTCAAGCAAAATGGAAAGACAACAATGAATACCCGGCGTTCTCCCAGTGAAGTCAAAAGATGCTGCAGTAACAAGGCAACTTTAGCCAACACATCCATAATTGATATAAACTCAGAGAGGTCCATATTATTATGATAGACTAAGTTTGTAATATAAAAGCAAGATGCACTGGAATAAGTACAACTATCACTGTTCAGTAAAAATATGTGATGATGTCATGAAGATGCATTTGTCAAGAAAAAATCAGTCCTCCTAGTTTACTGCCCAGCTACTCCTGAACAAAGACCATATTATATTCAAGATAATATAGCCTATGATGCCACTAGTAGGGGTATAGCTGCACTAAATAGCAATAAACAGGGGTACACGTGTGAATTTTCTAAGTGTACAATGTTACCCAATGCAGAGAGACATTTAGGAGGGTACGTGAAATACTTCAATTATTTAACTGTTTTAATTGCAAGAGTGACAATACATTGTGGGTTCTGAACTTGCCAAGTCAATGTGACACATGCTAAAAGGCATTAGAGATAACAATTGCCACGAAAAAAGATTGATGGCAACCATATATAAATATTATACCATGTAGCATAACTCACATGAGTTTTGCCAAATAATGGACCTAGAATATAAGATTAAGGACACAAATGCCCCAGAACTATTATAAGTGCGATTTTGATATTAAAAAAAAGCCAATAAATAATTCAAACTATTTATTTTAAAACTGATTCCTACCAGCACCTTTTTTTACTGATATGGGTAAAATACCATCGGTTTTCATCATCTTCACAGCCTACGTGATATGTATATAAACCAATGTTTCAAATCACGTGAGACGGGGGTGTTCCGGTTTCTCCATCAAATAAGATGCCATATTGTATTGTCCTATCCCAGGGGTGGTTCTGGTCAAGTATCCCGGTGGATACCCTTTCTTCTTTCCTTCATTTCTTTCTTTCTTTCTTTTCTACCTTCCTTTCTTTCCTCCTCCTTCTTTCTTTTCCTTATCCCTTCCATTCTTCTTTTTAACTTTTTCTTCTTCTTTCTCTTTCCCTTCTTCCTTCTGTCCTTTCTTTCATTTTCTTCTCCCTCCCTTCCTTTCTTTCCTTTCTCTTCTTCTTTCTTTCCTTCTTCATATTTCCTTCCTCTCTTTCTTTCCTCTTTCTTCTTCTCTCCTCATGTGGATGGATTTCGGTGTCCCAACCCCGTCCTGGTTCTCACAGGAATAGGACAGGATGGCTGGAATGCCCCCATCCCACCTGCACTTAAAACCTTGATAAAACACCTCACCACATACTACCTTCATAAAATCTTCAACTCTAGAGTATGTGTGTGTGTTTGTCCCCATGTCTCTCATTTTTTCGCCTCTTGCTGAATTAAACACTCAATTAAGCATCCAAGTACAGCGCTACTGTCTATGTCCATGAAACATTTACCAACTAGTGACATTTCAAAATGTTCCTAAATCAAAACAACTCGAGCTCTAACCTAGATGTTGTACGTTGATTCCTCTCCTTGATTACTACCAAAATGACTGAATATCAATTTGTAACTCTCTAGCTGAATCTATACCACTGTTCCACCACATTAGAATGTGCATAATGATTCATATAATCATAAGTTCAACTTTTCAAAATCATAAATCCATTGTGTGAATTTGTGTGTGTTTCAAACACATATAATTTTAGGTAGTAAAGTAGGTACTCGCAGTCAATTTAGTAATAATTTATCTTGCAAAAAACTGTTAAAACACAATAAAGATTACTTCGAAGGATTTGATTTTCTTAGCAATTTCATGTATCCTGATGCATCTCTTGTCCTGTCTCTTATCAATCCTTCTCCACCACATATAGTATGATAGAAAATATCCTTGGTTGCAAGCTAAGTACAGTCTGTCACAACAAAAAAGTGTTCAATATCTGCCTATTCAACCCCATCAATTTTTCTCAATGCCTTAACAATCATCTAAATAATTTCAGCACGTCCTCAATTTAAACAGGGGTCATCATGTAGTGTGATAAAAATTACTTCAACGCCAGCTTCCCTGTACTTAGAATTCAAAGCTCATAACTTCTAAAGTGCGCCAATGTTTTGAGTTGAACCATGTAGCTAACAAGGCTTTCCAAAGCTACATGCCCTGCAGCAAAGTGCATATGCTTACAGGTTTCCTATCGTTCACTTGCCTCCTCAACAAGCTCATAGCCCATATCTAAGTTGCTTATAAGTCAATTATTATTCTAATTGCGAAGTCAATTGTTTTTGCTTTCCTTTTCTTTCAACCGAGGCATAAGATTTGGCATGTGCAATACATCGAACTACATACCAATAAGGTTGCTTATTCATCAGTACATATTTACGACTTTAGCATGTGTTTTGCTGTTCATTACTAATTGCATTATCTCCTATAAATTAACATCCTCATAAATCATCAAGAAATGAATATATAACAAGTGATTAAATTCGATAATCTTATCATGCAAGTATTAAAGTAAATAAATACATAATATATAGATGAAACCTTTACTCTTAGAAAGCAAATGCCTATTCACCTGAAAAGAAAGACGATGACAAAATAAAAAGTTTGGAAGATAAACACACATGGAATAGAATTTTATACATGACTGGGTTAGAACTTAGATAAATTGGGGAAATTCTTACATTTTACAACTGCTCCATGCGCCAATGTGGTATTCAAGTGTCTTCAAAAAATAATAAGACCACCTTTGGAGATTGTCTCTTTCTCAACATGAAAAAATAACCTCGCCTACCTGAAGCAAATTTTTCAAAATGAACAAAATCAATGAGCATCCAGTTGACCATAACTTTCTGTACAAAACATCTGACACAGATGCGATAACTTCCAACAACTATCTCATAACAGCCCCACCCATCAGCTGTTGGAGGGCTGCATCCAAAATTACTCATTGCTAACTTATTATATCCATTGCTTAAAAATTGAATCACAGACAAGCACATAAAGATTGTATGAACAGATTAAAACATGAAAAATTCTTAGCCTTTAAATACTGTTCACAAAAGGCAACAAAGGATAAATTTGAAATCAGTGACAACTTATCAGTTGGTAACAACAAATAAAAGAATATGATCTAAAATTGATCAAGCTGCAGTTAGTATCATTTTACCTTGTTCCATTAAATGATGAACCCCTTTTTGCAGCAAAAACCTCTGCAAAAGCCTTCTGCAATGCCCCCTTTGCAACTTTATAGATCATTGCAGATGTAGCCCCCTCTTCTGCAAATCTAATGGCATCACGGCAGAGATCATTGCAACGCCATGTCACAGCTTTATGACAACTAGTTTGAAGCACACCACAATGATCATAAGACAAATTACTCTTGGCATTCCTGGTCCATCGCCTCAAGATGTAACCTTCTGGAAATGCAAGTATACCAACAACTATTGATACTCTGAACACATGCCTGCATAAAATACCTGAGAACTCAAACTTGCAGCAGCTACAGCATATACTTTTTTCAGAAGCATTATAATTGACCATGTACACTTTACTAGCATCATTGATTTTTATCACACGGAACTTGCGAACCACCCCATCCTCGATTTTTTCCATCAAGAAACCTGAAGACTCGACAAGTTCCTCCTGAAGAAAATCAAATATAGTTTTTGTGTATATTTCGGACGCTTGTTTCTCCAATGGAGATGGAGTCTTCAAGACTGGCCTGTTATGAATGGTAGCAAAGTCCGCTTGAATTTCCTTCTCATACTGCCCTGCCATGGCCTTATCAAACTGAGTAACTAAATCACGCAAAGAGGTCGTCGTAATTGAGTGCCTCTGGAAGAATTTGTGCATGGTTTCCAACTTTGGAGCCCCAGACAGTTCAGCAAAGAACGTGCTTCTGGCATACACTGGAACCCATTTTTGACGCATATCATATAAAGATTGCAACCACATATTCTCCTTCAAATTGTACTGATCCATTATTAACTTCCAGCATGACTCAAACTCTCCGATGCTTTCAGAATCACTTACGCATTTCTTGAACTCCGCTTTAAATGAAGGATGTGCCAAGTAGACATTGGACAGCTTCTCCTTGCACTTGTGAAAGATGTCTCTCTTGCAGAAGCGATGCTGGACATTGGGGAGCACATTTGAAGTGGCAGCACCCATGGCATCATTGTAAGCAGTAATAAGTGATACCGGCCGGCGTCCACTCATCAATGCAAGCCATGTCTCAAAAAGCCAAGTAAATGAAGCTTCACTCTCATCAGTCATGAAGGCACACCCGAACACGATGAGCTGCCTATGATGGTTCACACCAGTGAATGCGATAAATGGCACCACACGCTTGTTTTTCTTGCACGTCATGTCAACCATGATTGCATCACCAAAGTAGCTGTAAGCCATCCTTGCCCTCGCGTCAGCCCAGAACACATTGGCCACGCAATTATTCTGGTCAACTTGAACTGCATAAAAGAATGCTGGATTATCTGCCTGCATCCGTTTGAAGTATTCCAGGAGGCTCTGGGCTACGCCCCCTCCAGGCCCCAGCCCACTTTGCTGGGTTTCAGCAGGAGGGGTCACGAGGAGCTCCCATGGCTTCTTGGTGAGCTTCTTCTGGGCAGCAGGGGACGGCTTGGGGGCGATTCCGAGAGGGTGGCAGTGCTCAAGCACGCACCTTGATACCGCCCACATGCCATTCTCGCGGCGGTTGACCTGGAGCATGGACTTGCAGCCCTCACGTGACGATGCCCGGTTGCGGCGCTTCTTGGTGAGGTCAAAGGGGTCCTTTTTCGTCGGCCGGCCCTGCTTCGAGCACACGAACCGCCGCATGATCACGGTGTCATCAACCCGGGAGGTGAAGGACTTGCTGTTGCGAATCCGGAAGCCGACCCGCTCGGCGTAGGCCGAGAAGAAGGCCCGGGCAGCGTCGGGGGAGTCGAACTCCATCCCGAGGCGCGGCTCCTCGGAATCCCCAGAGTGCCCTGCCGAGGCTTCCAATCCTCCGGCGGCGGGCACCAACTCCCTCCCATCCCCTCCCGTCGGACCCTCCGGCGGGGCGGGGAGCAGCATGTCGCCGGAGTTGGGGACCATCGATTCGACGGCCATGGCTTCTCCTTGGGGTTGGATGGGGATCAGAGGTTCCACTTCCCCCTCGTGGGGGCTATCGAACCCCATCGACGGGGTTAGGGTTGTGATGTTCTCCATAAATCTCACCAAAAAAAAAAACCTTTCTTTCCTACAAATTCTTCTCTAGTGCTAAAGAATTCGAATCATCACCTCACCAGAATATTAAGCAAAATGGAACAGAAAAATCGAGAAAAATATGGAAAAAATGGTACCAATCGAGAGAAGAGAAACCCTAGGAATCGAATCTTGCCTCGCCTCCGAATCCAACGCTTTCTTCTCGATCTTTTCTCCAATAATTTTGGAAAAAGAATTACTCCGTCTCCGGTTGGGGGCTCGCGAGGTCCAACCCTAGCTCGCTGAGGCCGCCGTGATTCCTTGACCGCGTGATCCGCCTCCAGGAGTTAACTATCCAGCGCTGGCAACCATGGGACTACCCGATCCATCGACCTTAACCGTCCAATTGATGAGTCACACATTAGACGGTCCTGATTCCCAGATTTCGAATCGGTGCTTCGTCTGCCGATGACCGAAGGGTGTTGTTGTGGGGAGAAAGGAGTTCATGGAGATTGAGTTAATTTTTAAGCTTTGATGCTGACTTCGGATAGCTAAAGGGGCGGAGAGGGGCACAGGATTGTTGAATTTTAGAGCGGAAGTTGGTCGTTGCGAGGTGGCTCATTTCTGCCATCGGGTCATCTGGAGCCGTTGACTGGGAACGAAACAAATTTATGAAATAGATGGCCGGGATTGAACGCCTCTGCCCACCTAATTTCTCATTGACTCTAGATTTTTTTAATATATATATATATATATATATATATATATATATATTATTTGCTATTTTGCCGGCAATCACTTAATCAGCACCTGATATATATGACGCATATGATCGAAAGAAAAAATAGATACAGATTTGCCTGTGAATTTGTGTACATCGAATCCACAACATCGGGCTCATAATGCACTACACACGGAAAGTATAGTTTCCAACATGAGAAATGGATGCACAAAATAATATCTATTATAAAGTCGAAGAAAAAAAAGATTTTTGATGCATCAAGAATCCAAAATGTAAATTAGCATATCGTGACAAACAATAGATGTATAGAGTGCTTTGAAGTGGCTTGGGTAGAAAGAGCACTATTATGTCTAGTACTTTTATAGAAAATTGTAGAAGATTTATGATAGATTAATGGCTGAAAGTTAAAAGTTGGTTTTCTAGTACTAGTTTTAATAATCAATAATCTTCTTGCCAAAAACTTTTTTATTACCAAATTTTATTGCTAAAAAAATTGAGTAATAAGAATTAGATGTTTAAGTTGGATGTTTCAATCAATATAAAAATATGGTGAAGGCACTGCAAAAGAATATGAAAGTTTGGATAGACTATTTTAGGTGGAGACTAATTTTTGGTCAAGAGAGGCAATAATATTAATTAATAATCCAAATATTATATTCTATAATTCTTTGAAGTTAATATTTTCCAAATTTTTCATCAAGAAGATGAATGAGTTTTATTATTGCAATTGTAATTAGAATCTAACAAGGTAATATAATTGCGAGTTATGTCATAAATGATGAATTAGCATGCAAATATGAGAGATATGTTTGATATGACTTGTATCCTGCTCATCAATATTAAGAAACCAATTTGGGCATAGAAAATATTTTCATTTATAAGAAGAAATAGTTACAGCAAAAGTAGATTAAAAATTTGTAAAAGTCCAAATTCGACATATATCAAGCTTTGCATCTAATGAGCACCTACTGAAATAGAGGGAAAAAAATACATATTTAAGAAAATGATGAAAAGGAATGTGTATCCTATTGAGAATGAACCTCATGTAAGTCTGTATTCTTTGCTGAAACTTTTCTTTCCTTTTTATTTTCTCTCGCCCTTACATCTGAATTTAGACCGACTTATACAAAAAGGAAGAGAAGTGGGTACTTCATGGAAAAAGTTGAATCCTGGGGATAGCTCAAATAACAGGCTAGCTGGTCTTTTCTTGAATGATGAAATGGATCATTTTCTGAGAAGTTCTTTTTCAGAAAACTTAATCACCGAATGAACATGGATGGCTGTTTAGGTGATGATAGAGATTCACGAGTTGATTAGTGCATATAGGTTTGACAATTCTCCTGACTTTAGAAGAGAGAGTTTATCCTAATTTGTAGGGGAGCAGTCTAAGTCTATAGCCGGCTGAAAACCCAGAAGTCAAGGGGGTAATTGCTCCTCCTTGTCCCCTTCAGCTTAACCTGGAATGACATGAACTGTGAGTGATATTATTTCTCCGCAGGAGGTCCAGACAGCAACAAAATGACTAATAAATCAACCATACTAAAATCTTTTGAAAGAACGAGGAATTATGGGAGGATCCTTAACCTTTGATGAGGAATATGGCAGTGATAGAAATGCTGTTATCGTTCGGGGGATGGTGCAGCCTAATAAGCTGAATTATAATAAAGAGAAAGGGTGAGCATCCACTTCAAACTTGAACAAGTTATACGAAGGTAACCCTAATCTGACACCGGGGCGAGGAGAAAGTTTGAGATACATTATTTTCTGAAGAAATCAAACATTAGCAACAGTTTCAGAAAATAAACAGAGCTAGCTTCAGATTATATATTTGCATGCCTGAAAGCGATTTATATGTATACAAAGTACTGTAAAAATCATTAGTGATATATTTGCTAGCTTTCGAATAGTTTCAGATTATATATTTGCTTTCACCAAATATATACATATATATACTCTCCTTTGGGAGGAATACAGACTCTTCTTCAATATAATAAAGCATAAAGCTTTCATCTTTAAAAGAACAACAAATACAACTTGACAACCTGAACCAATGATTTGATCTGCACCAAAGGCTAGCTTTTGATTATTAAATAGGTTGACACAATAGAACCTCCCATGCATCCTTAACAATAGGATCCTAAACAAAACAACAATAATTGTGACAAAAAAAAAAAAGGCGATACAAAGATTTACAAGATTCAGATCTGAAAAAGTAGCCGGGCCAATGTCTGACCTTCAGGCATCTGCTTCCACATCCCTTCATTTCAGAGACAGAAAAGTAACACCTGAATTGTCTGGATCTTTGACGGCATGTTCGCGATGATCAACCTGAGGCATGCCCTACCAGAGTTTTTCTTCTTTTTTTAACCATGTGAAGCCCTACTTGCCTGACACCTGGTGCTTGTTTGCAAGTTGCCCTCATCCCTTGACAAGTTCTGCATCACAAGTGCAACTCAAAGTTTGTCATCCCAGTCACAGCGTGAGATGCTAAGTTTATTCTCCAATGCAATTTATAGTACACTGTACACTTACGGGAACGTCTGCAGTATTGACAAGAAAATTTCTAACACGAAAAGTGAGGTCTTCTAATTTGTGAACTCCTTCCTTTTTTGTTCAGATGTTCTGTAGACTATTCTTTGTTATGTAAAGAAGTGCTTTGGAAGGGTAATTCATAGGTGGGAACTAGTACAGAGGACGCCAGTGGATTGGCTGCACACTGCAAACTGAAGCAAATCATAAAGCAGTAGCAAGTGCATTAAGTCTGGTGCCCAACATCTTAATTTTATTTTCATATAGGACCTGCATGGTTGCATGTCACTAGCTGGGGGCATCTCCAGTTACGACAACCGGTTGCATTCTAGTGTTTGTTTTTATTTTAACAGGCCAATTACATGTAATTGGAGCTACATAATCTGCTCTCCCTCGTGTAACACTGAGGGTACTCGCCCAAGGCGGGTTCCATTAGTTTAGCTAGTAAGGTAAGTCAGTACAGTCTAGGATGATGAAAGGAAGTCGAAGGTTCGCCCATCCAATTTAAATCTTCCTGTGGCAGACCTTACTCTACCCCATCGGATACCCCACCAGACAACTAAGGAATCTATGTAGATGGGCTACATACATGGACAAATAGAAAGGTAACTCCCAGATGCCGCAAGCTTAAAGGTAAAAATAATGAAAGAGAAAATAAAAGCATAAGTTCATATATTATAGTAAGAAGGCTGGAGTAGACAGCATGAATCATCATAACCACAGCAACAAGCATAGAAGTTTATCTTACTTCATGGAAAAAAATGGAATTTATGCTGACTAAATCTACAATTTCTTAAAATACTTCCTCATGCTACAAGAAGTGAATAATCTTCTGGAAGGGTTTACACATCAAGGGTTCACATTGGGTTAATCAAGGGTTCACATAGGTATTTCAGTTGACTCTGGCCAAGAATGACTTATGCATTATGGACTAGGAGCTCAAAAATTCAAATTAGCTCTGTAGCCACAGGTGAGCAGCAACATGTTGGATTGAGCCTGGTAATTTTGATTGTATGGTAGAACTGATTATTCACAAGCAAATCACCAGAGAATATCATGAACTATAAGAACTATCATATTTTCATGACCAATTTATCCTTAACTACCATTACAGGATACTGGCTACATAAAAGCCTAGAATGTTGGCCATTGGTCAACTTAAACATGTGCAACTTAATTTCTATCTATCTCCCAAGAGAGGTGGTAATAGTCAGTAAGATACTGGTTAATCAAGGCTTGGTTGAAGTGATCAGCAAGGTTATTCAACTAATGGTTAAGAGAACAAAAGAAAAAGATTCTGTAAAGAAAAGTGGATGTATAGCTTGCTCAGGATTTGTCATGCTTTGATCTCCACTTTAAATTCTTCACTTCTCTCTCACATTATTTGGATGCCCAACCCTTGATCTCTTCTCCTTGGTTAATTTGTTTTCATTCCTTAAGGTACATGACTGACAAATGAACCCCTATAAATGGACTGGTCATTTGGGTATGGGCCCGTAAAAAGAAAATGGGCTGGTTATGCATTTATTCTTCTCAATCTGATTATATATAGGTCAGCATGATGAAGAGTTTCTTGACCAAACCTGACTGATTGCCACCCTTAAGAAGTAGAAGCTCCACGAAGACGGGGAAGTAATTAAGAAAAAAATGCAATGACTCACCAAGCTGTGATACTAAAAGAGACGAACCTCGCCAAGTTGCAATACAATAAGAGATTAACTAAAGCAGGATTGAATGATAAACAGTGGCGGCATCACATATTTACAACTCAAACAGTGGCGGCATCACATATCCACAACTCAATCAAAACGAGACAAATTATAAATGTGGTTTTTAATGAAAATTGAAAAAAGAACATTGAAAATGCCAACAACAAATACAAAAATACTGCATTCCATGAACTTCACAACTATAATGACTAAGATAAGAGTCAATCAGTGCTCATGCAGGTATGCAATGACATATGTTTGGCTATCATAAACCCGTGCACTGCTTTGACATGAATATACAATTCCACTGACAAGGCCACATTGCATCATACAAAATTGGTTTTCACATGTTTAAAGTACAATATATGACCAAAACAAATCAAAATGATTTTGTCTTGAATTAATGTTAGCATGATCTAATCTCTAATACACTCAAACATGCATGCTTGCATGTATATGTGTTTGTATGTATACGCATGGCATGCACATCCATACATGTGGGTATATTTATAAATTTTATATATGTGACTTCAACCACACTCCAAACAGGAGGATTAGAACCTGAATCCTGCCAATTAAATACAAATACTGACTCATCCAAATTAAAAATCCACAGTTCATCATGATTGTTATTATTTAAAATGCCTACAGAGCAAAATCGACATCATATGAAAGTAAAATTAGTGCTAAGATGCAAAAATAGATAATGAGCTATATAGAGTTACAAACTATGAATCGACATTACACAATTTATCATGGCATACGCATCTTAAACTACAAACAACAAAAACACAATCAGTCTGTGTACTTCTAAAACATAAATATAATTAATTCATTGCACTCTGCCATTAAACTTGTCCATTTTATAACAACTTAGTACATGATAAGACAACCTGAACAACTAATTAATACTTTTGTCCTAACTTTCTCTTGCTTGGTGCCTCTCTTCCGCCATCCACAACATCCTCTCTCTCCCTCTCCACCCCCTAACAGCACTACATAGCAAATAATCCGATAGGCAAGTTCTTAACAACCTCTCCTTGTCATCCCTCACACTCTTACCTCATTATTTTATCATTAATAAAATAGGAAAGGTTATCATAATTAAGAAAAGGAAAATGTATCATCATTCAAGAAATTGAAGAACGAGAAGTTTTCAATCAAGGTAAGGTTTGTGATACTTCTCTTGATTTTCCAACTTTTTTTTGTATTTATAGATTTGCTTTCATGTTTACCACTTGTTTCATTTTTACATTCAGAAAGTGGCTCTAAACCCAACAACAAGTGCATTTTAGTTGTCCAGGTTACTTTTTATTTCATTTTTTCAATCGATAATATCAACTTTATACATAGTTTATCATGAGTTTAAATTCTGTTTTGTATTTCAATTTTGTAAGTATATTGATTTTTTTATCTTATTACTTAATTTTATTTTTTAGATTGATATTTGCTCAATTCAGTTGATGTGTCCTGTATGAGTTTATCCATGTGCATTCCCATGCAAACTGATATAATTTTAATGAACAAGTAACTTGTCAACCAGCTCAGAATTAGATTAATTAAGAAAATAAACATTCATAAATAATAAGATTTTCTTTATATTTTTTTCAACAGGCATAGAAAATTTGGTTTTTCTTGTCTATATTTCTGATGACACAAAATGTGAGAGTGAAATAATGAAGCAAAGAATTATACAAAGATTTACCTTGAGATACATCAGCATCTTTACAAAAAGATGCCTGAAGATTTTGTGGTGAATTGAAATGTGACTCTGTCTAAACAACTGCCCTAAGAGCAACTTAATGTGAACACTGAAACTGCCTTAAAAATTGAGTTTCTTGATCTCATCTTAATCCCCATTTAGAATGATAATTTCCATTCTCTATGGCAAATTCAACTATGCATTCAAAAATGTGATTTATTGAAGTGACATTAAAAAGAGAACAGGGGGGAAAATAGTAACTTGAACAAATCATCAGCTTTGGGAGGAGATGGATAAGGCATCATTAAGGCTGGAAATGGGCTTGAGCCGGGTTGCCTTCGGGCCGGGCTTTGGGCTAGGCCCGAAAGAGTTCATGCCGGGTTTGAGCTTAAATGTAGAGCTCATTGATTTTTCAGGTTGTGCTCGGGTATGCCGTTGGCCCAGCCTAAGCCTGAGCCCGAACAAGGCCCAACTTAGAGCCCAAATGCAGGCCCGAACCCATTGGGTTAGCATGGCCCAATTTATTTTTTGGCCCTTGCCTTTGGGTTAGCATGGCCTAACATGTCCTTTGAAAGTAATCTTTGCATTTGTGAATGGGTTAATGTCATATATTAATATTACCATGTAGTTCTCCCTCCCTCTCTTACAAAAAAAATAAGGGTATCTGCATTTCTCAGAAGTGCAGCAAAGGAGTCTAATTAATCCTCAGGTGAAGAAGCCGAATGCTGACACAAATTACATATGCTAATGCTGAAGCATGTTTCCTTGCCAACAATGTCACCTCTGCCTTCTTTTTTATTCTTTTAGTAGTTGGAATCTTAACCAAATTGCCTGATCTCAAAGCAGTCACAGGTCATGGTAAATCTCTGGTTATGTGCAGTACCCACCCTATGTCTACTTGAAGTACAAAAAACATAGCTAGGAAGAGCTACCTGAAGTTCCGACTAGGCCAAAATGAGCCATGTTTCAAAAGCCTGATGCTAAGCTCAAAAATTGGGGATATATAGAAAAGCACGGTCCAACGCTTTTTTTGGCCCAAATGCGTAAATTTGGGCTAGGGCTCGGGCCGGACTTGGGCCGGGATGGACAGGATGTTATCAAGCTGGCCCAATTGGGCTTGGGTTGGGCTCGGGCCTGGGTTTTTGAAAGATTTTCGGGCATAGGCCCGGCCCGAAGCCCGGAAAAAAATTCGGGCCAGGCTCGGGTAGGGGTGTGACCCAGCCCGACCCAACCCATTTCCAGCTCTAGGCATCATACGTCCAAGTCACAAAAAAACCAGCAAACTTTATATGGTTATTAGTAATTTTTAAAATATTACAACATAGGTACATATCAAGTTTTGGTAGGGCAAATGGGGAGCGGCGATGGGGGTTCCCTTCCCATAGGGAATAAAGGTTATTTTAGGAATAAATGATAGTTTGGAAAGCATATAGCTGTTTTATCCAAATACTGGAAATAGCTTATACTTGCCTCCTGATTAATTACTTCACAGACTTAAAATTTTATGTTTTAATACATTACTCAGCCACAAAATTGATCCAGATTCTTAGAGAGCACCAGGAACACCAAATAGAAAATCAAACAAACAATACCTGGTTTTGTTGACCACAAGGACTTTTTTGCAGAAACAACTTCATCAAAAGCCTTTTGCAGAGCATCTTTTGCAGCCTTATAAGTCACCAAAGATGTTGCCCCTTCTGCTGCATGTTTTAGAACATCTAAGAAAAGATCGTTGCATCGCTGAGTAAAAATATTTTGAGCATTTCCCTGAATGTTGGCACAATTTTCATATAAAACAGTGCCACTCTTGGCATTCTGTGTCCACCTTTTCAAAATGAGACCTTCTGGAAGCTTACAAAGACCAACCGCCTGAAAAGCCCTCAATATATGTCTGCATATGATGCCTGAGAACTCAAACTTTTGGCAACTACATCTTGCTCTTGTTTCAGAAGAATCAAAGGTGACGTCATATGTCATACGGGCACCCTCTGCATTAAGAGCCACATGGTATCTGCAGACAGAACCATCCTGGAATTTTTCCACCGAATAACCCAAGGCCTGGACAAGCTCCTCCTGAAATATGGCAAATATGGTTTTTGTGTAGGTCTCTGATGCTTGCTTTTCTAATAATGATGAAGTTTTCAAAACAGGTCTAGTTATCATATTAGCAAAATCTGCCTGAACTTCCTTCTCATACTGTCCTGCAATGGCCTGATCAAACTTTGCAACAAATTCAAATAAGCTTGTCTTTGTTTCAAAATTTCTTTGAAAAAACTTGTTCATACTTTCAGATCTTTGAGTAGGAGACATTTCTGCGAAGAACTTATCCTTCAAGTATACTGTGGCCCACTGTTGGCGGACCTCATATAATGATTGAATCCATTCATTCTCCCTCAGATTATACTTAAGAAGGAATGCCTCCCATAATGACTCAAAGTCTTGAACCGTATCCGTCTCATCGATGCATTTCTTCATATCCTCTTTGAGAGAAGCTCGAGCTGCTTGTGTTGAACAGATATCAGGCAACTTCTCCTTGCATTTGCTCAAGATCCTCCACTTGCAAAAACGGTGATGGGTGCCATGGAATACCTTCATAACTGCTGCTGCTAAAACTTTGCAATGATCAGTAACGAATGAAACTGGAAGACGTCCACTCATAGCCACTAGAAATGTTTCAAACAGCCATATGTAAGAAGTTTCTGTCTCATCCAAGAGCACGGAACACCCAAACACAACAGGTTGCAAGTGACGATTTACCCCTGTAAACAGCACAAAGGGCATCATCAGCTTGTTTTTTTTATATGTTGTATCAAGAGCAACAACATCACCAAAGTAACTGTATGCCATCCGAGCCTTTGCATTGGCCCAGAAAACATTCTTTAACTTGTTAGTTTCATCAACTTCAATTGAATAAAAAAATGCAGGATTCTTTGTTTGCATCTTTCTAAAGTATTGCAAGAGGCTAAAGGCCTCGCCTCCTCCCCAGACAGCATTTTGTCTTTCCTCAGCACCAAAGCCTTCTCCAAACAGTGAGCTCATCTCAACAGGGAAGGCTAGCGGTGCCCTCTTCTTCTTGGGCTTCGATGCTCTAATATTGACAACAAATGCATGGTTGTGTTCAATAATGAGCTTAGTTACTGCCCATCTGTCCTTATCCTTCCGAACCACCTCTAACATTGCCTTGCAACCTTCCCTTATTGAAGCACGCTTCCGCCTCTCCTTGCCATCATTCTTCCTCTTCTCGTTCTTCAGGTAGAATCCTTCCTTGCAGCACACGAACCGCCTCATGATGATGGAGTCATCACGCCTCGAGGTCCTAAACCTATTGTTGCGGACTCGGAAGCCCACATGCTCAGCATAGTCAAAGTAGAACTTCCTTGCAGACTCGAGCGAATCAAATTCCATGCCAACGTAGGGCTCGCTCGGTTCCATTTGAAGTTCCAGTTTCCCCTGTACACCTCCATCAAAAGGGAACTCTGTCCCCATGAACTGGCAGCTCATTTCAACCACTGGATTTTCTACATCTCCTTCCTCCTCCTCCTCCTCCTCTTCTTTTTCACCGACATTATCTTCAAGTAAAACTGAATCACCAGCGTCAACTTCAATCGACTCGGGATTGAAGTCCAGGCCCAATGCCGCTCCAACCTCCATCAAAGTTACAATTTTTACGGCTATAACACACGCGAAACCTATAAATCCTTGAAGATTTCAATCTGATATCATGCTTTTTGCCAGAATTTCCCAAAACTTCTAGAGATACGCCAATTATATGCGGATTTTCATGCATGAGACCTAATAACCACATCAAAAAGCCTACAACAAAGAAGAAATACACAAGAAACGTACATCAGATCATGGAACGCGAGCATCTCACGCCGCCCATCAACAGTTGCCGTCTTGTCCCTATGCCGAAAATCTCCGTACTCGACTACAAGAAATGGCTCGAATCGCGGGCCCAAAACACTGTTCTTGAGCTCCCCAAGCCGAATAGGGAATCTAGTCACGGAGATAACCACAAACCCTACGCCACTAGCTGGTGCCCCGAACCCTCGACGCTGAGAGAGAAGTAAAACCCTAGAGAGGCCCCTTCTTTCCCAGGGAAAAACTTGGAGCCGTTCGTCACCTACGCCAGAGAGAGAGAGAGAGAGAGAGAGAGGGAGAGGGTGGGGAGGGCAGACGAAGCCGCCGTTTGATCCGGAATTGACCGTATTCTAACACCAATCATCTGATCTTGACCGAATGCTAATCTTACAGTTGCAGGCGTCATCTTATGATCGACGCTCCCGCATATTAAAAAATAAAAAAATGTATATCAAAGTGCCACGTAGGCACACGGAAGAATGCTTAAGAATTCTATGCGGAAGTAAAGCCGCATAAAAAGATATATACGGACATCCTCATACCGCGCACGCCGACACGCATACAAAAGAATGCATAAACGTTCTGTGCGGATGTAAATCCGCATAACATATATATCAGGAAATTGTCATAAATTGACCCATAGAATGACGTCACGCATAGGAATGAACGCATAAAGTTTCTGCGGAAGTAAACGCGCATAAAATATATATGCGGACGTCTTCATAATTTCACTGCGGTGCACCTGCATACAAGAGAATGCATAAACGTTCTATGTGGAAGTAAAGCCACATAGAACGATATATGCGGCCGTCCTCATAATTATCCCAAGGACGACAATGCACTTGCGTACGAAAGAATGTGTAATAGTTCTGCGGGAAAAATTAATCCGCATAAACAGACATATGAGGACATCCTCATATATTGCACTTACGGTGCACGTGCACACAAATAAATGCATAACAGTTCTCTGCGGAAGCAAATCCGCATAGAAAGATATCTGCTGACATCCTCATAAATTGCGCTGTCAGACAGCGACCTGCATACAAATGAACGCATAGATATTCTATGCGGAAGCAAATCCGCATAAAACAATATATACGGACATCCTCATAATTTTCCATTAAGAACGCACACAAATCGAATGAACGCATAAATATTCTGTGCGGCCGTAAATCCGCATAACAATATATATGCGGACGTCCTCATATGGGATCCACATCGGGGAAAACGAGACACTATCCAGTGCGATCAACGCCTCTGCCCCTTCGGCGCCACCGCGACCAGCCTAAACTCCGGCGGCCACCGCCGACCACCCCAGTCTTAGGCCAAACGCCACTACCAACTCCGCCGACTCCGATGTCGCCGGCGGCTTCTTTGTCGTCCCATTCCAGCGACCCCACCCCCACATCAAACGTTTCGAAGTGAGGGGTCGGGTCGTTTGACGGGGTGGCGACGCCGGCGAAGGGCGGGGTCGGAGTTAAGGACGGTGGGCTCATGGGGCTGCGTTCCAAACTTCCAACAAACAAAACGAGATGGATGGATAGCATGAAAAAGAAAAAAACAAACACTTTCCACTATATTTGAACCCTGCATCTTGGGAAAAACATCTCTCCATGAAGTCACTTGCTAAGATTATCTTGATTAGGAAATCAGAATCCAACATCTCCTCTTTCCAACTCACATGCCTCCAACAACTCTTCCAGGGAAATTTACAGTGTTGGATCCCGTTTAATTAAACCCTGATCCCGTTTAATTAGAACCCACATCTTGACAAGTGTCCCTTGAATTTCGTAAATCTTGATAATCACAAGGGCATTACGGTATTTTCACAGCAGTGAAGAGTTACCTTGATGGGAGGTGACTCTTCACGGGTGTAACCACCTGCAGCGTTTGGTCCCTGGAGAGGGCTATAAATAGCCTGTTAGACCCCTTCTCAAAACACGCATTAAGTGCTCTCTCTCCAGAAGATTACTCGCTAACCTTTGTTCAGATCACCGATGATCGAGACTGCGCACGCATTTCAAAGCCCAGAGCGCAATTAAAGATAGATTTAGCGAATCAAGGTATGATTTATAATTCATTAAGTTAATCAATTCCATCAATGGTATCAGAGCGGGTGGATTGAATTCCAAAATAAATTATGCCCGTTTGGTTCGCTAGACAGTAGTGCTTTGGACACTGATGTTATTTACCCATATGAAAGAATTTTTTCTGGGCGATGTGGGACTAAACTCTTCCCATCTTTCCCCTTCTTCCATTTTGGAACAAGAAAACAAGGAAGGGAGAGCCGCTGCCATGGCCGCCGCTGCGGCGGGTCTCGGTCGCGGCCCTCCCCGTCCCAACCGGTGGCCAATAGGGCCACCGTTCAGCAACCGCCGTCCCCGGCTGCCGCTGCGACCCGCCCCTCGGCGAGCCGGCATCGGCTGCAACCCGCCGTGGCCGCCATGGCCACCGCGGGCAAAGAAAGAAAAAAAAAAAAAAAATTTGGCCGCCATGGCCTGCGGCCCGCCGCTAAGCGGCCCCGGCCACTGCCAGCGGCGCCAGCCGCGCCACCCACGGCGCCCGCAGCACGGCCTCCGGCCGACGCCCCTGCGGCTCGCGACCGCGGGCTGCGGCCGCACCCTGCGGCCGAACCCCGCGGCCTCCGCGGCCGACCCCGGCCTCCGGCCCCGCCTTGTGGCCGCCCCGCGGCCTGCCGCCGCGCCTACGGCCGGCGGTGGCGGTTGCGCCGCCGTCGTTTAGGAGAGAAGGGGGTTGGCCCCCTTCTCCTCTTTTCGTTTGGGGAAGAAAATGAATAGTGTTGGATTAACGGGTTTCGGGTTTTCTAAACCCGCAACCCGAATCCGGTTAATTTAAAAAAAAAAAGGTGAAGGGATTAACAGGTTTCGGGTTATTGGGCTTCGCCCCGCAACCCGAAACCCGAATCCTTTTGGCTTAAATTGGGCCTTTTACAGTTAAACCCCTGCCAATATGTTATTCTGAAAAAGGGGCTTTTGAAATTTATATATGGTCCCCAGCCGAAAGTTGAATTATCAAAAGGGTCCTAAAATATTTTTATGTGGTCCCTTTGCTAAAGTTTCATTACAGAACAGTACTTAGACAATTATGTATTACTCCATGTAATAAATTTATTGCATAAATCAACAATTTATATGCTTTCTTATGATGATACATGATTGTTTAAATTATTCATATTTTTCATGATAAAAGGATGATATATGCATGAGACGAGCCAAAGCATCTTATGTAGGAAAAGACATATAAATGATTAAATTTTTGCATATTTGTGGTGACGAGCCAAAGCATCCCATAAATTTTAGAATGCTTTAGTTTAATTTAATCAATAAAGAGTCTTTTTATCATCATTTCATGAAATTGAATAGTTGCATCATATATAATGAATCGGCCCCAAAGGGAAATCATTATACAAAGTTAATGGTGGGATGAAATAATGTTATTAGTATGATATTTATGATGAAATCTTGTTGCCCAAAGGCCTTGAATTCTTCATTTTTATTGAACAATATCTAGTAAAATTTTATCCATTGAATAACGGTGTCTAAGAAAAGCTTGTCAAAAAGGCATACGTGCCTAAGAAAGGCTGGTACTTAAGTGAGCCTAGTGCTCCACCACCGATCTGGAGCTGATCTGGCTGTTATTCTTTGGATTTTTCAACTAGATATATAAAGTTCATTAAATATCATACTTAATACATTAGTTTTATCGTAAAGGGGTAAATCATGTAAAGTTAATTCTGATTTACTCACTAAATTGCTAATATGGGTTAGTGATTTAGATAAGGTTTTAGCGTAATTATAGCATGCATATTGATAGTAAGCATATGTTTTGCAGCTTTGTTTCCGACAGTTTTTTCACAATCTACATCATGCATCCCAATACTTAATGGTTCAAATTTCTCGGAATGGAAAGAAAGGCTGACATTTACTTTAGGGTGCATGGATATTGATCTGGCACTTCGTGAGGACATGCCACCTGTCCCCACGGAGGAAACTACGCCAGAGGAGAAAAAGTTGTATGAGAGGTGGGAGCGGTCAAACCGCTTAAGTCTTTTACTCATACAAAATCATATCTCCAGAAAGATAAGGGGCTCAATTCCAGATTGCAAAACTGCAAGAGAATTCTTAACAGCAGTAGAAGAGCAATTTGTGAGTTCAAAGAAAGCCCTAGCCAGCACCTTAATATCAAGGTTTGCTTCCTTAAAGTATAATGATAATGGTGGCATACGCGAGCATATTATGGAATTACGTGACATCGCTGCCCAATTAAAATCATTGGAAGTAGACATGTCAGAAACTTTTCTTGTACACTTTGTCCTTAATTCTCTGCCTATGGAGTATGCACCATTTAAGATCTCATACAACACACATACAGAAAAATGGACTATGAATCAACTTCTAGCCATGTGTGTTGATGAGGAGCAGAGAATAAAACAAGAGAGGCAAGAGAGTGTTTATCTCACCTCTCATAAGGGAAAAGGACATAAAGAGGTCGGCAGTACCAGTCATCATATTCCTGTTAAGAAGAAGAAAATGAAAATGTCAGCCAAAGTGACTGACAAAAGGCAAATAAAGTGCTTCTTCTGTAAGAAACAAGGACATTTGAAAAAGGACTGCATCAAGTACAAGAAATGGCTCGAAAAGAAAGGTACTTTTCTTTCCTCAGTGTGTTATGAATCAAATTTTATTGATGTACCTCATAACACATGGTGGATTGACTCTGGTGCTACTATCCATATATGTAAAACTTTGCAGGGATTGTTGAACAAAAGAATTCCAACGGAAAGTGAGCGAAGCATCATAATGGGAAATAAGATGCGTTCACATGTGGAAGCTGTTGGAACGTTCAAATTGACCTTAAAGACTGGCCATATTTTGTATCTAGAAAATACCTTCTATGTACCTGGATTTTCAAGAAACTTGATATCTGTTTCTAAACTTACTTCCTTTGGATATACCGTTTCATTTGGACGGTCTTTTGTAAACCTTTCTTTGAATAATATTGTTGTTGGTAATTGCTTGTTAGAGGATGGTTTATTCAAATTAGACCTTGATACATCCTTTGAGCTATCCCTTTTATCCCTGCAAAATAAAGATCATTATGGATTAAAACGTAGCCTAATAAATGAAAATTCCTCTATGTTATGGCACCGAAGATTAGGCCATATCTCCATAAAAGGAATCAAGAGATTAGTAAATGATGGAATTTTACCAACTCTTGACTATGGTGATTTTGAAACTTGTTTAGACTGCATCAAGGGAAAGCAGACTAACAAGTTTAAGAAAGGTGCCATTAGAAGTACAAATTTATTGGATCTCATACATACAGATATATGTGGGCCCTTTTCGACCCCATGTTTTACTGGTCATAAGTATTTTATCACCTTTATTGATGATTACTCACGCTATGGGTATCTCTACTTGTTGTATGACAAGGCTGAGGCATTAAATGCCTTTAAGCTTTTCAAAACAGAGGTAGAGTTACAACTTGATAAAAAGATTAAAGTTGTGAGATCAGATAGAGGTGGTGAATACTACGGTAGGTATACTGAAACTGGACAACATTTAGGTCCATTTGCTCGATTTCTTCAAGAGCAAGGTATAGTTGCACAATATACTATGCCTGGTACTCCTGATCAAAATGGAGTTGCGGAAAGAAGAAACCGAACATTAATGGAGATGGTAAGAAGTATGATTAGTCACTCAACTCTCCCAATTTCTCTGTGGGGTGATGCCTTAAAAACCGCTGCGTATATTCTAAACAGGGTTCCTACTAAAGCTGTCTCAAAAACACCCTATGAAGTTTGGACAGGTAGGAAACCTAGTTTAAGACATCTACATATTTGGGGGTGTCAAGCTGAGGCAAGGGTGTACAACCCACAAGAGAAAAAGTTGGACTTTAGAACCATTAGTTGTTATTTTATTGGTTATCCAGAAAAGTCCAAGGGATACAGATTTTATTGTCCTAATCATACTTTGAGGATTGTGGAGACAAGAAATGCTAGATTCCTTGAAAATGACCAAATCAGTGGGAGTATAACACCTCAAGAAATTAATTTTGAGGAAAAGCAAACTCCGTATGGTGTGCAAGATTCAAATAAGCAGCCAATGATTCCTCTACCTATCATTGATAATGATTTGGAGGAGGATGAGTCTACTATTAATGTTCCACTTGAATCTGTGCCAGTTATCACTGAGAATGTTGCTCCTCCACCTATAGAACCAGTGGATCAAGAAGCAACTTTAAGAAGGTCATCAAGGGTAAGGAGATCTCCAATTCCACCAGATTATATAGTATACCTTCAAGAAAATGATTATGACATTGGCAATATAGATGATCCAATAAATTTCTCACAAGCCATAAATTCAGTAAATTCCTCCAAATGGCTAGATGCTATGAAAGATGAGATAGATTCTATGGCTAAAAACAATGTTTGGAATCTTGTTGAACTACCTCCTGGGGCTACTGCAGTACGCTGCAAATGGGTTTTTAAAACCAAAAGAGACTCCAAGGGTAAGGTAGAGCGACATAAGGCCAGACTTGTTGCCAAAGAATTTACTCAAAAGGAGGGTATTGATTATCATGAAACCTTCTCTCCAGTTTCAAAGAAGGATTCTTTAAGGATAATTATGGCTTTGGTGGCTCATTTTGACTTAGAGCTGCACCAAATGGATGTGAGAACTGCATTTCTTAATGGAGATTTAGAGGAAGAAGTTTACATGAAACAACCTGAAGGTTTTGTTTCAGAAGGTCAGAGTCAAAAAGTTTGCAAGCTAAATAAGTCTATATATGGACTCAAGCAATCATCCCGACAGTGGTATCTTAAGTTCAATAACGTCATTTCTACATTTGGCTTTGTAGAAAATGTTGTTGATAGATGTATTTATCTTAAGATCAGTGGGAGTCGATTTATTTTTTTAGTCCTATATGTAGATGACATTTTGCTTGCTAGCAGTGATTTGGCATTGCTTAGAGAGACTAAGCAATTTCTCTCCAGCAATTTTGATATGAAGGATATGGGTGAAGCCTCATATGTCATCGGCATTGAGGTTCATAGAGATAGATCTAAGGGAAAAGTTTGTCTATCTCAAAAAGCCTACATTAAGAAAATGTTGGAGAGATTTGGTATGGAAAATTCCAAACCAAGCCCAGTGCCTATTACTAAAGGTGAAAAGTTGAGCCAATCACAATCTCCGAGGAATGAAATTGAAAGGGAGCATATGAAAGCTTTTCCATATGCTTCACTAATTGGGACTTTAATGTATGCTCAAGTCTGTACCAGACCTGATATAGCATATGTTGTGGGATTACTGGGGAGATTTCAAGCTAATCCAGGAATGGAACATTGGAGAGCTGCAAAGAAAGTATTGAGATATCTTCAAGGAACTCAAGATCATATGCTCACATACAACAAATCCGATCTTTTGGAGATAGTTGGATACTCAGACTCAGACTTTGCGGGATGTCCAGATAGTAGAAAATCAACATCAGGTTATATCTTTCTACTAGCTGGTGGTGCAGTCTCGTGGAAGAGTTCGAAACAAAAGATGACAGCTGCTTCAACAATGGAGGCTGAGTTATTAGCATGCTATGATGCAGTTACACAGGCTATTTGGTTGAGGAACTTTATCGCAGGCCTACAGATCGTGGACACTATTTCACGGCCCATAAAGTTATATTGTGATAATTTAGCAGCAGTTTCCTCAATAAAGAATAACAAGATATCTAATGGAAATAAGCACATGGAGGTGAAATATCTTGTTATAAAGGAAAAATGTGAAGACCATAAAGTTTCAGTTCAATACATCAATACTGTGCTTATGTTAGCAGATCCTTTGACCAAAGCAATAGCTCCGGGATTGCACAAGGAGCATGTTGGTCAAATGGGCCTTTTCTGTATAAATTAATTGATGTATTATTGTGCACATTTTAGATGGTTGTAAATCACATATATTATATTTTCTGCTTTAATGAATTCATATGGTTTATGCATACTATGGTAGCAGAAATTGTGACCAAAGAATGAATTTTATGAGAAGTTCATTCATAAGGGTTTGGTTATGATGGTTTAGTAATATAGTGATCATGGAAGGTTATACGCCGATCAAATAGGTGTTATTTCCGCCATTGTTTGTATTATTATTCTCAAAGTAATCAAACATAAAGCTTGCCCAAATTGATATCAGGATAGAAAGAACACGCGTATACAGATTATAAAATTCAAGTACTAAGGATATTTCACTTGTCAATATGGTCCGAATGGGAGAATGTTGGGATCCCGTCAAGTTGTGGCCCACATTGACAAATGGCGTCAATATGGTCCAAGTGGGAGAATGTTGGATCCCGTTTAATTAAACCCTGATCCTGTTTAATTAGAACCCACATCTTGACAAGTGTCCCTTGAATTTCGTAAATCTTGATAATCACAAGGGCATTACGGTATTTTCACAGCAGTGAAGAGTTACCTTGATGGGGGGTGACTCTTCACGGGTGTAACCACCTGCAGCGTTTGGTCCCTGGAGAGGGCTATAAATAGCCTGTTAGACCCCTTCTCAAAACACGCATTAAGTGCTCTCTCTCCAGAAGATTACTCGCTAACCTTTGTTCAGATCACCGATGATCGAGACTGCGCACGCATTTCAAAGCCCAGAGCGCAATTAAAGATGGATTTAGCGAATCAAGGTATGATTTATAATTCATTAAGTTAATCAATTCCATCATACAGAGCATCCTGTTGAGTCAAAACACACACACACACACACACACACACACACACACACACACACACACACATATATATATATGTGCAATTTTGGGTCATAATTAGCTTAATTAATCCATATATATATATATATATATATATATACATACATCCAAACAGCTAATATGAACAAAAATACAGAGAGAAGAGAGAGAGAGAGGAGAGAGTTTCTGATTTCTGGTACAATAGATCATATCAACCTGCATGCAAGGTTGGAGAAGATTTTCTATTGAAGTATAAGGTAGAGCTCGCATAAACTGTTAATAAGTGATCAAGTTCCTAGAGATCAAAGCTGTGGCTGTTGAAATGGAAGACTGCTTGATTCCAGCTGCCTCTGATGTTCTGTGACCTGATCTCCCTCGCAACACTAGACTGGAGGCCAGGTGGTCCACATACAATTACACCCACATCGGCACGGCCCACATTCTCCGAGAACGAACTGAAAATGTCTGGGAGAACCAAAAAAAAAAATGCAGATTGAGTCACCTAGTTCAGTTTCAAACTAAAATACCACTGTCATGAGAAAGACACACTTAAACTTTTCTTTCTCCCTTGCCCTTTAACTTGTGGTTGTCATAAAATGTGAAAGAATATAAAAGACTGTTGGTGAAGACAAGGGGACTATTTTTTTGTTTTGGCAGGAAGATAAAGCTACTATTTGCAATGAAGTTGAGAGAACCTAGTTCTATATAGAAGTATGAGAATCAATGAGGCACTTCAGCCTTTTTTGTTATTATAAAGGCATCAATTTCCTAGTAGGATCCATCATAATTTAGCCTATGTGAAGTTGTGATTGTGCTTAAATGGATTTTGAATGTCTTAATCTAGCTGTGTCATGCTGTGGTTTTGCTATGTCTCTCCAACTGGTTTGCGAACTAGGCAAAAAACATGGTAGTTTGAATAAAGGTTGACAGACGATACGAGAAATTGGAATGAGCACCGATCTCTGGAGACAGTGATCAAATAGAAGAACTCAGTGGATCAATGTCAAAAATCTTGCATCAAACTTTATCAAAGAATGAAAGTAGGTCAAGGCATCTGAAGCTTTAGTCTGTTGATGTATGTATTGTCAATCATTTGAGGATTTTGCAGGAAGGAACAATTTATTTGTGCCATATGAGCACGTGCAGTTGGAGCAATCCAGTAGAAGTATGCTTTGATATTGTAACATGAAGCTAATGCGACATGGTAACGTGTCGGGTAATAAATTTTACATAATTTGTTGCAAGTCCTTATAAGAGTAAAGAAAGAGTGCTCATTACCTTGAAAATCAGGCCTGCATCCATACCGAGTCGTTTGCAGACTTGAAAGACTTGTCATACTCATCTCCCCATGGAGACTTGGCTCCCTGCAATGCCCCAAGTTGCCTTTTGCAGCATCAACTGTCCACTTTTCATTGCGTGAGCTACATTTTTCCCATTGGTTCCAGAAGTAAACAACAATACCCCCCAGAAAAATGACACCAGCAACCATGCATAAGGTAAACAAGAGCCCCCGGTACCACCAAGCAGATACTCCAAATGGTTTGATGTAATATACTTCCACAATACCGAATAATAGAATGAAACCAAGAGTAGATGCAACGACATAAATTCCAGACCAGATGTTATTCCCTGTGCCAACCAAACATGACATCATACTACCTTTTGTTGTGGAAAGAGAGGGAGACATCATGCTCACATCAACTTTACCCTCTTCCTGCAATGAAAACATTGAATAAGAGTCTAGCGGCTATTCAACCCAAGGAACAAAAGAATGATGTTGATGTTGGGCATCTAGGCATACCAATGAAGGCTCTGATTCTTGAGTTACATAAGCTTGAATATCCAGATGCAATTTATCGGAGAAAGATGAATATATGTGCTGTGCATCAACTGCTGAAAGGAGAGAAAGCTCCTTAGATTTTTTAACAGCCCAAACAACCAATACATTCTTTGGTAAACAAGGTTTTCCCTCCCTAATTCGGTGAAGGATGTCACTCAATATGGCCAGGAAGGGTGAAATACCAATGCCACCAGCTACCAGTATGAGATTTTCATACCTGAGAACAGAAAGTGAGAGTTGAATCATGTGACTTAACGGCAAGCAATGACATGGGCTTCTAGTGCAAAAATGTCAGTATACACATTTCTCGCAAAACAGCATATCAATGAAGTACTGGAAAAGTTAAAGTGATACAACTACTGTTTGCTTGTAACATTTCTTTTTCTGTTTTTTAGGGAAAAGAAGAGGACTGTGGTTTCCTGTAGTCAGATCAAATTATGGAAGAGAGGAGAGGCTCACATCAAGTGGTAGGGCGACTCATGTCCATATGGCCCTTCAACAGAGGCTGTTATACTACTAGGTTGTGACTGAGAGTCCTTTTGAGGCTGGTCCGGAACATTAGTGATGATATCCCTCAGTTTCCCTGTCCATGTGCCAAGTACTTTTATTAAAATTGACAGATGGTATCTACCATCCAAAGGACTGGAGGAAACACTGAATGGATGCCACTGCAACCATGGCAATTCTCGTACTTGAAGGAAAATAAAGCTGAGAGCATTGTAACGAAGATCTGCATATTCGAACAAACTCATAGTTAGTATTAATTTCTATTTAAAAAGCTAGAACTTGAAATTTCTAGCTAATGAGAGATGGCATCCCTCTGACGAGCATCTTGTTTACTTTATAACTATGACAAAAAAGGATTGATAATAGCTAATCAGTTCAAAAGAAATATTTTGATCTTAAAGAAAATGATCAATAAGTCATACTTGCTGGCTTCGAAAGGATCAATTCCACGGTTCCACATGGGCGAGACACTGCTGAAATGATATCAACTGTAGTTCGAGACTGGCAGAACCGCAGAAAACGATCAAGTATGAAAAGGAAAACTGCTCCAGCTGCCATGCTGAAGATAAAGTCTCCAACATGCAGCGCTAAGAACACAACAAAGATCACATACAATTGATGGGTGTAAAAGAAAAGCTCAAAATAGTTTTTCCGCACAGGATGCAATGATGTCACCCACATCAACAAACCCGCCAACAGGCTAATTACCCCAGGAAAATTAGCAACACCAATATTCTTCCACTCTCGAATCTGAAAAACAAAACCAAGTGTCAATTGATTGATTAAAGACAGAAATACCAATTCCAACATGATCCTCAATCAAAATTTTGAAATTATTTACATATTGAAAATAGATCGCACAATATGGGTTTCAGATTCTGATTTTATGGAATCATTTATTGTTTATAGTAGTTTGTGGTACTGGTGTATACTGTCACGTCCCAAGCACAGCATGCCACACCATACCATATCATTACTTGATACAGGAGGCGTGCCAAGTGTTGGTATGCAAAATTGATCCCCGTACCAGGCATGCCAATACTGATACCAATATGGTACCGGTATGGGGTCTGATACCAAGATTGCAAACCTTGGCGTATGCTATGGAGTTATTTAGTATTTGGTTTATTTGATACCTAAACTTCGAATCTATATAATTGATGATCCATCCAATTATCTCTAGTAGGATCTTGGAATAAAAGAAGTATTCAAATGCACAGCTGGACAAAGCTCTGATGCCAAGGATCAGGTTATGATCCTCCTTGATATCTTGAGGCACTTTTCAAGTTATAGGTTGTCTAGTAGATGATCCACACCAATGATCACTAGCAGCATCTTGGAATGAAAAAGTATTCAGAGACAGTTGGACAAAGCCATGATGCCAAGTATAGGGTTGTGGTCTTCCTTGATATCTGTAGGTACTTTTCAGGTTAAGTTGTCCAATGATTTGGACCCACAAAGCTTCTTAACAATTTCCCCGGAAAAAAATTGCATGTATATTTGCATGTCTTTGTGTGTAGATTCATCATCCACACCACATGGCTTAAAAGTTCATAGAGAAATTATTTTTCTACATTTAAGAAAGGTTTAAAACCAAGTTGTCCCTGGAAAGAAGATAGGCTTTTAAATACAGAAGTTTTCTGCCTTTCCAGCATCAGTTATTCTTGTAATTGTAACTTTAAGTGAAAAATAAGTAACCAAATTACTCATCCAAACTCACTTCTTGCTGGAGACGCCCCTGCAATGACCACGCAACAACATAACATATGCCGTGAAATGTGAAGAGAGCCATTGTAAGATGTCCAAGCCAGACATGGTATCTGGTGGCATGCTCAAATGGAATATCTATTAAACGAAGAAGAACTGAACCCCTTGCAACTGGCAGAAACAAGAATAGCATGCAAAATAGTCCAATTGAGCCTAACCGAAGCCCAATAAGTTCCAGCATGAAAGTACTGCAAGTTTGAAGTTAGAAACAAGTTAAGGCTCAACTAAAAAAGCAAGCTACACATATCTAAGTCTAAATGAACTTCAAGAACTATTCTTTTTTGAGAAAAAGAACACCTGTTCTTAATATGTGCATCCCATCATACTATCTTAATTCAGGGCTAAGTTACTAGAAAGCATGACAATCAACAGATTGTGAAGTCATGAGATGTCAAATTTTGGAAATCTCAAGAGTATAAAAAAAAATCTCTGCAAAGTTCCCAAAGTAATTCACCTTGTCTAAACCTATTTTAGCGCACGTTGCATGACAGTCAAAAACGTCCTTTGCAGTGATACAACAACAGCAAACTGATATGATGTAATTTCATTCTTATAAAATTACTAATAATTGCAAAAAAGTGGACAATTTTGAAGTTCATAATAATGCCTTCAGTTCATGGTTTCAGCATATGAAGATAACCTTGGCCATGATAATATGCACTCACAATATATGTGTGTGTGTGTGTGTCTGTATACATATTTCTTTGGGGTTACTTCTGGACTCAATCAAAGATAATTTAATCTTCAAAATAAACCAAACATAGGAATATTAGAGAAAGATCTGTGAATCCAATGAGAACAAAGAAACATATCAATTAGGAATTTGCAGAAGCTCCAATATATGTTCGCATGTTTTCTCTCATGCTCTTAGGTACGAATGTTGTTGATGTAATTGTACTTGAACGCATACTCCACATTAAGCATGTAAGCAAATGATTTAATTCAAGGTTCGTTAGGAATGGCTGCAATTTTTTAAGCTGAGCATCAAACATGTTACAGAGAGGAAGATATATACTTTATTGGTGGACACCATAAGAGCATTTTGATGTAAAATTTTCTGTTAGCAGAAACACAAGCAGGAAAGCATCCGGAAGTCCATGATAATTATTTTTCTGGCCAATAACAACATTTAAAAGCATGGCAAGGCTGTGTCATGATAACAGAAGTATTCAATAAGAAATTTTAGAAAATTATTCTTTAATCTGACAATAAGTATGAGTCAAACAAGTCGATAGGTTGTTTCGTCAATGAATCTACCACATGTAAACAATGAATAGTTTCGTTTGTGGAGGTTCAGAGGAGGAACGAGTGCTCTAATAGAAATGATGAGGATAATACCACGTTTTCAGGACTTTATGAAAGAATTAGTGGAAGGCAATCCCTGCACATACAGAAAAATTACATCTCTGATACAAGATATCTGCTACAAATGTCAAATGGAGACAGGCAACAGCTTTTATCAGGTTTTTGCGAGCCAAGCAATTTTCTAAGATGCTTATCTTGTTCAAAGTATTCAAAGTATGTCGTCCATGTCTTCAAATGGCAGAGCATACGCATGAAAGAGAACTCTGTGGCCTCCACAGATATTTATTGACCAACTTGTGAAAAATTAAGAAACCTGATACCAGAGGCATTAAGAAAGACCAAATTGTAACCTAAAAGATTTAATGGAAAGACCACATCACTCAAAAAGCAAAACTATGAAAAGAAAGATGGCACCTTATCTATCAGGATTAAGTACAGAATTGTCAAACAGACATTCAACTTTGTCATGAAAAGTTTCTGTGATTGGCTAGATTAAAGGGAGGAAGTATATGAGATACCTAGTTTCAAACTTTTTCTTAGAAAAAAAAAAGTTCCTTTTACTGGAATAAGGGATGGAAAAAATAATTGCTTCTTCATACTTAGCATACCCTTTTTCTTTCGAAGGCAGTGGAAATTTCGAAATCAAGCTATCGGCTTGTATTGTATAAGCAGTAATCGACCAGAGAACATATACAGAAAAAAGGAGGATCCCGATAAATTCTGCAGCAGAGACAACACCAAATGGTCCATCAACTAGGACAGGGAATGTCCAGAGTCGAAACCTCGAAAATTTTGAATTCTTCTTCCTGTCGATGAAGTGAAGCCTAATGAGAAAACCAAGTTTTCAAAAAACAAATAGGATAAACTGTAAATCATGATCATCTTATAAGAACAAAATCATGAAGCATCAAGAAATTGCATTGGTGCATACTCAAAATGATCTCTGGGGAAGGCAGTTATGTATATAAATGCCAGAAATGCAATGATGAGAATCGGCGCACTGAATCCAAGAAATATGCTTCCTGCAGTTCACAAAGCCAGACATTACATTACTCACTAGTATTTGTCCACCTCTTATTTAACAAGAATTAACTTGAAAGAGAGAGAAAGGCTCATTTTATGACAGACCTGTAATCCCAAAAACAGAATTTTCGGTAATACTAATCCATCTCGATTGCAGACTCCTCACCAAGTCGGTAGGGTAGAAAAATATTGCAGCAACCCAAATTATGAAAATGATCCACATCAAAGATTTTAGCACCCATTTAGCCAAAGAGCATGCAAAAGGCATGTGCTTGGAAGAGCCATGCTCAACCCCTCCATTGGACAGAAGGGGCTCGTGAACCGAGAGTTCGGCCATGGGAGAGGAGAGAGCACAAGGTTAGCCTTCAAACTGAACTACAATCAAGAATTTTGACGTACACCAATGCTCACACCAACTTTCAAACGACCTACTTCCCTATGAATACCACAAGGCTGACAATATAGACAAAAAGAATCCGATAATCGGCCGCATTCCAATCAGTTTGTCTGTGAAATAATTATATGCAATGTATGGCTGACCGATCGACACATACGAGCTAATTTAGAGCTACATGCCAGCAGATGAAGAGGAAATGTCCCTGAACCAACAAGCATCACACATTCTTCCCATGGATCAACATCAGGAGTCAGAATAGATGAATGACCCAAAGAGCATCAATCTCCTAGACACCAGAAAAAAAAAAAAAACAGAACGCAAATATAAGAAAGGGTGGATTATAAATGGCAAAGCATTCCAATCAATCACAAGATAGAATTTGACCTTTCATCCTAAATTTATGAAATCAATCGCACATAAATTCTGAACCCTTTTTTTTTTATGAAAAAGAGGCTAAAAGCCACCCAATTTTATCGGAAAAGATGAATCAAATCGTACAAGGGTAGAGATGGCTGAAAGGGTTCAGCTTATTACAAAACAACACCCAATAAACCGATAACACAACAGAGAACGGCTTAAGTACTAAAATATCTAAAACTCTTCTTTTTTAATTTCTTGCTTTTTCCTCAATTTTCATTTCTAATGTCATAGGGCCAAACCAGCTGAAACCAAGTAAAAAAAAAAAGAAAAAAAAAAAACTACCATAGAATTAAGGAAGGGGTAATCCTTTGAGCTGTATTTTTTTTACCTTTTAATTGTGACATGGTGATATCCATTGCTCAAATTTCAACAGCCCTTCAAAATTCAGTGGTGGCCAAGAGAGTTATCCTTTGGAAGTGTGTGGACTGAGTGGAAGCAATAAATAGAGCGACAAGGAAGCAGGTAAAGCAAATGCCTGAAAGGGAGAGGGGCTTTATGTGGTGGTCGTAGTGGGGATCAATGGTGGTGGAATTGGGGACCGCATCGTTTCGTAGAGATTCCTGAGAAGCACTGCTGTGTGATTTTTCCACACAGTACTTTGTCATTGGGCTAAACATTGCTATCTTTCTTAATCATGGAAACAAGGAGAACAAATTCATGAAGAAACTGAGTGGCTTGGAGAGAATGGAGTGTCAACTGCGGCAGAACAAATAAGGCTGGCTCGAACAATACCGTTAACCATCGTAAACAAAACATATACAAGCGAACCGCACCGTTCAAAACTCGGAATGCTGTAGATTTTGAGACTTGGAACCAGGGGACGCACAAGTTTCATGTCGATATTGGATAAGAAATAGATAAAACAACAATAATAAATATCATAATTTACGAAAAAGATAAAATATTAAATTTAAATATTAAATAATATTAATAAAATCAATAAAAATATTTAAAATAGAAAATAGATTACAAGAAAAATAAGTTTGTTACATCGAGTGGGTGGCTAGAATAGCAGGGATGAGAATTTTGAGGCGTTAAAAAAAAAGGAGTGGGTTTGGTAATTTGAGTTTTTTCTTTTCAAAACAATCTATTTTGTTGATTATTATATAATATAATAAAGTTTTTGAATAGATTTCACCCATAGATAAATTTGAAAGACTCAGAAAACTCTCAATGACGTCTTTAATGTGATAGCCATTCATGTTTGTTTTCATGCACATCACACACATTCAATGTTAGTTTTATTTTATCGACTTATATTTTAATGATAGAGCGAAGATATTACCTACCTTAACTTATCTTATTAATAAATTTTTAAAAATAAATAATATAATAAAGGGCTCCGCACATGTCTTGCTCGGAAATGAGTCTGCTTCTCCTCGCAAGTAACTAATTTTGATATCTATAAACTTGTATAGGTTTGATATCTTTTTGGCAGGAGATGATTTTTTTTTAAAGGAATGATGATGTCATTTGATTTTTCTTCTCCTTTTAATTACCCTCTTTCTTTGTAGGGTAAGAAAGTGTTTGAGCCTTTTGTTTATTTTGGAAACAAGACCATTTAATTTGCTCGTGGGGTCCTTGCGAAGTTCATACTAGTACTATCCATCTCACTCTAGTTGTGAAAATTGGATAATTTAAATAGCATAACAATATACCACTAGATGCATAGAATGGTGATTTTCAAATTACATAATTTATTAACAATAAATAGTTTAGAGGTAATAGATTATATCCAATTATTCCTATGTTAGCACCTTATTTCGTACAAACTAGGTCACACTTAAACCTAAGTCCTTTTAGCGTAAAGGATTCTAGGGCATCAGCCAACGTGGGCTCATCCCCTGAAAAATCCCCATGGACCATTTGTTGCTTTAGTGTTAGTAATTTGGAATGCTGACACATATTCCAATTTGACTGGAATCACCTTATCTCCCGCAATAACTTCTCAGCTACATCGCTTTATTATTTATGGGAGCAGAGTCATGATAACAAATTTAATGTACCAAATAAAAAAAAGATTTTATATTAAAGAATATAAAAGAAAAAAATAATATATTAAAATATTTGTAGAAGAAAAAAAATAAAAAAATAAAAAAATATTTTTCTATTCGATGCGTATTTGGTATATCTCAAAGGTTATATAAACTCATCTACATACTCCATACACGAAAAATAATACAGGCTCATATAGAATCATACTAACAAAAAAAAATATTACTCGTTGATACAAGCTATTATGTGATCCCTAAAATCATTCTAACAAGATCATGCTAATAAAGAAAAACAATGCTGATTGATACAGGATCACACTAATAAAGAAAAATATTATCGGTTGATACAGGTTGTTACGTGATCTTTATGTTTATGCTAACATCCTTCTCAAACTCAAGATGATATTATAGGTGCCAACTTAAGTTTGAAAATCAGATCACGAATATACCCATGTAATAGATCAAGCGCTGAAGTAGCAGCTCAGAAGCCGATTTGATAGACTAGGAGTTGATAGAGCAGCTCAAAGGCGGACGTAGTGGTAGATCAAGAGAGCACAGCAAGAGATGTTATAGCAACTCAGAAGCTAATGTAGCATATTAGGAGTTGACATAACAATGCAGAAGCAGATATGGCAGATTGATGTGTCAAGTTAATATAGCAATATAGAATTTGATATGGCATAACAGAAACTGACATAGCAATTTAGAAACTGATGCGGTAGATCAGAAAGCTAATGCAATAAACTGATGTGTTTGACAATACTAATATAGCTAACTAGGTAAAATAATGTGTCCACTGACATGACCGACTAACATAGCATACTGGTGTGTCTGTTGATGTGTCTGACCGATGCGACAGACTGACGCATTTGCCAGTGTGGTTGATTTGCTTATCTGATGATGTGGCAGCAAAAAGACAATAAAAGATGACACTAGCAGCGGGCACAAAGCTCAAAAGAAGGCAACAGAAGGTCAACAATCCTTATAGATGGAGGCACTATGGAAGAGGAGCAAGAGACCACGAATTGGATGGTGAAAATGCTAGAAGCAGCAAATAAAATTGGAAATAGAGGAAAAGAGGCCAAGCAATAGTGAGAAGAGATTGCTGAAGATCTGAAGCTGAGGAGAAAAGAAGTAGAGCGAAGCTGCAGATCCATTAGAAAATAAAGAAACTTTGGATGTTAACCTACCGAAAGTAGAGGATATGCAGATCGACTTAGAAATATGAGATTTTCGAATATTGATTCACTAGAAAATAAAGGATCTACGGAAAAATAGAGGATTTGTGAATCCACTGAAAAATAGAGAATCTTCGAATATTGATTTACCGAGAAACATAGATTGATAGATCGGCAATAAAAGTCTTCAAAGCTTCTAGACATGGCAACGACAGCCACAGTAAAGAAGGAAAAAATGATGGCGGCAGATTAGGTGATTAGTGGCTCTGATACTATATTAAAATATTTGCAGAAGAAGAGAAAAACAAAAAAAAGAGAAAAATTGTCACGACTCGGATCCAGATCCGTGACACGGCCGTGCTATTGCCGACTACTGCCCACAATAGCACGCAGCCTCGTACATGGTCAACAGGTAGTCAAAAGCAGTCAAACTTGCATATATCAAAAAGAAGGTATTACAACATACTGGTTCATATAAAGTACAGAGCTTCTACATAGTTTATATACACAAAAGTATATTCATATCATTCCAAAAATAAGGAAGCCCTGTTGCAAAAGAAAAATACTTCTAGCAGCTGTCACTGGTGGTGATCTGAAAAAAAAAATGTAAATGAACAGGCATGAGCTACACGGCTCAGTAAGTAATCCTGCATAATCTTGTCGAATCAACTAAAAATGCTAACTATGCTTATCAGGGTTTGAGAAGCTGACATGTATGCTATCTAATAAATCATCATGATAAAATATCCATGCTGAGTAAATAAACCAGTATCCTACATTATCAAGGAATTTTGCACATGCATATATATAAAGAAAATCGTGCCGCCGGCATGCCGTGGTCATACTCTCAGATACTACTGCGAAGTCATTCTCGGCCACTGGCGGGGCCAGCTCAGTTATTAGGCGGCCACTGGCGGGGCTGGCTCAGTCATTCTCGGCCACTGGCAAGGCCGGCTCAGTTGCATTCGATCAGTAGCTCTTAAGAGTTCGTGGACAATATTTCTTATAGGTGGTACCTCATGGATGCTACGGCGAATTCGTTATCGGTCACTGGCGGGGCCTGCTCAGTTATTAGTTGGCCACTGGCATGGCTGGCTCAGTCATTATCGGCCACTGGCAAGGCCGGCTCAGTTGCATTCGGCCCGTAGCATCAAGAACCCTTAGGTACCCCTTGCAAGATGTGCAAACAACTAGAGGCAATTCATCATCATGCTTTATGCTCATGCTAATGAAAATTATGACATGCAATTATGTTCACCTTACATGCATCATGAAATCTACATAAGCATAATTTATGCATAATCACCAATTATATGGCTAACACATGCCACTCATACACATGATTCATAATCCATATCTTAGGATATAATGTAATCTACTTATTTCGTAGGCACAATGAAAATCATAAAGCACATATAATCATAACTTGTATAACTAAAGCATGCCATATACATTCACCATTCACAGCTTATAATTTAGGGTACATGACCTACAATACAAGTATAACGGGTTAAATTTCATGCATGATCCATAAAAGATTAGGACAGATTACTTACATACATGATTCACAACAAGATTAAAACAAGTTACTTACTGTGATTCGCTTTCTCCCAAGTTTCTCACGTCCTGGTGACGGATCCTGAGCCACCTAAAATCACATCATAATAAGCATATTATTTTTTTTTTACTTGTTTGGATCCTACCCGAACTATAGCCCGAGTCTAATGCATCCGTATTGGAGCTTTGATTGGGTTCATATGGGTTAATTGGCCTTCTAATTGTCAATAAGCTTAATCCCCAACTTAATTGGGTTTAATTCCGGGTTTAGGGTCACCGTGGTCTATTTGGGCCTGAGTCAGGATTAATCTGGGGTTAATTTGGCCCCAAATTAGTCACATTGGGCTTGAATTGGGCTTATTTCCACTAATTTGGTCTGTTAGGATCAATCCCAGCCGAATTGGGTTTGGGCCTCATTCCATTTGGGCTTAATTTTGGTTAAATTCATAGTCTGGCTCGTCCAGGCTTAGCCCAATTTGATTGGGCTCGGGTTTAGTCAAATTTGGCTAAACCTGTTTCCTTTTTTTTTTTCTTTGGGCTTAACGGGTTGCGGGTTCGGATCGGATCCAACCCGCGAACCCGTTATCAGGGTTTTTCTCCCCCCTTCCAGAGGCTTCCGCCTCCTCATCTCCCGCTCTCCTCTCTCTCCTCTCTTTCTCCTTCGTCTCCGCCGAACCCATGCCTCCGGCCGGTCCTCCGGCCCTCTTCTTCTCCTACGGCCTCCTCTCTCTCTCGGTCACTCCCTCTTCTTTTCTCTCTTCCACTCTTTTCCTCTCCTTCTCTCTCTCTCCTTGGTTCCGACCGGAAGCCCTAGCCATTTCGGCCGGTCCTCCGGCCTTCTTCTTCTCCTCCGGCCGGATCTACGGCCTCTTCCTCCTCTCTCTTTCTTTCTTTCTTTCTTTGTTGTCTCCGCCGAAACCCTAATCTCCGACCCCTTTGTCTCCCTCCGAAACCCACTCTCCTCCCCTTCTTCTCCTGCGGCAACCGGGGAGACGAGGCTCCCCCCAATCCACCGACCGAGGCGGGGGTTTCCCCCCGGTGCACCGGCGGAAGGGAAGGCCAGCCCTTCCTCCCTCCGAAGTGATGCCAGAGAGGGGAAGGGCTCAGAGATGGGTCGGGATCTGGCTATAACCGAGAGCCTCCACCCGCTCCGTCCACGGCAAGGCATGGCCGAAGGGGATGAAGCCTCAAGGTCCGGTGAGTTTTCTTCTTCTTCTTCTTCTTCTTCTTCTTCTTCTTCTTTTTTCCTTCCTTTTCTTTTCTTCGGTCCTTCCCTTCCGGCACCACCACCCCTTGCCGGAGAAGAGGTGGCGGTCCGGCCGGGGCTGGCGGCCCTGTGGCTGCCTCTGTTGCCGTCTCGGCCAGATCCGGCGGCCCGGGTTGCCCCCCGAACCCCGGGTACCTACGGCCGAGGCCGCGGTGTCCGGTTCGTCCGTAGGCCGAGCCCAGTTGGGTTCGGCCCAGGTGGTCGTCGGGCGCACGACCTTTGAGTCCGGCCTGACCCATGGACTGTGGGCCTTTTTCCCTTCTGCCGATCTCCTCCTCTCTGTTTCACTGTTGAAACAGAGGGGGGAATACCCCACAGAGGGGTTTCTTTACCTCTATTAAACTTTTATTAACAGGGGTTCATACCTGATTTTGGTCGGTTTCAGTCGGGCAGTACCTCCCTCCTGGTAGTCCCTCCTTCTCTCTCAGAGCTTCAGGGCTTCATCGCCTTCGGCTCCAGGGCTTTGGCTCTCTAGTTTAGTGTTCTAGGGGGTCTGTGACTTGGGGTTGCCGGCAGAGGCTTAAATAATTTGTTTAAGGGATGAGACCCCCCTCTGAGAGGTCCCATCCTCTCCTTTCCTCCTTGCTCTGGGACTGTCAGCCGCCCCCCTGTCTCAGGAGCGCCGGAATCGGCTGCCAGCAGGGGGTGAGGTCACCGTCCCAGGGTTTGCATGGCTGGGGATTTCCTTCTGTGAAGTCCCATCCCTCCTACCCTCTGGCTCCGGGACTAACAGCCGCCCCTGCTCTGCCATGGTGCCTGGCTTACCACTTGGGGCGTGAGGTGACCCTAGCCGCCTCTCCCTGCTCTGCCATGGTGCCTGGCTTACCACTTGGGGCGTGAGGTGACCCTAGCCACCTCTCCCTGCTCTGCCATGGTGCCTGGCTTACCACTTGAGGCGTGAGGTGACCCTCCCCTGTCGGTCTTATCCTTTCGTTTCTTAGCAGGAGGTGGCAACCTCTTCCTGGTTGCCATTCTAATAATACTGTCCACAGTAAAAATTTGGGCCCAAACCCCTAACTGAGCCTATTTCTTATTGGGCCTAGTAGGTTGTGGGCTCGGACATTACAAAAATAATTTTATTTCGCTGCTCAATCACATTCAGTACATCTTAAGGATTATATATACTCAATATAAGAAAAATAATATATATACTGATATAGAATAATGTTGATAAAGAAAAATATTACTCACTAATACAAGTTGTTATGTGATTCCTAAAATCACTCTAACAAATATTATACTAACAAAGAAAAATAATACTGACCAATACATAATCACGCTAACAAAAAGAATATTATGAGCACATACAGATTGTTACCTGACTTCTAAAATTATGCTAACACAATACAATATATAATAAAATATTGGTTTGGGTTTATGCCATCTTGCTTTGCATACGAGTAAGGTCAAGGTAGAAGATGTACTTGCCAAATGCAGGCAGTGGCTGATTGAGAGGAAATCGTGCTAGAAACTACTTGAGTTTGGATTGGATGAAATTTCACACCAAGCAAAATCATGGATCAAACCTGACTTTATATTGAGTTGATGTCAAATTACCAACACAAACCTAAACTAATCATGTAATATAAGTCCTGATTATACCCAAACTATTGTTAGATCCAACCATATTCAAGTTAAAGCGGCCAAGTTGCATATCCATAAGTTTTACAATCACCAATACCAGTCATTTATTTTCTTATTTTTTTTAAAAAAAAGCAGGAACCAAGTGGATTATCAAACATGCTACCCCAAGGAGACATTTTCTTTAGATATTGGCTTGGCTCAACACTCTAATAAGCTTAATTTTTCGAAAATACGATGCCTATTCACCATCCTTCAGGTTTGAACATGAAATCCCTCATCTACGGAGAAGGGTGCCAATCGGCTAAACTAATAGCTATTGACATTACTCAAACTTAATTTGATTAATTGCAGTCTGACTTAAATCATACAAACATCAAGGGAAAATAAGTCTTAGATTGTGCATGGACTACTCTTAACTAATTGGCTTCAAAGCTCCCATCTTTACCACTCACCAATAGTTGAATCCCCAACATACATATATAAGAATCGGCAATCCCTCAGTTAACAAGCCGGCAATCCCTCCTCACCTCTCCCTGGTCCCCTGTGAGTACCTCCACCAACCCCATCTTGCTCATCGCCTTGGCAAACTTCCTCGCCCATTTACTTCGGTCTGCCGCCATGCGTTCCACCACCGTCCTCGTCCTTCTCTCCGTCATCAGCACCTGGTCCGACGCGAGCAACCCCTTCCCCATCTGCATCTCCGCGTAGTAGGAGCCGTCGAGCGACGTCCCGGCCGCCGGAATAAAATTTACCTTCTGCGCCTCCAAAGCTTCCGCCGCCGTCGTCCTCGGATCCGGACACTTCGTCTTGAGGTACTCAGCGTGGACCGTCTCTATGGTTGGATCTTGTGGCAGGGCGGCCGTGTAGTTGTAGAGCCGGCCGCTGAATGAAGGGCAGTGAGCCCCTCCGATGGAGTGCGCACCGGAGAGAACGACCATCTCGCTCTGCGAGAATCCTTTCTTGGCGAAGTTTCTTGTGAGCTGCTCGACGGTGGCGAATGGCCCCGGGAGGTCGAGCGTTTCTACGGCACGGGAGACGGTACCGTCCCGGCGGCCGGAAGGAACCGGGTAGTGCTGGAGCCCGGCAAGGACCGCAGCATCACGAGCGGCGAAGGCGAGGATGTCGGCGCAGGAGACGGTCCCCGGGCAGAAACTCTCGATGATGCTTTTTATTGTGTCGATGACTTCGATACCATGCAGCGTGTAGCCATTAGCCACCGACACCTTCTCGACAGGCTCGCCGGACGGCGTCTCATCGAGCAGGATGGATGCATCGCAACCCTATAGGAGAAAAAGTCCAAATCTTGAAATCTCGTGCGAACCATGCAGGAAGAACGTTAGCTCAAAAATATGGAATCAAATCCATGCATGCATGCAAGTCTTTTCACCAAAACCAGGCCTGCGAACGTACGTCATGACAAACTTACTCGAACGAAACAGTCGTGGAAATGGAGGCGGATCAGGCCGGCAGCGATGGTCGGATCCAGGACATGGCGGTTGCGGACAACATCATGCACAATCTGTTCAACATCCGGGCATGTAGAGTTGTAGAATCCAAGTTGGAGTTCTGACCTCCTTGTGTTCAAAGCATTTGCGGATTGCACGAAGATGAGGAAGAACAACAGGGTGGCCGGAGCCATGGTGGTGGTGGTGGTGGTGTCACCCAGAATAATTGGAAGAGCACAAGAATTGGGAAGGAAAATGGATGAATTCTATTTTTAGAGGTTCGTTTGTCTCGATCACCCCGTTGACAGAATTATTGGCCGCGTTGAAGGGTCCTAGATTGGTGTGTTCAAACGGTCAAACTGTTAAGATTGTCCTCCAAAAGTGTAAGGTCAAAGCAGCTTCGATGTTGCGAGGCTCCCATTCATGCACAAGAGAATTTTCTCTGAGAAAATTTGCTAAGATCAATTTGGACTATATTTATAAAGCAATGCTATGAGAAAATGCTATTTACGCGCATTGTCTTGTTGTCACATAGACTCAATATAAACCATGGTGCTATCAATTTCACCGTGATATGTGTAGGATGAACCTTTTTTTCTGCTCATAATTGGCATTTTCTCAATTTATGGGGAATAGGATATAATTCGATATAACAATTGTTATTAACCTGGAATTAGAATATAGGTAGCTGTAACAATTGTTATTAACAGTTGCAACAAAAATTAGTGCACAATAAGCATAATATAGTTGTAGCTCGAATTTCTATATACGAGATTAAAAATTTAAATTTATTTTTAATGATTATTATGCATATTAAATTTAAAATTATTTGTTAAATTTTATTATAAAGAATGAGAGAATGTAAAAGAATAATTATAGATTCAATATATCTCATCCATTGCAATGAGATTATTGCTAAATGCTGACCATTAATCAGTTCCTCATGAAATTTGTAAACCTCCTAAGTAGTGACCTTCCAAAAATATTTTAAATCAAGTAATGGCCAGCAAAAACTTTGGAATTTTGCCTTCTTGCCCCTTATACTTGGGGCTTAACTTTCCCAGCTCCTATTTTAATTTATCTAATTTTTTGATATATTTCTTTCTCTCACCTATGGCCTTAGTAGTAGTAACCTTTATTACCACGAAGATAATTCAAGAATTTTGTCTATATATTATTACTTTTCCTTGTCATATTTGATGAATGTTTTACTTCAAAATGTTAAATGATTTTCATACTTTGTTTACTTTGTCATTGAACCAAGGACTAGCTTGTTTTGAAGTTTCTATGATCAATTAATATTTGAAACTATAGTCTCATAAGTTTATAAAGAAAATTCTCTATTCAATATCATTAATATATGCAAAAGAATTGCATATGCCACATAGTGGACCAGAATTATCAACTTCTTCCTCTTATGCCACACAATGATATATATTATTTTTTTAATCATTTTACAAATTTAAATATTATATTTAGTTGCCGCACAAGAACGTGTTAATTAATGTTTGTGTGCATTGAAGCCTATTTTGTTTATTTCTCTCTCTCTCTCTCTCTCTCTCTCCTTATGTACGATATTTTCTCAACTAGTGGTTCCTTAGGCCTTAAACAAGGATCCATAGAAATAGCCATGTGCCATCAGGTTAATCGATAGTTTTTACTGTGCAAGTCCTTTTGATGCCAAACTTGGTTTCTTATTTTCTTTCTGTAGTTATACAATGTAAGCTCTATAGGCAGTTTCATTCATCTATCAACTAACCAATTGGCAAGTCAGTGTTTGAAGGCACAAGGGAGGAAGGGACATAGCATAGTTACTCGCTTAACCAAAGGAGTTGTTGTGGAAGAGGTGAGATTCAAAGGGTTGGTTTCTTCTGGACCGAGTTTATCAGCAATTTCAGAACTATCAAAAGGACCAATGGTATTCGATGAATTCCACACCGAAAATATTGTGTTCCCTATACGCAAGGATAGTGCATTATTAAGTGGGAAAATTTTGTTCTAATCTCTTAGCAACATTTTAGAAGCCGATGAACCTTTAGTTTGCCTAGGAAGGGGAAGATAAGATTCTCTGCCTACCATCTCATGTCATATTGTAAAATCCATCTGATTTCTTAGCAAAGAAGGCTATCTTTTCGGTGTTAGATCTTGATATATGCAATGCATGTAAATGAAGCACCACTGCTTTCCATCCATATCTGATTGAAGAAAATGAAGAGTCGGCTAGTATAATGTTTTTGAGATTTGGGAGTTAATTTTAAGATCCAATGTTTTACTTTAAAGAATTTTGACTTTTTCTTTTTTAATTTAATAGTGAAATTCCTAACTATTTAGTTTTTCTTTACTTAGTGCTAGTTGGAGTTTGTAACTGGAGTTGCATCAGCTCAAGTAGCAGGTCTAGTCTAGTTTACTTGTTTGGATGATTTCAACTTAAATTGCATAGTAAGTTGAGTTTCTTGTTGAGTTACAATTCAGAACTATTTTGCAGTAGGTTGACTTACGATCAAAATAGTTATGGGATTAGTTGCAATTGCTTGAATAGGTATCGTAATAATAAAAAGAAATATTTTCTTTCCTTCTCCTTCCTTTTCTTTCTCCTCCCTACCTCATGCTTTCAAGTCTCTCCTCACCACCTTCAATGTCTCCACCGGCCTCTACCACCCCCGAGAGCCCCATGATCTCCTCTTTTACCTCGATCTTCAATTCTTCACTGAAGAAGGCTTCTCATTTTTCCCTCTCTATTCTCCCCCACCCTACTATTGACTCCCTCCTAGTTTCTACCCTTGTTGTCGACGGTGGCACCTGTCACCTCTGGTAGGCCCTTGGCTGCATCCTTCATGTTGGGCTTCATTGCAGCACCCTCTTCCTCCACTCCACCTCCTCTTCCTCCACCTCTCATCCTTCACCTTCTTCTCTTTCCTCAAGACTTGCACCACCACTTGTTCCCTCCTAATGGATGCATAGGCTCTCTCCACCAACAGCTTCAACACCAACCTCTTCGTTTAGAAAATCTTCATCTCCATATATGTTGAGCACTCTCATCCGATATACGTTTGCAAAGTGTTCGATAGAATGTATATTAAAGGCATACATCTTTTTCCCAAATTCTCCTCTAAACATAAGAAGTGAACTTCTTTTTGTAAATCAACTATTGTAGCTTAAGTTGTAATATGGTTTGAGCATTCATTCAACTTCAACTACATGGCTCCAAACAACTCTTCTAGTATTACATGTGATGCACATGTAGCTGGTAGGGATAAAACATTGCAAATTGAAAACTTGATGGAAGTAGAGTCGGTCTAAAAGTAGTAATACTGAAGGAATTCTGTTACAATAGTAGAAAGATAAAAGTAAATTCACAATAGAAAAGTCCTACATTAATTAAGATTTCACCTCTATCTCCTTCACTACCATTTACATAAATGCATTACTAAATTAGTCATGCTAAAGCCAATGTAATGTCTCATTTTTGGGAATGTGCATTTTAAAATATGGGCAAGTTGGGAAGACTTTTCTAAGTAACAAATAGAGGTAAAAATTTTCAATTATTGAAAAGTAAATGAATGAGAAGATCAATGGAATTGATTAAATGGATGACCTAGCCATGAAAGTATTTAATTGAAAAATGATCAAGCATAAGAAATTCCATATTATTGCATGTAGAAATCTAACAATCCGCAAAGAAGACCATCAATATTAAGAAACCTTTCTAAGTATTTAATTGAGTAGAAAGTAAACTCTAACTACCTAATTGAAATGTTGTATATTATGTCATATTTGCTACTAGTTAGCATTATCTCCATAGGATAGAAAACATAACTGACTTAAAGAACAATAGGGAGTAATGTATTGTTTACTGGGATGGTGGTAAGATGAAGTAGTGATTGTGATTTTACAATTTACATATACAATTTTTTTTATACTCAAGGGAGTAATGTTTGGATGATTGAGATCGTGGTGAGATAAAGTATAGATAGTTGTGATTCTATCGTTAAAATATTTAATTATTTTGCTACTAAGTCTAGATTCTTAGGATGCACTATTCAGAATTGAACCATTGATTGCTAAGCAGAAAGGTGTAACCATTAAAGGTTGGAGCAAGCCTCGATTCATCTCTTAATCATAATAACAATTGAAAATAGTTAATTATATAGGGTTGTGATGTTAGAAAAAAAATAAAGAGTTTATTTGGCTAAAATAATGCTAAGATAGTATATTTTGTCCTCTTTATTTTATTTTTCTTTGGCATGTACCATAGGAAGACAACACTTTTGAGGATGTGTTCCATAATATGGCGTAACCTCCCTTTTTATTTTATCATGACATCTATGATTCTTTTTTCATTTATGCATAATTTTTTCTCCAATATACTTTATATTATACATTCACAAATAACAAAGAGAATAAAAATTAAGAAAATAATTATCAAATCTATTATAAGACTTTTTGATTGATAGGATCATGGCCATTCATCAAGATGGCCCTTCTGTTCAAACACGTGCATGGCACGTGCTCCGTCCTTTATTCATATGCTAAAGGACATGTGTCGCACCGTAGCTTTCTTATTGATTCGGTTGCAAGAACGCAAAAGCTTCTCTCTCCATCTCTCTTCAATTCATTCTCTTCTTCCCCACAAAATTTCGACAACCGTAGAAAGACAAGAAGGAAGAAAATCGAAACCCCAGAAGGAAGATTTAGAATATAAACAACGATCTCGTCTTCTTTTCTTCCCCTCCCTCTTCTCCCGCCAAGAAGGAGAAGCGAAGACGAGTAGAGAAGAAAGCAAGAAAGAAGGAGAGAGAAGAGGGAGAGGGCAATGACTCTGCGCCCGGTGCCGGCGAGCGTCGCCAAGCAAGCAGAGCTCCGGAGGCTCGATGGAAACGCCTTCTTCAAGAAACAACGCATCGGCGCTGCCATTGATGCCTACACAGAGGTATCCTCATACCCCAACCGCTTCTTTCCTCCTGTTTCTTCCGGTTCCTAATGATCCGGTTCTTGATTATTCTCTAGCAGCCTTCGATTTGATTTGGATGGTCTTGGGACTTCTTTTCTCTTACATTCAGTTTGTTCTTTGAGTCAGAGGGAGTCAAATCACGGTCTTTAGGACCAAGATGCTAGTTTTCTTTTCCAAATCGAGTTCTTGATCTCGTTGTTCGTCTTAAGTTTCGACCTTTATTTGTTCTCTGTTACCTGTTCTATTTCTTTGCTATTTGATTGGTTTCTTTTGGTGTTTTTTCTTAATTTTTCACATGAATTCTGAAGGTTCTATATTCTAGGCCTTGGATAAGGAAGCAAGAAATAGCTGTTCCCATCAGGTCAATACACTACACTACTTTCTAGGTTCTCGTGATGTCAAACTTGGTTTCTTGTTGCTCTCCGTGGTTAAGGAAGTTACACTCTTTAGGCATTTCCATTCATCTTCCAACTGATTGATAGACGATGCTACAGTTCTAGATGGGGATAGGCAAGTCTACTTTTAAGGCAAGGCCTGGACGTATAGGGCTTGGAGCACCCAACTTGTTTTCTTCTGGATTAAGTTTACTGGTGATAAGTGTCAGTGATAGTTTATTGAATGAGTTAGTCAAATATTTATGAACCTTCCCTTGGTGTCTTTGTGAGGATAGAAAAAGGCTTAGGTACTATGTGAGCATTCTAAAATATCGGCAAGCTGCAAGGCTGCTATTAAGGAAACGGAGGCAAAACCTTCAGTTGAATGCATGATCTAAATATTGAAATATTTCTTTGAAAAATGATCAGAGACAAAAAAAATTTCACCATATTGCATGTAGAAATTTAGTAGTCTGCATAGAAGTCCTTTGTTTTATGATTTATATATAATATCTGGAAATTTAATTATTTCCTATAAATATCTGTACTCAATGTCGCTCACTCATGCCGATAAATGCTCTTATCTTGTTTTCAATTTAGGGTTTGCTAATGTTACCAACTTACCCCTAGTTATTTCAATGCATACTAAATAACAAGTAGAGAACAAGATGAATATTCTTAGAAGTCAGAATAATTTAAGCAAACAATTATATTAAAAGTTTGTAGCAAGAACCAGTACCAGAGCTCGTATTGGCCAACAATCGATTTGGTATGGTACTAGTAAGTATCGTACTAAGCCAAGGTGTATCGGAGTTGAAAGCTTGGGAGAAGAGGAGGGGAGAGAGGAAGAAATCCTAACCCTGACCTTGACCCCTACCCTATCCCTCGAAGGAGGAGAACCAGGAGGAGAGAGAAGATGAAAGGGGGAAGAGGGAGAAGGATAAGGGAGGGAGGGGGAGAGAGATGTACCAAGGGAGAGGCATTAGCATCGATGTTGATCTAGGGCTTGAGAACCATGCCAGATCGAGGGAAAAAAAGGGCGTCAGCATTGCATTGGCGTTGATCGAGAGGGAGATACCGTCTGAACTGTCAATCAGGGATAGAGAGAGCTGGAGAGAAGTTTCAAGAGGTCAATAGACAGAGATCGCTGGGAGAGAGATCATCGAAAGAGAGAGATTACAAAGAGAGAAGAATCTAGAGAGGGAGACCGGATAGAAGCTTCAAGAGACCCATCGAGCCATATATATATAAAAGAAGATTTAATTGAACGGTTGAACCGTGCTAGTTACCGATCGGTCTAGTTCGGTATGCCTCGAATTACCTGGTTCGGCAGTCCATGGTTTGTAGGTTATTTAAAAGAAGAGTGATTTATTTAAAAGTCAAAGGTTTATATGGGGTTACCTTCATCATTAATTTATGCCACTTTTGTTTGCTAATTTATGGTATAAGGCGCACGCTTATAGTTTTTTGGTCTTTATTGTACTTATAGTTCTATGGCATTTAAGCTCTCTAGAAAGTAATAAGTAGCTCGCACAATTAATTCCCAGGGGAAATTAAGAGTGCCATAAAAGCTAAACTGCATTGCAATCTTTTAAGTACTTTATTAAAATTCTGTGTATTGTGCTACATGCACTGCTCAAAAGATTTAGCATCATCTCTCTATATATAATGCAAGAGCCTAAGGTGAAGATTTAGATTGATTGTGGTTCTCCTTGTAAAAGTGGCCTTTATTTAGTAATTATGTCCTATTAAATGCTTCCTTCCCTCTCTTTCTCTGTGTGTGTGAAAAGGGAACACAACTAATGAAACTTTGAAAAAGTTTAATGTCAAGAAAAAAATCTGATCCCCAATCTTTACATTGGTTGATGGAATCATGGGTGTCCATGAATACTTTCCTTTTTAATAAGTCCTATGTATGCTGTATATTCAATAGTTAACATATATGAATATTTAAATATTTAAGATTTATCATATGTTGAAGGAATCATGATGACCCATCAAATATCTCCTACATTGTATCAACATTAGCTTGTTCTAGTGCTAGTGTGTGTGTATGCACACACAAATCGATCTATTGGTTCGATCTGCAAGAATGCTGCATATGATTTTTGCTAGTTATTCTGGTAATATTCACTCTCCACACCTCACACCTTTATAGGTACTATGGATACTAATAGTACCTCATCATGGTTCAGTTTTCTCTTATTGCTTTAGATAAACAAGAAAAATTTACGAGCCAAAAGTAGGCATGCATTTACATGGTACATAATCAAATAATAATAGAAAAATCTTTTTTCAAATAAATCAAAGCCGTCCTGGATCCTCTGACATGCATTGCATTGCATGAGGCCAACACTTAGTGAATGTTGAAAGGACTGTATACAGTATATGCTATCATCCAATGCTAAAACTTGAAATTAGCTTCAGCTGGTGTGTCCATAGCCCTATCACACTCCTCGACCTTAAAGCTACTTCCATTTTCTGAAAACACACTTAGTCCAGTTCTTACTCGGTGGGTGAGAAACAGATAAGTGGACCTCCCAAGAGAAGTTGGAGGGTATTTTTCAAGTTGCATAAATAATGAGAAATATTTTTAGGAAATCATACTTCCTATTAGGTGCCTTGCACGTGCCCAACACTAGTTTATTTAATGTTAGAAGGATAATAAGCCTTGAAATGTTCACAATCTGCTGTCAGCTGTACTAGTTAAAACCCGAACTTTCATGTTCCTTGTTCTCTGCAGCAACTCCACCCCTCAACCCCACCCCCAAAAAATTATTTCTTGGTTTCTTTCTTCTTTGGAAGCTTTATCAGGAACACAAAAGAATGATAAAAATCTGAACCCTAGAAAGGAAATCAGGAAATATAGATGATCTTTTCTTCACTCCCTTCCTACCTCTAAGAAGAGAGAAGACAAGTGGAAGAGAGGAAGGAGAAGGTGGGGAGGGTGATGGCATTGGTGCTGGTAAGCATCGCTGGGAAAGCTAAGCTCTGGAGGCTTGATGGTAATGCCATTTTCAAGAAAGAATGCATTGGAGCTGCCATGGATGCCTACACCGAGGTATCTGTAAACCTTAATCACTATTTGCCTTCCCCCCCTTCCAATTCTAATGATTAATTTCTTGATTTCATGGCAGTCTTTTGACTTGATCTTTGGACTTGATTCGGATGGCCTTGATTCTTTATTTTTTTCTTCTATGTAGTTCATTTTCCAAGTCAAACGGTGTCAAACCATTGAATTCTTGTCACGTCAAATCACATTTTTTTCCCCTGATATATTGCTCATTATTATTAACATTATTTTTTCCTCCCCAAATGGAGTTCTTGATCGTATCCCCTAAAGTTTTGTTCTTTGTTCCTACTAAGCTGTTTCATATCTTTGATATCTCTTTGTTTCTTGATTCAATTGTTTGGGATTTCAGGCAATTACTTTGTGCCCAAATGTGGCAGTGTATTGGACAAACCGGGCACTCTGCTATCAGAAGCGGAAGTCTGCAAAAGCAATATATATCTCTTGTTCTCCTTTTTCAATAATTTCTCTTCATTATGTTGATGGGTTTTGCATTTCGTTGCTTGTTGCATTTGGTAGAGAGTGGACAAAAGTTGAAGAGGATTGCAGAAAAGCTCTCGAACTTGATAGCAATTCTGTTAAGGTAGGCACAATCTCACTATTTATATGCATATTAGTTGTTATGCTAAATTTATGTTTTAAAAGTGGAAGCCATGGCCTTCTTTGTTTTTACGATGTTTGCATATTGTTAGATGGTTTGAATGCTCTCAATTGATTGCTGCCCTACTAATTATAGTTGTGCTAGGTGATTGCCTATTTTGGTTGATGATTTCCTATTTTGCTCAAAGAAATATCAATTGGATCTGTTTAGACCTTTTAGGCATGATTCATTTGTTGCAATCTGGAGTAAATAATTATGTTTACTCTGTTACGACTGCCATTTTACTGGGATTGTTGTATTTGGGCCATTCTTTGTAGTCTAAATGGCATTTGAGGTCTTTATATCTACTTTTTGCTTTAGTTAATCTTGAGAGTGCATACGTGGCAGCCTGAAATCTGTCCAGAGGGACTAATTTGAGCTGCATGAGAGATGGTGTAAGGTGCGATGATTGTATTATTCCAGGACTGCCTGCAAAATGCATATTTAAGCATGTTGACAAACATTTATGTATTCAGATACATATGCTCATACATACTCATGTTGGTACCAGTTTTCTCATCTAAGGTAAATGTAAGCTAGATTGATGGATAACATGTTGGATAAATCCAGGTAAGTGGTTATGGATCAGCTTAGGTTGTCTGCTTTGCAGATCCCCAACCATATATGAATAAATAATCTAAGAATCCTAAGATTTACATCAAATGCTATATGTATAACTGTTCTAGTAAGATGGTCGTAGTTACATGTATATGGATAGGGAATTGGTTAATATGAAGGCGGTTCCAAACTGGACAGTTGGTTGAAATCATCTTGTATTGGTTAAAATGGGATCTTCCTGATTACAGAGACCTATACAATCTAAGGTTCGCCATACTGGCTAGTACCGTACCAGTACCGGTACCGCAGCGGTATGCAGTCTTTTACTGTACTAACACTTGGTACTTCTCACCATCTTGTACCGTATCGTGTACCGACATTATAATAGGATGGTATTGGTTTGGGGTCTAGTCCGGAGACTCCTTGATACAATCTATTAGAGTTTTTTTAATCATTGATAAAATTCATGGTGGACAAGAAGGTTGCTACAGTGATCAATTGGATCCGGAGCGGGCATGCCAGGACGGACTTGCACCCCCTAGTCCATGATATTTGCCACCTTATGGAGGAGTTTGAGTCTTTTCGCATTTTGCATATGTTTCGGGAGGCGAACAATGCAGCGGACTGGGTCGCCTCCTTTGCAGCATGCCAACCTGGTGCCATCTCATGGGAGGCCTTGGAGCACGTGCTGCTGGCACTAGAGCATACTTTGTACTGTGATTATTCTGGGTGTACTCATGGCCACATGTAGTGAGATGCTGCTGCACAAAAAAAAAATACGTTTTAGTAAATAATCCATCTTGTATCCAAGCTCAAAAGTTTTCAGTAAATTTTGAATGGACAGTCGAGCTAGGGCTATGTTGCTGTCAAGAGCTCAATTTCTTTCATAAATGTAGATTGTTCATTGTCTGAAGATGGTGTTAAAATTTGGTTACTAACTTACTATCCGGGATTGACATTAGGCCTCTTAGTCAGAGTTTTTCCTTTATTTTTTCCTTTGACATATAGCTTACACTCATGCTAGATGATGAGCATTCCTTGTTTACTGTCATTTGTTTTACTATCACGTGATTGGATAAGTTGGAATATTGTATCACTCTAGGTTTCAGATCTTCTGGATGCTTGGATTAGTTTTGAGAGAGTTGGTACATCAAAGTGGGGAGGGGTTTAAGTGGGCAATGAATATTATCAGTTTGAGCCAAATGGTCATGGAGACATCATAACGCTGATAGTGCCTGGTAATCTTTTTCTTAACTAAATTGTGTGGAATCTTCAGAGAAACATGTCAACAGTAACCACACTTGCTAGAATTGTTGACTTAAAGAATATAGACTCTCTATAGAAGTATGTTCCAGTGGTTTGGAGGGACTGTTAAAAGTTTTGGGAGGGCTTCTATTTGACTTTGTTTTGAGGTTGGGCTTGGTTTTCAAGTATTGGAGTACTGTATGGTTCTGGAAATTCTGTTATGATAGTTTGAACCGGGAACTTTTTGTGTTGGATGTGGGGGAAGGCAGGTTTGCAATTTAAGGTTCACAAGACATGCACAACCACTATTGACTTCAATAATCAATCGATTATTGTTTTTGAGGTACATTCCTAGAACAACCGCTAATAAATGTCTCATTTATTATTACGGGGAAGAGATGGTAGCAAATTAGGTTATTCATTTTGAGTTAAGATGAGACTGAATGGTTCTTTTATATTTCTCTCAATAACTTGTCGATGTTAAAGTGTGTTTGAAAAAAGCACCTAGAAGATAGGTTTAATTTGAAATAACTTACTTTCTGTGGGAGATTCTGAAGTTTTTAACAGGTTGGATATTTCAAAATGATGGTGATGTCTAGTTCTGTAGTTCTAGGGACAATAAACTATAATTTAACTATCATTGTGCTGGATAGAATGAAACAAACTTGACAATATCATGCAGAATCACGCCCATTTTGAAAATTATTCTTAATAGACAATATGCATGTATACACATGCACACATGTGTGTCTGTCTTTCTGTGTTTGTATGCATCTAAGCAGATACACATATACATATCTTGTGTTCTTGTGCATGCATGCACATAAGGGACTTGTTTGGGGGTTGCTAAGATTTTGACATATTGTTGCTCACTTTTCTTTCTTTCTTGTTTTTTTTTTCTTTTTAATTTTTTAACACTTGCTGTGCTGCCTCCTGCTGCGGCATATTGTAGATCTTGTTTTCCACATTTTGATTGACACCGTATTCATATCTTGGGAATCAAATTGGAAGATATCTCAGTTAGTATTCTTAAATTGGGAGCTTCTTTACGGTAGCAAATTGGAGACTATAAGTGCTTGCAAAGCCATGGGAAAGTCTACATGGAAGCTGGTTCTACGTGTGCCCATGTGTTTCCTTGTGCTTACTTTAATTATTTTCATGTCCATATATATGTGATGTATATGTAATATATTTGTATCTGTATATCTATTGTGCATAATTTTATTCTTCCCTCTTTGCCTTTATCTCTTTTCATAATTGTTTCTTGGATGACAGTCTTTTGTTTGTCCATATGCTCCTGAACTGATGTCCAATTTGCTTTAAGACATGTTGTGCCTTGAGTAGATATTGAAAGGATTATAAGTCTTTGTAACATGTACATAATTCTGGCTGTCACTGGAGCACAATTACTTTACCTTGAATCTGTTTCAGTTTTGCCTCTTTAAATATGTCTTGCACATAGGGAAGACATACTTACATAAGTATTTGAGGCTTTTCTTGTTACCTGCAATTTAATCAAATGAAGACACACAAGAAAATTAGTAAAATCTTGAAAATATTAAACTAAAAGAATATTAATGTATTTTGCATATCACAAGTCAATATAGTTCTGTAGCAGCCCTGTGCTTTATCACTATTATGGTGTGATCTAAATATGTGGATGAGGTATTTTACCTTCTTGTTCCCTTTGCCTGTTTTGTGCCCTGCGACAAATATTGTGATGTAGCATCTGCCATGTCTTTTTAACAACCATTGATTCAAAAATTATTGTTACTAATATTGTGGTTATACAGTGGTTCTTCATAATGAATATGATATACTGTCATGTCTTGCATGCAACTGCAATTTCTTTTCCCTTATGTACTGATTTGTTTAAATGATTTTCTATGTCTTGTGTCATAACCGACTGTACTTTCTCTGTTATATTGAAAGGCTCACTATATGCTAGGGCTTGCATTGATAGAAAGGCAAGAATTTGCTGGGGGAATCAAACAACTGCACAAGGTTGGGTACTTGTAATAACCACTATAGTCCTTGCTCTCTTCCTTCTACATTTATATCACAATACTTGAGTCAAGCTCATATCTCTTTTTTTGCCTTTCCTTTCTTTCCATTTTTTATCATGACTCAAGACATTCAACTTGGCTTTCAACTAAAGATTTTGTGAGCTTTTATTTCTTTCATGTGCCTATGATAGTCCGCTTGACCGGTACCGGGACTCGTACAGGTCAGCGGCTGGTTCGGTACGCTACGGTACCGACATACGGCATGCAGTGGCGTGCCTGTCGGAACCGACACACCATTTTTTTTCAATATTTTTAAGTTAATGGTAATTAATATTTTTTTTATTTTTTTTCAATGATTTTAAGTATAATTTGATGTTTCTTGATGTTTTTAATGTTTCTATGATGTTTCTTGTCCTCCTCCTCTTCTTCTTCTTTTGCTTCTTCTTCTTCTTCTGCTTTAGCTTCAGCTTCTTCTTCTTCTTCTGCCTCTTCTTCTCCTTCTTCTTCTTCTTTTCCTCCTCCTCCTCCTCCTCCTTCTCCTTCTTCTCCTTCTTCTCCTCCTCCTCCTCCTCCTTCTCTTCCTCCTTCTTCTTCTCCTTCTTCTTTTGTTCTCCTTCTCCTTCTCTTTCTCCTTCTTCTTCTTCATCATTTTCTTCTGCTTCCTCTCCATCTTCTTCTCCTTCTTCTGGTTCTTCTCCTTCTTCTTCTTCTTCTCCTTCTTCTTTTTATCCTTCTTCTTCTTCTTCTTTTTCTTCTTTTGCTTCTTCTTCTTCTTCATCATCGTCTTCTTCTTCTCCTCCCCCTCCTCGTTCTTCTCCTCCTCCTCCTCCTCCTTCTTCTTCTTCTTCTGCTTCTTCTTCTTTTTTTGCTTCTTCTTCTCCTTCTTCGGCTTCTTCTACTTCTTCTCCTCCTCCTTCTCCTCCTCCTCCTCCTCCTCCTTCTTCCGCTTCTCCTTCTTCTCTTTCTCCTTCTGCTCCTCCTCCTCCTCCTCCTTCTGCTTCTCCTTCTTCTCCTTCTCCTTCTTCTCCTTTTCCTTCTGCTCCTTCTTCTCCTTCTCCTTCTCCTCCTCCTTCTCCTTCTTCTTCTACTTTCTTCTCCTTCTTCTCCTTCTCCTTTCTTCTCCTTCTCCTTTGTCTCCTCCTTCTTCTTCTCCTTCTCCTTCTCCTTCTTCTGCTTCTTCTACTTCTCCTCCTTCTCCTCCTCTTTCTTCTTCTACTTCTTCTTCTTCTCCTTCTGCTTTCTTGTCCTTCTTCCCCTTCTTCTGCTTCTGCTTCTGCTTCTTTTGCTTCTTCATCATCATCATCATCATCATCATCTTCTTCTTCTCCTTCTTCTGCTCCTTCTCCTCCTTCTCCTTCTCCTTCTTTCTCTTTTTCTTCTTCTCCTTCTTCTCTTTATTCTTCTTCTTCTTCTTCTTCTGCTTCTGCTTCTTCTCCTCCTCTTCCTCCTCCTTCTTCTTCTTCTTCTTCTTCTCCTTCTGCTTTCTTTCCTTTTGCTTTCTTCTCCTTCTTCTGCTTTCTTCTCTATCTCCTCCTCCTTCTTCTGCTTCTTTTTTTTCTTCTTCTCATTCTTCTCCTGCTTTCTTCTCCTTCTTCGACTTTCTTCTCCTTCTTCTCCTCTTTCTCCTTCTTCTCCTTCTTGTCCTTCTTCTCCTTCTCCTTCTTCTGTTTTCTTCTCCTTCTTCTCCTCTTTCTCCTTCTTCTCCTTCTTGTCCTTCTTGTCCTTCTTGTCCTTCTTCTCCTTCTTCTCCTTCTCCTTCTTCTTCTTTTGCTTGCTTCTCCCTCTTCTCCTTCTCCTTCTTCTTCTTTTGCTTGCTTCTCCCTCTTCTCCTTCTCCTTCTTCTTCTTTTGCTTGCTTCCTCTTCTCCTTCTCCTTCTCCTTCTTCTGCTTTCTTCTCCGTCTTCTTCTTCTGCTTTCTTCTCCTTCTCCTTCTTCTGCTTTCTTCTCCTTCCGCTTCTTCTCCTTCTTCACCTTCTTCTTCTTTTGTGTCTTCTCCTCCTCCTCCTCCTCCTCCTCCTTCCGATTCTTCTTCTTTTTCTCCTTTTCCTTCTGCTTCCTTCTCCTTCTTCTGATTTCTCTCCTTCTCCTTCTTCTGCTTTCTTCTCCTTTCTTCTTTTGCTTCTTCTGCTTCTGCCTTTTCTTCTTCTTCTCCTTCTGCTCTTTCTTCTTCTTCTCCTTCTGCTCTTTCTTCTTCTTTTGCTCCTTCTGCTCCTTCTTCTTCTTTTGCTCCTTCTCCTCCTCCTCCTCCTCCTCCTTCTTCACCTTCTTCTCCTTCTTCTTCTTCTCCTTCTAATTCTTCTTGTCCTACTTCTTCTGCTTCTTCTTCTTCCGCTGCTTCTCCTTCTAATTCTCCTCCTCCTCCTCCTCCTCCTCCTTCTCCTTCTTCTTCCTTTTCTCCTCCTTCTCCTTCTCCTTCTCCTTCTTCCCCTTCTCCTTCTCCTTCTCCTTCTCCTTCTTCCCCTTCTCCTCCTCCTCCTCCTCCTCCTCCTCCTCCTCCTCCTCCTCCTCCTTATTCTCCTTCTTCTACTTCTCCTCCTCCTCCTTCTCCTATGTCTCCTTCTTTTTCTCCTTCTCCTTTTTCTCCTTCTTCTCCTTTTTCTTCTTCTTCTTCTTCTCCTTCTCCTTCTCCTTCTCCTTCTCCTTCTTCTTCTCCTTCTCCTTCTCCTTCTTCTTCTTCTTCTTCTTCTTCTTCTTCTTCTTCTTCTTCTTCTTCTTCTTCTTCTCCTTCTCCTTGTTGTTGTTGTTGTTGTTGTTCTCCTTCTTGTTGTCCTTCTTCTTCTCCTTCTCCTTCTCCTCCTCCTTCTCCTCCTTCCTCTTCTTATTCTCCTCCTTCTCCTTCTCTCCTTCCCCTATTTCGAATCTCTCTCTCCCTAATTGGAATAGAGATCCCCCCGTTTCAAATCTTTCCCTCCCTTCCTCCCTCTTTTTCTCTCTCCTTCTCCCTCTCTCCTCCCTCTCTGGCTCTCGCTTTGTCAATATGCCCTGGAATGGCACAGTACGGACACGTACAGTGCCAAACCGGTTCCTAGCCGGTATGCCTTCCGATACCAGCTCGGTGAACCATGCCGATAGGGTTTTGCTTTGTTCTGATTATATTGTGCCATGAGAAATTCAACTTTAATGTGTGCTTTGGCATCATATTTTAGTTATCTTTTGAGCTGATTTTGAATCTTGAATAACTTATTAGTTTACCGCCTAAAATAGGCTTTTGATCTGGGGAGAGGGAGAAACCCTGTGGGATGTATGGTGGAGGAGATTTGGCAGACTCTTGCCAAAGCAAAGTACATGGAATGGGAACTTTCATGGAGCAATCATGCGTGGAGGCTGCAAAATTTGAAGTAGGTGATGCCTACCAGCACTTGTTGCCAAATTTCTGTTTCTTATCTTTATGTATTATAAAGCAATGCAGGCATCAAGACCTATTATTAGATTTGACATTACCAAAATATGTGCTGTCAAATCAGGGAGGCCTGTGAGAGAGCTTTGGCAGAGTATCATTTTCTTGATAATTCTCTAGCTGAAGATGCATCAAAAGATGCTGCTGATGATCATTCTGAACAACTTGAACTCCTAAACGAAGTGTTCTGTAAAGCTGCACAAGCTGACATGCCGACACAAGTGAGAACTCACTCTTAAGAACCCTATATATGCATCCTTATCATCTGGACCAGTAATATTTGCCATACTTGATATTGTAGGTGCCTGACTACTTGTGCTGTAAGATTACACTTGATATCTTCCGGGATCCTGTGATCACCCCAAGTGGTGTTACCTATGAAAGGGCAGTGCTTCTTGAGCATCTTAAGCAGGTGTTTTATTCTTTCTTGTTGTAGACATGTGGTTCTCTAACTTATATGTTGCTGCCCTTCTCTATAATTATGCATCAAAGCCTTGACTATAGGTGGGCAAGTTTGACCCAGTCACAAGGGAGCCGCTTGAACAACACCAGTTGGTGCCAAATCTGGCCCTCAAAGAAGCTGTGCAAGCATATCTGAATGAGCATGGCTGGGCTTATAACAGTAGCTGATGCTGGAGTTGTCAAGCCAGACATATATACAGCATGTTGCCCCCTCGCCCCTTCTGTATTTTTGATGCCATCATTGGCTTCAGTAGTGGTGTGATGCTTTATTTTTTGTATGATTCCTTCCGCCCATTGCATGGAAAACCTTTTTTTGGTTCCTTGGAATGGTTGTATAAAGATCTTTTAGTTTCTGGTCTGCAGTGATGGTGTAGTGTTCTGGGAAACTTATATCTTTAGTATTATATTTAAATATACTAACTGGCAAAGGTGGCATGAGGGTTTGGTTTTGATGTAATTTCTTGTTTGCTTTCCAATGCTGTGAATCCTGTTATGCAATGCAGGCATCCCAATTCATCTTTCGAATATGCAATGCTAATTGTTTGGGCATATGCAATGTGGGCGTGGAATCTTTTTTCTTTTTATTGTATCAATGTATTTGTCGTAAAGGCATTATCTTTTGTGACTACCGGTAGATTTCAAGGAATCAAATCTGAATTCCATGACTAAAAATCCTTTCATCTTAAACTTCTGAAACATGCCTCCGACATCTCCTATAGGCTAGTTTTGGCCTATCTAAAGATTTTTTTAAGCATAGATGCCCAACAAGAAATAAGGTCTCTACAAGCCTTCGCTTTAAGAAAGTCAAGCAGAATTTTGAAATGGGTAAGGTAACAAGGTTGCACCTTTTGGCAAGTAGGTGGCTTAGTGTTTCTCGAATTTTTTGCGCAATATGATTTTTCCGACATGCAAATTTTTGATTGCTGGGTTTGCAGCAACAGAAAGTTCTTAGGAAGTAAGAGTTGAAATGAGAATGTTGAAGTTTACTTTACCTTCCATCTCCAGCCTTGGTATTTGAGCACCATGGGGCTGCAGAATGATGTTGAAATTAGAGGCATCCAAAATCAACTACTTCGAGAATTTTTTGCATCTCAGGACTGACAACAAAGGTATCTTCCTAAACTGTTTATTTTCCTTGTCGACCTATTTCTTGATATTTTTAGCTGTAACCTGGTTTAAATATCAGAAGAACGAGGGCTTGGATGCTTGAGTTTAGGGGAAGAGAAATATCGTCTCTGGATGTTTGATATCATAGGTTTTGACAGTAAGTGTGCAGCAGATCTTTGTAGTTTGTCACTAATTATGCAATCATTTCCTATATAAATTTGCAATATAGATGGGTATGTGGACTGGATAATTAAGTGGAGTGCATCTTATAGGCCTATATCAGTAGGATCTAGCAGTATTACTGATTGCTTATAAAAAAACTACTGCCCTTTGTTCACATAGCACATGATTTATTTACTTAGTGCCTACATCTTGCTGACCTTAGGTGCTTGACCTCACGGAACCTCTACCGGCCATGATGTTGGTAGTTTACTATTTCTGACCCCCTTGAATGAATTGGCATGGGGCTTGGTGATGTTAAAACTCCCTATCAAAAGGATAAGGTATATGACTCTTGGATAAGGTTGGTGAGTCAATATGAACCTTAACAGAGGTGCATAAATAGCCCTGAGATCCAGCATAGAAGGAAAAGTGATTGAAATGGTGTCTCATTACTCTATGCTCGTTAAAGGATTTTAAGTATCGGTGCACACAGTCTATACTGGTTGTTTGGAATTTACCAGTAAGGTACTAATACCAGCATTCCTCCTTTATGGGGATTGTAGAGTTGTACGGTAATTCATCTCTATTTTGCTATCCAAGTAGCAAGAGGCATAGCTTGTGGCAGTATGGTACTGTAACATACTAGTATGAGTACTGGAACTTTAGACCTTGGTTTCACTTTTTGGAAGAAGAATGGGCTGCAGATGTTGATGCCAACTTCCTTGTGAATTTGACAAGTTTTTTGCAATAATCAAATTGCCATATGTTGGTGACAGTTCACTAGAACTTCTTGAGACAATCAACTGTATGTAGGATAATATGATGCAATTAGACTGGAAATTTGCTGAGGATGAGATAGGTCCATAAATTTGTCAAGAAAGCCGTACCATTATACAATGTAACTTGAGGAGCATCCTTGGTTTAGAATGGATTTGATGCCTTGTCTCTTTTGGACAATGCTTGGATGACTATTAATCTGTTCCTTTACGTTGTTGGGCTTCTACTTGGTGCATTGCCTTTCCCCTCCCCCTTGAGATCTATTATAGGGAGAATCAAACACATCATAATCTTAGAAGAGAATATTACCTCTTTGATGGGTGAAGCCATAACTCTTTACCTTTTGCAACTTCCCTACTAGTTAAATCTCCTTCAAGATGCCTGTGGTGATAGTTGAGAAAATTGAGAAGATTTGGGGGAGGCAATGATGGAGCTTAAAAGCAACACTTAAGTGAGGGCATCAACAGATTGGTCATAGGCATTGGCTTGTTGTTAGTGGTTGCTGTAATTTTCAAAACTGGCTCCCTCTTTGGAGATCTTGATGGTAAAAATAGTCTATAGATCGTTATTGCAAGATATGCAAGAGGAACAATATTTACTTTCACATTGTTTTCTTCAAGTATGCTGAAGCTGGGGTTCTTTGAAGCACGGTTATTTTATGATTGGAAAATGAGCAATACTCGCATAGATTTTGAAACAAGTTTATAGACCTAGTTTATACAATTTTCAAATATACTCGCAAAACTACCTGCAAATGCATGCTAAATTAAATACCATTTTAAGAAAAAATAGTAAATTTGCCTATTATTTAATGTATATCAAATGGTTTTAATTTTGAGGGTCATAATGATTTGAAATATTTATTAGTGCAAATTTGAATGGGAAAGAGTAACATTACAATGGCGTGAAAAATACTAGTTCATCAATACAAGGTGAATGCTCAAAATTATACCTGTTGGAATCCTGTGGTTGAGAAGACATGGGGCAATAACACACGTGTTTAGCATAAAGGTCTCAAGTGCCTTACCTTCTTAAATTATCAAAGGTTTGAAAGTTCAAACCTTTCTCACCTCATAGATTTGAAGGAGCATGACAGTCATCTAATTATCTCACACAACCATCTAATATGACCCCACCCCCCTCGGTTGGTAGATTTTCTAATCTTTTCAAAAGACAGAAAGATTTTGGTGCATGAGAATATCCATTTGTCAGTTGACGTAGTTTTACAAGTTCAATCACAACTGTCGATGGTTATGATATCTGATCATTATGGTACAGTTGGATTAATATGTAAAGTAACAGATTTGGCTAATCAATGTCCTCTATTGACTAACATTCAAATTCTTGAATTCAAAGAGTGATCCAACTATTCTCATAAAAGAAGGAGAGTTCCAAGTGAATTGTGCAAAATGTTAGCCAAAGAAAAAGGGGGTTATGATGGGATTAAGTCTCATCCTCCCAGATCGATCTATTCAATGGTATGATATGATTCTTTAATAAAATTCAAGGGCTGTAAATAGTTCTGAGTTTCATATCCTACACATCCAAACTTCTGATTTTAGTAGAATTCCCTTATTTTAAGTTTGATGCAGGTTGTTTCCACTTTGATTCAATGGCTTTGATTGTCTCTGACAGAAAATATATTGGCACATCTATATATAGTATAAATTAGTTCAATAAAGATCTTTTATGTTATATGAACTCATAAGTGATGATCTATTTCACGACATATTTTCCAGACTAGGACTCTTGGGATGTGAAATTGAGTTTATGCTAAATTGCTGATATGTTTGCTATCATAAAAAATGTAGCTCATAATGTGGAATATAGAAAGGTTGGTGTAGAATGCAGACATAATATTTGCTCCTACAGAATTCTTCAAGTGCATTGTATGCATGCTATGCTATCACAAAATATATGTCATGTCATCCATGATTGAGAGTAAAATTGTTGATTGGACATCTTGCGATAAAATATGCACTTGAAAAGAAAATATGCAATCCTTGTTGTGCACTTGAAAGTATGCAAATTGTTGTGCACTTGAAAAGAAAATATGCAATCCTTGTTAGGAGATAAAATATGCAATTTTTCCAAGAAGAGAAAGTATAATGAAATCTAAAGAAAGCATTGCAGAATCTGTTTGCATTATATAAAAGAATGAGGAGGCAATGAGGAGCTACTTTATTAGTTAAAGTGTCAGTAGATGGATGGGTTTCTTAGTTTGATGTGACAAGTTGAGGTTTGTTAGGGCATTGACATTTTCATTCCTCAATACAAGTTCAGCATGGTGTAGAGTATTTTGGCATTTGGAAGTGATTGAATCATATATTTGAGGATGAAATTTCCTAACAAGACTATTAACATTCTCAATCAGCGTTAATTGGTCAACAATTTGGACCCTATCAGTTAACACCTAACATAATGGCAAGCATGTGTTCAATGTAGCTTAAAGTTTGAACATCGATGATTGTTGCTTAGGACCCAACACTGAGATTTTTTCATTATCGGAGAGTGAATTTATTTTGCATGATGCAAACAGATAAAAGGTTATTCTGTGTATGTGACTGTGTATGTATGTATGGTGGGAGTGGGAAGAGAGGCCTTAACCTAGGCCTCCTTGGATGTTTCAGACACCTACAGCCTTCCTTCTCCATATTAAGCAAGGTGAGGCTATTTCTTTAGGATTTTGTCATTCTCGCCACAACCCCGCTGCCGGCCAAAAAAAAAAGGTTGTAACTGGTGTACTGGAAAAATTGGCCTCTTTTAAAGATGATGCAATTGCTGGTTGGTGATGAAGTAACCATCCTTACCTGTTGATGCTTCATGCTCATGCTGCTCTGCCATCTGAATCTCTGTTAAAGGTGAGAGCCACCTATTATGGTGCTTTAAAATGTTAATGAACTCAAGCTAGGTCATTAGTACCTAATAGTTCTTCAAGTAGTGCAGTTGTATATAAGCATGTCTTACCCACTTTTTGGTTGTTTTCCATTTGTGATTACAACAAATCAGATACCCATCGCTTCCATTCTTTTTTTTTTAAATTTTGCTTTGTATAGAGACAATTTTTTATTCTGTTGATCCATTGAAAAGAAAAATGTTATAAACTTGAACTCATGTATTCTCATACCATCTCCATCGTAAATTTTCCCAGTCTTGAAAGTGGTGCAGTTGTGCATAGGCACGTATCACCCACTTGTTGGTTGCTTGTCATTTGCATTGCCATGTACCTGATATGTATCACTTGCATTCATTTCTTTTATCTGTAGAATAGTATATCATGCTTGTACCTGTCAAAATTGGGAAATAAATTCATTTACTGTTCTGTGTTGCTCTATTGTGCTTGTCTTATCCAATATTCCAATCCTCTCTTCTTTTCTTTTTTTTTCCTCTTTTGTCCAGAGGCATATTCGGATTTACCTCATGATCGTGATAGTTTTCTGATTTTGCAAATGTTTGTCAAAATATAATCTATGCCTTAACTAAAAGTAGAGTTGTCAACATCTTTTAGAATTTTGGAAATTGAAAAAGATAAGTTAAATAAGTATGTTCGTCCTTTGTTTGAATGCGCTATTAAACCAAAATTGGGATTATCCTCAAAGAACTATAGTCGAGTGATAGGGAGGAACCGAGTCATAGACCAAGAGGGAAGTTTGGTCTCTTGAGTTCCTGATTGTCAGTCTACCATGGATGGATCTGACTGGGAAAGTGAATCTGATTGCGCTTTCATCTTGAAAAAGGATGGGTGATCTTTGCAATCATGGGCAAGTCTATTGGTTAGTAGGGTGCTACCATCGAGGGCAGAATGCTCCTCTACTGATTCCAACAGCTTTGGCAGATTGCTTAGCACACCGTTCATCATTACCGCAACAATTTGTTTTATCAATTCAAATTGTGACTCAGATCTCACATTTATTTCAATTCCGGCAAACATTGACATTATAGCTTCATTCTGATTGATTCTTAATAAATTAGTATCCGCATGCGGTGGACTTGATTCTAACAAGGATGATGAAAACATGAACTAAATTCTGATAATATCAAATTTATTTAATATTGAAGTCCTAAATTCTAAATATATGGGGATGTAAATATATGCACATATGAATGTATATAAAAGTATGGATATATGTATACCTACATGTTTGTAATAAATGTTTTATAATAAGATATATTATTATAAAGTATCATTTCTTGTTATAAAGAAATAAAAAAAATAAAGATATATAAATAAAGACATAAAACAAAGATATTGCCTTTTCCTCTCTCACCTTACTCCAAACTTCTGGAGAACTCAATTTGAAAGTTCCAATCTTCTCTAAGAAGCAAATTGCCTGTTATTAAAACAAGCCTAAGAAAGCAATCACTACTATCAAAGGCACAGAAAATTAAAAAAAAAACAGATTGGAGGTCAAACTTTTTCTCCTTCTCCGTCTGGTTCTTTGGTGTCAATGTTTGAGAACAAACTTAAATTCGCGTAATATGATTGTAATTGAGACATTCATGCATTGTATGCTGTCTGAGTGGACTGTTCTTTTCTACATCTAAATGATTTATGTGATTGTTTGTAAGGTGCATATGAGAATTGATCAATTAGTTCATTTTGCAAGTTAATATTGTCTGAATCCCTAATGAGGAACAAGATGATTATTATCATTGGTGGTCTTTGCAGGTTTGATGAGGCATCATACTGAGATGCTGGAAAAAAACAACTTGGGAGGGCTGAGGGTGGAACTTCAGTAGCATAGAATTTTCACCTGATACCTCATGCTGCCCTGATCTCTCTCAAGTATGACTGATTTATTGCAAAAACTTTCATTTGATCATGTCCAGCCTGGATATCCTGGACAATGCATGTTGCTGCTTGAAGCTGTTAAGGTTATTGCATGAGATTGCTGAGGAACAAGCTCATACCTCGGATCTATAAGGTTGTCCCTTTCTTGTTGACTTTGTTGCCTGCAGAGGCAGCGTGGACTTTGGGAAGTTGGTATAGTCAGTCTGGTGTGATGTGATGCCTACGTTTTACCAACCCATGATCCATACCCTAAGCATATCGTAATTATTGGAGTATTGCTTAGCATGTTCTAATCTGTGTATATTTTTATTTTGTCCTGTTGCAGTTGTATATGTTTTCCATAATCAGTTGACCTTGAGCCATGATAGTAAATCTTGGAACTTTCTAGCCCTATGATGAAAATCTTGGCTTTTTGATTACTGACCACCAGCACATTATTTTCCTGCTGCATCATTTTGTAAATTATTGAGTAAAAAAAAAAAAAAGGTTCCGTTCTGCACTAGACTTCAGTATTTCTGGTCTCAGCCTTTGTTTCCTTTAATCTGTTAGGATGCGCTTGTTGAAATGCTCTATGGTCTGAGTTATGGAATAGAAACTTTAGTGTTTTATTTGTCTCGAAGCCTCTTTTATGTCTTTGTTAATAGCGATGTTACTTAAAAAGGTGCCCTTTTCCTTGCCAAAAGAGGGTGCCAATTTTGCTGCTTGTGCCTTAATAGAAGCAATTCATTGCTTAAGTTTGCTTATGCGGATTAAGTGCTAAATACTGTTCTTTCTTTGTATCTATTGTCACAAGGGCTTCTCTTTTCCTCTCCTGTGGGCACTCAGCAGAGCTGGGGCAATATTTTGGAATTATTTTGTTTGTCTTCCATTTGCTATGTTTGTACAAGAAAAAAGAGCTGTCACCTTCTACCATTTTCAATGAGATCATCTCTGAGGTGTAACATAAAATGCAGGGCCTGTGTGTTTGCCGAGGCAAACCAGAATAATTCTGGACGTGGATATTGTCGGTGTCGCTGGTGGGCTGGAACCAAGATTCGCCATCTTGGTATCGGATTCTGTACTGGTGCCGCACTAGCACTGTGTTGGTATAGAATTTTTTCAATGTAGCGGGTGTCGGCACGCCTTTTATACTATATATCGATATCCAATTGGTATGGTACGGTATGGTATATTTCATATCATCCGATTCGGGTTAGTATGGCGAACCATTGCTGAAAGTAGTTAAGCTTTTGACCTCAGAGATGAAGGCGAGGATTTAAGAGTGAATTTCTCTTATCTTCTCTTTATTATTTATTTTTCTGCAATCAAGAGATTGGTGGAGCCTATGATATTGTATTTGGGGCACATGGTCGCAGCAGGATCCCATCTGGGATTTTCGAAGCCATCACTGCTTCAACATCTGCTCAAATTACCTCCATAAAATAATTTGATGAGGCTTAGTATGATTCGCTGGTACTGGTACTTGAAGGAGTCAAAATATATTTTTTTCCATCATTTTGTCCCATTCTTCTTAGCCCCTTATCCATGATGTCCACCGACGAAAGAAAGATACTGATGTTTTTGTTAGGATAAGATTTCTTTCCTTCAAAAAATATCAATGAACCTTTCAGTTTCAATGCTTATGAAGGCTTTTAATCCTTACCTAGTCCTCTTTTCTGGCCCCTGCCTTCATGATGAGAACGCCTATTGATAGGTTATGATCAGTGACCAATAAAGTGGATTACCATGGAGTGAATCGTTCTATTCTGAGATGTGAAAGTTTGCACCACCATAGCACGAGGTAATGTGTACGTGATCAAATATTCTTGCAAATGGGGTCGGGTCTCTTTTGGAGTGAGCTGATGATGGTGGTGGTGGCAGTAAACAAATGAAGTTGAGAAATACTAGGATGCTGAAATATTCAAACTGATAGACTTGCAGCTGTTATATGCTATGTTTTCTGTATCTGTTTGAATCTTTCTTGGAGAGTTGGGAATGAGATGGACGGCATAGTCGAAACTTATGGAAAACAGAAAAATTAGAATATAGTGCACGATTCATGGAAGCTTGCAGGTTTTGCACTGCAATTTTCTAATCCAACTTGAATGTTAGTTAAGTCAACGAAGTTGGAGGCCCTCTCTCTTAAGGCTTCAGCATTTGATTGAGCCGCGCAAGAAAAGGATGGCTTTTACATCAAAAGGATGGCTCAGTTATCCTATTCTTTCATGCCAAAGATTATCGAAGAGTTGGTGGCAAGTTGAACAGGTTATGTAGTGGCATTTATTAAGATTTTTTATTTTGTCACCGCTCTGGTTCTCTGGAAATATATCAGTAATGGGGGTCTTTGTATGTTCCTTACTATGATATATAGCGAGGGAGAAGGCAAGCTCTCCTTGTTTCTAGCCCTAGCAATCAACACAATCTAATTTACATCAAGTTTTTGGCTTAACCTGGTGCTGTGGGCATTGTGGCAGGACATGGGATGATCATCATGAAGATGGATTCTTGAGGACAGTTGTACATGCGAATTTAGGGAGAAGTTTGGTCGTCTTGAAGCTTCGTGCTGGATTTGTATGGACCTGCTACTTCTTGATAAACGCATTAACTGGAGTTTGAGATTAATGAATCCAGGATGTTGGGTTTTCTTGCTTGTTCTTCTCATTCAAGTGTTGGTCATATCAGCAGAAACAGACCCTCAGGATGGTATGTATGAATTCGTTCTCACTGTTAATAATGTTCCTGCTTAATCTTTTTCCCATTTGGATGGACAATGATAACCTTTTGGTATTCCATTTGGGTGTGAATGAGTCTTTGCATGCTCGTGGATTTTTCCAAAAAAAAAAAAAAAACGGATGAAAAAACCAGGTTTATGTCTGGAGTGACAGCTGATAAGGCATCTTGTGATCACCTACTCTGGATGGGGCTTGTGGGTTTTTTTTGTTATTTTTTGCTAAGAAGGGCTGCTTCAGGCTTACCTATTAGATGCTTCTGTCTTAGGGATAATTCTGCGCTCAAAAGTAAGTGTTTTTAACTTCGAATTCTTTCCCATGACATACTTAAGGTAGTAGGCCAGGCAAAGATCCATCTGTAACAGGAATAAATCTTCTCTCTCTTACCAGTTAGGAAATATATGAAGAGGCAGGGTATGCAATTCTGTTCTAATTGTCACTATACCAATTTTAGCACTATATAACCCAGATGGACTTTATTCTATATCAAAGATGAACATGTCCAAAATTTTGTGGCAGCGATTGGTGTGTTTTCTTTTGAAATAGAATGAAAATGACAGGTTTAGGCTAGCATAAATTGCTTTTGTAAGAACTCATAATGGAGCATATGTCTCTGATGAATCTTTTTTGTCCTGTACAGCTGCTGCGCTAAATTCGCTTGCCAGTTTGTGGGAGAACACGCCATCCAACTGGATCGGCTCGGACCCTTGTGGCAACAATTGGGTCGGAATCAGCTGCACCAATTCACGCGTCATTTCCATGTGAGAGTGCTCCGAAGATTTTGTCTAATTCTCTACAAGTGTTCTGAGCTTACCTATAGGTTTTGCTGTATTTCCTAGAACCATTTTATCATGATACATGTTTTTCAGAACACTCTCAAGCTTGGGACTGATTGGGACACTTTCTGGAGATATTCAGTCTTTAAATGAATTGCAAGCTTTGTAAGTTCTCTAATATTTGGTGATCAATCTCTTCCAATAAGGGCTTGTTGGAACTTTATATCAACTTGAAAGGATAATTTACTTTCCATGTTGATTGTTACCATTCAGTTGTAGAGGCATGAAACAGTGATCGCATACCAAATTCAAGATTATCCCGCTCATAATTTGTTGAATTCACTCTTTCTAAAGATGGTTGCCTAGAAGGCCCTGCTTAAGCTGAGCTGCCAGGGTTCCTGCCTTAATATTTTACATCATGCTTGAGAATAGAGGATGAGATTGATTCACAAATGAGTATTGGATGTTGCCAAGTCAATACTTGCAGCTGAATTACTGCATCTTTTTTGATATATTATATTCAATTTGTTGGTTGATAATTATTCTTTTAGGTTTCTCCCTATGTTTGTTAGTTTTTTTAAATAGTATTTCATTTTTTGGGCTGCCGTGACCTCTAGGCACCTGCCTAGGTGCTGGGACACTGTAGCTGCCTGTTGGTGTTCACATTTTTTGAAAACAATGGTTGAACTGATACATCTCTCTTTCTCTCTCTCAGCTGGATTCAGTCACTTGTATATATGCCTGCTAATAATTCTTCATATACTACACTATTTATCATCAGCTAATCCATGCAGGGATCTGTCTTACAACAAGGGTCTAAATGGGGGGATTCCAGCATCAATTGGGAGTTTAAGTAAACTAGTAAACCTGTAAGTAATGTTAGATGATCTAGGTTGATGCAGCTATGAGTATCCTTGATGGATAAAATGCTACAACTGACATTCTTTATTTCGTTTCCCTTTTAGGATTCTCGTAGGTTGCAGCTTTTCCGGTAAAATACCTCCTGAAATAGGCAACCTAGCAAGGCTGGTCTTTTTGTAAGATCTGGAGTTCCATCAAGATTTGCTTGTTTTCTTTATTTACTGAATATGGCATTGACAATATTTGCATCAATTATTATTATTTCCAAGATTTTCTGCATTAATTTCAGGACCAAACAAACAAACAAAAAAACCATAATGCTTATCCATATTGTAACCATGCTAATCTTCTATTAGACTAATATAGATAAAGGGAAAAAATTCTTTATGATGCTAATGTTACATAATTGCCAAAATTCTTATATTATGCTGAAACAATAATATTTTGTGGACATGTATACTCCAACCAAGAGTTTCTGCTTCTGTTATAACAGAACTTTGGAGAATTTTCCTATTTAGGCTTTTTAGAAGTGAGGTTTGTATTTTAAGAGACCTGAAAACAAATAAAATTTTTTAGAGTGAGATCATCAAAAATTGTGACCTTAGAAAAAATTCTTTAGGATAATTATATATTTGGATATGCTGGCAATTATTTTTGTTATCAAGAATTTCTTCATCAGTATTAGGACAAATAGAAAGCCACTATGCTTGTCTAGTGCAAGTATGCAAATATGCTAATCTTGTACCAAACAGTGGACGAATTAACATGAACAAAAAATGATTTCATAAGTTAACATCAGATTACTGCCAAAAATCTTAAGAAAAAGGTGAAAAGAGAATACTCTGAATAGGTGTGTACTCCAACCAATAATTTTCTTCTTTTCTTCTAACACAGAACTTCAATAATATCTCACATTAAGACATTTTAGAAGTGACTATCTTAATTTAAATGGCTAGGAAGTAAATAAGTCACTTTACAGTGAGTTTCTGGAAAGATTGTGGCCTTTAAAGTTTTTCTTTAGGGCAAAAAAGAAAAAACGATCTCTGCTTTTCATGTATCATGAGATCAACAATTCCATGGATATCTGTATAAAACAAAACTGGAAATATTTGTAGACCATATAAAACCATTATATGTATCTTGCTGCATACATCTGAAACTGAAACACATATTTCTGAATTGTGTTTTTGACTTTGTAAGAATAGATATATTAACTTCTGCAATGTGGGAGAATATTCTATTGTATGAGCCTCATATCTAGTGGACTTTTACATTTTTTTTCAAGTCCTTAGTTAACAAGACTTTAGAATTTTTAACCTCCTTAGGTCTTGCTTGGATGATTGGGCTGAAAATCTTATTGGATTCGTGGGTTGAGCCAGTACAACCAGCAAGATCATAGGATTACAGGCTAGGCTAAGCCTATATGCATAAATAATACCCAGAAATAGCTTTGGAGTAGGCCGGCCCAAATCCCATAGGGAGAAAAAAAATTATCTTGAAATACGCATTGATCCAATAAGATTTTTAGCCTAATCATCCAAACAGGCCCTTAATATTTCCTCTCCCAATAAAACACAGAATGAGGATTAGGTATCCTAGATATTCAATTATTTAAAGAAAGAATTGTCAAATTGAAATTCTTTTTAACTTAGAAAATAATCACAACATTATTTTAGCCCAAAAGGAAGTTCTCCTTATCTTGCAAAATCATCACTCCTTATCTTATGATATTTCTGTTAGATATGTTAAGCTTGATATACATTATTGACCCTTTCTCTATCAACTTAAGATTTGGGGTTAATTGGTTACTCAACATAGTATCAAAGCTCAGTTGTGCTGGAATTCTATTATTTATTTAATTATCCCCATTTATCTTTTATTTTTGTTCTTGTCTATTTCTGACTCATCTGTCCCTTCCCCTATCAATTTAAGCATTTGGGTTCAACTGGTTACTCATCAAACATCTGCCATTGATGTCTACAGATCTTTAAATTCTAATAGCTTTACTGGAAGCATACCCGAAACCGTTGGTAACTTGTCAAAACTTTATTGGCTTGACATGGCTGACAACAAGCTTACTGGAACAATACCAGTCTCTGATGGCAATAAACCTGGTCTCGATTTGTTGACCCATTGCAAGCATTTGTAAGTTCCATCTTCTCTAACCTTGATGTCAGCAAGTTATTCTATACCATTGTTTAGTATTTTGAATAATTTACATTTATATGAACTACAGCCATTTTGGAGTGAACCAGCTCTCCGGTACCATCCCAAGTAAACTTTTTAACTCAGACATGCGACTGATACATGTGTAAGCTTATGAACCTTATTTGATGTATTTTAGTTTTTAGATATTAACAACTAGTATAAGGAAATTCTTGCAAGGTCGAAGTTTCCATAACTTATTTTGTTGCTCAGGCTTTTTGATAACAATAATCTTATGGGAAGCATCCCACGTACTCTGGGACTCGTGAAACCGCTAGAGGTTCTGTAAGTGCTTCACATGCATAATTCGACAAAGACAAACACAAATATGAATTCAATAAGCTTCTAATATTGATTGTTTCATACTTGGACAGCCGCCTTGATAGTAATTCATTAAGTGGGCCTGTTCCTTCAAACATTAACAACCTCACCAAAGTTGCCGAACTGTGAGTTAATTATTTGGTCTACACTATATAGAATTACGGTTTTTATATGCATATGTTCAATTTCTATTTAGTTCTTTCTGAAGATGATCATCTTTAATTCCAGGCATCTAGCAAATAACCGGTTGACTGGTCCCTTGCCAAACTTATCTGGCATGACTGCGCTCAGCTTTGTGTAAGTAAATAATAGTATTGGATGAATTTTCCTGAAGTTATAATTTTCGAGGATCCAGAATAATGAGATCTCCCTCTTGCTATTGGGAGCTTTAGAACGATGGAAAATAGAAATCATGGATCCAACTTGAAGTGTATTTTATGGTCCAAAGTCTGTTCTTAATGTGTAAATGTCATCTCTACTATGTGTTAAGACTGTTATGAATTATGATTATATTGGCTGTCAACTAATCAGTCAACGACCTATACAGGGACATGAGCAACAACTCCTTTGATGTATCAGATGTTCCACCTTGGTTCTCAACCTTGCCATCTCTGACATCATTGTAAGTAGATACATAAATTTATAGGTATATGGTATGCGTGCATGCATTTGTGCAATCATGTGGTCATGCATACATGATGGAAGGATGAATGTGTTATGCATATATGAATGTTTGCATCTGTCATATGTGCATGTTAAATGAAAAATGTTGCTTGCATTCTGTAAAGTAGATCCATTCTTCCTTAGAAACTTCCGAAGAGCAATGTGTTGCAACATTAGGTATGGTAGAATTACCCGCAGCCTGCAGGCCACTTAATACATAACTTTTTCATGAATCTTCCAATCCTTCTTAACTACAGATACTTGGAATACTTAAAAATTGAAGGGCAGCTTCCAAGTGCTCTATTCAGCTTTCCACCATTACAGACAGCGTGAGTATTGCTTGGTTGAATGGCTCTCTCTCTCTCTCTCATGCATACAAATATAGGGAATATCAAAGTTTCACCCAAATTCTATAGATGACCTGCATCCGTACGTAAACTGATGATCTTGTTGATGCAGGAAGTTGAGGGGCAACCAATTCAATGGAACTCTAGACATTGGCACAGACTACAGCAGCTCACTTGAACTTATTGATCTGCGGGACAATGATATCAGTCAGATCACATTAGGTGGAGGAGGATTTGACAAGGGAATTATGTAAGTCACTGCAGATTTCTTTTCTGGTATATGCCCACTTGAGTAAAGATATAAAGATAAATTTATTATTTTTTGTCTGGATCATTTCCCATTGTGGGGAATATTAGAAGTATAAACGAGATTATCATGCTTAAGAAAAGGATTATTTCCCCTTACATTTAGTGGGGTGGGGTGGGGGGGTTGGGGGGCGCGGGGAGGATTATAGTATGCATGCATTGGGACTAATCTTATGTCACATACACATACCTATGCATGTATTTGTATTTATGTGTGTATGAAAGAGAGTAAAACATAAAGTAAATTCTTTAGTTCTTTTCTCAAATTATTGCAGGAAATACTAGAAGTACAGAAGAGTGATAATCATACTGAAGAAAGGGTTCCACCCGTACATTTAGTGGGAAAATGAATTATAGTTTGCGTGCATTAGTACCATTTTTATATCATATAAAGTATTCATGCACACATACATGTGTGCGTACATGCCAGATACTGGAGGCACGAAGGAGATAATTGTGCTTAAGAAATTATTTCTTGAGAAAAAAGTAATAGATTGCAATTTTGCATACAATGCTACAATTCTTATATCATAACCTACTGACTTTGCATTCGTATAATGAGTTTCTTGCAGACTTGTGGGTAATCCAATTTGTAATCAAGGTGGAACTGATCTCCGTTACTGCAAAATTTCACAACAGTCCACTCCTGCATATTCAACTCCACAGAACTGCGTTCCTATTCCTTGTCCATCCGACGAAAATCTCAGCCCCAATTGTCATTGTGCATATCCATATACTGGCACTCTATATTTCAGGTCTCCTTCCTTTTCAGGCCTTGGGAACGTCACAATTTATCAAATCCTAGAGGATGCTCTCAAAAGTTCATTACTAAAGCAGGTCCCTGTGGACTCAGTGTCTCTTCAGAATCCATTTGTAGATCCTGATAACAATCTGGCAATCACTCTGCAAGTCTTCCCAGGTGCCAAAGATCGTTTCAATGAAATAGATGTTTATACGCTTGGTTTTATTCTCAGCAATCAGACCTTCAAGCCTCCCTCCCTTTTTGGGCCTTACTATTTCATAGGAGAAGGATATTCTGCTGTCCGCGGTAATCTATCTAGACTCATCCCTTATTCGGCTTCTCTAAAGCATATCTGATGGGCCTTTTTATTTTTGTTTTGGCATGCAATTGTGTATCATCCAGTTATGGCACCAAGTTCAAAGTCAAATCGCCAGAATGTGATTATTGGTGCATCAGTTGGTGGAGCAGCTCTTGCTTTTCTATTGGCTGGTTTTGTTTTTGTTATTAGACGCAGGAGAAAAACTAGAAAGGTTGAAGGGAAGAGCCAGTCTATTGGTAAGATGTCAAAAAATCAATCTGGATTTTAAGCCTTCTCTGCTTACATGTTTTTTATTGGCATCATCAATTGACATGCTTTTCATTTGTAGCATCTTGGGGTCGCACTAAAAGCAGCAGCAGTGTTCCACTTTTAAAAGGTGCAAGATCGTTCACTTTTGAAGAACTAAGGAAGTGCACCAATAACTTTTCAGAAGCCAATGACATTGGAAATGGTAGCTACGGAAAGGTACTCCCTTCCTCTTTCGCATATATGGTACATTTTAGTTGTGATTGATTCTAAGTATATCCATATATCATAGGATTAGGATGACACAATCTTTGAGTATATCCACACAATCGGTATACCCCCTCCCCTTACCAAGCAGAGAGGCCGAGCAGTTGTTTTGTACCCGCCACCGCCACCGCGGCCACCCTTCCTTAATTAGTGATTGAGGGAATTAGAAATGTTCATATCCTCCATTTAATTTCCTGAGCTGCTCCTACATTACTTGTTGGCTTCACCCGACTCCTAAAAGTTCCTACAATTAATCTTTATCCTAAGGTACTCAGCAAGATCATTAGAGCTTAGAGTTAGTGGTCTCACTTGTTTCTAGTTTATTACCAGCTCCAAAAAGGAAGTATATCTTAAATTCCATGTACGATGCTTCATGTTTTCACAATAGTTGTGCCTAGCTTGTCACATGCACTGCATGATACTGCAAATGAACAAGTAGAGAAGGCCACTTATGAGCTGAAATACCTAGTAGGGTCTGAAAGTGGCTCACCATTGATTGGATTAAGCTGCAAACTATGCTTCAAATGAAGCTTCATTGATCAGTCAGGGGCATCAATATTGATCAAGGAGGCATGAGATTAGGTCTTAGGTTTACTTCTGTTTTGACAACAAATACCATTAGTGAAATATTTTAAGAGCCTAGAAACAGTGAGGAGAACCAAGTCCTTCATTCTCGACAGGCAGTGGAAATATTGCTTTAAATAGACAATAATGAAGCAAGGTTCAAAGTCTAGGTACTTGTACCTGTACCAGTACCAGTACCAGTACACTATAATACCGAGGACCAAGAAGCATAATGGTACAGGTGTCTTACCACTATGGTTTGGTTCTGCCAGTACTGTACTTCAACCCATTAATGAAAGCATGTTGCTAGGATAAGAATACCACATACGTAAATGTAAAGTTGCAAAGTTTAGGGGTTCTGCTCTGTAGATAGAGCATAATCATGGTGACTCTTGATGAAACCTACGTCAAGAATTGCACACACCTAATGCAGGCAACAAGGACATGATTAAGCTTGCAGGGATATTAATAGAGTCAACTAATTATGCTAGGAGAGCACAAAAAATGAAGTGGAGGCTGCAGGTATGCCTCTTGTAGATACCACCATGAAGTAATAAATTCTTCATGCCAATCTAATAAAGAGTTAGGCTGTAAAATTGTGACAAGGATAACCAGAGAATGGATTATAGTCATCCATCGATCCTTTCCATGCGGCCAACGACCTTCTAAAAACAATTTTATATTACATGAGTGAGCTTTATATATCTCTTGCTATGAAGTGCATCAGTGTAGTTTTGAAGCATTTCCTACATATGAGGCATGGATGGTTAAAACCACAGCCTATATCTGGTACACATAACAGAACTTTCTTGCTACTTGCCATTGTAAATATTGAAATACACAGTTGTTGTAATAAAAATAATTGCGTGAGTTCTGCTTACTGCAAGGATCCCTGCCTTTTTTTTTTTTTTTTTTTTAAATGAAGGAAAATCATCCCTACTGCTCAAATGCTTCAAAATAGAACTTGTCTGCCAGAAAGTCCTGCACTTGACAAGCATAAAGCCACTTAAGAATGTTCCTGACCATTAAGTTCTGTATTATAAGGTAATAAAATAGAGAGCCTTACAAATGGTGCTCTCACGTAATAATACAAAATGACGTGTTCTATATACAAATGAAGTGTCATTGTCACACCCCATATCCGGCCCGTGACACGGCCGTGGTACCTCAAGCTACTGCCCACAATAACACGAAGCCTCATTAACAATTCATACAAAAGTATTATTTTATTCATTAAATCTTTTTTTTTTTAATAGGAATCATATGAGCTATAAGGTTCAGTAAGTAACCATGCACCATCTTATCGGATCAAGCATAATGTTTTTCATGCTAATGCATTATTTGAAGAATACAACAATCATAGCAAAGTAAAGCATTTTATAGACAATATACTCAAAATAGTCATAAAGCAATGCATGTCCAATCATGCGAGTTCATAAATATGGCTATGCATCATAAAATTTTGCCATTATTTCATGCTTTGAAATCCGTACTCTCAGATGGTAATGCAGCTATGGACGCTTTTATTCCCATGGCAAGGCCTTTACCAACTACTATTATCTATTGGCAAGGTCATATGCCGACTTACTATTATCCACTGGCGAGGGTCGTATGCCAAGTTGCTATTACCCACTGGTGGGAGTCATGTGCCGAGCTACAGTTACCCGCTGGCGGGGGTCATGTATGGCAATCTAAGAGTTCTTAAATCATATCATGCTTTTCATAAATCTTACTTCATAAGTACATTGAAAGATGAATAATGGCATAATAATGTATAAAATCCATGATCATGCTACAAACTTCATTTTTCATGCAATTTTCTACATCAGTATAAATTCATACTTACAATTAAAGAGTGATTTTGAAATCAATAAGATTGTCCAGGATTACTTACCGTGATTTGCTCACACAATCCTAATCTCGTCCGTCAAATTCTCAATACCTATCAAACAGTTTAAAATCCATTATTAAATTAAAATCTCAAAATGGACGTGAATAGATCTCAAGCCCAACCGGATAATTCGGACGATAAAAACCGTGATCTCTCTCTTAATTATTATTTTCTTCACTTATTCTATTATTTATATTTTTATTTTATTTTTCTTTTCTTTTTTCTTCTCCGTTTCTTCCCGAGGCGTCCCCTTTCTTTCGTCTTTCCTTTTCTTCTCCTCCTCTTCTCTTCTCCCGACTTCTCCTCCTCCCCCCCCCCCCCCTTTCTTCTTCTTTCTTCTCCCGCGAAGGGAGGAGGGCGAGCTCGGGAGGGGCCGGGCCACGGCCAGCGGCGCCCTCGGCCGTGCCTGCGGCCGACGCCCGCACCGGCGACGCTCGCGGCCGAAGCCAGCGGCGGCCGCACGCGACGACGAACCGGTGAGGCTTCCCTTCATTCTCTCTCTCTCTCTCTCTCTCTCTCTCTTTTTTCTTTCTTCTTCTTTTTCTTCTTTCTTCCGTCTCCCTTCTTCTCTTCACCGAGATCCCCTGCCCCACCGAAGAGGAAGAAGGGGACGGGGCTCCGGCCGACAGCCGGCAGCTGCCGGCTGTCGAGCCGTGGAGTCCCTCCTCTGTTTCATTCTGGAAACAGGGAAAAAATAAGGAAGAAACGGAACGTGATCAGGGAGCTTACCAATTTCCCGGGATGAACTGCGACGACCCCTGCTCCGGCGCCTCAGTGGTTCGTTCAGGAAATCCTCTCTGAAGAAGGAGGAGGAGAACAGGGAGAGGGTCTAGAAATAGTGAGGCTTCGGGGTTTCTTAGGCGGTGGTAACCGCTTTAGCGGCCTGGCAGCTGTACCTCCCTTCTTTCGGCCCGAAGCAGGAGCTGGTGGCCTCCAGATGGGCCGCCGATCTTGGTCCAGGTCGGCCCATCTGGCCGCCCAGTAGTCACATCATTTGTGATTTGTGATTTTGCCTTTACAGGTTTACAGAGGGATACTTGGAGATGGGCAACTGGTTGCCGTCAAAAGAGCACAGCAGGGATCCACGCAAGGTGAGCTTGAATTTAACACCGAGATCGAGCTGCTTTCCAGGGTCCACCATAAAAACCTTGTCACTCTTGCTGGTTTCTGCAATGACCAAGGTGAACAAATGTTGGTCTACGAGTATGTTCCAAATGGTACCCTGAAAGAAAGTCTATCAGGTATTCCAAATACTTCTTATTCTTATATATTTTCCATTTTAACTGAAAAAACTGGAAAGGTAAGTACTCTGAATTTCAAAATATGCAGAATTTCGATCTTTCTTCTGATATTGTCCCTCTTTGAGAAAGTTTGCCTGGACATTGCATGCTGGCTTAGTTAATTAATCACTTTTCCGTCTTTGTGATTTCTTGAACCCATGTCTTTGACGAAAGGACACAGAATTCATGGAAAAAAGGGACTTATTTTAACATTTCTTGTAGTATTTTACTTTTTCATGCATAAGTTTTATTTGCATCATAACAGTAACTGCAAAATGTTACAAAGGAGTCAGGGAAGTAACCAATTGCATTGAAAATCTTCAGAAAGCTGTGTATAAGGGAATCAGCCAGCAATCAGTCCATTGTTCATGCATCTTCATAAGAATCTAACCTAATTGTCTGGCAAGCAGCAAGTCTCAGTTGACATCCACCTTGTTTGCGATATTATCATAGAAATGTATCTGCAAGTGTCATATGTGTATAGGGTTTATAAGGGTACCTAAGGCACTTATATTCTTGAATATCTGTTATGTTAACTTCTTATAAAGAATACGGCTACATTTCTTATGTTCAGTGATATGTCGGATCGTCTGGACCTGTTTCAGGCCTCAAACCTCAAGTTTTATGTATAGCCTCAGGTTACCACTTTCATGATATTCGGTTGTCATATGCTCTTACTATGTTTAATGTCCTTTTGGTGTACATTTCTGGGGATATATCCTCATGCTGCCAAAAATTATATTGAAGTATTACTTGAAGCAAAATCAGATTTTCTTGTCATGTTATATTACTTGTATTTGGGTACAGAAATATGGTATATTGGTTCCTGCCCCTGGTTCTATCTTTACATCTGTCAACACAATTACAATATCTTTTAACATTACATATATTCTTGAATGCATTAAGAATTTGTGTCACCAATTTATATTGTTTTTTTCTATTTGTTGTTGAAAATGAATTTTGCTCTTCATCTTCAGTCATCTGCATCAGTGGTTTTATTCACGGCCATACTTCATAGGATTATATCTTTTTGTTGACTTCTATCATGCAGGCAAATCTGGCATTCGCTTAGATTGGAAAAGGAGACTTCGAGTGGCACTTGGTGCAGCTAGAGGTCTGGCTTATCTACATGAGCTTGCAGACCCTCCCATTGTTCACAGAGATATCAAATCAACCAACATCCTCCTGGATGATCATTTGAATGCAAAGGTTTCTGATTTTGGTCTCTCGAAGCCACTGGGAGATGATGCAAAGGGATATGTTACGACTCAAGTGAAGGGGACGATGGTGAGTAGCGAACTCATTAGTATAAACTGTCATAAATTTGATTTCTTTTATCTGTAAATATGAGAGTTCTGAAGAGAGAGTACTTGATTCTATGAAAGAGAGAGTTCTGCTAGACCGTGTTCTGATCATGGTGCTTCTACCTTTTAAAGCATGGTTGTTCTTGTCTTTACAGGGATACTTAGATCCTGAATATTACATGACTCAACAGTTGACTGAGAAGAGCGATGTGTATAGCTTTGGTGTGTTACTCCTAGAGATAATAACTGCAAAAAAACCTTTAGAGAGAGGGCGATACATTGTAAGAGAGTTGAGGGTTATGATGGACAAGAGAAAGGATCTCTACGGCCTTCATGAACTTCTTGATCCAGCAATTGGGTTAGGGACAACCCTTGGTGGCTTTGAGAAATATGTTGACTTGGCAATCAAATGCGTGGAAGAATCATCAAATGATCGGCCTGCAATGAGTGAAGTGGTGAAGGAGATTGAGAACATCATGCAGTTGGCTGGTATAAACCCAAATGCTGACTCTGCGTCAGCTTCATTAAGCTGCATCGGTTCAAGAAGTAGCCCTCTTCATCATCCATATGGTAATGAAGGCTGCTTTGACTACAGTGGTGGGCAACCTCCATCCGAACTAGAACCCAAGTGAGTAGTTGTCTGCTATTTGCCTACAAGTTTTCAGATATTGGGGCTATTAGAAAATTTCTATCTGCTTAAAATTCAAATTGTTTTTAATCATGCGATGAACAGCATGTTTGATTTCTGAAATTGCGGTCTAGCATTAAAAATATTTTATTTTTTGGCATACGTGCTTCAATTGTAGAGGTTTATTTTGTTTTTCTTTAGTCTACCTATCATTTACCCGAGTGGATTTTGCATAGCATCCACTTGATTATTGATTTTGCAAGAAAATATCAGTTTTTCCTAGAATTTTACATGTTTAGATAATATTTTTTTGCAGGAAATGGTCATTTTTTTAAAGCTCAATACACTTTTAGGGGTCCCCCAACAATTTTGCCCTTGAACCTAAACAAGGTGGATGGTAGTCTAAACAAATGTCTATTGGATATTTAACGTGTATTGGGAGTTCAGCATATATATATTAGGTGTTATAAATTTGCATATCACCTATGTTGTACTTAGACCCAAGGGCAAAATCGTCTAGGGATCCCTAAATGTTTATTAAGCTTGAAAAAAAAACTGACCTTTTCCTGAAAAATCAATAATTAAGTGGATTTTTATGCAAAATTGACTTTACCAAAAGACATTCTCCTCTCTCTCTGTCTCTCTCTCGCATTTGACACGACACACATACATAATGTATTTATGTGTGTGCATAGCTGACTCGAATAACTGGGTAAGATGGGACAGTTATAATTCTATACTATTCATGCACATGCAAACATTTACACAATACATGTATATATGTTTGCAAGTATGTACGTTTATGGCCTTCTTCTCCCTTATCTTGTTGACTTGTAGGTATTCTTCTCATTGCGGCTAAAGCTGAATTTTTGCATAGATTATCATATATTGCTTTTAAGCCTTCCTCTTATCATCTCTACTCCCCCCCCCCCTCCTCTCTCTCTCTCTCTCTCTCTCTCTCTCTCTCTCTGTCTGTCTGTCTGTCTCTCTCTCACTCTCACTCTTTCGCTCCTCCCCACCCCCTCCCTCATATCTTTTCCAATCTTTAGTGTTTTGTGTTCTGAGGATTTTCTTCAAGAACACACTATTCAGTGAAAACCTTTTGGATGCATTCCACCACCAAAATTCTTAGCATATGCCCCTTACCTCTGGAATCTTAAGAATTTCTCTAGCTATTGTCTTTGCACCTTCCATCTAAAATGCAAGTACCTGAGAGAATGTCATATCCCACTACTTCCTCTTCTTGTGCTGAGTGGAGATGAGGGTTAAAACACAAATGAGGAAAATGGACACATTTAATGCTCATTTAAACTACATGATTAGCCTTCAATGCTTGGAAACATCAGAAGGTATCTAAGTAATTGGGTAGTGTGTGTAAACTGCTGTATCTGCCATTTGTACTGTAACCATGCCCATACATATGCAATATGGGTCTGATAAAATGTTCATTGGGCATCTGCCTTGTAACTGTATATATTGATGCATGCCCCAATGAGATAACATATGCACCCATTACTTGCTCTGCAAATTTTATCATACATTTTTAATATATTTGGGTTGAATCAATTGAACATGTAAAATCACAAATTACACTTCTATGCTATTTTTTATATGAATTTAATGGTCTTTGTGCAGGTGAGAAGTGATCAAGATCATGTCCATGTATATTTTGTGAATGCTGTGCTGTGGATTGTATTCACTCATTGCTTCAACTGGTCTACTGAGCCAGCATACTGTGGCAAATTATTTTGAAGAGGCAATGTTAACTGGAGTATCAATGTATTTTTTTTTGTGTGTGTTAGTAGAGTTTGTTGTATGTGCACATTCTAGTCCACTAGTTTGTATTGAGCGTCAGTCAACTTCTAAGTATTACTGTATCTGCTGTTCATTTGAATTTCTTTTGTGCTTCAGAAAGTAATTTACTTGTTTATTACTTGAGATTATGAAAATAGAGATTTTCTTTTGAATGCAATTCATAATAGCCCCTTTCCACCAGCTTGTGCAAATGCTTGTATGTGCACGTACATGCTGCTTCTCAAGGTGGCAGAGCCTCTGCTCCGGAATCATATTGACATGGGGTCTGGAATAATGTTGCTATTTGTCAACAACAACTGCACTATGCCCCTAAACATTTACAGTGCAGACCAGCATGCGGTAATAACTAACCATTATGGAGTCAAGATTTAAGAAAAAAGTAAATTCTAACAGTGTATAACAACATTTATCTCCAAAAGCCACTGCAAAAAAATGCTAAATGTTTGATTTATAGATACATTAATAAAACACTAATGTAACTATTTTAATACAAGAATCTTCGAGCAGAGCTGTTTCGTGTTTGGGCTATTATGACTATCATAAAGCACATAATAGTCAAATGCTAGTTAAATACTTGCTGTTATATATTTCATTTATTCAACAGAGGTGTTCTGAAACTGTTGAAACAACCATTGTAACATTAGAAATATTTTGTGGTGGAAGTTGCTGTATGTGCAGTTTCTAGGGGCTTAGGTTGTATATTGAGTTAGTCAACTGGGAAGTCCAATGTATTCTGCCCTTGAATTTCTTTGTACCGAAGAGGGCAATGTAAACTGGAACATGCATTGATGTTTCCTTCTGAAAAACATGATGAGAATGCCACCATTCATATATTGAAACCTCAGGACCTTTCCCAAGAAGAGAGGGGTACCAACATGCTTGACCTAAGGTCCATTGGCCTATACAGTGGACTTTTCTGTATGTGCAATGTCTAGCAGAAGGATTGTTGGGCTACATTATTCTGTTCTATATGTGAACATCATCCCTCTCTACTAACTCAAGTAACTTATCCGTGTTCAATACTAGCCACTGGATTGGGTTTTGAACCAAGGGCTGATATTTATGCCTGCTGGTTGGTCTTTTAAGGGGGCTGTTTTTGGTTGGATGAGTGTGTGCAGAACAAGAGAAAAAGAGGGAGAGATGAAGATCTTTGAGGGGCCTCTGTACAGTATGATCTTGCATCTTTGAGGGACTGTTCTTGTTCCCTGTTTTCCCCAATGTTAGGGAGCAAGTTAACTAGTTAAGGGTTGTATTTATCCTCTAATCTTATTTGAGATGATATCTTCCTACTTGTATTTTTTGTAATATCCTATTGTTGATAGCGAAAATTACATTTGCGTTGTTCTCCTGTGGTTGCAGGCCTCGGGTTCCGAATAATGTAAATTTGGTATCCACTTGTGGTTGTGTGTTTGCGGTTGCTTGATAATTGTTCTTGTTATATTATCTATTCATGGTGACCATAGGTCTGATTGATATGTATGGATTTGAGTAGACACCCACCAAGCATTTGCAACAAGGCCTAAATAAAGTGGTGCATGCCTTATTGTGCATAAGTGTTTCTCTCCTGGGAACCTAGTATCATTTCTATTAGAAACAAAGTTTCATCCTCTCATAACATAGCAATTGGCAACAAAGCTTAGTCGATTTATGCTTGGTTTCTTATTTCAGAACTTTGGTGGAAGGGTCGCTTCTTGGGAGATTGTGGTCTTCTAGTCCACCCCCCCACCCCCCTTCTTTCTCTCAAATGGACAAGGCAATGGAATTTGAAAAATTGAATGAGAGAATTAGGCAATTTGGAAAACCATGATGGAGGACTACCTTATTGCAAAGAAATTGGATCTACCATAGGAAGGGAAAGATGTTGAGCCCTTGGATGTGCTGGACAAAGAATCGGAAAGTCTTGACTGAAAATGCTTGGCGGCTATTAGGTCATGTCTTACCGTTTATACTCTTTGATCTTTGCTAATGCGAGATGGCCTCCGAGCTTTGGGAAACTTTAGAGTATTCATTTGAGCAACCTTTCAGTGGGAACAAGATGCATTCTATGAAGAGGCTATTTCTTGTGAAAATGAAGAAAAACATCACAATCTAAAAGCATGTAAATAAGGTTTGTTGTACCGGTTGGTACTATATCATACCGGATATACCGTATTATACGGATACTGAACCATTATGCAGTCTCATAACGTATTGATACTCGGTATGCTTCGCATTATCGTACTATACCGCATACCAACATTGTAATAGGATGGTACTTGTATGGGGTCTGGTACCGAGACGGCGAACCTTGCAGGTGAATGTGTTTAATTCTATTATGGTTCATTTGAAATCTTTGAAATCTTTTGCCATACAGTGACAATCACCACAATGAACATGATATTTTCTTCTAGAATAAAAAGAAATTGTGTGGTTATGACAGCCAAAGTTAAATGCTTTAGTGACTTGTAAGATATTATATCTGTGATTGCTGGTGTATAAATACTAATTGATTGTATACATAAATGTAGCATGTATATATATATATATGTATTTATGTATGTATGTATGCATACATGCATGGATGTTTGTATGTATGCATGTAAAAGAACCTTCAAGGATTATTAATTTGTTTAATGTCCATCATGACTGTCATGTAGCACATGACAAGCATAGTGTGTATAAAACATTCACTGCTAATATGTTAATAGTGTAAGAGACGTGTTGTGAACCTATTAAAAGAGCCATTATAATGTTATAATTTTTTTTTCTAAAACCATGATTGACAAAAGATGTTATGATCTCAAGACTGTTAACTCGCAAACAAGAATCCTGTGATTTTGTTTAGCTATTTGTGCCATTACGACCTTTCAGAGCCCCATTTATGCCTATAAAGAAGTGCAATATATGATATATCTTTCATTATTATTTCAATACATGACATGCAAACTAATTTTTTCGTGATGTTTTAGGGATTCCTCTGATATGATGATTTGTGATCTAAAATATTCCAGTTTCAGACACATAGTAGTGGTGGATGAGACAAATGTTTATGTGATTGTAAAGTATTGAATTGTATGCAGTGAAACTGAAAATTGAGGTAAATGCCTGTCATGAGACAGCTTTTCTTATTCTAAGTTCTAACTAATTAGGCCCACAGGATTTTGGACAGAACAGTTTGTCACAAATTGCACTTTTTTGGGTGTTTAAGTTCCTTGTAGATATTTTTCACCATCATCATTTTCAGGATATCCATTAATCAGCACTTAATATTGTGCACTTAAAATGTATACGCTGACAGAAAATTAAAATAATCTTCTTTAAAATCAATGTCTCTATGTGATCAAACTATTCGGGATCAGCTGATGTATTATGGTTTCGAAATTTATTTTGTTTAACATCATCGAAAGCTCTTTACTTCTACCCTTTTAAATCAAGTCTTACTAATATGCCATATAAATGTGAAGAAGTACTACTATTAGCATGGTAATAATTTACTTCATAATTGATAGTCATTACTGTTATGATGTTGTTGTGTCACATCTACCATTTTTTTTTATATCCTTTTTCTTGCTCATCCACACCTCTTCTGTCATGCACAAGGATATGAACATGCATCCAAGAAGTGCAACCTTATATTTTGCTCTCCATTTGTACCGATTATTTTTGCAGATCCAATTACATGTTCAGATAAACAATTGTGAGGCTCCCATCATATGGTAGAGTTAACAATCAATAACTGCCAATATTGTACTACTGTTTACAATTGGAGCTTCATACCTTAAAATTGGGGTCAGGTCCTGTCTCTTGGACCAATAAAGGGAGCGAGTCAATCCTTTCTGGGTGGTATACCGTACACAAGCTTGGTGATGACGTTCATACTTGTCTGGAGTGGAGGGCAGAGTTTAAATTTTAGTTGGTGATAGTGGTAATAAACAAATGATTGGAAACTTAAGGAGGCATGCTGAAACATTCAGCAATTCACATGCCATTTATATATAGAGAGACTGGCCAAGTCAAACCCTTGACTTGTTGGAGGGCAGTCATGAGAGGATATAATATCCAAGTCCCAAGACATATAAAAAAGAGAAAATTGAAAAGAATTTTTCTTCTCATCTCAATTGTATTTGAATACAAACTGAAATATGGGAAATTTCAGAGTTTTTCGCAAAATTTGGTCAACTATAAAGGTCCTACCTTCACCAGGGAGAATTTTGGGGTTCCTTTGTTTTGTGCTAGGAGCAAATTGACCTTAAAAATTAATAGATCACTGAAGTAGGTCTATGGTTGAATTGGCTTACCAGATGTGATAATGGGAATCTCTATATATACTTCTGTTAACGAATGAAAGCTCCACAAATACAATGATAATGGTTTGGTATCTTGAAGCTTAATAAACAAAATGACAAGTTTAAAGCATTGCCATGGAAGAACTGGTTTTTCAGAAAAGGTGATGCCATGACAATTACTTTTGAATCTTCTAACAACCACCTAAGCAACTTGCTCTAAGCGTCAGAACTCATAAGTCAACTATAATTTCAATTGCACTTAGCTTAATAGCTAGCATTACAAAAGTTAGCTAGAACTAGTTCCTCGGGGCATTTTACCATGGATCAAATGTGATGAGCATGTAGACTTTGGGCCTTTTTAGATTCTGTAAGAAGTTGATCCAAGGAGCGCAATACCCAGTTTATGGTTATTCTGCCAATCAAACACCTTGAAGCTATCTCTTTGGTTTCAATGAATCATCAGAGATTAATCGGTCGAGGATGTTTGGGGTGTTTGCTGACTCTGATATTTCTCACTTCCATCATCTCAGCAGATACTCTTCCTGAAGAAGGTCTCTCTCCCTCTCCCCCCCTCTCTGCTCACCCCCCCAACACCTCTCCGTGTGTGTGTTATCTGCACCTTCCGGCATGTGCACCCGGTGTGTGTGCATGAATAAGCAATTTTTTGTGTTGTTTACCTTACCTGTTTCCATTGAAGCTTTATTTGTGCCAGTCTAGCAAAGTATGACTTTTAAGTTTTAACTACAAATTAGATAGTGTTTATGGTATGCAAATGTAATTACTCTACATAAATGAATAAAATTTTAGTAAAAGTCACATAATTGTGCAAAGTATTATCTGCCACAATAAGGATGAGCCTTTTTTTGAGAAAATAAGGAAGATCATTTATTTTTAAACTGTTCAATCAAATAGCTCTCTTGGGTAAATAGGTCATGGATGAATCCAAGCCTAAGAGATGCAGAAAAATGTTGTTCTCTAATATAGGCAAATTTCTGAAGTGATACTGGAATAAAAAGGCATATATGGAACTTGAAGAGTTGAATATTCTGGCTTAAAGGGAAAGCAGATATTATATATATATATATATATAAATGTTCCTTTCTTCTCTACCCTCTTGTAGTTTCCTTACTGATAAACATAATTGGTTGTGCTCTTTATCTAGGTGGATGATTTTTTTAGGAAAAGTGCACAAGTTATATTCAGCAATTTAACAGAATGATTGGTGTTTTATTTCTTTATTTTGAGCATGTAACTCTTTTCTACTAATCCTTGATATATCTTTCTTTTCCTGACATAGATGCTGCTCTCCATGCACTGGCTGAGAGTTGGGATAACCCTCCTCAAAGCTGGGTTGGTTCGGATCCTTGTGGAAGTAATTGGGTTGGAATCACTTGTTCCAACTCTCACATCATTATCATGTCAGTTCTGCAGATTAAAATTTCATTAAACATTCACAGAAAAAATACAGCTGCAATTTTTGGAATGCTTAATTGCCATGCATGTATTTCAGAACACTACCAGGATTGGGACTTGGTGGGACTCTTTCTTCAGAAATTCAGAATCTGCCCGAGTTGGTGGCTCTGTAAGTTTCTGTATCTGGTTCTCTATACTGCAGAAAGGATGAGCCCAGCTATCAACTAATTGCCAGAAAACATATGCTTTTTGCTTTACGGTCTTGGATGTCATGAAATAAAAAATATAATGCATGAAGCACACCGTCAATATTTAATTTAACTCATTCAACATCTCATCTGTATTTTCTAGTCACCATGATTTGCATGTTTCTAATATGCCTTTAACTTGTTAGTCTTCTTATAAGTTCACTTTTGTAGGGATCTGTCTTACAACAAGGATTTGAATGGACCAATTCCCCCATCTATTGGGAATCTGGTGAAGCTAAAATACTTGTGAGCTACTCCTGCTGTTTGAACTGACATAGATCTATGTAGGCTAGCTGGATCATGACTTGGAGCTGATCTTTTTTAAATTTCTTTTTTCACACAGGGTCCTTGTTGGTTGCAGCTTTAGTGGTAATATCCCTCCAGAATTAGGCAACCTAGTACGGCTCTCCTTTTTGTACGTGGCACAGCTGTGTAAACATTTCTTCTGCTCTCTTAAAGTTGTCATCGAATTAAGAGGAAACTTGCATGAAGAGTTATTGGTTTTTTTCTTTTTCTCTTTTGTGTGTGTGTGAGAGAGAGAGAGAGAGCGCTCACACGTGCGCGCCCTTGCGATAGAGAGAGAGAGAGAGAGAGAGAGAGAGAGTTAAAAGTCCACTTGAAAACATCAAAAATTAGAGGATATTGTCATATGCCTTGTGTCATATAGTAAAGACTACATTGATGTCAGAAATTCAAGTTACAAATACACAATAATGATATTCACTTATGATCATTGTCTTGTGAAGTTGAGATTTTTGGGTGCTTTAATAAATTTGACTGCTCCCATGTACTTTGGTTTTATAGAGTTCCAAATATGGCATCAAGTGCTGTTACAATCAGTTCACCTAATTATCATTTTGCACCATTCATATCGTTCAGTCCTTTTGGCATGTTTCTAAATTAAATTAATCAACTGCACTTCTTTTCATCAGATCTCTGAATTCTAACAACTTACGTGGATCCATCCCTGGTTCTCTTGGTAACCTGTCAAAACTGACTTGGTTGGATATTACTGACAATGAGCTTTCTGGACCAATTCCTGTCTCCAGTGAAAATAATCTCGGCCTGGATATGTTGACCAATTGCAAACACTTGTATGTGATGGTATTGTTTTCTGTGAACTTTGATCATTTATTTCATGCTCTTCTAACAACTTGAAGGAGCATTTTCTTTGATTACAGTCATTTTGGCAAGAACAATCTCTCTGGAGCCATTCCACCTAAACTCTTCCACTCAGACATGCATCTGCTACATGTGTAAGCTCCTGAAGTCCCAAGTTCATAAGCCTTCTTATCATTTTTTATTATATATATATTTATGAGAGAATAGGAGAGTAGTGATATATGAATTATGAAATGCTTCATAGAGTAAGTAAATCTCTGATGAAACTGAAAATGAACAAGTTGTTGTTCTCTCTATTAACAATTTTAGTGCTCAGGCTTTTTGATAGCAATAGCTTGTCAGGAAGCATCCCTCCCACAATAGGACTTGTGCGGTCCTTGACAGCTATGTAAGTTGACTCTGTAATTAAATTAGGCATGAACACTCAGCTCATGTTGGTATTGCTTCTAAATTTTAACTTTTTGTTTTTGCTTGTTTGACACAGTCGTCTTGACAGGAATCATTTAAATGGTTTTGTTCCTTCAAACCTCAATAATGTTACCAGCCTTATAGAATTGTAAGTGTTTCTTTCTGCAGTTAGAAATTCCTCTCGTTCTTTATTGCTAGTTTCAGAGGATGATCACCTTTTCATTTCAGGCACTTATCAAACAACCAGCTGACTGGTCCCTTGCCAAACTTAACCGGAATGAATGCGCTTACTTATTTGTGAGTAATAAGACAATTGAGTTACAGGATAATAAAACTGCAATACATTTCTTGAGGCTGAAAGAAAAACAGAAGTGACTTCTTATTTCATAGGGACAACCAAAACAGTTGTATGGATCCTATCAGTTCATATGAGAAAGCAGTTTTTCTTTTATCAATTAATAGTTCTCTGTTGTTGTCTAAGGCATGTTCTCACCATGTAAATTTTATTTCCAGTACATTGAATTTGATGGTCATTTTCAGTGGTTTCTAGATTCACTTCTGTGATGAATCTCTGGCTGTAATGAGTATTTTTTTTTTTGGGAGCTGTAATAAGGTTCTCTGAGTACTAACAGACAATTTCTTGTGTAGGGACTTGAGCAACAATAGTTTCGATGAGTCGGAAGTTCTACCTTGGTTTTCAACTTTGTCATCATTGACAACAATGTATTCCCCTCTCTCTGTCTCTCCCTCCCTTCCTCCCTCCCTCCCCCTTTTATGATCTGTGAGGTGTGAACAGGAGTTCCAAATTTTGGCATATCCAAAAGGTGCCAACTAGATGAGTTGTTAAAAACTCGTGTTGATACAAGAGACTTGGGTTCAATTCTTTCCTGTATCCAATAAAACAAAGGAGGAGCTTCCACCCTCCTACTAAAACAACAACAGCGGCAATAGTAAATTTAAAAGACTCGAAGGGCATTTCTATATGACATAAGTTAGGCAATTCTACTCTTGCACTAGGTCCCTTCATACATTATCAACAAGTTGTCTTCTTGGCTTGCAACATCAGCACAACCTTCCTTAGTCATTTTCTGTAGTTTTAAGGTATTGCTTCTAAGATTTGATTTCTTTGTCAATTTCAGAATGTTGGAATACTCAAAAGTTGGAGGGCAAATACCAACATCTCTATTTGAGTTTACACAGATACAGACTGTGTGAGTATGATTTACATAAAAAAATGGTACTGTTTTTCATTTTGAAATTTAAATTAGTCAAATTTAGCTTTTAACCCCAGAATATTCAAATGCGAATTGTGCACCCTGTAAAATCCTTCTCTTTTTTATCTATGTTCTGATGACTTGAAATGGTGGAGCCAGGAGGCTTAGGAACAACCGGTTTAATGGCACTTTGGATCTAGGAACCAACTACAGCAACCAGCTCTATCTTGTTGATTTGCAGAACAATGAGATTCAAAAACTCAACTATGTAGTGTACCCCAACAAACTAATGTGAGAAGCCACATATATTTTTTACTCAGATACTTTCAATTAAGAAAAGCTATGTTCAGTTTTAGCTCTATTTATCAAACGGTGATAGAGTTAATGTTTAAAAGAGGATTCTCTATATTCAATCAAGTTATTTATTTATCTTTTAAGAGAAACCAGAGTTAAAATTTTGTTGCAATTTATTCTTCTCGTTGTATTCTGGTGTTGATAGCCATGCATTCTTACTTTTTCATATTTACAGACTTGATGGCAATCCATACTGTAACCAAGGGGGATCAAGTAACAGCAAGTATTGCACAGTTCCACCACAATCCAATTCCACCACTTATGTGACTCCCATATTGAATTGTGGGAATATTGTCTGTCCTTCAGATCAAGACCTCAGTCCCCGCTGTAACTGTTCATATCCATATGTGGGCACCATATATTTCAGGTTTATTACCTTCTCAAACACAGATAATACAAAATATTATCAAGTTCTGGAAGAAGGTCTCTCCAAGTTGTTTGAGGATAACCAAATTCCGGTGGACTCAGTGTCTGTCCATAACCCACACATAAATATCGACAACTACCTTCAAATTGATTTCTGGTTCTTTCCAGCTGGAAAGCTACGTTTTGATGCATATGATGTTGCTAAAATTTCTAACTTGTTCAGCAATGTAACCTTCGAGGCCCCATCTGATTTTGGGCCCTATTATTTCATTGCAAGACCATATACAGGTAACTTAATTTCAAGTTATTCCCCTCCTACTCTTTCCGACTTTTTGGGGTTTGACAGATTAAAATCTCTTCCTAATTCATTTAGAAGCTGAATTGGGTTCGAAATCACAAAAAGTGCCGGTCATTGTTGGAGCAACAGTTGGTGCAGTGGTTCTTTCATTGACAGTTATCATTTTGATCATTTTTGCACTTCGACAAAAGAGAAAGGCCACAAAGGCTGTAGAATTAAGCCAGCCTTTTGGTAAGATATGGAGGACAAAATTTGTAACTCTTCTGTCTTTCCTGTTTATCATGTCATATCTATAAATCTGAGTTTTGTAAGCATTAATATCTAATCGTTTTGGCAGGATCTTGGGACCTGAGCAAGAGCAGTGGCAGTGCTCCAGACTTGAAAGGGCCAAAATGGCTTTCATTTGAAGAATTGAAGAAATGCACGGACAACTTCGCAGAGCAAAATGAAATTGGGGCTGGTGGCTATGGAAAGGTAGTTCTTTTTTTTTAAAAAAAGAGAAAAATGATAGGTGTGAGGCTTTGATTTTGTTATGTCTATTCAAAATTTAGAAGTTTTGCTAGTATAATAAGATTATTCAGCACTTGAATTTATATAAAGAATAAATACAGCTTATGCAAGCAGAAACACTATATTGACGGTTCCTAGGTGGAGCTAAGCAGATAAATCTTTTTTTTCTCCATTTTTTCCTTTTTTCTAGAACTCTGAGCACTTAAACAGCAATAACGTATACAAGTATGTCCTCTCTAATTTGATCCTTACCAAGACAACTTAAATATGTCAAATTAACATGCTTGCAGTAAGATCCAGATGTAGCTTTAATATGTGTTATCATTAATTTTACTGTATCCAAGTTCCTTTCAGAAATAACCTATAAACCTGCACCTGAATGCAAATGCATTCATAGGATCTGAGTTACTGGCAGAAATAACCAAGACTGGTACCCATAGTGCCATATGACTGCTATGGGCATATGGAATCTTCATAGTTCATATGGTACACCAGTCTGATAACTATTGTTGGTACAAGGATCATACTGAGTGCCAATTCCCTATCAGTTAGGTATGGTATGCTTGGTACTGACCTGCATTTAAAACCTTGTGTATGACAAATTCTTACATACTCACTCCTGAAATTACATCTGAGTATGTTGAAACTAGCAGTTTCTACATGCTGGTAAATTGATAAAGAGATATGCACTTGAAAAATTTCAATGATCCTATAAACCATTTCGTTTTCAACATTACTACTACCACAGCTATTGTGCTGAAGAACATTCAAACGTCTGACTTTGATTATATTTAGACTGATATAGAAGTGGACTACCAAAGCACCAAAGTATTGCTCATTGACGTCCCAATGAATGAATGAATGCATATATTGGAAACATATAAAAAGTTTGTCATCTGTAGTTTATGGCTACTTTTACAGGTTTACCAAGGAACACTTGCCAATGGGCAACAGGTTGCTGTCAAAAGAGCTCAACAGGGATCCATGCAAGGTGGTGTTGAATTCAGATCAGAGATTGAGACGCTGAGCAGGGTTCACCATAGGAACCTCGTCAGTCTTGTTGGCTTTTGCTTTGACCAAGGTGAACAAATGTTGGTGTATGAGTATGTTCCAAATGGCTCTCTAAGAGAAAGTCTCTCAGGTATTTACACTTCCATTATGGATGTTTTCTTTTACTAGAAAGCTGGAAAAAAAATGACTCTAAAGTTTGTTGTTAAAGATGTAGATTTATATTTGTTGCTGGAAACTGGACTCGGGGGCGATCGGTCCGCTGAGAAGGAGGAGCTCTGGCGAGAACTGGCGGGCGGCGATCCGTCGGCGAGCGGCGTCCTCCGCAAGGGGCCTGCAAAAAGCCGGTGGCTGGGGTTTCCGGCGCCGGCCCTCCGATGCCTAAGTCAGAGGGGGCAAGTGTATCAAAGGAGAGAGGATCTGTGTCCAGGTTTTGGCGTCCCCCCCTCTAAGATGGGAAGGTTCTCCTTTTATAGAGGGGCGCTAGGTTACCTGTGATGTGATGGGGCGAAGTTGTCGTACGGCTGAGCACGTCGCATGAATTGGTGCACGATCAAATGAATTAATGCCTTGCCGTTGGGGATGAAGTCGGGATCAGAGGGTTGTTACGGCCAACTGGATGCAGCCGAACTAATTTGCCGTGGAGGACTGGAGATCCGTAGATAACAGGCGCCACGCACATTAATTGTTGAGTAGGCCGGAGATACGTATTGATTGTTGAGTAAGCCGGAGATACGCATTAATTGTTGAGTAAGCCGGAGACACGCATTAATTGTTGAGTAAGCCGGAGATACGCATTAATTGCTAGGGGCGGTGGTAGGGTGTGGTCTCTGATCGGACTACAGAAGGATGTGACCGCAGTAGGTGAGTGGCGAGGTCGGACTTCCGAGATCGAGAGCTCCGAAATTGGGCGCCTGGTAGGGCGCTAGGTCGGGCGTCCGAGGTCGGGCGCTTTCGAGGTCATGTGCTACTGATGCGCTCACGTGCTTTGGGGCGACTTGTATTTCCCCAACACTACCCTCCGACTTCCGAGTCCGAGCCGTTTCGCGAGCTCGGGCTTGGGAAGTAGTTGCCTTTATTGCATTGGTGGGGGCCAGTGAGTCTTAAATTATTCCGGCGTTCCGCGTATTTCGGGGCGTCTTTAATGAGAGGAGAGGGGGCGACACCCCTTCGTCCTTTGAGGTTGCTTCGTATAGTGGGCTCATGATAGGGCTCCAGGATCCGACGGGACACCGCCTTGATTCCGTATTCGAGCTCGTGAAACGGCTTGGACTCGGAAGTCGGGGGGTAGTGTTGGGGAAATACAAGTCGCCCCAAAGCACGTGAGCACATCGGCAGCACATGACCTCGAAAGCGCCCGACCTCGGACACCCGACCAAGCGCCCGACCTCGGATGCCCGACCTGGCGCCCTACCAGGCGCCCGACTTCGGAGCTCTCGATCTCGGAAGTCCCACCTCGCCACTCACCTACCGCGGTCACATCCTTCTGTAGTCCGATCAGAGACCACACCCTGCCACCGCCCCTAGCAATTAATGCGTATCTTCGGCTTACTCAACAATTAATGCGTGTCTCCGGCTTACTCAACAATTAATGCGTATCTCCGGCTTACTCAACAATCAATGCGTATCTCCGGCCTACTCAACAATTAATGCGCGTGGCGCCTGTTATCTACGGATCTCCAGTCCTCCACAGCAAATTAGTTCGGCTGCATCCAGTTGGCCGTGACAACTCTCTGATCCCGACTTCATCCCCAACGGCAAGGTATTAATTCATTTGATCGTGCACCAATTCATGCGACGTGCTCAGCCGTACGGCAACTTCGCCCCATCATATCACAGGTAACCCAGCGCCCCTCTATAAAAGGGAAACCTTCCCATCTTAGAGGGGGGGACGCAAAAACCTGGACATAGATCCTCTCTCCTTTGATACACTTGCCCCCTCTGACTTAGGCATCGGAGGGCCGGCGCCGGAAACCCCGACTACCGGCTTTTTGCAGGTCCCTTGCGGAGGACGCCGCTCGCCGACGAATCGCCGCCCGCCAGTTCTCGCCGGAGCTCCTCCTTCTCAGCGGACCAGTCGCCCCCGGGTCCAGTTTCCAGCAACAATATTATTTATGTACACATGTATGTAAGTTGGTCTTGTTCCCCCCTTAGTGATTGCATCACAACTTTGCGTCTGTAGGTGGAGAGAATGCTATTCTCATCTTGATACTGTTGAGAGAAGGATGGGAAAGAGGATACCATTATAGAATACCGGGATCCAAGTTACCCCAAACTAACATTGAAGAATGAATCCCGACCTTATCTTAATATTGTTGACAACTATATTAACCCCTAATGCAACATCATCGAGACACCTTGAGTCATCTTAAGCCCCCCATTTACAAGTTTGTGGGCTACCTAATTTAGCACTTCATCATGTTTATTCTTTTCTTTTCTTTTCTTTTTCCTTGTCTATGATTTTTTTGTTGGCTTTTACCTTCAACCATCAACCGATTCTTGCGCACCTACCACTTACATTTAGTGGTGAAAATTACTATAAATGTCTAGAACATTTAGGGAAGCCTGAAGAAAGTGGCTGAAGAAGTTTACACATATCCAAGTTCCTCCACCGTTGTCGCTGCCCCTCAAGCTGACCTCCTGCAGCTTCACTGGTCTTTAGCAAAAGCTCTCTATTGCTCAGGTTTATGAGTAGGCTATCGAATACACCACTGGCTAAAATGATGCCTTCTCCATTGTGTATTTTATATTCAGTGTTTCGTAGTCTTTTGGCTGACACCATATGCTGCCACTTTTGTTACTTTACACCCATAAATATTTCTTGGCTCTAGTGATTGCATTTGTCAATCATATATACTTGTAGGTATGGGCTTTATAAACCAATTTATACATCTCACTTTGTTTTTCCAAGTTCATGCATTTCAAGTACCGTAAGGTTGAGGTGAACATTGATGCATTTCAGTTGGTTGCAGCAGTAATTTCATTGTGTCCATACTCTACAGACTAAGTGTTGTTTCTTAAATTTTAATCTGAAGGTAAATCTGGAATTCGTTTAGATTGGAAAAGGAGACTTTGGGTCGCCCTTGGTGCAGCAAGAGCTCTTACTTACCTACACGAGCTTGCAAACCCCCGCATAGTTCATAGAGATATCAAGTCAAACAACATCCTTCTTGACCATCATCTAAATGCAAAAGTTTCTGATTTCGGTCTCTCTAAGCCAATAGGTGACGACAATAAAGGTTACATTACAACTCAAGTTAAAGGGACAATGGTGAGTACTCTAAATGAAGACAGGTTATTATGCTGAAAAAAAAAGAGGTGGGGCAACAGTTTCTAATGTCAGAAAAGAGCTCTTATGTGCATAATCATTTTGTCATTTTTACTGCAGGGCTACTTAGATCCTGAATATTATATGACTCAGCAGTTGACAGAGAAGAGTGATGTGTATAGCTTTGGTGTTCTACTTCTGGAAATGGTAACTGCAAGAAGACCTATAGAGCGAGGACGACACATTGTAAGGGAGGTTAGGGCTGCTATAGACAAGTCGAAGGAGCTGTGTGGTCTCCATGAGCTTGTTGATCCTATAATTGGGTTAGGCACCACACCAGCAGGGTTTGGGCGATTCATCGACCTGGCGATTAAGTGCGTGGAGGAATCAAGTGCTGACCGGCCTTTAATGAGTGAGGTGGTGAAGGAGATTGAGAACATCATGCTGTTGGCTGGCATGAACCCGCATGGCGGATCCACTTCGACTTCTGAAAGCTTTGTAACAAGGACTAGGGGCCATCCGTATAGCAGCAACTCTTCTTTTGATTACAATGGTGGGCCATTTTCTCCCAAGATAGAACCTAAGTGAGTTGCAGCAATTAATAGTAATAAATTGTTTGCCACTGACCTCTACATGTTGTCGATGTAAATTCTCTTATCTTTCTGGGTTTGTTTGAAGACATGAGGTGCTTTTTGCTAGTCAAATTTGGCTATGAACTTATTTGACTTCCATTATATGTAAGTTTATGTACTTGTGATATTGTGAAGAATGCTTTCATCATTTTTGTTCTCTTTTTGAAAATGAAAACAGGGGATGGTAATAAAAACCAAGAACTTTTTAGGGAAAAGAAATCAGAAACTGGATTCTTCCCCCACTTTGATGAAGACTCAAAATACAGGTTAAAGTCAATTGCTAAACTGGAAAAGCTGTGGAAATTTGAAGTTCCTATTTATGCAATTTGTTTTCCAGAACAATGGTCGACAGCACATACATACTGCCCATATGTGCCTGTTGCTGCTGATCCCTACTGAATTTATTCTGCATCAGAAAGAAGCAAAGAATATGAACAAAAACTCAAAACAAAGCCCTTCATAAAATCTTTCAGCTCTATTGTGCATCTGTTCTTTAGCTCCTTTTATTACCTTCCTTATGTCTGCTAGCACTCACAAACCCCTGATCCAGTTCCAGCATTTGATCTTAGTCATTGGTCATGAACTCATCAGGTCATTGGCTTCTCCAGCAGTGCAGACATGTACCACTCATCCATCTCTATTCCCCGGTCGAGCTTCCGTGCGGTGTTCCACCTCAGTTTCTTGAATCCAATGCTACTGAATATGGGCAGATATCTGGTGTTCATCTGCGTGCCGAGGCAGAAGAAGTGATCAAGCCAGAAGAGCCCCCCCGGCCGTAGCACCCGGTAGATGTCATAGAGCGCGAACTCAAGCACAATGTCAGGGATCCAATTGCTGAGAACATGCATCGAATGCACGATGTCGAGGGTGTTGTCGAAGAAGGGAAGCCGGTGGGCGATGCTGATGTGCATCGGCACGAGGCCTCTCGACGCGATGAAGCTATTGAATGGCCCATCAAAGTTCATAGTGCTTGTGACAATGGTGATATTGCGCTCCCGCATCCGGGCTGCGAATGTGGCGGTGCCACCGCCGATGTCGAGGCCAATTCGGACCGTTCCCGGTGGTTTGGTCCCCAAGACACTGTCAATTCCAAAGTCGAGATTGCCGTTGTCGCCGAGCCACCGGACCTTCTCCCGGCCATTCAAGTCAAAGCAATCCTTGCAGTCATAGGACCCTTTTGCCTTGCCTCTATGAACCAAGCAGCTGTAATTCTTGCAGCTGTATGCGTCCCAGACGATGCTGGTGTCCGGCGGGATTGTCCAAAGGCTCGCCGGAAATGGGGCGGGCTCGACATACCCGTCAGGAGATTTCGGATGGCATCGCCGGCGGGGGAGCGGCTCACACCCTTTGAGCATCAATCTCTGCGCGAAGATGTCGTCGCTCGGGCAATCCTTGCCGACTTCATAAGACATGTACTCGGTCAGCTCCGCTTGGAATCGCCGGCAGGGAGAGCCGAGCGCCGGGTAGAGCTCGTCGGTCCCGAGATTGGCAGTAAATCCAAGAGGGAGCTTATGCGGCCCGACCGCAAGCTTGAGCTCCCCGGAGAGCACATTTTGCCAGCCGTCGAGATCCTCCGGCGGGGTCTTGTCGCCATGGGCCTTGCCAAGCTCATCGAGGAGGGCCTCAAGGAGGGTATTTGAGGTGGACAGCCGGCGGTGGAGGTCGGCAAGCTGCTTTTCGCTGGCGGACAGCTTGTGTCGTGTCGAGCTGAGCTCTCGGAGGAGGGCCTCCGAGTCCCAAAGGTGGATCCGGGGGGCAGACTCCAATGAGGAGGCCGAGAAGAGGTAGATAGAAACAATATTAGTCGAAATTACGAGCAGAAGAATCTTCAACTTCGATCCTATTGCACTCTGCTGCTGCTGGCCATGTCTTCTGGGGTGGTCCTCCATACTTCTACCATCCAACTACTACTGTTGAGTGTATTTAGAAGAAAAATGGAGTTCCTCCACAACTCAATGAGGTATTCTCCTAGTAATGGGAGAGCATGGAATTGGAGTACAATGGAGAGATGAAGAGTGGTGTTACGGAGGGAGAGGAGGGGGAGTTCTGTTTAGGTTTTAATGATGGTGGGAAGGTGGCGAAGAATCGTAGGAGCGAGAAAGTTCGCACCTGCCTAACACACTAGCGTGGGGGAGGTGTTTTTCCCTATCCGCTACCTTGGGTCTTTCCTTTGGATTCAAAATTCGGTTGCTTGAGGGGATTGTCTACCGTTGGTGACTGCAACGGCTAGTTTAATGTCATTATTGGTGCCTTGGATCCCTTACTCGCGTCGTGTGACCCGGCTTCGGTCGCGTTTGGGATGAGAGAGAGGAGTGAAAATAATAGTTTACGGTACTCGGTGCGCCGGTCCAGATGCGACCGACTTACCGGGTTTTGGTCAATGGATCCTCCGGGTTTTGGTCAATGGATCCTCTCTCTCTCTCTCTCTCTCTCTCTCTCTCTCTCTCTCTCTCTCTCTCTCTCTCTCTCTCTCTTGTTTTGTGCCAGAACGGATGGATCATACATGACGAGTATGGATATACCTAAAAAATCAAAAAATAAAATATCTCGGAGTACCAAGAGCAGCTCTCTATTTTTAGTTTATAGAATACTACCAGAGTGACTGGCTACATAATCAGCCATCCAATTCGTAGCTTCATTGGCTTCATGAAAAACATATTTGGCCTAACAGGCCCTCTGTCCCTTATCAATGCCCAGATGTCTCAAAGCAGAGGGTAGATGTAACCATAACCTCTTGGGTCCTCCAAATCCAGCTGATACCGTGGCCACCTGATTCTCTTTGGAAGAGGTACTTCTAAGGTGGTGCATAAAGTGTGAGGGGATGGTGCTGGAGTTGACTTGGAAATTAATACAGGCGAAAATTATTGGGATCGGTTCCGATTGGTGGGTGAAAACTAGCCGAGAGCAGGATTGTACTCAGGCATCTTGAATCAATAGAAGAGACTTTACAGCCTGTACCATTTGAAACCTAATTCACTTTGATTAATGATGTGTCCAGAAATAAGATCAAAAATAGTTTTTTGAAATTGAGATCAAAGTATCTTACTTAGGGGTGGCAATCGGGTCGGGTCAGGCATAAACAGGTCGGGCCAAATACAAGTCGAGTCAAAAAATTATAAATTTGAACCCGACCTGTTTATTAAACAGATCGGGATTTACAATCTGAACTCGACCTGTTTAATAAATAGGTCACCTGATCCGATCCGTTTAAGACCCACTTAAGGAAAGAAAAGGGTGGGGACAGGCTGAATGGGAGGGAAAAAGATGAGAGAGAGAGAGGGAGAGGGGAGAGAGAGAGAGAGAGAGAGAGAGAGAGAGAGAGAGAGATCGAGACCGAGAGAAAGAGGCGGGAGGGTAAAGGATTAAAAAAAAATCACTGCTCTCTTCTTCTCCGATCAGCCTCCCTCGCCATAGCTGTGCCTGAGCCACCACCCTGCACCGCCCGCGGCCTCCGTCTTATTGCGTCGCCGTCGGAGCTTCACCGATCGAACCACCACCTCGAGATCTATCGCGAGGCCCGTGACCGCCGCTGTGCCGCCGTTGCAGCGCGGCACCGAGCCGCCACCGCTGAGCGCCGCTGCCTCCGTCGAGCGTCCCCGCTTCTGTCGCTTCACCGCTCGGATCCAATGCCCCCTTGCCTTCCCGATCGGATGCTCCAGTGCCTTACCGAGCCACTTGCCTTCCTGATTGGGACTCGGAATTTCTTTCGACAAGAGAGGAAGAGCCAGATAGGTGGGAGGCCAGGAGGTTTCGACGACGAGAGAGAGAGAGAGCCAGGTCCATCATCCATGGAGGATTGGAGGCCTAGAGGGTTCGACACGACGGAGGAAGAGATGAGGGACGGAAATGCGACGGAGAGATGGGTTCCCTGACGGCCTGACTCCCTATCCCTGACCCCGTGACCCGTCCCATCTTATTAAATCATGCTGGACTATGGGCTAAGCAACCTGTGGGCTGTGGAGATAAGTAGTTATTGCTTTCCTTTGGGCCAAGGCTTGGGTTGCCTTGTCTGATCGAATCCAATCCATATATTAAACGGGTTAAACAGGTTAAACGAATCAGACATTTAAAATCTGTATCCGACCCAATTAATAAACAGGTTAAATGGGTCAACCTGTTTATGATCCGAACCTGTTTCGGGTTGGCAGGTCGGGTCATATTTTGCCACCTCTAATCTTACTTAGTGTCCGTCGTGGTTGGAAGTGGTTATACTTGAAACGCGTTGGTTTGTGGAAAGAAAAAAAAAATCAATGGAAACATAGAAAAAATAAAAACTCTTATGAAATATGAAAAAATCTATTTCCTACCAGCAGACTAGAAATTGAGATAATTTTTTAAAAAAATTATCCAAAGCTTTTAAATAAAATGTGGTAAGATATTTTCTTTTATTAAGAGTATAACATATATTTTATATGACTTTTTTAGAAAAATAGATGTTCAACCAAACATAAACCACTTTATAATGTGCTACTTTTTAAAGGTCAACCAAACATGCAAAACCTTCTTTCTAGGCATCTTGTATTCAAGCACAATACTGAAATCGAAAACCATTTGACTTTTTTATGTATTTCAAAATTTTTACATATACATAATCAAATTAAAAATATCATCCATAATTTTTATAATATAATTCATACCAACTCATCTAATAAATATATCCAAAATAATAGCACAACCATTTTTATGGAGTCAATAGTTGGATTTACTCTAAAAATAAATTAAATTAAAGATATTAAATATTAGGTGTATTCAGTTTCGAGCTAGGTTTCGGATTCGGTTTCACTCGAAGATTCACTAAAACTATAACCGAAACCAAAACCGAATAAGTTTTAATTTTTAAATCTATCATCAAAATTATCCTCATTTAATTTCTTTTAAAGTCATCCTACTCAATTCAGAGACAGATAAAATATTTAGATACCTCTCCCGTTGACATCCCGAGTCTCAAAGTCCCAATCATGCTAGATTATGAAAGTTCATCACTAAAATAATATTTTTTTAATAATGAGAAAGGAGTTGAGATCCAATACTTGGATATGCACCATTTGAGATTCAAAAATTTTAATTGCTAAACAGATTGGACTAACCACTAGAGTAAGCCCTAGTTCATCAAAGTGGCAACGGTAAAAGCTGCAGCAGCGCAGGCAGCAACTGGTGCATGTCAGAGTTCGCCAGTACCAATGGGTCTTTGTCGGCAAGTTCCCCCCAATCGTGTTATAGAAGTTACTTACCCAAAAAGAAAGAAAGAAAGAAAAAAAAAGCTGTTTTTAGAAGTCAACGAAGTTAGAACCCCATCTCTCCAACCAAACTTTGAGGTCAACCGACTCGAGTTGGATTCCTTCCACCATTGCCCACGGGAAAGACGTAGAGAAACTATCAAACTTGAGATAAGAAATGGAGGACTTCAAAGCTTTGAACTTTAAGAGCATGTAGTAGAAGGATCGCTGGTTTAAGTGGAGCTATCACGATCCTGGATCGTGCTCTTTTTTTTTTTTTTTTGATGTATCAGAGTCTTACTATATACAGCTATGAGTATACCCAAAATAGTTATAGTACAAAATATGTTCCAGTGCTAATGGCACTTCCTCCGTTCTAGTGCTAATGGCACTTCCTCCAGTGCCCCCTGTGTGATGGTTGCAAAGTGATGTGCTGCGAAGAAAGTGGCCAACGACACGTTACTTTGTCATTACTTCATTTATTTAAAGCTATTGTTTATTATATTTGGTGATATGTAGATGTTAATCTCTTTTTCTTACTCGTTCGTGCCACAAATTTAACGCAGGTTCCAACTTGGGGCAAGATCCTGTGCTCAAAAGGTAGCTTTAGCTCCAATAATTTATAAGAACTAGCCATGGAAGGAAAAGAATGAGTCGGAAACTTTACAGCAAAGAAAGACTCGGGTAAACCTGGGCTAAGCTTGTTATATGTTTGATTTGAATAAATTGAAGTTTTTTGGCAGGGGACATAATGGAATTCATATTCATCCTTTAAGAAAAAGGCTATAGGCATTAGGCTATGCTGATACAGAATAGGAGATAGATCTATCCCCAATCTGACTCCTTCCAGGACCTCAGATTATTAGGACTATAACCAGGTTTCGGATTGGTGGGACTATAACTAAGTAATGGCATTTTGAGAAAATACTTACAGATAATGGGCTATATAAGAAGAGATAGTCCTTACACAAAGGGCATATTTGGTTGGGGAGAATTGGACTCTGGAATGGAAATTAGAATGAATGATTTCTATGCCACCCATTTGGTTGGGGGGAGTCCCATTTTCATTCTGATTCCATGGAAGAATATAAATGCCTTAATCCCTCAAAATCTGATATCTATTCTCTCCTATTATTCAACTCTCATTTCGATTCCCATTCTGATCACAAATTAAATATGTCGAGGATATGCCCATTCCGATTTCTATTCTAATTTATTTCGATTCTAATTCCAGTCGCAAACCAAACATGCCTTTAATCCCTTGAGCCTTAGAGAACACAGGAATCAAGTCATTTTGGTGTAATTACCGAAAATTTGTACTAGAATGGCGAGCTAATACAATGAAGATTTCTTGGTGTAAATTTTGAAAATTTTGGTTGCAAATTCCATCCTTTTTGCTTTCTAATTCTTGAAGCAAAACCAAATTTGTCCAATCCCAAATTTATGCACTAGAATCTTGAGTCTAACCAAATTGCTGTTAAACCTATAATTTGACAGCATAAGCCTTTTGACTCAACCCAACCAAGTTGTGGCTTCAAGTAAAATCTCAATATATTATCAAAGGAAAGCATCATAGTAGTCTACTAATAGTTCTCCCAGGAAAGCTAGTGTGAATAAAATATTTTGGCCGTTAGAGCAGAGAACCAAGATAAGCTTATGCCTTCATTAGTATGGAAAGGTTCGGGCGTGAGAGATAAGCCCTATTTCAAGCCCAAAATCATTCATTTTAGAAAGAACAAAAAATAATTTAAAATGTAGTTATCTATTCAAATAATGAAACAATCTCAAACTTATCATTGCTGATGATATTGAAGATGTCCATCAAATATTTCTTCCCTTATAATCAATTGTGCCTTGTCCATGCCGAGTCTAGGTTTAATCAAAGGGATTAGAGCAGTCCATCATTAACGCCAATGGAATCACAATCATCCATAAAACGTTCAACACTCTTAAATTGCACCATATGCATCAGATCAGCAAGTTCTGTGAGGCCCGACTGTTTGGTCAACCTACCACCCGAGCTAGACTTGGTCCATTGATCAGCCTGGCCCTAAGAGAACCAAAACCCAAAGAGAAAAAAAGGAACGAAATAGGTTTTTCTTGTTTGAGTTGGAGGAGGAGACCAACTCCGACTCCGCCCCGACTCTTTTAGAGGCTCATAAACCCTAGCCTCTACCATCAATAAATCATTCCCCACCCTTGGTGCACCATCACTATCGGGCATCCTTCTTTCTTCCGAAGGAAAAAATATGTTGTATTGTGCGGCAACCGCATCATTGCTGGAGCTAAAGTATTGTCTCCTCCTATTTCAATGGTACCCTCTTTCTCCTCTTTTTTCTACCTCAAGTAGCTGCCACTGGCCGAGATCTTATCGCAAAATCGCCAATTTTAAATAGCAATCAAATCCCTTATTTTTGAGATCCACCCCCTCTTTCTTTCTTTTTTTCTTTCTTTCTTTTTTTTTTTTAATATGATGGCCGGTTGGACCTCCGACCAACCCTTCTTGAGACTCTCCTTGACCTACATGATGGAGCCTTGGCTAGCTGCCGACGAGTGAGTCGAAACCAAATGAAGCTTGGACCCTTGTCTTTCAGCCCGAACCCTTGTTCTTTCAATTATGTTTTTCCTTCCTACTATCGACCGCTCATCATCACAATGAACTGCCATCTCCGACCACTGCCGTCGCAAGGCCCCACCCTTCCTCAACTCTTTTCTATTCTAAAAGAACATGAAAAGGGATTTCATGTTCTTCCTCATCTCTCTCTTTTCCCTCATCTCTCTCTCATCTCTTCGTCTCTCTACAAACCTTGGTGGACCCTAGTAGGAGGGTCCCATATCCTTTCTTTGTGGACCCTAGGTTGACCCAAAGGACCCACCATTGACTACTTTTAATATGTCTCATTGCCATCAATTCTTAGTTGGACAAATTAGATTAATTGTTCTGGCCGATGTAGGCTGATAAGCATCGCCACCCAGCCAGCATTGTCCTTCTTCCACTCCTTTGCATATTTTCTATTATTATTTTTTATTTCTTGTGCAAATCTCTTCTGATGGTTGGTCCTGATTTTGTGTGGGAGTGTAGTCATCCGGATAAGGAGCACCCTAGAGGATTTTATGCTCTAGTCTCTAAATTGAGATAAGATGCTAACCCATTATTTATTTTAATTTTGTATTAGGTAGGACAGAAAAAATAGTGCTAAGAGTATTTCAAACATTAAAACTCCAAAATTAGGAAATAAATATTGCTGGTGTTTGATCGAAGACAAGTGGATTATAAATATTAATGTTTAATTAATCAAACTTGTTAGGTGTGGACTTGGACTAAACTTGGTATCTTGGTTTGCAGATAAAGATAAGAATCCCTGTATAAAATCATATTCATATATATATATATATATATATATATATATATATATATATATATATATATATATATATATATATATATAATTATATTTATCGTGCATATATGTATCAAATATCGATGTCTTTGGTTACATAGAATATGATACCAGTTGCATGATTGCCGGTATGAACAAATAGTTTAGTGATCGATGGGACCAAAATTTGTCCATCCAATACATAATCCCAGGCGTTGCTGTATATGATGTTATCGTACTTGAAATTTTCCAAGTTAGCACAGCCGCTTCTAGAAATTATTTGTTGCAATGAAATATATCCCACGAGAATCTCTCATAGTAATATCTCTAAATCATCGATTCATTTCTTGGATGATACAAAAGGTAAAAGAAGAGTCCAAGTTGAAGAAATAGGTTATTTTCCATGACTGTCTCATATATATATTTGATTACTCATATATATTACTTTTATACTCCTCTTTTTTTTTCTCTAGTAAAGCATTCAAATCGCACCACTCATGGGACAAGTTTGTGCTAGCATCTTAAGATTTTCAATGCTCATGACCAGCTTCGTATTGAGTCTATTCACAAAACATTTGGGCAACCATCCAGCCGGATCTAACTGCAAAACAACAACACAAAAACCAGAAAAAAAAAGAGGAGCAACATGAGACACTTATGATCTTTTCTTTTTTTTTTCTTTTGTTACAAACTTAGAAAACAAAAACAAAAAAGATGGTTTTACAAAGACTAGACCTCATCCAAAGCCAACTAATTAAGGACTTCAATTTAAGCTACTTTAGACTAAAGTGGCGTAGACCCAACAAGTTCAACCCTATTCATGATGCAGGTTTGTGATCCAATGGGACCAAATAGATTGACCAAGGTGCATATCAAATTCTGTAAGTTTTCTGAACTACAGCATACATTAACAGCAAAATGCATAATTTTATCAAAATCTGTCATGTTTGTTCTTTGAAAATCTGATTTCTCATCCTTGATCTGCATTGAGAAGCCATCAAAATCGATGTGCTTATTTCTTGTACCTCATAGCTTTTACTGCATTTCTTGATGTTGCTTCATGCATTTCCCCGTTTCAAGTGTTTCTATATGGATTTTGTTATCTAAATTGGTTTCAGAAAAAGCTTGGTTGCATGAGAAATGGTCTAGAAAATATTATTACCTGAACGACGTAGGTCACCATGCAGGAGTCATCCTCAAGCTTCTCAACCACCCATCCAGACTGCAGCAACAGCCCTCGAATTGCATTGTTCTTCTTAGGCTGCAACCCTGCAGCGATCTCCTTCGGTAGAGATGCCACAGCAACCACCTAAATCAACAAGTTTCTCATTGCGTTACATTAAACACCGGTAATCAGAAAGAACACTGGTTTTAGCATTGGGAAGTTGGAATAGTATATTTACAAGAGTTCCATCATCCATCGTCTCACGTCGTTCGTAGACTATAAATTCTCTGTTCTTGAAGAGTGGCTTTGAGGCATCGCCAAACCTGAGGCAAATAATGCTGAGGTTATCGTTAAGGTCCTTTATGTATTTAGCCTCCACTAGATCAGGATCCCATTGCTGGTGCAGAAATATAAAGAATATATTAATATAAATACTCTAGTAACTGCCAACTCGGATGAGTAAATATAATTAGATAATTTCTCCACTGAAAGTTGGAATTTTACGAATGCAATGTTGAAAGTAACAAAAAGAAAAAGGTATGAATAATAACAAGCATGTTAGACTTGAAATATATATCAAACTATTCTGCATTCGAGTCTAATCACTTTATATAACATGAATAGTTACTTTCAACTGCTCATATGTGTTAATCGGTGGAAGCAGCACCACACTAGTGACCATTCTAACGGCTACATATAATAAACAAGGAGATAGTTTGGCTATGTATAATTTTGAATTGCTAAAAGAGTGAAGAAGGCTCAAATAAAGAAGAGAAAGAAAAAGAAAAAGAGGAAAAAGGAGGAAAGAAAGGGAAACTTGCAACAGTAAATATATGTAATACAGGGAGATAATTGTGCTTTAAGAGAAAGGGTGAAAGAGAAAAGAAGTTAAGAATAATAAAAAAAAGACAGCCAGCTTTACCGAACAAAATTAACAGAAGGTTTTTCTAATGTACTGGAAAAACTATCATGGGAGGAAAATAGGATGGAGGAACTCCTTTTCTTTCTTTTTATCTTCGTTTTTTTTTCGAAGGGTGGAAGAAGGCCCCTAATTACATCTTCTGTATTGCTTAAAAAAAAAAAAAAAAAAAAAAACTTCTCAAAGAAACATAAGTATTTGGTAGCATCATATGCAAAATTCTCCTAGAAAAAGAAAAAGTCAAAATAGTGCTACTAAAGAAGCCAGAAAACCTAACCTCTAACTTCTCCTCGTTTTCTGAAGTAAGAGCAACACTAAGTACACACCAAAACTTCTACATAGTATTTGGATTTGAATGCTCATGGGAGACAAAATGGATCGTACTATTCCGACACGAAGCCACCCAACCCCGGCCAAGCAAACCTCATAACCGAGTAGGCCGAAGGGACTCCTTCAACCGCAAGTAACGACCTCAACGAGAGCCAGGCTGACGTTGGCTCCGTCAAGAATCAGGCAAACCTCGGCTCCGCCAAGAGCTAGAGGCTTGGCTGACCTCAGACCCTACTAAGGGCTGAGATGACCTCGCCAAGTGCATGCCAAGGGCCATACCCTGCCATACCTGTCAAGGGTCATACCCTGCCACACCTGTCAAGAGCCATACCCCACCACATCTGCCAAGGGCTATACCCCGCCGCACCTACCAGAAGCCATACTTTGCCACACCTAGCTAAGACCATTCCTTCCCATGATGAGGATGATCTATATGGCAGCCACCTAGTCGCCCTTGTGAGGACTATAAATAGGCCACGCCAATAACACTCAAGAACTTTTCTTCTTTCCTACAAAAAATAAACTCTCTAAAAAAACTTCACTAACTTAGCCATCGGAGAACCTTCGCCGAGATTCCGGCAAAGACTTTGTGCAGGTCCACAGGAGAGCAGGAGGTGGCTCCCCTTCTCTGTCCCGGGCCCCCGGCCGACGGCTACTCGTCCTCTTCTGACATGGTCGCCCTCGGGCCAGATTTAACCGCAACAAATGCAAATATGAAACTTGACCCAACTGACATAAAGACAGAAGGAAACCACTTGTCCACTATCATCCATTCTATTTTGGCTGAGTGTTCGCCATTAATGCGACTTATTCATATTAGTGTGTACCTCTTGTTTCTCTTCTGCTAGCTAAATATTTGCTTGCATTTCGTCTAGCAAAGCATATGTGACTGCACATGTGACCCTTCATGTTTCTCCACTCATTAGTGCTCTAGGGTGCTGCATAACAAACAGATTAATGCCACGTTAGGAGGGTCCCATGCCAAGAGCCAGCCAAGCTTTTTCTTTTTGTTTTTTTTCTCTCTTGTGGATACAAAAAGTGTTTCTGATCCTTTCTTCTTCTTCTTCTTCTTCTTCTAAAAAAAAAGTCTCTTTTCTTCTGTCATTACAACAATTTCCAAAGTGCCGGATGATTTTGTTGTCCTTGCTGTTGTAGTTGTTCTTGCTGCTGTAATCCTCCGGTTGACATGATGTTGTTCCCCCCGTCAAGAAGTATGCTATCGAAAAAAATTGGTAGTTGAATGGCATTAAAGTTTGGGTGGTGCCGGCTGCTCAAAAATATATGATCATAGTATCTAAGTAAATTACATTGTTAGAAATTTAACTTTCCTTCTTTTCTTTTATTTGTTGTAAGCATGTTTTAAACATCAAATGATATTATGAAAAGGAATGATTATCTCCACAAAAAAAAAAAGAAACTCTGAAAAGGAAGGGAAAGCGACCAGATAAGTGCTTCAATTCATAAAGATCATTAGAGAGCACCTTAGCAGCGTCAATGGCGTTGACGACGGTGATGAACTGCTGCGGCGAGACCGAACGGAGCAGCCACCTGCTACGGAAGACATGCAGTGAGCCCGAGCACCGCTTTGATATCTCGACACCGTTCTCAAATGCCAACACTTTCCATCCATCTTCACATCCAGGCCGGCTCGACTCTGAGGCAGATAGCAGCTCCTGAATGCAGCTCTCGCTTGCATAAGTTACATACCTCCTTAATGAATCCTCACTAACAGACCTGTGAACAAATAAAGCAGTAAAATAGAAAAGGCTGTGAGATTTGGTGCGCAAACGACCAGTGCATCATAAGAGAAGAGTTTTACCAAGAGCGAGAAGCTTTGGTGGCAGAAGCTGAGGAAGCGCTCATTGTGTCAATTGGCTTGAGAGGTTGACGAAGAGAGTGGTTGATATATGAAGGGCTCGTATAAGTATTTTTTCTTTTAGGATGTGATTTTTAGGAAGCAGATTTCTGGGAAGAGGATATCTGGAAAAGTAATTTTGGCATGTTTGGTTGACAATGGAAAAATGTCAGATTTTCAGAGTGCTTATGTTTGGTTGCCCATCTACTTTCCTGAAAAAGTTAATGTATAATTCCTATTATACTTTTAATAAAAATTAGGTCTTTAATGTGTCTTTAATGTTAAAAGATTTTTTTTAAAAAAATAAAAATTAAGTAATTTCCAGTCCACGAAAAAGTAACTTTCCTATATTTCTAATAGAAAAAACTTTTCATGAAATGTGGAAATCATATTCCCATGGGAATACAACTTTTTCGCCTCTCTTTTTTGAAACTCCAACCAAACAAGAGGCATCTCATTACTTTCTCGTTCACCACATTTTCCTCCCTTTTTTTCCCGCGAACCAAACGAGCCTGAAGTGTTTGCAAGGGGAAGAGATGGAGGCAAAGAAGGGGATGGGAGTGGGCTTGCAGCGATTGGATCACATGCAGTGCAAGTAGAAGAACCTCCATGATTGGATTTGAACGTGCTCTCTCTCACGCACACATTAAAGAAAGATTCTGTTCTTTAAAGAGGAGGAGGGCAAATTAAGGGTGGGGGAGGTGAAGCACATGGAGTGTTGGGGAGAACCGGAAGAAAAGAATGGGAAGGAGGGCAGAAGGAAGATAAACTAGGGGCCATGCAAGTTCCAATCATCTTTAGAAGCTTTTACTGTTAAAAGTTGTTCCATTGTGTTTTAGTGGGACTTGTGATAAAGGATGCCAAACTGTTGAAAGATTGAAAGCTAAACTAACAGAGTGACTGCACGCTTTATAGAACATCCATGGCATTCTACAGCGCATGAAGCATGGAATATATCTCTATAGCACACAAGAAAGGCTTTCACTTTTTGATGAAAAAGAATTTATTGAGAGCCAGATTCTTGCATGGTGGTTAGAGATAAAAAGGAAAGATCACAAAGGAAAAGGGGACTTTATTGGGCATTTACAACGTTTATTAGCTTACAAAGGTGGTGAATCACAAGCTTGATATAGAGATTAGTCGTAATGAGTTCGTAGCTGACTCTGACCAAGGAAGCCCTCTGCTTTCAGGCTTGCTTCAGGGTCTTTGATTGCCAGCCTCTTCTATTGGTGTGAAGGCCAGGCCAAGATCAATCAGCTTCTTTGCCATGTCTTCGCATACCACATATCCCAGTTGAGTTTCTTGGGTAGAACTGTCTAATAACAGTGTTAGCAAGAAAGTATTGAATTAGTTGAAGCATGGAAGGATTAATATTCCAGATTCATGACAATCTAGAAAATATTTTAGAGGCTGCATACATTGCACTGTGGGCAGGACAAGCTGGCCCTTGGATAACAGTCCAGGTGCATAGGTTGCCAGATAAGAGTCTCTATCACTCTATGAGGGTGGATCCAGAACAAATAAAATTATAAAAAAGGATACTGCAAGAAGTCTGAATAAACTATTTGCATGAAGAACAGAACAAATAAAATTGCATAGCAGTTCAGGATTCATAGCATATAATCATATAAAAGATGATAAATGAATCCATCATCGTTAATGTCGGTGCGGGTAAAATTTCTATGTGAGATCTAATTCAAGCATCAGCTGCTATTGCTCTTATCACCACAACTACTCATTTGAGATTTATAAAAGCAAAGAATAGAGGGCAAGACCATTAACCTGGGACAAGATAAGAAGTATCTCACTCTCGAAGGTCAAGGCTGATAATTCTGGTACTTACCTGACTAGGCAAGATAGAAGGCCACATGTTGAAGCCTAAGAGTCAGATCTTATTGTGAAACAAGAAATTTGGCTTCGAAATAGGTTTTGCGATCAAAGCATATGGTTATCCTCGAAATAAAAATAGGCAAATGTAGGGTTCATTTTAATTCTCTTCATATAGACAATTTCCATTGTGAAAACATTGCTATGCTTGCAAATTCTAAGGATTTAATTTGATCACGATAGGCTACCAACATTTACATTCTACTTAACTGAAATTTCTTTCAAAAAAAAAATAAATGAAAGAAAAAGCAGGAGGTCACTAAGAAATATGGAGCTTTTATTTTTTTTGAGGAACAATACGGAGCATGTTATTCCTGATAATTTGAGAGTGCTTCTATGAAAAGATTGAATGGCATGTAATTACTAATGTTTCTATCAAGGATCGCCGAACCAGTATCGGTAGGCATACCGGTCGGCCACCAGACCGGTTCAGTACCGGTTCAGACCGAACCAAACCGGTACCACCAGTTCAGCTTGGTTCACCCATCCAAAAGTCCAAAACAAATTGGAATCAGTGCGAACCGACTGGTTCGCACCAGTTCCTAGCCGGTACCGGCCGGTTCAAGCTGGTACGGGCCGGTACCATTTTTTAACGCCAAACCAAATCGGTCAGAGACCGAACTGGTTCGGTACGGGCTGGTTCAGCATTCCTTGGTTTACATATATAGATTGTAATGCTTGTCTATGCATTCTTTATAAAATATTTCTACATAAAATGGAATTAGATGTTGTGAGACATCAATAGAAACTTCTTGTGGTCAATCTGTTCTTCAACAACTAAAAGATTTCATAAATGCAGAACTCAAATTTATTCTTAAATTTATTAACTATTATACAAATTTATGACTCCATTTGGTCCAGGCTTGCAATACAACATAATTTTCAAGACACCAGCTAAGATGACAAATCAGCATAGCTTAAATTTCGTACGTTTATGCGATTGCACAAAAAAAAAAAAAAAGAACAATAAATGGACAAAAAGAAGGCTTGTAGACCATGGGACATGTCTGAGCAAAAAATGTATGTCTTTATTTTCACAGTGATAACTAACTATGGCCCCATGGAAGAAGAATGTCAAACCTAGCTATCTGCTAGTTGCGTTCCTTTGAACTCCAATAACTAACCAAACTTGGGAATGGACAATAATAAGTGCCCACCATTGTGGCCAAATGCAATGGACAATCATGGAGGGTCAATGGAATAACAGATAGGATAAGCACAATTGCTTGCCTGCCACTGTAGGGTTCAAGTCAATGTCTTGATGAGTGGATATGGACAACAGGACCCTACACTCCGACTGGCCAAACTTGGAAACAAACTAACCTTTCCTAGCATGAATCTTTCGGTATATCGTGATTCCAAAATGATCCACCACTACAAAAAAACTTATCTTTTCTGGCGCTTTTTAAAGCCTATAAGCGTCGGTAATTTTTCTGCCGATACTTTCTAAAGCATCGCAAAAGCATCGGGTAGGTGGGAGTGAAAACGCTTTTAAGCGTCGTCTGGCATAGGGGTTTAAGAAAAAAGTTATGTGTTAAGTGGGGTGTTTAGTGAGTAGGATTCTGACGAGTCTTTTAAGCATCATCTGCTCTTTCCTCTTTGGCCTCCGACAACACTTAGAAGCGTCGTCTTACAATTTGGTTTCAACGACGCTATCTAGCGTTGTCTTAGTTTCATCTCTACAGACGCTACTAAAAAGCGTTGTCCTAGGATTTTTCCATTTTTTTTTCCTCAAAGGAAGGAATCAAAGTGCGGTAGATTTGTTTACCCCATGCAATAAAGATAGCTAGGCCTGCAAATGCATTTTTTTCAGATAAAAATTTTGAACTTCTCTGTAATGATGCAAATCTATTTAATAATTTCAAAATGCAAAATAGGAACTGCATTCAATTAGAATTGAATAGCCAGTGAGGATTTTGGAAGCTTCCTGTGCTAGAATACTACAAGTTAATCCTTTCATATTTTCAAATGCCTACTGCATCCATGGGAAAAATTGTGGTTTAAGAAAAAGGATCTGGTTGCAGCTAGTTACCTGATGTATATTTTACCCAGGGGACAGCTAAACAAAAGTTTCAGCAAAGTCTTTCAACTGATATGTTCCATTTGTTCATAGGCACTTCCCAGATGCATTAGGCACCTCTAAGAGCAAGATCTGAGCAGCAGCAACATCAGACACATGCACATAGCCCCAGTGATACATCTGAGTATCTTTTCACCCTATTTAATGAAATGACAATGACCATAATCTAACTACGCATGCAGTCAAAGAGTAATAATTTAAATGTTAATTACACAGACCTTGTAAGAGTTGTTGGAGGACTGCGGAGCTGGCATCGAGGAGATCGATAATTTGCATAATCTATCATATTATTTATCTAAGATATATTTTGTATTCTCGTTCTCAGCCAATGATCTAGTATTAGCAAGCAGAAGATCCACCTTTGCACTCATCAGTAACAATAGTTCCCAATGGAACTGCTAAAGCTTGCTTGACGCATCTTCAACACTGCTACACTTGCAGACATCTCCCAACAACAATTACATCAAGCTTTTATTAACAAGTACATTGGATTTTTATGTCTCTTCCATTGGTGGGCTCATTGCATTTGTGGTATGCATGGTGATGACTATATTCACACTTTATGTTCCAGACTGGAGTTTTGTGGTGCACAACGCAGGCGATGTTAGAAAAACATTTACAGTATGTAAGGAAAATTTTCTGTGTTCATAGTAATCTAAACCCTATTAAATGCCCTATACTTACAACAACCGGTTTGCAGCCTTTTTTTTTTTGACAAAAGTTTTGGCATTTTATTTTCAGGTCCAGTGTGGTGTAAGAGGGCACTTAGGTCCCTCTTGTAATGAAGGCAAGTTTGGGCTATAAATCATCTCTTTACACAACCTGTTTGGATAAGATCAAAGATAGGTTTTGTTTAAGTTGGTCTCTTAGGTCAATTGAAGTACCACCCAGAGAAGCTTGTTCTCTGGTTCATCTGTTCTTGGATGACTGTCCAGGACTGTACAGATCGCCAAATGCAGGGCGACTGAAAAGATGCTCGTAGTTGGTGTCTTGATCCCTTTGCACCAGAAGGCTTGCTCAGGCTTGTTTAAATTCTCATCTCAAACAAACAACTTCAACTGTAACTTTTGTGTATACCAGCAGTATCTTTCCCACTTCCTGGTGGGACTGAAAGTGTTGCATATTGTTGTTTTCAGTTCAGTATCAGCCATCCTTTCAGGAGTCATTGGGGTCCATTATGGCATGGTCTGATCCCCATTTTAAGGCTCTCCTTTGTCGCTTTTGGCATGGTAATTTTTGTCTAAATGCCATATACAGATTGAATATCTTGTGCCATTATAAGCCTCTGTCACTTTTGGCATGTTATAACTCTATAGCCTTAGTCTGATTTTATATGCCGGTAAGCTTTTACCTCTCTCATCTGGTAATTTTTATTGAAATGAAATGTCAAGATCTAGCTGTTTCAGTGTCATTGCCATCTTATTGTATCTTTCATGAAATTTTAGGCAAGGGGAAAGTTCTGAAATAATTTTGAACTTTGCTGTCTTATGATTTTTATGATTTACAGATTGATATACGGGGTTTAAGGATGTCATTCCTGTTTGGTCGAGTAGACAGGAATGAATTCAATGCTTGTCTTTGTAATGGCAGCGCAAGGCATCTTTCCTGCATTTGTAAATTGGTGGTATTATGAAACTCCAAATAATTCTCTGGTACGTACAGTCTTATGTTTTGATTCTCAAGAGTATATATTAGATATTTCACATCCATAAGAATGATTGTGTATGATTTAATCTGCATATCTAAGGGATCCACAAGCCTCTGTTAATGTTTAGCATTCAGAAAGGTTAGGGACTCTGCCTTATGTGATATTTGCTGAAATTGTCTTCTGGGAGTTGTATCAGGCATCTTTCACAGACTGAGAATTTACTGGACACTTTGAAAATTTAATTGTTGAAACAATATGAAAAATGTAATTTTTGAACGATGTGAAACATGTAATTTTAGATCTTTTAGATAACTTTGTCTCAGGTTCCTTTCCTTTTGTTTAATCCTCTATCTCGGGGTCCTTGAAAGCTATCGTACCTGTAACTGCGTATAATCAATGTAGAGCCCAGACCGGTTTACTTGGGCTAATGGCCCGGCCCGAGAAGCGTAGGCCCATTAGCCCTAGCTCTCCCGATTGCAGCAGGAGAAGGAGAAGAAGACTCCATCTTTCTCCCCAATTTCGGCAGAAACGGCAACTTCCCGAGGGTAATCCGAGTTCGATTCGAACTCAACAATCTTGCCTATTTAATCCCACTCCTGCTCCATGGATTTTCTCCATCGGAATCGTCAAGAATAGCCATTGAGTCCAAGCTTCTTCTTCGAGCTTTCTTCCTCGTTTCCTCACCAGAAAGAGCCATCGGAGGCTTCGACGAACCTACGTACAAGCTCTCCATATTCTCCTTTTCATTCCCTTGTGATTTGGGCTCTCGTTCCCATTGATTTGAGCCGGCAATCGCCGGAGTCCTTTCCGAAACAGAGCACCCATGTTTCGGTCTTCTTCCACCGAACTCGGCCGGCCGGCCGGCCGCTCTCCACTGCCCCTAATCGGCGCCTGCTGGGTCCTTGCCGGACCATGACCACGACAGCCACCGGTCCACCTCTTCCTTCATCCTCCTAGAAGAAAAGAAGAAGGAAGAAGAAAAGAAGAAGAGAAAGAAAGAAAAACAAAGAAGAGGAGAGAGCACCATCCCTCTCTCTCCACTTTCTCTCTCCTCTCTCCACATTCTCTCTTCACTCTAATTTCTCTCTACTTTCTTTCCCTAAAATGTTCAAGAAACCCAGATCTTGTGACCTAATTTACGAACTTGAGTTGACTCTCTATAAAGAGCCCTAATCTGCCGTAATGTTTAGGCTGCCTACTAGACCAATCACTCTAACCTAGTTGAATATCCTTGAAACCTTCATTGATTAATCTTAGTTCTAATCGAGTCCATGCCATATAATTTATTGATCGAATTGCTCAGATCCGAAACCACCTTACGCCCGGTCAAGCCTTCTCACACTATTTTATTAAAGCCATTAATTTTGTTGTTAATATTTTAGATAGGTTTAGCAGAGTCACCTAACAAAATCTGATGATATAAAATGAAAGAGGTAAATAAGCTTTATACTTCTTACTAATTTTCAAATTTTCACTTATTTTTGGTATTATGAAAATAGTATTAAATGTTGGTGATATCATGTTTTCTTAAAATTAAGAATCAAGCATACGATATTATAAAACTCATAATTTATTATGAATTAATGGATCTATGATTGTTTTACCGTTAAGCACTATTTGTGAATTATAAACTCCATATTTATAAAATTGTATTTTTGTTATGAAAAGAATAATTTCATGATTATTCTACTCTTAAATGCTTGTTTATGGGCTATGAACTCTATAAAGCCATTTAATATTTTATTCATATAAAATTTAAGAAAATATAATTCAAAAATTATGACTTAAAAAAAATTGTCTTGGTGACTATGACAAAAAGGATCTTAGATAGCTATGTATGGCCTCTGAAAGTAGGGTAGATCGACATTCAGTTTTATATGATCTTGCCAATAGGTAATAGTAGTTGGCATACGACCTTGCCACCCAATAATAGTAGTTGGCGTACGGCCCTACCAATAGGTAATAGTAGTTAGCGTTTGACGATTAAGACCCTATGGAGGAATCAGCGAAAAAGGCCCCGACTGGGAGTCTTTTTTCTCTCCGATTCTAGCAAAGAAGGTTTCCAAAGGCAGTTCGAGTTCAAATCGAACTTAGAGATCTTGCCTATATAATTTCTCTCCCCCTCCTCTGGTTTCCTCCATTGGAATCGTCGAGAATCGCCACCGATTTCCAAGCTCTTTCTTTGAATTATCTCCTTCAATTTGTCACCAAAAGTACCTGCGGAACCTTGTCGGACTGACGTGAGTGTCACCTGCCTTCCTCTCCTTCTTTTTCTATGTTTATAAGACGTCCTTGCTTGGGTTTGAGCCGGTTGGTCACTGGAATCCATCCGAAATAGGGGTACCCTATTTTGGCGACTCTTCCTTCCAAGTTACGCCGCTACCGGCCGCCGAATTTGGCTGATTTTCACTGCCGCTTAGGACCCTTGAGAGTGTGTGGCTGCCGGTTAAGGAGTCAGCCATGATTTATGCCTAGTTTGACTAGTTATTTGATGATCGTCCTCCGCTTCATCCCGTCTTCGTGCCGACTGACCATCATCGCCGATGGTGCCGAGGCCGAAGGTCGTCATCGCCTGTCGTGCCGCGGCTGAAGGTTGCCGTCGCCAGGGTAGGGCCACCTGTTGACCATCACCCATGTTCCGAGAAGAGGGGAAGAGAATGGCTCTCCCCTATTTTGGGCAAATCTTCTTTCTCCTCTCTCCTTTCTCTTTCTCTCTCTTAGTTTTCACTCTCTAGCTAGATTTTTTCTCTCCCTTGTTTCTCTCTTTGCGTGGTTCTATGGACCTAGCAGTAGGGTCCCAGATGTTTTCATTGTGGACTCGGATCGACCCTAGTAGAGGGTCCGGACTAGTGTCGCTATGACCACCTATCGTGCTAGCCCTACCCCGACCATCGCCAAGTATCATTGGACTCTATTATGAAGAATCTCTATTTTGTTACCTGAACCATAGTCTGATTATTGTTTCGTGATTTGATTGGCCAAAGCGGACCGACCCGGTTTGTCAGACATTGTGACCTAGTCGACCTTGTCCGTCTTGCATCCGACTGTTGTCAGCTACCATTGGACCCATAATTGATAACCCCTAATCTATTGCCTTGATTGGATTTATGTTTTTTGATCAAATGAATTAGATTTTAATGTGCTGTCCGATTTAAACAATTAGGCATTGTCTTCTAGCTAGCCTTGTATATCTTTCTGCATGAATCTATTTTCACAGTCTGCCTTGGTTTTGTATGGGGCAAGAAGAAGTCCAACGAGATCTTGTACCCTAGTTTCTCTCTCTTTCTGTTTCTTTCTATTGGTACTTTCTCTCTCTATCTCGATCCGAAGAGATCATTGATTGTGAGGACTGCTGGATAATCTTAGGTTGCTACGTGATGTTGGATCTCTTTAGTGAATCAGTAGAGGGTTCTGGGTTGTCGAATATCTCATATAATTTTTTATGTTGATTTGGTTATGTAGAAGAACAATCTTTTGGGCAAGAAGACATTAAGCAGGGTTCTGCGCTCCCCAATTCGTAGATCGTTGTAGTCTGTCTGGGTTATTAGCAAAGAGATAAGAATCCTTGTATACCAACATGCATGATGTAAATATTTTTGTACTTATATATGTATGATATGTTATGATCCAGATAAGTAAGATGCAAGAATGGTTTTATGATAGTTTTGGTATTAAATCGTATGTTGATTATGTTTGCTTGTGATTGATAGTATGATGGGTACATATTTGAGCATAACTCGCACTTGCATAATTGGACTAATGGATGTGATGCTTTAGACTAACCATGTTGTATTGGTTGCCCTGTCACAGGCTAGAACTATGATTGTGGTTAGTCTAAAGCCGGAAATAAATAAAAAAAACTGATGTGTGGATGTGAACTTGATTAAGTGAACAAGGATTTTGGGTCTGTCTCGATATCATTAGTTTATCCATTACAGGCTAGAAATATAATACTATTGGTTTGCTCCGTCACAAGCTAGAAATGTGAAACTATTGATTTTTTCCGTCATAGGTTAGAAATGTGATGCTATTGGTTTGCCTCATCACATGTTATAAATGTGAAACTATTGTTTGCCCCATCACATGCTGGAAATATGAAAGTACTGTTTGCCCCATCATATGCTAAAAATATGAAACTATTGTTTGCCCCGTCAGATGCTAGAAATATGAAACTACTATTTGCCCTGTCACAAACTCGAAATGTGAAACTACTGTTTTTTCCATCACAAGTTACAAATGTGAAACTATTGTTTGCCTCGACATAGGCTAGAAATATTGATATTGCTGGTTGCCCCATCACAAGCTAGAAATATGATATTGTTGGTTGCCCTGTCATAGGCTGGAAACATGACCGAAATTTGGCTCAAAGTCGAAAATATAATTGATCCAAATCAAGTTAAAAAGGAATGGAATGAAAAGCATTGAAAATATTAATAAAAATTTATGAGATATTATAGATATATCACTCTTGAGTGGCTGAATTTCTATTGATATTTGATGTATATATTTTGTACTAATTATTCGAACATTATTGATAGCCGATTTGTGATTTCATGATGTGTGCAACGATTTCTTGCGGTTTTCAAACTTATATTATTATTATATTGCTGTAAATTTGTGGAGATTCTTATTGGGCTGTAAAGCTCATCATCCCTTCTTCTTTCTCTTTTTCAGAGTTGCAAGATGCATGGTCCATAGCTATGGTTGAGATCACAGGTGAAGGAGATCATTAGATAGAGCATCACTGTTCCTAGTAGGATGATTAAATTTTATCATTAGATTAACTTTGTTGTCTGGTATGAATTGAGATCATTGTTGATTATGGATATTGAGGTTGTATTATATTTTTAGGCCTGGCATATTCTTTCGAGCTTTGCCTTAAAGAGTATGCCGTCGTATTGCATGCTAAACCCGGGTGCTGGATTCGGATCGTGACAAGTACCCAAGATCTACCTTGCGAATAATCGATGTGGGACTAAATACACGTTCGGGTCCTCACAAAATTAGTGCTGAAACAATAGTTAATTGGTTAGGCGACTAATTTATTATTGGTTATTAAAGATAAAAAAATTTTCCTTAGTATATTGTAGTTTTATCTTATTGACTACAGGAGCAGGGGGATGTCTCAAATGACTCTGCTGGTGGTTCCATAACGTGGACTGTAGCTATCTTGTCTAGATACTTTGCTCTTAAATAATGACTTGTCCAGGTTTCTACTCTGAAAAAATGCACGCCTTATTGGAATCAGTCAACCTCAGACACATAATATCAGGTTTTCTCCCATTTCACATCAATCAAATGAGTGGTTGGTTTCCACTGTTTTGCTTCTTTTTTTTTCCCCTATGATTTGAAAAAAAAAAAAAAACCTTCGGCTGAATATCCATGGACTCACTTAGTGAATACATGCTGTTAATGAGTACAACAATTAAAAGGACATTGCTTTTGTTCAAGTAGGATTACAGTCACATGATAGAATAGATAAAAGAGCAAGATTGACACAGGTGTTTGGCAGTAGCATGCGTGCTGCATCTGTTATTAGTCCATTTAAGCAGCAGTTTCTAATGGTCCTACTTCCCCGAGGAACACTACTGAACCTTGACTTGGGACAGCCATCTTTTCTCGTGAAAGTTTATGAGCAGACATCAAAGGACAGATGAAAACACTGTGCATTGAGAATATTTACATATTTACATATATACATCTGTTTGAGCCCATAAATCAGCAGCCATAGCCTTATACAAGCATGCATAGTGTAAGCTCCAGGGTGCAGGCAGAGGTTCTTATGAGCCATCTGGTGGATAACTCTGGTTTTGGTGGGACCATCCACTTGCTTCCAATGTATGTTTTATTAATTTGTGTGGAGTGGCACTATTTCACTATAGAACCGCCTGTTGAGGGGATAAAATAATCCATTATTTATTTATGTCTATAATGTAGCTGCTTCCAGCTTTATCAAACTGAGTGTAATTGAAAGATTCAAGCTTTTATCAGGTGCATATATAGAAAACATGTTCTTTCTAGCTGTCCTTTCGATATCTACCATTGCATTCATGTGAAGCAATTAATGTGACTCTGACAAACAATAGCGTATCTTGCTTAATATTGAGTAAAAAATGGAGTTTAGCATGGGGATATGGTTTCATCTCATTGCTTGAGAGAGAGAGAGAGCTTCAGTTAAGGCTATCGAACGAGGATCTCTTCGAGCCCCATAAAAATAAAAAGCAACAAACTACTTCCCTTGAATGATTGGCAACATTTGCTGCCCTCTTTCAGACCTTTCTGAGTTAAAAGAATCTCATAAGATCATGGAAAAATAAAACATGCCCATAAGCATTGATTCCTCCTTGCCATTTTTTTTTTTTCAAAGGATCAGTCCATCTCCTGGAATGGCCCAGCTCAAATTTCCCATGTTCTTTCTACAATTTGAAAAGCACCATCTATCATCTAGGAAATTTCAGTTATTTAAATGGAGCTGCAATGACTCAAGGTATGGCAGTGGGGCATGGTATTATAAGTGGGCCACATTGATTGAAGTGGTGGTGCTGCTCACCGCTCTTCACTACTATCTCTCATTGATGCGCATGGGGATCCATGCTAATGCATTCAATAACAAAACATGAGCTGATCCATACTTCCGTACTCGAAAAGAGTGGCATGGGCAATGTAATCATAATCATCAAACTTTGTCCCTGATATTTAGGCTTTTCGATCCTCATTCTCCAACTATTCTTTGTAAGAGTTCCCTCTGGACTTATTGCAGGCTTTTTTGAGTTCTTCATTGTCACGGGCTCTTCATCTTTGGAAAGTTTCAGTATCCCTATACCATGACAAACTTGTAACTGGAAAAAAAAAAAAACTACAACAATGAGATCATGTGCGAGGGCAGCTTTATAGATATCTGAAACCTCGGTCCTTTCCAACTTCCAACAATACTCTATTTTCGTAACCACAAATTGAAACAAATAAGCAGACTCTATTCCTTACAACCACAATTTTTTGCGCATATTTGATTCGCAATTGGAATCAGAATCAAAATGAATTGCAATGAAAATCTTAATGGCCCTATTTTTCGGCTCGTGACCAGAATCAGAATGAGATTGTCCAAATCTCTGAGCAGCTGTCTCTGCAAGTCTTCTGACACTATTATTGGATGTCTAAAGGTGGAGCATCAATAAAGAAAGATGTATGCGAAAAACTCAATCTTATGCGATGGCTCTCCTATACCAAAAAGAAAAGAAAACAAGAGAACAATCTAGGAAAGCAATTAAAACTTCATGAACTACAGGCCTAATTAACAACAAAGTTCCATTCACATCAATCTGAACTCGTAGTTTACATACCTAAAAACAAAAGAAAAATACCAACAGTAGATGGATGGACTATGTCTATGTCGATCACTTGAAATTAGTGAAGTCTTTTCCTGCCTCATGGATTTGATTCCATTGCCAAAGATTGTCTGAAATGGTTTCCAGTGAATTGGGCAGCCCGGTGAGGCTAAGCAGCTGGTGCTGCGATGGCATTGCTATGAATTGATTGGTTTGGTTCAAGTAGCCTCGGCGGTCGCCTACCATTTTATTGAACTCATCGGCTGTGGCGGTGGCCACAGGAGAAGTAGCTGAAGGGAGGAGTGTGCTTGCTGGTACCGGTATATTTGATGAGTTCAGTGAAATCCCATCTTGTTCGAGTAAATCTGTCATGTTCAATACTGGAGCTACTGCACTGTGAACTGATATGTTGTTCGTGCTGCTGCAAACTCCCTCTCCATGGATGTTCCGTATCCCTGATGAGGAAGGATCTCCTGCGAGAGTCGCGAACGAGGATGATGGCTGGTGAACTCTCTTGTGTTTTTTGTCAGGTCTGGTAGATTTGGAGGAGGATGGCTTGTGCATGACAGAGAGATGGTCTTCAACCCCACTTCTCTTGTAGACTCGGCAAAGTGAGATTTCAGCCTGAAAGGGGAACCGGGCTATCAAACCACACTCTATGAAGAAGAAAAGAAGATGTAAAGAAGAAGAAAGAACAATTCTTTAAAGCAAGGTTTCGATAGGAACGATCATATTTTCTGGAATAGGATGCAATAGCATCTAGGCTCCATTGGGGAAGACAATGTCACGGAGGAGCAGGTACCAGTAATATATAGGGCCAACTACTGTCAGCTGACCTTGTTGGCACCTCTCACCAAGGGCTTCCAATTGAAGGAGGTCCAAATTCAAATTCCAGGCTTTTTTTTTTCATAGAAAAAAAGTCTCAGTAATAAGACTAGAAGATTTTATTTTTTTTTCCGTGTGCGTGTGTGTGTGTGGCTTCTCCTTGAAGGAGGTCCAAATTCAAATTCCAGGCTTTTTTTTTTCTTAGAAAAAAAGTCTCAGTAATAAAATTATAAGCTTTTTTTGTTTGTGTGTGTGTGAGAGAGAGAGAGAGTATGATTGGTGCATACGCATTGCGAATGAGGTTTC